>NC_069781.1:179621039-180918182 GCF_027406575.1 Nycticebus coucang | reverse complement strand
AAAGGAGTTCCTGGACTGTAAGAACGCCTTATCTTTTGCTTCATCACTTTTCAAAAGGAAACATGAATCACCAATTTCAACACAAGCTCCTACAAAGGCTGAGGTTAGCAGCCACGACAGAGCCAGCAGTTTCTCCAAAGTGAACTCTGGTGCTTTCTGATCACTCTTAGACAAAGTTGAAATCTCTGGATACACTGCCATCCGTGGTCTTGCAATTTGGATACTCTCTACTGCTGCACAAAAATGGTGCTCTCATTGTCTGGCATGGGAGCGGTTCCCTCACCCTTCTCTCCCACACCTAAAGGAGTGTTCGAACAATCGTACCAGCAGGCAGCTGGACCCTTGGAACTAAGGGCTTGGCCTCCCCTCACTGCTACTCACCAACTGGGGTCTCTGCTTTCTCCTGCCAACACAACACATCCTGGTACAAGAAGTTACAGTGGCAGTGGTAAGGAGCTGGGCATTTCCCAGACCACAGCTAGCATGGAGAGACTCCAGAACACCAGAATAGAAAGGGCCTGTGGGGCTGAGCCTGTAGCACACAACGCAGAAGTGACTGGTTCAAGGACTCACGGCTGCTCAAGTGGCTCCTATGTCCAGTTCTACACGAGGTCAGAAACCAGCTTCTGAAGGAATCAGTACGGGCCATCAGAGGCTTTTATCATTAGCCTGTTGAAAAGTGCTCAATTTCAAGTGTTTTTAGCCACAGTGGGACCAAGTCAAGTCTTGATGCCTCTATGTTACTTCTTTTAGATATACAACATTTGGGACAATGTTGAGACTGAGGACCTCACTAAAGCATCACCCTTGGAGGCAAGGGCTTCAGAGAGGAAAGCGTGCTACAACAAGGCCCGTCTAGTGCTTCTGAGGAGGAAGCCTCCCTGGAGATGGTACAAGTTTTACCGAGTTCCACATCACAGTGGTATTGAAAAATTCTCATGTAAATAAATTAAAACCTTTAGGACTTTGCAAATGAGCAAAAAAAGCTGGTTAAGGCACCAGCGACATACACGGAGGGTTCAAAACTGGCCCAGGCCAGCTAACAATGACAACTGCTACAAAAAATAGCCGGGCATTGTGGCAGGCACCTATAGTCCCAGCTACTTGGGAGGCTGAGGGAAGAGAATCTTGTAAGCCCAAGAGTTTTGAGGTTGCTTTGAGCTATGATGTCACGGCACTCTACCCAGAGCAACATAGTGAGACTCTGTCTCAAAAAAGAAAAAAAGGAAACTAGTACTGAGCAAAGTACCCAGAGATGCTATGCCTGGTCCCCTGTCCTCCTGTGTCAAAGTACGTCCGTCAACACTATCTAGCTCACTTGGCTCCAACGTCTAAAATTCCTCCAATCAGGGTGGAGCCTGTGGCTAAAAGGGGTAGGGCGCCGGCCCCATATGCCAGAGGTGGCGGATTCAAACCCAGCCCCGGCCAAAAACTGTAAAATTCCTCCAATCAATTCACAATAGTCAAGATATGGCAATAACCTAAGTGTCCAAGGACAGACCAATGGATAAAGGAAACTGGAATATACCAATATTGAGAAAACCGTGTTCACCAGGGGCCAGTGAGGAGTGGGTGGCAGGTGGAAATGGGAGGTGCAGGTCAAGGAGACATGTAAAATGAACAAGTCTGGAGATCAACCATATAGGATGAGGACTGCCGTGAATAACAACGTACCACACTCGCTCCTGCCACACACACAAAAAACTGAGACCACAGACATGTTAATTTGCTTCACTATAATAACCACCACTTTACGGCCTGTATTTCCTAACATCCCATTGTAAATACACACAACAGAATGTGTTAAAGTAAACAAAATTCTTCTGATCAGATTACAATGAGTTTGTTCTCTGAACTTGATGCCGTTAGCTCACTTTCCTCCTGCTACCTAGGAGTGAGCAGCTGAACTTGACAGAGCAAAAGCAGTGGGGACTCACTGTGGGACACAGGCCCCACGGATGGTGGCCCTGGGGAAATGCTCTAGTGGGAGCAGGGTGGAAGTGGGCTGCAGTGGGGCCACAGGGGAGCGTCAGAGTGTGGACAAGAGTGGGCAGGAGCCTAGAGTTGAACTACTGGTTCCAAGATGTCCAGGACAAGTCTCACACTTTCCTCCTTCAGCAAAATGGCAAAACCCTTAAAAAGGCAAATACTAAATTATTCCAGAAAAGCATAAACCTGATGTGTCCACCAAAGATGCCGGTGATGGGCGTCTGAACGAAATCTGCCTGGCGGGTGAATGAAGTCTTGTTCCTGGGGCCGACTTGCTCCCATTCATCCTCACTTCCTTCGCCTTGCTCCTCCTGCTCATAATCATCAAGCAAGTGGCTCTTGGGCCCATTGGAAATCGTAAGTTCTGAAAGGAGAACATCAAAAAATAAAAATAAACAAAGGTTCTACATGTGAACCATCAACTATAGTTTTAAAAATAAACTCGGAAAGTGTTCCAGAATAAGAGCCACGGTGATCGCCATGTGTCCCACTCCATGGATCTTTGTCTGCACACGTGCTGTGCACTCACAGAGCAACTGGAGAAGCGCAGAGGTGCTAGGACACAGATGCCACTGTGTCATTACAGTAGGTGTCCACAGCTAGAAGAGGGACTGTGATGATGCAGGAGAGGACTGATCCTTAGGGGACATGTGCGTTAGCACTTGGGGTGGAGACTAAACTCTCATCTGCACCTTGACTTTGACTCACTCAGGAGAAATGTGGAGGCAGTATGTACCCAAACTGTATAGACAGAGACAGCACAAACTTGATATGCTAACAACCGTGGACTCCAGCAATGATAAAGGTATTCAACCTATTCTCCTCTGGATGCTTGATTGTTTGCCTAATTAAAAAGTGAAGGAAAACAACAGAGGTTCTAGATAATTCTGATTTATCTAAATATAATGTTCTCAATGATATGTTACCCTAATGCAGTGGTTCTCAACCTTCCTAATGCTGCAACCCTTTAACCCAGTTCCACATGTTGTGGTGAAACCACAACCATAAAATTATTTTTGTTGCTACTTCATAATGGTAATTTTGCTACTGTTATGAATCATAATGTAAATATTTGATATGCAGGAGACCCCCAAAGGGGTCACGACCCACAGGTTGAGAACTACTGCTCTAATGAATAAATAAGTGATAGCTGAAAGGGTAATAACTGTTGGGGGCAGGGGAAGCAATTTATATACAAGCATGCAACATTTATATAAAGCAATTCTTAAGAAAATTTTCTCACAAATCTTTTCAGCAAATAAAAGACCACGACCTACTTTCATCATTTGGTGAGAGCAGCTTTTTTAGGTTCAACATTTCCTCATGAAGTCCATTTAGAATGAAACCTAAATACTCCTCAGCATCTTCTTGGCGACCCTGAAAAAGTCAAATCCGATCTCATTAACTGTAACTGATCACTGTCCACAGCTGTAGTTCAGAGCACCTGAATATTTGATTTATGCCTCCTCTAAAATTTAAGAAGATTTAGTGTAAAGTATTTCCAAAAAATAACCTGAGTTTTCTTTGGATAGCTAAGATCACAAGAGCAGGAAGGAGACAGATTAAACACATAACTCTATGTGGAGATTTTCATTTTCTTATTTATACTTTTTCTGTGCTTTTGAAATATCCTCTAATAAATGTATAATACACCTTTGTAACAAAAAGGCTATTTAAAAGTTCTCTTTTGTTAGTACTAGAACTGGATGTCTAGAGCCAACTCACTGCACAAGCCCAAGGGTCACTGACTCTGGGAGCTACGAAACTAGAAGCCTGGGTGCCTCCTTCCATTGTTGAAGAAGGTCAACTATAGGGGAAAGATTCAAATTATATGTGAACAACTCAACCAACCTCAAGATTCACCTGCTTTATGCATACACACACATCAGCAAAACCATTCAGCTATGAGTCACACAAGAGTCTTATAATCCCCACAGGTATTATTTGGCTCTGTGATTTTTCATGATCCGTTCAGTTCATTCTTCAGTGTTAATAGCTTATTCCAAGGATCTCTATATTCTTCTGCTTAAGAGGAACTCGTCACCCACGGTGTGGCTGCCCTGGGAGAGGGCCTGAAGGTTTCCTCGAGACTTTTTCCCTTCTCTGGTTTTGCTTTGCACCCTTTTGTGGCAGTAGCACATAACCAGGAGTGTGCCAGCTTCTGAGTCCACTGACTATTCCGATAAATCACCAAACCTAAGGGGACCCTGATATATCAACATTAATATAACTTTGAAAAGCCATTTGTTTACAGTATCAATCTGAGCATGACCCTAGAGGAGTCCAGCCCCAGGAAGCCCTCCCTGAGCACCACTTCACCTCTGCCTGAGCGAGGCAGCCCTCCTCCAGCTGCGGGGGATGCATTATCGATGTATTTCTCTTGGTGTCTGTTCACTCAGGTTATATGTTTAATTCCCTCACTGAGCAATGGCTCTTTGAGGGCAGAATGCACATTTTATTCCATTTCTACATCTCTAGCACTCCGTACATTTCCCATTATTTGGGAAAAATAAACTCTAAGCAAATACCAAATGCTGCATTATTCGCATAATACTTAAAACTCGGGCGGTGCCTGTGGCTGAAAGGAGTAGGACACCGGCCCCAATATATCGGAGGTGGCGGATTCAAACCCAGCCCCGGCCAAAAACTGCAAAAAAAAGCTTAAAACTCTATGCTGCCCCTGTGGTATACCACACCACCTTTGACATTCACACTTCTTCAAAGCAGTGGAGCTTTACTTGATTTTAATGGCTTTTTTTTTTTTTTGAGACATAGAGTCTCACTATGTCACCCTTGGTAGAATGCTGTGGCATCACAGCTCACAGCAACCTCCAACTCCTGGGCTTAAGCGATTCTCCTGCCTCAGCCTCCCAGTAGCTGGGACTACAGGCGCCCGCCACAATGCCCGGCTATTTTTTTGTTGCAGTTGTCATTACTGTTCAGCAGGCCCAGGTCGGGTTTGAACCGGCCTGCCTCAGTGTTTGTGGCTGGTGCCCTAACTACTGAGCTACGGGTGCCAAGCCAAATGTCATTTTCTTTTTTTTTTTTTGTAGAGACAGAGTCTCACTTTATAGCCTTCGGTAGAGTGCCATGGCCACACACAGCTCACAGCAACCTCCAACTCCTGGGCTTCAGCAATTCTCTTGCCTCAGCCTCCAGAGTAGCTGGGACTACAGGCACCGGCCACAACGCCCAGATATTTTTTGGTTGCAGTTCAGACGGGGCCAGGTTTGAACCCGCCACCCTCAGTATATGGGGCCGGCGCCTTACCGAATTAGCCACAGGCGGCGCCCCAAATGTCATTTTCTTAACTATTTTTCCCTCTGCATAAGTTTCCCTAAGTGTCATTTCAATTGTCATGCTGATTTGTCACAAACTCAAAAGAAATACTGTAGTTAAACGTGCTAATAGGGGCGGCGCCTGTGGCTCAGTGAGTAGGGCGCCGGCCCCATATGCTGAGGGTGGCGGGTTCAAACCCAGCCCTGGCCAAACTGCAGCAACAACAACAACAAAAAATAGCCGGGCGTTGTGGCGGGCGCCTGTAGTCCCAGCTGCTCAGGAGGCTGAGGCAAGAGAATCGCGTAAGCCCAGGAGTTAAGAGGTTGCTGTGAGCCGTGTGAGGCCACGGCACTCTACCGAGGGCGGTACAGTGAGACTCTGTCTCTACAAAAAAAAAAAACGTGCTAATAGTGCCCTGGACTCATCCTAATACCCATCAGGGCCCTTCCTTAGGCAGCACCTTGGAGTTCGGCAGCAAAATGTATAATAAAAAAAAA
This sequence comes from Nycticebus coucang, assembly GCF_027406575.1. Classification (NCBI taxonomy): domain Eukaryota; kingdom Metazoa; phylum Chordata; class Mammalia; order Primates; family Lorisidae; genus Nycticebus; species Nycticebus coucang. The sequence goes on along the minus strand of NC_069781.1, from coordinate 180,912,417 downwards.
AAAAGAAAGAAAAAAATTCAGGGGCAGCACCTGTGGCTCAGTGGGTAGGGCACCGGCCCCATACACCGAGGGTGGTGGGTTCGAACCTGGCCCCGGCCAGCTAAAACAGCAATGAGAATTGTAACAAAAAATAGCCGGATGTTGTGGCGGGCACCTGTACCCCAGCTACTTGGGAGGCTGAGGCAAGAGAATCATTTAAGCCCAGGAGTTGGAGGTTGCTGTGAGCTGTGACGTCACAGCACTCTACCGAGGGCAACAAGGTAAAACTCTGTCTCAAAAAAATGAAAAATATAGGGCGGCGCCTGTGGCTCAGTGAGCAGGGCGCCAGCCCCATATGCCAAGGGTGGCGGGTTCAAACCCAGCCCCGGCCAAACTGCAACAAAAAAATAGCCGGGCGTTGTGGTGGGCGCCTGTAGTCCCAGCTACTCGGGAGGCTGAGGCAGGAGAATCGCCTAAGCCCAGGAGTTGGAGGTTGCTGTGAGCTGTGTGATGCCACGGCACTCTACCGTGGACAGTAAAGTGAAACTCTGTCTCTACAAAAAAAAAATAATAATAATAATAAAAAAATAAAAAATATATAAAAAATTCAGGTAAAGGAGGTCAAGGACACTGAATACTCCTGTGTGATGAAGCATGTTTAGCATTCAGGTACACATGAACTTGACGACTACTGCCTTCATTCTAGGCCCGATGCACTCCACTCCAAAAGCAAGACTGTATTGGTTAAGAGAGCTGCCCCCAAAGCCAGACTCTGTCATTTACTAGCTATGTGGCCATAGACGATGATTTAGTTCTCCCAATTATAATGAGATAGTAATCCTACTTTACTCACAGGGTTAATCGAGTTATATAAAGTACTCAGAACATTACTTGGTGAACAGTGAAACTTCTACAAGCTCGGTTTGGTGATGAGGGCTATCGCACACTCTTTAAATTCACACAAGCACTGACGTCATTATAAACCTAGATCTACTACTGAACACCCGCCAGCCTCCAGCACCTCAGAGGGTGGGCAAACACTGAATAAGCCACAGTCACCAGACAAACCAGAGCAAAAGGCAACAGGGACTACACAAGAGCAGGCTCAGACCTTCTCAGACAGGCTCGACTTGTTCACGGTCAGGAGTCTATAGATATACGTGGGTTCAAAGGCAGCTCCAGGGCGGATATCCCTCACAATTTTATCCCCAAGAGCTGCAATGGAAACAGGAGACAGACTTTCCTAACTAAAATGAAGTTATAAATGGTGAAAAGCAAAATAATCAAACCTCCCCCCCTCCCCAGCCCACTGAATGCTGAGAATGGCACTGGGGTAGCAATCTGTATTTAGACGTTTTCCTTCAACAAGACTGAATTTAAAAAATCCAATCATCTGACTCTGTAACTCCTAAGAGGTAATGGCCTCTTTTTTTTACTTATCAAAAGGCCTCATTTTTACTCACCTTGTCGGGGTTTTGGAGGTACTGGCATATTAGTAAACTCATTCATTAGCCGAACACTAAACAGGGGGAAAAAAGTTAAAGAGTGCATTTTTTAAAAAGACATGCTTTTACGAAAGAGATTTGATGAGTAAGTAAAATATTAATTAGTATGACTAGAGCAGGTTTTAGGTAAGCAATGCTACAACAGTGACTTCAAATCTTTTCTGAATACATTTCCAGTATCTTTATGTGACATAAACTGGTAAACACAAAATGTTTTCTACTGAATCTAAAGTATGCAGATAAACAAAGCCCCAATTTCACTTCTGGTTAACTTCCATATGAAATCATGAACAGTACATTTTTAGAAAGTAACAGAATTATGGGACTCATTTGCAAGAAATCAAGATCTTTGATAAATTATTTAAATTCTAATTATCATAGGGAACCAACCCCGCCCCCTTAACGTATTTTCGGTACCTTACTTACAAGCTATCTATCATGGGTGTTGATGTACAAGGCCTTTGCACTTTTGAATACAGAGGAATGAACTTCATCAGGTGGTACATCGGAGGGCATGCGACCAATGCCTGCAGTGTCTAAATGGCAGCAGTAAGGAAGTGTAAAGGAAACGGAACAGACACACCACATTTCCTAAGGCACATTAAACAAACAAGAGCATACAAAAACTAAATAAGCCAAGGACATTGAACTACTTAGATATATAAATACACCAAATAATCACACGGATGACTGCCCTGTAATATCCATATAAGGATCTGCTATGCAGCCAATAGTTTATATTTAAGAACTTAATTCAACCAAGATACTCAAATCCGTTACAGCAAAATTTTAAGTGGTTAGATGACTTAAAATCTATTATTTGGAACTATCCTGATGAGAATAAAATTTGCTGATTCTGTCATTCATAGTTCAATAAATCCTTTTGGGGGATAAAAGGGGTTGGGTTCAGGAATAACCCTGTTTATAGGCAGACCAAGTAATAAATCACATCTTTAGATTCAAAATTTAGGCTCTGGAGTTCAGCCCACAAAAGCTAAGAAGACACAACAGCAATAAGGTCCCGTCCCACAAGGATACGGCGTTAATGTAGCACCAGTTTCCTTTATTGATCAGCCCACGGGGTTGCAATGACACTGGCTTATGTATTAAGGTTACATTCTCCAGTAACTCTGAAAGAGTGAAGAAGCATATTTAAGAAATTAATGACATCTAGTGGATAACACTGAAATCAATTCACAAGCTCTACTCACAAGAGTGTTTTAGCACATATCCAAAGAAAATATATATGGTTAAAGCTTCATTCAGTTCAACATCAAGTACATTCTTTAATAATTTAATGATTAATTTTTTTTTCAAATTAATAGTTTCCCCCAAATAGCAACAACAGTTATCTATCTTCTTATGAAAATACAAGTAGGGAGCACAAGAACTACCTATTATAAAGACAAACAGAAACAACTTTAAAACAGTGTCAGTGTTAGAAAATAGATGAAAAAGATACAGCCTTTCTTCCTTAAACACTGATAGCTGGGCCTGCCTCCTTGATAGAGAAATCTCACAGGCATTAGATAGAAAGACGCAGAACTTGAGCTTCATTCATTTCTAAATCCCCAGCAACTAGCACCGTACCCTTCACGTGGGTGCTCTCGACGGCTGTTTGGTGTGTAAAGATGCTCCTTCTGGAGACAACTTGTCTCCTACTAATTAAACTGTATTTTCCATTAGAAGACTAATTTAGTGACTCTTTTATACACTGTAATGCCATTTACAAACCGCAGGTTCACCCTCTAATACCCTTTTTCAGAATATTAAGATAGCCGTGAATGCTACTTTTACAGTTAACCATCAGAAAAGTTTAACAACAAGAGAAGCTCGCTCCCCTGTCCCATTATGAATCTTAGACAAAGTGATGATGGCTACAACCTGTGAATACCCTCTACACTTGGCACGCTCTTTATGACTTGTGTGTTAACTGGTTAGACTCACTCCTCAGTAACCCAGTAGGGCCACCATTATCCCCCTTTCGCCAATAAGCAAACTGAGGCTCAGAAAGGCCGACAAATTTGCCTGTGATTACACAGGAGCTAGGCAGTATAACCAGGGCCTCAGCTCCATCTGTGACCTGGAATCACACCACACTGTCTTTTAAATTTTATACCAGGAAAGAAAAATAAAATGGGCATATACTTCATAGTAGCATTCGCCTAAGGCATTGCTCACATGAAAGCAGTTTTGCCGGCAGATTCTAGACTTAAGTAATAAGGTAATGAAAAAAATTAATGTGCAATTCAAATGTCAACACACATTATCCCTCTTATTCCCTCCTTCCCGAGACTAAATGTCCTCTTTCCATTGACATTAGAGATTCAATGGAGTCTGTTAATATGCTAAGCTTGCAAAGCCCCTCTCTTTTCTCTCTGTACAAGACACAGACCTGGGCCCTGAAATGACCAACAGATCAGCTACAAAACTGGGCCCCGTGCCTACAGGCAGCGATACTCAGCAAAGCCAGTGTCTGTTGTGTGGGGACACTGTGCTAGCAGCTTATCTGTGGTATCCATAATTGTTACAACCACTCTGTCAAAGGAGCACCATTACTTTCCCATTGTAAGATGAGAAAGCTGAGGTCACAAGTTGAACTGACCTGCAAACCTGGGCCTACTTGACTGCAGATGGCTCCACTTAAATATCCCTTTTATTCCAAGGTTTCAGATACTTACTTTTTTCCCCACAGGCTTAAGATCTATATACCATGGATTTTAAAATCTGTCTTTTAAGCCATATTATCACAACAGTATACCGTTTCAAAGTGTATGTCACAGAACAGCAATTAATATACTCTATCAAAAATCTGCACATTTTCGGGGTGGCACCTGTGGCTCAGTGGGTAGGGCGCCGGCCCATATACCAAGGGTGGTGAGTTCGAACCCAGCCCCAGCCAAACTGCAACAAAAAAATAGCCAGGCATTGTGGCGGGGGCCTGTAGTCCAGCTACACAGATGGCTGAGGCAAGAGAATTCCCTAAGCCCAGGAGTTGGAGGTTGCTGTGAGTTGTGTGATGCCACAGCACTCTACCGAGGGCTTAATAAAGTGAGACTCTGTCTCTAAAAAAAAAAAAAAAAAAAAACTGCACGTTTTCAAATAAGCATCAGTAAACATTATAGTGCAAGGCATAGTGTCTCAAGTGAATACTCCAGGATCACACCAATGAATCATTGCTTGCTGCAGTATTTTTGTATCTAGTAACAGGTCATGCTGTTCTTACATAACCATAAGATTCAGACTCATTGTCCCCCTAACAGAGGCCCTCTGCTATGTATCTAGGACATACTGCCTTTCTCTAACAGCTGGACAACCATTTGCTGAGCTCTGCCTGGTACCAGGTAATGGAGGCACAGTGAGGAGGAAGAGGCGGCCCTGTGCTGGGTGAGTCTGCAGACCAGTGGAGAGACGGACCGTGATGTTCTACCTGTGAAGCTACGCTGCAGGGGTGCTGGCAGGGGTGGTGGTGGGGGGAGGATGTTTAACCCAACAGAAAAACCATACAAGGTTGTAGGTTTGGAGGCTGATGACAGCAAATGGAAGCTGAGGAAGAACAGACAGGAAGTCATCCCTGGCTGGGTGGTGGTGCTATCCATCTAGAGGAAAAATACAACAGGACAAGCAGGTTACTATTTTCTGTGGTGACGAAATAATGATTTCCAGGCTCGGCGCCTGTAGCTCAGTGGTTAGGGCAATGGCCACATACTCTGGGGCTGGCGAGCTGGAACCCAGCCCAGGCCTACCAAACAACAGTGACAACTACAGCCAAAAATAAAAATAGCCAGGCATTGTGGTGGGTGCCTATAGTCCCAGCTACTCAGGAGGCTGAGGCAAGAGAATCGCTTAAGCCCAAGAGTTTGAGGTTGCTGTGAGCTGTGACGCCACGGCACCTACCGAGGGCAACATAGTGAAACTGTCTCCAAAAAAAAAAAAAGAAAAGAAAAAAGAAATAATGAGTTCCATTTCAGAGATGTTGATATGGGCTACCCAGATGACACCATTAAATAATATATTTATACTTACGGACCATTAAGTAACATATTTATAATCACTCCAGTATGTGCAAGGTCCCTCCCGTCCAGGGCTCAAGTGCGCGCTCTGATGGCACACACAGCAGGAAGAGCAACTCAGCGTGTGAGAAAGAGGGTGGTGGGCAGGAAGGAGCTAGGCAGATGAACCAAAATTTCTGGGTGGGAGAAGAAATGAAATAGCAACCTCAATTTACTTGATGATATGGAAGAAAAAGTCTTCCAGGGCAGAATGAGGGTGAAGATGCAAGTGGGATGTGGGTGCAGGCCTTGAAGATGTGGACTCCAGTTCCGCAAAGATGGGGGCAGGAAATGGAGAGGAGCCAGCCAGGGCCGGGACTGCAAGATCTACCTGGAACATCCCTTCCATGTCATCTGTTCTAACAGACTCAAAAACATGCTTACAGATGGAGTACTTCACATCCATCCACACTTTAGTTAAAAGAAGTCAGGCTTGGGCGGTGCCTGTGGCTCAGTGGGTAAGGCACTGGCCCCATATACCGAGGGTGGCGGGTTCAACCCCGGCCCTGGCTGAACTGCAACCAAAAAATAGCCGGGAATTGTGGCGGGTGCCTGCAGTCCTAGCTACTCGGGAGGCTGAGGCAAGAGAATCGCCAAAGCCCAGGAGTTGGAGGTTGCTGTGAGCTGTGTGATGCCACGGCACTCTACCGAGGGCTATAAAGTGAGATTCTGTCTCTACAAAAAAAAAAAAAAAAAGAAGTCAGGCTTGGCGCCTGGGTCTCAAGAGGCTAAAGCGTCAGCCACATACACTTGACCTGGCGGGTTCGAATCCAGCCCGGGCCCACCAAACAACAATGACAGCTGCAACCAAAAAATAGCCAGGCATTGTGGCAGGCGCCTGTAGTCCCAGCTACTTGGGAGGTAGAGGCAGGAGAATCGCTTGAGCCCAGGAGTTGGAGGTTGCTGTGAGCTGTGATGCCATGGCATTCTACTCAGGGCGACAGCTTGTGGCTCTGTCTCAAAAAAATAAAAAGAAGTCAGACAAGGCCAATTCCACTCAGAAAGGAGGCCTGCACAGGACAACCAGGAGCTGGCTGCACCATGTTCCCATGAAGCCACGGCAGCGTCTCTCCTGGTCTGCCTGAGCAGCAGACCCAGAGTGATCGCACCACCTGGAGGCATCAACACTCAAGCTCCAAGGAATCAGAAGACACATCTAACTTAAAAATCAACTATAAACTGATTTCTTTCCAACATTTATTTGGGAAACAGTATGAACTGTTCAGGAAGAAACCTCCAGTTTCCACACCGGCCCCTGGCTCGGAGGTGGCCAGCTTCTTGGGAGCTGATTTGGGGGAGCTCTGCTGGTTTTCTCCTGTAGTATTAGCAGGAGAAAGTCCTTTAGCATCACCTCGTGGTTTGTTCAACAACTGCCAAGTAGTAAAATTTCACAGACACCCACAAAATCAAAAGCACAAAAACTGTGACCCACAGAATAGAGTGGAACCAGAAGGATGCTGGGAACATTCACTGGAAGGACGTGTCAGCCTCCTGCTCAGGGCCTTCAACACCCCTGAAAGAACTCTCTTGTACAATGTCCTTACTGTGCAATACATTTTATAGACTGAAGGTACAGCAAAGACACCTATCAATTCAAATTTTTCTTTATGACTACTTCTTATTTGAGAAAAATTTTATCTAGTGCCAAGTCTTCTATAAACTAAAATATAGTATCATTCAGTTATTAGAACTAACAATCTTAAATCCTACTCTCCGAGTAAGACTAACCAGTTTCCTCCCCCAGACTCTCCACACTGCATCTCCACAGTGTAGATGACATCACCAGCCACCTTGTATTTACCACGTCTCTCTCTTCCCCTGGATAGGAAGCTCCTTAAAAACAACATCCTTACACTGCTAACTGTTCTAACAAAGTCAGCCCCATTCAGGGTGGCAGGACTTGCTATTGCCATCCCTGTTGGCTGCATAAGGTCTCCCCACACCCCCTCTGCATATGACCACTTCTCTCTTTTGGCTAATTAAGAGCTGCATCTGTTCCTTTTTTACCTTCTGCCTTAGACGACCCTGAAAGCAAAGGCCAGTCCACAGCACACGGTAAGTACGCAGTTGACAGTAACACAGAATAAATTAAACACCTGGAGATCAGAGTTGTTGGTTATGATAAATTACTCCATTCTGGTTTTTCAGAAATGACTCAACTGACTTCAAAAGTCATTTATCTCATAGTTCAAAAAGTCTAAGAGCCTTCTTACAGAAGCTTACTAAGAGCAAAGACTGGGTCACACTCTGGCTAGCCACTTCATTTTGCAAACTGGAGCAGACCCCTTAACTTCTCACCTGCAACAGAGATACTGAGCTCACCAGGCAGGCTACAGAGAGAACGGGGATAGTGTAAACAAATGTGCAGACACCTAGCGGAACGGTCAGCTCACTACAGACTCCACAGTCCTCATACTCCTCCACCTCGCAGTACAACACATACACAAGGACGACTCTAATTCCTCGTGAAGAGTCAACGGTATTGTTGATCTGAATTGTTAAAATGAATGAATCCTACTGCTGTATCTCAAAAGTCTGGACTTGTAGACAACCAATATTAATACTGCTAATACCTGGCTCAGGGCACTGGCCACACGCACGGGGGCTGACTGGTTCGAACCCAGCCTGGGCCTGCCAAACAATGACAACTACCAAAAAAAAAAAAAAAATAGCTGGGCATTGTGGCAGGTGCCTATAGTCCCAGCTGCTCCAGAGGCTAAGGCAAGAGACTCGCTTAAGCTCAAGAGTTTTAGGTTGCTATGAGCTGTGACACCACAGCACTCTACCGAGGGTGACATAGTGGAACTCTGTCTTTAAAAAAAAAAAAATGCTGCTAATACCACTACTCTACTTAATTAACATCACCATTTCTGTTTACTGTATTATTCTTAGCCTGAAGTCTAAAAAGTACTATAATTATTACAGAGGACAAAAGAACCAAAAATGAAAAAGGACGGCCACAGGAGAGAGATGACAGGGTATTTCTGAGGTTGAAAACTTTAAATCTGACCTGCATTCCAAAGTCATCAGAGTTGAAACCAATTCTATTTATCTATGTTACCAGAGTTTAGGGCAAATAATCAGAAGTTGACTGTAATGAACAACCTTCTTTTCAACCCACCAGCACTGGGGTAACTCACTACTTAAAGTCTATTTAGATAGCAACTTTAGGAAGATAGCTTCCCCACTCTATCTCTTTTGTAAGAGTTTGTTTCATTCTAATGTTTCTGGAATGGAACAAACTGCCAGAATGACTCATAAAAGATAAAAAATGAAACCCATGTCTTCACTTTTGTAATAACTCAAACATTAAATGGCTGAATTAAAGTTCAACTTTTCTTATGAGATCTGCTGATACGCAGCAAACTCAGGTGCTTTCTCTTACCTGTGTGGTGGCTTACACAGGTTGCCACCAATCACTCTATTGATATGACTTGTAAATTTAATAGGATACCAGCATTATTCTTACACATAGTCTATACACCAAATTTTGTTTTCCTAAAATTAGGATTTAGGTTTCATGTTACCATTTAAAATCCATGAAAGTGCAAGGTGCAGAACTTTGATTCTTAAGGCTCAATAACTGACCCGTAATCGACATTCTGATGCTGTTGACCTGCTTTTCTGTCATCTTCCTAACTGTCCAGAACATTCTCCAAGTGTCTTTCTTTTCCTCATTACCATCACTTTGGAAGAACACACGCTATCTTGGTTACCTAATCAGGTGGAGGACAGCAAAGTGACCAAAATGCACCACTACCCATTGGCTACAGATCAACTTATGTTTTACAAGTGGAAGGGGCTCAATTTAGTTCTATAAAATAGAGACATGTAATAAATATAAGGATATATACATTCAAACCAGATATGGACTAAACAAGGGCAGATTCCTGCAAGCAGGTGCCATTTCTCGTTAACTCTGGGCTGAGTCCTTTCAATTATTCTTTTCCTGCCAAGAGCTAATCTTGGTGTGTTAAAACACAGTAAAATCCACTTGATCCAAAATAGGCATTAAAAAGAAATAAACCCATGTTATTCACAAAATGCTTTCTCATATCTTAAATATAAAAAAGAAACAGTGCAAACTGAGTACAAAGCAAGGATTATCACATTCAAGTCATGTACAGTTTGAACACAGGGCAAGTCCATAACACATGTACATTCACACTGTGGAGCACAATTATTTCATAAAAGGCGAGACGTGCAGATATAACTTGTCAGCAGGAGAGGACGGCTAACAGACAAGGGTTTTCACTTGACACAAGGTGTGTCTGACACCGTCCTCCTCTCAGTTTGTTTCTGTATCATCTTACTGTTCGATAACATTCAAAACATAAGCTTTCATCAGAAATTCTTATTAATACACAAGTAATCTCCTATTGCTACAGGTAATATTTTACCACCACAGTTCATAAGCTCAGACTGTCTTAAATTTCACATTCAACAGACGATGAGATCTGTTCCCATCTTCACTCTCCATTTGTACCTGTTTAACTATACCTGCAATCTTTATGGCTACGGGATCCTCTGAAACCGGAACAAGCCCTTCTTTAACTTCAACCTGCTTTTCAGAGACCAGGGGAGATGTGGTAGGAGGAGAATACTTGGTTTCCACATAAGCCACAAGCGAAGAGGAAGAAGGCTTAGAATCATGAAAGAGACTGGCCCAGGACTTGGGCTGGCGGACAGGAAGGGCGCCTGACACAGAGACCACGCCGTCAGCAGGCGGTGAAGCACGCTCGGGTTTAGTTGGGTCCAAATCTACGCTCTCCATAGTGTGCAATTCCACTCCATTGGCAGCTGTGCCCTCACCCGAGGATTCAAGTATTTGTCCATTAGCAACTCCAAGGTTTTCAGTAGTATTGGTACCAACATAGGGCTGAGCCCCAGCTGTCCTTAACAGGTTGTCTCTGCCAGCCTCTCCAGGGAAGCAGGACTGATCAAAATCAGTCCCATGGACCCCTTCAGGCTGCTCTGCAGTCCTGGTGTCACCACTGAGTGCTCCGGGGAAAGAGCCATCAGGCCCACTGTCACTGACAGAGTCCGTGGAGTTCTGAGGGCTGTCACAAGTCCTGGGCGTAACCGATGGAGGCACGTCACCCATAAACTCCGCATCCTCTATGCTGATGATGCTCACAGCTGCTGAGTTAGCATGGCCATTGACCAGGGCCTCTGTGGAAATACCATCTTCACCACCATCTTTCAAGTAACTATAATATCCAGGTGGCCGTTTCTTCTTCTTTTTACGCTCCCTTTGTCCAAGACCACCTGAGACACCATCGTTTTCTAGAACCTCTACCTCCACACTGCAACTGCTATCCTCAGCAAGGGCAGAGCCTGGGTAATGACAGTCAGTGGAACTGTAGCTTGCTTCCTTATCTATGCCATCAGGGCTTGGTTTGGAAGTTGTACAACCAAGAATAAATTCAGGGGCCTGAGGGTTCAATGTGCTTGAAATACTATAGCTGGGGCTTCTCGGCAAAGTGTCACTGGGTTCAATTACTTCATTAACACCAAATTCAATTCGCTGATATTCTTGTCCTGTTTAAGAAGGAAATAATTAGTTAGAATAAAGTTTTATAAACTACAAAAGTACCAATAATTATTCATTTCCTTTTTGAAAACTAAAACCTTAAATCTTTTCCTAATTAACAAAGCTATGACATATTTTATTTCTGCAGTGAAGAATCTGCTGAAAATAACTACAAAATTATATTTAATTTGTGGATATGAAAAATTGAAGCCTGTATTTATCTTTCTAGTAAGAAAGGCTTTTCAGAAAGTAGAAATTAAATTTGTAATAAAAAGCAAATAATATTTTCCCTAGTGTAAAAATACACCTCTAGGCCCAGCATTGGGAGGCCCAGATAGGAGTATCACTTGAGTCCAGGAATTCAAGAGGAGCCTGGGCAATAGAGAAACCCCATCTCTATAAAAAAAAATTAAGGGGCGGCGCCTGTGGCTCAGTTGGTAAGGCGCCAGCCCCATATACTGAGGGTGGCCGGTTCAAACCTGGCCCCGGTCAAACTGCAACCAAAAAATAGCCGGGCGTTGTGGCAGGCGCCTGTAGTCCCAGCTACTCGGGAGGCTGAGGCAAGAGAATCGCTTAAGTCCAGGAGTTGGAGGTTGCTGTGAGCTGTGTGAGGCCACGGCACTCTACCGAGGGCCATAAAGTGAGACTGTCTCTACAAAAAAAAAAAAAAAAAAAAATTAAGAAAAAGGGTGGCGCCTGTGGCTCAGTGAGTAGGGCGGCAGCCCCATATACCGAGGGTGGTGGATTCAAACCCAGCCCCAGCCAAACTGCAACCAAAAAAAAAATAAATAAATAACCAGGTGTTGTGGCGGGCACCTGTAGTCCCAGCTGCTCGGGAGGCTGAGGCAAGAGAATCACATAAGCCCAAGAGCTGGAGGTTGCTGTGAGCTGTGTGAGGCCACAGCACTCTACCGAGGGCAGTAAAGTGAGACTCTGTCTCTACAAAAAAAAAAAAAAAAAAAAAAAAAAAAATTTAAGAAACAAAAAATTATTAACTCAAAAGGCTAAGGCAAGAAGATCACCTAAGCCCAAGAGTTGAAGCCTGAAATAAACTATGATAGGGTCACTGGTCTCCAGCCTTGGTAACCCCAAGGTAACCCCAAGACCCCATCTCTTAAAACAAAAACAAAAAACCCCAATGGAACCCAAAACTTCCTTTATGCCTGAGATAAAGCTAATTTAAAGACATAAAACACGGTTTAATCAGCTATGGCAGTTAGTGTGGCTTATGATTCCAAAAACATGAACTACATGAAGAATTTTGTGTATTAAAGTACTCTTCCAAATTATCCATGTCTTGGTCTCCTCCACTGATATTTTTAACTGAAGTCTGAAAACTGGCCCTTATATTAACACAGGTAAAAGTCTACTAAATGAATTCATATTAAATTCACTCCACAGGGGTAAAGATACTTCCTTGGGCGGCGCCTGTGGCTGATTGAGTACAGCGCCAGCCCCATATACTGAGCGTGGTGGGTTCAAACCCAGCCCCGGCCAAACTGCAACAACAAAAAAACAAAAAGATACTTCCAAAAATACTACAAGATAAAGTCAGAACCAAGAACTTTTAAGTATCACCTTGGAAACCTTTAATAAATACTTCCTTCCAGTTCACCACAATCTATATACATTTTTTTCACAGCTCTGAAATTAGGTGACAAATGACAATTTCTTCAAGTCTAGCTTAAGGGGCCAATTTTTTTTCAAAGCATGTATTTCATAATACCTAAAGAATGCTGTTCTCCTGCAGAGAACTGAATATATTTCACATCTTGAAAGGTCCCGTAGAAGTCTTCTTGCAGAATATAGATCCAGAGAGGGGCCAGTTATGTGCAAGCTGGTATGAACGAGGACGGGGCCTCTAGACTCTTTCTTTTTTGTTGTTGTTGTTTGGTTTTAGCTGTGGCTGGGTTGGAACCCACCACCCTCAGTATATGGGGCCGGCACCCCACTCCTTGAGCCATAGGCGCCACCTTCTTTATTTTTTTTGCTATCACAACTCCTGGGGGGATTCTGCCCCAACAAAAGGTTTCCAGAGAAAAACTCTTACGATGCCAGTTAATCTAATTACTTTAATCACTATTTCTATCTTTACTTTAGAAAGAATCAGCAGAGAAAAATGAGTTTATCGTTACACCCAGGAGGTGACTGTCCATTTTGCCGCCAGGCATCACCCATTCCACGGTGCTGAGGCTGCCAGTGCTGCGGGGGCTGAAATGAGTGTAACCGAGGAAGAAGAACACACCACAGAGGCCGCCCTTCTCAAGACTGTAGTGTATGTTGTGAAATCACATTAAAAATTAGCACGCATTGTGTCATGTAGCTTATGCAAGATAGATTACTGCCTTTCACATCTCACTTCCCAATCTTATCAGAACATGGAACATTCTAGAATGGGACGTGACATGAAAGGAACCGTTTCAACATGCTACAGCTATTATCACAACATTGACCCAAAACGCTGCTTGATGGTGTCACTGGAAGGCAGACTCCGAGCCACAGCAGCTCCTCTTCTTACTGAGGAACGCTCACTGCGGACACACTGCCCTGTGCAGCACAGGAGAGCTGACACAGCCCCTCTGCCAGGCTGGAGGAGCAGGGCAAGCCAGCAAACCAGGCTATTCAGCCCAGTCCCCACAATGGGAAGATGGGAACTCAGCACTGAGACCACACAGGCGGGAGCGGGGGGTAGAGGAACATCCCCTCAAATAAACATGACATCCTAATCCACCATTTCTCTAAGTTGACCTGTTGCAGTAGGTGCAGTACAGTGGCCTGGGTGCAAAGTGGGGGGTGTGAGGGGGGACATTCCAGAAGGATGCAGAGATCAGTATGGCAAGGCTCCTGTTCAGGGAGTTTTAAATTGACTAGGGAGACCAACACATGGAAATGAATTTGGTCCCTGCCATCAGCAGCTGAGTAGTTTTTTTTTTTTTTTTGAGGCAGAGTCTCACTAAGTCGCCCTCAGTAGAGTGCAGTGGCGTCACAGCTCACAGCAACCTCAAACTCTTGGGCTTAAGTGATTCTCTTCCCTCAGCCTCCCGAGTATCTGGGACTACAGGTGCCTGCCACAACGCCCAGCTATTTTTTTTGTTACAATTGTCCTTGTTTAGCAGGCCCGGGCTGAACTCAAACCCACCACCTTGGGTATATGCGGCTGGTGCCCTACGCTCCAGCAGCTGAGTAGTCTTAAAAGCAGTCTGTGATTAGTCAAAGTGACCCAGTGATTACATATGCTGCCGTTTACAGCAAAAACTTCACGGTGTAAGGAACATTCATTTGGCAAGTATGGACAACAGGAAAATGATGTTTGCAGGCAGCCTGCCCGCCCAGCCTATATGGCCAGAATTTACTTCAGGGAGATAGAAAGAGAACTGGCTTACCGTCGGGTAGTGTATCCACAGCCTGCGTGCTACACAGAACTGTTCCACTGTACGGAGGAAGCTGAATGAGGAAGTGGAAAACAGGTTAAATCGGCAAATGGTAAAACCCAACACACTGTATTTCATTAAGGTGACATTCCACTAAAACTTTTTACTCCTGAACCTTCTTCCCATGACATTACTTTTATCAAAATAATAGACATGAAGAGTCAGTAAAATCTAGACCATCTTCATTTAACTTAAGAAAAAAAAGAATGAAGGAATGCTTTCGAATTCTGTGTAACTATTAAGAAGCTCTAAAAATGAGACCAAAATGAACTCCAATGGACATGTAAATCAGCCTTCTTTTCACAGAAGGTTAGTGACTGACAATGACAGCCACAGTTTTCTTTGTCCACTAGTAAACATGACTCTGACCGACTTCCTGCATTTCTTGTTCAGGACCACTCACTACAGCACAGCCAGCAGAGGTAGGGACCAGGTCTATTTATGGGCAGAGAGCAGAGACCCACCAGAAGAGCAAAGCTGGGAATCCCAGCTCCCTTTTAACACAATGCTTTAAATAACTAAACTAAGAGCAAGTAGCCACATTCCTTGTCTGGAGAAGAAATGCAAAATGGCTGAAGTGTCTGGCCACTTTGTTAAAAAATAAACAAATAATAGTACTACAAATATCTCAAATTTTTGTTCTTGCTGGCTATTCCATAATGTTTATCTAAAGAGTTGGAAATGCATCCAATGGATGTTTGGAATAAGACAGTTTAGGAAAGGACAGAGTAAATTAAATGGACAAATGCTACCCTAAAGAACAAAACAATCATGTCCTGCCCCAGCGTGTCTCAAAGTCTGCTCACTGCAGTCCAGTGGCCCAGTGCCTGGATGGGTCCCAGGTCCACAACATCCAGGGACTGACTGAGTCTCATGCCCACTACTGTCTGAAAACTGACATGTAAGTGGCTTCCATGGCTGATTTCTCCAATGAACTCTTAGCATGCTAATTTCGTAATCATTCTCCAAGAAACCCAGACTATTCTCTTCCCATAGATAGAATGACAAGTAGGAAATGAGAAAACACAACAACTCCAAGGGAACCGAGCAATTCCTGGACTTGAGAACTGCAGATCCTTCCTCCACCAGGGGCACTGCAGTAGCCACCACAGGGGATGAGAAAGCACTCGCATGCTGAGACAGCCATGAAACTGGGCCTGCAGTGCAAAGACCATTCACCCCAGAGCAGGAAGCTGCAGATGTCTACAAGGGCAGTGTACACAGCGGCCACATGTGTCTGGGGAAGCCGCAGGTCTCGTTCATGGTCCTCTGTAGTCAGAGAAGGTTCAGAAACTAATACACAGATGGCCTCCTCTCTGCCGTGACACTGGGGTGCCCCCTGCTGATGAGAAGCTATACTATTTTGAGACACAAAGTTCTGAATCACTATACTTACACAAAATCATTGTGACACCAAGAAATCATGTTTTTCTGAGTCAAAACAAACAAGTTTCATAATCCCATGTAACAGAACAAAAGTCCTCATCAAACTTACTGTATTCTGTTCTGCTCCAGAAGAGAACAGTGAAGAAAGTTTCCGACCTGAGAGAGGATGGCAGGCTGGGAAGACTCAGTTTGGAGAAGAGATTTCAGCACTCATCCCCTTGAAAGCCCATCCACAGCAAGGAGCTGCTAGACCCTGAGAACCATCCTCCAGCTCACCTCCTCTCCAAACACTGCACCACGGACTGAATGGCCACCCCAACTCCCAACTGCTCCTAGCAAAGCACAGAGCATGAGCCTGTCCACCGGGAAGGACAGCCGATGGGGCTGAGGACAAGCAAGTCGGGAGGCCGGACCAGCAGTACCAGGTGGCACTGCCGGTGCTCAGGATGTGCCAGGCACACATCCCACTCCTCCACTGTGGGGAGGAAGTCCGGGTATTACCACGGCCATCTGACAGATGAGACGTTCCAGGTCACACTGCTAGCAAGTGGTGCACACAGCAAGGGTCCAATAACAGACCAAAGTCAGACTCGGGGCTGACACCACCATTCTATATTACTGTACTTAACACAATTACTTTGACTTACTAATCTAATAAACAGTGCAATTCTGAGGACTCCAAATACTGGAATAAACTGGCACAGAAGAAACGTGCGTGTGTTCCTTTTTCACTGCATGTGTTGCCTTTCACTCAACAAACGCCTGCCCTATCACAAGCTCCTCAGTCTGTAGTGAATGTCTATATAAATACACAGCACAATGAAAGTGTAAGAATGGTTCAAACTTGGTTCTCTAACTATACAGATATTTATAAGAATAAAAAATTCAAAGATCAACGTAGGGGCGGCGCCTGTGGCTCAGTGAGTAGGGTGCCGGTCCCATGTACTGAGGGTGGCAGATTCGAAGCCGACCCCAGCCAAACTGCAACGAAAAAATAGCTGGGCGTTGTGGAGAGTGCCTGTAGTCCCAGCTACTCAGGAGGCTGAGGCAGGAGAATCGTCTAAGCCCAAGAGCTGGAGGTTGCTGTGAGCTGTGATGCCACAGTACTCTACCGAGGGCGACAAAGTAAGACTGTCTCTGAAAAAAAATAAAAATAAAAATCAAGGCAAAACACAAAATTCCCCACACAAACGCAAACTGAGCCAAGGTGAAAACTTAAAATCTAGTCTCACAACAGTCTGCAAACAGCCTTGTGAGGGAAATCTAAGGCCTTAGGTACAGCGGTAGTGTACTGAATCTTCTTCTGAGCCTGTTTCTGTGTGCACTGCTGACACACCTCTCTGAAATCCCATTAAGACACCAGTTGACAGCTGTCTTCACTGGCGTCTGTGCTGTCCTGCTGTGCGCTCACTTACCAGGAACAGGTGAGGTGGGCATGTCATCCCCCATACTGAGATTCTAGAAATCTATAAGAATGAGCATTTCCTCTCCATTTTTGAACATAAGGATCACAATTATGACCAGGGCTCAAACATGCTTATTAAATAAGTTGATTATTTTGGCCCCTGGAGAAATTCATTTTTAAATCACCTTGGCTTATAAACTAGAGCATAGCTCTGAAAAAGTTATCAGTTAATTAACACTGATATTTAAAAATCACCTGATAGGGCCAGGCACAGTGGCTCACACTTGTAATCCTAGTACTCTAGGAGGTCAAGGCGGGTGGACTGCTTGAGCTCAGGAGTTCAAGACCAGCCTGAGCAAGAGCCAGACACTGTTTCTTAAAAAAAAGAGAGAGAGAAAGAAAGAAAGACTAGGGGGGGGCATTGTGGCAGGTTCCTGTAGTCCCACCTACTTGGGAGGCTGAGGCAAGAAGATCTCTTAAGCCCAGGAGTTTGAGGTTGCTGTGAGATGATGCCACGGCACTCTACAGAGGGTGACAAAGTGAGAGACTGTCTCAAAAATAAAAACCACCTGAATTTGTTTCTCCTGACTCTGTTAAACTACTGGCCACTTTATCTTGCCAAAGGGAAGCTTTCAAATAAGCAAACTAAAAGACCAAAAAACTCAGCTCAGAGGAGTGTTATTTTTGTAAAACTCTTTTACATTTCAACGTTCTATATTTTTTTTTTCTTTTTTTGAGATAGAGTCTTACTTTGTTGCCCTCGGTAGAGTGCTGTGGCATCACAGCTTACAGCAACCTCCAGCTCTTAGGCTTAGGTGAGTCTCCTTCCTGCCTCAGCCTCCCGAGTAGCTGGACTATCCAGCTATTTTTTTGTTGCAGTTTGACTGGAGCCGGGTTTGAACTGGCCACCCTCGGTATAGGGCGGTGCCTTATCCTCTGAGCCACAGCTGCCGCCCAACATTCTATATGGCTTAATTTTGGTTTTTCAGTTCTTGGCTCCAAGTAGAGAAAAAATGTTTTGATAAATTTGATAAATTCCTAATAACCGAAAAAAAGTATATGAAGAACATGGCTACATTTCAACTTATGCCTCAGCCACATGGTGAGAACAATGCACATACGAAGTGAAATAATTTAACCTGTGAAATAAAAGGCCAAACGATCATATAGCCACATATCTCCCCATGAAAGACTTGGTGCCCTATTTAATTTTATATTATTATAATTCAAACTCCTGAATTATAATTATACCACTGAGATAGAGAACTCATTCTAATCATGCCAATGAACCTGTTTTTCCCTTCTGCAAGCTACTGTGATTTTGAAAGACAAGTCATCATACTTTCCCAAGCTTTAATACATGCTCACAAATAGGAAAAACAGAAAACACAGACACACTAAGATTTCTGAAGCTAGAACTCATTTTGATGAGATACAACCATGACTTCCACATTTAAAGTCTGGCCTAACTTTACCATCCGCATCCTTCATTTCTACTAATAGCTGTACCTATGCTAGGCTTCAGAACATACACTAGCTGATTTCCCACCATTTATGTAACATAATCATTCTCTATTTTTCAAAATTAAAAAAGACAGAGAGAAAAGAAAGGGACATGAGATAAAGGAAACTACCAAGACCACTGAACCTATTTAAGGCAAAGTCATCTCAGGTCTTCAGACTTGAAATGTGGTGCAGTTCTGACTTTCACGCTACACGAGAATCAAGTTTTAATTCTAATACTTACTTGCAAACAGACACACCCACATGTACACTTGAGAAAAGCAATAAAGTACAGAAATTGATCTTTATCATTTTTAAAAATCTTTAATTGCAAAGAAACATTTCCATTTTCCTTCAAGTACCACTGTATCTTACTGTGACTCAAAGGCAGAAATTATGGGCTCAGTGCCCATAGCACAGTCGTTATGGTGCCAGCCACATACACCAAGGCTGGCGACTTTGAACCTGGCCCGGGCCAGCCAAACGACAAGGACAACTGCAACAAAAAATAGCCGGGCGTTGTGCAGGCACCTGTGGTCCCAGCTACTTAGAAGGCTGAGGCAAGAGAATTGCTTAAGCCCAAGAGTTTGAGGATGCTGTAACCTGTGACTCCATGTAACTCTACCGAGGGCAACAAAATTGAGACTCTGTCTCGAAAAAAAAAAAAAAAAAAGGGGCAGAAATTATTCAAAATCTGAATCTTTAGCAGAGTATACAGAATACAATCTCAACACTAACACTTGGGGAATACGAAATCTGATTGTGTTTTTACTGTTTTTTTAATCAAAAAACACTAAACTTCAGTCCTTATTCTACAGAATCCCAATATGAAGGGATACATTTTTGCGTCAGGAAATGCTATACAGTAATTCAGCTTTCACTTTCTTCTGGCTCATATTCTGAGATCTTCTAACATCAACTTAGTATCAGTGAATATAAGAGATAAAAATGATGAACTGAATTATTCGTTTCCAAAGTGAAACCGCACATAAATTTCCTTTGATTTCTTTTTCCTAAAGTGAAAGAGAAGAAAACAAGTAATCTTTCATGCATCTATATAGTTTAAATAATTCTTTAAAGGTTATTTTAGGGCTGGGAGCGGTGGCTCATGCCTGTAATCCTAGCACTCTGAGAGGCCAAGGCAGGTGGATAGCTTGAGCTCATGAGTTCAAGACCAACCTGAGCAAAAGTGAGATCCTCATCTCTATTAAGAATAGAAAAACTGAGGCAAGAGGATTGCTTGAGCCCAAGAGTTAGAGGGGTTGCTGAGAGCTAGGATGCCACTGCACTCTACCCAGGACAACAGCTTGAGACTCCGTCTCAAAATAAATAAATAAATAAATAAATACATGTTATTTTAATTCTAACTCCCCAACTCTAAAAAAATATTCAGAATTTAAGTAGCCAGGGTGAAGAGGATTGAAGAGATTTGCCAAGGTCACATGCAAGTGGCCCAGCCAGGCCTCCACCCTAGTTTTCGACTCCAATTGTAAGGAGTTGGCTCCTTAGAATTTAAAAACTAGGGCAGCGCCTGTGGCTCAGTGGGTAGGGTGCCAGCCCCATATGCCGAGGGTGGCGGGTTCAAACCCAGCCCCGGACAAACTGCAACCAAAAAAAAAAAAGAATTTAAAAACTAGTCAGGCTTCACTTAAAAGATTCACTTGACGGGTGGCGCCTGTGGCTCAAGGAGTAGGGTGCTGGTCCCATATGCCAGAGGTGGTGGGTTCAAACCCAACCCCAGCCAAAAATCACAAAAAAAAAAAAAAAAGTTTCACTTGACATATGCAATCCTCCTTCCCTTTTCAATATAATTTCAACAGTTTCATATTTAAAATATAAATGTGGGGGCTGGGCGTGGTGGCTCACGCCTATAATCACAGCACTCTGGGAGGCCGAGGCAGGTGGATTGCCTGAGCTCATGAGTTTGAGACCAGCCTGAGCTAGAGCAAGATCCTGTCTCTAAAAATAGCCAGGTATTGTGGCAGGTGCCTATAGTCCCAGCTACTCAAGAGGCTAAGGCAAGAGGATTGCTTGAGCCCAAGAGTTTGAGGTTGCTGTGAGCTCTCACACCACAGCAGTCTACTGAGGGTGACAAAGTGAGACTATCTCAAAAAAATAAAAGGGCGGGGGGGAGGCTATAAATCAGAAAATTCAAAAAGGAAATCTATATTGCCAGCAGATGTGTAAGAATGATGAAATAGCATTCAACTGTTTGCAATCTGAAAGATGTAAATTAAAACAATGGGAATTCATTTATTACACATCAGATTAACAAAATCTTAAATATGCCAATACTGAGAATTTGGGCAAGGATTTCTTAAAATGTAAGCAAGAAAACTCTCAGGTGCTGCTGATAGGAACAGACTGTTAAAACCAGAGAAGACTAACTGGCAGCTTCTAGTGAAGTGATGATGTGATATCCCTTGCAAACCCAGCAATTCTACTCCTAGGTCTGTATCCTATAGCAATTCACAGAGAAGCAAAAGGAGACATGACAACTTGTGTTTACTGTAATATTTATAAAAAACTGAACTGAAGACTTAAATGATCCTTAATAAGAAAATGTACAGAAACTGTGGTATGTTTGATTAATGATATTGAGCAATTAAAACAACAAAAAGAGCAAATGCATCAGAACAGATCATCTAAAGAATATAACATTAGTTTAAAAGGATGAATATAGTATAACAGGTATGTGACATTTTGAAGCATATAAAACACAACTGACTCTGGTGATAACACACTCGTGTAATAAAAAGGGTGAAAATAACAGTGAAGAACCAATACTTAACAGTTTCAACAGAATAGTGATTTCAGGGAAAAATGGGGGGGAGGGGGGCAAGATACATTACCAGCAGTCTCTGCAATGCTTTTTTTGTTTTACATTTAAAGCAAAATGTTACTATCAGTCAAATCTAGCTGGTGTGTTCAGGCATTTCTCTGCACTTTTCTTTACATTGAAATTGTTTTAAAAAAATTAAAAACTTGGGCAGCGCCTGTGGCTCAGTCGGTAAGGCGCCGGCCCTATATACCGAGGGTGACGGGTTCAAACCCGGCCCCGGCCAAACTGCAACCAAAAAATAGCCGGGCGGGGTGGCGCCTGTGGCTCAGTCAGTAGGGCGCCGGCCCCATATGCCGAGGGTGGCGGGTTCAAACCCAGCCCCGGCCAAACTGCAACCAAAAAATAGCCGGGCGTTGTGGCGGGCGCCTGTAGTCCCAGCTACTCGGGAGGCTGAGGCAAGAGAATCGCTTAAGCCCAGGAGTTGGAGGTTGCTGTGAGCTGTGTGAGGCCACGGCACTCTACCGAGGGCCATAAAGTAAGACTCTGTCTCTACAAAAAAAAAAAAAAAAAAAAAAAAATAGCCGGGCGTTGTGGTGGGCGCCTGTAGTCCCAGCTACTCTGGAGGCTGAGGCAAGAGAATCGCTTAAGCCCAGGAGTTGGAGGTTGCTGTGAGCCGTGTGAGGCCACGGCACTCTACCAAGGGCCATAAAGTGAGACTCTGTGTCTACAAAAAAAAGAAAGAAAACAAAAACAAAACAGTGCCACCCAGGCAGAATTTAAAACATTAAAAACTTAAAAGGAAACATAATCATTAATCATATCTACACATGTACTTAATAAAACACAATTTCTTACCTCAACTGAAGAGCGAGGAGTCACAAAGAACTGATTAAATTCATCAGGGCTAAAATCTCCAAAAATATACTGAAAAAAATAAGAGTCACAGATCACATAAAATATACAAATAATACTCACCAAAAAAAGTAACATACTATAACAATTCTACCAAACATTTGGGCCAGAATCCCCAAAATCCTTTCTCAATTAAATAAACAGAGAATCTGCAAACTGAGATTTCTAGGCGTAGTACTTTCCAATTACAAAAAAGAAAATACTATTTAACCTTTCCTAGGAATTGTCAAAGAATGGTATGAAACTGATAAAGATTTTAGAACAAGTCAATTTTGTATGGTAAACTTGTAGCGTCCTGCTTGCAGAATTTTTGGGTTCACAAATATTTCCAGTTGTTCCATTTACCTTTCTGCTGACTCATGTCACTACCTCCATTTCAGTTTTCTCTGCCAAACATACTAAAGAAAAGCAGAAAATGTGGTTCAAATGGGAAGATAGGGAAATCCAAAAAAAAGGAAAATATTAATAATCCTGATTAATGATCCTTAAAGATACATGTAACTTTTTAAAAAATGCATTTGACTGTGATATACAGATATACACACTATTAGACAGACATGCCCCCATTAAAGGCCCTGATTTCACAGAATTTTGAATGTGACTTTCTGGAAAAACAACTGGTTAAATTGCATGGACATGAGTTTGACAAAGTGCCCACCAGTTCATATTCTCCCTAGGGCTTCCAGAAGTCAGTCATTGACAAGAATTAGCATGACTAGATTTCCACACTAGGGGATCATTATTTACTAATCAATAATTATTTAGAACCTAGTAAATGCCATGCACAATCAGTACAGGGGATAAAACTGGTTAAGCAGAATTGTGGTTCCTTCATTCTAATGGAATTTGCAACCTGGTAACTCACAGGGAAATTTACAAGCATATGTAAACCTGTAAAAATAACCTGTAACCAAATATTATATAAATGAATAATACCTATTATTATTGTAAATGTGAAAAAAAATGACAGCTATTACTCATACCCTGCTGGTAAGAATACATAAAGGAAAACATTTCTGGAGGGCCCTTTGGCAATAACTACCCAAACCATAAATGTACACTAAGGAAAAAAAGTCTTCACATAGTATTTACAAATACAGTACTTGGCAAAAGTCCACAAAAAAAAAATGCATTGAAAAAAAAAATGCATTGATGGTAATAGTGAAAATAACCAAGACCTCAGAATGATTTAGAGATGACCCTCTGAAATATACTCATTGTGAGCTTACCACCTTTCTCCTCATCTCCAACGCTGGAGAAATGCTTTACCACATATTAATTTCACTAAGGCACGCACCAAGTAATGGAAGGGCAAATTATTTTTAGGTGAAAAGAAAGCTTAAAATTTAAGCACAGACTGCCATGAAAAAGAAGGTATCCGTGAACAAGAAACTGTTTGTGGAGATTAGACTGCTAAATTTAAACACTCAACGGAAGGTCTTAATAGCAAGTCAACAAAGCTATAAAGCAATGGGACAACATTTAGAAGTTCCAAGAATAAAAGTATTTTTGTTACTAGAATTCTAGGGCATTTTTTTGGATACAATTCTAATCTATAGTTAAATTATCATTATTCACATGGAAAAGAAAAATAACATTCTCAGACACCCATAAATACTTCTGAGGTCAGGAGGACTGAATTGCTTAAGAATTTCAGAAAACAATTTTCATTCAATAGATGCAAGAGAGATAAAGAAGTAAAATCCAAGAACTGTTCATATTGCAGCTGTGAAGTTTCAGGGAAATATTAATAAGAATTACTAAACTAGGGGCGGTGCCTGTGGCTCAGTTGGTAAGGCGCCGGCCCCATATACCGAGGGTGACGGGTTCAAACCCAGCCCCGGCCAAACTGCAACCAAAAAATAGCCAGGTGTTGTGGCGGGCGCCTGTAGTCCCAGCTACTTGGGAGGCTGAGGCAAGAGAATCGCTTAAGCCCAGGAGTTGGAGGTTGCTGTGAGCTGTGTGAGGCCACGGCACTCTACCAAGGGCCATAAAGTGAGACTCTGTCTCTACAAAAAAAAAAAAAAAAAAAAAAGAATTACTAAACTAGGCCAGGCAGTGGCTCATAGTTGCATAGTTGGTAGTTAGCAGTCGCTTATAGTCTTTTTTGGATTAAATGTTTTAATCAAGCCCTAATCTCTTGTTAAGAGTGATCTTAAAACCAACAGATTTGCAAAATTACAATGTCTTTGCAAAATGGGTACATTTAAAGAATTATAAAGTGACTTGTTTACACATGGGAGGCCATGGAAGGAGGATCTCTAAGTTTAGGAGTTCAAGACCAACCAGAACAGGAGCAAGACCCAGTCTCCACTACAAAAAAAAAATTAGAAAATTAGCTGGGCAGTGTGGTGGGCACCTGTAGCCCCAGCTACTTGGGAGGCTGAGGCAGGAGGATCACTTGAACCCTGAAGTTTGAGGTTGCTGTGAGTTAGGCTGACGTCTCGACACTCTAGCCAGGGCCACACGGTGAGACTGTCTCAAAAAAAAAAAAAAGGAGGGGGAAAATATAAAAAGTGTATTTTGTTTATATATAATGTTTGTAGTTATTAATAATATAGGTTTGAGTTCACATAAAGAGATTCTGAAAAGATAAACAAAAGGGGACATAACTATTTACAAAGATGGGGCAACTGAGTGGAAAGGGGAGTAGAGGGAACTCCTTGGTAGGTATCCTTGTGAAGTTTTAATTTTTGACATATAAATACCACATCTATTTAAAACATTAATTATAAAAAGTCAATGTAAACAAGTCACTTTACAATTCTTCAAATGTACCCATTTTGCAAAGACATTGTAATTTTGCAGATCTGTTGGTTTTAAGATCACTCTTAATAAGAGACTAGGGCTTGATTAAAACATTTAATCCAGGGCGGCGCCTGTGGCTCAGTGAGCAGGGCGCCGGCCCCATATGCCGAGGGTGGCGGGTTCAAACCCAGCCCCAGCCAAACTGCAACAACAACAAAAAAAAAATAGCCAGGCGTTGTGGCGGGTGCCTGTAGTCCCAGCTACTCGGGAGGCTGAGGCAAGAGAATCACCTCAGCCCAGGAGTTGGAGGTTGCTGTGAGCTGTTTGATGCCACGGCACTCTACCGAGGGCAATAAAGTGAAACTCTGTCTCTACAAAAAAAACAAACAAAAAAAAAAACATTTAATCCAAAAAAGACCACAAGTGACTGCTAACTACCAACTATGCAACACACTAAAATATCACTTAACACCTGACAAATGGCAGACAGAGCTTCTGTGAACTCCCAACTTAATTACCTTAATACTGGCTCACGTATATTAATAAACAACTCTATTAAAATACACATAAATCGGGCTCAGTACCCATAGCTCAGAGGTGAAGGCACCAGCCACACACACTGGGGCTGCTGTGTTCAAACGCGGCCTGGGCCTGCTGAAACAAACAAACAAAAATTAGCTGGGCACTGTGGCGGGTGCCTGTAGTCCCAGTTACTCGGGAGGCTGAGGCAAGAGGATCTCTTGAGCCAAGAGTTTGAAGTTGCTGTGACCTATGATACCACAGCACTCTACCCAGGGCGACAAAGTGAGACTATGTCTCGATTAAAAAAAAAATACACATAAATCGCATCCTCCTGCCATAATCAAACCTATTTCCAATCCTTAAATTGCATGAGTTTTTGAAAGTGAGCAAGCAATTACCACTTTACCAATATCGAAAAACAGCTGTCTCAATTTTGTAGCTAAAGTAACAAAGGGAACTGTTAGGAAACCAGTATCAAGGGTTACAACCATCTCTGCAAAATGTTCACCCTCCTGAGGGGCACTGGTTAGAATTTCTGTTTCCTATAGAATAAGTAAGTATATCTCATACGCTCACGGTAGATAAGCTACTTAGATCTCTTTCCTATGTGTCTGTCCATTTATCACCTATACTAAAACAGGAATTCTTTTGTAGCATAGCAACTATATACAAAAGGAACGTCTAAAATTGGGGAAGCACATTCCCAAATGTCAGTCACTAAGATGACAGGCCAAGGAAATCCTAAAAATAAAACAAACTTCCTATGATTGTAGTGCATGTTAAAATTTATATATATATTCTAGCAAAATAAATAATCCTGATATGATGACCATCCGAACATCCATTTCAAGTGATATAATAAAATAACTCGTATAAAGGTGGAGGCTGTGGCATCACTTCAATGCTTAACAAAATCATCTGTACCATTCAAAGCAGTACTACGAGGAAGCAATTATTGCCAACATTATTCCAAAAAGACAAATAGCAATGCTGCTTGTAAAATAAATTAGAATATAACTTCAGTGGGAAGGGAAAAGGTCATTTTTTTTTAGAGTCTCACTTTGTTGCCCCTGGTAGAGTGCTGTGGCATCATAGCTCACAGCAACCCCCTCAGATTCCTGAGCTCAAGTGATTCTCTTGCCTCAGTCTCCCAAGTAGTTGGGACTATAGGCGCCCAACACAATGCCCGGCTGTTTTTAGGGACAGGGTCTTGCTTTTGCTCAGGCTGGTCTAGAAACTATGAGCTCAGGCAATCGATCCGCCTCAGCCTCCCAGAGTGCTAGGAATACAGGTGTAAGCCACTGAGCCTAGCCAAAAAGGTGATTTTTTTGATGTGCTGTTCAACTACAAAAGGAAGGACAAATTATTTATTCACAGAAAATTCTGTAAGTGGACATAAATTATACGACCCTGCCATTTTAAGGAAAATTATTTAACTAAAATGATACCTGATCAAAGACTAGAACAAGGCATGCTTTGTGCCCTCAAAAAGTTTGTCACAGAAATTCAGGACAGCCAATTGCTAGAAAAACGCTCTGGTCTCACCATCTCCTGCTCTAAAAGTCTTCCTAATTTCCACCAAAGTTACTTTGGAAGTTTGGCAAAATGAGAAGAAATGTTACCAAAGGAGGGGAGAAGGGACTGTGCTCTTCAAAAAGGTCAGTGTCATAAAAAGGCTGTGGTGGCTCGGCACCTGTAGTTCAAGCAGCCACATACACCAGAGCTGGCAGGTTTAAATCCAGCCTTGGGCTGCCAAACAATGACAACTACAACCAAAAACTAGCTGGGCGTTGTGGCGGGAGCCTGTGATCCCAGCTACTTGGGGGGCTGAGGCAAGAGAATCGCTTAAGCCCAAGAGTTTGAAGTTGCTGTGAGGTACGATGCCAGAGCACTCTATCCAGGGCGACATCTTGAGACTGTCTGGGGTGGGGGAAGCAACTTCACTCTCTTTTTTTTTTTTTTGAGACAGAGCCTTAAGCTGTCGCCCTGGGTAGAGTGCCATGGCATCACACCTCACAGCAACCTCCAACTCCTAGGCTCAAGCGATTCAGCTGCCTCCGCCTCCCAAGTAGCTGGGACTACAGCGCGCCCACCACAACGCCCAGCTATTTTTTGGTTGTAGTGGTCATTGTTGTTTGGCAGGCCTAGGCTGGATTCGAACCCACCAGCTCAGGTGTATGTGGCTGGCGCCTTAGCTGCTTGAGCCACAGGCAGAGCTGCAACTTCACTCTTGTTAATAGTTAACTCAACTACTACAAGGTAAACACGGAGAATTCCCCTAGATGTTAAGCATCTCTGTATTAGAGGAACACTCCTCAAATGGAGGAACCAGAAAGCAACATCAAATGCCCCTTTTCAGGGTTCTGGGGCTCATGAGGAAGACACAAACGCCTGCCATGGAGGGGCGCAGGTGCCTACAGCTGCCTAGGGCATCTGCACTCCCCGTTCAGGGTTGGGAAGACTGAGCTCTAGGGCGGAGATTTCCCACACACACAAGCACAAAGCTGAGCTTCCCCTCATAACCTACCCCAGCCCCAGCCCAGGCTTTCCTAACTCCAACTGCTCACAAGTTTACCTTCTGGTCCCTTCTAAAGAGGACATGAAATAATATACACACAAGAAACACTACAGGAGGAAGGGGGCAAGCCCACAACACACAGATAGATGAGACAGCTGTCAGTATCATAATGACAGGCCTTAAAGACCAAGGACCCAAGTTTTCATCTTTCATTTACATAAGTGGAATTCTTAAGCACCCTGTGTTTGTAAGCACCCACACTGGGATTTTTAGTTTCACATTCCTTGGTCCAAAGACTCTTACTAGTTAGTGGTACACTAGAACATCTAAAATACTGCGGATCATCTTTTTACTCTGTTGTCTGTTTGCAGGTAACTGTGTTCCCCCCCTTCTTCAAGCCTCTGTCCCATCATCATCAATCACCTCAGATTACTCCTGACTGGATCAACCTCTGCAACTGCCAAGATCCTCTGACCATGTACTCAAATTCCACGCTACACACAAAGACAATATTACCATAAACAATGAAAACAAAACTAGTGATTCATTAAACAGAGTGCTACAGGTGCTGGAACTTGCAGGTGCCATCTGTTCTCCAGGATTTTTTACTTAATGAAATATGCTGGAACCAGACCAGCGAAAGACCACCTGCCAGGAAGGGAGGCACATCACTAAAGCAGGAATTGATTTTATAGGACATCCACGAAGAAAGGAGTCTGACTACAAAATTATTTACTTCCCGGCGGTGCCTATGGCTCAATGAGTAGGGCGCTGGCCCCATATACCGGAGGTGGTGGGTTCAAACCCAGCCCCGGCCAAAAAAAAAAATTATTTACTTCCAATTTCATGGCTATTGCCAATGGAAAATCTAGAGCCACCTACTGAGAAGAAGGAATGTTACCTGGTATATCCACTCCTCTCCTTCCCATTTTAAGATTGAGTACAGAATTTCCCCCTTAATGAGTTGCTTTGGTTGTTTATGAAAAGCAAAGTTACTTAGAAGCATTTGTTGAAGTAAAAACATGAAAAAATGCTATCTACTATAAAGACATGCAAAATAGAGTGCTGACAGCTAAGGGTTCAGACACCTGAGTGAGCCCTCTAAGGAAACAAGTCTCTGTTTACTTTCTCAATTTAAGAGCAGCGCCTGTGGCTCAAAGGGATAGTGTGCTGGCCCCATATGCCGGAGGTGGTAGGTTCAAATCCAGCCCTGGCCAAAAGCTGCAAAAAAAAAAAAAAAATTTCTCAATTTAACTTTCACCTGTTGATCTGTTGGAACATGCACTACAAAGTATACTTTAGGCTCGGTGCCTATAGCTCAAGCGGCTAAGGCGCCAGCCACATACACCAGAGCTGGCGGGTTCAAATCCAGCCTGGGCCCGCCAAACAACAATGACAACTACAACCAAAAATAGCTGGGTGTTGTGGCAGGCACCTGTAATCTCAGCTACTTGGGAGGCTGAAGAAAGACAACTGCTTAATC
Source organism: Nycticebus coucang (assembly GCF_027406575.1). NCBI lineage: Eukaryota > Metazoa > Chordata > Mammalia > Primates > Lorisidae > Nycticebus > Nycticebus coucang. The sequence goes on along the minus strand of NC_069781.1, from coordinate 180,882,658 downwards.
CCAAAGAGTTTGGGGTTGCTGTGAGCTGTGATATCACTCTACCCAGAGTGACATAGTGAGACTCTGTTTCAAAAAAAAAAAAAAAAAAAAAAACAGCCAGGCATTGTGGTAGGTGCCTATAATCCCAGCTACTTGGGAGGCTGATGCAAGAGAATCGCTTAAAACACAAAAGTTGGAGTTTTCTGTGAGCTGTGACACCACAGCACTCTACTGAGGGTGACATAGTGAGACTCTGTCTAAAAAAAAAAAGAAAAATATTAACTCCAGCCTTGAGAAAGTCTCCCTGATGTATGTGGAGGTCAGGACTGAGATTCCCAGAAGAGAAATGTTTTTACCCAATCAGCTCCCGTTTTCTATTTTCCATATGTAAGTAGAAAACCTGGTGACACCTGGCAGGGGAAGCAGGATTAGCCACACAGGACAGTGCAGGACAAAGATGTAGGACAACAGTCCTCAACCCTGTCAACAATTTACAATCACAGCATCCTCAGGCCCTCTTGGCAACAATTCTGCGTTCAGTGCTCTGAGGTTGAGTCCAGGCCTCATTCAGAATTTTATGCGTTTCCTGCATGATTCTGACTTTCAGTCAGTGTTCAGAATCAATGAGTAGGGGCCTTACCCATGGTCCAAGAAAAAGCTCTAACGCTATAGGTGATTAAGAAAGTGGAGAAACTAAGCAGAAAACAGGAGGGTGAATAGAGCTATTTCATTATGTCACAAATCAAAAGGAAAAAATTACAACATAATTTGAGATGATTATTCACTTTTTTTTTTGTAGAGACAGAGACAGAGTCTCACTGTACCGCCCTCAGTTAGAGTGCCGTGGCGTCACACGGCTCACAGCAACCTCTAACTCTTGGGTTTACGTGATTCTCTTGCCTCAGCCTCCTGAGCAGCTGGGACTACAGGCTCCTGCCACAACGCCCGGCTATTTTTTGTTGCAGTTTGGCCGGGGCTGGGTTTGAACCCGCCACCCTCGGCATATAGGGCCGGCGCCCTACTCATTGAGCCACAGGCGCCGCCCGATTATTCACTTTTATAAGCAAATGAACAACGTCCAAAACAGATGTCTTTTTGTTGTTGTTGTTGTAGAGACAGAGTCTCACTTTATCGCCCTGAGTAGAGTGCCGTGGCATCACACAGCTCACAGCAACCTCCAACTCCTGGGCTTAGGTAATTCTCTTGCCTCGGCCTCCCAAGTAGTTGGGACTACAGGCGCCCGCCACAATGCCCAGCTAAGGACAGATGTCTTTAAAATATGAACTTCCGGGGCGGCACCTGTGGCTCAAAGGGGTAGGGCGCTGGTCCCATATGCTGGAGGTGGTGGGTTCAAACCCAGCCCCGGCCAAAAAATAAATAAATAAATAAACTTCCAGTGCTTTCAAGGTTTTACTGATTATGAACTTTTTGACAACGCCTACAGGTTTTGTAGGTACATTTCATTTCTGAGTGCTCCGTAGTCAAAACGTTAAGGCAAAAAACATAAGTAAATGTCAATCAAAAGAAAAACTGTAATGCAAGTAAACAAGAAATAATTTGATAATAAAACTAAACTCATGCAACTTTTCAGAAATAGCTTTTGCACAAAAGACACTTCTTTTGTAACTGAACTCATTTCCCATTTGCTCTTTTAATTATTAGAACCTAACTTTCATCTCCTAACTTCACCTTCTCAAAAATAACCTTCCAATCCAATCCAAGATTGTTCTTTCCCGCTCGAGGCAACTGATCTATCTCAGCGTTAGTAAGGAGCTCGCTCTCACACACAACTCACAACACTTTCCTTCCTTGGCTTCCAGGGCTCCACAGACCTGACTGTCCCCTCAGACACTCTCTTTCTCTTCTCCCCTAAGCAGCTCAGCTACTCTACAGCTCAAGTAGAATGATGGAGTCCAAATTCACATCTTCAAGGTGGATCACTCAATTATATTCCAGTTCCATTTTCTAGGCTATCAAATCCATGACACCTCCACTTCTATGTTCTAGTTTAACCTTCAATTCCAGAAGTCCACTATTTTCTTAAAACCAGCTGTTACACTTATGTTAATGGCACACTTCCCTGTTCTTCCAATCTCTCAGGTAGAAATTGGAAAAAAAATTATTTTTGGCCAGAACAACAAGAACGGAATGAATTAAAGATTTTAATTAATTAATCCACACCGAAATCATACACAACTGAGAACGAGAGAACAAAATCCCAGTGAGTGAATGAAACAAAGGCAAGAGAAGGACCTTGCTGAAGGTAATTGTACAATATCCAGGAAGATCACTAAGACGGAAGAGATTCATCTCCTCGTCAATCCTACAGACACAATGTGGCAAGCCCTAATTATCCATCCCTGATCCTGCAATACCCAGCTGGGAGCCTCTTACTACTAATAAAATGCTTGGCACCTAAGACTCTCACTGACAAAATAGCTAACAATTCTCAAACAGTTTTATCACCAAACTAAATAGATGTTTATTGAGCACCAATGGGATAAAAAAGATTCTAAAAAGTATTTAAAGTGTTTAAGCAACCTTTTGTTTCCTACCTTCAAAGAGCTGGGGTCAGAAGAGATGAGGACAGACAGCTAATGAGTACGTTAGTTGACCCTTTATGGTCCGGACTGTGCTAAAGGCACTTACTATTCATATTTCATTTTATCTTCACATCATTTCTTTTCTTTCCTTTTTTTTTTTTTTTTTTGAGATAGAGTCTCACTCTGTCACCCTTGGTAGAGTGCTGTGGCATCACAGCTCACAGCAACCTCAAACTCCTGGGCTTAAGCGGTTCTCTTGCCTCAGCCTCCCAAGTAGCTGGGACTACAGGCACCTGCCACAACACCCGGCTATCTTTTATGCCAGTTATCATTGTTGTTTAGCTAGCCTGGGCCGGGTTCAAACCCACCAGCCCTGATGTACATGGCTGAGGCCGTAACCACTGTGCTGCGGGCACCAAGCCCAATTTCTCTACTTTTTGTAGAGACAGGCTCATACTCTTCCTCAGGTTGATCCCAAACTCCTGGTATTGGGAATCCTGCCTCAGCCTCCCAAAGAGCTGAGATTATAGGTGTGACTCACCACACCCAGCCTGAAATCTCAACTCTTAAGACCCTACATAACACAGCTTCACAACAGCAAATTTTTAGGCTTCTTATGCTGGTTCTATTTACTCACAACTGTCCCACAATTCCACTCAGTGCTAAAGTTAAAATAATTCTGAGAGGGTGGCACCTGTAGCTCAAGCGGCTAAGGCGCCAGTCACATACACCAGAGCTGTCGGGTTCGAACCTGGCCTGGGCCTGCCAAACAATGACAACTACAACCAAAAAAAAAAAAAAAAAAATAGCTGGGCGTTGTGGCAGGTGCCTGTACTCCCAGCTACTCGGGTGGCTGAAGCAAGAGAATCCCTTAAGCCCAGGAGCTGAAGGTTGCTGTAAGCTGTGATGCCATAGCTCTCTACGAAGGGCGATAAAGTAAGACTGTCTCACACACAAAAAAAATCATTCTCAGAGTGGTGAGACCTGTATTTTTGTTGTTGTATACAAATAACCCAGACCAGAGCTGTTAAAACATTCTATCCAAAATATGATTTACTTACTACTATTCACAGGAAAGTGCTAAGTCTGGGCTCGGTGGCTCACGCCTGTAATCCTAGCACTCTGGGAGGCCCAAGTGGGTGGATTGCCTGAGCTCAGGAGTTCGAGACCAGCCTGAGCACCAGCAAGACCCCATCTCTAAAAAACAGCCGAGTGCTGTGGCAGGCACCTATAGTCCCAGCTATTTGGGAGGCTGAGGCAAGAGAATTGCTGTGAGCTATGATGCCACAGCACTCTACCGAGGAGGACAAAGTAAGACTCTGCCTCAAAAAAAATTGGGTGCCTGTAGCTCAGCGGCTAGGGTGCCAGCCACATACAACGGAGCTGGTGGGTTCAAGTCCAGTCCAGGCCTGCCAAACAGCAATGACAACTACAATGAAAAAATAGCGGGGTGTTGTGGCAGGCACCTGTAGTCCCAGCTACTCGGGAGGCTGAGACAAGAGAATCTCCTAAGCCCAAGAGTTTGAGGTTGCTGTGAGCTGTGACGCCATAGCACTCTACTGAGGGTGACAAGGTAAGACTGTCTCAAAAAAAGAGAGAGAGAAATTTACTACCAAGGTACTAAAGGAAACATTTTAAAATAATAACAGAAGTTATCTCAGAGTTGTGAGATATTATGAGTGATCTGTTTTTCTCAATATTTTCTTTATCTTCCGGGAGTATAATCAGGGAAATGCTTGTTTTTTAAGGACATCTCACTCTCCTCCCCACAAAGGGAATGCCCTGAATGGCCTTCCCTAACTCTCTATCCACTTATCTGTCCCCAAAAGAAACGTCCTACTTTTTTCCTTCAAAGTTATGGGGTTTACAATGATTGCCATAGGAAGGAGAGCAGATCTGGAAGAGAACCCCCATAATCAAACCCCCTACAACTCAGAGTTGTCCTACCAAGTCTTCTTCCTCAAACCTTTCCCAGAAACCCACCCGCCTGGAAGAGCCTGAACTCAGCGTTTGGCCTGGACTATGAACCCTTTACCTCGCCTCTCCAGACTCCCCGGCACTACATTTCAGCCACAAATGTATCTGTCTCCCAAACATGCCCCAGGCTTTAAGACTTTGCACATTCTCCTCTAAATGCCCTGGCCCTCAAGCTTCTCCACTTGGAAAACCATAGCTCAAATGTCCCCATTCTACAAGAAAACAATCCCCACCTTTCCCTGACACTCATTCACACCCTATTCCTTTTTTAAATCCATCTCACACCTAACAATCTCTGGGCCATGTAACTTCTGTCAACCTCCACTGTGTTCTCTTAGTCAAAAGTCCAACAACTCTCCTAAATGATCTCCTTATGGCCACCTGACCCTGTTACAGTCTATTCTGCATCAAGAAAAAGTGATCCCCAGCTGCAATCTGATTATGAGGTTCCTCGGCCAAATGTCACATCATCCTCTTTCACATTTTTCTCAATATGAAGACAACATCATCTAACACAAGCTGCAATGTTGGGACAAGCAGCCAACCCTCCTCTCTTGTAGTGCACTCAAGACGCAGACAGGGTTGGTCGTGGTGGCTCACACCTGTAATCCTAGCACTCTGGGAGGCTGAGGCCAGTGGATTACTAGCTCACAGGTTCGAGACCAGCCTGAGCAAGAATGAGACCTTGTCTCTAAAAGTAGCTGGGCATTGTGGCGGGCGTCTGTAGCCCCAGTTACAACAGAGAGACAAGAATCGCTTGAGCCCAAGAGTTTGAGGTTGCTGTGAGCTATGATGCCACAGCACTCTACCAAAGGTGACAAAGTGAGATTCTGTCTCAAAAAGAAAAAAGGCATAGGCTCTGGCTGAGTTACCTTCCATGCTACAAACCCCTCCAGCCACAAAGCCACTGCATGTGCTGTTCCCATGCCCAAGGGGACCCTTCCTTCACTTCCCCAGATTGTTCCCTTCCTTTGGGACAACACATGCATTCTTGTGATTTTCTGATGGCAAACGTCATCACTAGACCAGAAGCTCCCTAGTAAGGCAATGCCTGTTTCTGCTCATCACTCCATCATCAGTACCTGGCACACAGAAGCCACTCAGTGACAATTTGTTCAATGAACAAATGAGAATAAATAAAGGAATTTTCTTTCTTTTCTATTTTTTTTTTTTCTAGAGATAGAGTCTCCCATTATCGCCCTCGGTAGAGTGTCGTGGCATCACAGCTCACAGCAACTTCCAACTCCTGGGCTTAGGCAATTCTCCTGCCTCGGCCTCCCAAATAGCTGGGACTACAGGCACCCGCCACAACATCCGGCTATTTTTTTGTTGTTGCAATTTGGTCAGGGCCGGGTTTGAACCTGCCACCCTCGGCATATGGGGCCGGCGCCCTACTCACTGAGCCACAGGCGCCGCCCAATAAAGGAATTTTCTTGACTGCGTTGTTCACACTTCTGTTACTGGAATTATCAACCTAAACCTTGATTCACCAACCCACCAGTCTGTTTCTCTCCCCCCCCACTACTCTGTGCGCTGTGAAAACACAAGAACTCTTTTCAGCTGTGTCCCTAATCTCCAGCCACCAAAAATCTCTGAACAATCACAAAAAATAAAGTCCTATATATGTGGTTCTAAACAAAAGTGTCTAACAACCTACAAATTAATCCCAAACAAAACAGGACACTACCCTTGGAAGACCTGATTTTGCATTTTATCAGAGTATCAAATAGTTAAATGTAGTTGTCTCTGGGGGAGGCACTGGGGCAGGTGAGTGTTTTATTTTTTTTGGCACTATAGTACTTTGATAATGTTGAGAGACGAACACCTGATTTTGGAAAAGATGGTGAGAACTTCAGGTTAACTACTGAAATCCTCACTATTCACTAGCACAGGTGACCTATGAATCCCTGCTACTAAGGAAATATTTGTCCTCTTGGGAAGCTCTAGTGCAAAGGCAATGGACCAACAAGAATTTGAATCAGCTCTTTTTTTACAATACAAAAACTGACTGCTCTAATTAAGGGTTTGAATGTCTTCAAAATATTTCTTTTTAAAAAATAGTTGTTCTGGCTTGGTGCCTGTGGCTCAAGCGGCTAAAGGCACCAGCCACATACACTTGAGCTGGCGGATTCGAATCCAGCCTGGGCCCACCAAACAACAATGATGGCTGCAACCAAAAAAACAGCCAGGCGTTGTGGCAGGCGCCTGTGGTCCCAGCTACTTGGGAGGCTGAGGCAAGAGAATCACTTAAGCCCAGGAGTAGGAGGTTGCTGTGAGCTGTGATGCCACAGCACTCTACCCAGAGCGACAGCTTGAGGTTGTCTCAAAAAAATAAAAAAATAAAAAATAAATAGTTGTTCTGGGACGGTGCCTGTGGCTCAGTGGGTAGGGCGCCAGTCTCATATACCAAGGGTGGCGGGTTCGAACCTGGCCCCAACCAAACTGCAACAACAAAAAAAATAGCCGGGCTGGAGGTGGAGCAAGATGGCAACCGAGTAACAGCCTCCCTGCAACTGGGCAGGGTGAGTCTGGGGAGATAAGACTCCAGGCACCTCTGGCTGGTGGGATCTGCCTATAATCATCCCTTTGAGGATACAGGGAGCCAGCAAGGGACTTCTGGACCCCAGGAGGAGGACAAAAACAGTGGAAAACTGGCAAGTGGTTGCGTGTGTCTGATCGACCTAATGTGTCTGATTGACCTAATCCAGCCGGCAGCCGTTAAGTATAAGCAGCAATGAGAATGCAAACTGGAAAGGTCTTACCTGTGAACTGTTTCGGTGTTTTTGGACTTGGCACTCAGTTGAACTACCTTGGGGAGAGCTTGAGCAGGAGTGCAAAGAACTTTGGGCATTGTCTAGGGCCCCAGACTGAGCCACTGAGTGGGCCGCAGAGCAAGGATCGGGCGGGAGCTAGTAACCTAGTGACTGAGCAGCCTAAAAGCGAGGACTGAGCTGCCTTACAGCCTTAAACCTCAGGGGCAGAGTGAGACTGGTTTTGGCACACTGGAGCCTCGGGCTGTTGCCCAAGGTAGAATGCTGTGGTGTCATAGCTCATAGCAACCTCAAACTCCTGGGCTTGGTGCTGCCCAGACCTCCATAAGAGCAGCGCCGTGACCCACGCCCTCTGGGCCTCTGCATGCCCTGACCAAGAACTGTGGGAGCCGCACAACCCTGCGTCCTCCCTCCTGTACCCTCCCTGCCTCCACACCAGCCTGCTGGTCTGGCCAGGGACTCTGGTAGTCACGTGCCCTCCAGAGCCCTCCCTGCCTCTGTGCAGAGCCCTTCTCCCGGCCAGAGACTACTGGAGCCTTGGGCTCTCTGTGCCAAAGTCACTGGGCGCCAGACGCTTCCAAAACCGTGCGCACCACCTCCCACCCTATTGCTGGATCCAGGTGTGTCACACTCCGGAGCTGCTTCCACAACCAGAACTACCCAGCTGGGGCAGCCCCTGAGGAAGTACACAGGGTCACTCCCCACAAGGATCCAGCAACAATAGAGTGATCCCCCAAATAAGACATCCCCCAGACACATCATAATCAATTTCACTAAAGTTAATATGAAGGAGAAAATTCTGAAAGCAGCCAGATGAAAGAAAACCATCACCTACAAGGACAAGAATATTAGAATAACTGCAGATCTCTCTGCTGAAAACTTTCAAGCTAGAAGAGGATGGTCATCGATTTTTAATCTCCTAAAACAAAATAACTTTCAACCCAGGATCCTGTACCCAGCTAAACTGAGTTTCATTTATGACAGAGAAATTAAATACTTCAAAGACATTCACATGTTGAAGAAATTTGCCATAACTAAACCAGCTCTCCAGGTTATTCTCAGACCTATCCTCCATAAAGACCAGCGTAATCCTCCACCACAAAAGTAAACCCACGCTGAAAATTTTGATCAAATTCCAACTTCCACAGTCGCAAAAGGATTAAAAATGTCCACCGGACTCTCGAAAGGCTTATCAATATTCTCAGTTAATGTGAATGGTTTAAATTGTCCTCTAAAGAGGCACAGGTTGGCTGACTGGATGCAAAAACTCAAGCCAGATATCTGCTGCATACAAGAATCGCATCTTACATTAAAAGACAAATTTAGACTCAGGGTGAAGGGATGGTCATCTATACTCCAGGCAAATGGAAAGCAGAAAAAAGCAGGCATTGCAATCCTATTCGCAGATGCAACAGGCTTTAAACCAACCGAAATAAGGAAGGATAAAGATGGACACTTGATATTTGTTAAAAGTAATACTCAATATGATGAGATTTCAATTATTAATATTTATGCACCCAACCAGAACACACTTCAATTTATAAGACAAACTAACAGACATGAGCAACTTGATTTCCTCCAGTTCCATAGTAGATGGAGATTTTAACACCCCTTTAGCAGTGCTGGGTAGACCCTCCAAACAGAAGCTAAGCAAAGAAATTTTGGATTTAAACTCGACCATTCAACATCTGGACTTAACAGACATCTACAGAACATTTCATCCCAAAAAAACTGAATACACATTGTTCTCACCAGCCCACGGAACATACTCCAAAATCGACCACATCCTAGGCCACAAATCTAACCTCAGCAAATTTAAAAAAATAGAAATTATTTCTTGCATCTTCTCAGACCATCATGGAATAAAAGTTGAACTCAATAACAACAGGAACCTGCATACCCATACAAAAACATGGAAGCTAAATAACCTTATGCTGAAGGATAGATGGGTTATAGACGAGATTAAGAAGGCAATCACCAAATTTTTGGAACAAAACAACAATCAAGACACGAATTACCAGAACCTCTGGGATACAGCAAAGGCAGTCCTAAGAGGGAAATTTATAGCACTGCAAGCCTTCCTCAAGAAAACGGAAAGAGAGGAAGTTAATAACATAATGGGACATCTTAAGCAACTGGAGAAGGAAGAACACTCCAACCCCAAACCCAGCAGAAGAAAAGAAATAACCAAAATCAGAGCAGAATTAAATGAAATTGAAAACAAAAGAATTATACAACAGATAAATAAATCCAAAAGATGGTTTTTTGAAAAGATCAATAAAATAGATAAACCTTTGGCCAACCTAACCAGGAAAAAAAAGAGTAAAATCTCTAATTTCTTCAGTCAGAAATGGTAATGATGAAATAACAACAGACCCCTCAGAAATTCAAAAAATTCTTAACGAATACTACAAGAAACTCTACTCTCAGAAGTATGAAAATCTGAAAGAAATCGACCAATACCTGGAAGTACGCCACCTACAAAGACTTAGCCAGAATGAAGTGGAAATGTTGAACAGGCCTATATCAAGTTCTGAAATAGCATCAACTATACAAAATCTCCCTAAAAAGAAAAGCCCAGGACCAGATGGCTTTACGTCAGAATTCTACCAAACCTTTAAAGAAGAACTAGTACCTATATTACTAAACCTCTTCCAAAATATAGAAAAAGAAGGAATATTACCCAACACATTCTATGAAGCAAACATCACCTTGATCCCCAAACCAGGGAATGATCCAACAAGAAAAGAAAATTATAGACCAATATCACTAATGAATATTGATGCAAAAATACTCAATAAGATCCTAACAAACAGAATCCAACAACACATCAAAAAAATTATACACCACAACCAAGTGGGATTTATCCCAGGGTCTCAAGGCTGGTTCAATATATGTAAATCGATAAATGTAATTCAGCACATAAACAAACTAAAAAATAAGGACCATATGATTCTTTCAATTGATGGAGGAAAAAGCATCCCTTCATGATCAGAACACTTAAGAAAATTGGTATAGAAGGGACATTTCTTTTTTTTTTTTTTTTTTTGTAGAGACAGAGTCTCACTTTATGGCCCTCGGTAGAGTTCTGTGGCCTCACACAGCTCACAGCAACCTCCAGCTCCTGGGGCTTAAGGGATTCTCTTGCCTCAGCCTCCCGAGTAGCTGGGACTACAGGCGCCCGCCACAACGCCCGGCTATTTTTGGTTGCAGTTTGGCCGGGGCTGGGTTTGAACCCGCCACCCTCGGCATATGGGGCCGGCACCCTACTCACTGAGCCACAGGTGGCGCCAGAAGGGACATTTCTTAAACTAATAGAGGCCATCTACAGCAAACCCACAGCCAATATCGTATTGAATGGAGTTGAATTGAAATCATTTCCACTTAGACCAGGAACCAGACAAGGTTGCCCATTGTCTCCATTGATCTTTAACATTGTAATGGAAGTTTTAGCCATTGCAATTAGGGAAGAAAAGGCGATCAAGGGTATCCACATAGGGTCAGAAGAGATCAAACTTTCACTCTTCGCAGATGATATGATCGTATATCTGGAAAACACTTGGGATTCTACTACAAAAGTTTTAGAAGTGATCAAGGAATACAGCAATGTCTCAGGCTACAAAATCAACACCCATAAATCTGTAGCCTTTATATATACTAACAATAACCAAGCTGAAAAACAGTCAAGGACTCTATTCCTTTCGCAGTAGTGCCAAAGAAGATGAAATATTTGGGAGTATACCTAACAAAGGACGTGAAAGATCTCTACAAAGAGAACTATGAAACTTTAAGAAAAGAAATAGCTGAAGACATTAACAAATGGAAAAACATACCATGCTCATGGCTGGGAAGAATCAACATTGTTAAAATGTCCATACTACCAAAGCAATATATAATTTTAATGCAATTCCTATGAAGCTCCATTGTCATATTTTAAAGATCTAGAAAAAAATAATACTTCGTTTTATATGGAATCAGAAAAAAACTCGAATAGCCAAAACATTACTCAGCAATAAAAACACAGCAGGAGGAATCATGCTACCAGACCTGAGACTGTACTATAAATCGATAGTGATCAAAACAGCATGGTATTGGCACAAAACCAGAGAAGTAGATGTCTGGAACAGAATAGAGAACCAAGAGATGAATCCAGCTACCTACCATTATTTGATCTTTGACAAGCCAATTGAAAACATTCAGTGGGGAAAAGATTCCCTATTTAACAAATGGTGCTGGGTGAACTGGCTGGCAACCTGTAGAAGATGGAAACTGCGAGGGTGGTGGGTTCAAACCCGGCCCCGGCCAAACTGCAACCAAAAAATGGCCGGGCGTTGTGGCGGGCGCCTGTAGTCCCAGCTACTCGGGAGGCTGAGGCAAGAGAATCGCTTAAGCCCAGGAGTTGGAGGTTGCTGTGAGCTGTGTGAGGCCACGGCACTCTACCGAGGGCCATAAAGTGAGACTCTGTCTCTACAAAAAAAAAAAAAAAAAGAAGATGGAAACTGGACTCACACTTTTCACCATTAACTAAGATAGACTCTCACTGGATAAAAGATTTCAACTTAAGACATGAAACTATAAAAATACTTGAAGAAAGTGCAGGGAAAACTCCTGAAGGAATCGGCCTGGGTGGATATTTTATGAGGAGGACTCCCCAGGCAATTGAAGCATATCAAAAATACACTACTGGGACCTAATCAAACTAAAAAGCTTCTGCACAGCCAAGAACATAGTAAGTAAAGCAAGCAGACAGCCCTCAGAATGGGAGAAAATATTTGCAGATTATACCTTCAATAAAGGTCTAATAACCAGAATCCACAGAGAACTCAAACATATTAGCAAGAAAAGAACACATATGACCCCATCTCAGGGTGGGCAAGGGACTTGAAGAGAAATTTCTCTAAAGAAGACAGACGCGGGCGGCGCCTGTAGCTCAAGGAGTAGGGCGCCGGTCCCATATGCTGGAGGTGGCGGGTTCAAACCTAGCCCTGGCCAAAAACCAGAAAAAAAAAAAAAGAAGACAGACGCACGATCTACAAACACATGAAAAAAAGCTCATCATCCTTAATCATCAGAGAAATGCAAATCAAAACTACTTTGAGGTATCACCTAACCCCAGTAAGAGTAGCCCACATAACAAAATGCCAAAACCAGAGATGGCGTGGATGTGGAGGAAAGGGCACACTTCTACATTGCTGGTGGGAATGCACACTAATACATTCCTTCTGGAAGGATGTTTGGAGAATACTTAGAGACCTAAAAATAGACCTGCCGTTCGATCCTATAATTCCTTTACTAGGTTTATACCCAGAAGACCTAAAATCACAATATAACAAAGACATTTGTACCAGAATGTTTATTGCAGCCCAATTCATAATTGCTAAGTCATGGAAGAAGCCCAAGTGCCCATCGACCCATGAATGGACTAGCAAATTGTGGTACATGTATACCATGGAATATTATGCAGCCTTAAAGAAAGATGGAGACTTTACCTCTTTCGTGTTTACATGGATGGAGCTGGAACATATTCTTCTTAGCAAAGTATCTCAGGAATGGAAGAAAAAGTATCCAATGTACTCAGCCCTACTATGAAGCTAAATTATAGCTTCACATGAAGGCTATAACCCAACTATAGCACAAGACTATGAGGAAAGGCCCGAGGGGGAAGGGAGTGGGGAGGTTAGGGTGGAGGGAGGGTAATGGGTGGGGCCACACCTATGGTGCATCTTAGAATAGGTACAGGCGAAACTTACTAAAGGCAGAATACAAATGTCTACATAGGATAACTAAGAAAATGCCATGAAGGCTACATTGAACAGTTTGATGAAAATATTTCAGATTGTATCTGAAACCAGCACATTGTATCCCTTGATTGCACTAATGTACACAGCTATGATTTAACAATAAAAATAATTCTATAGGGCAGTGCCTGTGGCTCAGCGGGTAGGGTGCCGGTCCCATATGCCGGAGGTGGCGGGTTCAAACCCAGCCCCGGCCAAATTAAAAAAAAAAAAAAAAAAAAATAATAATTCTATAATAAAATTTATAAAAATAAAAAAAAAATAGCTTGGCATTGTGGCGGGTGCCTGTAGTCCCAGCTACTTGGGAGGCTAAAGCAAGAGAATCACCTGAACCCAGGAGTTGAAGGTTGCTGTGAGCTGTAAAACCATAGCACTTTCTAGAGGGCTATAAAGTAAGACTGTCTCTTAAAAAAAAAAAGTTGTTTGGACACAGTAACAGGAAATCTCTACCACACTTCCACAGGCCTCAGCGCACTAGTCCCTAATGAGGCACATTAACTTCCAGAGTTTTTGCTCTATTCCTGGGGAAAACTGATAAAAACTGGTAAAAACAGAAACCCAACTAGAGTAGATGCTGTCAATAATTCTGAAAACTAGATTTGCTCTAAAAAGTTCAGTTCAGTGACTATCTGGTTAGACTGTATTATGAAATTATGGGGGAAAAAGATGCCCTAACAGAAAAAAAAAACAGAAGATACATATTAAACTGAGGATTAAGGATCAGAGAGAGGAAAAGAATGACTTTTACTTTAAATACTTTTGTATTGTTTACATGTTTTAAAAATAACATATCTTTATTTTATAACTTAAAATATAGGCTTTTCTGCCTGGGTGAGGTGGCTCATGCCTGTAATCCTAGCACTCTGGGAGGCCGAGGTGGGTGTGGGTGGTTCAAGACCAGCCTGAGCCAGAGGGAGACCCCTTCTCTAAAAACAAAAACAAAAAAAGGACTTTATCAAAATGCACCCACACAATTTAGTAATTAGTAACATATTAGTAACACACTTGGTAATTAGTGACCTATTTAAGTCTTTAAACATTTATTTCACTTATTCAATAAACTTTCACCAAGGAACTACCAGGGGAAGCCACAATGTGAAGCTTTATGCTTTCATCAGCCTCTTCCAGGAAAGCAGTTTGGTAAAAGCAAAAGATTGGTAAGTCAAAGACCTGCTTTTAAGTCGCTCATCACCATCAGCCATGTCACCTCAAGTCACTGCCGCCCTGGGTCTTTCTGTACTCGTCAAGGTAGTAACCATCCTTGACAGAGCACCCCCAGCGCTAAGGCACTTTATAGACCACGCAGCTCACAGGCCACACAGCGGTCTTCAAACAGTGATTACTGCAAAGCTGAGTACTGTATAACAAATGGGTTCCCCCTTGTCCAATGATCACATCTACCCAAAAGGCCTACTTCGTGTCGTAAATAAATATTTAATGCAGTCTCAACAACCACCTAAGAGAAATTATTATTAATACTTAAAATTTCTAGAAAAAGGGCTTATGGGAAATCTGTGCCTTCCTCTCAATTTTGCTGTGAACTTAAAACTGCTCTAAAAAAATAAAGTCTGAAAAACATTTTTAAAATATGTCAAGAGGTTTTTTACATAGTTCAGGAATATCCAAAAACTCTAAATTAAACTCAATTTTCCTATTATCTTCTATTTAGCCCAACATATCCCATCAAAAGGAAAAAGGTAAATAGTTTCAGATGAATAAGAAGAGTAGTTAGGTAATGATATAAGATGGAAGTCTCTAAAGAGAGCCATTACTTCACTCTCTCAAGTTTTTGAAAACTGTCTAAAATAGGAGAAAAGAAAAAAGGGAATGCTCTGAACCTCTTGACAGTTACTAGAATATCAAATAAATTCACGAGTTAATTGGTCCTGATGAAATTTAAATGATGTAATAAAATTAAAATGTATTGCTTTTATCCACAGCAAAGGGCACTATCAATCTATAGGACAATTAAACAAGGTAGACTGTAACTCGTTAGACACAGACTCTTACAGTAAATGCCTTTGGATAGTCCTAGTTCACAAGGTCCATGGCCTGCAAAATGTAATTTATACAGAAATTTGGCTATATTCCATAAATTTTTTAAACATCAACATAAGCTTTTTCTTCTTTTGAGACAGAATCTCACTTTGTTGCCTTCTATAGTATGCTGTGGCATCACAGCTCACAGCAACCTCAAAACTCTTGGGCTCAAGCAATTCTCTTGCCTCAGCCTCCCGAGTAGCTGGAACTACAGGAGCTGGCCACAATACCTGGCTATTTTTTGAGATGAGGTCTTGCTCTTGCTCAGACTGGTCTTGAACCTGTGAGCTCAGGCAAATCCCCTTACCTCAGCCTCCCAGAGTGCTGGGATTACAGGCGTGAGCCACTGCACCCCGCCAAAATAAAGCATTTTGACACATACAATAATAGTAAACCTTTTTCTTTTTTTTTTTTGAGACAGTCTCTTTCTGATGCCTTACACTAGAGTGCTGGGGCATGAGCTTAGCTCACAGCACCCTCAAATTCCTGAGTTCAAGTAGTACTGCCTCAGCCTCTTGAGTAGCTGAAACCATAGGAGCCTGCAGGGATGCTTGGCTAATTTTTCTGTTTTTAGTAGAGACAGGGTCTGAACTCCTGAGCTCAAAGGATCTTCCCCCTTTGGCCTCCCAGAGTGCTAGGGTTACAGGCATGAGCCACCATGCTTGGCCTAAACTTCCATTTTGGTGGACAAAAACTTGTCCCCACCATATCCCACCCAGCCAGCAGATCTCATCTAAGGACTTTAGGAGGTGTCCAAGTCACTGGATTGTGCCTTTGCCATCCCTGACAGAGTGTCCACAGTGACAGGTCTATAATAAACCCCTCTGTTTTATGCAGTTTTAATGCTTTTCTCTATCTTCAGTTTCTTACAGAGGGGCACACTGGACACATCTAGTATTATTCAATTAGAATTTATACATACATATATTTTTCCACAGTAGCTCTGATGCGCATAAGTTTGGAACTGTTGTAATGACTACTGATAGTTTTAAAACTGCAAGAGAAAAGCAAGAGCATACTAATGTCTGTACCTATGACAGATGAAAAGAAGCATTTCTTCATAAAACAAGGATAAATGGACAAACAAAAATCTACCACCATCAAAGACAGAAAAGAAAGAAATGAGAAGGCTAGATGTAAAAATCAGGTATTGAAGGCACAAGAGCAGGGAAACTGGACGGCACCTGTGGCTCAGTGAGTAGGACACCGGCCCCCATATACCGAGGCTGGCGGGTTCAAACCTGGCCCCGGCCAAACTGCAACAAAAAATAGCCAGCCGTTGTGGCGGGTGCCTATAGTCCCAGCTACTAGGGAGGCTGAGGCAAGAGTATCACCTAAGCCCAGGAGTCGGAGGTTGCTGTGAGCTGTGTGACACCATGGCACTCTACCGAGGGTGACAGAGTGAGACTCTGTCTCAAAAAAAAAAAAAAAAAGGGGGCAGGGAAAACCTTGACTTTTAATGAGGAAGCACTCATTTCAAATGCATTAGTTGTAAGACTCTCGAATGGTAGCCTATAGGCTTAGGAGATGGCCCTCAAGCTGATACCAGAAAAATTAATTGAGAATTGATCTGAAGGATGACAACTGATAAAGCCGCAGGCATAAGCCCAAAAAGGACAGCTCAGAACAGCCATTATTACTGTGCAGAGCAATCTCCAGTGCAGGGCACTAGGCGTTTCCACTCTATGTGCACACTTGCTGCAAACAATCCTCACGGAAGCCAGAAAAGGGAACTCAAGACAGGCTTTGATCCTCTCTGACCTTACCTTTCTCTTCCAGCCTCAAATCACACTTGTATCTCAACACCTCACCTACCCCATTCCAGGAGAAGACAACCAGAACAAGACGTGTTTCATGAAAGGGAAAGAATGAAGGTGCTGGCAGGCAGCTCTGGTTTCTTGGTCTTCTCATGAAAATGGGGTCATGGGCAGAAGCTTTCAATCAGAAAATAGCCAGCTCATATAAAGTCTATCATCTTAAGATTCCACATCTAGACTTATGATAAATTCTACATTTTCTGATCCTTGTAACAAACACGATAAACATACCCCATGGCTACCTTTATGTTTTCAACACTAGTTCCTAATCCAGCCTGCATTGACAAAAATGGTCACAGAAAGATCTCTGGGGAGATCACTTCAACACACAGGAAAACTGCAGTCCAAGCACACAAGTCTTTGGAAATGAACATCTACACTGCTGAAGTAGCACTAAAGTGACAAATGACAGTAATCCAATGGCCCAAGGCCAGCAAATTCCATTGAAAACAGATTTATCCGTTTTGTGAGATAGTGATTCTTGCATGTGTGGCAGTAAATAGAAATGTAACCGCCTAATTACAAATTCAAAAGCAAGCTCATACTACTATTTTTCATACTTTAGTATACTATCAGTAGGAAGTGCCTTCAGCAATCTTGTTTAATGTGCCACTCAAAAACCCAGATCCATTAATAGAAAATACTTACATGTCTGAAATTCGTATTAAACACACACACACACAAACCGTGGAGAGGACACCACTTTTCTCAATTATGTAATAATTATATTCTAAGCGCTGCACAAAGTAAATGTGCCACATAGGCTTAGCATTAAAAAATAATCATTAAGCTTTGTAATCCTTTTCTCCTTTAAGTTTTCCTACGTGAACCACTGTTTAAACCCCGCCAGCTGCACATAACACAACGCTGAACACGCGCCCTCACTCTTGCTCTTCTGATTCACTTCTTTCACTTATGGTGCCACGTGACTTCAGTACAATGTGAACAACCAGAGGGCTCAGGAGCACCAAGGTGAGGCCCTGGATGAAGTGCACCTAAACAGTCTCTCTGGAGAAACCACTAGCCTTGGGACGTGTTTAAACATTTTGTTTAGGAAAGGAAAAGGAAAATTGTTATCTCCAAATATGCTGTCAGCATTTCAAATAATTTTATTTACTTCAGCTGCTCACTGTGTTGTTATCCTCCAATAAAAATGTATCTTTTAAGAATTAACACTAATCCAGCAGCCAGTTATAAACAGATATTCAGCAACATAGTAAGCCTTTCTGCCATATGCTGTAGTTGGATCCAAGAAATTCCACCATGCAAAATGTGGGGGCCACTACCACAAGATCATAGAAAGACTGAGGTGAGTCTCACCCCAGGCAGAGGACAGGAACAGGAACCAAGTACATGATAGCCAGACTGGGTGTCGGAAGCGTTATCGTGGTGATTTCACCATAAACAACTTCAATGATCACAAAAATTTCTTTAGGTATACGGCAGAACTGATAGCTTCAAATTAATAACCCCAAATTATTTATTTTTTATTTATTTATTTTTTTTTTTTGGGTAGAGAAAGAGTCTCACTTTATCGCCCTCAGTAGAGTGCCATGGCCTCACACAGCTCACAGCAACCTCCAGCTCCTGGGCTTAAGCGATTCTCTTGCCTCAGCCTCCCGAGCAGCTGGGACTACAGGCGCCCGCCACAACGCCCGGCTATTTTTTATTGTTGTCGCAGTTTGGCTGGGGCTGGGTATGAACCTGCCACCCTCGGTATATGGGGCCAGCGCTCTACCCACTGAGCCACAGGCACCGCCCAACCCCAAATTATTTAATTGGTTCCCCTGGTGACAACAATATTTACTTCAACTTACACTTCAACTAGTAAAGTGTAACATTTGTTTCTGTTAAAACAATGACAGTTACTGGCATTCTTCACTATTGCACTTCAATACAGGGAGCAGAACTTAACCAATATTTTCTAATAATACAAAAATGGGCTACTATCTGTATAAAATGTTTAACTGTAACCATCACAAGTCAATTTTAAAATGAGACTTTCCTGTTTACTCGTGGTTCTTATTCCCAACAGTAAACAAGTAATATGCATATTGTGGGGCTTAGCACAGGGAAATGAACGCTATTTGCTGAATTAATGAATAAATGACCATTAAAGGCTTCAAGACCCTTAGGACAGCAAGCATCTGAATAAAACTTAAAATGCTCAGAATGACTCAAGCAGGATTCAGTAATCAAACACGGCATATGATTCCATTATCACGCTTTTAAAGTGAAGACTGAAAAATCAAACTGTTTTCTTTGTTACCTTCTCCATGCTAGAACGTAAAAGCATTTAAATCATATTTTAAAAGAATAAACTCAAAGTGTTTAACATTTATGTTCAGCTGACTTTTGCCATTCTATGTTTTGTAAAGAAGTATATAGGCAATTCAGTGGCGTAAAACACCCAACAATGAATGTGAATGAAATTACAATTAGGTTTACATATTATCATTACTAAATTAACATTTCATTCAATTTTGCATTATAATTGTAAAGGAAGTGAATTATGCCCAAACCGGGTTTTTTCAGTTCAAAATCACAATGAATGAAACTTACAACTGTTTACACTAATTTTAACAATAAAATAAGCTATTATTTAAGTTGAAAAAAGGCAAATGCCAAACCTCTTAACAAGAAAACCTTTCAATTACACGTTTGTAAAAATCATTCAACAACTACTTTGTTCTTTTTTGGTGCAAAGAACTACACTAAACACTTAACAAAAGCAAATGTGCAAAAGAACAAAAAGTTAATGGGGGTGGGGCAATTCTGATGCAAACTAAAGTACCAGAAAATTCAACAAAATTGCAACTTCAAGATCTAATTTTTAAAAGGTGTTCACATTTTAAATTCCACAACACGTATTAATTTCAATAGTTATTAAATTCATTTTTAAAAGGAGGTCCAATCAGATCGACTTCACTTGCCAGAGGGCAACAAAAACCAATTGCTTTTGAAGGGTTACCAGTTTTCCCAACAGCTACTTTGTTTCATTTCCCCACATTTAATACAAAAGCACATTGAGACGGCATAAAAGTGTGCAACAATTTCTAGGGATTAGATGTCAACAAATCAATGCTCTAAAGCAAGCCTGACTATAAATAATAGCACACGCCGATTTTTATGCAGAATAATTGTAATTTGGTGGGGGGGAGGGAGAATGGGTGGAGGAGGGCAGGAAGAGCTTAACTCTACACGTACATCTCCCCAAAACAGAAAGAATAATTTGACTCTTTCTTTCCACTCTGCAATTATTTCTAAGGGCACCTAAGCTTTAGATACTGTCCTGACAGGGTGCGTTAGTGTGACGCTGGTTAGGATGGGTTCGTGCAAAAGATGTCACTCAAATGCAAGTAAAGTACGGTCATTGCGACTTATTTCGAGTTTTCTTTCCAACAGTAGCCTAACGCTGCTCCTCGGTGACTTGGGTCTAAAATGAGAAAATCAGCAACCCCCCGCGCCATCAATCAAGCTGACAAGGTGAGCTTTGGGGGCACAGGCGCTCGGAGACAACGAGGCACCCCCAAATCTCTTAGGCAAGCTCCAGGCAAAGACTGCAACCGGACGGCAACCAAAGGGCTCCAGCAGCCCCCAGGCTGCCTCTCCCGGCCGGCTCGCCGGGGAGGGCCCAGCTTCCACACCCCGGCCTCGCCCCGCGGTCCAGCCTGGGGCGGTTAACCCCTTCGGCGCCCCCACGCCCTCCCCAAGACCGGGCCCGGCGCCTCCGCCCCTCGGCCTCCCCGGGACTGGAGAGCCTGGACAGCTCGGGCGCGGAGGAACGCGCGGGGGACGGCCGAGGGCGCGGAGGCAGCGGGCGGCTCAGGCCTAGGCCCAGGCAGCGTGTCCCGGCGCCCTCCCCCACTCCCACACGCTCGCTCCGGGCAGGGTGCGGGCCCCAGTCCGCCCGCCCCGGCGCCAGCCTGCCCTGGGCTCGGGGCCCCTTCCGGCCGACAGCGCGGGCCGGCGGCTACCTGCGGGTTGTGGAGGGCCATCGTGGCCCGTTTCAATGAGACTCGGGGTTCCCCGGCTCCTCACGCTGCTTCCCCCGCCGCCGCCATCTTCTCGCCCGCACATACACACTCGCATCGGCCGCCGCGCCTGCGCACTGGGCGCTCGCCGCGGGGCGCGGGGAGGCCGGCGCGCTGCTGCGCCTGCGCGGCCGACAGGTGGGCGTGCGCCGCCTGGGCCGCCGACCTTCCCAGCCGCCGCTGGAGCGCGGAGGGGTGGACTCTGAGCCCTGCGCCCCTCGGGCTGGGGTGCGGCGGGCGGGCCGAGGGTCACAAGCCCGCTGAGGCCCTGCTGCGGTGCCGGAAGGGGAAAGTGCGTACTAATGGAGAGGACAAAGGCGAAGCGCTAGCGGGCCCTGGGCTTTCTCACCTGCTGGGGAGGCCACCTGGGTCACCGGCAGCGGGACTCGGGTCCTCTGGGGAGCCCGGCAGCCTCAGTGTGAGGTCTGCCCGGGGCCGGCGGACGTCCAGGGTTTCCCTGGGCAGGGGCCCCTGAAGTTATTGCCTAAGATCCCCGAGAGTCTCTGGTTTATGGAGATCACATTTCCGTCCATCCATTCATTGTTCATTCACTCCACAAATGTTGCCTGGGCGCCAAGTCTGTGCCACGCCTTTTGCTAGGCGTTGGAAGATGAAACAAGACGAAAAAGCACAAAAGAGCACGTAAAGCGCTTAGAATGGGCCGCCAAATGGTAAGCCCTCAGTAAGTGCTCTCTGTTACACACAGGCGTGCAGGTACACAGACCAGCTTTGGATCATCGGTTCGTTCGTTTATTTAAGAATCAGTGAGCCCTGACCGCCGCATTTACCGGTCAGTAAGTGTACCAATCTGGTTCGGCCCGCTTTATACCTGTGGGATTTCAGGCAAATGACTTACTTTACTAACCCTTGGTTTGCTTACCTGTCAGTGAGATAATAAAACGTCTTACCTCCTAAGATTTCTGTATGGAACAAGTTAGATAAATGAGAGTGCACTGGCCAAGAAAGCCCTCAAAAAAATTAGCTGCTGTGACTACTATTCGTAACTATTATGGTTTGGTTTCATTTGTTCAACAAATGTCAGGAGAGAGCCTGCTATTGCCGGCCCCTATGCTGAACAGGAGATGAACTATGAGATGTATTCCCATATCACAAAGAAGAGCAGGCCTTGTCTCTTCAAAACTAGGATTCAGTGAAAAACCTTAAGTGACAGAGACAGACAGTTCCAAAATAAGAAAGCTAAAAACACATTACCAATGCAATGCGTCAATCTTGGTTGGATCCTGGTCTATTTTAAAGTTTCTTTTACTATTTATTTTCAACAATTGGAGAAAAAAAAAATTTTTTTTTTTATTCAGAGCCTCAAGCTATGGTCCTGGGTAGAGTACAGTGGCATCACAGCTCACAGCAACCTCAAACTCTTGGGCTCAAGCTATTCTCTTCCCTCAGCCTCCCGAGGAGCTGGGACTCAGTACAGGCACCCACCACAATGCCCAGCTATTTTTTTGGTTGTAGTTGTCATTGTTTGGCAGGTCCAGGCCGGATTTGAACCCACCAGCTCTGGTGTATGTGGTTGGCCCCTTAGCCGCTTGAGCTACAGGCGCCACCACAATTGAAAAAATATGAATATTGTCTGGATAAAGATGATTTTAATTACTTACTGGTAATTTGTATAGTGTAATAATGATATTGTACTCATTGGCAGAATATCCTTATTGTTAGGTGATGCATTCTGAAAAATTTAGAGATGAGTATCATAACACTTGCAAACTTTTTTCTTTTCTTTTTCTTCTTCTTCTTCTTTTTTTTTTAGACAGACAAAATCTCACTGTGTCTCCCAGGCTAGAGTCAACCTAAGCTCACAGCAACTTCAAATTCCTGGGCTCAAGTGATCATCTCCTGTCTCAGCCTCCTGAGTAGTTGAGACTACAGTGCCTGCTACCATGCCTGGCTAATTTCTTCTGTTTTTAGTAGAGACAGAGTCTCACTCTTGCTCAGGCTGGTCTGGAACTCCTGAGCTTAAGGGATCCTCCTGCCTCACCCTCCCAGAGTGCTGGGATTACAGGGAAAGCTACCCCCAGGAGACCTGCAAACTATTTTTGAATGGTTCAGTAAAAAATCAAGTCACACAGAGAGAAAGAGAAAGGAAATACAGCAAAATATTAACAATTATTGGCTCTTAGTGGCTCAATTATGGCTCAACTTTCTCTATGTTTGAAAATTTTTATAACAAAAAACTGGGAAAAGCTAAATATATCATTGTATATGTAGCTATGCTATAATTACAACTACAGAAAAATTATATCTACACATGGATTGAGACTGGGAGGAATATAAAAATTCCCTGAAGATTTGTAGTAGACCAAGCCTACATCTTTTTTTTTTTTTTTTTTTTTTTTGAGACAGAGCCTCAAGCTCTGGGTAGTGTGCTGTGGCATCACAGCTCACAGCAACCTCCAACTCCTGGGCTCAAGCAATTCTCCTGCCTCAGCCTCCCAAGTAGCTGGGACTACAGGTGCCCACCACAAAACCCAGCTATTTTTTGGTTGCAGCCATCATTGTTGTTTGGCAGGCCCAGGCTGGATTCGAACCCGCCAGCTCAGGTGTATGTGGCTGGCGCCTTAGCCACTTGAGCCACAGGCACCGAGTCCAAGCCTACATTTTTATCATAGCGTTGCTTGAACAAAAATTAAAAGTCGACTCAGTGCCTGTAGCTCAGTGAGTAATAGAAATATTAACTCATGACTTCAATACAAGGAGATAAATGTTAGAAGAAAGATAGGAATAAACTCCATGCTATAGTGCTTGTCGGGGCCCTGGTAGCTCCCATGAGTTTAGGGGGAGTACTGGAATTTGGAGTCAAGGCAGCCCGAGATTCAAATCTGGACTTCTCCACCTGGCTGTGTGAACCTGGGCAAGTTACCAAAATTTTACGTGAATCTTTTGCAATCTGGAGAAGAGAGGGAGCAGCCTCTCAATTCTGTTCTGCCTGAGTTACAATTTTAATAGTTTTTATAATGGGAATACAAGGAAACAAATCTAGAAAATTTTAACTTTATCTGTCAGAAAACAGTATCAAAGTAGTCTTCATTCTAACAATGTAAAATGTTTAATCTACATAAAAGTAACCTTCACTCTGACAATGTAGCAATAAAAGTAACCTTTACTCTAACAAAATATCCAAGAGAATCATCAAAGAAAACAACATAACATCCAAGTGACGTTTTTTACTCTAACAATATCACAATACATGTTGTCTATGTGTGACTGCCTCTCTAAAAACATTGTCACAATTATTAGCTCACAGCAACCTCAAACTCTTGGGTTCAAGCAATGCCCTTGCCTCAGCCTCCCAAGCAGCTAGGACTACAGGTGCCTGCCACAACACCCCACTATTTTTTAGAGACCGGGGTCTTGCTCTGGCTCAGGCCGGTCTCCAACCTGTGAGCTCAGGCAATCCACCTGCCTCAGCCTCCCAAGCACTGAGGTTACGGGCGTGAGCACTGTAATCATGGGGGCGGGGGTGGGGTGGGTGGTGGCAGTGATTTGAGCTAGTAGGCCAGGTCAGCTATACTGCTTCAGCTTAGATTCTCAGACTCCATTATGTATGTATGTATTTTTAGACAGTCTGACTATGTCACCCTCGGTAGAGTGCTGTGGCATCACAGCTCATAGCAACCTCAAACTCTTGGGCTTAAAGTGATTCTCTTGCTTCAGCCTCCCAAGTAGCTGGGACCAGAGGCACCCGCTGAAACACCTGGCTATTTTTTGTTGCAGTTGTCCTTGTTTAGCTGGCCTGGGCCGGATTCGAACCCTCCACCCTCGGTGTATGTGGCTCGCGCCATAACCACTGTGCTACGGGCACCAAGCCTTAGACTCCATTTTGTAGGCTGCTTTTCTGGCTTCAGTGGAATGAGCAGAATAACACCTCCCGCAACAGAGATTCCTGTCCTAATCCCAGGAACCTACGAATGTTGCCTAACATAGCAAAAGGAATTTTGCAGATTAGATTATGTTAATTAAGTCCTTGTGATGGGGGAATTATCCTGGGTAGTAATAATCTAATTATTATTGGTGGGCTCCAGGTCATCACGAAGGCCCTTATAAGGCAAAGAGGTGCCGAGCGCAGTGGCTCTCCCCTGTAATTCAGCACTTGGGAGGCTGAGGCAGGTGAATTGCCTGAACTCACAGGTTGGAGACCAGCCTGAGCCAGAGCAAGACCCCCGTCTCTAAAAAATAGTGGGGTGTTGTGGCAGGCACCTGTAGTCCCAGCTGCTTGGGAGGCCGAGGCAAGGGGATTGCTTGAACCCAAGAGTTTGAGGTTGCTGTGAGCTAAGACGCCATGGTCCACCCTACCGAGAATGACCAAGTGAGTATCCGTCTCAAAAAAAAAAAAAAAAAGGAAAAGAGGCAAGAGAGATGTCAAGGAGACATGAAAACAGCAGAAGGGTAGGGGGAAAGATTTGAAGATGCTGTGTTGCTGGCTTTCTGGCTTTGAAGATGAAGGAAGGGGCCTGGTGCCTGTAGCTCAGTGAGTAGGGCACAGTCCATATACACCAAAGCTGGCAGGTTCGAGCCCAGACTGAAACAACAATGACAACTGCAACCAAAAAACAGCTGGGCATTGTGGTGGGCGCCTGTAGTTCCAGCTACTCGGGAGGCTGAGGCAAGAGAATCACTTGAGCCCAAGACTTTGAGGTTGCTGTGAGCTGTGACACCATGGCACTCTACCAAGGGCTACCAAATGAGACTCTGTCTCAAAAAAAAAAGTCTTTAAAATAGTTTGCAGAGTTGAGGTCTTTTTTTTTGTTTGTTTTGTTTTGTTTTGTTTTGAGACAGAGTCTCACCTTATTGCCCAAGCTGAAGTGGAGTGACTTCAGTCTAGCTCACAGCAACCTTAAACTCCTGGGCTCAAGTGATCCTCCTGGGTTCAAGTGATTCTCCTAACTCAACCTCTTGAGTATCTGGGGTTACAGGTGCCTATCACGGTATCCAGATAATTTTTCTGTTTTTAGTAGAGACAGGGTCACACTCTTGCTCAGGCTGGTCTCAAACTCCTGAGCTGGAGGGATCCTCCTGCCGCAGCCTCCCAGAGTATTAGGATGATAAGTGAGCCAGGGAACCCAGGCCAAGTTTGAGTCTTTTTCTGTTCATAGCCACTAAAAGAAATATAGCCCTACACCTTGATTTTAGCCCAGTGGATCTTCTGACCTACAAAACAATAAAATAAATACAGTAGAACCTTCATAGCCGACCACTTCCCTACATTGACCACCTCCTTAAGTTGACCTAATTTTCATAGACTGGACATGCCCCACATGTACGTATCAGTACAGCAGGCCTAATTTCTTATGTCGACCTCTTCCGTATGGTTAAAGTCCCTTGGGTGGTCAACCAACAGAGGTTCTCTTGTAATTTGTGTAGATTTAAGCTGGTAAATTTTGAGTGATTGATTACATCAGCAGTAGAGGCCAGGTGTGGTGGAACACACCTGTAGTCCCAGATACTAAGACAGGAGGATCGCTTGAGCCCAGGAGTTTGAGGTTGCTGTGAGCTATGATGACACCATAGCACTCTACCTAGGGTGACAGAGTGAGACTGTGTCTCAGAAAAAAACTCAACCAGTTTATAATTCTAGCATTCTGGGACGCTGAGACAGGTGGATTCCTTGAGCTCAGGAGTTCCAGCCTGAGTAAGAGTAAGACCCCTTCTCTACCAAAAATAGAAAAACTACAGGCGGCGCCTGTGGCTCGAGGAGTAGGGCGCTGGTCCCATATACCAGAGGTGATGGGTTGAAACCCAGCCCCGGCCAAAGACCACACACACAAAAAAAAAAAAAGAAAAAAAAATAGAAAAACTAGCTGGGTATTGCAGTGTGCACCAGTAGTCCCAGCTACTTGGGAGGCTGAGGCAGGAGGATCTCTTGAGCCCAAGAGTTTGAGGTTGCTGTGAGCTACTATGATGCCATGGCACTCTATCCAGGGCAACAAAGTAAGACTCTGTCTATAAATCAATCAATTAATTAATTAATTAATAAAAATGAGAGAACTAATACCTCCTAGGGATGTAGTAAAAATGAATGCAGCCAGGGGTGGTGGCTCACCCTTGTAATCTCAACACTTTGGCAGGCCATTCTGGAGGCCAGAAGTCCAAAATGCAGGTGTCGGTGAGGCCACACCCCCTCTGGAGGCTTAAGGGAGACTCTGCCCAGGCCTCATCCAAGCTTCTGGAGTTGCAGCCAAGCCAACCTTGGCACTCCTCAGCTTGTAGTGTCATTGCTCCAACCTCTGCCACCACTTATCACATGCCTTCTTTCCTCTTTGGCTCTGTTGCTGTTAAAGAAACCAACACAATTTTCCCTCCGGAGATGAATGAGATTTCCAGGTTGTCCCTGTGAGCCCCGACTGCAGCTTCCCCCCCACCCCCCACCCCTCATGTGTTATCTGAAATGCGTTTATCTTTAAACATCCTCAGCAAACTCAGCTCAGCAGGCTGCCCCAGGAGGGAGGAGCAGAGGGAAGGGACATAGCTCACTTTTTTTTTTTTTTTGAGACAAAGTTTCACTATGTCGCCCTCAGTAGAGTGCTGTACTGTCACAGCTCACAGCAACTTCAAATTCTTTGGCTCAAGTGATTCTCTTTGTCTCAGCCCCAAGTAGCTGGGACTACAGGTGCCCGGCTGTTTTTAGAGACAGGGTCGGGCAGTGTCTGTGGCTCAAAGGAGTAGGGCGCTGGCCCCATATGCCAGAGGTGGTGGGTTCAAATCCAGCCTTGGCCAAAATTGCAAAAAAAAAATAAATAAATAGAGACAGGGTCTCACTCTGGCTCAGGCTGGTCTAGGACTCATGAGCTTGGGCAATCCACCTGCCTCGGCCTCCCAGTGTGCTACGATTACAGGCATAAGCCACCTCACTCAGCCATTATTCTTTTTAATCTTCTTCTCTTTTGCTCTCTCAGTTTTGGTGACAGAACTCTCACAGCTGAAGTCCCTTCTTAAGTAAGTGGTCTGTATCATGCAGCTCCATGGCTTACACATTGCACTTAAACGGCCCTGGTCCCTGCTGCTCTCCAGATGGCAGAACAAATGTAGACCAAGTTTAGACACCACCATTTTGAAGGACTTTGGCCAGCGGGAAAATCTACTAAAGGGAGGAAAAGCGGGGCGTGGTGGCTCACGCCTGTAATCCTAGCACTTTGGGAGGCTGAAGCTGGTGGATCCCTTGAACTCTGGAGTTAGAGACCAACCTGAGCAAGACTGAGACCTCATCTCTACTAAAAATAGAAAAACTAGCAGAACCTTGTGGCAGGCACCTGTGGTTGCAGCTCCTCCAGAGGCTGAGGCAGGAGGATTGCTCAAACCCAAGAGTTTGAAAAGGTGGGGAGGAGTAAAAAAAAAAATGTAAGAAGAATCATTGGTCCAGATTTCTTTTTTTTCTTTTCTTTCTTTCTTTCTTTTTTTTTTTTTTTTTTTTTTTGTTTTTTTGTAGAGACAGAGTCTCACTTTACCACCCTCGGTAGAGTGCCGTGGCGTCACACGGCTCACAGCAACCTCCAGCTCTTGGGCTTATGTGATTCTCTTGCCTCAGCCTCCCAAGCAGCTGGGACTACAGGCGCCCACCACAACGCCCAGCTATTTTTTTGTTGCAGTTCGGCCGGGGCTGGGTTTGAACCCACCACCCTCGGTATGTGGGGCCGGCACCCTACTCACTGAGCCACCCTTTTTTTTTTTTTTTTTGAGACAGAGCCTCACTTTGTCACCCGGGCTAGAGTGCCCTGGCATCAACCTAGCTCATTGCAACCTCAAACTCCTGGGCTCAAGCAATCCTCTTGTCTCAGCTCCCCTAATAGCTAGGACTTGTAAGCACCCGCCCCAATACCCAGCTAATTTTTCTGTTTTTAGGAGAGACCAGGGTCTCATTATTTCTCAGACTCCTGTGCTCAAAGGATCCTTCCCCCTGAGCTTCCCAGAGTGCTAGGATCACAGGTGTGAGCCATCACACCAGGCCTAGATTTCATTCTTAACTCAGCCCCCAATTCAGTCTGAGACCTTGGAGAAATTGCTAATTTTCTGTAACTCAGTTCCTATGTAATGAGAAAAGTCCAATTTGTCCCGCCTGCCTTGCAGGTGGAAAGTGAGGTCAACCGAGATGATGAATGTGACAGCAACTGAAACCACGTAAAGTGATACATTAACTGCAACGCGCTCCTGTTATTAACGAGTTGAAGTGGCGACATCCTTACGAGTTGAAGTGGCAACATCGTTATTTAAAGTTCTTGCATTTTTCTTGATCCAGTCACCTCTACAAACCTTTTTCCCCCCCACTCAACCAAGAATTTCTTATTTTTCATTGATTTTGACCTGGCATAGGTTTTTTCTTTTCTGCCAGACAGAAAGCCTAGGCAAAAAAGCATTCTTTCATCTCCTTTAGCCTGTAAAAATATATATCTTTTTGTGCTCTAAGGGCAAGATTGAGTATTACAACCAAATCATGACATTTTGAAGACAAAATATTCCATAACCACTCTAGCACAAACTGAGTGCTTAATTTTTTTCTTTTTTAAGCCTGTGGTTAACATGGATGCAATCTATAAAATGAGCCTGGGAGCCCCAGGTCTGAGCTCAGTTCCTGGCTCTCCCCCTTAGCAGCAGGTAACTGTTTCCTCATTGGTAATGTGGGATAAGGATGCCTGGCTCACAGTGTCAGCATCAGGATTAAGCAAGACTTGGCTTAAGTACAAACTGAGGAATGCAGAGACGTGTCAGCAGAGGCACCCTGGTTTGTTTACTTATTCATTGGACAGACACATAAGGAGCTCCTCCTGTATACAAGCATTAATCCAGATGCTGGGAGTGCTTCACCATCATTGCAAACCCTGCCATGAGTGTTTATTTTTTTTCTTTTCTTTTTCCTTCCTTCTTTTCTTTTTTTTTTTTTTTTGAGACAGAGCCTCAAGCTGTTGCCCTGGGTAGAGTGCTGTGGCATCACAGCTCACAGCAACCTCCAGCTCCTGGGCTTAGGTGATACTCTTGCCTCAGCCACTTGAGTAGCTGGAACTACGGGCGCCTGCCACAACACCCGGCTATTTTTTTGTTGTAGGTTGGCCGGGACCGGGTTCAAACCCGCCACCCTCAGTATATGGGGCCGGTGCCCTACTCACTGAGCCACAGGCGCCACCCCTGAAGTGTTTATTTCTTAACCAATCTAGCCCTGGCTTTATTATTTTATTATAAAGCAAGTAAATAAGCAACGAATTGATGGCTGGTGAGCTGATTTCAGCCAGGTACCCTCAAGGGATTCTCTATAGCTGTGACTCCTTGTGAAGGAAGCCACTTAATGCTGATGAAATTGAGCAGGAGATGGAATGATTTTTTTTGTTGTTGTTCCATTATATGCTGCTGAGTCAAAACCACAAGGTTTCCTGGTCCACCCTAACAATCGTGATCTTGCTCCAGTGAAGTGGGAGCCATGTGGGTCTTGCTTCCCACTATACTGTGACACATGGTATAACCCCCAGCACATAATGAGAGCTCAGCTACTATTTGATGAATTACCAATGAACTGGAGTCCCAGACACTTTTCAATGTTGCTAAAGTCTCTGGACAAGAGAGAGGCAAGCAGGCTTCAAGCCTTCAAAAGCCATCCTCACTTCTGGGTGCCCACAGCTCAGAGGTTAGGGTACGGGCCACATGCTCCGGGGCTGGTGGGTTCGAACCTGGCCAGGACCTGCTAAATAAACAAACAAAAAAATAGCCGGTTATTGTGGCAGGTGCCTAGGTCCCAGCTACTAGGGAGGCTGAGGCAAGAGAATCGCTTAAGCCCAATAAATTAAGGTTTCTGTGAGCTGTGACGCCACAGCACCCTACCCAGGGTGACATAGTGAGACTCTGTCTCAAAAAAAAAAAAGTCAACATTGTAGTAATACACTTTCAAGGAGCCAAATTAAAAAAAAAAAAGAACAAAATGAACGTCACCTCTCTAAAAGTCTCTACACAATATATACCTCTAGTATTGGAAATAATTGTTTCAGCTGGGTGTGATAACTCACATCTGAAATCCTAGCGCTCTGGGAGTCTGAGGCTGAAGGACTGCGTGAGGCCAGAAGTTTGAGACCAGCTCTGAGCAAGAGGGACATCCCATCTTTACAAAAAACTAGAAATTAGTTGGGCTTGCTGCATGTGCTTGTAGTCCTAGCTGAGAATCATTTGAGCCCAGGGGTTTGAAGTTGCCCAACACCACTGCTCTGTAGCCCAGGTAAAGAGTAAGACCTTGTCTAAAAAAAAAGGAAATGATTACTTCGAAGATGAAGTACATAGCATAGCAAAATGCCAACAATTTAAAATAATGAAAAAAATTCCTAAAAATAGATGAAGAAAAGAAAAAACTAAAAAAAAAAATTGACATGTAGAAACGTGTATTACAGGGATAGAATATATGTAAAGGCTTTGAGACAGTGCCTAAGAGTTGGCCAACTGTGATGATCATTAACTGTCTTGAAGTCTCACATTACAATGAATAGCTGCTTTTTTTCCCCTTTAGTACATCCCTTTCCTTAGAGAATACCTGCACAATCATTTTCTGCATGGTGCTGTTCTTGAAATTCTTCTGTGATTCAATACACAACAACATGAGTGTTCCTTTCTTTTTTTTTAGAGACAGAGTCTCACTTTGTCGCCCTTGATAGAGTGCTGTGGTGTCTCAGCTCATAGCAACCTCCAGCTCTTGGGCTTAGGCGATTCTCTTGCCTCAGCCTCCTGTGTAGCTGGGACTATAGACACCCACCACAACGCCCGGCTATTTTTTGTTGCAGTTTGGCCGAGGCCAGGTTCGAACCCACCGCCCTTGATAGATGGGGCCGGCGTCCTAGTCCCTGAGCCACAGGCGCCGCCCGACATGAGCATTCCTTACTGAATTTTCCCATCTTCTGTGCCAAGCTTCTATGTTGTTCCAGTACGTGAGTTTGCATTTTGAAGTTCCCAGCCACACTGCTCTAGTGCTCTCCCTGGAGGACGCCTGGGAGAGACAACTCTCCCACACAGGCCTGATGTAAGGCTACCTTTAGCTTCAACCTCTATCTCTAATTTCATTCATTCATTCATTTTAGACAGAGTCTCACTCTGTTGCCCTGGGTAGAGTGCTGTGGCTTTAGTGTAGCTCACAGTAACCTCAAACTCCTGGGTTCAAGTGATCCTCCTGCCTTAGTCTCCCAAGTAGCTCACATTTCAGGTGTCTGGCTACAGGCTAGTGGGCTACTATGCCTGGCTAATTTTTCTATTATTAGTAGAGGCGGGTCTCACTCTTGCTCAGGCTGGTCTCAAACTCCTGAACTCCAGGGATCCTCCCGCCTCGGCCTCCCAGAGTGCTGCCAACTACAGATGTGAGCCACTGCTCCCAGACTCCGATTTTATTTAAAGGAATTCAAGCAAAAAGGGTGACACCTGTAGCTCAGTTGGCAGGACGCTGGACACATACACCAAGGGTGACCGGCCCCTGGCCAGCTAAAACAACAATGACAACTGCAACAACAACAACAACAAAAATAGCCAGGCATTGTGGCGGGCGCCTGTAGTCCCAGCTACTTGGGAAGCTGAGGCAAGAGAATCGCTTAAGCCCAAGAGTTTGAGGTTGCTGTGAGATATGACGTCACAGCACTGTATTCAGGGTCACAGCTTGAGAAAAAAAAAAAAAAAAAAAGAAGAAGAATTCAAGCAAAAAGATTTGAATTACGGCTCTCAGCCTGTAGCCATCAGGAAGACCAACACAACTCAGAGAAAAAGGAGAAATTTTGCTTTGATATTTTGAACAACTTTATCAACTTTTAATTCATTTTCCACACGATTCACCCATTCGAAGGATACAATTCAATAATTTTTTTATGTAGTCACAGATGAGTGCAACCATCTCACAATTTTAGAACATTATCCTCATCATGAGGTCAAACATAGTGCTCCTTAGCTACTGCTCCCATATCCGCTCTCATCTATTTTCTGCCTGTATGAAGTTGCCTGTTCTGGCAAATTCTAGATGTTTCATAGACATGATCTTGTATACTGTGAGGCTTCTGTGTCCGGCTTCTTTCACTGAGCCTTGTCTTCAGAGTCCATCTGTGTGTGCAGCACGTATCAGAATCTCCTTCCCCTTTATGGCTGAGTAATACTCCTTTGCTCGGACACACCACATTTTGTTTTTCTGTGTATCTTTTTTCATGGGCCTTAGTTTTTACAGTAAATAACTGATTATTACCAAGCATGATGCCTCACACCTGTAATCCCAGCACTCAGGGAGGCCAAAGCGGATGGATCCCCTGAGCTCACAGGTTCAAGACCAGCCTGAGCAAGAGCAAGACCCCATCTCTAAAAATACCGGGGCATTGTGGTGGGCGCCTGTAGTCCCAGCTACCTGGGAGGCTGAGGAGAGAGAATAGCTTGAACCCAAGAGTTTAAGGTTGCTTTGAGCTATGATGCCACAGCACTCTACCAAGTGTGACAAAGTGAAACTCTGTCTCAAAAAAATCGATTATTGGGTGGCGCCTGTGGCTCAGTCAGTAAGGCGCCGGCCCCATATACCGAGGGTGGCGGGTTCAAACCCAGCCCCGGCCAAACTGCAACCAAAAAAAAAATAGCCGGGCGTTGTGGCGGGCGCCTGTAGTCCCAGCTACTCGGGAGGCTGAGGCAAGAGAATCGCTTAAGCCCAGGAGTTGGAGGTTGCTGTGAGCTGTGTGAGGCCACGGCACTCTACCGAGGGCAGTAAAGTGAGACTCTGTCTCTACAAAAAAAAAAAAAAAATCAATTATTTGCTAAAATTCATAAAACCATACTTGTGTGTGCATGCACACCCACAACCAAGTCTCTCCTTTGTACAGGGGAGTCAGGCTGAATGTGGTTGCTCACACCAGTAATCCCAGTACTCTCAGAGGCCAAGATGGTAGGATCACTTGAGGCCAGGAGTTTGAGAACAGCCTGGGCAATACAGTGAGACCCCATTTCTTTTTTTTTTTTTTTGTAGAGACAGAGTCTCACTTTATGGCCCTCGGTAGAGTGCCGTGGCCTCACACAGCTCACAGCAACCTCCAACTCCTGGGCTTAAGCGATTCTCTTGCCTCAGCCTCTCGAGTAGCTGGGACTACAGGCACCCGCCACAACGCCCGGCTATTTTTTGATTGCAGTTTGGCTGGGGCCGGGTTTGAACCCACCACCCTCGGTATATGGGGCCAGCGCCTTACCGACTGAGCCACAGGCGCCGCCCGAGACCCCATTTCTAAAAAAATGTTAAAGAAATTAGTCAGGGGTGGTGGCATGTGCCTGTAACTCCAGGTACTCGTGAGACTGAGGTAGGAAGATTGCTTGAGCCCAGGAGTTTGAGGCTGAAGTGTGCTATGATTGAGCCACTGTACTTCAGCCTGGTGACAGAAAAGAAAAAATAAGAAAACAGGAGTTCAATCACAGCTTTCCTCTTTGGTCTGCCTGTGGGGGGCAAAGCTCTTGCCCACCTAATGTTCCCTGAAAAAACACTGACATGAGACAGATTGATTAACAGAAGGAGAAGTATATAAGTTTATTTAACATGTGTACATGGGGAGCCTTCATAATGAAGACTCAAACATATAGGGAAAGTTGTCCATTTTTTATGCTTAGGTTCAATGAAGACATGTAAAATATGATTGGACAAAAAGGATGTGACGTGATACTAACAGGCTGAGTGGGGGATCCGGCCAGGCCTGTCCACCTCTCTCAGCTGGTTCCTTTCCTCTGGGCTTGGGCACGGCCCTCTCTGGCTGGAATGGGGGCCTGTGGCTTACAGTTAAACAAGGCAGTTCAGGTAATGACTTTATGGCCAGTTTTCTAGAATAATTTCAGGTTTTATGGCTGGCTTTTGGGAAAGGGTTCTGCTTTAGACTGGCATTGAAGAAGAAAGAGTCTAGTTTCTATGGTTACCCCAGGACCAAGAGGCAGGAGGACCCGGGAAGATCAGAGAACTTTTGCTTCTGAGGCTTTCCTGTTCGGGTTGAGCCCCATTGTGCCCCATTTATCTCCCTTTCTGTCTCATCATCAATGCTCTCTCTCTTTTTCTAGGGGACAAGATCTCATTTGTCGCCAAGGCTTCAGTCCATCTCACAGCAACCTCAGACTCTTGAGTTCAAGTGATCCTCCTGCCTCCACCTCCTGAGTAGCTGGGACCATGGGCACCTGTCACCACGCCTGGTTAATTTCCACTCAGTGCCCTTTGCCCCTCTGACTTGCCACAGGTACTCCCCATGCAAAGCTTTTTTATTTTTTTTAGGCTTTATTGAGATATAATTCACATATCCTGGTATTTACCCAGTGGGTTTTGGTCCATTCGGAGCCAGGATCTCTCCCTGGCTGTTTGTGGTCCTTTCCTGCCCCTGGGCAGGCATTTGCTGCCCTGTCCTCCAGCATTTCCCCGGCAGCCAGAACAGCCCCGCCTGGTGCACAGTGGAGAATGCTGATGGGTCCGTGAGTTCAGTCAGAGCCTGCATGCTCCTGTCTGAGGCCAGGAGGCGAGCTGTGAGTTGGTCTTAATTTAAGGACATAGGCAGGTCCTTGAGACAGTGGACCAGGCTCTGTCAACATGTGGTACCGACATGTTGTCCTCCCTCTACTCTTCCTACCCGACGAAGGCTCCCCTGTCCTGTATCTGCTGCCTGTCTGCCCCCTCTGAGTCAGGTGACAGCAATCTTTGCTGAGGCCCAGTGAAAACCAAGCGCCTCTCTGGTCGGCCTCTCTGGTCCTGCTTGAATCGTAGTCCAGCCTCTGAACCCCACGTAGTGACTGTAAATGGTGATTGTTTCAGAGTTGTTGAAAAAGTGGGGTCTGCACTGGCAGACCTGGGCCAAAATCTGGCTCTGCTGCTGTAGCAGATGTCCCTGGAGGCCAACACAGGCCCTGGTCCCCTCTGACCCTACCCACAGTGGCAAAGGACATCCAGTGCAGGCTCCAGCTGGTCGCACTCTTGACAGCGTCCCCTCTGTCATGCACATCACTTCTTCCTGCTGCTGTGTGGCCTGCTCGGTGCAGAGGCACTGAGGCTCTGGGCACAGCCCTCCTGGGGAGTGCTCTGCTCTCCAGCAGGCAACAGAGGCTGGCCGGGAGTGGGGGGAGCTGCCACGGTCAGGGAGGTGGCTTCAGCTCTGATTTGCAGACAGGGCTGCCAACTCAGCAACTCTGTTTCCAGCAAGAGGTGTCCACCTGGGGGAGATTTTGTGATGGCCTCACGGGGCAGCAAAGTGACAGTTTGACTTTTCAGGCTGGGTTGGAAAAAACCACGTGGCCTCTGCTAATGACCCCGAGGACATTGCTCTGGGGTCTCTAGCTGCCACGTAGGTCTGGGTAAGGCCACCATGTGGAGAGAACAGAGCGAGAAGAGACTGAAACAGCAAAGGGGGAAGAGGGTGAGGGGGGATTGAGGGGATGGGGGGATGAGAGATGGAGAGGGAGGAGGGAAGGAGGCCCAGGCCTCTGTGTTTCCTTGCTCCGTCTGCAGGAGCCACCACCTGTCTGAGGCCAGGGACTGTGCAGAGACCAGAGACTCAGGGACAAGCTGCCTAGCTGAGCCCTCGGCTTCACCAGTGTAATAAATGATTATTGTTTGAAGCCGCTGCTTGAGGGTAGTCAGCAGTAGCTGAACACCTTCTCATCAGTATTTAGAGTCCTCCCTCCTTATCCTATTCTGGCTCCCTGGGCACCACCTTCCCCCCAAACCACCTACGTCCAAGTCTTTGTCTAAGGTTCTGCATTCAGGAACCCACATGTGACCTCTGACCTAGCTGGGCAGGCAAGGTCATTCATTACATTTGGGTAGGGAGCTTAACCTGAGCTTTGGATTCTTCACACGGAAAACAGGGAGTATCATTTCTGACCTAAGATTCTCCTGAACTGAAATGAAATAACACAGGAGGAATTTAGCATCTGGCAGTCAGGGTCTAGTTTGGGGGAGCTCACTGGCTCAGAGGTGAATTCTGAGCAAGTTTCCGGTGCCCAGGTAGCTCCCTCCATCCTCCTAAAGAGGAACTGCCAAGGGTCCAGGGGAAGAGGGCACCACTGTGACTGGGCTTGTTGGATGGTGGCCTTGCAAAGCCCCAGCCAGACAGGGGAGTCACCTTCCTCTTAGACTCCAAGTTCTTTCAGAAATTCTTTTTTTTGTAGAGACAGAGTTTCACTTTATTGCCCTCCGTAGAGTGCTGTGGCGTCACACAGCTCACAGCAACCTCCAACTCCTGGGCTTAGGCGATTCTCCTGCCTCAGCCTCCTGAGTAGCTAGGACTACAGGCGCCCGCCACAACGCCCGGCTATTTTTTTGTTGCAGTTTGGCCGGGGCTGGGTTTGAACCCACCACCCTCGGCATATGGGGCCAGCGCCCTGCTCACTGAGCCACAGGCACCACCCCAGAAATTCTATTAACATTTTTTTTGAGACAGAGTCTCATTTTGTCACTCTCAGTAGCGTGCTGTGGTGTCACAGCTCACAGCAACCTCAAACTATTGGGCTCAAGCGATCCCCTTGTCTCACCCTCCCGAATAGCTGGGACTACAGTCGCTGGCCTCAACTCCCGGCTATTTTTATTTTTTATTTATTTTTTTTTGTAGAGACAGAGTCTCACTTTATGGCCCTCGATAGAGTGCCGTGGCGTCACACAGCTCACAGCAACCTCCAGCTCTTGGGCTTACGCGATTCTCTTGACTCAGCCTCCCGAGCAGCTGGGACTACAGGCGCCCGCCACAATGCCCGGCCTTTTTTTTGTTGCAGTTTGGCCGGGGCCGGGTTTGAACCCGCCACCCTCGGTATATGGGGCCGGCGCCCTACTCACTGAGCCACAGGCGCCGCCCTCCCTGCTATTTTTAGAGATGGGGTCTCACTCTAGCTCAGGTAGGAGCATTCTTTTCTGATAAAAGACAACAAATTGTCATAAGCTATCTTTTCCTTGGTTTCCACGTTTCTTTTCATTTTTTATTTTTATTTTTGGAGACAGTCTTATTATGTCGCCCTCAGTAGAGGGCTATGGCGTCACAGCTCACAGCAACCTCAAACTCTTGGGCTCAGGCGATTCTCTTGCCTCAGCCTCCCAAGTCGCTTGGGCTATAGGTGTCCACCACAATCCCCAGCTATTTTTTTGTTGTAGTTGTCATTGTTGTTTAGCTGGCCCGGCCGGGTTAAAACCCACCAGCCTCGGTGTATGTGGCCGGTGCACTAACTGCTGAGCTATGGGTGCCAAGGCCCACATTTCTTTTCTAATCAGATTGCCCCAAATGACAGAAATTTAAGCAGAGAGCTTCATTTCAGGTCAAGGGGACTTAGTGTTGCAATCAAGGATCTGAATGAAATTCCTGGCAAAATATAGTAATTAGAAGCATAATGAGAGCAGAATGAAAAACGTCCCAGCCTCCCTAAAAGGAAGTCTGGTTAATTTCCAAATTATGTTTGGCCTTAACACGCAAGGGATTCTTTTTCATATGGGCAGAGAAAATTGGACCAGAGAGCATTATAATAAACCACACAAGACTAGGAATGTAATTATAAACCAAACCCTAGCAGGCATATTATTTTAATGTGTTTCAAGAATTGAATACTCTGTATAGAATTAAAAAACAAACAAACAAAGCAACGTGCAGAAATTAAAAAGAGGTAAGACAGAAAAATTTTGAATGCCATTAAATTACAAATACAAAAGCAACCAATTAAAAGACACCAACAATTAACAGATTTCAGTAACATTAGTAGCCAGAACATACCCAATGAATATACTTAATCATCAGATATCTCACCGAATCTGAAAGGGGACCAACCTCAACTGATCCAAAGGGAACTGCTCTTCCTTACACGAGCAACCTGTAAAGATGGCTTCAAGGAGCTTTGAAAAGGTAGAGTTTCTTTTCTTGAAGAAAATAAGACATGGAAGGGTTTATCCCTTTTACCCCTCCACCACTGAAATTTGTACATTCAATTCTTTTAACTAAGGCAATCTATGGACAATTTGAGACCCCCAAACACCCTCAGAAACCACAGATTTTGTTCATGTTAAAAAAAAAAATTAACAAACTCTATAGACTATGATTCTATAAAGTGCAAGAATGATTTGCTGTTTTAGCTTTTATCGATTTCATGTTGAGATTTCTCTAAAGAACAGAGGTGAGTAGACCAGGGCCCCAGGACCCCAGCCCTACACTGGATGGAGAAATGACCTGTATGAGAAAGGTGAGACGTGGACCAGGCCTCTGGTGTCTCTCCGACTCTGTGCACACCTCTGAGGTAGGAGCTTTGGAAGAATCGCAGAACCTCTTAAGGGAGGTAAGTGTCCTCTCGGCCAATCAGGTGATGGCCTGAGATGGTCACACTCACGTGCCGCGTGTCACTGGGTGCAATTCCAGAGCTGTACCAGATCAGCCGGGGAGAAGGGCAGGATCCAAGACAAAGCCAGACGAGGTGAGGGCCTGGCACTGACCCCGGGACATTGGTTGTCCAGCACAAATCAAGAGGCTGGAGGGAGGGGATAAGGTGGAAAACCTGGGCAGGCATTCTACAAAATGGTTATTAGCAAATTGTATCAAAAAGTATCAAAAAACATTTCGAAAAACTCTAAAAACTGCCGGGCTCGGCAGGTGCACAGGTGCCCGTGTGGGAGTTGCCTACGCTCCAGGGGTTTATCCTGGAGGCCGGGATGCCACCCTTCCCCCTCTCTGCTCCCTTTTGGGGGCATGAAGAATCCATGGACACCAGCTCCAAACCTCAGCTGCCCTGTCCCTTCAGCTTTGAGACCAGTGGGCTGAGATTCTAGCCACAAGCTCCTAGAGCCACAAGGCCGGTGAGGTGCTGCTATGAACCACGGAGGCCCAGGACAAAGAATGATGGTAACTCCACCAGAGGTTGGGGGGCAAGCATTGGGGTCTTTCACTTTCCCCATTGCTACAAGTCATGGGAAGGTCAATCTTGGTTTAGGGTGTGAGGTACTCTGAACCTCAGGTTCATGCACCTGAACCCACAGAGCAGGACCCTGACCTCAGAAGAGGATCCCACTTCCCCTTAGCTTTGGGGTTCCTACCCCAGAACTGAACACCCCTTGGGTTTAGCTTCTGGGTCTCTACTAAGTCACATGTGGTCACCTTGTTAAGAAGGAGTGGGGGAGGAACATTCCGAATGTTCCTGGTAGCCTTACTAGAACGGCAGAATGTTGACTATACCAGTTGAGTGCTAAGTACAAGTCAGCTGAAAAGATAATCCATGTATATTTTAAATAGCAGAAAGACCACTGCAGGGACAGGGTATCCTGCTTTCTCCTCTCCTTCCCTTCTATCCTTATACCGTGTCTTAAACAAACTGGGTTCAACTTGGGCAAAGACCAAGCCCCAAACTTAACACTAATATGAAGTTAAGACTCTAATTCTTTAAAAATCAGAAAAATCTAAAGCTAAATAAAAGCCTGCCACGCTCATTTTGAAAGATTAAAAAACAAAAAAATTCCAGGTGTTCTCCACAAGATAAAACTTACTTATCAATCCTCCTTTTAAAAGAACACTCTCATCCTTATTAGATTCCAAGCCATGTAAATTATAAACGCCTTACTAGTACCAGGAAAGATCACAAAATGTAAGGTATGGGACATCCTATGTAACCCACGAGACACAAGAACATCAGAATAGAGGGTGACACCTAACACATATCCGGGGACAAGTCCCAGTAGCAAAACCTATGAAGAGCTGGATGGCTTAGGCTAAAAATCAGTGGTGCTCCTCCCCCAAGGTCAAAGCATTCCTGCTCCCCGAGTCACTGAGACATTGTATGATCTCCCTGACCTGCCCCTGGATATCGGCTGTACCACCATCTGTTTGTTCATGCCCTAGGCTAAGCTCGGCCAGAGCACACACACCTTACCACACTGTGCCTTCTGAAGGGTCTGCCAAGTATTAAAAACTTTACTGGAATGAGCTGGGGGGTAAGCTACCACCCCAATGTTGGCAGAAGTTGTGCAAAACATGTTTTGTGGAGGTCTGGGATTAGACATGACAAAAAAGTTTCAGGCTCAAAAGAAGTTTGAAAATGTTCGGTTGATGGGAGGTTAACAGCTAATGCAGGACTTCTCCGAGCCTTTAATATACTAGAGTATTGTACACCTCCAAGGGGAGTTTATAGCTTTTTGGTTTGTTTGTATGCTCTGCAAAACTTCTCAATGTTGTGCACCCCCTAGAGACTTCCGCATGTAAGTAACGAGCTAAACACTGGTTTAGCTGAGGGCCCAGTTAGTAACAGAGGGCAGCAGTAACTTGGGTATTGAAGCTTCCAAGCCCCAGACCACTTTTCATCTTCACAGAAACAGACCAGTGAAAATCAGTTAGCTCTGAAAGAAAAGGGAAATACAGCAAAGATACAAAAGAAACAGAAATAAATGTTAACTAAGATTTTTCTTATTCGAATATTAATGTTAGTGATAAATCTTGATGTCTTCTAATCTCTGCGGGTGAGATCTCTGCTGAGGTGCAGATCATGAATGCCTTCCTTGGCTCAAGATTAAAATTGATGTATGATCCACAAAAAAACAGAAAGATTAAAACTGATCACACTCCTACACAGCCCCCCCCAGTGGTAGTCTGCAGGACAGAGTGGCTCGGGCAGCCACCCCAGAGCTTTCTTGAAGGTCATGCAATCTCAACACCTGTTCTAGGGACTGTTTGCAGGAGTCAGAGCAGGGCAGTTGAAGGAGGCACCAGTCACATATTCACGGCTTACAGAGACCCATAGAATTTGGCACCTGGGAGGAGCCTGGAGATTATTTCACCTAACCCTAACCCTGTTTCTTAATAAGTGGAGGGAACAGATCAAGACTTGTTAAAGAATTTGCCTGGCAGCACAAAACTACTTAGCAGCAGGCAACTGGGACCAGAGTTGGGGAAGATATCCAATGACCTTCTTAGGGATCAACACGCACTCAACTGTGTAGGAACTTTCAATGGTATCTCAGAGAAAGACTCAGCGAGAAACAACAGCAAATTCTATGGTGGTAACCTTAAGTTTTGGGAGCTCAGCACATCTGTACTGTTAAGAGACAGTGGGTTCAGGAAAAAAGAAAAAAAGGAGGGAAAAGTGCAAATTACACTTTTTTTTTTAAAGGACACAGAGTCTTACTCTGTCACCCCGAGTAGAGTGCAGTGACATCATCATCCCTGTAGCTCATGGCAACCTCAAACTCCTGGGCTCAAGCGATCCTCTTGTCTCAGTCTCCTGAGTAGCTAGGACTACAGGCACCCACCACCATGCCCAGCTAGTTTTTCTATTTTTAGTACAGATAGTGTCTCGTTTTTGCTCAGGCTGGTCTCAAACTCCTGAGCTCAAAGGACCCTCCCAACTCAGCCTCCTGGAATCCTGGGATTACAGGAGTGAGCCACCACACATGGCAAAATTATAAAATAATGTTTATAAAGAGCTTCATGCCTTTTGTTTCTTTCTTGGTTACTTGTAATCTTTTACAATTCAGGATTACCAACCAGGAAAACTATTCGCCTGACAGAGAAATCTCAGAACAGCTTCCTGGCAAGAAGTCCCCACGTGTCACCTGCCAGTGCGGGGAGCAGGGTGACCCCTTGTCACTCACTCACCCTCCTGGGGGGTGGGGGGGTCTCTGTGCCCTCATTTATAAAACACACACACTGGGACTCACCAGCAATTCCCAAATGTGGCTGATGCTCACAACACTAAGAACTGGTTAAAATACAGTCTCTGAGCAGCACCCACTGTGCCACTCCTGGTAGCCTTGGATTTGACGATTCTGAGGTGGGGCCCAAGAATCTGTATTTTTTTAAAGGCTCAGCCAGGTTTGCGGAGGCTTGGATTAGGTGATCCAATATATCTGTATAAGGATCCAAGTTCCAGTACATAAACTTCTGTGTAACCCACGTGTTGGCTACTGTTGGGGGACGGTGAGGGGGACCCAGGAGGACGGAGGCCTGCACAGATACAAGGGGTTCTTTACTGCCTGGGCCCAGGCTTAATTATTCAAGCAAAATATATAAAGTTACATACGATGTTTAATCGGTTATTGTGATATCATAGAAATACCAGGAATCATAAAAGTAAAAAAAGCTGCTAAGCAGTACATGATGTTGGCAGCAGGGTCTATGCAGCTGGGCCAGTCTGCAGATGCTACAGGAGCCGGCGGTCACTGGCCCCGGTCCTGGTGCCGCTTGCCCTTGCCCTTCTTCTTCTTGTCCTCCAGCCGTGGCTTCAGGGCGCAGACGCAGGCCGACACACCGGCAATGGCCTTGGGCAGGTCGGTGCCCCGACTCCACTTGTTGGCCTCGCGGTCGTACACCTGCACCGTCTTGGAGAAGGCAGTGTTCTCCCAGCTGTAGCCGCCCAGGATGTAGATGCGGCCCTGCCACACGGCCACGCCCGACTCGCTGTTGGCGTGCAGCAGCGGCGCCACGCGTGTCCACTGGTTGCACTGTGGGCTGTAGGCCTCCACGCCCAGCACATCGAAGCGCTCCATGGACTCGATGTTGTCGTCGCTGCCCCCAATGGAGTAGATACTGTCACCCAAGCTGCACATGCTGTGCCAGCCACGCGCCGTGGTCATGGGCCGCCGCTCCTCCCACACGTCCGTCCGGTGGTCATAGCACAGCAGGTTCTTGCGGTATGGGCCAATCTGGTAGTCATGGCCCCCAGAGATGTACACAAAGTCCTTGTAGATAGTGCCCGCGTGGCCGTACGTGAACCTGCAGAGAGACAGTGGACAGAGAGAGAGGGAGCTCAGTACTGCGTGGGCTTAACCACCATAGGCCTGGGCCCAGCCTTCTCTATAAAATGGGAACAACCAGCCCTCTTAGGGGGCGGCGAGGCTCTAACGAGACAAGACCACACACACTGTATAGATGGCAGCTGTCATCAGACAAGATGTGGCCAGGCAGGTGCAGGGGCAACTTTGCAGTCAGACCATCCAGCCTAGAATCCCAGCTCTGCCCTTCTCTGAATCTCCACTGTCTCATCTGGAAAATGGGCATAATCACAGGGCCATCGTCCTTCTCATAAGGGCTGAAAACGATATACTATTTAGGCACACGCATGTGCATGACCAAATTACAAACGGGAGAGAGACTGGAACTTATGAGGAGATTCCAACTGTGATGCCAAAAATGGGAAAACCATAGAGGGCAGTGTCAGCAGAGACTAGGGGCTGGTGGGGTAGGATGTGGGGGACAGGGACAGCAAATTAGGGCCACAAAACTCTTTTTTTTGTTTTTTGAGACAGAGTCTCACTTGTTGCCCTCAGTAGAGTGCTGTGGCATCACAGCTCACAGCAACCTCAAACTCTTGGGCTCAAGCGATTATCTTAACTCAACCTCCAGAGTGGCTGGGACTACAGGCACTTGCCACAACACTCAGCTATTTTTTTTTTTTAGAGACTGGGTCTTGCTTTTGCTCAGGCTGGTCTGGAACCTCTGAGCTCAGGCGAGCCACCTGCCTCAGCCACCTAGAGTGCTAGGATTACAGGTGTGAGCCACCACACCCGGCCACAACACTCTTCTGTATGACACTGTAATGGTAGGCACATGTCATTGGGCCTTTGTCAAAACCCTTATAACTGTGCAACAGAGCCAACCCCAATGGCAACTAGGGATTTCAGTTACTATCATAACAATGTATGAACGTTAGTTCATCATTGGGAACAAACTGTAGCATTACTGTAGCACACCAGCCACAGTGTGTGCCAGGAGAGGGCACACAGGAGCTCTCCGTACTTTTTTTTTTTTTCAGAGAGAGTCTCACTTTGTCATCTTCAGTCGAATGCTATGGCATCATAGTTCACAGCAGCCTAAAGTTCTTGGGCTCAAGTGATCCTCCTGCCTCAGTCTCCCAAATAACTGGGACTACAGGTGCCTGTCACAATGCCTGGCTATTTTTAGAGACAGGGTCTC
Source organism: Nycticebus coucang (assembly GCF_027406575.1). NCBI lineage: Eukaryota > Metazoa > Chordata > Mammalia > Primates > Lorisidae > Nycticebus > Nycticebus coucang. Next base: position 180,837,826 of record NC_069781.1, on the reverse strand, counting down.
ACTCTGGACTAGGCTGGTCTCAAACTCTTGAACTCAAACAATCCACGGGCCTCAGCCTTGCAGAGTGCTAGGGTTACAGGTCTGAGCCACTGCGGCCAGCCTTTCTCTGTACTTTCTGTTCAATTTTCTGCAAACCCCAAACTGCTCTAAAAATTGAAGTCTATTAAAAAGGGGAAAAAAAAAAACAAAAAACAAAGGTTTAAGAAAAGCCAATGGCACACTGTTGTGAAGTTCAGGACAGTGGGTCCTTAGCTGGGAGGCAGGGGACGGAGGGCAGAGCATTTGGAGCAATAGTCACACAAGCACAGGCCCAGGGCAGATGGAGGTGACCCTTCAATGTCCAGGCTCTGGGGTTGGGCCACGGAGGTCTCACTACACAAATAAGCCAACATGCGAAAAGATCAAGTAAGTGAACTAAGCAGATGGGGACGTGCACGTGCTCAGGGCGACGGCAACACGCACTGTGTTCATTCCAACTTTATGCACCTAAAGAACATTCAGAAAGAAATGAATAAGGTTGTTGTAGTGTTTAAGGTACATATATCACACAGGCTGGCCCAGAGAAAAGGATGACAGCCAATGTCCTTAGCAGTATCATGAGGCTTCACTTCCCCATCTGTAAAATGGGACAAAGGAGCACCTGAGTGCAGGGAGAGCAGGGCCCTGGGTAGCCCGGGATGTGGCCTCCATTCACACCACTGCCCCGACCCATCACTGTCGTCCTGGGTTAGGTGGGAAGTTATGCAGGGGTTACTGTGGCTGTCAAGGGACTCATCACATAGAGCACCTGGCCCAGGCTCAGCACACAGCAATCAGTAGCTATTACGATTGTCAAGTCACCTTGGTACCAGCTATCCTGGTATTAGTGCACTGCCTTCCTGGAAGCTGCACAGGAAGCAGGCAGTCATCTAGGAATTGAGGAGCTGGGATTCACGCCCCTCACCATGATTTTGAAACATGGGTGCTTACCCCATAGGATCTTCTGACTCTTGGGAACAAAGCCCCCAAAGCACCTGGATGTGTTTCACAGCCAGAATGGCTCAGAAAGTATACCTTCAGGTACAGCAACACAGAACCAATAAAATAAATGGTGTGTACCTTCTGCTAATCCCGTGCTGATAATAACTGCTCAGTAAATACACGGCTGGATGTGGGAGGACTGAGGGGATGAGAAGAGCCCCCACCCCGGAGCACACCCTACGTGCTAGACGCCAGGCAAAGGCATCACGCAGCGTCTCATGGAATCTTCACGGTAGAGCTCTGGGGTGGGAAATCAGATGTCTCCCCTCTACAGGGGAAGTAGAGCACGTGTGGGGTGAAGATACCTGCTCACGTCTTAGATCTAGTACAGACAATCCCCCACCTCTTTGAATTCCTCCTGCCCAAACTCAGGGAGACCTTCCTGCCTGAACTCAATACATATTCAGTGAACTCAGGGACTGGACAGGTTCGGGGGGGCATGCCTTGGTGGCAGAGTGGGGACCTGAACTTAGTCTGAAACCAGAGCCCGGGTCCTCACCAGTGCGCTCCCAGGCCCTGCTGTCTACCTACTTCACTCAGGGGCCAAGAGACTTTTTCCTGGCATCAGAGACCAAAATGCCCAGAAAGTGCAGACTACATCCCACAAAAATGCCCATTTGAAGAGCCTGCCATGAAGCCCCCGATCACCTTGGCAGGCCGGCCACGTAGGACCAGGAGTCGGTCTTGGGACTGTACGTCTCTACTGAAGAGAGAGCTCCGTTCTCATTTCGGCCCCCAACGGCCACCAGCATGTCTTCAATGGAGGCAAGGTAGAAATCCACGCGGCGCTGGTTCATGGAGGCTACCTGTGGAGACAAGACACCCGTGCCTTCCCTTTCCGACCTGGTATGGCGCCAACACCTGGCACTGCATCTCCACCTGTGTCTACAGAACGCACAGTCCGGGAGGGTGGGCAGGTGGCCAAGCAAGTGTGGGGAAAGGGAGCTACACCTGGGCAAAGAGGGGTTCTTCAGGTTGGGGGCTTCTCAGAGCCCCCCATCCCCCAGTTTCCTTGAGACACCCCGAGCCCCTGATAAGGGGATGGAGACACAGGGCTCCCCAAACTTGCTCGGTCACATGGCTGACCTTGCGGACTAGAACGCTGCAGGGGACACAGTTCAGAATTGCTGACTCAGATTTTCCCAAAATAAAAATTCATATTTCCCCTCCCCCCCATCAGATTTTTTGGGGGGAGACAGAGTCTCGCTTTGTCACCCTGGGTAGAGTGCCATGGCATCACAGCTCACAGCAACCTCAAACTCTTGGGCTCAAGTGATCCTCTTGCCTCAGCCTCCTAAGTAACTGGGACTACAGGTGGCCGCCACAACACCCTGCTGTTTTCTAGAGACGGGGTCTTGCTCCCTTGCTCAGGCTGGTCTTGAACTCATGAGCTCAAGCAATCCACTGGCCCTGGCCTCCCAAAGTGCTAAGATTACAGGCATGAGCCACTGCACACGGCCCCTATTGCATATTTTTAAAAATTAATGCTTATTTACATCAGTGTTAACAGAACAGAAAGTGGCACTCACAGGAAATTAAAAAGGAGAAGACCCAACATTTGTTTTTTTTCCGCAGTTTTTGGCCAGGGCCAGGTTTGAACCCACCACCTCTGGTATATGGGGTCGGCGCCCTACTCCTTGAGCCACAGGTGCTGCCCGCAACATTTTTGTTTTTTAACTAATCCAAGCAGAATTCACAGCGAACATGGTCCCGTGGGAGGCCAGGTGTCTAGGTTGCCGCTGCTACAGAACTTTACAGAATAGGCTCTTTCCAGTGTAAAGACATAAACTTGGAGGGTGGTTTTAGATTTTTGAGAATAAAATTCAAAGATTACCTGGAGTCCATTCTGAGTGAGTTGTGAGCTCAGAAAAACACCCAGTTAAGTAAAACATGCTGAGGTGTGAGTATAAAGACTGAGCCGGTTCTCACAGCGGAGGCTGCAGAGGCGTCCTGGGAGCAAGGCAATGCCTTCCCTAGCCAGGGTGTGCCCCTTGGTATGAGCTACACTCCAACCCCCAGACGCTAGAAGCCCAGTGTTGCCACACATATTCCCAGAAGCAGCATCTGAAATTTGCAGAGGGTCTAAAATCTCCCAGGTACAGTTTAGCCAAGTTGGGAGGCAATCTCAGGTCTGAGGTCAAGGTTGTCACTCTTTCTAGAATCAGGCCACGATACCTGACCCAGGAGCAGCTGTGAGAGCCTCTGTGGCCTCCCTAAACTAGCTCTCAAAACCTCTCCAAAAGAGGAGCCTGGCAGAGTCTCTGATACAGGGAACACTTTGCATTATGAATCAAACCTTTAGGTTAGCACTGTCCAATATGGTAGTCACAATCCTCGTGCAGCCATTTATGTATAAATTGGTTAATTAACTAAAATCAAAAATTTGGTTCTTCAGTGGCACCAAACACACTCGAAGTGCTCCGCTGCCACACAACGGCCAGTGGCTCCCTTATGGGACAGCACAGACACAGAACATTTACATCCATACAGAAAGCTCCCCTGGGCAGCGCTGCTCTGGACAGTGACTGCACTGTCACAGGGCGGGCGGTAAGCCCTCTCACCCCAACCAGGGGTGGCCGGGGGAGGGCGGGAGTTGAGTTGCTCATCACTTTATCATCACACCTCGTTCAGAAGCAGGACAGCCAAGGCCCGAGAGAAGGGAGGGGAGGTCAGGAAAGCAAGAGGGTCCTCAAGAGTAAAGAAATAATCTGGCTTTAATCTCACCTTGATCCACTGTTTACAGCGGGGGTCATACCTATAAAGAAGACTGGAGGCCGCATCCCCTCCGTTGTCCCGTGAGAAGCTGCCGCCGGCGATGAAGATGAAGCCCCCCAGCACAGCGACGCAGTGGTGGCTCCGCCGGGCTGGCAGGGGCGTCTCCTTGACCCACTGCTCGTTCTTGGCGTCCAGGTAGCAGGTGTCGTCGCTGAGCTCCAGACACCGCTCAGAGACCTCGCCGCCCACAAACAGCAGGCGCTCCTCGTTGGTGCGCAGGGCTGTGCGCTTGGTCTGCATGACGGGCTGGGCTGCCAGGCTGTTGTGGTAGTGCACGGCCTCCTCGATGAAGCCCTCGCAGTTGGCCTCCTTGGGCAGCAGCGAGCACACAGCCGGCTTGACGCGGTGCAGGAGGTCGTTCTTGGGGATGAGCGGGAAGTGGATGTTCTCCAGCACCTGGCGGGCGTACGCCTCGCGCTCGGGCTGTTGTGTCAGCCACTGCAGGGCAGCCTGTAGCAGGTCGTGCTCGCACTCCCGCTGCACCTCGCTGCTGCCCAGGTAGGCACACAGCTTCTGCAGGGACACGTTCTGCAGGAAGTCGGGCGTGAAGGACAGTGTGCCGAAGTGACTCAGGATGAAACCATCGATGAAGGCGTCCAGCCGCTTGAGGCTGTAGATGGAGGCCAGCTCCTGCAGGTACAGGTAGTTGTCCTCACTCACCTCCTGCTCCAGGTAGTCGCAGCAGAAGTCCACCACTGTCCAGATCTGCAGCAGGTGCGCCGTCTCCAGGACGTAGTCGATGTTGCCACCATCCAGAGCCAGCTCCCCACCGTACAGGAAGTCCACCACGGCCTTGAGCCCGATGTAGGAGGCGCCGATCAGTTCCACCTCCTTCTGGAAAGCCTCGCGCATGCCGATGGTGAACATGGAGTTGAAGTAGTCGCTGCACACAGCCAGCAGGTTGCGGTGGGCCGGCACCTGCTGCTCATCGGCCACCAGAACGATGTCACAGAAGAGGCCACGGAGACGCTGCTCGTTGAGCCGCTGTAACACCGTGCCTGAATGGTCGGCCCAGCGGTACACCTGTGACAGAGAAGCACATCAGGGATGGGGGTATGTGTCTGCTTGGTCCTAGGACCAATCCAGCGGGTCTCAACCAGCATTTTATTTATTTATTTATTTTTAATTAATTAATTTATTTTTTGAGACAGAGCCTCAAGCTGTCACCCTGGGTAGAGTGCCTTGGCATCACTGTTCATAGCAATCTCCAACTTACGGGCTCAAATGATTCTCCTGCCTCTGCCTCCCAAGGAGCTGGGACTACAGGTGCCTGCCACAGTGCCTGGCTGTTTTTTGGTTGCAGCCGTCATTGTTGTTTGGCAGGCCCGGGCCCGGGCTGGATTTGAACCCACCAGCTCAGGTGTATGTGGCTGGCACCTTAGCTGCTTGAGCCACAGGCACCGCATTTTATTTTTTTTAAATTTTTTGAGGCAGAGTCTCACTATGTCGCCCTGGGTAGAGTGCCATGGCATCACAACTCACAGCAACCTCGAACTCTTGGGCCCAAGCGATTCTCCTGCCTCAGCCTCCCAAATGGCTGGGACTACAGGTGCCCACCCACAACACCCAGCCATTTTTTGGTTGTAGTTCTCATTGCTGTTTGGCAGGCCTGCGCTGGGTTCGAACCCACCAGCTCTGGTATATGTGCTTGGTGCCCTAGCTGCTGAGCTACAGGCGCTGAGCCAACCAGCATTTTATTTTATTCTGAGATAGGGTCTCTGTCCACTGTCCAGGATAGAATGCAGGAGTGAGATCACTGCTCACTGCAACCTCCTATTCCTGGCCACAAGCCAGCCTTCTGCCTCAGCCTCCCAAGGGACTGGACCTACAGGTGTGAGCAACCATACCCAATCAATTAAAAAAGAAATGTACTTATACAGACAGGGGTCTCACTACATTGCCCAGGCTGGCCCCAAATTCCTGGCTTCAAATGATCCTCCCCACTCAGTCTCCCAGAGTGCTGTGATTATAGGCATGAACCCTGCCCAGCCTGAACCAGCATTTTATTATTTCTTATTTTATTTTACATATATATATATATATATATGTGTATGTATTTTTTAGACAGAGTCCTAACCTGTTGCCCTGGGTAGAGGGCTGTGATGTCATAGTTCATAGCAACCTCCAATCTTGGGCTCATGTGATCCTTTTGCCTCAGTTTTTCTATTTTTATTTTATTTTATTATTATTATTATTATTTTTGTAGAGACAGAATCTCACTTTATGGCCCTCAGTAGAGTGCCGTGGCATCACACAGCTCACAGCAACCTCCAACTCCTGGGCTTAAGTGATTCTCTTGCCTCAGCCTCCCAAGAAGCTGGAACTACAGGCGCCCACCACAATGCCCGGCTGTATTTTGGTTGCAGTTGTCATTGCTGTTTAGCAAGCCCGGGCTGGCACCCTACTCACTGAGCTATGGGTGCCAAACCAGTTTTTCTATTTTTTTTGTAGAGACAGGGTCTCACTTTATGGCCCTTGGTAGAGTGCCGTGGCCTCACACAGCTCACAGCAACCTCCAACTCCTGGGCTTAAGCGATTCTCTTGCCTCAGCCTCCTGAGTAGCTGGGACTACAGGCGCCCACCACAACACCCGGCTATTTTTTTTTTTTTTTTTTTTTTTTGTAGAGACAGAGTCTCACTTTATGGCCCTCGGTAGAGTGCCGTGGTCTCACACAGCTCACAGCAACCTCCAACTCCTGGGCTTAAGCGATTCCGTTACCTCAGCCTCACGAGCAGCTGGGACTACAGGCGCCCGCCACAATGCCCAGCTATTTTTTGGTTGCAGTTTGGCCGGGGCCGGGTTTGAACCCGTCACCCTCGGTATATGGGGCCGGCGCCTTACCGACTAAGCCACAGGCGCCGCCCCCAGTTTTTCTATTTTTAGTAGAGACAGGGTCTCACTCTTGCTCAGGTTGGTCTTGAACTTGTGAGCTCACGCAACCCACTGGCCTCAGCCTCCAAGAGTGCTGGGATTACAGGCATGAGACACCGCGCTTGGCCAATTTCTTTTTTTTTTTTTTTTTTTAGTGGCTCCAAATCAAGCAATAATTGACCAGCATTTTAAAATGGACGGACAGTACCTGTAGCTCGGTGGGTAGGGCGCGAGCCACATACACCCAGGCTGGCAGGTTCGAACAACAATGACTGCTGCAACAAAAAAATAGCCCGGTGTTGTGGCGGCAATCCTAAAAACTTTCTTTCTCTCTCCCTGTCTTCTCCCTTCTTTACAACTAGAATTCCTAAAATTTATCTTCCTTTTTCTTTGTAATCACAGGTCATGACAAATAGGTTTGAAAATGCTATCCAGTTAGGGAAGCAGAGTTGCTCGGGGCATATCCTCTAAAATCAGACAGGATCTGGATCTCAGTCCCAGCTCTCCTGCTTACTGGCTGTACAGTCTTGGTTAAGCCACAACCACCCTTGGAGCCTCCATGTCTTCACCTCACAAATGAGGACATTGGTTGAATCACGACCAGGTCTGGGAAGTTACTGAGGTAGAACAAGTGGCCATGCACAGTGGCTCACGCCTGTAATCCCAGCACTCTGGGAGGCCAAGGTGGGTGGATCACTTGAGCTTTATGAGTTCGAGACCCGCCTGAGCCAGAGTGAGACCACGTCTCTAAAAATAGCGGGGCGTTGTGGTGGGCACCTATGGTTCCAGCTATTTGGGCAGCTGATGCAAGAGGATCGCTCGAACCCAGGAGTTTAAAGTTGCCGTGAGCTGTGACATCACCGCACTCTACCAGGGGCAAGAAAGTGAGACTCAGCTTCAAAAAAACAAAAGAGACAGAACATGGTCCAAAGGAAAGCTTGAATGTTGGCTGTCAATGACCAATGGGCTCTACTCTGAGGAAGACGGCTTTCTCTGTGCCTTATAAAGTGTTTGGCACACCATCACACTAGAGAGCATGACCCCCTCTGCCCTCCAGGTTCTATTGCTCGGTTCAAGGAGGTGGCGGGTCTCAGAGACGTGGCAGCATATCTGAACGAAGGTGCTCTGGGATCCTACTTTGAGAAACAAGGCTCTGTCAGTCATCACCAGGGCTAGAGGGGACACACTGCATGTGACATGTGGGCAGTTGCCTCCTCCTGGCGGGTCACTGCACTGCACACTGAATATGCCCTCTCTCATGCAAGCATCATGGCAACCCCCTGAAAGAACATCCGTTATAAACCCCCTTTCCAGGTGAGGACAACAGAGGTTCAGAGAAAGTAAGAAATGTGCCCAAGTCCTGGAAGGACTGAGCAGCGGGGCTGAGAGCTGAACCCAGGCCTCGTTCCAGAGCCCAAACCCTTCATGACCGCGATAAACTCAACTGATAAATTAATATGAATATCCACTCAATCAGTGAATCTAATACATTTAAGCTGACAGTTGTGGGGTGCTACGTGTCTCTGTGGGCTTTTGAGGATGCCAAGATGCATTGGGTCCAGACAATAGCTTCTAAATCCTTGGGAGACTGACAAGAAAACTCAACGTAAGGTGAAACAGACCATTAAAAAATATGTTGTAGGGATCCAGTCTATTCAAGGGTGACTGAGGTATAGAACTCGCCTGGTATGAAGCCTGGAAGTGAGGGAACACGTGGGAAGGAAAAAAATCGACTGGGAGCTTATTATTAGTTGCCAGCAGCTTTGTGGCTGGCTTGCACCAACTTGAATTTTTTTTTTTTTTGGGAGACAGGGTCTCGTTCTGTTGCCCCAGCTACAGTGTAGTGGCACCATCACAACTCACAGCAACCTCAAACTCCTGGACTCAAATGATCATCCTGCCTCAACCTCCTGAGCAGCTGGAACTACAGGCGTAGGCCACCATGCCTGGCTAATCTATATTTATTTGTAGAGATAAGGTCTATGTTGCTCAGGTTGGCTTCAGTGATCCTCCTGCCTCTGCCTCCCAAAGTGCTGGGATTGCAGGCGTGAGCCACTGTGCCCCGTCTCCTCCCTGAATTTTTATAAGTTACTTCTCAACATATGTCTTACTGCAGTGGGTCTTATTTTTTTTCTTCCCTTTCCAATCAGTGCTTTACTGCTGCTGGTGCATTTGTAATTGAGATACTTTGTTTCCCCAGAGTCCTCCCACATCTAGCCAATTCCAACAGCAACCACCCTGTCTATATTTATTACAGCAGTGGGTAAGGTCCCCACACCTGCTGAGGGTGCCAAGCAGATATTACTTACCATTTCCTCAGCTCCCAGACATTACCGGGACTGGATGGCTTTCCTAGGTCTCATGTGTGGATACACCTCTGTTTATGCTGGTTACTCACAGACAGTGCCGGCTGGCCTTGTTTGGGTTTCTAATTAAGCAAGGATAGTCTAGGCAGGCCCCTTCTCTGGTGTGGACTGGGGGAAGGAAATTAAAAAGCACTAGAGCAGCAAGTGACCCGGGTAACAGTCAAGGCCTAGTGGCATGAGAGAACCAGGGAGCTACCTGGCCGCCCCAGGCCTCTGGTGTCTCTCGTGAGGGTGCTGGACATTTAGCCAGAGGGATACACAACCCCAGGCTGCTGCATAAAAAGAGAAACAGCCTGGGGGGTTGGGACCAGGGACAGCCCCAAACTGCAGCTGCCAAGGGCAGCCATCTGCTCCAGAGAGCCAGTGCAGGGGAAAAGAGCAGCCGTTGTCCCCCACGCTGGGTCTCCATACTAAGTAGGCAGCATTAATCCTTCACCTGGGGCCCAGCTGCACCTGTTTCTGGTATTTTAGCACAGCTGCATGGATGACAGCTCTCGAGACAATCGTCATTTTCCAGTTTTAAAGGGACATCAGTAATAGTTTCAACATTTCAGGTCGTTTAGAATCGCCCATCCCTAACATTCTCAATGGTGTGAATCCTGATCATTCCTTTATTTCTTGCTACATTGCCTTAACTGAATGAGAGGCTAGGGGTGGAGAGGAAGAAATACAGGTGGTCAGGGGCTAACCCTGGAGTGAATGCAGCAGATATGGGGGGTGTTGCATAAGATAAGAACTTAGCACCAAAATGGAGCAACACCTTTCAGTTTAGGTGAGTGAGCACCGGTGGCACACAGCGGGGGGACTCTGCCATGCCGAGAAGCACCCCTACCACTAAAACACATGCAAGGTGGGTGAGTCTCAAAGGCATAATGTTGAGTGAAAGATGCCAGACGCCCAAGAACACCTACTACAATTCCAGTTAAATTAAGTTCAAAAACAGACAAAACTACAGCAATTAAAGGCTGGGAGAATGACTGTCTCAGTGTGTTGAATGGAAGTGTTTGGAAATTTTAATCTTCCCCACTCCCCCCCCATCTGGGTGCTGGCAATATGGTGCCTTTAATGTCTAGAAATTCAAGGGTACACTATGACTTGGGCACCTTTTGAAAGAAAAAAATTAGAAGCATAAATTTAATCAACCAAAGGACAGAGAACCCTATTCCTAAGAGCTTCCATTCAGACAGAAAACAAACTCAGAATTTGGCACAAAGGGACAAAGATTTCTAGTGCTATCAAACTTAGAAAGTGACACTGTCCCCGCAGCCAAGCTCCAAAACAAAGCTCCTTTGTGACAGCGCAAGAATGTTCGATAAAGCTGGGCTTGGCAGGGGCCTTCTCAGTAAACTCAAATGCAGAGAGGAGATCATTTCTCAGGAGAACCAAGCTCTCAGAAATGACAGCCCATTTTTCTTTCATAGCACGTCTGCAGAACCTCTTTTTCTCACCCCCCCACACACACTGTTCACAACTTCCTTTACCTAACAGTGTTTCTCCACTCCTTTTTCATCATTATCCTGTATGTCTGCCTGTGCGCGGTATGCGTAGTTGTACTTTATGTATAAAAAGGATAAAATTCTTTCCGCACCTCCAAGCACCAATTTTCACCCATTTGGGGGGCAATATTGCCCTCACTGAGAAGGCAAGGTTTAAGGTCTCTATAAAATTTAACTTCCAGAAGGGACTCTTCTAAAGAAAAGAGGGCGTTATTAATATTTATAACAAGGAGACAGGTATACACGGGAGCCTCCCCACAAACAGGTCCCTCCGCCCCTGATCTTTGTCAACAGCAACTGTGGGCCACAGGCTGCTATGAATCACCCAAGGGGTTTGTTGCCACTCTCAGATTATAATTTGGCAGGTCTGGGGTGGGGCCAGGCATATATATTTCTAAATGGACAACCCCTGGTTGCCTGGCCTTGGGGAACCCACTGTCTCTTGCTCAGAGAGTCATGACCAGGGAAGAGGACTCCAGGCCCTTAACGTACAGGTACACATTACAGAAGGTTCATTGAACACCCAGAGTTTCTGAGCCTCCAAGAAGGGACAGAACTTCCCTGGTTCTTTTCCCGTGTTATCCACCTTTTAGGATTGATGTACAGAATAAATGAACTAAATTGTAACACAGGGGAAGTTCTAGAATGCTGCACTAAAAAATAAGGACATCATGTCTTTAATGTTCCTTGCACTTCCCGCTCTTTCTGATTCTATGACGATTTCCCCTCCATGTCTCTACTCCCTGTTAACAATACCAACAGAAAAAAACAACCAGTCTGTGCATCAGAAATGAGTTAATCAGAAAGACAATCACACATCCTAAGCAATTTGCACAGGTGGGAAGTGAACGTGAACAGACCTTTGACGACTCGCTGATCTTGTATGGCCGGGACACTCGAGTCTGCCTGCTTCCCTCCATCGTAGAAGAGACCGTAGCCCTACAACAAGAAGGGGATCCTGAGCACAGAGTCACAACTCTGGGTCATTCATTGATTTTAGGCCCTGCTGGCAGATACCAAGGACAAGAAAAGTGAAAACAGTCACATGGAGGAAAGAGAGGACAGTGTACTACAAAGATCTCTTTTATGCCGTGAGTTGAGAGCTGGGTTGTTAGAATTGGCTGGAACATCTAACTCATGTTCTTTTATCGCCTGAAACCTCACAACATCATGTCATTAAGCTTACATCCTTTTACCTACCTTTTGAGTCTCAATCTGAACTAGGGCTTTTGATTAGATAATTTGAACTATGATAATAGTTACCATTTCATGGCCCAGACTATGGCCCTGGGACCAAGATAAGGGACTTACACAGACCATCTCATTTAACCACCACAAATCCTCGGCCTGGCTAATGTCTTCATCCCATTTCACAAATAAGGATACAGATCTCTTGGTTACAAAGCTTATGAATAGCTTCGATTTACACCTGGATCTGTCCAGTTTCACCACTTTACCGCAAAGCACGCTGCAATGGGGCCCAGTCTTGGACAGTACCATACTCCTAAAATACGACGCAGTTAAGGCTGTCGTGCAGTAATGACTACCACGTCAAAGCCTGTCTAGTCCCTGTCCTAAGTTCTTTTACAACTCTTCACTCATTTAATCTCTACTGCAACCCCATGGGGCCAGCCCTACTGTTATCCTCACTTAACAGTAGAGGATGATGATAGCAGTGAGGTGAAATAGCTTGCCCAGTGTTACACAGCTAGAAACTGTGTAGAGTCCACAGCAGAGCCGGGACTGGATGCCAACTCAGGGAGGCTTCCATGCTCTTAACCTTTAGCTATACCACCTGGCCATTTAAAAATTTGTGGGGGTGGGGGGAAGAGTCACCCTTGGTAGAGTGCTGTGGCGTCATAGCTCACAGTAACCTCAAACTCTTGGGCTTAAGCGATTCTCTTGCCTCAGCCTCCTAAGTAGCTGGGTCTACAGATGCCCGCCACGATGTCCGGCTGTTTTGTTGTTGTCATTGTTGTTTAGCAGGCCTGGTCTGGTGCATGTGGCCAGCGCCCTAACCACTGAGCCATGGGCACTGAGCCATCATTTAAAATTTTTTAAGAAGGCCAGGCGCAGTGGCTCACACCTATAATTCTAGTACTCTGGGAGGATAAGGCGGGTGGATTGCCGAGCTCACAGGTTCAAGACCAGCCTGAGCAAGAATGAGACCTCTATAACCGGGCATTGTGGAGGGCACCTATAGTCCCAGCTACTTGGGAGGCTGAGGTGAGAGAATCACTTCAGCCCAAGATCTGAGATTGCTGTGAGCTATGATGCCATAGTACTCTACTGAGGGTGACGAAATGAGACTTTATCCCGCCCCCCCCCAAAAAAAAATCCTAGCACTCTCTGAGGCCAAGGTGGGTGGAATGCTTGAGCTCAGGAGTTCGGGACCAGCCTGAGCCAAAGCAAGACCCCCATCTCTATTCCAAATAGAAAAACAGAGGCAAGAGGATCAGTTGAGCCCAAGAGTTGAAGGTTGCTGTGAGCTATGATGCCAGGGTACTCTACCCAGAGACAGTTTGAGACTGTCTCTCTCTCTCTGTATATATATTTTAAGCCCTAAGGCAGGATACCTCTGCTGGGGCCTAATGCTTCTTGCCTTCAACATAAACTTGAGTAAGTGTGTTAACCTCTCTGAATCTCACAGTCACACCTACAGATGAGTTGGTGCGCCTTGCTTTTCTCCCAGCGTGGAAACGCTAAACAACTCACTCATAGCACAGAGCGAGGCTTTGGGAGCGGGGCATGGGTTAGACTATGGGTTAAAAATTTGACATAGTTAAAAGACTATGGGGGGGGCACACAGTGGAAGGACCAAGCTAATGTCTTAGCACAAGTCACATACTGGAGCTGAGGTTTTCAAAAGAAATATTTCCCCCCAGTACCTAAGATCATAAGAAGAGTCAATTTGTTATTTTTTGAACAAACAACGTTTGCCAATAAAGAACAACGTGACAGTAAGTCAGCACTGTTCTAAAATAATCTGGGAGGCAAGGAGGGGACTCCAGTGTTCCCATGGGAGGAATGGATTGGGCACAAACACTCCATGCAACTCCCCCGGGGAAGGAAGAGGCACTAGATTTTCTTGACAAACTAGCAACTTTGTGACAGTGACAAGCTGTTCCCACCCCCGTCCTTCCTGAGCACCCCTACCTAGGCTGCTTGGAGGCCCAGAGAGGGGAAGGAGGAAGACCAGCATTGGGGCAGCACCCACTGCGCCCCCCCCCCTTCTCCTTCACCCTCTGAGACAGGTGTCACCGTCACTTTCACAGTGAGACACCCACGCTGGCAGGTGCCCTCAGGGCCCGCTCTCTTCGCCACCCGGAGCAGCCGCCAGGGCTCAGCTTCGCCCCCAGACGCTCAGCGCTTTCTTCTCTAGGCCGCGATCTCCAGACAGAGTTGTACTGGAGGCTCCCTTTGTCTGCCGGCCAGTCGCTGGGGGCTGCCTGCTACCGTGTAGGATGTCGGCTGCCTTTTCTGCTTTGCAGAACCAGGCGAAGGGTCAAGGCCACCCACAACCCCAGTGGCGATCCCAGCTTACACGTAAAAGGTCTTTTGGTAAACATAGGGACAGAGGCCACGTCCGGGACGGCAGCGTCCCCAGGGAGCTTCCTCCCCGAGATCCCTCCCGGCCTCCGCGTTCGAGGAAACTCGAAGCCGCCGAACCCACACTGCTGCCCGGCCGCACTCACCCGTCCCGGCCTCGCCGCAGGGTCTCCGGGGACGCCGCCGCCGCTCGCTCGGGGCCGGCACCCCTGGCCAACAGCCGGCCCAACGGCCGCCCGGGCGGGCTCGAGCCCGCCGCGAGGAGGCGGAGTCGGGACGCACCGGGGCCCGCAGCCGCGGCGGGACGCGCACACACGACCCTGTGCCGCGCGGGGACCCGGCTCCGCACAGGCCGCACCTGTGCCACCTGCTGGCGGCGGCGCGTCCCCCCACCCGACCCCGCGGAGCCCGGCCGCGCGGCCCATCCTCCCTCCCCGCCCGCAGGCGCACCCACCCGAGCACAAACGGCCGCTGGGGGTGGGGGTCGCAGGTCGCCGGGGCCAGGGACCCTGCCGATTCCCGCCTGCCCCCGCCCCGGCACCCCCGGACGGAGGGCGCCCCGCCAAGGCCCACCTGGGAAGCTGCGCTACCGGCGCGGCGCGGGACGCCCGGGCGGCGGGGCCGGGCGGACGGCGCGGCGGGGCCCGGGCGCAGGAGCCCCGGGGCCGGCCGTGAGCGCGGCCATGGCTCCGCCAGGAAGTGCGAGGCCGAGGGCGGAGGCGGCGGGCGCGGCCAATGGCGGCGTCCACGGGGAGGGGGGCTCCGGCGGCGGCGGGGCGGGGCCTGCGGCGAGGAGGGGCGGGGCCTGATGCAGGGCGGGGCTCCGGCGGGTGGGGCGGGGCCTGCGACGGCGCGGGGCTCCGGTGGGGAGGGGCTCCGGCGGGGAGGGGCGGGGCGGGCTCCGGGGGCTGGCGTACCCTGTCCCGCGGGCCCCGCGACTTGCCGAACCCCGCTCGCTGCCCATCCAGGCGGGCGGTGGTCACGCGGCGCCAAACGCCTCCTGCGTGACGCCCTCGCACAGTGGGGAAGGGATCGGCGAAATCCCGGGCCCGTGGGACAGACCTGCGTGCTGGGACCTCGGCGCTGACCGGGAGGCGTGGAGATGCCAGTTTGACGCCTCACCTGGGTCCAGTCTGAGCGGGAACGTCCCTGCGGCCAGCCTGTGGCCAGGCCTTTGCTGACCGTTCTATTTAAAGTCACAGCCACCCTCTTCACCCTGTTTACGCTTCACTTTAGCTCTTATCCGTGGCCTAAAATTCTAAATAGTATACTTGCTGGTTTGGTTTCTTGTCTCTCTTCCGACCTAGGAAGGGTTTTATTGTCAGTTTCATTCCTGGCTGAACCCCCAGGGCCAGAATAGTGGGCACTCAACACCTGTTTGTTCAATGCCTGCATTTAGCCATCGTCCATCCATCAATTGTCACACTTCTTTTCTCACTGACTATGGAAGGACATCATATTAAGTGAAGGTAGCTGGGTACAAAAGAACACACACTGTGTGCTTCCAAACTGGTGAGAAGGTCCAGAGTGGGCAAATTAAGCTATGGGCACAGAGAGTGGTTTCCAGGCCAGGGGAGGTGGGGGGAGAGGGGTGACTGCTAAGGGATAAGGGATTTTTTTTTGGGGGGGTGATGAGAATGTTCTCAAATTAGATAGTATTGATAATCGCACAGTTCTGAATATTCATGGCATGTGAATTAGTTTCAATAATGCTATTATAAAAACAAAAGCAAACCAAAAATGTATTTCTCCCTGTTTTTCTATTCCTTTCCTTCTCCTGAAAGCGTTTAGAATATCTTTCAGGGCTGTGTAAAACATGACAAGATTCAGCCACCGAAGGTAGGCCAAAGAGAAAAAGAAAGAAGGGTGGGGAGGCCAGGCACAGTGGCTCAGACCTGTAATCCCAGCACTTGGGAGGCCGAGGTGGGTAGATTGCCTGAGTTCATGGGTTCAAGATCAGCCTGAGCCAGAGTGAGACCTTGTCTCAAAAAATAGCTGGGCGTTGTGGCAGGCCTCTGTAGTCCCAGCTACTTGGGAGTCTGATGCAAGAGAATCTCTTGAGCCCAAGCTTGAGGTTGCTCTGAGCTGTGATGCCACAGCACTCTACCAAGGGTGACCTAGTGAAACTCTGTCTCAAAAAAAAAAAAAAAAGGTGAGGAGTGGAGTAATAGTGCCAGGTCCGTCCTCAAGGCCTTTCTCTGTCTCTTCTGTTGAGACATAGCACTCAGCTTGGGCCACTACATGAGACGGTTCCCAGCAAGAGAATGTGTGGGCCCTTAGCACCCTGGGTCAGGCTCCAGAGGCCGCCTCCTCCAGGTCCAGTGGGGGTACATCACTATCACCTGTGGCTCAAAGTAAGGAGGCAACAAGATTTGTGCAATGACCAAATGACTATGTGTTCCCTCCAAACAGAGATGCATCATGAGGTTCATGCCAGCGATTTCCTCTGAGGGAGCTTTGCCTCCCCAGCCTCGGTTTCCAGACCTGTGAAGGGGACATTAAGAGAAGAGCCACCTACTCTGGTCGTCCTGTTCTTCCCATTCCTGGCTCAGTTCACTGCCCACTTACACCCTGCTTCTGTCTGTAAAGCATCACTTTATGGTACTTTTTTCCCCCTTCACTTTTAATAATTGGGATTTTTATTAAATATTATTCATTTATTCAGAAACAAAAGTTTAGAAATTACCCATTAACAATGAAAAAAAAGTTTAGAAATTATCTTTTTAAATTAAGGGGAGTTATGGCAAAACAAGCCCTGGAGGGTGGCGCCTGTGGCTCATAGTAGGGCACCAGCCCCATATACCAAGGGTGGCGGGTTCAAACCCGGCCCCGGCCAAACTGCAACAAAAAATAGCCAGGCATTGTGGTGGGCACGTTCAGTCCCAGCTACTTAGAAGGCTGAGGCAAAAGAATCGCCTAAGCCGAAGAGCTGGAGGTTGCTGTGAGCTGTGATGCCACAGCACTCTACCAAGGGTGGCAAAGTGAAACTGTCTCTAAAAATACCCCAAAAAACTAGCCCTGGAATCATCCACCTAGAGGATCTTTGAAATGATGTTCTCACTGACTGGATCCCTGTCCCCATTTTCACGGGGATAACTACACATTCGCCCTTCAGAACCTTACTTGGACATCTTCTTTACTCTGAAGCCTTACCTGCCCATCCTCAGCACTTCCAGGAACCATCCCCAACCCAAACAAAGCTAATACCCACTTTGGTCCGTCTCTGTACCTTGACATATGTGTTCCTGTTGTTATATGAATTCATTCATTCCATTTCATTCATTCAACAGACTTTTCGGGAATGCCTACTATGTGCTAGGCACTGCAGCAGGTGCCAGGGATAGAAAGAAGAAACTTGCAGAGATTTCAAGAAGAGAGGTAAATAAGTAAACTACCTCCGTTCAAAAATGAACTTCACAGAAGGGTGGTCATTGAAAGAAGGATATCACTTAGAAATGTGGAACGGCAAAAAAATGGGGGGTGGGAGGCACTAGGTAAGTTAGGACTAGGTTGACCGAGGTTAGCACACAGATCTTGTGCTGACCCCTCTGCGAGCTGCCCTATCTAATCCTCACAGTAACCTCGAGTGGATACTATTGTTATCCCCACTTTACAGATGAGGAGACTGAGGTCCTGAATGATTGCACAGCTCAGTGCATGAATCAGGTTGAGGAACCCAGGCTGTCTTATGCCAGTGCCCAAATGGTCAACCAGTGAGCCAGTTAACCAGCAGACTAGCAGGGTCCTTCAGGGGCTTCAAGCTGCCAGTGCCTGGTGTACAGGAGGTTGCCATGGCTACTAAGGGGGCAGGGCAGAAACATCTCTCTGGCTCCCTAACAATACCCTTTGGAAGGGGGTGTGGCCAAGCCAAGGGCCTGGCCTCCCCTGGAACGCTGGGCCTGAAGGGGGCAGGCTCTGTGCTAACTGCTACTTGCAGCCACAGCACTTTTTCCCTGTAGGGCCTTGCCAGATCCTGAGTCTCCTAGAGGAGAAGGTGGGAGGAGGAGGGGGCCAGTTCTCTATACACCCTGTTCTTCTTACCAAAGGTTTGTCCTTGGCCCAGATTCCTTTCCAAAGGCTGAGTAATGTAGAAAAAAATCACAGCCTAGCATAGAAGAGCAGGCCTGTGGGTCAACCTGGTACTCTCTTGCACTGTTTGCAGCTGCTAGCCTAGAGGACAGGAAGCAACATATGCCCCCGGGGTATCAAACCTTGGGGTGGGGGGGGGGAAGGGGAGGAGCCACGGTGGGAAGTCTGGGCCCAGAACTTGGGTGATCCCTATGGCAGATTAAAGGAAAAGACCTCCCCTCATCTGGCTGGGTCCACTTCCTTCTTCCGTCTCCTTGCCAGCATTTTTCTTCCGTCTCTGCCTGAATTTGAGCCCTGGCCTGGCCACTCCCAGCTTTGTGAACTGGTACAGCTACTTAGCTCCATCGTGGCTCAGTTTCCCCATCTTTAAATGAAGCACTTGTTCCTCCCTTGAGGGGTTGTCGTGAGAGTTACAGGAATTAGGGCACGCCAGTTACTTTGAACAGTGCCCAGTATGTAAAGCTCCATAATTATTAGTTTCTGTTGATGATACCAGACACTCCACCACTTAGAGAGGTGTTCTTTGGATTAGCCTTCAATAACTGTTGAAATAGAAATCATTTGTTTTTTGTTTTTTGTTTTTTGTTTTGCAGTTTTTGGCTGGGGCTGGGTTTGAACCCACCATCTCCAGTATATGGGGCTGGTGCCCATCTCCTTTGAGCTACAGGCACCGCCCAATAGAAATCATTTGGAATGGGCACTTTTTCCTTTTCTTTTTTTGGTTTTTGAGACAGAGTCTCACTGTGTCACCCTCGGTAGAGTGCTGTGGGTCAGGGCTCACAGCAACCTCAAACTCTTAGGCTTAAGTGATCTTCTTGCCTCAGCCTCCCAAGTAGCTGGGAGGACTACAGACACCTGCCACAACACCCAGCTATTTTTTGAAACAGGGATCTTACTCTTGCTCAGGCTGGTCTCGAACCTGTGAGCTCAGGCAATCCGCCTGCCTGGTCTACCAGAGTGCTAGGATTACAGGTGTGAGCCACCAGGCCCAGAAAGGGCACTTTTTCTAAATCAGGTTTTGATGGGAGGGAAAGGAAGGTTCCAGCCCCTGGAGAGAGGGCATGGAGAGGGAGGGAGGACCAGCAGGTGTCAGGTAGGTCTCTCTGCAAACTTGCATTACTTGCTCTACTTCCTGCCGTGAGGTCTGTGGGGTCAGAACTGTTCTGATTTGCCACTGAGGTTCCTGACCAGGCTGGCATTGCCCACAGCCTGCTCCCTCCAAGGCATGCTGGATCTGACCGAAAGTCTCTCTGTCAGCTATTCAAATGAAGCATCTCAGAGACTCAGGATTTCAGGGTTGCAAACCTGGCCCAAGTCCATGGGCAACAGATATCTCTGAGCAGGCCACATCTCCGGAATCTTCAAATCTCTCCTATATAAAACTAGATGACACTAACCCAGGCACTAGAACTGTGCCCAGCAAAACAGTCACCACCAGCCACATGTGGCTATTTCAATTTCTATTAGTTAAGACTTGGATAAAATTAGAAGTTCAGTTTCTTAGTTGCACCAACCACATTTCAAGTCCTTCATAGTCATGTGGGCGAGTGGCTGCTGTGCTGGACAGTGCAGCCTCAGGACATTGACCTCATCACAGATACAGCTTCTGATATGCTGCCCCAGAGCCACTGTGTGACTTCGGCCACGTCACTTACCACTTTGAGCCTCAGTTTCCTCATCTGCAAGATGGGAGTTAATTTGATCACCAGCAGATATGTGCCAGGTACTCTTGTAGTACTGAGGACGCAGTGTTAATCAACGCATATAAGAAAAATCATAGCCCTCATACAGCGAACCTTTTAGAAGAGGGAAAATAATAGCATTTATCTCCTAGGGTTATTCTGAGGACTAAATGTGATAGAGCAGGAAAAGCATTTAACATGGTGTCTGGCATATTCTAAGTGCTTAATAAATGTTAGCTGTGGCCAGGCATGGTGGCTTACGCCTGTAATCCTAGCACTCCAGGAGTATGAGGCTGGTGGATTGCCTGAGCTCACAGGTTCAAGACCAGCCTGAGCAGGGCATTATAGCAGGTGCCTGCAGTCCAAGTTACTTATGAGGCTGAGGCAACAGAATCTCTTGAGCCCAAGAGTTTGAGGTTGCTGTGAGCTGTGATGCCATAGCACTATACCCAGGACAACATAGTGAGACTGTCTCTAAATAAATAAATAAATAAATAAATAAATGGGGCAGCTCCTGTAGCTCAGTGGGTAGGGCCAGCTAAAACAACAATGACAACTGCAAAAAAAAAAAATGTCAGGCATTGTGCCCGGCGCCTGTAGTCCCAGTCCTACCTGGCCTGTAGTCCCAAGAGAATCGCTTAAGCCCAAGAGTTTGAGGTTGCTGTGAGGTGTGATGCCACAGCACTCTATCCAGGGTGACATAGTGAGACTCTGTCTCAAAAAAGAAAAAAAAAAGTTAGCTGCCATTGTTACTAGTAATCTGCCCACCTTCCTTCTCCTATAGCTCTGCTTCTGAGGATGGTAAACACATAACATATGTGTCTAAACTTTCACTCCCATGTCCATGGCAGACATTGCTAATTGATCACAGCACACATTCCCTCTGAGTTCAGAGGTACCTATGGGAGTCTAGCAGCAGAGCATTAGATAGCATTAACAGACATGTCCTCTCAGAATTTACAACCATTCTATTCAACGTTTCTTGCATTCCCCAGCAATCTGCCTGCTCTACACAATTCTGGAGCTGAGATCCCTTAAGTCCTATCTGCAGAGCTCAAGCTCAGACTCCAGGCCCAGCCTACCTCTCCTCAGGGGAAATAGCAATTGCACGGTCAGTACCTTGTCAGCTGAGCAGCTGCTCCCACTCTGAGCTGGTGCCAGGCTTCTTGTGTGGCTACTTCTGGAGTGAATCTAGCCGTGTTCTCTCCAGGGCTTCTGGAGCTTTAAATCCTGTTCCTTACCTTCATTCAAGAAAAATGGGTAGTTTCTAGGCTGGGCAAACAATTCTGGCCAAAAAGAGCTGAGTGGGACCCAGCCCCTGCCTCTGTAGCAGGAGAGATGGACATGTGAGCACGCAATTGCAATATAGTGAGATAAAGGGAGACCGAGGCCAGCCCTCTGCTGTGTGGGAACTTAAGGGAGGAAGGAACACAAGGTCCCAGGAGCCTTCTATGTGGAGGGGTGCCTATCCTGGGCTGCCACCTCCACTATCTGCAGCCAGACCCTTGGAACTCTCTGTCCCAGCCCCTCTTCTTCCAGGCTGCAGGGCCTGGCTCAGCAGGGCTGTCCTCCCTTTGGCTTTTGCTGGTGATTTCATTCTATCATTAATTCGAAGCAGCATGCTGTGATGGCACATGGCCTGAAGAAGGTCTGAGATCAACTCAGCTGTGTGGCCCTGGGCAAATTACCTAGGCTCTCTGTACCTTGTTTGCTCCTCTGTGACAGGAGGGTTACAATAGAGCCTACCATGAGGATTGCAGGGGGGATTTATGAATTTATTTACTTATTTAGATACAGAGTCTCACTCCATCGCCCTGGGTAGAGAGCCGTGGCATCATAGCTCACAGCAACCTCAAACTCTTGGGTTCAAACGATCCTCCTGCCTCAGCCTCCCGAGTAGCTGGGACCACAAGTGTCCATCCCAGCGTCTGGCTAGTTCTTCTATTTTTAGTAGAGATAGGGTTTTGCTTTTGCTCAGGCTGGTCTCAAACTCCTGAGTTGAGGTGATCCCGCCTCAGCCTCCTAGAGTGTAAGGATTATAGGTGTGAGCCATCTTGCCCAGCAGAATTTACAGATTTGATGCACGGAAAGGTCCTAACACCGTGACTGGGGTGCTATAAATAAGTGCCTGACACAGGCTTGCTGCTGCCCTCACTTGCACACAACCCTGCAACCCCAGAGATGTTTCTCTCTTACTCTGTGGGCCTGGTGAATTGCATGAACTTAAAAAAAAAATGCTAAACTTTCTTGGCATCCTTGGGATAAGGCATATTTATCTATGATACATATTAGAGAGAGATGTGTGAACAGAGTTTGAAAGGATAAGGGGAAACTCTGGCAAAGGGGCAGCAGGTGCAAAGGGCTGGAGGAGTTAAACAGCACACTTGAGTCCAGGAAAGGGAACTCTGGAAAGTGGGGCGGAAGTGGGAGACCTTGGACCTCATGGGGGCAGGAGCCTCTCAGCGCTGAGCTGGGTGTCCGGCACAGGGTGATTAACGCGGCTGTATTTTAAATTCCACAAGTGGATCATGAACTTCGTGAAGGTGAAGCTCATGTATCCTCTTTGTCACACTCAATATACATTTGTTGTTTACTTCAGAATTTTCAGCAGCTGTGAGGCTCCTTATTTTCTATGAGCTGTGGTGCCCGAGTGGATGCTGCTCAGGCCTCCGCCTTCACCTGCTCAGGTCGGGGACTTGCACAGCAGACCTGTCAGGGACTTGCTGACAGATGTGCAGGGTGTTAATTAGCTTTTGCTTCCAGCCAGATGGGCAATTGGGAAGAGCCGTCCTCTGTGAATTTGAGAAAAAGCCCTGCCAGGGATGCAGACACTGGCAGCTGAAGAAGTGAGGCCTAAGGAATAGGGATCTACTTTTGCACTTTCCCTTAGGGAGCTCTTTTGACCAGTGCCCTTCCAAAATTTTCTGTTGAAACTGCCAATCTGAGAACTGCACACACTCTAGTCCACAAGTATGGGCACATGACCTAGGTCCAGCCAATCATAGGAGCCTATTTCTTGGCTGCAGTGATTGGCCCAAAGGGTGAATATGTCATCCAAACAGGGCCAATCAGAATCCTTCCCTTGACTGTTTATACAGTCACTGGGAGAGAGGAGTCCTTTCTACCTTGTGTCACTAACTGGGGATGATGTAAACTCAAAGTTCTCACATGGAATAGAAGCAAATGTGGCCAACATGCAGAGAAACAGAACTGAGAGATGTTGCTCATCTCAGAGGGAGAAAGGATGATGATGATGATGTTTGAATTCCTGGTCCACTGGACCTTTTCTATGGGGTGGTATCCCCATCTTCCTCCCTCCCCATAGAACTGCTGGAGCAAACTGGTGTGCTTTCTGTTTCTGTCCATTAGTTAAAGGTCTATTAATATTCTAATCTCTCAGACTCAGAACGGGCAGCATTTCAGGGATGAAGACATTATTTGTCAACTGAGAGTCTTGGGTTATGAGTCCGTGTACTCAAGGCCAGGCCGTTCCCGTGCTGTTGATTCCCAAAAGGAATCTGGCCTGCTTCATAGTTTTCTTTTCCAAGTTATATAACACATGTAACTTGGAATGCAGGATGGGGGTGTGGAACAGGGAATCAGGGGAAGCTGGTCTGGGGATGCTGTGTCGTGTCATCTGGATCTGGTGCTCGGGTGTCCATATGGTTGACCCTGTGGGACCTCCTGGGAGACCTGTGAAAAGCATCTCAGAACTGTGCACCCGTGAGACAGGAGGGGGACACATTTGTCTATTGGCTCCTACCTTCCCATTGGTCCAGGCTGGCCTGGGGTGTTAAACCTCTCCCCTCTCCTTTGAGTGTGCCTGTGTGTGTCCCTAGAAGGCCTGCAAAGTCCCAGGACAGAGAGGGAGAGTCGTTTTGCTTTTGCACAGAACACACCGGAGGCCTGTGCAGAAGAGCTGGTTGTGCAGCAACAGGAGTGAGGTGGGAAGAGAGGATCTGAAGGCTATGCCTCCACCCACGGCCTAGGTCTCACCTAACAGGTTGCAGATCACAGAACCACCCTTCCTGGGACTGCCTTGACTCCCGATGAGAACACAAAGTTGTCTCTGCCACTCCTTCGACTGCCCTCTTGACCTTCAGTCTCTTGTAAAATCCTCTTTCTGTGCTATTGTCCCTTTCCAGGCAGTAAGAAAGTTAGTGGGCATGTCCTGACCTTGCCTCCTCCCTCTGACTGGTGGGCCGCACCAATCTTGCCCTGGCTGGTACATCTTCCCCCTGGCCCTGCCATGTCCTCTTGGGCCAGTCTGAGAGATTTCTTAACATTTTAAAGCAAAAAAGACTTCTCACCCTCTTAATTAAACACAACTTATGCTGTCCATTGGCAAGTGAGGTTGGGCTGCTGGTTCCGTTTGCTCCCCAGATCCCTTTTCTATTTTCTCTGAGCTTGTCTGACCTTGAATGGCATCACTGTCTTCTTCCCTATGACTTTTTTTTTTTTTTGAGACAGAGTTTCACTGTGTCGCCCTCAGTAGAGTGCCGTGGTGTCACAGCCCACAGCAACCTCCAACTCCTGGGCTTAAGCGATTCTCTTGCTTTAGCCTCCCAAGTAACTGGGACTACAGGCACCAGCCAGAACTCCCAGCTATTTTTTTTGTTGCAATTTGGCCAGGGCCGGGTTTGAACCTGCCACCCTTGGTATATGGGGCTGGTGCCCTACCCACTGACCCACAGACACCACCCAGATTTTTTTTTTTTTTTTTAGAGACAGAGTCTCACTTTTTCACCCTCGGTAGAGTGCCATGGTGTCACAGCTCACAGCAGCCTCCAGCTCCTGGGCTTAGGCGATTCTCTTGTCTCAGCCTCCCAAGTAGCTGGGATTAGAGGCGACTGCCACCATGCCTGGCTATTTTTTTGTTGGAGTTTGGCCGGGGTCAGGTTCGAACCCACCCCCCTTGGTATATGGGGCTGGTGCCCTATTCACTGATTTTTTTTTTTTCTTTTGAGACAGTCTTACTCTATCACCCTGGGTAGAGTGCCATGGCATCATCATAGCTCATAGTGGCCTCAAATTCCTCGGCTTAAGCTTGGCACTGGTAGTTTAGCGTTAGGGCACCAGCCACAGTCACCAGGGTTAGTGGGTTCAAACCTGAAGCCCAACTGAGTCTGTTAAACAAACAAACAAAAAAAATAGCCGGCATTGTGGCGGGCACATATAATCCCAGCTACTGGGGAGGCTAAGGCAAGAGAATTGCTTGAGACCAAGAGTTTGAGGTTGCTGTGAGCTGTCACACTATGGCACTCTGCCCAAGGCGATAGCTTGAGGCTCTGTCTCAAAAAAATATACATATATGTTCCTGGGCTCAATTGACCCTCTTGCTTCAACCTCCTGAGTAGCTGGGACTACTGCCCACCATGATGACCCTCTACTTTTTCTATTTTTAGTAGAGATGGGGTCTCGCTCTTGCTCAGGCGGGTCTTCAACTCCTGAGCTCAAGTGATTCTCTTGCCTCTGCCTCTCAGAGTGCTGGGATTATAGGTGTGAGCCACTGCACCCAGCCCAGAGAAATGATTCTGATGACACTGTCTGCAAGGCTGTTGGAGGAGGGGAGAGACTGAGCTCCAGTCTGAACACTGCCATACAGCTGGGGATGGAGGGCTGATGGCAGAGTGAGGGGCAATGGACAGTGAGTCCTGAGAGAAGACATCGGGGAGGGCATCTGGCTAGATTAAACTAACAGGGTTCTTGCCCTAGACAGGCCAAGGACTTAGGTATACCGAGGTGGGTGAGGATGATGAGGACTTGGATCAGATGCCAGGGAGGGGGGGATCCTCCCTAACTGACTTAGCAAGATTGTTTGCTAAAACAGGATTCTGGGCTGGGTGCAGTAGCTCACGCCTGTAATGCCAGCAATCTGGCAGGCAGAGGCAGGTGGATTGCCTGAGCTCAGAAGTTCAAGACCAGCCTGAGTAAGAGTGAGAGCTCTGTCTCTAAAAAACAGCCTGATATTGTAGTAGATGCCTGTGGGCTCAGCTACTTGGGAGGCTGAGGCAAGAGGATCACTTGAGCCCAAGAGTTTGAGGTTGCTGTACTATAATGCCACGGTACTTTACTGGGGGCAAGAAATGGGACTCTGTCTCAAAAAATAATAACAGGCTCGGTGCCCGTAGCACAATGGTTAAAGCGCCAGCCACATACATGGAGGCTGGCGGGTTTGCACCTGGCCTAGGCCAGCTAAACAACAATGACGACTGCAACACAAAATAGCCAGGTGTAGTGGTGGGCTTCTGCAGTCCCAGCTACTTGGAATGCTTCTATATTTTCTTGAAGTTCTCTTTCCCCCCCATTCTTTCAATTTCACTTCTCTTTTCTTCACCTTCCCTTCCTTTTTCTCTACCCATTATATGTTCAAGTACAGAGCTAGAGGCTGGATGTGGTGGCTCTCACCTGTAATCTTAACCACTCTGGGAATAAGGCAGAAGGATTGCTTAGATTGAGCAAGAGCAAAACCTTGTCTCTGTTAAAAACAGAATAAAATTAGCTGGGCTTTGTGGCAGGCGCCTATAGTCCCAGCTACTTGGGAGGCTGAGGCAGAAGGATCATTTCAGCTCAAGAGCTGAGGTTGTTGTGAGCTATGATGCCATTGCATTTTAGCACAGGTGACAAAGTAAGGCTATCTCCCCCAAGAGGGGGTGGGGAACTAGAGATTTCTCTACATTTATTGAACTCAATAGGGTATTCTCTGTTAATCAACTGACATAATTTTTATTTTACTACCTGCTGCTGTTAAGGGCATAAGCCAAAACTGGGGATAACCAGGGCCTTTTATTTGCACACTGTCCACCATTTCTTTCTTCTTCTGTGTGGGCCTCCCCAGTGTAATTCTTTCTCTAGCATGTAATAAATGTTTCAGAAAATGTCATATGTGAACCTGAAATTATATTTCAAATGTTCTAGGAAAAATTACTATTTAAAGGACTTCCGTGGTACTCTTGTTTGTTTGCTTGTTTTTGGTATGTTACGTTTGCTTAAACCCAGGCAGACACACAAATTAGTTCCTGTCTGGGAGGAATCTGCAGGCTGTGAAGGGGAAATAGAACAGATAGTCTCACAGAGTACCTTGCAGAAGGCCCCTTCTACCTCCATTAGAAAGCACTTCTTCCTATAACCCAACGCTGTGTCCTTGTAACTAGTTTTGCTCTGTTCTCTGGAGGTTCGCGTGCAATCACCACCTGCAATGAGAGACAGTTCTCCCATCTCTTGTCCTCAGGAAGCTTCTCCCCTCTGCTTCTTAACTTTCCTAGGTGCTGCTTTGTTCCCGTGACTTCCTCATCCAGGCCTGTTGGAATGTGGTTCTCCATGTTAGAACATAGTCCCGAACTCAGGGCAGACCACACCTTTTCTCCCCTTGTTCTGGGTGGGAGTCCTGCTCTGGGATCTGTTAGATCTGCTCCCTCCTCACCCTGCCTGCTGTGTTCTGAGTTGTTGAGGGGCTGGGGTAGGGCAGTGGGGGGTGCCAGGGGTAGAGAAGGTCCCCCTGCAAGTGCAGGCTGGGTTGCCCAGGCTTCCCAGTTAGGGGGGCTCCTCACTGGGTCTGGACAGTAAGAGGGAAGAAAGGGCTGAGGCATGTCTATCCTCTGTGGCAGCTCTCCAGCCTTTCCTGGGTGACCCCAGTCCCTGGACTCAGTATTCTCTCTCTCTGCCCTGTCCCTCCAGCCCAGGGCTGGTGGCTAATCTCTGTGCTGCAACCAATCTTGAGAACTATTTTATTTTATGTAGCTAATCAGGCCCAGGCAAAGTTTAAACTCACTGCCCCTGGCATACAGGGCAGCAGGCTAACCACTGAGCTACAGTGCCCAGCTTGCAGCCAATCTTTTTATTTAAAAAAATTTTTTTTTCCATAGTAAAAATGTATTCTTACACAAATCTACAGCTTTTGAACAATAAAAAGAGAGACCCATCTGGTGTGAAGAAGACATGAAGCAGCACTTGGGCAGCTGCAGGCCGTGGAGGCATGTGGTTACCGGCTCTGCTCAATGTGCGTGGAGATATCAATTTCCTCTGGAAGTTCTGCCACATTCACCTCTAACCGGTCCTGAACATCATTGAGTATTTTGGCATCATTCTCGTCAGACACAAAAGTGATGGCCAGTCCTTTGGTGCCAAAGCGACCCGCCCGGGCCATCCGGTGGAGGTAGGTGTCAGAGTCCTCAGGCATGTCATAGTTGAAGACGATGTTGACTCGCTCAATATCCATCCCTTGGCCAAACAGATTGGTGGCCACCAGGACCTGTGCTGCAAATCCTGCTGGTAGCGTGACAGACGCTCCTCCTGGGCCATGCCCCGGTGGATGGCAATGGCTGGGAAGATCTGTTCCATGAGGAGCTGGGCCAGGGCCATGCAGCGCTGCATGGACTTGACAAAGATGACCACCTGGTTAAACTCTAGCACATCCAAGAGATCAAAGAGTTTGTGGTTCTTCTCACTTCCCTTGAGCTTGACGTCACACTGCTGCAGTCCATGCAGCCTGAGCGTGGTCTCGTCATGGATCCTGCGTGAACTTCCTGCGGACAGGGCGGCCTCCCTGCTCAGGGTGGCGCTGAGCATCACGCACTGCTTCTCGTGGGGCGCCAGGCGGAAGATCTCCTGCACATCCCGCCGCACGTGCAGCTGCCCCAGCATCTTGTCACACTCGTCCAGCACAAAGTGCTTCACATTCTTCGGGTGGAGGCTCCTATTCTGCACGAGGGCCAGAATTCGGCCCCGGGTCCCCACCACAACATGGGGACAGTGTTTCTTCAATACTTCATCTTTCTTGATGGAGAGGCCACTGAAGAAGACAGACACCTTGACACTGGGCATGTACTTGGAGAAGCGCTCATATTCCTTCCAGCTGATCTGGAAGGCCAGCTCCCTTGTATGGCTCATGACCAAGACTGTCACCTCTCTGTGGACAGGCTTGATCTGCTGCAGGGTGGCCAGCACAAAAACTGCTGTCTTGCCCATCCCAGACTTGGCCTGGCACAGGACGTCCATGCCCAGGATGGCCTGTGGAATGCACTCGTGCAGACGGATGCTCAAAGCCACAGTCCACGATGGCCCTCAGGAGGTCTGGTTTCAGCAGAAACTCCTGGAAGCCAGAGCTATGGATGGAAACAGGATCCCTTGACGTCTTTCTTGGGGGGAGCTGGAGTGCTCTCCGGAGGAGCCTGGGGTTCTTCATCTTCCTCATAATCCAAAAGTTTGTTTTCTACGTCCTGCTCTGCCATGATGCTGGTTCCCTGCTCGTCCTCGGGTGCTGAGAAGAGCCGCCCAACTCTAGTTCACTGCCCAGCGTTGGGACACAACCTGCCACGCTTCAGGCGCCTGCTTCTGATTGCAGCTCTGCCCACTGGACCGCTGCCTTTTCATTCAAGGGAGGCGGAAGTGGTGATTGGATTGTTCAGGAGGCATCGAGACGCTATTGGTGGAGAGAGGAAAGGGGGCGTGCCTTACGCCTCGGGTTCATTTGTTAAGCTAAAAAGCAGGCATTTAGGAGTGAGCTGACGCAAGCCGGTTGCGCGCTGTCCCGTGACTCCATAGTAGGATGATTTTAAAAAATCTTTCTTCAATTAGGGTAAGAAGGGCGGCACCTGTGGCTCAAAGGAGTAGGGTCCATATACTGGAGGTGGCGGGTTCAAACCTGGTCCCCTGCCAAAAACCGCAGGTGGGGAAAAAAAAAAGAAAATTAGGGTAAGGAAATGTCTAAGACTTGAGGGAACAAAGATTTAGGCAGGTAGGATCCAGAATAAAATGCCTGCTCACTGCTGCAAAAAAAAAAAAAAAAAAAAAAAAAAACTTTCTTCAGAGGTTATCATAGGAGTACTTTAAATTTATGGTTTGCATACATAATACATTCACATGATTCCAAAAGTCTTGCCCTCTCTTTTTCCACCTAACCCATAAAACCACCCCACTTCTATTGCTTCTCATAATTTTTTTCTTCTATATCCTTCCAGCATTTTCTTTGTATAAATACAAGCAAATATAATTGTATATATTTTTATATCTTTCCACCTTCCACACTCAAAGGGTTGTATTAGTTTGGGCCCTCTGAGAAGCTGTTGCCAAGACAGACTTAAATGTGAGGGTAGTTACCCAGGGTTGGGGTTTAGCTTGCAGCCAATCTTGAGATGCCTCACCAACCTGCTCAGCTTCTCAGCTCAGTCACCCAGGTGTAGCCACGGCTCTGTGTTGATTTCTTCATGCTTTTATTATGTACACTTGCTAGATTCCTTTTGCAAGGTGGAGTCCAGCCCTGTGCACTACTCTGGTAGTGCAAGTTAAGATCACACACAGTTATATAGATTTGGGGGCTAGCCCTGAAAATACCAGCTGCCATTCTATATTCCACGAGATCCTCAAAAACCCTCCATGAGGCTCAGAGCCTATAGCTCAGCGCCTAGGGTGCCAGCCACATACACTGGGGCTGGTGGGTTCAAATCCAGCCGGGCCTGCCAAACAACAATGGCAACTACAACAAAAAAATAGCTGGACGTTGTGGTAGGTGCCTGTAGTCCCAACTACATGGGAGGCTGAGGCAAGCGAATCACTTAAGCCCAAGAGTTTGAGGTTGCTGTGGGCTGTGATGCCATGGCACTTTACCAAAAGTGACATAGTGAGACTTTGTCTCAAAAAAAAAAAAAAAAAAGAAAAGAAAAGAAAACAACCTTCCATGGGAGATCCCTCATCTCACAGAAGATGAGACTGAAGCTCAGGAAGGGCGTGGCAGAGCCAAACCCCTAGCCATGGGACCACGCTGCCTGGTGCAGCAGCCTGGCCCCCTGTGCCTCAGGAAGGACCCTCCAACAGCTCTGTTTTACACTTTGTCAGTGGCTCTGAGACTTTCTTTTCAAATGTTTCTGGGAGCCTCTTTTCAGAGATTTGACAATGAGTGAGATAAGCACAGATTCCATAAATAACATTTTCTATAAATATCCACTCTGTGTAAGGCACCTGCTTGGGGATGACAACCACCTTGCTGAGGAAAGCAAGTTTCAGGGTTACGTTTTATTCCCAGCCTCTAATTACAGCTGAGGTGGGAATTTTTTTTTTTTTTTTTATTTGTAGTCCAAAGGAAAATGTGGAAATTGGGATACTGACCTTAAAGAGTCAGTAAAGTTTTTGCAATGAATGAAATAAATCCCAGGCAAAAAGGACGTTCTTAAAAAGCCAGCACAGATTTTTCTAGTTGCCTTAAAGCACCTGCAGTTGAGCTACTCTGGGTCCAGGTCAAGTCTCCAAACTCTGATTCTCGGTATAGAGGCTGAGACTTTTGAAATCAAACTGCCTGGGTTCAAATAGTGTCTCCACAGAGTTCAGACTTGTGGATCTAGTGTCACAGCTCAGTGCCTCAGTTCCCTTATCCACGTGGGAGGAATAGTCTCAGTCCCTCCTCAGATTTATGTGAGAATTAACTGAGAAAATAGCTGCAGAGCACTCAGCGTGATGCCCAGCTCACAGGATACTGTACGGGAGGACATTTCTAATATTTGTTCTACATACTCGTGGTCTTTTGTGACAGATGTTTTCACTTAGCATAATTTTTTTGTTGTTGTTGTTCTTGTTTTTGTCTTTGGGACAGTCTCATTCTGTTGCCCTGGGTAGAGTGCCGTGGCATCGTAGCTCACAGGAACCCTAGTCTCTTAGGTCTAGGGATCGTCCTGCTTCAGCCTCCCAACTAGCTGGGACCACAGATGTCTACCACGATGCCTGGCCCGTTTTTCTATTTTTAGTACAGACAGGGTCTCACTCTTGCTCAGGCTGGTCTTGAACTCCTGAGCTCAGGTGATCCACCCACCTCAGCCTCTCAGAGTGCTAGGATTACAGATGTGAGCCAGCATGCCCAGCCTCCAGCATTATTTTGGAGGTTTACATTTTAGCATGAATCGGTACTTCCTTTCTACAGGTGGATAATATTCTGCTGTGTGGAAACCCTTGTGTTTACCCATTATCAGCTGAAAGACGTTTCGGTTTTCACTTTCTGGCCATTATGAATAATGCTGCTGTGAACATTCATACCCAGTTTTTATACGGACATATGTTTTCATTTTGGGGGGTATATTCCTAGGCGTGGAATTATTGGCCCTATAATAATTCTATGTTTAACATTTTGAAAAGCTGCCAGATCGTTTTTCAGAGCAGCAGCACAATTTTCCACCCCCACCAGTAGCCTAGGAAGGCTCCCGTTTCCCCACAGGCTCACCAGTGCTTATTACTGTCTGTCTTGCAGTGTGAAGTGATACCTCATTGTGGCTCTGACTGGCATTTCCCTGGTGACGTGGAACATCTTTTCATGTACTTTTTGGCCATTTGTGTAACTTCTTTGGAGAAATATCTCTTCAAATCCTTTGCCTATTTTTTAATTGGATTATTTGCCATTTTTAGTTTTTTATCTTCATTTTTTTAGGGATGGTGTTTAGCTCTGTTGCTCAGGCTGGAGTGCAGTGGCATGATCAGAGGTCATTGTAACCTTGAGCTCCTAGGCTAAAGCAACCTTCTGCCTGAGCCTCCTGAGAAGCTGGGACGATGAGAGAACCACGACGCCAGGCCTGGGTTACTTGCCTTTTTTTTGTTTTTTTTTGGCCAGGGCTGGGTTTGAACCCACCACCTCCAGCATATGAGGCCGGTGCCCTACTCCTTTGAGCCACAGGCACCACCCTGCCTTTTTATTGTTGAGTTGTAAGAGTATTTCTTTTCTTTCTTTCTTTCTTTTTTTTTTTTTGAGATAGAGTTTCCCTCACTGTTCAAGCCTATTTGAATTGAGTCCATATTGGGGCAAGTGCTTGTCGCTTATACTAGACTTTAACCTCAAGAGGGCTAGGAGACATTTGTCTAGTTCACATTCGCACCCAGGCAGCTCTTAAATGTCACACTTTTATTGCCAAAGGTTAAGAATAAGAGATTTCTCCAAGAAATCCAGATTTTTTTGCTTGGTGCAAACAAATAGAGGCATGGGAGTCTTACACACAGCACTAGGGTGGAGCTGAGAACCGTGGCCTTTTTCGGTGGAGAAGTTGTTCTGAAGATGAAACTGACACCCAGAGGAAGGTGGAACAGAAAACACCGCCTTCTCCAGAAAACATTTTCCTACACGCAGCGCACTTGGTTCATTTATGTTACATGCCTGCCCCCTACAGGCAAGTGAGATTATGGCCCCTGCGGATACAATAGGCACAGTGCCAGGAATGAATAAATGAAGGAATAAATAAACTTGTACCAGTCCCCGAATTCTTTTTTTTGTTTGTTTGAGACAGGGTCTCCTCTATTACCAGGACTGCAGTGCAGTGATGTAGCTCACTACAGCTTCCAACCCCTGAACTCAAGGGATCCTCCTGCTTCAGCCTTCCAAGTAGCTGGGAATACAGGTGCCCACCACTACACCTGGCTAATTAAAAAAAATATTTTGTGTAGAGATGGAGGTCTCGTTATGTTGTCCAGGCTGGTCTCAAACTCCCAAAGTGCTGGAATTATAGGTGTGAGGCACTGCACCCAGCCCATTCCCCTAATTCGTAACAGCACCTACCACATACAAGTGCTAATTGCCACATATTTTAATTTCTCTTAAAGAGGCGTAAGTTGAATTAGATTGCTTCTAATATCATGTGGGTCTCAATTTAAACAAATATTTACACACAATATTTACCTCTGTCTGGTCTTCAGGTTTTTTTTTTTTTCTTGTTTTTGCTTTAGCTGTGCAAATGGGCAGCAAGGGGCTCAAAATTAGGGATTTTTTTTAAAAACCTAATTTTGTTTTCATTCCAGTAGAGGGCGATCGCAACAACGAATAGAAAGGGATCAATCAAAGGCGGAAGGAACGCAAGGTTTCCACAACCTCAGCACATTTGGACACCGTGGAGACAGGCAGCCAAATAAATATGGGAGCCCCTGTTTTTGGTGGTAATTTAGTATTCTGAGTAAAGAAGGCATTTAAAAGGTTTAGAAATAAAGTGAAATAAACTAAAAAGGTATACAGTGAAATCTCCTACCCCAACTCCTTGGCTTGTCTGCTTTTCCCCCTCATCACCGTTCTTTTTTTCTTAGATACATACAAATAAATGCAAGTATATTTTTACACCCCTCCCCCAGGAGTATTGTTCTGAGCACACTCTTCTGTACCCAGCTGTGCTTATTCATGATGTATCTTGTAGAACACACCCTTTCAGCATACAGAGAGGGTCCGCCTTTCTGTTACAGCTGGGTGGTCCTTAATGGCTGACCAGCATCATTATCTGCTCATCCAGCCCCTCTTGATGGGGACTCAGGTTATTCCTAACCTTCTGGTGTTAAAAATAAAGCTCAGTGAATAACCCTGGGTATCTACAGCAGTGACTTTCAGCTGTAATTGGACATGAGAATCACCCAGGGTGCTTTTAAAAATCCCAGGACTCTGAGGTATGCATACCTCAGACCAATTACATCAGAGTCTCCGAGTGTAGGATCAGAGCATCCTGTTAACTCCAGTGGCCAGTCAGGGTTGAGTACTTCTGGTTCTGTAAGGTAAATGGATTGATTGGTCAAGCCACACAGATTTGTACATTTGCTAGATATTGCCAAGGGGGCTATGTCAACTTACACCTCCACCAGTAATATATAAGAGGGCCTGAGTCTTCATAATCTCTCTAGCAATGTAGGCTTGTCAAATTGATTTTTTGTTAAACTGCTAGATTTCTTTTTTTTTTTAGAGACAGAGTCTCACTATATCGCCCTTGGTGGAGTGCCATGGCGTCACAGTTCACAACAACCTCAAACTCTTGGGCTTCAGCGATTCTCTTCACTCAGGCTCCCAAGTAGCTGGGACTACAGGTGCCTGCCACAATGCGCGGCTATTTTTTTGTTGTAGTGGTCATTGTTGTTTAGCTGGCCTGGGCCGGGTTCGAACCTGCCAGCCTCAGTGTATGTAGCTGGTGCAATAACCACTGTGCTACAGGCACCAAGCCATAAATGGGAATCTCTTTTTCTTTTTCTTTATAGCAACATCTGCTCCTGTTTTTCTGAAACTGTGGTCCTGCCTATCCATCACCTATTCGACTGTCCATTGATTCATCCATCCATCTTTCTGTTTTTTGCTTGCTGAGAACTTTAACTTTTTTCTTTTTCTTTTCTTTCTTTAAAAAAAAATTTTTTTTTTTTTTAAAGAGATGGGGTCTTGCTCTGTCATCCAGGCTGGAGCACAGTGGCACAACCATAGCTCACTGCAGCCTTGAACTCCTGGGCTTAAGCAATCCTTCTGCCTCTGCTTCTGAGTAGCTGGAGCTACCCGCTTTTGCCACCATGCTCAGCTAACTCTTTTCATTTTTTTAGAGATGGATCTTGCTGTGTTGCTTAAGTTGGTCTCAAATTCCTGATCTCGAACAATCCTCCCGCCTCATAATTCTAATTCTAATATTAATTGGACATTGCTCTTAACCCTTTGGGCTTCTATTTAGTATTCATTTTTTATTGCTTGATAACCCACAACAATGACCTTTCATTGAATGTGTTTGTTTTTATGTTTCATTTCAATTAAACTTGAACTAGTGATGTCCATTGTATTATTTTCCCATTTGAAGGAAGTAATCTCGGAGAGGCCCAGTGGTCCCCAGGTGGAAAGTGGCAGGGCTAGACAAGATTCAATAGCCTGATTCCCTCCCTGTCACTGGTCTCTGTGGAGTGACTGGATGAGGGAATGAATGAATGAGTCAGGGAAGGAATGAGGAGGATGGAGTGAGTCAGCTCTTGCTCTCAGAGGAGCCCAAAGGCGAGGTAAGATGTGAATGTAAATAACTAGAATACAAGTAAACAGTGATCCCACTAGTATTTTGGAAGCAGTCCACTTTCTACGCCCTCCTATTTGAAATGCTGCATTCTTTCCAATTCCTCCCCACCTAGAAGCCAGGGAAGCAAACCCTGGGGTGGGGGCCGCTGCTTGAGGCATTACATCATCCTCTTGGAGGTCCACTGTGGAGCCCTGAGCCTCGCAGCCTGGTGGGCAGGGGTGGAGAGAATGAGGGGGGAGGGGAGGAAAAAGTGAGAGGATGAGGTAAGGGAGGAAGGGCTAGGGAAGGAGGGGATGCGAGGAGGGGGAAGGGAAGAGGAGCGGAGGGGAGGAGGAAGGAAGAGAGCCTGGAGAAGGGAACCAGGAGGAGGGAGAAGGGGGTGGGAGCGTGAGAAGCAAGGAGAGGGAGGGAGAAGGGAAGGAACAAACGGGAGCGGGAGGAAGGAGCGCGAGAGGGAAAGAAGAGAGAAGGGTTGGGGAGTAGGAAGTAGGAGGGAAAAGGAGTAGGGAGAGTGGGGGCGTCAAGGAGGGAGAGTGGGAGGGCGGAGAAGAGAGCCAGAGGGAGGAGGAATCCGGAGGAGGAAGAAGCCTCCTCTAGCCCCTGCCAAGGAGTTGCGCAACCCTTCTGATCTGGGATTGGCAGTGCAAGAGCGAAGAAGCCCCGCCCCCTAGTCCCCACGGCCAATGGAGAGGCGGGCCGCGGTCTGAGCGGCCAATGGCCGGAGGGGGCGGGACGGGCCGCGGCCTCGGGTCCCGGCGAGTGCCGGGTCCGCAGTCCAAGGCGCAGCTGCGCTGAGAGCTCGCGGTGCAGCGTTGCTGTCGCGGTCACCGTCGCCTGCGCGTTCGTCCGCCTTGGCGCATCCCCGCCGCGCTCAGACCCTTGCAGCACTCCCACGTGCGATCGGTCGCTGCGGGTAGTGTCCCCGCTGCGCCCCAGCGGCGATGGCCACCAAGATCGACAAAGAGGCTTGCCGGGAGGCGTACAACCTGGTGCGCGACGACAGCTCGGCGGTCATCTGGTGAGGAACTTTTCCTTGCTCTCCACGCCCGGCTCCCCGAGCCGCTTTCCACAGGGGATGGATTAAGGGGCATCCCGTGCTGTCTTCTGCATCCTTGTCCCAGGACCAACCGCGTGGAAAGCTCCGCTGGCTGCTCCGTAGCCAGAGCAGCGGTTCGCTTGTCCTGCGGGAGCGCTGCGCCCACCAACGCTGATGTGTGTGTGTGTGTTTTTTTCTTCTTCCAATCCAAAGGGTGACTTTTAAATATGACGGCTCCACCATCGTCCCCGGCGAGCAGGGAGCGGAATACCAGCAGTTCATCCAGCAGTGCACAGGTAGGGAACCGGTGGCCGCCTGGGGGGACTCTGGCGCTGGGCTTTAGAGGAACAATATTTGAGCGTTTTAAAGCCTCTTGGAGCCTTTCCCCTTTGCACACCCAAAGCAGTAGAAGTGACCCACTGGCCTTCTCACTCCCACAATACCCTGTCCGGGAGGGACAGCTCCTTTGCCCCCTGTGGATCGCTGGTTTTTCCAAGGTCAACTGCAGTTCCAAATTCCAGTGTTCAGTCCTTTGACAGATCAGTGAGCAAAAATAAAAACAAGCTGGTGGCTGTTTGGGAGAGAGAGAAGCTGTCAGCTGCACCCTTCCTCCTCCCACAATCACTGTGAGCAGATATGGGTTTTTTAATTTGAAGAATGGAGCCAAATACAAAAGGGTATGCATCCTATGATTCCATTTATATGAAATTCTAGAAAAGGCAAAGTGTATTGTGTGAAAAGTTGGAATAACAGCTAGCTTTGGGGGCAGATAGATGCTGATGGGGAGGGGCTATGTAAGAGGTTGCAGGGAGCTGGAAATGTCTGATATTTTGATCTGGGAGTGGGGGGGATTACATAGGTGTGAGCACAAGTAAAATATCATCACACTGTATTTAAGATTTGTGTTCTTTTTGCACTTGCTGTGGTGTGTGAGCCACAAGAAGATGTAGCCGGTATCTTGGCATATTGATAATAGGGCCCTTTAAGCAGATGGGAGAACTTGACTCCCTCCCAATCTCTGGTCTTTAGCTTGGAAGCAAACTTTCAGACAAAGGCCTGGTAGGGCGTGGACACTGAGCCAGACCTTGAGGGTTTGAATCCCAAGTGGCTCCTTCCTGGCTGTGTGGTTTGGGGCAAGTTACTTAATTCCAGGGAACTGGGTGGGGGGAGGGGCTTAGTTTCCTCACCTGTAATCTCATAGGGCTCTCAGGAGGGTGAGTGGGTCAGTGTGTAAGATGCTCCAGAAAGCATCTGTCCAAGCCACATGATCATTTGTGAAATAAATAAAAAGTACAAAATTATGCCGGGCTCATTTGGGCACTTCTTTCCATAACTGCTTCCTTAATTGAATTGTATTTTGCATTTGTTTTAATTCAAAGGGTATTTGGGAAGTGTCTGGGCTGGGTGGTACTAAGATCACACACACACACATACACACTCCCAACTAAAATATATCCTTGAGAGCTACCTCTAGGCATTCATTCATTCATCACTTTTGTAAATAATCGGCTTAAAATATGAGACACATAAGTACCTCAACAATGTGGAGAGTTGGTGGGGTCAGGATTTGAATCCAGGCCTCTGACTCAGGAGGCCTCTGTGATAGATTAGATGCGTTTGTGAGTAGAGTAGTGCAAACTCTCAACTCCCTCCCACCCCCCAGATTAGTGCATGACCAGGCTCTGAGGCTGTGCTTTGCCAGCCAGCTCCCTTCCTTATAATTTGGCTTCTTTCTTCCTGCTGGTCACTTTGCTGCCCCCTCCCCCATCAGCCAGTGTTCTGTCTCTGAAGCTATTGTTCTCCCCACCAAGGAGATGGTGACCGCAGAAGAAAGGCTGCATCCTGTCCCTGGATTCCTAACAGATGCTCTGGCCTTTGGGCTCTCCACCCACTCTGGTGCAGTCAGAGGACACTTCCTTCCCGCAGAGGGCTTTGTGGTTTTCTGATCAGGCATGGGAGTGAGGAGTGGTGTGTCTGGCAGGAGAGCTAAAAATGCTCTCCCCGCTGCTTGTTGATCCTTATGAATGGGCCGTGGGAGCTGAAGCCTCTGTCTGCCTCAGCTGAAGTCTGCTTGCTTGTTCAGCCATCTGTCAGACACACGCACGGGCAAGTAATAGTCACCGTCTGTGCTTGTTCCCCTTGGGAGAGCTTGTTCCTTCCCACAGGTGTGTCCTCATAGCCTAGTGACAGTGGACACAGAACACTGACTAGTGACTTTCCGGCACTTGCTGTATACCAGTCACTGCGTGAGATATGCCTTATCTTGGCTACATCTTAAAACAGCCCTGTGCGACAGGTACTGAGATTTTTTCCATTCATTTCTTCTCTGGGAAACTGAGGCCCAGAGAGGTTAAGTGACATGCCTGAGACCACACAGCTGGGAAGAGGCAGAACAGGGTCTTGAACCCAGGAAGGTTGGCCTCAGGGCCTGTGCTCTTGGCTTCTATTCTATTCTAAAGAAATAGTTGAGATTCTCACCTTTTGTGGGATTGTTTGCTGGTTACAAATAATATACTCATTTGCTCACTTGCGATGCAGGGAGGGAGGGCTCTTTGGTGGCTCTAATTCCCCACTGGGATAGGCCTGAGAAGAGAGGCTCCTAGTCTGCCTCAGACTTAGTGTCCAAATATCTCACAAGTGTGCAGCCAAGTTGGAAGCCCAGAAATGTCACCCAGTGTCTTCCTCCATAAACTGGGGGCCTCCTTGGGGGGCTTCCCCTTCTCTCTGACACTTGTCCCTTGGTGATCAGGCACTCTCTGTCTCTGAAACACATTCTTCCTCCCCCCTCCTCAGGCTATTGTCTATCTCCCCTCTTCCTCCTCTGCTTACTCCCCAGTCCCCAGCCTGGCTTCTCCGCTCCTGGACCTGTTTTCTGGAAGGTCACAGGGCATCTGGGCTGCCCCGCCAGCTCCCTTTCCCTCATCTCCCCAGTCTTTTTGCTGGCAGGAGCTGGAGCCCTCTGGGCCCTGTTTGGACTCTTGCCTAATGCTGGGCATGCCTGGCTGCCTTCCTTCCTCGCTGGTGCTGCTCACCCCATAGTTCACTCACATAGGATGGTCAGTTATCTGTCAGGTGCAGTGAGAGAAACCAAACACAGTGTCATTTGGGCAAAAAAAATCCATATGTACCTTATAAACTTGGCAACTCCAGGAAAAGTCCTAGCTGCAGGGGAGGCCACCAAACTCTAGGCTAGCCTGTCCCTATCTGTGCCCCATCGCCCTGCTTGGGGGCGGTGGGGAAGGTTCTCCTTGAGTGGTGGTGAGGATGATCATCAACTGCTCCAGCTTCAGCCCATGGGCTGAGCCATCCTGTGAGAGACAGAGCGAGTCTCCTTGCCGATAATTTTGGGGATCCCAGACGGACTGTCCTAGCTGAGGGCTCATGCCCATCTCTGAACTGATCACTGGACTCTGGGTGGCCTGTCCTGGGTCACATGCCCACCCCTGGGTGGGGAGGTGGAAGGCCCACCCAAGACAGGAGACACACTGAGGGAGGGCACCTTCCTGAGGGCAGAGTGGGGCATTGCCTTCCAAAGAGGGACAAACCGAAACCAGGCCTACCCGCCATCGCTTCCTCTGGATTACAGCAGTCTCTCAGCCCTTGGTTTTCCTTGTCTTGTGTCTATTGTGTGAAAAGTTGGAATAACAGCTAGCTTTGGGGGTCTTTCCTCCCAAAGCTGTCCCCCATTGCTGGAATAAGTCTTCCTAGGGCACTTCTCTAAGCAAGTCACTCTTCTGCTTGTTAACCATCTGTGGTGCTCTCTGCCCATTGAATAATTCCCAGACATTCTGCTTGGCTTTCTAATGGTTTGTCCCCACCCACATCTCTTGGGGACACACACAGAGTAGCTCCACACCCTGTTCGTGCCCTGCAGCCTGACTCAGTAACACTCCCAGCCTCGGTGCCTTTAGTTTTGGAGGTTACCTCCATGAGGAATTCCTCTTCCCCATTTCAGCCCATCTCAGACTCAGCCACTCACCTAGCTTAATGATCCCCTTTTTTCAGCTGTCAGGACACTTTGGAATCAGAACTATTTTGGATTCTCACCCTGACTGTGCCTCCCACTCACTGTGTGGCCTTGGGCAAGGGCATCCCTCTCTCTGTGCCTGGTTTTGGGTCTGTGAAAGGAGGTTCCTGGGCGGCACCTGTGGCTCAGTCGGTAAGGCGCCGGCCCCATATACCGAGGGTGGCGGGTTCAAACCCGGCCCTGGCCAAACTGCAACCAAAAAACAGCGGGGCGTTGTGGCGGGCGCCTGTAGTTCCAGCTACTCTGGAGGCTGAGGCAAGAGAATCGCTTAAGCCCAGGAGCTGGAGGTTGCTGTGAGCTGTGTGAGGCCATGGCACTCTACCGAGGGCCATAAAGTAAGACTCTGACTCTACAAAAAAAAAAAAAAAAAAAGGAGGTTCCTGACAGTGGCTGGCTCTGAGGGTTCCTGGGAAGGTCAACTGAAATAATACATCTGAAACAAGCACAGGCCCTGATATGCCCTGGCTGCCCTTACCATTACTTTGTATACAATTATTTTTACTCAGGTAGTGCTGAGTACCTTCTATTCTGAAGCAAGTGTGCCCCAGCTCAGTGCACAGTAGACAGCAGCCCCAGGCAGGCACAGTAGGCATCAGGTCCTACGTGGGCATGTTAGACCATGGCCTAGTCCACATGCAGTGGCTGTTCAGTACATGGTGAGAGGTGGTCAGCATAGCGGTTAAGGGTTTGGGCTGTGTTAGATGGCCTGAGTTCAAATACCTGCCAGTCATGTGACCTGGCACAGGTGAGCTGCCATCGGTAACTCTATAGTGTGGTTGTTAGGAAGGTTAAGAAAGCAAGCACCTGGTGCCTGGGACATAGTAAGTACTCCGTAATGCCAATTACTGTGACTGTCCTTTTGTTTGCAGAATTTAAGTGACATGGAAATTGAGTACATCATCTGAGAGCATTAGAAAGGTGGGTGAGGGAGAGGTGACCGGGAGAAGTGATGCTAAGCTGGGCTGGGGTGTGTCTGGGTTACTCAACAGAACCACTGGGAGTCAGGAGGAACCAGGGCTCAGCCTGTGGAGGTGGAGGGGAAGCCTGGATGAAGCGTCTGATTTCAGCGCAAAGGTCTTACACAGCGTGTGTATGTGACGAGGCAATAGCACAGGCTGTTCATGAAATCACGTTTGTTTTTGTATATAAATAGTGCAGATTTCTCATGGAATATTCAGAAACTAGGACTAAACAAAAAGAAGAGAAGAAAACCCCAATATCGTTTAACCCCTCAGAGATGTGTTCCTTGGATCATTCATTCATTCTCTGGTTTATTCATTCATTCATTCAGTGTACAGAGCAGCTACTTGCGGGGCCCTATTCTATGAACAGAGGATAAATATAGAAGCAGGGAAGGCCCCTCTCCTCACAGAGCTGACATTTTATTGTCGTCACCCCATGGACTGCTGTTCTATTCATCTATGTTGAAATACTTTTCTATATGCATTTTCTGTTACAAAAAGGGATCATACTATAGATGTATAGATATTTTGGGGCCAACTCCCACTCTTTTTCTGCTGCACCCTTTAAAACGGCTACATAGTACTCATATAAATGTAACATTGTTTAACCAATCCTCTACTGATGGACCTCAAATTACCCTGTTGCCAGCAGTTTTATTTTGGAAAGAATCCAGGTATCTGGGAATGAATCCAGTTTTCTCTTGGTGCAGATTTTACAGGAGATGGGTTAAGAGCATCTATGGTGGAGCCGGAGTGTATTGTTTTGAACTGTAGCCTTGCTATGCTGTGTGCCCTTGGGCAGGGCTCCCAGATTCTGTTTCCTCATCTGTAAGTTGGGGATAATGACCCATAACGCATAGGTTATTGTAAGGATGAATTGACCTAATACATATAAAGCTTGTAGGGTACTGCCTGGTATATGCTCAACAAATGTGGTTGTTCAAGTAGCACCTTCTTAGAAGGTGTTGCACATGAACAGATAGGTCGAAATAAATTCGAGGGGTGGGATAGTTACCAGAAAAGGTGCATTCATAGAGGGCAACATCAGCTTGACTGGAGGTAGGTGCCCTGAAACATTGTCTGGGTGATGGTCTGGGTGCAGGTGATATTCCCATGATGCTCTGGTCAGCCTGTAGCATTCAGCCCAAAGCTGACTCACAGAGAGCTATAGGGATTGATGTTTTTGTGGGTCTAGCAACCCATCCTTTGAGAGAACCTCTCCCTTCCATCTCATGAGAATTCTACTCTGCCAATATTGTTACAGTAAGGCTGACCCTGCCCTTCTTCACTGGATGGGCACATGCTTAGACCTGGCCAATCAGAGTAAGTCATCCCCTCTGTTAAGTGATTGGTCCAAACTTCGGGCTCATGTGACTCAAGTCAAGCCAATGAGGTTCATCGCTGAGACTTTGTACTGAGCTGTTGCCAAGGAGTCCTTTTATCTTTCTCTGGGATTAAGACTGGTGAGAATAATGAAGGCTTGGACCTCAGAGGGCATATCTACCCTATGTGTAGAGAACCTGTCTGAAAATCAGGAACAGGCAACAGTGGGGACTGGAGACCAGATGACAGAGTCATCTGGCCATGCTTTAAGTCTTCTCCTTAGACTGTTCACTTTCATGAGCC
The DNA here is from genome assembly GCF_027406575.1 of Nycticebus coucang. NCBI lineage: Eukaryota > Metazoa > Chordata > Mammalia > Primates > Lorisidae > Nycticebus > Nycticebus coucang. The sequence goes on along the minus strand of NC_069781.1, from coordinate 180,794,568 downwards.
GATTAATTTTTTTTTTTTTCTTAAGCCAGCTTGTGTGAGTTCTCTGTTATTTCCATATAAGAGTCCTGACCATAGTCTCTAGGTTAGGCAACTAGGAAGGCTCAGAGAGGAGATGAATTCAGGCTGAACAAGTGTGGATTGTTAGCATAGCCTGTCTATAGCGGGCTCAGCCCTACCTGGGTGATAAGGACTGAAACCATAGAGAGGTGGTTCCCAAGGAAGACTGCTGTGTGGTTACCAAGAAGAGGGAGGTGGAATGCAAGAGACTAAAACGCTCGCTGGCTACAGCTTGTTCATCAACAGTGGCTCACATTACAGTCACCAGTCTGTCTGTCATGCTGTTTACCTTTGAATATCTTTTCCCTACCTGTGCATACACACGTGGATTTTAGACATTTGGGAGAGAAAGGAAGGAGAGAAATTTCCCAGTAGGTCATACAGAATATGAAATCAAAAGGAAGCTTTGAATCTGTGACAGGCCTTTGAACATTTTAAAGTGCTAACCCGTCTGATGGTCACGCATTCAGCAAACATTTATTAAGCACCTACTTTGCTCTAGCAACAATATTGAATTTTTATTTTTAAGTGATGGGCTATTGAGGCATCCTTACCTTTGTAGTTCTCTGCAACACCAAGTCTTCTATTGCCCACACATCTGTTGCTGGGAGGCTGCAAGCCACAGGGCATGGCTTTTTTTCATACCCTAAGGTGCATGGGTTTGAGGACAGCTCTTTTGGCCTCCTGTGGGGTGACAGTTGTGCTTGTTTTTGTGTTTGTAGCATGTCTCCCAGGATGAAGACATTTTTCCTCATAAGTAGGGTATCTTTTATTTGGAAAAGATGTTCCATCAATATTAGTTGAATGGCATTAAGGTTTTTGCTCCTTGAAAAACCTCAAGAATTGGGTGGCACCTGTGGCTCAGTGAGTAGGGCACCGGCCCCATATGCCGAGGGTGGCGGGTTCAAACCCAGCTCCGGCCAAACTGCAACAACAACAAAAAAAATAGCCGGGCGTTGTGGCGGGTGCCTGTAGTCCCAGCTGCTCGGGAGGCTGAGGCAAGAGAATTGCATAAGCCCAAGAGTTAGAGGTTGCTGTGAGCCGTGTGACGCCACGGCACTCTACCCGAGGGCGGTACAGGGAGACTCTGTCTGTACAAAAGAAAAAAGAAAAACCTCAAGAATTAATGCAAACTTTTTGAAAGCATTGCTTATGGATTTTATAGATGCTATAAACGCCTTGTCCCTTCCTGCCCTTCCTCCATTACATTCTGGTGCCCTCCCACATGCTGAGCACGGAACCCGGTGCCCAAGTCCTCAGTGACCTTGTGGTTGACAGGTCTAGCGGCCATTTCTCTGTATTCTACTTGACCTCCCTCCAGCATCTGTCAGTGGCCACCGTCTCCTGGAAATGTACTGCCCCTGCTCTGCTCTGCATGGCGAAGCTTGCTCGGTTCCCCTTTTATGTCATCTTCCCTTGTTCTCACTTCTTTCTGGTGGTTCTGCTCCCCTTCCTGCCCCGTAAATCTAGGCATTTCCTAGGGCTCCACCCTGGCTTGTGGCTTGTCTTCTCTAGGACGTTTCTCAAGTTGCTGCTCCGTGCCAAATACTGAACTGGGTCACTTCCCTGATCCCAGTGAGCCTGCAGTCCAGCCCGGAGGTGGCTGTCTGAGCTTCACTTCAGGTCATGCCCCCCCCACCCACGTTTTGTATCATTTGCCTATAAGGTCCAGATGCTTGAATGTGACATGGGATGCCCTTTATGACAGGTGCTTGCCAGCTAACTCTCTAGTACACCTCTCCAACACATGTGACTCTGACCTCATGGATACTCAGACCCAGGGACTACGTGGGGGTCTTGCATCTGCTAGCTCATCTAATTTCTCCTACTTATGAGGGACTCATGAGCCCAGTGACACCTGTCAGTAGGAGGTGTCCCCATATTACTAACGAGGAACCTGCTGTTTTCCTTGGAGAGCCGGAGTCACTTGCTTGAGATGGTGCAGTAAGCGGTGCCAACTGCACTTTGAGCCCAGGTCTATATCTGAGGCTCCCAGCTTTGTCCCTGCCTGTGCTGACCTGCCCTAGCCCTGTGCCTCCAGATGGTCTTTTCTCTGCCTGCATGGTCTTCATCCATTTTGCTTTCCTGGAGAACTTCTACATACCCATCAAAGCCCAGTGTAAATATCCCCTCTGCTCAGATGCCCTCCTTGTCTTTGTGGTGCTCACCGCATGGTATACGTCTGTCTCTTCAACGCCACAGCAAGGTCCTGGAGAGAGGGACTTTGTCCGTTTAGTAGTGGTGTCCGCAGTGGAGACTCCCTGCCCTTTACAGTTAGTTAGCTCCCCCTCTCCTTTTCCCCAGGGATGTATTGCTCTCTTAAATGGGCCCAAGTCACAGACAGTCATCCAAGCGACAGGCTCTGCCAGCAAGGGCTGGGTCTCCACCCTCTGAGAAGATGACACATACTCCTCGAGTTCAAATCTTAGCTCTGCTGCTTATGAGCTGTGTGTCCTTGGGCAGGTCATTTAACCTCTCTGCCTCGGTGTTCTCACCTAGCAAATGGAAAGTGTCCCTGTAGCGAGGACAGACCTGCAAAGCTCTGAAAGCGTGGCCCAGCCACCCTCTCTGTCCTCTGCTCTGTTTTTCTTCCAGGCATTGGTCTTGGGTTGGGGCCTTCCCAAAGTCTACCCTGAGGCCAGAACTTGAGTATGGGGAGGGCACCTAAACCCAGGAAGCAGGAGTGAGGGCACGTGGAGGGGGTGTGTGGCAGGAGGAGCAGCGATGAAATCCTCCTCCAAGACACATGTGGAATCCAGCCCCAGGAGCCCAGGCACGCAGCTACAAATTTGCTGAGGGGTTACCCAGGGGCTTTAGGGCCCCTGCACTATGGGTGGTCCCTCTGTGGGGTCAAGCAGCTTTCAAGGTTTCAGAGAAAGGCCACAGGCGGAAAAGCAGAGGCCAGCTGAGGCCAGATGTCACAGCACTGAAATCAGAAGTGGGCAGTGAGACAATGACACGGGGTGAGAAGCGTCCCCTTGCCGCATTCAGCAGTGCCCCTCATGCACGTTCATGTAACTGTTTATCAGGTGACTTTCCAGCTAGACCCTGAGCCTAGACCTAGCAGAAACCGGGTCGTTTACTCTCCTGCTGTGTTGTCAGCACCTGCAGAGTACCCGGCACTCTGCACAATCATCCCCTGAGATGTTTGGCAGCTGAGCTTGCCGGGAAGGCTGCTGTCCCCTCCTCCAGCGAGGCCGCAGGACTGCACTGGCCCAGGTCCAGCCTCTTCCTCGAGCCCCTGCAGGGCATTCCTCTTACTGAACAGTGTGCCTTTGGCTTTTCAGACCAGCTCAGTGCCTCAGCAGCAGCAGGTCCCTACAGGCCAGCTTCTGAAGGCTGGGATGTCACCTCGCTATGTTATATTTTGTTTCATCTATGCATTTTGAAATTAATGGGCCAAAGATACTGTTTTTAGTTCTGTTCTCAATCTGTGGTCATGGCATTTAGGTAAGCTTCTTTGCCAGTCATTAATAAATAAGTTGATAATCATAATGATAGTGGCTGAGAGTGGACCTATATCATTCCAGACATTGTGCTAAAGCCATTGTATTAATTTCCTAGTGACTTAAAGCAACATAAGTTTATCATCATACAGTTCTGGAGGTCAGGAGCCTGACCCGGGTTTCAGGGGGATAAAATCAAGGTGTTGGCAGGCCGGTTCTTTCTGGAGGCTCAGGGAGAATCTGTTTCTTTCCTTTTCAGCTTCTAGAGGTTGCCTACATTCCTTGGCTGGTGGCCTCTCCCTCCGTCTGCAAAGCCGGTAATGGCTGCGCGAGCCTTTCTCTCAATGCCATCTGCTGACTCTCCTGCCTCCCTCTGTCCCATATAAGGACCCCTGTGATGACACTGGGTACACACAGATAATCCAGGATAATCTCCCTATTTCAAGGTCCTTAACTTAAGCCCATCTGCAAAATCCCTTTTGCCTTGGGAGGTGGTGTACTCACAGACTCCGGGGTTAGGACGGGGACATCCTGGGGACCTTGTTTTGTGTGCCATTGTCATCCACCCATGATTTCATTTCATCTGCACCATGACCCAGACTCACAGCCCTGCTGGTCCTTGTTTCACAGATAAGGAAACTGAGGCTCAGATACAGGAAGGCCCTTCCCTGAAGCGGTGCAGAGGCTGAGAGTCTTCCCTGGTACCTTCCCTGGGCTGCAGATCCCCAGCCCGACACCCTTTGCTGCTTAAAATCTGCAAGTTAAAGTCTTTGTGAAACTAGGAGGGAAGATGTCAGAATGAGTTTATCTTGAACCCTGAGGGACAGACCTGGCCAAGCCTTCCTGGCCACCTGGGAGGGGTTTCATTTAAAAGTTCTATCTTTCTCTGGGGTAAAATTCTGTCCTGGCTACTTTTGCCTGAATAAATGTCCCTTGCAGGTCATTTTCTTCTCTTTTTGTGGCCCCGCTTATAAAATGGGGTATATTGTTCATGGTTTGCAAGTGCTGCTGCCCCAGGCAGGTCAGGGGTCGGCTGGGGCTGGGGGAGGGACGGGAAGGACCTGGCAGGAGATGCAAAGAACTGGGCTCTTGGCAGCCCTTGTGTGACCCTGGCAGGCGCGTCCCCTCCCAAGGGACAGAGAAGGGCCTGTGTCCACCCCTGAGCCCTCACAGCCCTTCCTGGGATGCCACTTGCTCTGTTCTTAACTTGGCCAAACTTGATGACTGTGGTTCTGATTCTGGGAGTGAATAGACTCTCTTCCTCGGTGATTTGCTGGCACCTGCCCAGCAAATATGAATTAAAGGCCCGCTGTGTGCTGGGCACCCCGTGCTGGGAGGGTTCAGTGGAGAGACAGCCTTGTTGAGGGTACACTTACGGTGTGTAAATGATATGGCAGGTTTTTTTTTTTTCTTTTATATCTCAGGTCCAAAATGTGGAGGAAAAGGGGGAGGACAGGTGTGGAGCAGGCTATGGGTGGGGGACAGGGCTGCAGAGTGGACACTGGACCCACTTGAGCAGTGTGCACTTTATTCTCACCATTTTTGTTCTTGGTCCTCCCAGGACTTTGCCCTGGGCCTTTGTGTGGCTCATTCCCAGCCCTGCATGTTTGGTTCTGCCACTGTTCCCTGTAGGTCCCCAGGGACCACCCGCCAGCCACCGTCCCGTGACCCTGTGGCACCGAGCCCTGTGTGCCTGTATCCCCCATTGCTGCCCTCTGCTTCCTAGCAGGTGGCCTGGGTGGTCAGCCTCATGGCCTGCTGCTCCTCCTCCTGCCGTCTCACCCTTGCTATGTGCTGTGCCCAGCAAGATGCCGGGAGCCTTGTACTATCTGCTAGTTCTAACGAGGACAGATGTGCATGTTAGTGACAGGAGGCTTGCAAGGGGAGCTTGTCATCCTCCTTGGCTTCCAGTTGATCCCTCTGCCCCTCAGAGTGAGGACGGGATGCAGGAAGGCAGGGACACAGCGGCACTGTGCCCAAGGCTGTTTGCAGCTTTCCTCTCAGAGCCTGGCGGGGACTATGCTGTGCTGTTCAGGACTTTGAGAAAAGTGGAGGCTCTGCCTTGGGTGTCTATATGGGTTAACAAATTAATGAATCAACAAAAGAGTGAAATGACTCAGCGTCAGTGTGTGGGCTGACAGTGTTGTTAATGTCCCTGGGGAGGGAAACCGCCACCACCCAGGGCTTTGAAACAGAGATGGAGGGGCCATTTCCTGGCCTGGGAACTGGGGATCAGAGAGGGGTAGCCGCTGGGTGGCCTTCACACAATAGGAAAGAGGCAGAGCCAGGACTTGAACCCTGGCCTCCCAGCTCTCACGCTGCTGAGGTTTGGAACCAGCTCCTCTCCTCGTAGCCCCACACTTTGTGATGTGCAGAGAAGGTAGAAAAGCTCCCTCGTGGCACAGGCATCACCCTGTCCATGCGCTTTTATAAAGGGCGAATTTGTCAAAACCAGTCAGCTGTTCTATCTGTCCATGTTGGTCATTTCTGGCCATCTATTCATTCCTGCTCTCTGGGGGTGGACGTGGTGCTTCTAAAACCCCAAGGAGGGGATTGCTTTTATTCTTATAAAACGGCAGCTTCCACTGCACTGACACAGCCGAGAGCTGGGAGCTGCAAGCCTCTGAGACGCCAAGGGTGCCGGTCAGAGCAGAGCCCCCTCGTTTATTCAGGAAATATTCACTGAGCACGTGCAGTGTGTCAGGCACCTGCGTCAGGCACCATCCAGGCGCCTGGGGGGAAGCACAAGCTACGGGAGTCCTCAGAGAAGTTTTCCTGAGCCTTTAAACTCTTATTTTACCCACAGTCATAACAAGCTTAATTATCTGCCTTCTGGCCTGTGGGAAGTCAGGAATAGAGAAGGGCTGATGGGGGAAGGTGCTTTGAACCTGCCAGCAGGAGCTGTTGCTTCTGTCCGTGTCTGTCCTGGTCAGGATCTGTCCCTTGAATGGTTAACACATCTCCTCCAGGTGATGCTGGGTAAACTCTAAGTCATCCTTTAAGACCCTGATCAGACATCACCTCCTCCATGAAGCCTGCCCACACCTGCCCAGACAGAGTCAAATTCCCTTCTTTCTTTCATGTTCCCACGATACCCAATAACAACTCTTTGCCCCAGCAATAATTTCATTATATTCGCACCCCGGGAATTTTTCCGTGCCATGCTAGCGTGTATATTTTTTGAGAGTAGGGATTGTGTCTTATTCAGCGAAGTCCTTGATCACAAGTCACCAGTTAGCATTTGTCAAGTAACCAACTAACAGCAAAGGGAGACATAGCATAACTGTAAAAAGCAGATCCAAGACCACAAAGCTGCATGTGCTGCGCGTGCTGGGGCCTGACCGTGACCACGCAGAGAGACGCCAGCTCACTGAGCATCTCCTGGTGTCGTCAAGAGGTACTCAGAGCCCCCGGGGAACGCTTCTCTGTTCAGAGGTGGAGTTGGGTATAACACACTAACTTCCATTTAAGGAAGTAAAATATAGTCATTTTTTACTGAATGCTGGTGCTCTGTCATGGAGGTAAGGGCAATAATATGGGTATCCAGATCGCCTGTCCCCTGGGGGTTCTGCCGAAGTCATCATCTTTTTTTCCCTCTGGCTATCTTCTACTCCATTTTCTGTGTTGTGTCAAACAGGAAAGCTGGGTCATTCACATCTAATGAAAACTCAATTAGGAATCACTTGAGAAGTTAAGTCTGCTTCTGTGGGAGCCGAGTGGAACAAAATATCCAACAGTGTTTGCACTGGGGGCTTCAGTGCAAAAACTATGATGCCGGCTCGGCGCCTGTGGCTCAAGCAGCTAAGGTGCCGGCCACATACACCTGAGCTGGTGGGTTCGAATTCAGCCTGGGCCCGCCAAACAACAATGATGGCTGCAAACAAACACAAAAAAATAGCCGAGCGTGGTGGTGGGCGCCAGTAGTCCCAGCTACTTGGGAGGCAGAGGCAGGAGAATCGCTTGAGCCCAGGAGTTGGAGGTTGCTGTGAGCTGTGATGCCACTGCACTCTACCCAGGGCGACAGCTTGAGGCTCTGTCTCAAAAACAAAAAACAACAACAAAAAAAACTGTGATGCATGCTATAGGCCCTATAAATAAAAAGGACGTCCCTTTGTCCTCTGTAAGGACCAAGCCAAAATGTAAACAGGGCTTTTATTTCTGGGGTAATATTTTTTATTTTTATTTTTTAATACCTTTTAATATTTTCTAGCAATCTTTTGAGTGGTACAGAAGGGGTTTTCTTGTTTTTGTTTGTTTTAATCAATCCAGAGAAAGCATAAAGTCACACTGAAAAAAAAGAGAGTGGGTGACATGGGGTATTTTAGACATTAGAGTTCCCCTTTCAATTTCAAAGGTCAAAGACAGCTCCTTCCAGCCTGGGCCCCAGTCCCCTGCCTCTTATAGACATGGGTACCCACTGAGCCCCCCTTCCTCCCTGGTGCAGAGAGGACATGTCCCCCTCCTCCTGGCCTTGGCCTCTCACCGCCCATTAGCCAGCTGGAAGCCAGGCGCTGCTATGACTACTGTCCTTGCCCCGGGCAGCAGGACGTTAGAATTCTTTCCCACTTCCTTTCAGACTTGCTCCAGGGAGCTCACTCACTAAGCTGACAGCTCAGCTTTTTGGTGTGTGGGTTGTTTTTTCCCTTACTGAGCCTTGTTTGCATAACCTCTTAGGAGTCTATATAAGGTAAGGTCAGAGTTAGACTGAGCTGCAATCTTGTCACACTCTGGGGCAATTTCCTCCTGTCTTCACCTTCCTCCTTTCTTTTATCTTGCTGAAGTTTAGTGTTGGCTGGACTATTATGAAATTATTCTCTCTTTTCTTCTGTTGGCCCACAGATATTTTATAGGGTGCCCATGAGGTGCCTGGTGCTGTGATGGGTGCTGGGGCTAGAACAGGAACTGGACAGAGAGGAAAGTAGCTAAAAAGATCAGAAGGACTTGTGCCAAAACATTTTTTGGGTTACTTAGGTGGTTAGGCCCTCACTTTTGCTTATTTGTATTTCTTATCATTCTACACCTACTATGGGTTTTGTGTGTAACGAAAAACATTGTTCAAAGCAAAACAGTGCCTGGCCCATGGCAGCTCCTGGGATTTGATCCTCTGTCCAGGACTGGTTTGGGGAACAGGAGAGACTCAATCCCTTTTGTTGGGGGAAGGCAGGGCCCCTCGGTCAATGTGGATTCCATGTTGGGGATACCCTGGTGAGAAGCTGGGTGGGATTGGTCAGAATGTGCTCCTTGGTGATGACCTGAGCCTTAGGGGAGTTCAAGTTTGGATGGGAGGGAGAAAAGGAGGACAGAGGCAGTCCGGGAGCACTTGGTAGAGAGTCTGCCATTTATAATTCGGGGAAATTATGAGAGCAGCTCATTCTGGTGGCTTTGGTGATTCTAGTGAGTCCCCACTGCCCCTGCCCCCTTCTTCTTCCCATCTGCGGGTGTTGTGGTCCTCCCTCTCTGCTGTCACTGTCTTCTCCAAGGTGCCCATTGCTGTAAATGCTCAGCACCCTGCTGCGTTCCTACCGTCTTTCTTTCCTGGCCTTTTCTCCTCTTATGCTGGGCCTTTCCTTTCTGCCTCTCTCTCTTTCTCTCTCTCCCAGGGAGGTCAGGAGGAGGGAAGAAATAGCAAGGGGAGACACAGATGGGAGAAAGCCACAGAGGTGGTGGTAAAGGCAGCAGGTAGCAGAGAAAGAAGGAAGTGGAGGGTCCAGCGGGGGTCAGAGGACAGCCACGGGAGGATGGGCCGGAGGACAGAGTATAAAATCGTGAGTGCCGACCCTGTGGGGCCCTGCTTGGTGCGGGGCAGCGTCCTATAGTCCTTATGCGTGATGACTCCCTGGTTCATGTGAACTTACTTAGTAAATGAAGGAAGAGAGGCTTGAAGAGGTGAACCCAGCTTTGCACTAAGGTTCCCTTTACCTACCTGTGGGCCCTGCCTGGGCCTTCCAGGTGTGAAGGGGTCCTCACCAGGAGCCATTTCACAAAGATAGCCCTTCACTGGCCTGTGGTGAGGCGTCATAGACTAACCAAAGGGCCAAGTTCTTTTGAAAGTAGAGTTTTATTAATGTTGTGTGAGGACTGTCTCTTTTGTTTGTTTAGCAGGCCTGGGCTGGAGTCGAACCTGCCAGTCCCAGTGCACGGGCCTGGCACACTAACCGTGGCACCCAGCCAGAACTGTCTTTTCATGAAGAAGATTCTCAGTGGGTGGGAAGGGGAGGGTGTCCATAGCCCCTGAATCAAGGTTGTCCTGAGTAGTCAGACTGGGCTTTGAGCACATAGCATTGGCCAGAAAGACATGATGGTCCTCAGGATTGGGCTCCTGGCCTTGCTTTGTCACTGGGGACCTCTCCTCCGAGACGGGGCTCTACGATGCATGTCTAAATTATTGCTAATTAATCGTGGTGAGCTAGAGGTAGCACCAACAGAAAGACTGCAGGCCTCTTAGTACCAGGGCATGAGATTTGTGGGGAGGGAGAGGGCTGGTGGTCTGGGATGGGTAACACTCAGGAACCACACCCAGATGCTTCTAATCCCGTAAATCATGGTGTTGAGAAGACCGACTGGACCATTCCGGAAGCATCTTTACACTATCACTTCCTTAAAATTAAAGGGGCGCGGGCAGGAAGAGGGGGTGGGGCTGGGCTTTGCGCTCTGCAGCTTTTGTGCCCTGGAGACCTTCCTCCCCCTTGCCCCCTTCCCATTTCCTCTTCTTAACTCTTTCTCTAAGTCAGTGCTTCCCAATCTCTGGCACATCAAAATCACCCTGGGGCCTTGTTCAAGTACAATTTCCAGGTCCCATCCCCAGACTTTCTGAATCAGTAGGTCTGAAAGGACCCTGAAAATTCACTTTTCTAGTAAGTTCTGGGGGCTGCAGCTGCTGCCCTGACCAAGGAGGGGCTGGAAGGAGTGAAGGGGCTGGAACCTCCTTCGGGGTGAGCAGAGAGAGAGACCTCAGGTCAGACCGACAGGTTCTCTGCCCCAGACTCGGCCGACTCTGCCCTGTCATGACCACATTTGTAAGCACAATGTGACTTAGGGATTTCCACAAACACATGGTCAGCAGTCTTGTTGACCAAACCATTGTCCGATAAGCACCGAGCAGTCACCCAGGAGCCCACGTCCCTCTTTACCCCCACCCGTGATAATTTCAATGACATTAGCCTGTGGTTCTGGAAGGTTCCCAATGCTCTTGGGAGTGTGTGTGACTGACTTACTGTGCTTCCCCTAGGGCCAGGTTCTGCACTTGGGACATAGCATTTGACTGGGAGAATGACTCTTGAGGGAGAAGGTCCTGCCCAAGTGAGAGTGGGGAGGTCTGAAAGAGGGAGGAACGGACTTGCAGAGGTGGGGCTGCGCAGAGGACGGCCATGAGGAGACAGCCAGGGGCCAGCAGGGAGGACGCACCTTGGAAAAGGCATGATGTTGCCCAAAGAAGCTGGCCAGGGCTGTGGGAGTGGGTGACATTGGGGAGAGAGAGAGAGAGCAAGGCTGGGAGAGCTGGCTGGACCAGAAGGCCCTGCACTGGCTGGACAGATAATCAAAGTCTCTAAAAACTATGCTGGCCCAGAGCAGGGCCAATAACTTTCCCACATGGAGGCTCTGGCCGGAGTTGGGCAGCTCCCCTCCAAATGCAGCCACTGGAACCCGCGTGTCTGGGCTGACCAGTGTGGAAATGGGAACTGTAGAGTGGTTTCCATGGAAACAGACTCACTGTGTTCTTTTGTGAAATCCAGTGTCTGGGGGTGGTGGGGAGGCATCTGGACCATGCTGGGCCTCTCCTCCTCCCCCTCAGGTCCAGGCTGCAATTTAATTAAACACTTTGGTGTTGGTGCCTGATAAAACTGCTGAAAACACCACTGGGGCTGCTGAGAAATCTTTTGGAGCAAAAGGGCTTCTCCCCTGTGCCCTCTGCCTGCACCTGCCACAGGGGCTGTGCACATTTCAGTCGATGTGCAGCCTTTCCCAGCGCAGTGACCACCTGGCAGCTCTGCCCTGTGGCGGTGGCTTTAGGTAGAAGGTTCCGTCTCGTTGGGCCAGGTGAGTTTTGTAGCTTTCACATTTAATCTCCATGGTGGATTGATGGGGGAAGGGTGAGAGCACCCCCTTTTGGAACCAACCCAATGTCTATCAACTGAAGAATGGATCTGCCAAAAGTGGTCTGTCTGTACAATGGATTGTTATTCGGCTGCTGATAGGAAGGAAGTGCTGACACACGGACGGACCTTGGGTGAAAGAGCCCGGTCACAAAGGCCGCGCATTGATGATTACATTTCTATGAAATGTCCAGAATAGGCAAATCCATAGACACAGAAAGTACATTAGTGACTGCCGGGGGCGGATGGAGAATGGGGAGTGACTGCTTCTGGGGACATGGGTTCTTTTTGGGGTGATGTCAGCGTCCTGGAATGAGACAGGGGGCAAAGGTCACATAACACCGTGCATGTACTTAAATCCGCTGAATCGTGTGCTTTAAAATTGTTAAAAGAGCGAATTTGATGTTACGACTTTTATCGCAATAAAGGAAAAAAGTGAGGAGGATGAAAAGAATCACCCTGCTTCACAGGCGAGGCAGCCACGCGAAGGCAGAGGCCAGGTGGGGATGGGGGAGCTGTCACCCGTGCAGTCTCCTGTAGACTCCTCTGTGCTCTTGTCATCTGGCCCTTGTCATGTCTCTGAGACCATCCTTTTTTCTGTCACCTGTGCCTTGTCACCCACTGACCCCCAGGCCCAACTCCCTCCCCCGTGGGGGTCCCCCAGATCGACACAGCCAGGTGGGGGCTGGGCTCACATGCGGAAGACATCTGGCCCTTGGCTCACCTCTCTTTGTCAGTAGTGGGTTCCCTTAACCACCTCAAATGACCCCCACACCTGTTCTCACCAGCAAGTGGGTATTTGGGTGTTGACAGCGGTGACAAGGATATCCCTACCTCATCTCCCCTGTGTCATCGTTATGAGGACCAAATGAGAAGATGAAATAAATGTGTTTTGAGAACTGGAAAGTGCCATGACAACACGAGGGGTGACTGGGATGCTTTCCTTGAGAAATAAATGTCGCGGAGTCCTCTGACCCTTGCTGGGGAATCTGAATCACATGTCTGTGGTCTGCTGAGCTCACTGAGACAGATCAATTACCTGGGATACAGAGAGGCTCGGTGCTGGAGACTCCCCAGGTTTTGAGATGAAAGCCAGAAAGTGAACTTTACCTGCTCAGGGCCTGCGTCTCCTTTAGACAGATGGTTTCTGGCCTTGAGTCTTGGTATTAACTTAATGCTTGGTGTGGGATCTGCTTGGAGGTACTTAGGCAGAAAGGCATCTTGTTTTGTTTTGTTTTTTCAAACTCGGAGCCTGGTCCTTTGACCAGGATCAGCGTCACTTGGAAGTTTCTTAGATGTACAGAGCCTGGGCCTCCATCACAGACCTGTGGAGTCAGAATCTAAATTTTGGGAAGATCCCTTGTGATTCAAACTCCTACCATGTTTAAAAAGCAAACGCATTACTATCTGCATGGTGTCATCGGGTCCCTGAGAAGTCCTACAGCCGGAAACTAAAAGCCCCTTGAGAACACAGAGCTCCTCATGGAGGCTGACGTGAGCACCTCCAAACCAGCAGCGTTCCTGTACCAGTGATCACCAGGGAGGACTTGTGCAGAGATCTCATGGCGATGGGAAATCACCATGAGATCATCAAAATACGACCTACTTAGGAGTTACGCTGAGTAAAGCTGTGTGATTTCTTCCTTGAAGCACAGAACTTTGTTGGGAAACCTAAAGTGGGTCCTGGTGAAACGGAGACACAAACTAAGTCTAGACCAGAGGTTCTCAGTCAGGGTGTTCTGTCCCTCAGGGGACATCTGGCAACACCTGGAGGGGTGTTTGGTTGTCACAACTGGGGGACGGTCCAGGCATCTAGTGGGCAAAGCCAAGAGATGCTGCTCAGCACCCTACAAAGTCTAGAGCGGTCCCCACCACAGAGAATGGGGGCCCCAAATGTCCACAGCGCTCACATGAGCAGTCTATGTCTGTCCCAGGGGGCACAGGCACATATCACTCTAAAAGCTCAGGAATGATTAGGCATGGTGGGGGGCTCAGCCCATAATCCTAGCACTCTCAGTGGCTGAGGCAGGGAAATTACTTCAGCATTAGAGTTAGAGACCAGCCTGAATAAGAGGTAGACCCCCTGTCTCTGCCATAAACAGAAAAACTAGCTGGGTGCTGTGGTGGGCACCTGTAGGCCCAGCTACTCGGGAGGCTGAGTCAGGAGGATCACTTGAGCCCAAGAGTTGGAGGTTGCTGTGAGCTGTGATAATGCCACGGCACTCTACCCAGGGCAACAGAGTGAGACTCTGTCTAAAAAAGATAAAATAAAAAATAAACAATAGCCCACGTGGAGGATGGAGCTGAGCATAATGAAGGTAGTGGTAATGAGATCAGTGCGGCACTGACACAAAACTCCGTGGGACAAAATAGCACCAAAGCCATTTCAGTGAAAGCGGCTGTATAACAAGCAGGATTTGTTACTGGTTGAATTCTCTGACCGTAAGCTGAGCATCCCTGCTGTGCGTGGAGCAATGTCCCAGGCCAGACTAAGAGCCACTTTCACCCCAGCCCTGCCCCTTCTTGGTTCCTATCTCTACACCTCCCATTCCAAGTAGGACCTCAAAGATTGAGAATAAGAAAACCTGAGGCATTCCTGTCCCCTAAATAGGACCTGTCGGTTGGGGCTCGACTGTGTAGGAAGGTGGTGGGCGCTGCAGCCAGAGAGGCCTGGATTCACATCACAGCAGAACCTCAAGCTGCCCGCACCACCCTGGGTGTGTCACGAGGCCTTGCCCAACCTCTGTTTCCCATTGGGAAGCGGGCTTCAAGGCCCAGCGTGCTACTGTCTGGATTAAAGGAGGGAGTGTTGGCCACGGTCCATGCTTCCTTCCACTTTCTGCCCTGGTGCTTCAGTGTCGGCTCCTGCCGTGCGATCCTGGGCTCACTCAGGGCTTGTTTCCTCTCCCTGAGGACATGGTTTTGGGGTGTTTTAACCGGGTGCCATATTGTCATTTTGCCGTTGGCCACAGATGACGTCCGGTTGTTCGCTTTCGTGCGCTTCACCACGGGGGACGCGATGAGCAGGAGGTCCAAGTTCGCCCTTATTACGTGGATCGGTGAGAATGTCAGCGGGCTGCAGCGCGCTAAAACCGGGACGGACAAGACCCTGGTGAAGGAGGTCGTACAGGTAACTCTCCTACGTTCCTTCAGGGCCTGGGGATCTGGGGAGGTCACTCCGCACAGCAGGGCCAGAGAGGGTCTGACTCCTGGGTCTGTGACTTAGCTGTAACTTTGAACCAGCCCAGCTGCCTCTCTGGACCCGTAGAGCTCCTGGTGGGCTGGCACTAACACCATCTCGGGACTAGGCTTGGAGGAGGGACTGTGCTTGAGGTCTTGCATCACACAATGACAACGTGGCAGCTGGACGCCCTCTCTGGGTGGGACATATTGCTCACAGAGAAGGGGGATGACGCCAGGTGGTGGCTGTGGGACCCACGTGTGCCCTTTCTGAATAGCACTTTAACATTCTGGCAACTAAAGAACATTCTGGACACTTTCGATGTTGGAAACTTTTAAAGGTTTTTCATTTTGGGCTTAGGGTGTGGGGTCAGGTTGAGAAGAGGAAATTCGAATTCCAAAAAGGTAAACCAGAGGAAGGGGTGGGTGAGGGGAAGAGCTCTGTCTCTACCAAAGGGATTTCTCAGACCCTATGAACCAAGGAATCCCCCATATTTCAGTGCCTTAAACTGTTGTTGAAGTCACCAGAAGCACTGTGTGGCAGGTGCCTGCCGCAGCCTGTCTGCAGCAGAGGGCCAAGGGCACCATCCATCATCCCCACTCCATACACATTGTTTCAAAGATACAAAACAATATAACATTAAACTGGTTCCCTTTAAATGAATGTTTAAAAGCAATAGGGTAGGGTGGTGCCTGTGGCTCAGTGAGTAGGACACTGGCCCTATATACCAAGGATGGAGGGTTCAAACCCAGCCCCAGCCAAACTGCCACAACAACAAAAAAATAGCTGGGCATTGTGGCAGGCACCTGTAGTCCCAGCTACTCGGGAGGCTGAGGTGAGAGAATCAACTAAGCCCAAGAGCTGGAGGTTGCTATGAGCTGTGATGCCACGGCACTCTACCAAGGGGGACAAAATTGAGACTCTGTCTCTGAAATAAATAAATAAATAAATAAATAAATAAAATAAAAGTAATAGGCTAATGATGGGGGTGCAGGGTTACTTTGTGAGGTGCTGGAAAGACCCTAAAATTGTCACAATCGTTACACATATCTGTGAGTGTACCCCAAACCATTGAATTGTAAAAAACAAAATCAAACAAAAAATAGGCTGTATCGGCTGGGTGTGGTGGCTCCTGCCTGTAATCCTAGCAGTCTGAGAGGCTGAGGTGGGTGGATTGCTTGAGCTCATGAGTTCGAGACCAGCCTGAGCAAAAAATCGAGACCCCATCTCTAATAAACATAGAAACACTGAGGCAAAAGGATCCCTTGAGCCCAAGTTGGAGGTTGCTGTGAGCTATGACACCACTGTACTCTACCCAGGGTGACAGCTTGAGACTCTGTCTCAAAAAAAAAAAAAAATAGGCTGTATCCAATGTAATGTCTTGGACTAGACCCTAAAACAGAAAAACTGGTGAAATATGAATAAAATCTGGAGCTTAACTAATTATAACATACCAGTGTTGCCTTTTTCACAGTGACAAATGTATCAAATTAATGTAAATGTGGTGTTAGCAGTTGGGGAAATAGAGTGGGTGTTTGTGTGCCGTGAGGATGGGAGACTTGAGGTAGTATCCCTTACAACTTCTCTGTAAATCCAAAATTCTTCCAAAATAATTTTTTTTTTTTTGAGACAGAGTCTCGCTCTGTCACTCTGGGTAGAGTGCTGTGGCGTCATCATAGCTCACAGCAACCTCAAACTCCTGGACTCAGATCCTCCTGCCTCAGCATCTCAAGTAGCTAGGACTATAAGTGCCCACCACCATGTCCAGCTAATTTTTCTATTTTTAGTAGAGACTGGGTCTCACTCTTGCTCAGGCTGGTCTCCAACTCCTGAGCTCAAGGGATCCTCCTGCCTTGACCTCCCAGAGGGCTGGGATTACAAGTGTGAGTCACCACGCCCAGACTAAAAAAAAAATTTATTTAACAAATAATCATAGGAAATAATAAATTTCTGTCTTTGCATGGCCACCGCCTGGTTTTTGCTTTCCCTGCCACCTCTCTCAAACAGACTCACCTCCTGCCTTTCTGCATTGCTGCAGTCATAGCCCAGGATCGCCCTGCGGTCTGCGGCTGCTTTTTATTTATTTTTTTAATTAATATAATTTGATAAATTCTATGATTGCACAGTCTTTGTAATTAATGTTTTTCTGGGAGCAGAGTGTCCCATCTCACAAGTGTACTGTGATGTACTAAATGTTCCCCTGTTCTTGGCCTCTTGAGTTGTTTCCAGTTTTTATTTTTATAAATATTGTTCCAACCCACATTTTCATACACACAGCTCCTTTTTCTCTTCCATTGAATTGTTTCTTTAGAACACATTCTGAGGAGGTAGGCTTCTGGAGTTAGCAGTCGTGGTAATCATTTTTATTATTTATTTATTTATTTATTTATTTATTTTTTGAGACAGAGTCTCACTATGTTGCCTTCAGTAGAGTGCTGTGCCATCACAGCTCACAGCAACCTCAAACTCCTGGGCTTAAGCGATTCTTTTGCCTCAGCCTCCCAAGTGGCTGAGACTACTGGAGCTACCACAGCACTCAGCTATTTTTTTTTTTTTTTTTGCAGTTGTCGTTGTTTCGCTGACCGAGGCCAGGTTCAAAACCGCCAGCATTGGTGTATGTGGCCGGCGCCCTACCCAGTGAGCTATGGGCACCACCAGTGATAATCATTTTTAGAAGGTCTTAGTTGTCAGATTACGACTGCTATGGCCTCAGCTTAGCTCACGGCAACCTCAAACTCCTGGGCACAGGCAATCTTCCTGCCTTAGCCTCCTGTAGCTGGGACTACAGGTACATGCTTCTATGCCCAGCTGGTTTTTCTATTTTTTTGTATGGATGGGTCTTGCTGTGTTGCCCATGCTGGTCTCAAGTGATCCTCCTGCCTCTGCATGAGCCACTGTGCCTGGTTATCAGATTGCCTTTTTAAAGGGTTAGCAGTTGCTGGGACCTAAGAAATGCCCAGTAAACATCATTTATTTCAAGTCCTAATCTGTGTGACTGGTTAACACCTCTGTCTGCGCACTGTCTGGTCCTGGAAACCTTCCTTTGGAAAGTCACTTTCTTAACCTACAGGGTATTTTTTTTTCTCCAGGCCAGTTGGGTTTTAATGGTTAACTAGCTTTGCGGGGTCACGTGTGTGTATGTGTGGCCGCAAGGCATGCCTGTTGCCTGGCCAAAAGTCTCCTGCTGAATTCTGCCCCCCCCAGGCAGAGCCCCCTCTTGAGTGTGGCCCGAGGACCCAGCCCAGAGAGCGTGGACGCGTCCACTGGGCACAGTCTCTTGAATCTTGCCCTTCCTTTTTTCTTTCCATTTAAAAAAATTGTGGTAAAATACAATAACGTAAAACTTAACCATCTCAACCGTTTTAAGGTATAAGGTTCAGTGGCATTAAGCACATTCACAGCTTTGTGTGGCCATCACTGCTGTCTTTCTAGAACTTTTTCACCACCCCCCAAGGAAACGTCATAAAAGTACCTTGTAATCTCGTACCCTCCAAGGAGCCTGCGGAATTTCTTCCAAATCTGAAACCTTTATCAGTTGGTTAAGAGGCCCCATGACAGAGGAGATTGAAGGAAACGGGTTCTCTACCAGGATTCCTTTAGGTGGGAGGAGTAGTTACCATTCTTTGTTTGGGAGCTCAAATAAGGTGAGGTGAAAAGGGGGATTGTCTGGCCTGTCGACTGGGAAGTGTAGGGTGGGGGTGGGGGGTTGGGCTCTAGGTGTGGCCGGTCAAGGCTCAAGGGGCATTTTCTTCCTATCCCTCAGTTCTGTTTTTCTCAGGGTGTGGCCTCAGGCAGCCTCTGCCCTGCAGGAGGAATGGTCCAGGCTATGGTGGTCCTTCAGGTCAGGATCCCAGAAGAAGGGCATCTTCTTCCCTTGCTGTCAATCAATCCCTTAAGAGAACCCTGATTGGCCCAGCTTGGGTCACATGCCCGCCTTGTGCAGCAGGGAGGCGGGTTTTCATGATGGGCAGCTCCTCATGATGGGCAGCTCCAGTTCATCCAAGTTGTTAACAGATGCTGGTAGGTGAAGCAGCCTGGATGTCCACTGCGCTGGGGACCTGGGACACTGTCCTGAGCTGCAGGTGCAGTGTTACACCTTGACCACTATCATTTG
Organism: Nycticebus coucang; assembly: GCF_027406575.1. Lineage (NCBI taxonomy): Eukaryota > Metazoa > Chordata > Mammalia > Primates > Lorisidae > Nycticebus > Nycticebus coucang. The sequence goes on along the minus strand of NC_069781.1, from coordinate 180,775,677 downwards.
CATTTTCTATCTCTACACTTAAAAATGTTAATTATCTGAAGCTCCTGCAAGATTTCACGTTTATCCTATAATAGCTGCAGATACAACCATTCCGATGACAAGGAGCGTTGAGGCCGTTACTGCCTGTGTGACAGGATCTTTCACAGTCTCTAAACTCTTGCTGAGACTGGCATGAGCATCAGCTTCCTCTCTGCTTAATGGAAACTCAGACCAGATGTCCTCTAAGGCGGCTTCCAGATGGGAGATGGATTCCGTGTCTTGCGTCCCGGATCACTCGTCCAGCTGCCTTTGCTATTTGCCATGTGAAGAATAAGTGGGCTGACTTTTAGTTTCTTTTTTTTTTTTTTTTTTTGTAGAGACAGAGTCTCACTTTATGGCCCTCGGTAGAGTGCCATGGCCTCACCCAGCTCACAGCAACCTCCAACTCCTGGGCTCTTGCCTCAGCCTCCCGAGCAGCTGGGACTACAGGTGCCCACCACAACGCCCGGCTATTTTTTGGTTGCAGTTCAGCCGGGGCCGGGTTTGAACCCGTCACCCTCGGTATATGGGGCCGGCGCCTTACCAACTGAGCCACAGGCGCCGCCTGACTTTTAGTTTCAAGATTACTGTGTGGATAGGCCCTTGACTCTGACACCCTGTTTCCCCGAAAATAAGACAGTGTCTTATTTTAAGGTGTGCTCCCAAAGATGCGCTAGGTCTTATTTTCAGGGGACGTCTTATCGTTCCTGTAAGTGGGTCTTATTTTCGGAGGATGTCTTATTTTCAGGGAAACAGGGTAATAGTAAAGGTAATGCACACGCATCCTTGTGCCTTGTCTGAAACACAGAATGCAAGTCAATTGCACGGTCGCTGATGTAGAGTGACTGTGACCAAGACGGGAGCTCTTTGTGTCACTACCAGCTTGACCCCAGTCAAATCTGTCTCCCTCCCTGGGCCTCAGTTTCCTCATTTGTGGAGTGATGAATCCATGAGTTGGCATGCTGTGTTGACTTTGGCATGTTATGAAGATTTCTCTTTTCCTTTTTTTAAAATGGGGTAATTTTTTATGATGGCATTTTACCCTCAATAGAACCTTCAACAAAGAGGCAGAGCAGGGCCAGGGTGTGTCTTGAGCCAGATGGTGTGGCTCTCACATTTCAGCTCCGTCACTTACTGTGTGGCCTGAGGCCCGCTGCTTACCTGACCTGGGACTTCAGGGAGTTGACATCTAATGTAGCATAGGACTCTCATCATTGTGTGGATTAAAGTAACAACTGCAGAGCGAGTACTTGGAGCGGTGTCTGGTAATGGCCCTGGAGATAGTAGTAGTAGTTCCTTTTAGACAACACCGTGATGCACAGCTTGAGTGGAAAACGTCCCTATGTTGTGGATTATTTCCTTAGGGGATGGCAGATACCTGTGCTGAGCTAACTGGGAAGCATCTTGTTCTTGTTCCCTGATATTGCCTAATTGTCTTGCAAATGGCTTGGACCAAAGTCACAAGAAAGGTCCTGGCCACACCCACATTTGCCAGTGCTGACTTCAGATAATTCATACGTCACCTGTGGCCCGACACACAGATGAATTGGCATGCAGGGAAACTGAGGCCAGCACAGTGATAGGCCCGTCTTCAACCCACAGCTAACAAGCACGTGAACTGGGGCTAGAGCCTGGGAGAATTAGGAGTTGGGAGGTTTGATGCTGGGTCTCTTTAGTCTGTGTTCAGAGCCAGGCTGAGAACCTGAGGGGCTTCTGAGGCTGGGTGGAGACAAGCCAGATGCCAACCGGGCCTCAGGGTCACAGGGGCTGTGGAGAGCTGGGCTGGGAGTCGAGAGAATGAGCTGAGCCCACGCTGCTGTCTGCCACATGGAAGTGCCCAGCTGGTGCCTGGGACAAAGCATTGGGCCCTTTGTTCCCGTGTCTCTGTGGGATTGTTGGGACAATGCCGTGGCTGCTGACACGACCTGCCCTATGCCGGGCCTGGTTATCCGGGTATCTCGATTTGGGCCAGTCCCAGTCAATGACACATTGTGCTTGCCTTGCAGAATAGTTTTATTCCTGTGATCCTTTTATTTATTTGTTAACATAATATGAATGTTCGCAGAGTCGGGTACCCAGAGGGTATATTTCAGCTCTCAGCATTGGGAAAAGAGAATGACAGAGATTGTTTGCTCCAAGGAGATGTGGAGTGGGAAGGATAGACCTTCTGGAGATGGTGCAGAGCTCCCAGATCCGGGTCTATTCTGATGGCTTCTAAACCCCAGATGCAGGGTCGGTCAGAAGCTGGGATCTCATCTACCCTCCCCAGGGTCAGATGTACCCAATCTCCCCTCTAAGGACCTCTGTACCAATGTGGTAAATATACTAGTGACAATAGTTCATGTCCCTACTGTGTGCCTGGTGCTCTTTAAAGGGCCGTGCACATATTAAATCATTTATCCATCATGAGGTTGGGTCTGTAATTTTCCTGGATGAGGAGCTGGAGACCCCAGGAAGGTAAGTAACTTGTCCAGTCTGGCCTGAAAGCCACCGTACACATTTCCAAAGTCTTCCGCCCTGAGAAAACCATTTGGAGGCCATCAGTAGAGTTTGGATGCTCTCCTTTCTCTATGAGGGATGTATAAGCTTGTGTGGCCTGTGCACGTTTGTTTTTAAATTCACTGGTCCTCCATCTTTCTTGATGGTGGAAACTTTTTTATTTTTCAAGTGAAAACTGCCCCTTGTTCAGTGCTTTTAAAAAGAGAGTTGCTGTGTCAAATGGAAAAAATCATGGGCTTTGGGGAAGGAGACTCAAGTCCGTATTTGAGCTTTCTCAGCTCATGGTGGTAGGACCTCGGACAAGTAATTTATCTCTAGAATTTCTGTGTTCTCACTTGTGAAAAAAAAAATGAATGTAAATTTTGGTGCCCAGTAAACTCTTATTCATCCTTCAAAACCCTGATTAATCTGTTTTTCCAGGCTGGAGTGCTGTGCCATAATCTTATCTCACTGCAGCCTTGAACGCCTGGCCTCAAGTGGTCCTCCCATCTCAGCCTCCCAAAATGCTGGGATTATTTGTTCAGCTGATACTGATTTTTTCCCCTGTTCTCCTACCAGCCTCAATCAGAATTAGTTGCTTCTGCATCTATTTCTACTATGGTCCAGACTCCAGGAATTGTAACTAAGTCTCCTTAAGGGTAGGAGGTCTGCTGAGCTGGGCTGCTCTATTAGGTAGGACTCTGGTGCCTGGGAGATTGCTGTGCGCTGGTGCATAATCAGAGTGGAAACAATGAAGAAATGAATCTGTCCCTGTAGGTTCTTTGTGTGTTCCTGGGATAGATGCTAAAAAAAACGTTCAGTAACTGTTGTTTGGTTTGAATTAAATAGTGGAAGCCAGTTACATCGGGGAGGAGTGGGGGCAGGTTGACATTTCCAAAGACTTTGCTTTTGTTTTAGTAGAAAGCAGAAGTGATTGCTGCCCGGGCCTCCAGGGACCTGCAGCCTCCCCGCCTGCCTGCTGGGTCTGTGTGGCTGCTGTTCCCTTGGCAAAGCTTTAGTCTTTTCCTAGCACTCTGGGGACTATCTACAGGTCTTCATCATTCTCAGAGGGTTTCAGCGTTTGTTTTTACATTTGTTTTTATGTGGAGTGCCTATGCTTCTTCAAACCAGTGGTTCAGGGGAGGACCCTGTAGACTCAAAACCAGAAGGGCCTTTTTGCCCTGATGCATTTCATCTGGGCCTGTGCTCAGGCAGCAGGGCTGTTTGTGGTTCATATAATTTATTTTATTTTATTTATTTATTTTGAGACTGAGTCTCACTTTGACACCCTTGGTAGAGTGCTGTGGCATCATGGCTCACAGCAACCTCAAACTGTTGGGCTCAAGTGATTCTCTTGCCACAGCCTCCCGAGTAGCTGGGACTACAGGCACCTGCCACAATACCCAGCTACTTTTAGAGATGGGGTCTTATTCTTGCTCAGGCTGGTCTTGAACTCCCGAGCTCAAGTAATCTACCTGCCTCATACGCCCAGAGTGCTAGGATTACAAGTGTGAACTACTTTTTTTTTTATAGCGTCACAACTCATAGCAACCTCAAACTCTTGGGCTCAAGTGATCTCCTGCCTCAGCCTCCCTAGGCTCTTTAAAAAGCCTTCTTTTAAAAGAGATGGGGTCTCGCTTTTCCTCAGGCTGTGTATCATTTATTTTATTTTATTTTATTATTTTTTTTTTTTTGAGACAGAGTCTCACTTGGTCGCCCTGGGTAGAGTGCCATGGCGTCACAGCTCACAGCAACCTCAAACTGTTCGACTTAAGCAATCCTTTTGTTTCAGCCTCCTGAGTAGCTGGGACTATAGGCACCCACCACAAAACCAAGCTATTTGTAGAAACAAGGTCTTGCTCTTGCTCAGGCTGGTCTCAAACTTGTGAGCTTAGGCAATCCACCTGCCTCAGCCTCCCACAGTGCTGGGATTACAGGCGTGAGCCACCGCACCTGGCCGTTATTTTATTTTTATTTATTTATTTATTTTTAAATCTTCTCTCTCTTTTTTTTTCTTTAATTATTATTTGTTTATTTATTTTGCAGTTTTTGGCCAGGGCTGGGTTTGAACCTGCCACCTCCAGCATATGGGGCCAGCGCCCTACCCCTTTGAGCCACAGGCACGGCCCCTGTTATTTTATTTTTTTAATTTTAGTTAATGTGAGAGTACAAACAACCAAATCACAACATTCAAATTTATTGGGTAGAGTTTCTCTTATCGTTATGTCCTACACCCAAAAGGTGTGGCATACACCCCTACATTGTGCCCATTCAGTGGGAGCACCCCAGGCCCCTGGACATCACATATTTTAAACACACAAACTGCCTAAATGAAAAACAAAAAGTTTGGGTGGCGCCTGTGGCTCAGTGGGTAGGGTGCTGGCCCCATATACCGAGGGTGGCCGGTTCAAACAAAAAAATAGCCAGGTGTGGTGGGCGCCTGTAGTCCCAGCTACTCGGGAGGCTGAGGCAAGAGAATCGCCTAAGCCCAAGAGCTGGAGGTTGCTGTGAGCTGTGATGGCACAGCACTCTACCGAAGGTGACAAAGTGAGACTCTGTCTCTAAAAAAAAGAAAGAAAGAAAAAAGAAAAACAAAAAGCTCCCAAACAGCCCATGAATGGCAGTATCAGTGATCATGTGTGCACAGGCAGGCTTGGCCACCCATGAACCAGGTACTGTACTCACCCACTATATAGATGAGAAAACTGAGGCTCAGGGAAAATGAATTCTTGAGCCTCAGTGAGTGTTGAGACATAAGCCAGAGGAGAGAGAATTGGGGACCACTTTAAAGGAGGGGTGAGCTTTACCGGGAGGACAGCGGGGAGCCCTGGGAAGACTTTAAACAGGACAGTGATGAAGCTAGCTTTGGGGTCCTGTTACCAAAGAGGTTAAAAGCTCTTAAGGGCAGGATGGAGCCATCCTATACCCTGGCTTTGGGCCTAGCATGTAAACGAAGCCCCTTTAATATGCAAACAATTTTGCTTAGTTCTAAACTCTGCCTGTCTGTCCCTCAGTAAACTCCAGGCCAGGTGCCAGCCTACCTTAGTGTGTGATACCTGCCCAGGTCCCCTGCCAGCAGCTGGCCTCCTGGTGCCGTGAGATGGTGCTTCCTGACACAGTACGATAGGTAGTTGTGATCTCACGTGGAGATTTCCATGGGGCCCTTGCCTGGTGGCACATTGTGAGCTGTGAGGATACCGGGTAGGTCTTAATTGAAGGGGCCAGAAGAAATGAATCTAGAGGGTGCCTTGTGTATGAATGGTGTGTTCCCATGTGGCTACATCTCATCACTCTGTAAGAATGCCTTTCCTCCCTGTGTCTCTTTCCCTTCCATGTCTGCCATGGATACAATAGGAGAGAGCAGAGCGCGTTTTCCTTGAGCTAGATGAAGCACATTTTTGTTCCCTTCTTGTCAACATTTGTCCCTGAATGTTCTGCCTTTTGAGATACCCACTGAAACAAGTCTCTGTTCTTACTCTGCCTCTTCTCCCAAGAAGACGAAGTGGGTCCTGTGGTTTTCTGTAAGTGCTGGGGTGAAATGAAAGAACTCAGTTAGCAGCCACTACCCTCCACCTCCCATGGAGATTTCTGTGGGGCCCTTGCCTGGTGGCACATGTTAGAACACAGCTTATGTCATAGCAGACACAGAACTTGTGTCCTTTCTCTTAACATTGCACAAGTGTGTTTTCAGTTTTCATAATTTTAATGGCCAAACACTATTTGGTAAGTGAATATAGCACATGTGTAAATCTGATGCCCACTTTGTGTGTTTGCTGCTGTGTGAGTGTGTATGTATGTGTGTGTGTGTGGTGTGTGTTACTTCTCCTGGTGAAGACACTGGCACAGAGTTAATCGTGGGACCTTCTGCAGGCTGCTTCACCTCCCTGATCCTCGATTTCCTCATCTGACAAATCAGGATGGTAATCTCTAACTCACGGAATTATGAAAGTTAAGTAAGGTACAGAATATAATCAGTACCTTGTGTATATGAAGGGTTCAGCGTAGATACTTAACTAGCTTTTGTTGGAAAATGGAAATGCTTTGGTATTTACTGGTAATGAACATCTTTGAGCATAGGTATTGTCATTATAAAAAAAAATTTTCTTATTTCTTTTCCATACATGGGGATGGCTGAGGAACAAGAAGTGATAGGTACATTTAGACGGGGCAGAAGTTGAAGACCTACACCTGGATTTAATCTCTAGCTTGTCAACTGATTAGCAAGTTGAGAGGGAGGAGCTCTCGGTTAAGAAGGGTTCAGAGGGGCGGCGCCTGTGGCTCAAGAAGTAGGGCGCCGGTCCCATATGCCAGAGGTGGCGGGTTCAAACCCAGCCCCGGCCAAAAAAAAGAAAAAAAAAGGATTCTGAGGTTAAGTCTGGCCTCAGTGCCATGATAGATTTATGATGTCTGCCATGGATACAAGAGGGGACATGCTTAGACTTTGAGGTAGTGGCTCAAGTGCTGAAGAGGTGGGTGGCCCTGTAGGCAACAGGATTCCGGACATATGGACAACTGTCTCTGTTTAGTTTTGTCTTGAACCTGGTCACAGCATGCTCTTAGGACGTCATGCCTTCCTGCCTTCCATCTCCATTAGGTGATCACCCTGTGCCTACCTGAAGTGTGCCCTGTCTTGTCCTTTGTTCCCGCCCTAGTGAAGCAGGATCATGGCACTCCTGAGCCGTAAGGGTGGTGCTGGTGCCTTTATTCCCAAATCTGTCAAATGCTAGACCATGTCATTTTCATGTGTTTGTTTTTTTCCTTTTTCTGTGATGACTCATGCCTGTTATAAGAAACTGTTCCTTTTGAGTAAATTACACCTTGCTGGTAGGATTTTAGACACCTTAATCTCTCAAGTACTTTAGAACAGTTGTAGGAGGGGTGGTGCAGGGCCAGGAGGGGCTGGCAGCAGAATCCCAGCAGGTGTGATGGCTGTGCGTTCTCCCTCTGCCCTTGCACGCTCCCCAGAGCTCACCCTTCTTCCCAGCAAGATGCAGGCTGCTAGGGACTGACTGCTTTTCTTCAACACTCAGGGATCTTTGGTTTATAATTAATCTTCATGCCCTTGGGGAAAAGACACATTATTGTGGCCAGCAAGTGTCTGTCTACTCCCTGTCCCATCTCATGCATGTGAGATTCTATCCACTACAGTTTTTTGCAAGGATTTGGGACAGGCCTGAAGCCAGCACCCAGCCTTCACTTTGAAAGCCATGCTCTGATCCCAAAGCTGACTTTTCTGTGGCGGTGTTCCTTCTGATTCTGATGTCTCTGGTGGAACTTTGTGCCATGTCCATGTGCTCCAGAGGCCTAGTGTAGGTCCCTGGATGACTAATGGGGAAAGGCCTGGGGGGACCTTTGTGCAGCCTTCTTCTTTCACAGGGATGGAAACCAGGGCCCAGAGCCATCGAATGCTTCCTTTAGGGCGTTTTACAGCCCCCTACTTCTTTTTTTCTTCTTTCAGTCCCTCAGAGAGACCCATAAATACTAGAATTTTGACTTCCCAGAGCCTAGGAGAGTCTGTAGTGTGTAATATATGTTCAGTAAACAGGTGTTAGTGGGAAGAATGAATTGTTTCAGCTTTCCTTGTCTTTGGATACAATGAAGATACCCTTTCCTGCCTTGCCCCACTTTATACAATTGTGTGTTTCTGATAACACAAATTTAACTGTCCACATGGATCCCCACTCATCCTTTTCTTCCCAGAAATTCCCCCGCACCCAGGTTCTCTGGGGTGGTTAGAAATCTCACCACAGGCTCAGCGCCTGTAGCTCAGCGGCCAGGGCGCCAGTCACGTACACTGGAGTTGGCAGGTTGGCAACCAGCCCGGGCCTGCCAAACAACAATGACAACTACAACCCCAAAATAGCCAGATGTTGTGGTGGGCGCCTGTAGTCCCAACTACTTGGGAGGCTGTGGCAAGGAAATCCCTTAAGCCCAAGAGTTGAGGTTGTTGTGAGCTGTGACGTCACGGTACTCTACCCAGGGTGACAGCTTGAGACTCTGTCTCAAAAAAACAAACAAAAAAGAAATCTCACCACAGTTTTGGACACCACAGTTGTCCAAGAGTCCCAAGTGGAAGCCCTGATGGTTCCTCCCCAACAGGCTTCCTCCCTGCTTTCTTGATAGCGCCTGTGGCTCAAAGAGTAGGGCGCCGCACCATATACCAGAGGTGGAGGGTTCAAACCTGGCCCTGGCCAAAAACTGCAAAAAAAACAAAAAACACCTCCCTGCTCTCCTGCAGCCAACCCTTGGCCCAACTTTTGGGTTACTCAGAGGAATTCCTGGGACTTTCCTTCGTTAAAAAAGAAACACTGGAAATGGAGAGAAGAGGAACCCGCCTTTGCTCTGAGTAGTTCAGAGAACTTCTTCATATCTTAAATTCCCCAGTAGATGTAAAACACCTTGTAATGACTGTTGAGCATTTACTGTGTGCCAGGCACACTCCTCAGGTGTCCAAGCCCTTTGCTCGCTCCTAAGATCCTCACAGCAGCCCTAGGACACAGGGGCTGTTACTGTCCCCCTTTGCAGATGAGGAGACTGAGCTCAGGGAGGTTGAGTCCCTGGGGAGGGCCGGTTGCTGGAGGTGCAGGTGGACAACTGTCCCTATTTCTATTTGGCCCAAACTTACTCCCAGCCCCTGTGGGGTTTAAGCTCAGGGAGCCATTTGAAAATGAAAGGGATGACTTAGAGCCAAGGATGGGAAAACATTTATGCACTTTAAAAACCAGCCTTGCAAATAGACGCTCGACATTGTACAGAGCCCCTGTGGGTTCTGAACCCTCATCCTTGGCTAGATGGCCATCCTCCGGACAGTGGGCTGGCGTTTGTTTTGCATCTTTGAGGCACAGACATATGTGCACTTGAGAAAGGCCACAGGAACAAAACTTCCCTTCAACGTGCTGGTTGCATGTCTCCTAACCATTTCAATGTGGGCTGAACCTCTTGGAGTCAGACTTCACTGCACGAGGCTTCTTCCTGTGGAAAGTCCTGCTGTGGCAAAAGAAAAAAAAAAAAAAAGGAAAAGTCCCCTTGTCTGGAAGCTGTCATAGAGCACCAGGTTCTTAGACAAAACAAAGATCTTTCTACACTGCAGGTGACAGAGCCCAGCCTGGCACCTTCTGCTGGGCTATTATGCTTCTGCTCCAGGAGCCTCTGGGGCCAGGTGGTCCAGGGCCCCCATTGTGATGGTGCTGTGCCTGGGGATAAATGGCTTCCCCTCTGAGGGTCTCTTGCTGGTCCCTATCAAGGAAGGGGTGAATGTCAGTTTTCAAGTACCTGTCTTGGTCATTAGAATAGACCAAAGCAAAGTGTCTCAAGAATGGAAGAAAAAGTATCCAGTGTACTCAGCCCTGCTATGAAACTAATTTATAGCTTTCATATGAAAGCTGTAACCCAATTATAGCCTAAGAACGTGGGGAAAGGGGAAAAGGAGGGGAGGGGAGAGGGGAGGATGGGTGGATGAAGGGTGATTGGTAGGACCACACCTATGGTGCATCTTACAAGGGTACATGTGAAACTTACTAAATGTAGAATATAAATGTTTTAACACAATAACTAAGAAAATGCCAGGAAGGCTATGTTAACCAGTGTGATGAAAATATTTCAAATTGTATATAAAACCAGCGCATGGTACCCCATGATTGCATTAATGTACACAGCTATGATTTAATTAAAAAAAAAATGAGGAAGGACTCAATTTTGCACAATCTCACTCTCTGAGGGTAAATTGGAAATGAAATGTTAGGATAATGTAGGACTCTTAGGTGTGAGCCAGCTGACTGTGTCAAGACACTTGACCTGTAACCCTTTTCTTTTTGGCAGTAATTGGATAACTGAATGACTTATCTTTTAAGACATCCTAAGTAGTGACTATAGGAACATGCCTCTGTGGACAGAATAAACTTCCATTCTGTTTCCTGCTGAGGTAGAGAGGAAAGGACATTTGGCTGATCCAGAAGGGTTATCCCGTTGTATGGTGACTCTGTTTATCTTATTAGATTCAGTTATTTATTTTTTCTTTTGAGACAGAGTCTTATTCTATTGCCCAGGTTAAAGTGCAATGGTATATATGTATATGTTTTTTTTATAACCTGGAATTATTTCTTTCTAGTATTTTGTTTTTAAACATGTTTCTGGTATGTGGCAGAGGGTTTGGGATTGTTTCTGTCATTTGAAACAGCATTTGAAGATAATTTGGTTCATTTACATTTATTGTTACATTATATTTTATATATTCTGCTACCTGTTTTGTTACATTATATTTCATATATTCTGCTACCTGTTTTGCTAATTTTGGTTATAACTTGATTTCCTATGTACCTGTTTGGACTGCACATAGCTCCATCGACCTTTCACTTTAGATTTCTTAGACCTTATCAAAGTTCTTTTTTTTGTTCTGTTTTCTCTTCTTTTCCTTCTTTTTTTTTTTTTTTTTTTTTTTTTTTGTAGAGACAGAGTCTCACTTTATGGCCCTTGGTAGAGTGCCGTGGCCTCACACAGCTCACAGCAACCTCCAACTCCTGGGCTTAAGCGATTCTCTTGCCTCAGCCTCCCGAGTGGCTGGGACTACAGGCGCCCGCCACAACGCCCGGCTATTTTTTTGGTTGCAGTTTGGCCGGGGCCGGGCTTGAACCCGCCACCCTCGGTATATGGGGCCGGCGCCTTACCGACTGAGCCACAGGCGCCGCCCAAAGGCTTTTTTTTTTTTTTTTTTTTTTGTAGAGACAGAGTCTCACTTTATGGCCCTCGGTAGAGTGCCATGGCCTCACACAGCTCACAGCAACCTCCAACTCCTGGGCTTAAGCGATTCTCTTGCCTCAGCCTCCCGAGTAGCTGGGACTACAAGCGCCCGCCACAACGCCCGGCTATTTTTTGGTTGCAGTTTGGCCGGGGCTGGGTTTGAACCTGTCACCCTGGGTATATGGGGCCGGCGCCTTACCGACTGAGCCACAGGCGCCGCCCTTTTTTTTTTTTTTTTAAGATAGGCCCTCACTCTGTTGCCCAGGCTAGAGTACAGTGGTGTCATCATAGCTCACTGTAACCTCAAACTCTTGGGCTCAAGAGATCCTCCTGCCTCAACCTCCTGAGTAGCTGGAACTATAGGTGCCCACCATGACATCGGCTCATTTTTCTGTTTTTAGTAGGGACAGGATCTAGCTCTTGCTCAGGCTGGCCTCACACTTCTGACCTCAAGTGATCCTCCCGAGGTGGCCTCCCAGAGTGTTAGGATTACAGGCAAGAGTCACTGTGCCCAGCCTAAACTTATTTCTTCTTAATCTAAATCTTGTGATGGCTAACCTACACAAACATCCAGTGTTCTAACTTCTGAGACTGCTATATATGGCTATCTCAAGCCGGGACCTTTGGACTTCCTTCTGTAGGCATCTGAGGTTATTGGCTTCCTCCTCTGGGGTGCTGTCTGCCCCTCCTCCATGCTGGTGGGGCTCAGGCTGAGAAATGCATTAATTCTCAATTCTCCTTTTTGGCTTGTGTTCTCTCCTTTCACTGATCACACACATGCACCCTGAGTAACACGGTATGGTGGAAGGGAACAGAAATCTCTCCAAACCCAGCCCAGGGAGCTTATTAAAAAAAAAACAAAAACCCAGCTAATATACTGAGGGAGGATTAAATGAGAATGTGTGAGGCTGCCTGGCACTTATCAGCTGCTTGATAAATATTAACCTCCACTTCTCCTTCCCATTTAGCTTTCTTGGCGGTTTTGCACGCCAAATGGTTTGTCTTTTTACTCTATAACTTGACCTTGATGGTTCTTCTGGTTTACTCATTCTTGGTGGTAGGGCGACTTTTTTTGAGATGAAATCCACTGAACATAAAATGAACCATTTTAAAATGTACAATCCAATGCCATTTAGCTCATGGGCAGTGTTGTATAGCCACAAAACTGGTTCCAAACATTTTCATTTGGTTCCAGAACATTTTCCTTGCCCCCAAAGGAGAAAGTCACTCCTCGAAGATGCGAGGTTTGGAGTCAACTGGACCTTTCAGCTGTGCGACTTTGTGCAAGTATTATAATGCCTGTCTTTTGTTTTCTCATCTTTAAAATGGAAATAATATTGATTATCTTAGAGGATTTTTAAAAAACAACTTTATTGAGGTATAACTTACATACTACAAAATTAAATGCATCCTAAGTGTCCGATTCAGTGATATTTAGTAAATTTGCAGAATTGTGCAATCATCACCCAATCCCAGTTTTAGAACATTTTTATCACCTACCATTCCCATCTCTAGCCTTTGGTAACAAAAGCACCCATCTGTTTTCTGTCTCTATAGATTTCCCTTTTTCTTTGTATTTTTGGTAGCTTCCTGTCTCTCGCCATCCTGACATTTCTTTGTTTATTAAAAGTCTTAGATCCAGGCCAGGTGCGGTGGTTCACACCTGTAATCCTAGCACTCTGGGAGGCCAAGGTGGGTGGATAGCCTGAGCTCAGGAGTTCGAGACCAGCCTGAACAAGGGCAAGACCCTGTCTCTAAAAAAGATAGCTGGGCATTGTGGCAGGTGCTTGTAGTTCCAGCTACTGGGGAGGCCGAGGCAAGAGGACCTCTTGAGCCCAAGAGATTGAGGTTGCTGTGAGCTATGACGCCAGGGTACTCTACCAAGGGCAACAGGATGAGACTCCGTCTGAAAAAAGAAGAAAGAGTGACGCCTGTGGCTCAAAGGAGTAGGGCACCAGCCCCACATGCCAGAGGTGGCTGGTTCAAATCCAGCCCTGGCAGAAAACTGCAAAAAAAAAAAAAAAAAAGAAAAAAGAAAGTTCTAGGTCCACATGTTATAAAAACTGTTTATCTTCATAGCTCAGAGTTATCTGATCAGCCAGGTCAGCTGCTTTACTCATACATGTCACAAACATTTACCAAGTGCCTCATGTGTGTCAGGCCTGTGGGTTAGATGGGGAAAACCTGCGTACCCCAAGGGGACAAGTGATTGTGGATTGCATCCATTTTGCTCAGCCCTATAGCCCCATCATCCAGCACAGAGTTTGTTTTTATTTCAGATTACTATGAAGGTTCAAATGATTAGGTTACGATGTTTGCATTTGTTAGGTAAAGTCCCTGTTTTAGTTGTGTCCCGTCCCCAGGAGGTGTGCCAGATACCTCTACATTGTGCCCTTAGGTTGCTGTGAGCTACGGCGCCATGGCTCACCAATCCCCCTGCTCCTCCCCTGTCCTCCACCCTCTTTCCCCTCCCCATCCCCTCAACTTGAATTGAATTGAGTTTTGCTCCTTATGGGGGTGTATTAGTTCATCTACTGGCTTCATATTAGTGTTGAGTACTTTCCATTCTTTTTTTTTATTTTGAGACACAGTCTCACTTGGTCACCCTTGGTAGGGTGCCATGGTGTCTTAGCTCAAACTCTTGGGTTCAAGTGATCCCCTTGCCTCAGGCTCCCAAGTAGCTGGGACTGCAGGCGCCCATCACAACACCCGGCTATTTTTTAGAGACGGCATCTCACTCTGGCTTAGGCTGGTCTCGAACCTGTGAGCTCAGGCAATCCACCTGCCTCAGCCTCCCAGTGCTGGGATTACAGACGTGAGCCACCTGCCCAGCCTTGCTTTTTCATCCTTGTGATATTTTATTAAGAAGAATGTGTTTCAACTCCATCAGCATGGTGTTTGTTGAATGAATGCAAACAAAGTTCCTGCGCTCACATAGCTAAGTGCAACTGGAAAGCCCAGTAGTGCCTGAACTAATCACTCAGACTTGGGACCAGAAGCCCTGTATGCTCATAGCTGGTGGGAGCTGGGAGAACTAATCATGCCTCTATCGTCCTAGCCTCATGGGTGGTGACACCATGTTGGTAGTTTGAAATCCACCACTATGGGGATATTTACACTGTGGAAATGGGCAAAAGCTACAAATGAGAGTTTTCCTCCTCCTTTTCTTTTCTTGTTTTTTGGAAAGCCTGGTGTTAAACATTTACTAGCACGCCCACCTGCCTTTCTAACCTCATAACCTACTGTTCTCCTGACAAATTTTTTTCTTTTGTCTTTTGGTATTTTTGCACTTTATGGCTAGACAAGATATTTTTTTACAGATGAGGAAGTTGAAGCACAGAGAGTTGAGTGGTCTTACCCGAGGTAATGTGGCTGGAAGATGGCAGAGCCATAATGTGAGCCCAGGCTTCTCCTGGCCCATCCCTGTGGTCATGGGAAAACGCAGCATCTCAACCCCACCTAGTCCCTGACGTCTAAACACAATCAGGCTGCCCATCAACTCCACTGCCGAGTATTCATTGCGATCATTGAAATGATCACTCGGGTGCCAAAACTTCCTAGGCGCTGCCTGGGCCGCACTTAGACCACATCCGTCTCTTCTTAGTAGGAACACTGTGAACACAGCGTGTTTCCCTTTGTTCTTGCAGAACTTCGCTAAAGAGTTTGTGATTAGTGATCGGAAGGAGCTGGAGGAAGATTTCATCAAGAGTGAGCTGAAGAAGGCGGGGGGAGCCAATTATGATGCCCAGACAGAGTAACCCCGTGCCCGTCCCCCCTTGCCAAAGTCATCTGCCTGCTCCCTGGGGGAGGGGCCCGCCGGCCTCAGCTACCAGCCCACCAGCCCACCAGGCAGAGGAGAAGCCTCGAGAGGCAGCGCCCACCACCCTGTGTCTGCACCCCAACCCCTCTTCCTGCTTCCCTCATGAACCCTGTTGTGTCCTGTCTCATGAAGCCCATGGAACATCTTTCTTCCATCTTCTTTTTCTTCCCCCCCTCCTTTTTTGTTCAAAAGAAAAATCATTTTGATGCCAAGGTCCTGCATGTCACCAGATCTGCAGTACCTCCTGCGATGACCCCTTTTCCTGGCATCTCTCCTGTGCTCGATGAAGCCTCCCTGTGGGACCTGCCACCGCCTGGCATTGCTTCCGCAGCCTGTGTCTGGGCTGCCACCTCAGTTTCCTCTGACTCACCCTCCTGTTACCATTGAAGGGGCCACAGGGCCCAGGAGCTGTCCCCACCACTTGCAGCCTTCATAAGCATACACATTATCCCATTTGTCAGCCTCAGACCTCCTAGAACTGGGCCAGAGTCCCTCTCCACCCCATTCAGAGTTGCCTAAACTACATGGTCAGCAATAGAGGCAGAAATGCTCAGTGGTGAGACGTTTAGGTCTGGCTCAGACCGAATAGGATGAGATAAAATTTGCCTTAAAACTTGCCTGGCAGGGGCCTTGAGGCATGGTCTGAAACCCACCCTGTTCCTGCCCTTTTGACTGAAATTTCCTTGTGGTTTGGAACTGAGGCAAAAGTCTGAGTGCAGAGTTAACACTCAGTATTTTAGGGATAATTTTAGGGGCTCCCAAACTGACAAGGCGTGAGGGAGAGAGGCCCAGGGTGGGGAATAGGAATTTAAGTTGAACCGTTAACTGGCTCCTCCCTTACAGAGAGGTCCCGGGCTAGCAGGGAGGACAGCACGGGCCGGAGGCTGCCCCGCCACCCCAGCCGTGTGCCCCACCACTCACGGCCACCCGAAAGTCTGTGGTGTCAGTCCTGGGCCTGCACTGAAAATCCAAATGGATCTGTTTTGTTTTGTTTTTAAAGAAAGATGAGATTGGCTTGGTTGTTCATGAGCACATTTTATGTAGTTCTTTTTCTTTTTCTCCTTGCTCATTTCGTTTTGGGGAAGAAAATCTGTACTGCATTGGGGCTGTGAAGAACATCTCCGCACTCAAACAGTTTACAGAAATAAATGGTTTTTTTTTGTTGTTGTTGTTTTTCAAAAACACAGTGTGCTTTTCTGATTTCTTTAAAAACATAGACGATTGTCATCACTTTCCGATTCAAGAAGCATTGGTGGGACCGCCTGGCCAGGCACGATCATAGGCAGGAGCTTGTTTGATTCTTAACACCTGTAAGAAACAGGTGCTGTGCTCACCCCCGTTTTATGAAGGCTGAGCCTCAGAAGGACTAATTGTGACCCAGGTAGAGACAGCAGGACGGGAATTGAACTCAGATCTCCAGACCTCCTGGAGCCCGGGCTTGGGAGGTGAGTGGGAGGCCCTGGGTCTGGGATAGTGATGTGAGCGCCCTTGGCAGGCTGGGACAGTCCTTTCTGTCTTTTCAGGAAAAGCCGAGAGACAGCATCTCCTTTGGCTTAGCCGTGACATCCTTTCTGAGGTTGTCCTCGAGCTAAAAACCTGGACTTTGAGCACACCAGACCCGGTGGGAACTCAGAACCAGGCCAGAGGAGTTTTAAACACATAGACGACTGGGCTTCCAGCAGTGGAGTGTGGAACAGGCAGTTTACAGGGAGAGGGTGGAGGCCAAAATCAGAGAGGAAAGGATCCTACAAGGTGTGAGGGAGGTCACTGCTACACTGCCCGGCGCACGGAGGCTGAAGATTGTCACCACCCCCACCTCCGGCCTGCTCTAGCCACATCAGAGTTCTAACACCTGCTCATCTGTTCACAGCTGTGTGGCTCTAGGCAAATCAGGTAACCTCTCTGAGCCTCTCTCAGCCTCATCTGCAAAATGGACAACAACAGGAAGGCTTAGGGGCAGCGAGGATTCTGTGTACCGTGCTGGCGCCTCACGCCTGCCACCAATTCTTGTCAGCTCTGTGGGTTTGTGTTTTCCACCCCCCTACCCCTTTCCCATATAGGGTGAGCCAAAAAGAAAAAGGGGCTCTCTCAAATCTGTCCCCAGGCCCACGGTCTCATCCCTGGCTGTGCATTAGGGTCTCTGGAGTTTTGAAAGTGCAGGTGAGGCCTCCATCCCTCTGAAATCAGGTGCCTGCAGGAGTAGACACCACCTTCTCCTGTCAAGGCTGTGGCAGAAGTGGTCTGAGCCCAGGCAGACGGGATGAGAAGGAAGGCCTGTGTCTCCCTGCCGTGGACTCTTGTCAGTAGAATCGCGTAGGGAGAGTGTGATCGGGTATTTGTTGAGCACATTTGTGTGCCAGACACTGGCTCCATTCTGGGGTCCAGTGGTGAACAAACTCAGACACGGTCCCCACCCTCAGGGAGGCTGAGTCTAGCAGGGATAGGGGCTATTAATCAGTTTGTCCCACCGGTGGGCTCACAGTTACGGACAGCATAAGTCCCCTTCTGAGAAAAAAAAAGTCCATGTTTTGGCAGCACCCGTGCCTCAGTGAGTAGGGAGCCAGGCACATACACCCAGGCTGGTGGGTTTGAACCCAGCCCCGGCCAGCTAAACAACAATGACAACTACAACAAAAAAAATAGCTGGGCATTGTGGCTAGCGCCTATAGTCCCAGCTGCTTGGGAGGCTGAGGCAAGGAAATCACTTAAGCCCAAGAGTTTGAGGTTGCTGTGAGCTGTGACACCACAGCACTCCTCCGAGGGCAACATAGTGAGACTCTGTCTTTAAAAAAACAAACAGACAGAGTCTCAAGCCGTCGCCTTGGGTAGAGTGCTTGGCGTCACAAATCACAGCAACCTTAAACTCTTGGGCTTAATCGATTCTCTTGCCTCAGTCTCCCAAGTAGCTGGGACTACAGGCACCCACCACATGCCCAGCTATCTTTTTGTTGCAGTTATCATTGTTGTGTTAGCAGGCCAGGCAGGGTTTGAACCCACCAGCCTTGGTGTCTGTGCCCAGGGGCCCTACCCACTGAGCTACAGGCACCACCCCTAGCTAATTTCTGAAGGAAAGAAACTTGCAAACACCTTTGCTCCGGGACCTCCCCTCACAGGAAGGCTGACAGCAGCAGCAGGAGTCAGCACATCCAGAAGGGACCTCAGAAAGGGACCTCAGGCAGGTTAACCGTGGGAAGGAGGAGATACAGGCAGCATTCAGAAGAAAAAAAAAAAGAAAGAAATTAGCTAGAGATTCACTGGGGCAGGGAGAGGACAGGTCTCTGGGAGGGAGAGGAAGCCTCCAAATTTATTTGGTCCCCAAGTTTGCTCAAGTCCAGGCAAATTCCTGAGATTAATCAGTTCCCTATAAGAACAAAGTATACAAACAAAACACGTATATCCCCATCATTCTGAAATTAAAAAAAAAGAATATATTTCAAACTTTATCACCACACACACACAAATAAGTTTGTGAGTTATGGATATTTTAATTACTGTAACATGATCTTTCTACAATGTGTACACATACCAAAACATCACACTGTACGCCATAGGTATAGTTATCACTTGTCAATAAAAAAATAAATTTAAAAATATAAACAAACAAACAAAGGCCAGGCATGGTGGCTCACACCTTTAATCCTAGACGCTAGGAGGCTGAGGTGGGTGGATTTCTTGAGCTCATGAGTTCGAGAGCAGCCTGAGCAAGAGCAAGACCCCATCTCTAAAAAAAAAAGCTCAGGTTTTGTAAGAGATTTCCAAGTCTCTGCACCTGGTTGAGGTATCAAGGAGGGCTACCCTGAGGGAGTGGCACCTGAGCTGAGAACTCAGGGAGCAGAGGAGAGAGAGGGTGAAAGTGGGGAAGGGATGGGGGTGCGGACACTGTCTTCCAGGGGTGGCCCACCCAAGGCCTCCTGTATGTCCGAAAGTTTGGCTTTAATTGAAAAAGGACAGTTTGGGCCTTTGCTGGAGGTCTGGTGGGGTTTTGAGATCTAGAAGGCAGAGAGGTTTCACCTCTATCCTTTTATCTCTTGGACCTAGCACCTAGCAGATGCCTGGTGATGTGCCTGAAACTGCTCCACTGGCCCTACCTCTGCTAGGGTCTGGCTGCCGCCCAATTTGGGCCTTGCTTATATACGCTCTTAATTTATTTATTCATTTGATAGCTGTTCCAGTCACTACTGCTGTGTAAGGAATTACTCCATGAAACTAAATGCTGTAAAACAATGATACTATTTTGCCCTTGGTTTTGGGGGGCAGTCACTGGGGAAGGGCTCAGCTGGGCGACTCTCACCAGCAGGTAGGTTTGGGGCAGGTTGGCTGAGCTGGACATCCACGCTGGGCCTCTCGTGTGGTTGGTGAGCCCAGCTGGGCTGTGGATCAGACCATTTACATGTGGCACATTCCTATTGTCCACTTTTGGGGAAAGTGGTCATAAGCCTCCCCCCATTGTCAAGGGGAGGGGATGGGGTCCCTGTCTATCAATGAGAGGGGTGGCAAGAATGTTGTGGCCTTCCTTAAAAGTATCACACTTAACTAAAACCAAGTACCAGCCTGGGGTACAGGATGAAAGAACTGATCACTAGAGTATCTACGCTGTGCCCTCCCGGGAGGCTGCTGTTCCTGGCTGATTGAGCCCAGGGGATGCTTTTGTTTCTCAACTTCTCCCCCATGGGCATTTATACCCCAGCGGTTATCTGGGACTAGAGGGAGGGGCCCATCTAGGGCACTGCCCTGGCTGGGGGGAGGTCGCCTAAGTTCCCCTGCAGTCCCCCTAGGATGGGCTGTTCTCAGTATAGGCTCCCTGTTCTGCATTTCTTAGCCACAGAACAGGGAAAAACAGGAATAGAAAAGGTCACTGCCAGGCAACCGGAGAGGCCCAGGTGGCTGCACTGGCCTCAGAGCTCAGCTCTGGATCAGGCTGGAGTCTGAAGTCTATGTTACTAGCCAAGGGATCTTGGCCAGTTCTGTCACCTGTTTGAGTCTTGGTTTCTTGGTCTGTAAAGTGGGACCATGATGACAGCATTTACCTCCTGAATTTATCATAAGGGCTAAATGGGATGAGCCTTGTAAAGAGCCCAGTATGATGTCACCTGCTAATGTTAGGACAGTGACTCAGCATAGTCCCAGAAGACTGTCCTTGTTCTGGGAAAGGGCTGAGGCTGTGAGCAGCCCCAGGCATAACACCAAGGCAGGGACAGAGCCCTTCTGCTCCTACTGTCAGGCCTGTAACCGCAAACACCAGAGCAGGCTGACCCTTGGGTGGGTCTTGTGAGTTGGTGGGGGGACATGGCTCTTAGACCTCTGATGGGAAGTGGGTGGGGGTGTGAAGGAAAAGGTTTGAGTCCTAGCTGCACCATTCCAGGGTGTATGTCCTTAGGTGGCATGCTTGACCTCCCTGAGGGTACCAGGACTAGGTGGGCAGCTGTGCAAAGTCCAGCAGTTCATTGGGGCAGGGATGCAACACATCGCTTGCAAGGAGAGTCACCAAATATTTGTGAACAGAAATACAGTCTCCCACACCCACCTAGGGAGTGGCTGAGTCAGGATTTGAACTCAGGCCGTGCTGGGCTCCAGCCTCTCTCCCGCCCCTGCTAGGGGACTCACAGGTATGAACGGAAGAGTGAGTGAGCACCAACGTGCAGTGCCAGAGGGAGCAGCTGGGTGAAGAGCCCCTTGGCTGGTGGTCCCTCTAGGCTGCAGGCAGGTGGAGTGGGGATTCCAGCAATGGGCTGCGGTCCACACAGAGGAGTAGGGCCAGGCAGTCCTTCCCCACCCCCCGCCGTGGCCACAGTGCCCTGACTATGTGACTGCCACAGCCAGGCTTTCCCTCAGCTGAGAGGACAGCAAAGGAAAGTTCCAGAGGCATCTCACGGACCCCAGCAAGGTTACCCTCCAAGAAAGACCTGGATGTGTCATTCAGTCAGGGAAATTGCCCAAAAGTCAATTCTCCCTGGCTTGGTCAGACGTGCTGAGTCACAGCCTTAGAAGCCAGAATCTCAGAGAAAGAGAAGTCCAGGGTTTGGCTGAGAGCCACATGCAAATCTGGCCAAAGAACAGGTGCAATGTGACCTTTCCTAGGAACTTCAAAGAAAAATAAAGTTAATTCTGAGTCTGCAGCCTGGGCAGTGTGTCAGACAAGGCCCAGCTGTGTGTGGAATCCAAGCCACCCCTGAGAACTTCCGTTCTGGTGCAGAAGGAAGGAGTTACAGACCCCATACCTGGGGCAGTTCCTGCCTTAGGGGCAGAGCAAGACAGGGGGCTGGTGGCCCTGGCACATATGCACTTGAACTTCACCCCATGAAGGGCTTGGCTCCCCCTACCACACAGTCTGCAGCTGCTCTGGACCCCAACAGCCCAGGGGCCTGTAGGAGTCCATTGTTGCTTGGATATAAATACTTAAGTCATGAAACCAAGAGAAAAACATTTTTGGAGCTTTTTATTCCTTTAGGATCGTGTCTTATATTTGAATCTTTTCTTGCCCATCAGAAATGTGTATCCTAGATTTGGGAGAGGATGTCACTCTCCAAACAGCAGGTGCATGTCAACCAGGAGCACCTCCCGCCCCCAGGACCAGGTTTGCACTCCTCCCACGGAGTCTTGTTTGTCTCTCCAGGAGGGACTTTGCCACCTCCCTCCTCACACGTCCCCATCTGGATCCTGCTGTCTTTCCTTCATGTTTCTGAAGGCCACACTCTGGTCCCTCCTGGTCTGCCTTTTCTAGCAGGTGTCCGCCCACCCCTGTGAAGTGAGCTGAAAGGTGGTTCCCAGGAGATACGACCAGGTCCCAGAACCTGGAGCATGACCCTATTTGAAAAAAGAGACTTTACAGATGTAATTAAATGGACCTTAAATTCCATGACAGGCATCACAGGGAGAGTCAAGACAGAGATGGGGAGAGAGAGAAAGAGGAGTGGAGACCATGTGACAATGGGGACAGAGACTGCAGCGAGACTTCTATGAGCTCAGGGATTCCTGGCACTCCCAGGAGCTGCAGGAGGCAGGAAGGATCCTCCTCTGGAGCCTCCTGAGGGAGCACGGCCCTGCTGACATTTGATTTTGGGCTTCTGACCCCCAGAATCATGAGAGAACAAGCTTCTGTTGTGTAGCCCCGGCCTGTGGTCCTTCACCATGGCAGTTCCGGGAACTAATGTGCCCTCTTCCCTCTGCCATTGCTTCCTCCCCTCCCCCACTGCTGTGCACCTTTGCAGGGCAGGAGCCATGTCCCCAGTGCCTGGCATGGGGCCGCACATGTCATAGGTGCTCACTAAGTGGTGGCTGAGTTGGGCTTTCCTTCCTCCCCTTCCCTGAGCAGGGAGGAAGTGGGGCCTGGCCTAGCTCTCCAAGGCACACACAGAATCCAGACCTGCTCAGACAGAAGTCAGATCTGGTATACCCTGAACCAGGCGGAGGTCAGGAGGTTCCCACCTCTGTCCTTAGTCCTAAGGCTCTGTCCTTAGTCCTGCCCCTGGAGGGCAGCCACCTGTCCAGCTCCTCCACCCCTGGGAGCTTGAACCTCTTAGTCTGACTCCTCCTCTCTTTTAATCATCTCTAGAAGTCTTAAGATGCCACCAGGAGGGGGGCTGGGGAAGCCGGTGTATGCTGCGGGGCTGAGCTCTGCCATGCTCTCTTCAGGTGGCAGGCGTGGGACTTTGGCTCCTTCCAGGCGGGGCAGGAGAGACAGGCGCTGCCTTGAGGCTCAGGGCACATAGGGCTGTGCTGAGAGGATCCCCTGCCCCCTGTGGGCCTGGTGAGGGCTGTCTTGTCTACCTGTGCTGGGGACGGGGCTGAGAGAATCAACAGTCCCCTTTGAGCTGGGAGCTGGAACCTGGCCTGGGTTACGTTGGGTAAGTCCAGAGAACTCAGTAGACATCGACAGGCTGTTCTTTGCTCCTTGGCTTGTCCCCAGCGGTTCCTGTGTCTGTGGTGACTGCCAAGGACGTGCCAAGACAGGGAGGGTGTGCACAGGCAAGACAGGTGGAGATGCTTCTGATAAGTCCCAGGCATAAAGGTAGCCGTGAAGGAGACTTTCACAACGACAAGGGCACAGTGATAGCACTTGGGTTAAATTTTCAAACACGATCTCGCAATACTGGTCATGAACTTACACATGTGAGCAGAAGTCCATCGAGTGAGCTCGGGAGGGACAGTGGGCAGGCACTCAGTGGGGCTTCCGTGTCCCTGGGCTCACTCACTTTTAAAAGAGCTGAAGGAAATAGAAACCATAAAAGGTTTGTGTCTGTGTAATGAGTAGGTGGGATTTTATTACAGGATCTTCTGTCTGGAATACAGAAGTTTAGAAATGCTTTTTTAGGCCAGGTGTGGTGGCTCACACCTGTAATTCTAGCACGGTGGGAGGCTGAGGTGGGTGGATTGCTTGAGCTTATGAGTTTGAGACAAGCCTGAGCAAGTGCAAGACCCCATCTTTAAAAAATAGCCAGGTGGGCGGTGCCTGTGGCTCAGTGAGCGGGGTGCCGGCCCCATGTACCGAGGGTGGCGGGTTCGGGCCCGGCCCTGGCCAAACTGCAACAGGAAAATAGCCGGGCGTTGTGGCGGGCGCCTGTAGTCCCCGCTACTGGGGAGGCTGAGGCAGGAGAATTGCCTAGGCCCAGGAGTTGAAGGTTGCTGTGAGCTGTGTGACGCCACGGCACTCTACCGAGGGCAATAAGGTGAAACTCTGTCTCTACAAAAAAAAAAAAAAAGAAAAAATAGCCAGGTGTGGTGGTGGGTGCCTGTAGCCCTAGCTGCCCTGGAGGCTGAGGCAAGAGGATTGCTTAAGCCAAGGAGTTTGAGGTTGCTGTGAGCTATGATGCCACAGCATTCTACTCAGGGGGACAAAGTGAGACTCTGCCTCAAAAAAATAAGAACACAACAGAAATGATGTTTTTTAAACAGACAAACAGGGAATTTACATAGTGCACCCAGCCCACCTGGAGTAGGTGACTTGATTTAAAGTAATCCGGTGGGGGGCGGTGCCTGTAGCTCAGTGGGTAGGGTGCCGGTCCCATATACCGAGGGTGGCAGGTTCAAACCCGGCCCTGGCCAAACCGCAACAAAAAATAGCTGGGTGTTGTGGCGGGCGCCTGTAGTCCCAGCTACTCAGGAGACTGAGGCAAGAGAAATCGCCTAAGCCCAAGCGCTGGAGATTGCTGTGAGCTAAGATACCACAGCACTCTACCAAGGGTGATAAAGTGAGACTCTGTCTCTAAAAAAAAGAAAAAGAAAAAGAAAAAGAAATAAAGTAAGCTGGTGGAAGAGTCGGGGGAAGCTAAAACTAAAGGTAACATGGGGGCAGCACCTGTGGCTCAAAGGAGCAGGGCATGGGCCCCATATGCCAGAGGTGGTGGGTTCAAACCCAGCCCCAGCCAAAAACTGCAAAAAAAAAAAGAGGAACATGGCTTCTCCCAGCAGTGCAGTCAAGGAGACAGGATGGGCACTGCTCAGCAGCGCAGGGTTTGTGTTTGAAGATTCATACACTGACATGCAGCTGGTTGCTGCTGTAAACGAAAGTGCTGGTTTGAAAGACCAAGAGGAAGGATGTCCCCAAGGGTGCCCAGGGCCCCAGCCTGCTTTCCTCAGGACCTGGGGCCCACGCCCGGGGCCCTCATCTCCTTCTTCCCTGTACCCAGCTCCCGGGCCTCCTCAGATGCCCCTCACCTTGATCCCCGACATCCCTGTGGAAAGCCGGGGGACAGGCACATGTCTCACACATCTGTCCTGCTCCCCAGCTCCTTCCAAAGGTAGAAGCCCAGTTACTGCTCAAATAACAAGTAGATGCCACCTAAACGGGCTCGCGCCACAAAGCCATGAACACAACAACCCAGCATAACTTCTAGAGCTGTGCTTCTCAAAGCCTCTTCCCAGAACTCCTGCAGCAAACCACCCCCCATATTTACCAAAATGCAGATTTCCTGGGCCCCACTCCAGACCCAGTGAGTGAGTCACCATCTTTGGGGACAGGTCCCAGAATCTGCACGATTAGCAAGTTTGCCAGGGGAGTCTTAGGTCCTCTAATGATGGAGCCTAATCACGCTTTCTCCAGTGTGTAGTCTGAGGGGCCCAGCATTCCCACCATGGAAGCTTGTTTGAAAGGCAAATCCACCAGTCCCACCCTAGGCCAGGTGCACCTGGGACGGAGAGCGCGTGACTCTGGTGACTCAGGAGGGTGGGTAGTGAAAACACGCTCAGATGATGCTAATGTTTGAGAACCTTTCCTTTTGACCACAGCCCCACCCTCTTCCTTCTTGATAGAAATGAAACTTTGATTCCATTTTATTAGGTGTTTTTTTTTTTTTTTTTGAGACAGAGTCTTACTTTGCTGCCCTAGGTAGAGTGATGTGGCATCACAGCTCCCAGCAACCTCAAACTCTTGGGCTCAAGCCATCCTCTTGCCTCAGCCTCCTGAGTAGCTGGGACTACAGGCACCCGCCACAATGCCCAGTTATTATTTTTATTTATTGTTGCAGTTGTCATTGTTGTTTAGCAGGCCAGGGCCAGGTTTGAACTCGCCACCCTCAGTGCATCTGGCCTGCACTGTAACCACTATGCTATGGGTGCTAAGCCCTGAACTTAATTTTTTTAATAATTTTTTTTTTTGGTCACCCTTGGTAGAATGCTGTGGCATCACAGCTCACAGCAACCTCAAACTCTTGGGCTCAAGTGATCCTCTTTCCTCAGCCTCCCAAGTAGTTGGGACTACAGGTGCCCGCAACAAAGCCCAGCTAGAGACGGGGTTCGCTCTCTGGCTCAGGCTGGTCTCAAACCTGTGAGCTCAGGCAATCCACCACCTCGGCCTCCCAAGTGCTGGGATTACAGGCATGAACCCCTGCGCTGGCCTAATTTTTTAAATAAGTGTTACATGACGTCATAAAAATATTGAGAAAATAGAAATAAAGAAGAGGGAGGTAAAAAATGATCTTATCTTCCAGCTCTCAGAGGTAACTGCCATCACAGCCTGGAAGACTTTTCTGGTTTCTTTCTTTTTTTTTTTTTATGGAGACAGAGTCTTACTTTATTGCCCTCGGTAGAGTGCCGTGGCGTCACATAGCTTACAGCAATCTGAATTCCTGGGCTTAGGCGATTCTCTTGCCTCAGCCTCCAGAGTAGCTGGGACTACAGGTGCCCACCACAACTCCCGGATATTTTTTTGGTTGCAGTTTGGCGGGGGCTGGGTTTGAACCCGCCACCCTCAGTATATGGGGCCAGCGCCGTACCCACTGAGCCACAGGCACCGCCTGCCTGGCAGACTTTTAAATGCAGTATATACATTTTTATTTTTAAAAATCAAGATTGTACTCTATTTTTGTGCCTGCTCTTTTCACTCAGCAATGTATGGTGAATACTTTTGTACATCGATGAATACTATTTGCCTTTTTTTTTTTTTGGCTCATATTGGATGGCTCATATTATACAATAATTTATTTAGCCACACCTCTATGGCTGTATATTTAGAAAGTTGGGATTGGCAAGCTGGTGACATGCAAGCTGGGTTTGGCCTTTGGATGGGACAGGACTGCACACTAGTGTAGGGAGCTGCTCGATTAAACAGGCAACTGGTACCCCAGAGTTGTGCAGTGCAGCACCTGCACAACAGTGCCCAGAACCCCCACCCCAAATTTTGAATTGGTTTGCAACATTCAAAGATGGAAATATTTTCACATAAAAGTCCACCTTTCAATTATTCTTGGTAAATCTGAAGATCCACCGGCCTGTGCTTTGCCTTCCTGCAGAGGAACAAGAGGGTAAGGCTGAGTTATGGCTGCCTGCACAGACGGTGGGTGAGGAGGGTGCACGCTCCAGGGCCCTCTGGCCCCCAGTGATGCACTTAATCTCACCCTCATCCTGCCATTAGGTCCTTTATGTTCACTGCCTGGTTCCTGTAAGCATGGGAGCTTGTCACCCCTCAGTGACACTGTTAAATATTTGTTGAAGGAATCATTCTCCAAAGTCACAATAGTCTGGAGACAGAGGATGCTGCCTGTATTTCATTTAAATAGCCCAGATGGGGAGTTGCTATGGCAACTCTGGGACCATATTGCAGATTGCTTTGGGGAAGATGGCAGAGCATCCTCCAAGCAGCAGCACCCCTCCCCCACCCCAGCCGGCACTCCCTACTCCTGGGCCCGTAGTAACTTCCCGCCTGGGTGTCCTCCCAGCTTCGGTTGACTAGGGAGTGAGCAGACATGCTTGCAGAACAGAATGTTAGCTCTGAGAGGGAGCACGGGGCTCATTTAGTACCCTAGGTTCTGGTTCCTCCCCCGCAAATGATTTCTTTTCTTATTCACCTCCCCATGCATTCTATATTCTGGAACAATTGCCTGCCAAACAAACTGCGTTTAGGAAGCACAGATTTGTCTCTTCATGTAAAAAGAAAACCGAAGTGAAGGGAGTCAGCCAAAGTCATAGGGTTCGTTTGCTGTGTGATCTTGGGCAAGTTGCAAAGGCTCTCTGAGCCTTGGTAGCACCTGTTAAATAATTATAAGAACAACAGCCTGCGTCTTATAAGGTTGCTGCAAAATATCTAATGCATGTAATGATGAAGTACCCAGCAGCATGCATGGCAAACAGCAGCCCGTCTATGCAGAAGGGTTACTACAGTTTGATTATCAGTAATAATCCCAGCATGAGCCTTGCAGGAGTGAAGTTATATGGCTGCACGGAGGTGAAAGTAGAGACCCTTGACCTCTGCCTGGGGTCATGGTTGGGCCTGTGGGTGTGGTGTCAGGGCTCGTGGCCTGATTCTGCATCTCTCAAGCCCTGTCTGCATCTTGCAGTGTAGTTGCTGTCCTGGGCAATGACTCTTGGTACTCAGCATTCATTCCCAACTCCTTTTAGTGCTGCCAATGCTGAAAAGTTAAAAATGAATTACCCAAACTCTCCTGGAGTTGGGGTGCTGGGTGCAGATTTGGTGGAGCCAATTAAATGAGTTCAAGTGAGATTTGGAAGACAGGAGGGAGGCAGAAGCCATCTCCCCGTGGTCTGTTTTCTCTCGGCACGTAAGATCATGGGGATACTGGTGTCCAGTCTCTTTCTATAGGCAGGTATAGAGGCTGCCACGAGGGCTCTGACCCCTGGGTTGGAGTTTTTTTTTTTTTTCTTTTTGTAGAGACAGAGTCTCACTTTATGCCCCTTGGTAGAGTGCTGTGGCCTCACACAGCTCACAGCAACCTCCAGCTCCTGGGCTTAAGCGACTCTCTTGCCTCAGCCTCCCGTGGGTTGGGGTTTTGACCCGTGGGTTGCACCTGAGCCTGTGCTCTTGCTCAGCAGTCCCAGAGGAAGCTTTCTGAGTCTCTGCCTTCCTGACTGTGGCGGCCCCCCTGCTGTGTCAGTTCTGTAGCATCTGGGGGTCATTACCACAGCCTGGAGCTGTCCCCAGTCAGCCCATCAGTTTTGCAAGCACCTGGTATCCTGTATTAAATTGCTTTCTGCCTGAAATACCAAGGTAGGGGAGGAGAATTTTTCTTTTTCCTTTTCTTATCTTAGGATCCTTGGCGGATGCTCTATAAATTGCACTAATGGAAGACATATTAACAAGAGAAAAACAAATAGAAATTTATTTATGTGAGTATTGCAAGTATACCCAGGAGCACGCACAGATGGGTAACTCAAGGGGAAGTAAGAACTTGGGTTCATATTGCATCTTAACAAAAGAATAATACATCTGCAGAGAAGTGACCAAGGACTGTGTGTTTCTAGGTTGGGAAACTAATGATGATTAAGGGCTGGTTAGCAAAGTTTATGTAGATTCCTCTTGTGGGCTAATAGGGTTGTCTCTGGTGACTAATTGCTGTCCTTCTTGGTAGAAAGATAGTGGTGTAGTGGTGGGGAACATTTAGAAATGCATGTCCTGGAAAGCGGTAATTGTGTCTGGATGGTCTGCGGGGGCTGCAGCGTCGGACCTCGGCTAAACGTAAAAGATGACCACAGCAGCCAGGCCAACTTTTGAACCTGCCAGAGGTGGAAGAGGAAAAGGAGAAGGTGATTTGAGCCAACCCTCGAAGCAGTATTCAAGCAGAGACCTACCCTCTCATACAAAGATAAAATACAGACAGACAACTCAGGATGCTCCTGAAGAGGTGCGCAACCGTGACTTGAGGAGAGAGTTGGAAGAAAGAGAGAGAGCTGCTGCAAGAGAGAAAAAAAGAGATCGTCCAACCCGAGAACATGCAACCTCCTCTTCAGTGTCCAAAAAGCCTCGGTTAGACCAGATTCCTGCTGCCAACCTTGATGCAGATGACCCTCTAACAGATGAAGAAGGTGCAGATTTTGAAGAAAGTGATGATGATGATACTGCAGCTCTTCTTGCAGAACTGGAAAAAATTAAAAAAGAAAGAGCTGAGGAGCAAGCCAGGAAGGAACAAGAGCAAAAAGCCGAAGAAGAAAGGATTCTTATGGAGAATATTCTGAGTGGAAATCCTCTCTTAAATCTCACGGGCCCATCCCAGCCTCAGGCCAACTTCAAAGTTAAAAGAAGGTGGGATGACGATGTTGTCTTCAAGAACTGTGCAAAAGGTGTAGATGATCAGAAGAAAGACAAAAGATTTGTAAATGATACACTGTGATCTGAGTTTCACAAAAAGTTCATGGAGAAATATATTAAGTAGTGCAGTTTTATGTGCTTAATTAAAGACTGTAAAATGTGAAAAAAAAAAAAGAAATGCATGTCCTGTTTTTAGGCAAATGGGGGAGGGTGGAGCTTTTTTTGTATTCCTTCTCAACTATCTTCAGCTCCAAATAATCCTTATGCCAAAATGGCACGTCTTGGGGTGGTCTAGTTGCTACTTTCCAGCAGAAATGAACGGCTTCCACTTTCTGGACTGAGCTTCCCAAGTGCCACCTCCCTGGGCCAGTGCCTGCTGGCCCTCTGGTGTGTGCCTGCCCGGCGCCTCCCACCCCACCCCTCCCCACTTGCACCTTGGCCTGCCTGACTCAGGTCTCACCGCCAGTGTAGACAACCCAGTGTACACTGCAGCTGGCTGCACAGGGGCAGGTTCCAGGGTCTCACCACACTCTGATTTCTAGACCTTGTACTTGGCAATGAGGAAGTTCAAAAGTCATTAAGAAACATTTTAAAACTAAAAATAACGAGTCTGCTACTTGGGAGGCTAAGGCAAGAAAATCGCTTAAGCCCAAGAGTTTGAAGTAGCTGTGAGCTGTGACACCACGGCACTCTACCCAGGGTGACATACTGAGACTCTATCTCAAAATAAAAAAAATAAATAAATAACGAGTCTGGCTTGAAAACAGCTCTCAATGTCATTATCTGTGAGGTCCTTGATGTACCTTACAAATGTAGTTGTTACATTGTGAGCTTTTCCTTGTTTAATGTTTTAATATATTTTTAGCTGTAAAAGTAATACATAGTCAATGTAACTAATTTTCATAATGCAGAATTATATATAAAACAGGCCGTGAAGATTTCCCTCCCCACCTCCCCACTCCTTGGAGGTGCTCACTGTTTATATTAACTGCTTGGTCTGAACTCTTCCAGACTGTCTTCTTTGTCTGTGGACAAACACATACACATATACGGGCACGTGTAGCTATATTCTCTTGATAAAATTTTGTATAGACACATATATATGTGAAATCATATATGTCGATATGTGTACGTAGGCGTAGTTTTGCAACCACACCAAGGAAATTGATATAATTGTGAGTGCAGGGACTAACTGAAGGTAATCAACAGTGCATCAAGGGAAATGCTCGTATAGACGCATCTCATTTTCTTTGAACGAGCTCTAGTGTTTGAGGCTATGACGGTATCATAGTTTATTCCATTCACTTACTCATGGCCAGACATTGCTGCCATCAAATTTCCATGATGGCCCCAGTGACCCCACCTTGTATGATCCCCTTCCCTTAGGTGTAGGAGGAACCGGTAAGTATGGGGGGACGACACCCTGATTAGGGCATGTTACGAGGCATGCTGACTTTTTTTTTTGAGACTGAGTCTCCTCACTCTGTCACCCCCCTAGAGTACTGTGGTGTCACAGATCACAGCAACCTCAAACTCTTGGGCTCAAGTGAGCCTCTTGCCTCAGCCTCCTGAGCAGCTGGGGACTACAGGCACCTGCCAAAACAACTGGCTACTTTTTGTATTTTTAGTAGAGAGGGAGTCTCACTCTTTCTCAGCCTGGTCTCAAACTCCTGAGCTTAAGTGATCCACCTGCCTCGGCTTCCCAAAGTGCTGGGATTATAGGTGTGAGCTACCATGCCTGCTAACACTGACTGCTGACTTAAAGAAAGGGAGAATGGGGTGGCGCCTGTGGCTCAAGGAGTAGGGCGCCGGTCCCATATGCCGGAGGTGGTGGGTTCAAACCTAGCCCTGGCCAAAAAAAAAAAAAAAAAAAACCACAAAAAATAAAAAAGAAAGGGAGAATGATCTCAGTGGGGCTGACCTAATCAGGAGAGCCCTCCTCAGGGTCGCTTTCTCCCTGGCAGCAGCTTCAGTGTGTGTGAAGGTTTGACTTAAGGGAGGCTCTTCATCACTGAGGTCAGGGTGGGAAGGAGGGTGGCCCAGCCGGACTGTCTCTCTGTGCCAAGTCCTTAGTCCCAGGGGTTCAAAGAATGAATCCACAGACCATACAGATAAGCAAAAGGACAGAATTTATTGATAGATAACAAAATAGACAAGGGAAACATGGGAACAGAACCTCCGGTAGCAGAAGGGAGGCCCAAATGGCAGCCCACGTGGCCTCTGTCTGAGGTTTTACACACCGCTTTCCTATCCTGTGGGCAGGGGGTGTTTAGAGAGATGGAATGTATGTCTGGAACGTCTCAGAATTGGCTAGGAGCCTGCGGGTAAAAATCAATTTGATAACTGGCAGAAGAATGTGGTCCTTGCCCCAGGCCAGGCAGTAGGGTATGTGTTCCCTGCTCCTGGAGGGGCAGCCCAGAGGAGATACTGATCAGGCCGCTTTCTTCACCATCTCACTTTGGGTCCAGAGAATGTGGTCTGGGAAGAACCTGTTCTGTTCGTGCCTAGAGAAGGGGTCTGTGATGAGGCTGATTTCTGAGCTCACCCAGGCCTAGAAAATGGGGGGGGGAGGGGTGTCCATGTATCAATGGGACACAGGAAGGGCCTGACAGAGACTTCCAGGAGGTGAGGGTGACTCCTGGTCACCAGCCAGCAAGAATATAGGTACCCAGAGCCCTGTCACAAAGCCACGAGGGAGTGACGAGTGCCGACATACTGAGGGGTCTCAGAGGAGACACATCTCGCTGTCCACCTGGCGGGACCCTGTCCAGGCTCCCACAGTACAGATCTGTGATGTCATGAAGGGTAGTGTTTACATCGGTTTGCGTAGATAACTGATGCACGGCATTTCCATTGTTTCCAGCCTTGTTCGTTTGCTTCTAATTAATGTTTCTGTCTTGAGCCTCCTGGCATACACGTCTTTCTTCAGGAGCTTCAGTGGGATGGGTTTCTAAAAGAGTTTTGGGCTAACAGGTGCGTAGATAATGAATTACCCCCCACCCCCTGAAGCTGTGTGATGGTGTGCCTGTGGCTGATCATACGTGGGGTGGAATACGCCGTGAGATTGACCCCTTCAACTATTTTAGGGTGATCAAGTCAGCAGCATTCAGTACATTCCCGCTCTAGCTCCAGAACTTCACCCTCACTCAGAGGGAAACCCCACAGCTACTATAGACTCACTCCCCTCTCCCCCAACCCCCTTCCCCAGCCCCTGGCAACCACTAATCTGATTTGTCTCTTATTATTTATCTTTTTAATTTTTGCCAATGGGATATACAAACAGGGGTGTTTATGCAAATTTTAAGCTGCTCCGATGACAGGTGGAGCCTTTGGAGAGAAGCACAGGGCTCTCCCCGCCGCTGGAGCTCAATCCTGTATGTTTGAGGCTAAACAGCTCTCTGTGGGCACAGCCTCTGTTGACTCCCACCTCAGCATCTGCCCCAATCCTGTGGCTTGGGGCCTCAGCACGGCCTCCCTCTTTCTTCCCTTATCTCCAGGCCCCTGCCTACTCTAAGTCGAGAGGGCCTCCTGCGGCCTGTTCTGCCTCCTGCTTAGCTGTGACCCTCCTCTGACCTGTCGTTGGCTGAGGAGGAAGTAGATGAGGAATCACAGCCTCCAGGGCCTGCTGAGTTAGGGAGGGAGGGCTGGAGTCTGGCACAGGGAGACAATAGGGAGAGGTGGGGACTGTGGCCAAGAAGAGGGCATGTGCCCCTCTAGAGAGGGCAGCTGCCGCCCCCACCCCAATGGTGGCTATGTGTTCCCAGAGTGTCTGTTTTTCAAAAGAAGTCCCACATATGGGTATTTATATAAAGGTGATTAGCATCTCATCCAAAAAAAGCACGTTCTCATTGTCTGTCAAAAATGGAGGAGCAGGGGTGGCTGGTGGGGAGCCACTCGCCCCACACACCCCACGTGCCCCACACGCTGGGTTCTTTGCTGACAGAACAGCAGGTGCCGGGACAGGAGATCTGCAGGTTCCTGGAGACTTGAAAACCCAAGATAGAGGCACTTGGCTCCATCTCCAGGGCTCCTCGCCCCTGCCAGGCCCTCTACAGACTCTAAAACATTCTCTTCAGCTGCCTGAGTCCCTGTGCTGGTTTCCATGGCACTGCAGTGCGTCTGAGGAAAAAGTGAGCCTGCGAGTTGCTTCCCTGGAGCATCTCAAGGCCTCCTGTAGGCCAGGCACCCCTACCGTGTGATGTGGATTCAGAGCACTTTGAGCAGGTGCGGCGGGAGGGTCCTGCCTCCCGACCCCATGAGTGGATTGTGCTGAGATGGCCTTGGGGGCTGGGGTTACTAGTGGGCAGAGAGAGTGAGAAAGAAAACGCCAGCCACAAACCCCAGCCTAGGGAGTAGGCTGGGCACACCAACTGTTGGGGGAGGGAACCCTGAGCTGGGGGCGCTGGGGGGGTCCTACCAGACAGAGGGAAGCCTCTGGCTCTAACAAGCCCTGGGGGCCTTACC
This sequence comes from Nycticebus coucang, assembly GCF_027406575.1. Classification (NCBI taxonomy): domain Eukaryota; kingdom Metazoa; phylum Chordata; class Mammalia; order Primates; family Lorisidae; genus Nycticebus; species Nycticebus coucang. The sequence goes on along the minus strand of NC_069781.1, from coordinate 180,741,685 downwards.
ACCTGGCCCCTGCTTGGAAGTCATTCTAAAAGGCTCCCCTTGACAATACTTGTTATGCCCAAAGGTCCCGGTGATATTAACTTGGGATCTCAGGTGTCACTCGCAGGTGGGAAGAAATTAGCTCTGGCTTCCTGTGAGACCACAGCCGCGAGCCGGGTCCCAGCCTCTGAGATGCCGCTGAAAAATGGGCTGGGCAGTTCTGAGCACCCCTTCCCAGGCTGCCTGGCATTGCAGGGACTGGTTTAATTGGTGGCCTGTGTCATCCTCATCTATGAGAGAGGTGGCCTTGTTAAGCCATGTTGCAGAAGAGACCGAGGCTCCACGAGGGAAAGCTGCCTAGGAAGTTGTAGAGCTGGGATTCGAATGCAAGTCTGTTGGCTAAAATCCAAGTTCTCATCTTTCTCTTCCTTCCGGCCTCCCCCTTCCCTCCTTTTCTTCCTTCCTTCCCTCCCTCACTCTCTGGCAACCTCCACAACCATCTTTACACAGCAAGTAAGAAGGATGCTCCCCAGGCCCCTGAAGCATAACAGAGGGAGACAGAGCTGCCGTCAGCCCTCCCCTGCACTGCCACAGCCTCCCAATGCCCCCTTCCCTCTACAACACCCCCACCTGGGTCCATCCTCAGCCAGCAGCCAAAATGATGCTTGTAACACCTAAGTCAGACCACCTCCTTCTTTCCCTCAGAACCCCGACTGGCTCCCCACCCGTGCTGAGCAAAACATACAATCAATGCCATGTGCCAAGGCCAGTTGTGCTGGTGACCATCAGGCCTGGCTGACTGCATGGCCCACCATGCCCCCTCACGTACTCTGTTCCAGGCTCACGGGCTTCTTCCCTGTGCCTCATGCTCCCATGGCACAGACCTGCCCCAGGGCCTTTGCATGACTTCCTCTCTGCCTGGAGCCCTGTTCTCCACACTCTGCTGGCTCCCTCATTCATGTTCATGCAGCTGTCTGCTCTCTGCTGCTGAGAGCCTTGTCAGAGAGCTCCAGCCTCTGTTCTAAATCAGCACCCTCTGTCTTTCCTAGGCCCTGAGCCAGCCAGTGCACTTATCACCACTTGACATCAGGGACACATTTGCTGGTTCGTTGCCAGTCTTTCCCCTGAGAATGTAATCTCAATAGAGCAGGGACTTTGTTCACCGCTGTTTCTCCAACACCAAGAACGATTCCGGGCCCTAGCTGGGTCCTCAGTAAAGTGCGTTGAGCATGTGGTGCTCTCTCTGTCCGTGTCTACGCAGACAGACAGCTTGGCATTATGTTATGAACGCATGTGGTGCTGTCACTTTGTTCCCCTTACTGGTCGGTCTTGGAGGTCTTTATACTTCCCTGCCTGTACACTGGTGGTTCTCAGCCACCGGTAATTTTACCCCTTAGGGGACACTTGGCAATGCCTGGACGCATTTCTATCGTCACACCAAGGCAAGGTAGAGGCCAGGGATGCTGCTAACCCCAAGTGTGGCACAGACCCCACCACGAAGAGTCACCTGGCCCAATTGTCAATTGTGCCTATGTTAAGAGACCTTGATGCACATGTAACATTCTTTTTTTTTGTTGTTTGTTTGTTTTTTCTATGTAGCATTCTTTTTTTATGGTGACGTATTCCATCGAGTAAATGTACCATAATTTAACCACGCACCACATTTAGGCTGTTTCCAATTTTTTTTTTTTTTTCAAGACAGAGTCTTATTTTCTCTCCCATAGAGCACTGTGACATCACAGCTCACAGCAACCTTAAACCCCTGGGCTCAAGCGATCCTCCTGCCTCAGCCTCCTGAGTAGCTGGGACTACAGGTGCCCACCACAATGCCTGGCAATTTTTAGAGATGGAGTCTCGCTCTAGCTCAGGCTGGTATCAAACTCCTGAGCTCAGGCAATTCACTCGTCTTGGCCTCCCAGAATGCTAAGCATGAGCCACTCCTCCTGGCCCACCAACTCTTTTTTTTCGAGACAGTCTTACTTTGTCACTCTCAGTAGAGTGCTTTGGCATCACAGCTCACCGCAACCTTAAATTCTTGGGCTTAAGCAATTCTGTTGCCTCAGCCTCCTAAGTAGCTGAGCATTGTGGAGGGCACCCTCCACAATGCTCAGCTATTTTTAGAGATGAGGTCTCGCTCTGGCTCAGGCTGGTCTCGAACCTGTGAACTCAGGCGATTCACCCACCTTGGCCTCCCAAAGTACTAGGATTACAGATGTGAGCCACTGCGCCTGGCCTCCACCAACTCTTTACTGTTGTAAACTATGCTGCAAGGAATATCCTAGCACAAACAGCCCTCTGTGCACATGGATGGGACAGATACTCATCGGAGGGCAAATATCCTTAAAATGGGGAGAATTCCCCGCCCCTCCCCTGTCCACTGTCACTGCCTCAAGGCCCAGCTGCCACTCCTGTCCCCAAAGGGGATGGCTGCCTGAATCTCTGACCCCTGGGCTCAGCTGTGCTGATATGTACTGTGTCTAGGTACCTTCTCCCCCCATCATGTCTGAAACCCATACAAGTTTTTGGTTTAGCTGTTTATCGTTCATTTTCAATTTCTGTACACCTTTCATGGTGTGAATACACCACTATTTATTTCTCCATTCTGCTGTGACGGCCATTTGGGACTATGATAAGCAGAGCTTCCATGAACACTCCAGTCCCTGCCTTTCCGTGTACACATGGACACATTTCTACTGACGATATCCTAGGAGTAGAATTGCTGGGTCACAGGCAGCCACGTGTCCAGAGAAAGATGGAATTTTATCTGAAATCTTTCTATTTTATAGTGGTAGAAAGCAATGTTTCTTCTTTTTTAAACAAGAACTCAGGCAAACAAAACATTCTTGGGGCAGATTAGACCTGCTGGTGGCCAGGCTACACCCTTTAGTCTAGATCAGACTTCGTTTCCCCTATTAATCCTACTAGCCTACGATTGGTTTCTTTTGTTTTTTTTTTTTTTTTGGTTTTTAAATTTTTATCATTTTCATTATAGGAGATCTATACCACATTATAGAAATTCAGAAAATGGAGGAAAGGAAAAAAATCAGTATGTTTTAGTTGACTAAAACAAACCCACTATCCTTGTATATCTTGTTCTAGTGCCATTTTCCTGTGTACATAAATATTTTGAATACACTTGCAGTACTGAGCTGCATAAGTCATATAAACTGCCTTTCCATGTAATCCTGTGGGCATTTGTATGTCCTTACCTGGTCTTCATATCCAATGGTTTTAGATTTGTTTCATTTTCTGAGTAGAGAAAACAATGTCTTTCTATTTTAAGCTTATTATTATTAAATCTATAAATAACAGGCTGCAGGTTAGAAGCATTTTCTCCCCTGACAATGAGGCGTCATTCCAGGCATAAAGAATGTGGTGTTGAGAGCGTGGAGTCTGCAGTTGAATCAGAATCCCAGCTTGACTCCTTCTCAGCTAGGTGATAGCTCCCCATCTCAGTTGCCTGAGCTGGAAAATGGGGATGATAACCAGCCCCTGACTCATAGGCCAGGGTGAGGATTAAATGGGGTGATACCTATAACATGCTCAGAACAGGGGCTGGAATTTTGTAAACCTATAGCAAGGTCCAGTTATTTAGTCTTGGGTACTCTTGGGTACAATGATAACTATTTTTCATCTTTACTTTTCTCTATATAAAAGTAATATTTTATATTTATTTATAATAAATAAATTTTTATTTATTTATATAATAAATAAATGAAGTCATAAATAAGTAATATTTTATATTTATTTATTTATAATAAATAAATAAATAATATTTATTACATGGTGGCTCATGCCTGTAGGCACTCTGGGAGGCCAAGGCGGTTGGATTGCTTGAGCTCAGGGTTTCAAGACCAGCCTGAGCAAGAGCAAGATCCCATCTCTAGTTAAAATAGAAAAACTAACCGGGCATAGTGGTCCACATCTGTAGTCCTAGCTGCTCCAGAGGCTGAGGCAAGAGGATTGCTCAAGTCCAAAAGTTTGAGGTTGCTGTGAGCTATAATGCCATGCACTCTATTCAGGGAACAGAGTGAGACTCTCTGTCTCAAAAAAAAAAAAGAAAAAAAGTAATATTTATCATAGAAACTTCAGAATACCCAGAGAGAATCCCTGTGAACATCTGTGGCTCTATGCTGCTAGCCTGGTCTCAGTGCATATGTAAATATGCACACATGTATACCCAATATTCAAGATTACACATATATTCCATTTTGTTGCCTGTTTCTTGGTGACCCCAGATTTTCTTTCTGTGCCACTGCCGGGAGACAGTTCTTCGTGGGTTCCTCAAATTCCTGCATGTCTTGCAAGCAGAAGCATTTACCATGCTTTCAAGGATATTTGTATAGCAAACACCTTTGGTAGATAGATGTAGTGTCTCTCCTCTGTGTAACACAGATGTCTCCCTCCAGGGTGAGGATCAGGCAGGCTTCCTGCCCAGTATATGAGATTTGGGTTCCTTAAGCTCAGGGCTCCTTCGCTGTGAGGACCATGCTGTGTGCTGCATTCACATGGTCCCCTTCACACTGCCCTCCTGAGGCTTGTGGACGAGGGGAACTGATACAAACGTAAAGCTCATGCCACCTGCTGTGCTGTGAGAGTAATGAAGTCATTTGTCTCTGACCCAGGAGCCTCGTGTCTTCTGCCAGCAGCGTGCCACTGTGGCAGGTGGATTTGCGGGCCTGGCTTGGATGGAGGGCTGAATCTCAGCTCATGCACGGTAGGGAGAGTCAGGAAACTGCCTTCTCCAGCATCACATCCCAGTGCTGCACACTATTCCCTCGTTTGGCTCTTCCATCACTCTTTGGGTTACTATTCCTTTTGTTGGAAATGTAAGTTGTTTTCACTTTTTTGAACAATGTTGCTGTGAGCAATGGTATAGCTAAGCTTTGTTCTCATGCAACTATTCCCATGCCATAAGTCAGAATTTCTAACAGGAAGTGACAAAACCTCTGATATTTGCATCTTCAGACTCTGGATGGCTACTGTACTTTAAGGCCCAACTGACCCTGAGCACCTGGGGGTTGGCTCACCTTATCCTCCACCGGTCTGTCTCTGGGTCTTCAGAACCTTCCTGGCCTCCAACATCCTTCTGAATCTCCCTGGGGAGCATGGAACATTCTGGCCTCTAATTGAAGATTCATCTCTCTCCAAATCCTGAACTCTTTGAGGGCAGGGACTTTGTCGTCCTTTTTTCCCCAACCTGGCACACAGTGGGTGCTGATCCAATGTTCATTCCACTTGAATGGGAACTGTAAATAAATTCAGGAGGGTGCCAAGGCACCATATTTCAGGGCACTGAGCCTGCTGGTTCTCTCTGGTCACCACCGTACCCCAAGGGGTTTTCTGAGTGTCATAAAATCACGTCTACTGTCAGGGGCAGCGGGTGAGGAAAGTGAGGGCTTGGTGGGGCCTGTGCTGGGGAGGGGCACAGAGTCAGCGCCTTAACCTCCCTAAAGCTTCTCCACTGGAGGCCTTGGAAAAGGAGTATCATTTTCTACTTTTACTTTTTGTATAACCTATAAAGAGGAGGCCACTGATCTGAGGTGTGCAGCTCAGTGAATTCTCACTTGCTGAGCACAACCATGCAACCAACATTTGGACCAGGAACCACATTAGCAGCCCCCAAACCCCTACGTTGTGTCCCTCCTCGGAGTCGCCCCTTCAGTGGTGACAGTGGCCTAGCTTCTGACAGCAGAGGGCCACAGCCATGCCCTGCATCTTGTCCAGCCTCTTTCATATGTATTATGTATGCGAGAGTCAGCGGTGGGTGTCTGATTGGAAGGCACGCTTTTTTCTGCGTGGTTTTCTGTCATATAGATAGACAACATTTATTGCACCATGCTACCGTTGATGGGCATTTGGGTGGTTTGCAATGTGGGGCTATTGTGAACATTCTAGTTCAAGTCCTTACCCTGTACACATCCCTGTTTGGTATGTACTGGGCAGTGGAAATGCCTGGTTATGGCACAGGCTGTGGTTCAGCCTTCGTAGAGTCTCTGAAATGTGTAGAAATTTTTTTGTTTTTGAATTTCAGATTAATGTGAAGATACAATTAGGTTAAAATATTTGCATTTGTTAGGAAGAGTCCCTGTTGTAGTTGTGTCCTGACCCCTGACATTGTGCCCATTAAGTGGGAACACACCAATCCCCCTCCCTCCTCCCCTCTCCCATCTCCCTCCCCTTCTCTTCCCCCCTCCCCCACCTTCCTCCTATCCCCTCCCCCCATCATGAAATGAATTGAGTTTTTCTCTTATGTGGGCACGTATTAGATCGTCTACTGGTTTCATATCAGTATTGAGTACATTGGATACTTGCTTTTCTGTTCTTGTGATACTTTACTAAGCAGAATGTGTTTCAGCTCCATCCAGGTTAACACAAAAGAGGTAAAGTCTCCATCTTTTTGTGCCCAAATAATATTCCACTGTGTACGTATACCACAGTTTACTAATCCATTCCTGGGTTGATGTGCATTTAGGTTGTTTCCACATCTTAGTGATTATAAATTGAGCTGTGATAAACAGTCCAGTACAAATGTCCTTTTGATAAAATTGTTTTCTTCTGTGTAGATGCCTAGTAATGGGATTACAGGGTCAGATGGAAGGTCTATTTTGAGTTCTTTGAGGATTCTCCATGAAAATTGTTTATTTAATGAATGACTTTACTGAGTCAAAGAATCAGGACGATGGGTAAGTTGAAATAAGTTGTGGTCAGGGCTGGCCGCATGGGTGGTTCTCTCCCAGGACAGCGGTCAAGGGCCCTGAGCTCAGAAGGGCCCGTGCTTCAGACTTAATGCTCTGTGGTTGTTGTATTGAAATTCTTCTTCCTATTCTTCCTCTTCTTTTTTTTTTTTTTTTTGAGACAGAGCTTCAAGTTGTCGCCCTGGGTAGAGTGCTTTGACATCACAGCTCACAGTAACCTCCAACTCCTGGGCTTAAGCAATTCTCCTGCCTCAGCCTCCCAAGTAGTTGGGACTACAACCCTCGGCTATTTTTTGGTTGTAGCCGGCATTGTTTGGTGGGCCCAGGCTGGATTCAAACCCGCCAGCTCAGGTGTATGTGGCTGGCGCTTTAGCTGCTTGAGCCACAGGCACCGAGCCTGAAATTCTTAATATTTGTACCAATGGAACAGTGGGGCATGTCCTCCTCCCCCACCCTCCTGGGTGGCATCAGCAGGAGGCCTGGCTAGCATTTATGGCTGCAGTGTTGGCTGTCCCCCGGAGCTGGCATGAAGGGGCAGTGGGGGACATAGTCCTGAGGGAGCGGGGGGTGGGGGTCTCCTGCAGCTGGGCAGCCCCAGGCTGGGGAGCAGCCGTTTCAGAGATGGAAAAGCTCATGAAATGATCATGAGGTCGCGATTCATAATGCATGAGAGGTCGCATAGGCGCCTCGCTGGACACAGGGCCTTTGTTCCCTGCAAGGACTATGGGAGCACTTTCCTCATAATCGTCTCAGAGAGGAAGGAAGCGAAAAAGATTTATCTCCTAGAGTCTAATCAGCTTCCCTGGGCGAGGCGGCTATCTGTCCCTCACAAACCTCTGAGTGCTCCCGAGAGAGTTCTTTGTAATGGGTTACAAAGAGCCAGACTTTGAAGGGTCAAAGATATATAGCTTGCTTACAGAGTCAGAACATATACATTGTGTATATGACAGAGAGAGAGAGAAGCTTTCGCCTTTTCACAGCTGTCTGTTTTGTTCACTTCCAGCCTCCTTGTGAAAGACGTTTGTTTGTTTGCTTGCTTTAGTTGTTTTTTAAGCAAGAGGAGAAAGAAAATAACAGAAAACATTGTATTTTCCCTAAGCCCCCAGCACAAGTCAATACTAGCTTGGCTAGAAATCAGCTTGAGGCCAAAGGTCAACTAATCAATCACCAAATGCACTTTGAGGGCCTCCTCTCTAGAAGGGAGGCTCAGGGGAGAGGCAGCTGAGCTGGCTGAGCAGGAGGGCAATGCTGAGTGTGTTTCCCAGGAAGTTTCAAGGCAAATTTGTTTCTTGCTTTTTACCATTTGCTGACTATTTCCTGCTTCCACATGGCAGCCATGTTGGCAAAGAGGGACTCTGCCTCGGTGGCCAGAGCTGATTGGATCAGGGTTGGACACCTGACCCAAGCTGGGCCAATCAGATTCTCTGTCTTGTGAAATTACCATTCGACTGATGTTTGGGACAGAGGAGCTGAAGTCTTGGGTGAGGCAGTCACCTGTGTTGTCTGTCTCAGAGAGAGAGTAAGACAGGTGCAGAAATGATAGCTCAAAGCCGGGCAAGGGCATGCAAAAGGTGCCTCCTGGGCTCCTTTCAGTTTTCCAGGCCCTGCGTCCAGCCCTGTGAGGTCCAACCAGATTCTTGCCTTTGGGTTTTCTGTGACATCCCCTTGTCCTTCCAGTAAATCTCCTCTTGGTTATTAAAATGCCCACAATGGCTTTATCTAAGACCAGCCACAGAATGGGGGTGGGGGGGCTTAATGTAAAAGGAAAGGGTAGCTTCCTTTGTTCAAAAATTAAAAAAAATTTCAATATAGCAACAAAGCATGGACCCCTTCTAAGCTTGAGGCCCTGTGCAACTGTGTGGCTCACACACCTATCAAGCCAGCCCTGGGTTTATGTCATCTGCAACCAAGGGAACCCAGAGCAAGGCCGACCTGGTTGGAAAGGTGGTCATCTCACTCAAAGGAAAGACATTTCAAATCCTCCCCGCAGCTACATCAAAGGGGAAACCATGGACGTTGAAACCTCAGAGGACAGAAAAAGTCCAAGTTAATTAAATAGAAGGAAAGAAAAGGCATTCCAGGTGCAGGTGACTAAGCAGAGAGCTCTGGGGTGGGGTGGGAGCTGGGAGCAAACTCCACGCCACTGGTGCAGGTGCAGATAGAGTCTGAGGGTCAGGAGGAAGGTTTCCAGGGCCGAGGCTGCAGCCCAAGAATCCAAAAGGGACTAACCCAAGTGCATGACGATGAAGCAGGGGAGATCAAGGCACAGAGAGCTTTCTCTTCATCCAGAGAAAGGGGAAGGGGTTCAGTAAGCAGCACTGGCACCTCTTGGGAATATACGGCTACATCTGTTGTCAGGTGTCTGTTATGTTTAATTAGCTGCAGAATTAACAGACTCCTGTCTGCACTCTGCATGGTGGTTTCAAATATCCCCATGCAATCTTTTATAAACCCTCTTTGTTTTTTGGATTGGATAAAATGTATCTGTGCATGGAAGCCAAGATGCTGGGGCTCACAGTGGATGGGGAGACATCAGCGGTGTCCATACAGAGGCCCTGTGCTCCGGGGCAGGACCTCATGGTACCTGGGCACAGCTCTGGGGCTGATGGGGTACAGGGGTGTCTCCTGCCCACTTTCCTCTAGATCAGCGGTTCTCAACCTGTGGGTCATGACCCTTTTTCAACAATGAAAATACATCGTGGCATTAGGAAGGTTGAGAACCACTGCTCTAGATGATTGTTAGACTGTTGGCTAGGTCCACGCCGATCCCACAACTTGTGTCATGTCACTGTCACCTTCTTGGTGGCCACCCGTTCTGCCTGTGACTCAGAGACGTCCCATTGAGGGCCATCTCACAATGATTTGGGACCCACCAACTTGGATTAAATGTCTTGGAATCGTGGCAGGTCCAGAAATGGATGCCCAATTCTGGCTCACTAGTATTAAAAAATATTTCAGCTGTCATACTCTCACAGGTAGAATGAATTGTTACTGGCCACATATACCAGGGGAAGCATGGAAGCATTGCTTTGATAATCTTATACTTCAAGTTAAGATTTTAGAAACCTCCAGCTGTGAAAGCAACATAAATGGATTCTAAACTGTACTTCATTTGTTAAGCTCTCATGCCTGGAGAAGGTAATGTCATCTCATCATGTGATACTCAATTTGTATTATAAATTATGAACCTGGGGGAAAAAAAAATCATGAGAGACCTCGTTGACAAACTCTGATGCCCAGGCTTACTGTACCTGCAGCATTTTCCTGGTTTACTGTTTTTAGTAGCTTGTTGGAAATAAGATTGAGCTGGAGTGATGCTCTGAGTGTGACGGGGATCAGGCTGAGGGTGTGGGGAGGTCTACATCTGCGTCACAGCACTGCCACTGACTGGCCTGGGACAGTCAGTCAGCCTCTCTCAGCCTCATTTTCCTTCAGCTGTAAAATGAACAGAATCATCTTTCCCTACCTCCCAAAGTTGCTATAAGGATTAGAGGAGATAATTTGATAAATTCTAATGTTTTGCCTGGGGATAGCATCAAACTAATTTGTTAATCATACCTGAAATAACATCATTTTCTACAACTCTTCAGAGATCAGAACTAGCCCACTTTCTTGGGCTTGCAGACAACAGGTGTGTAAGGAGTGACTGTTGAGGAACAGCCCCAGCTGAGGGGAATGGTGCTCATTTATCAAATCCTGATGTAATGCACGCGAGAATTCAGCCATTAAAAATTATGATATCAGGGGCGGCGCCTGTGGCTCAGTGAGCAGGGCACCGGCCCCATATGCCGAGGGTGGCGGGTTCGGACCCAGCCCCGGCCAAACTGCAACAGAAAAATAGCCGGGTGTTGTAGCGAGGTCTCAATGCAAAGTAAGACTCTGGTTCCCAGGTGATCTCTAAACCATGAAGTAGGCCCAATCCAGGAGGCATAAAAGAAAACCACTGGCCACCACCCAGGCTTCTTTGCCCTTTAGTCTCGACAATGGAGGCCTGTTTGCTGTCTATGGCGAACACATCTTGCTCTGTGAAGCGTGTTACTCTATAACCTATCTTTCTCTTCCTCCGTAAGCTTGGTTTCATGCTGGCCTGACTTTGGGGTTGGCTGGTCATTCTTCGGCCAAGAGCATTCCAAGAACCGAGAACACAGACAGCTGCCTGGAACCCTGACATTTTAGGAGACAGGTAGCCACCTTGAAACCCAACAACTTCATATCACAAGACTGTAATTAAGATGTGTAAATAGTCACAAGTTTAAAAAAGGAAAGAAAGGAGGGCAGGTCAGGGAGGTGCTAGGAGTGGCTGTAGTGGAGCAGTGTGTACTGGACGTGCAGATGACAGCACAGCACAGGCCCGAGACCACCCTCTAGGGAGAGCTGCTTGGTAGACTGGGCCTTGGCTGACACGGGGAACTTGGCATTCTTTCTTTCCTAAGTGATAAAGGTGTCTCCCTGGGGCTAGATCACAGGCAATGTGGCTTGTGCTAACTACCTGCTTTTCCTTCTGGGAGTCTGGGAGTTGGTAGGTGCTAAGCAGAAGGTCCCTAGGTGACCAACCCCTTGGCAAACTCTTGGGTGCCGAGTCTGTGTTGGCCTTCCCTGGACAGAGACATTACAGAAATGTGGCTGCATTCGTTGCTAGCAGAAGAGTGCTCTGTGATCCTTCCCAGGAGGGGAGTGCGTGAGGGAGCCTCAGTAACATCCTACAGATTCACCCGTGTGCTTTCCCCTTTCCACCTGGCTGTGACATTGCCTCAAATATCGCCTAGCCACAAATGCAACTGCCTGTGTGTGCTGCAGGCTATTGAGTTCTTCCAGTAAATCTGTGACTGTGGGGGTGGTCTTAGGGATGCCTGCCCCAGTATGCATGCATGTGTGTGTGTGTGTGTGTGTGTGATTTTTTTCTTGCTTCTGTCTAGAAGGTAGTTATGTTGCTTTCCTAAAGAAAAAACAAAGACGCTTCTAAATTTTGCTCAATGAACATGCAGCCCTGATGTTGTCGCAGTAATAAGATCACGTTGCTGGTGTGGGGTCCTAAGTGACAGGTCCTAGCTGCTGCTCAGCTGGGCAGCTTCCTTCCCACACTGGCCCTGGCTTCTAATGTGCCTCCCGCTGAGACCTTCTGAACCTGCCACCACCCGTCATCCTACCCGGCTGCGTGCAGGAAATGCTAGGATATCCTGGAGCCAAGGTCTTGCCCCCAGAAGGGAACTGACCGTGAACATGATGAGATAGAAAAACTCCCCAATACAGACGTAATTTGGGCAGCATCCTTACCTGTCTTCAGAAACGAGACCAAGTCCCTCAGCTGTCCTGGGGAATTCCTTTCAGGAAGGCTGAGGCAGCTACTCATTCTTTCCTGAAAAGGTCACTGCTTGCCTTACATTTGCTGTCCCTTTGCCTGCCTCGGCTAAGCTTGTAAACAGGAGGATCAGAACAGAGGGACTTCAGCTAACCCAGCCCTTCAGCAAAAGGACACTTTGCCAAAAAGTGAAAACGTGGCAGCCAAGATTGCCCCAGAATTTTCAAGTTGGTAACACGTTTGTGTTTCTTTGTTCAGGCTCTGATTTGTCTGCTTGGACAGTGTGTGTGTCTGGGGTATCACAACTGGCCCAGGGTGGCCTTGCTCGATAAAGACTCGGCCCGCACCTGCCCATCTGTGGAAGTACGAATGGGCACGGGAAGGAAGGACTGCCCGGGCAGGTGCGGCTCTCAGAAACGCAGCAAACGTGATCCAGGACCCTACACTGTGGCAGGCTAGACGCCAAAGAGAGCTAAGCAGGGCGAGAACAGGGCTGTCGTGTAGACACGCTGGGGACCCAGACCTGCCCTGGCCACAGTGCACTCGGGCAAGGAAGTCTCGCATGAGACCTATCTGAACATCTGTGTCCTCGGATGACTCTTCGATGGTGTGTAGTGCCAGCAGCTGCTGTGGGCCCCCAGCTCCCCGGGGGAGAACCTGTTGGGGGAGAGGAGGAGGGTAGACTTTGTACTCTCCTGTGGGGAAGAAAGGATGTGGGGGAGGGAGTTGACCTTTATGGAAAGCAATAATGTACTAGGAACTTTACATTTTATTTAATCCAAGCAGGAATCCTTTGGACAAGGGGTTGGACTCTTCAAAAATTTAATATGCTCCCCAATACTTCAGGGATCTCATCACAATGTAGACTCCAGTCCAATGGGTCTAGGACTGGGGGCTGAGATCCTGCAGTTCTGACCACCCTGAGGGGGAGGTGACGCTGCTGGTCCATGACCACACTTTGAATGATGAGAATGTAGGGAACTCACTGTGCCCATTTCACAGATGAGGAAACCCAGGTCCATCTGACTCCAAGGCCTATGCTCTTTCTCCTGTGCTGATGAAAGTTTCCCAGTGGCTGATGACAGCCGATGGCAGTGTGACAGGGAGAGAAACGAGGCGGGTGAACAGCCTGGGTCTGAAGCCCAGGGAAGGAAGGAGGAACACAGACTGGGAAGTTGCCACAGCGGGTCAGGCGTGAGGTTGTATAGCTGGGTATAGGAGGTGAGAATTGGCAGGTAACAGGTTCAGGGAAGCTGTGCAGGCAGAGCCCGGGGTGCATGGGTGAGGATGGGTATGGCAGGGGGCAAGGCGTGGTGCTGAGTGCTGGAAAGCTGAGCCTGGTCAGTCAGGGTCTTCAGGAAGGGTGGCACACCCAAAGCAAAGAAGGGCCTTTACAGAAGCATGGGCAGGCCAGAGGGGCCCACAGCAGGGCAAGAGGAGAGAATGTGGTCACTCGAGTCCGGGGGCATTTGCTACGATGTGGGGAGAGGTCGGCCAGCAGGAGCTGGGGCTGAAGGACGTAGCCACTGCCCGAGCCTGGTGTGGATGGTGGTGGTCGGGGGGCAGGGGTCTCTTTTCTTCTGGCCTCTGAGTTCCTGCTGCCCAAATACAGGGAGCCTGAGTGACCAGGTCCTAGAGATCAGCTCCTAGAGCCAGAGGCCAGAGGTCAGGAATGACATGGAAGGACACACAGAGAGTAATCAGCGTGTCCTGAATCCTGGGTCGGCCGCTTCCTGGATGGGTGGTTTGAGGCCAGAGTTATCATCTCGGAGTCTTGGTTTCTGTCATCGTGAGGTGGGGCACATAACAGTGCCTTTCCCACGCAGTCACTGCAAACATTCAAAAAGATGAGGTACATCGTGGCTCTTATAACCCTGCTGACCTGGAAAGCAGCTTTGGGAAAAGAAAAAGGCTTTTTCTCAGATGCTAAGAGCTAAAGACACAGTGGTCCCATTGAACGAGTCAGTAGCCCAAGCTGGAGGCCTATTTTCCAAACAAAAGGCCTCCAGGCCCTCTGTAATGTGCTCACGAACCAGTCCCGAAGCTCCACCACCATGCTCAGGCGTAGCAACCGTCTCCATTACATGATGGCTTGACGTGAAGTGCAGAGACTGTGGAAACCTGACTTTCTGCAGCTGCGTCTGATGACTGTTGGAGAAACAGTGAAGAGTTTGCAGTTGTCAGGGAGCTGCTCCTGTCACTGTCTCAGGGAAAGACCCTGCCACGTTCCACATGCACATCCCGGAAGCCCGGGGGCATCCTGGTGACGCTGTCCAGTCCATTACGAGTGCGGCTCACTTCCACCTCTGCCCCTATGGCAGAAGCCCTTACTGCCCTTCACCTCCTCACTGGTTTCCACATGTCCACCCGTTGTTCACACAGTGGCCAAAGTGACCTGCCCAGCAGGCAAATCTTAGCATGTCACTTCCTGCGGAAACCTGGAATGAATTCCCATCACTCTAAGAACACACAGTCCTACAGGCCTCTCGGGAGCTGGTATTGTCCACGTCTGTCCTGTGCTCCACGCCAACAAACACCTGACCCCTACGGCCTTTTCTGCTTCTCCAGGTCTCCCTGCTGCCTGGACCCATGTCCCCCCACTCTTAACTGCCCCTTCCCTCCTCCTCATCGCCCAGGTCTCAGCCCCTCTTCCTCAGGGCCTCCCTGAGCAGGTGCCATCCTTTATCCTGGCCCTGTTGTGTTTTAGTTCTCAGCACTGTGGCTAAGTGACTATGTGTGTGATAGGTGGACTGATGGCATCTGTCCCTTTAAAACAGGCATCCTTGGGGCGGCGCCTGTGGCTCAAGGAGTAGGGCACTGGCCCCATATGTCGGAGGTGGCAGGTTCAAATCCACCCTGGCCAAAAACTGCAAAAAAAAAAAAAAAAAAGAACAGGCGTCCTCAAACTGCGGCCCACGGGCCACATGAAGTGGTGTGAATTGTATTTGTTCCCGTTTTGTTTTTTTACTTCAAAATAAGTTATGTGCAGTATGCATAGGAATTTGTTCATAGTTTTTTGTTTTTTTTTAAACTACAGTCCGGCCCTCCAACGGTCTGAGGGACAGTGAATTGGCCCCGTTTAAAAAATTTGAGGACGCCTGCTTTAGAATGTTTCAGGGGCAGCCCCCGTGCTCATCTTATCCGCCACTCTTTGCCAGTGTGTAGCGGAATGTCTGGCACATAGCAGCTCCTCCTGGAACATTTGCTGAATGAATGAATGAGCAAATGAATAAATGAGACAGGCTCTCCTTCTGTCCCCAGTTCCTAAATCTTAACACTCATGGTTTCAGCTCGGGAGGGGCTGGCGTGAGTTCTCACTTTGAGGGCAGACACCTCAAGGGCTTGGTGTGGAAATGAGAGCAGCAACTTGCGGACATAGTTGTGACCCTTTGGTGACTTTTGAAAAGTCCGTCAGAAGTCATAAGCCCCTGTGGCTCGTGTATGGTGGTACTAAGTTAGCTGGACAGGTTCTGACCCAGGGGCTATATTACCCCTGCAAATTCACTCTGCCTTTCACAGGAGGGGTCAGGGATGGCATTGTTTGGCAGGTGCGTTGAACTGAGCAGGAAGCTAAAGGGTGAGGCTTTGTGGAGTCCTTAAGAAGAGCCAGCACAGTGGGACTGCAAACTAGTACAACCTTTCTGGAAGGAAGTATGGAGAAACCTCAAAGCACTCAAGCTAGACCTCCCATTTGATCCTGCAATCGCATTACTGGGCCTCTACCCAGAAGGAAAGAAATCCTTTTATCATAAGGACACTTGTACTAGACTGTTTATTGCAGCTCAATTTACAATCGCCAAAATGTGGAAACAGCCTAAATGCCCACCAACCCAGGAATGGATTAACAAGCTGTGGTACATGTATACCATGGAATACTATTCAGCCATTAAAAGAAATGGAGACTTTACATCCTTCGTATTAACCTGGATGGACGTGGAAGACATTATTCTTAGTAAAGCATCACAAGAATGGAGAAGCATGAATCCTATGTACTTAATTTTGATATGAGGACAATTAACGACAATTAAGGTTATGGGGGGGAAGCAGAAAGAGGGATGGAGGGAGGTGGGTGGGGCCTTGGTGTGTGTCACACTTTATGGGGGCAAGACATGATTGCAAGAGGGACTTTACCTAACAATTGCAATCAGTGTAACTGGCTTATTGTACCCTCAATGAATCCCCAACAATAAAAAAAAAAAAAAAAAGAAGAAGAGCCAGCACTGTTCCAAGAGCCCTGCTCATTCAGTGCACATGACACAAAGCAGGTGTCACCATCCCCATTTTACAGATGGGGAAGCTGAGGCCAGTAGCTCGTGCATTTGCAGTCTGGCTGCTGGCCGGAGCTCCTTGCCCCTGCGCTCTGTTGCCTCTGGCTGACGGTGGGCACGTTTTCTCAAGCTGCTGTGTGACCCAGGCCCTGGGGAACTTTGATCCTGTGCACAAGCCCAGTGGCTCTTTCTCTGAGTCTCCTTCCCTTCTCCCAAGTACAGGGCAATGGCTAAGTACATCCCTTCTGGAATCAAATGCCCTGGTGTGAGCACCAGCCCAGCCTCTCTTGTGCCCTGATTTTCTCGTATCTAATGTTTGGATAATACCTGAACTTGCTTCATGGAATTTTGGAGATTAAAGGAGTGGATGCTGGTAAAGGGCTTAGCACAGGGCTTGGCTGCTATGTCATGAGCATGATCCCTATGCTTGGTATTAATATATTTTAAAATAACAACAAATCCATTATTTGCTCAAAAGAACAGAACTTTGTCTGAAGATTTAAAAAATCTGTCCCCGGGTGGCCTGTCAAGCCGTCTGCTCTGCTTAGCACTAGGAGTCCTGAGCCACAGCCTGATTCCTGCTGCCCCAGCTGTCTGCTCCAGGCAGGTGACAGGGTCCCTCTGAGTTTCAGTTTTCACATCTGTGAGGTTGGAGGTCATCCTGCCCAAGATGCCTATGGGCGTTTAAAAAACACGGGCTTAAAAGCAGCCAGTAGCTGAATCTGAGAGTCCTCCCTTTCTTTTGCAACCATTTAATCTCAGACTCAGGCAGACAGAACATCAGAGGCACCGTAGTGCCTCTATGAGTTGGCCGCCCGCCATCATTGGGAAGCCCTCGGAGTCATTAGCAACACGGTCGCAAAAGTAGCAGCCTCTGTCTTTTCCTGTTTTCCACCTCGTGGGCTGATGAGGGGCCAGAATTGTCATCTCCACAGTGGGACTGAAAGGACCTCAGGAACTCCAAGTCCCAACAAAGGGAACAATATGCTAGTGGCTCCCAGGAGGCCGTGGCCTCTACCGAGTGTGCTGGGGCTTGGCCCCATGGCCCCTTCTCTGAGGCATCACATGACTCTCCCGAGTCGGGGGAAGGTCCCCCTTCCTCTGACTGGCTGGGTCGACTGAGGGCGGATTTGTGTTTCCTGGCAGGGATTTGTGCAGAATCTCCTTAGGCCCTCAGCAGAGCTGGTGAGGTTGACCAAGGTTGCCCAAAGGCGGGCGTGGAGGCCCGATCTGCAGGACTGGTGGGAAGGAGGCAGAAGGGCAGCTGGTGACACCCCTCCCTCCCCTAACCCTCACTCTGCATGGGAGGGGGCCAAAGCTGGAAATCTGAACTCTGTCTCTGATTTTTAGGGATGGGCTCTGGGGAGGGGCCGAGGGGGTTGCAGTGAGCACAGAGTGGACAGAGCCACCAAGGCAGAGCCTGGGCCTCCCCAGCTCCTTCCTTGGGTTCCCCTGAGCAAACAGTTGGCATCACCGGACTTTCCTTTTCCACATAGCTAAGGGAGGCTTGGTAGTCACACAAAAGCAGGTTGTGGAGATATTTTAATCACTAAGATGGTGACCAGGGGACGGGGTCAAAAACATTAACAAAAAAGTCTGCACTGCCTTTGCTGCCCTTCCAAGCAGGGTTGAGGGGCAGGTGGTAGGGCTGACAGGCTCCAGGTCCTTGCAGCTTGATGAGGGTGACAGGTTACATGTATATCAGGGAGGATGGGAGATGCAGCTGCTAAAGGGAACAAATACAAGATCCTTTCCAGAAAAAATGGAGCTTCCACCCTGGAGCAGGAATCTAACACCCGTCTTCTGAAGAAGGGGCGGGACAGAGGGCAGGCTGCGAGGGCCCACCTGAGAGCACCAGATACCCCCTCATTGCCTGTGGCCAGCTGGGGCTTGGGGACACCTAGGGCAGCTCCTGGTACCCCCTCATTTCCTGTGGCCAGCTGAGGGTTGGGGACACCCAGGGCAGCTCCCGGTACACTAGTGTGCACAGGAGTCTCCTGGGATCTTGTTTAAATGCAGATCCTGACTCAGTAGGGCCTGAGGCTGCATTTCTAGCTGGCTCCAGGGTGGTGCTGCTGGTGCTGGGACCCCACTCTGTAGCCGAGGGATAGTGTTTCTTCTTCTTCTTTGTTCTCTGGACCAAACGCATCAAAGTCACCTGGGAAGCGGGTTAAAACTGGGGAAACCCCGGGCATCCTTCCTGGCCTGCAGAATCAGGTTTTCTGGGACAGAGCCCCAGAAATCCATGTGTTTAACTACCTCTCCAGGATAGTGTCTTCTAACTTCTGAGGTCTGCAGTGCTCAGGGTCTTCCTGGAGTGAAGTAGACATGGGAACATGGCCGCTTCTGAAGGAGCCTGGGCCTCCCGTTTATTGGGGTGGGGAGAGGAGCACCCACATTTTTGGAAAACCTTTCCTGCTCCAAGTCCCTGGCCTTACATTCACAAGTGTATTTAATCCTCACAGCAACCCCAGTGAGGCAGGCCCCATTTCTCCTCCCATTTTACAGATGAGGAGACTGAGGCTAAGGGAAAAGCTCCTTATTCAACATTGGTTATTAACACTTTCTTTTTTTTTTTTGGTTTTTGGCCGGGGCTAGGTTTGAACCTGCCACCTCCGGCATATGGAACGGGTGCTCTACTCCTTGAGCCACAGGTCTTCTTATTCAACACTGGGTGCACGGCGGCTGTCTGGCAAGCTCTGCTCCTAGTTCCATCCCTGCCCCCTTGCTTGGTCTCAGCATAGCTCTATTCAGATCAGAGACTTTAACGTGTGTGCGAATCACCTGGTCACAACCCAGATTCGGGTTCCCAGGTGTTGCCAACCCTGTTGCCCTTGGCCCAGGCATTGGTTAGCACAGGCTTGGGAGCCAGGGCATGTGTCTTAACACCCTAGGACAATGGCTCGGCGCCTGTAGCTCAAGTGGCTAAGGCGCTAGCCACATGCACCAGAGCTGGCACATTCCAATCCAGTCCCGGCCTGCCAAACAACGACCACAACTACAACTAAAAAATAGTTAGGCGTTGTGATGCGCTCATGTAGTCCCAGCTACTTGGGAGGCTGAGGCAAGAGAATCGCTTAAGCCCAGGAGTTGGAGGTTGCTGTGAGCTGTGTGAGGCCACGGCACTCTACCTAGGGCCATAAAGTGAGACTCTGTCTTTACAAAACAAAACAAAACAAAACAAAAATCCTGGCACACCTAAGATACTCTCAGGACACGCTGGTTGAAAATCAGTGCTCTAGGCTTGGCGCCTGCAGCTCGGTGGTTAGAGCGCAAGCCACATACGCTGAAGTTGGTGGGTTCGAACCTGGCCCAGGGCCTGCTAAATAACAATAACTGCAACAACAACAACAAAATAGCTGGGCGTTGTGGCGGGCGCCTGTAGTCCCAGCTATTTGGGAGGCTGAGGCAAGAGAATTGCGTAAGCCCAAGAGTTTGAGGTTGCTGTGAGCTGTGACGCTATGGCTCTCTGAGACGCATGGCGACATAGTGAGACTCTGACTCAAAAAAAAAAGAAAAAAAAAGAAAGAAAGAACAAAGAAAATCAGTGATCTAAGAGATGAGACCCCAGGCATCCTTCAGTGGGGCAGGGAAAGTCATCCAGACCTCCGGCAGCATCCTTCCTATCTTCTAGCCATTTTAACAGCTGCTCAAAGAGACCAGGTTGTCATCTAATTGCAGAGTGATTGGCACTTCATAGCCACAAATAGCCTGTTTACTTGCTCACTGTGGATGAGCACCTGCTAGAGGATTTCTCTGAAAACCAAACAGCTGTCCAGGGGCCTGTTGGTCTCCTTAGGCACCTGATGGGAATCACCTTTTCTAAGCAACTCAGTGGACCTGCCTGCCTAGAACAGAAGCTATAAACTAGAAAATCCTGGGAAGGCTGGGCGTGGCAGCTCAGACCTGTAATCCCAGCACCCTGGAAGGCTGAGGGGGGTGCATTGAGACCCCCGTCTCTACTAAAAATAGAAAAATTAGCCAGTCATCATGGTGGGCGCTTGTAGTCCCAGCTACTTGGGAGGCTGAGGCAGAAGGATCATTTGAGCCCAGGAATTTGCGGTTGATGACACCATAGCACTCTACCCAGGGTGACAGAGGGAGACTGTCTCAAAAATAAATGAATGAATGGATGAATAAGAAAAGCTTAGGAGGTCATCAGGGTGGTGTGGCTACAAACAGGAGGGAGGGAGCCTGTAGGAGGGCCTCATACAGAAGGACATCCTTGGGATGTGGTGGGTGAACACCTGGGACAGGTGGGTACAGGGTCCGTTTTCATGTCACAAACTGGCCCACAATGAAGCTGCTGTAGGTCTTTCATCACGGGAGAAGAGTGAACATTCTACAGAAGGATGCACTTACTGTGTTTTTAATCTCATCTTTTCTAATATTTAGGTGTTAAGATGACTTTGTTCTGAAACGGGCACTCAGAAAGGGTAGTGTCTTTTTTTTTTTTTCCTTTGAATGTCCTTAGTTGGTAAAATTATCAGCAGGCAGTTTTTCCATTCACCCATGAAACCCTCAAGTCTGGAAATCTCAGTGTTGGGCTGTATGTAAGTGTGAAGACGCACAGACTCGGGTGTCAGATGCAGGCTTGTGCAGAAAAGCAAAAGATGGGAAGCACCTGAAACGCCCATCCTGCAGCCACTGGCTCCGTAAATGACGCAGCCTCCGACAAGGGCACAGTCCGGAGACGCGTGTGAGAGCCATGATTCTGCTACATGGAGGGAAAGGATGTAACATCAGTTGGTTTCTAGCCTGTTCACAAGAGATAACAGATATGGATGTGTTTTCACAGAACTTTGACAAATGTGCATGAAGCCTCCAGCCACAATTGCTTCTGGGGAGCGAGTTTCCTTTTTCTTATATCCTCTTTCAGACTCTGCAAAATTTTACTGTGTGAATGATGAAGGAAACTCCCGGCTCAGAGGCTATCGACATGGGATTTTATTTCTTTACACCTCACCTTGAAGCTGATGGCTCTTAAAATCCCAGTGGGCTGGTGCAGAGGCTGCCAGGAGGCTCAGGGCCCCTCACCACGAGGTCCTTACACAGAGTCAGATCACAGCAGGGCTCCCTAAACCAGGTGCTGGTAAATATTTGCATTTTTAACAAGCTGCTGTTGCTGTTGGTGGTTGGGACCCCACTGAGGCTGCCCCCTTAAGGGCTCCAACCCTGGTGGTGGGTTTTTCTCTCCCCATAAAGCAGCAGCAATGGGGACTCCCTTGACCTGCCACTTCAAGGTTAACCAGGAAAGCTGAGGCTGGCTTGGCTGCAGTTTAGCAGGACCCAGGAGTGGTTGAAAGGGCCCACACCTGAGCCTGATCCTGGACCTGTCACATCAAAATCTTCAGCGTGGGCTCGGCCATGGGTATTTTTAAGAAAACCACAGGTGAACTTTGAATATGGACTGTGTGTTCATTTGCTAAGGCCGCCATAACCAAGAACCACAAACAAGGCGGCTAAAAACAACAGAAGAGTATTTTCTCATGGCTCTGGAGGCTGGAAGCCTGGAACAAGGCGTCAGCAGTGTGGTCCCTTCTGAGGCCCCTCTCTCTGGCTTGTAGGTGGCTGTCTTTTCCCTGTGTCTCCCCACATCATCTGCCCTCAATCCACGTCTGTTTCTGTGTCCTAATTTCTACTTTTTCAAAGGACACCCTTCCCTGGTATGACCCCATCTCAACTAATCTCACCTATAATGCTCCCATCTCCAAATAAGGTCACAAACTGAGGTCCTGGGGTTAGGAGTGCATATGAATTGGGAGGGGGGGTTTACAAAATTTAAATTTTGCTGCTCATACTGTAGGAGCACACCAGTTACTGGGGGACCTTGTTAAGATGCAGACTCTTGTCAATGGGCCTGGGGAGGGACCTGAGATTCTGCATTTCTAACCAGAGTCTAGCAACTGAAGGTCAGATTAGATGAAAAACTTAGGTGTGTCATGGTTTTGAGGTTAGTAAAAAAGTATCAAAAACATCAAATGTATTGAAACCTGAAATGTTGGATAACTCACTTTCTTCCAGTAAACAGTAGGAGTTATAGCAAAACCTGTAGGTGGTGGTGGGTATAAGAGGATTTGCTGGTCTGCGTTTTGGCATTTTAGAAATCCTTCATAATAAAATCAGGAAACGGTCCCCAGAGGGGGCCACTTTTACACTGTTGGTGGGACTGCAAACTCATATAGCCTCTTTGGAAGGAAACATGGAAAGTCCTCAGAGAACTCAGATTAGACCCCCCATTTGACCCTGCAATCCTGCCTACTAGGCATCTACCCAGAAGATAAAAACATTATTTTATCACAAAGATATTTGCACTAGACTGTTTATCTCAGCTCCATGTATAATTGCCACGATGTGGAAACAACCTAAATGCCCATTGATTCAGGAACAGATTAAGAAACTGTGGTATGGGTGGCGCCTGTGGCTCAAAGGAGTAGGGCGCCGGCCCCATATACTGGCGGCCAAAAAAACTGCAGGAAAAAAAACAAGACACTGTGGTAGATGTACACCATGGGATACTGTTTCAAGCCCTAAAAAGAGGGGGACTTTACATCTTTTGTGTTAACCTGGATGGAGCTGAAGCACATTCTTCTTAGTGAAGTATCACAAGAATGGAAAAGCAAGCATGCAATGTGCTCCATACTGATATGAAGCCAGCGGACAATCTAATGCACACCCACTTCGCAGAAAAACTCCCTTCCATTCAAGTTGGGGAAGAGGACGTTTGGGAGGGGGGGATGGGGGAGGGGGATTGGCGTGCCCCCACTGAATGGGCACAATGTAGGAGTATCAGGCACACCTTTTGGGTGCAGGACACAACTGTAAGATGGACTTTACCTAACAAATTCAAATATTATGACCTGCTTCTTTGTACCCTCCTATTAACCTGAAGTGAAAGAAAAGCTCCCCAGGTGAGTCTAAGGTGGGGGTGGGGGCTGGCGACCCCAAGTTCCCTAACTGCTGGCAGCCACCCCCTCCGTGACAGCTTTTCATGCCTGTTTTCCAACCATGGATATCTCTGCCTTTTGGAATGAAGGTAGGAGGCAAGATCCTGGGATTCCCCCTGCCTGGCCACCTGCTCTGGGCGACGGGGACAATTTAGGTTTTAAGCGACATTTTGTTTCTGCTCTTTGCGGACCACAAATCTCTTTATCATCATCATCGTGTCGTGGGCAAGTCTGTGCCCTGTGCCCGAGTTCTACTCTCAAGTTCTCCCCTCTGTTATTATTTAACTCCTACTGGCCCCCGTTCCACCTGTTGGGCTCCTAACGACCAGCCTCCGTGGGGTCCTTCATGGGCTGCCCTCACTCTGGAGGACAGAGTCTCTTGTCGCCTTTGGAGTCCCTATCCTCAGCACAAAGCCCAGCACACTGCAGGCACCAGAGAAACGTATAGAGTGTGTGAAGAGTTAATTGTGCAGGTATCTAAAGGCCCGGTGTACTCCCAAGGAGCCAAGGTCAGGGAGCTTATATAACCCATCCTAGGCAGCCAAACCAGCATCGGAATTTTCAGGCCAGTGCTGTCCGATATCCACACATGGACAACAGAAAGAGAATGCAACTCCCATGCTGTGCAATTCTAAATTTTCTAGTATGCTTTAAAAACAAGAAAAAAAGCATGCATTGATTTTGATAATTTAACCGAATATTGCCAAGATATTTCCCCCTATAACCTGCATTTTATAGTCATTGCAAGGGAGTGTGAAAATGAGCACGTGGTGGTGGAGTGTCCTGTGTTTGAATACAGATTTGGACATTGTGCTAGAATTATGTGAGGCTTGAACACAGGGGGAAGCAGTTATATGGGACCCCTGGGAGCTATCTTTGCAACTTCCCATGAGCCTATAATTATTTCCAAATAGTATAAAGATTTAAGATGTCATATAACCGTAGCAGGAAAACAAACAAAAAAACAAGTCCTTGAACTCTGGGGTATATATCATGGGTATAGCCCATCTCAGTTCAGCCCAGGGGAGTTCAGGTGCTCGGCAGCCATGTGTGGCCAGTGGCTGCTGTGTTGGCAGCCGTGGCCTTTACACCCTTAATCCAGGGCAGTGTCCTTGGAGGCGAACTCCCCGGTTGTCTGGCAGAGAAGCTGCTGATCTCAGATTTACTGCTCTGCTCCAGCCTCTTCCCTTGTCTGCCTGCCCCACCCCCCAGCTCTAACTGTTGAACTGAAAACCTTATCTGTTAAATGGGATAATAATGGCGCCAGCCCCTGGAGTTGCTGTAAGGGTTAAGTGAGATACCATGTACCCAGCACTTGGTATGAGCCTGGCCCATGGGTTGCCGACCTGGTTGCTAACACTGGCATTAACCACGTTTTAAATCCAAAACAGTGGCTTCCTCTGGTTCTGCTTAATGTTAGAGAACCCTACCAGCTCTCTCTCTCTTAATCTTCCCCAAACAGTAAATTCCTGAGCATCTCCCCTCCTGCATGCAGCTCTGCGCCAGAGTCCTGCTTGCCCGATCCCCTGTCCCTTGATCCCCTGTCCCTCGTGGGAGGGCAGCTGGCTGGCCAGACCTCCTGCAGAGACCCGTGTAAAGCCTCTTGTGACAATGAGGACTTCCTGGGTAAGCCTTGGACTGTGCTTTGTCACCATATAAGGCAGACCCTTCGTAGGCGGGACACAGGTGAGCTGGCAGCCGCGGGGCCTCACTCAGCTAAGCCACAGAGGTTCCTCCAACTCAGCCTGTG
This sequence comes from Nycticebus coucang, assembly GCF_027406575.1. Lineage (NCBI taxonomy): Eukaryota > Metazoa > Chordata > Mammalia > Primates > Lorisidae > Nycticebus > Nycticebus coucang. The sequence goes on along the minus strand of NC_069781.1, from coordinate 180,716,744 downwards.
CACAGAGGATTTTAGCAACTAGGAGATCTTGATGCCTTTTATGGTTTTAAGAAGAAGATCTGTGTACCGCAAAAGCAGAAACACAGCCTTATCGTGGTGAGAAACGGAGGTCTGAACTCACAGCCACTCTTACTGCAAAACCAACCTTTGCCAGAAGCCCAGGATGTAGCTAACTCGGCGTAGGGGGCTGGGGCACAGAGGAAAGCAGAGGTGGGGCTGTGAGTGCCCTGGGTTACCATGGTGGGAGGGGGCAGCAGCTGCAGGAATCAGCTACAGAGTTTAAGTCAGAGGGGTTTCTGGATGGGGGCATACCTCCACCCCCTTGGCCTGATGGTGCATGTGTCCTGGGGTCAGGATTTCCCTGGCACTGCCCTTGACCCTGTACTGTCTGCAAAGGACCTTACCTTTCTCTGCCCCCACCTTTTCATCTTGGGCTGGGTTAGGGCTACCCACCTGAGGCGTAGGTGGGGAGGTGGCATTTGAGCTGAATCCTAGGGTGACGGAGAGGGGACAGCAGGGACTGGAAGGCATGTGTGAGGCCTCCACCTGCAAAATTGTCTAACTTGGAAGGTGGGCAGCCACCAAAGGGTTTCTGAGTAGGTGGGAGGTGTAGCTGATTTACTTGGGGGAACCGAGGGCCATGAGAATCACCAGCCTGATACTGTTTGTTCAGCAGTCACTTTTTTTTTTTTGAGACAGAGTCTCATTTTGTTGCCCTTGGTAGTGTGCCCCGGCATCACAGCTCACAGCAACCTCCAACTCTTGGGCTTAAGCTATTCTCTTGCCTCAGCTTCCCAGGAAGCTGGGAATACAGGCGCCTGCCACAATGCCCAGCGATTTTTAGAGACGAGGTCTTGCTCTTACTCAGGCTGCTCTCGAACACCTGAGCTCAGGCAATCCACCCGCCTCGGCCTCCCAGAGTGCTAGGATTTCAAGCGTGAGCTACAAGCCACTTCTTGAGCACCTGCTGTGGGTCAGGCCAGGCCAAGGGCAGGGGACTCAGACACACGGTCCTGCTCCAGGATTTGCATCCTGTGGGTGCTTAGAGGACAGGGGACCGGGTTGCCTTCACTTTTCTCTGCTGCTTTGCTTCAGCCGCCTCTTGCCGGCCTATTCCTATCACCCCTTCAAGGATCCTAATTTGAGGTTTGCTTGGATGATTTAAGAAGCAGGAGCCCCAGATCACCATTCTATGCTCTGACCTTGGCAGGCCACTGGGCCCTGGTCGTGGCTTCCTCCTCAGTCACACATTTGACCAGTGCCCTTGCCCCCCACTTCCCACCCTCACCCACCCTAACCCAGCAGATGGTTCTCAAGGCCAAGGGGGCAGGAAATGGTAAAACTGTCCTTCTAAAGCCAGACCCAAAGAGCACAGTGCAGAAAAGGGTAACTTCTGTGGGGAGCAGCTCGACAGAGGCCCTTGGCCAGGCAGACAGTGTTGACCCAGCCAGGAGGAGTTGCTGATGTACGCACCCTCCACAGGACGACGGGGACAGGGCATTTCCCCTCCGGGATCTTCCCCCCACAAACCCCTGACCCCTTTTCCAGCCAAGAGGGAAACCTCGCTAAGCCCATGGGCATGCCATGAAACTGCCAAGGCCACCAACCCAAGGGAGGCCTGAGAAAGTGTCACAGCCAAGAGGAGCCTGAGGACACCTGAGACGAAATGTCACCTGCATTCTGGATGGGATCCTGGAGCAGAGAAAGACATTGGGTAACCGCTAAGGAAATCTGAATGAAGTGTGGACTCCAGTTGTGAATGACATTGTCACTGTTGGTTCATTAATGATGACAAGCGTAGGAGTCACGTAAGACAGTCATGACAGGGGAAGTGGTGTGGGTTGTACGGTAACCCCAGATCAGATTCTCAACAGCCTTGTAAATTTAAAACTGTTCTAAATGGTTTAATGTAAAAAGCTAGGAGTGTAGCGATTGATCTTGCCAGGATCATGAGTGCCACCTTGTGGACACACGGGCACACTTGCTGCATGTGAGAATTGTTAGAAACTTAACAGGTCCTTATCCGAGGACCAAGGATGTTAGGAGCAGCTGAGAAGGATGCTGGGCTGGGGATGGGAGAGGCCTGCTTCCTGCCCTGCAGCGGCTCTTGACCCAGGGGATAGGGGCGATGTGAGGCAGGTACCTATTTGCATCTTTATGGGGCGAGGGGCGGCGGAAGCCGATTTATCCCATTGGAACTGGTCCAGACAGCCTCACAGGGCCATAACGCAACAAGCTTTATTTTCCATAGCCCCTCAAACCTGCTCAGTGGGGATGGGAAAGGAGGGCCAGCCTCTTGACCCGCTGTGAAAAACTCAGACCTTCTTCAGGATTTTTTCTGTCTGTTCTCAGGAAATTAGGTCTCGGAGTTACTTTAGATCGCAAGCAGTCTCTTTCCATGAAATGGAACATCTTTGGATGATAAAATGTGGACCATGGCTGATTACAGGCTCATGCCTGTAATCCTAGCACTTTGGGAGACATAGCAGGAGTATAGCTTGAGGCCAGGAGTTTGAGACCAGCTTGGGCAATATAGCAAGACCCTGTCTCTATAAAAAAATAAAAAAAATTAGCTGGACATAGTGGCACATGCCTGCAGTTCCAGCTACTCAGGAAGGCGTGAGCCCAGCAGTGTGAGGCTGGAGTGAGCGATGATGATGCCACTGCACTCTAGCCTGGGCGACAGAGCGAGACTCTCTCTCAAAAACAAAAGAAGACAAACAGGATATGGACACTGACCCCACATTAGACCTCCCTGTCCCTCTGGAGCCTGCTGCAGACAGCAGGGAATGTAGGTTTTCTCTTTCTTGCTCCCCTCTCCTGCCACTGCCATTTGTGACTAGGATAGACAGATGTCATCAGGATGCCTAGTCACATTTACATTTCATATGAACAACAATTTTTAGTATAATTATGCCTCATGCAATATTTGGTACTATTTATACTAAAACATTATGCATTATCTGAAGTTCAGACTTAGCTGGATGTCCTGTGTTTTTATTTTCTGTGTCTGGCAGCTGATTTCAGACCTCACAGCCTCACAAGGGAGGAGGCAGAAAGTTTTTACTTCCAGCTCTGCAGATCAGATGTCTGCAGTCAGGAGCCAGATGGTCGAGTTCTCTCCGGAGGCCCTAGAGGGGACTCCCTTCCCTTCTCTGGGTTCAGGCACGCCTGCCTCTTCCAGCCTCCCCCTCCTCTACCCCTTTCTTTGCTCTCATTGTCACATCTCCTGACCCTCCTGCCTTCCCTCACCTTATTAGGATCCCCGTGACCACATGGGCCCACCTGGCTAATCCAGGATCATCTCCCCATTTCAAGGTCCTTAACGCAATCACATCTGCAAAGTGCCTCTTGCCATGTCAGGTAACATATGTGCAGTTCTGGGGATTAGGACGTGGGTGACTCTGGGGGCTGTTCTCCTTCCCACGGGTGGTCAGCTGTCTTCTGGCTGTCCAGGCCTGGCCATATTTCAAGCTGACTGTGAGCTCATGGCCACTTTTGTGCGTTCTTTGAGATCCTCTTCCTGGGCCTCCCCCAATGCCAGGGCCCTGGCTGGGTGATGCTCATTTCTTTGGCTGGTGGCTCCCGATTCACCCTGGGCTAGGGCCCCTGCAGCCTCTCACAGCTGCACGCCGGTTGCCTTGTGGGGGGGCCCCCTTGTGTGATGAGAACAGGCTGCCACACCTACGTATCACAGCTCCCCCACCTCTGACCTGTCGGGTGGCAGGGCACTCACTTCCCAGGAACAGACCCTGCTGTGCTGCCCCAGCTCCTTAGCTGCCTTGCATGTGACACTTTGGGGTTCCCTGTATAGTTTCAGAGACGGGAAGCCAGGGGCATGGAGCATGTGGGAAAGAGAGAATGGACACCCAGCTGAAGCTGATGCCCGGCGGGGGCTCCGCTGTTCTTTGCAGGCATCAAAGTTGAGCTTGGAAAACCCGGTTGGGATGTTGTTAGCAGAGGTACCACTGCAAACAGCAGGACCCTGGGAGCAGAGGAGGTTTTAATATCCGAAGTCAGCATAAAAGACAGGAGTGCATTTGGGGGTAGCTAGAGCACACACAGGGTTCCTAGGGAGCAGTAACTGGTGGAAGAAGTATGGTGTTAGCCAGGCATAGTGGAGCAGGCCCGGAGTCCTCACTGGGGAGGCTGAGGGGTGCAGGGAAAGACAGAGGCAGGGGAATCACATGAGCTTAAGAGTTTGAGGTTGCATCGAGCTATCATCGCACTATTCACTCTAGTTTGGATGACAGAGACTCTGTATAAAAAAGCACAATGGATTATATATATATATATATTTTTTAAGTCTCAGTTCATCCATAGAATTGCTGGTAATAACAAATTTCCCCCATTAAACTCTCCAAGTAGGTGAGCAAAGGGAGTGCAAGCGATTTCTGCTATGGCCACTAGGGGCGCTACTCCACCAGCCTGCAGGTGGCACCTCCACACATTCGCTCCTATTTCGCTGTCCTGATGCCTGCAACAGAGGGGCCACTGAGCCCACCCTAGTCCCCAGCCTCAGCTTTCAGGAAACTGCCTCTCTGTTTAAAATGCAACTGCCTTGGATTTTCCTGAACATACACATGCAGGCTTATGTGTGCAAGCAGTGCCTGGGCATGAAAGCCCGTACTTGGGACCTGATACGTCACATCTTAAGTCCAGTGTCTTGGGCATCAGGAGTCTTGGCTGCAGATGACATGTGTCACTGTTGCCCAGGAGGATGGGGGATGGATATGTCACTCTTGATATGTGTCAGTCTTGCATCTGCTGCTCCTGGTGTGTTGGCATCAGTGCTCAGACTGACTCTTCCATGAGGCCCAGACCTGTGTTTCATCATCTAGGCCTGCCACCCTCAGCATGAAGGACTCTTGTTCTGGCCCCATTTAAACAGCCAGCGGGTGTCTGGTTGGCAGGGTGCCTGTGTGGCCAGCCAGCCCTATACATCCTCCCTAGAGAATGTCACAGGGGGTGGGAAGATGACAGGTCTGTCCTCCAGTGCCCCCAAACCCAGGTGTTGGGCTGCAGTGCCAGCCTCCTCCACTGTTGGCTGGAATTCGTTGGCTGAGTGTGGTCACTGACTGCACAGCTCAGCTTGGCGGGTACCCATGCTGCTGAGTGGTCAGGCCACTGGAGTGCTCACCCTGTTCTGTCCTTTTTGCAACAGATATTTACAGACCCCTGTCAAGTGCCCTCTGCACAGGCACTTGGCTCAAGTGCCCTCTGCACAGGCACTTGGCTGTGTGCTGAGGATACAACAGCAAACCAGTTAGGCTATGTTTACCAGGAGGCTACATCCTTATGGGGACAGCATAAAACAAAGACAGTGGAATTAAGATAGGAGAGCAAGGTCGGAGAGCCAAGACGGCAGGAACAGGTGTACAGGGCCTCCCAAGGGGCACAAGCAGGCCTTGCTGAGGAAGACATTCGGAGGGCCAGACTACACCTGGAGGATGCTCCTTCCAAATAGGAGTGAAGCAGGAGAGGGCTGGTCCTGCTCCAGATGCTGCAGAAGGCCTGGGAGGCTGGAGTTACCCAAGGAGAGCAGAGCAGCCCAGAGATGATTGGAAATTGGGTAAGGCAATGTGAACTGCAGTAAGAAGCTTCTGAAGGTGTTCAGAAGTGGTTAGGGTGACTTGCTGTGTGTTAGGAAAGATGACTCTGGTGTCTGCATTGAGGAGGGAGCCAGGGTGGACTGGGTGGGACCCCGGGTGGCATGGGAGAGGAACAAGGACCCTCTTCCCCCCACAGTCTTACAATGGCTATGAACCCCTCTGCTGCTGTCATCTCACAAAGTGGTGGTTTGCAGTTGGAGTCCTTGACCCCAGGGCTCCCCTGGGCTGGGGAACAGCCTGTGCTTGGATCACCTGCCTTTCTGCAGTGAGTCAGCATCTTGGAGCCAAGGCCAGCCCAAGACTTATTCTGAAATGAATTCTTTCCTGGAGACTGTTGGGTCCTCCCTGCAAATACAATGCCCTCTGTGGGATGACCCAAGGGGACAGCTGGGGCTCAGTCCTCTCTCTCCAGAGCAATGACTGTGGAACCATTGAACCAGGTTACTTCCATAGCAACTGGTGGTCCGTCCAGCTGTGTGTCCCTGGAAAAGGCACTTAACTTCTCTGAACCCCATTTTCTACATGATGGGAGTAATGACTCCTCTCCAGTGCTGTTATGAATTTGTCACTGGATTTGGATTAAGGACAGGCTGATGGGGCCAGGACAACCAAGATCCACAGGGCAGAGTTGTGGAAAGGCAGCAGACACTTGACACACAAGAAAGGAAAATACGTGGTGGCCTCTGAATTATTTCAAGCTGAGAGACTGTTGTTTCCAACTTCAGATCTCATCCGTTTCCTTGCTGACGGCCACTCACCCTCAAGACCACACTGACCTTGTTTTCTTTTCTTATCCACAGCCACGTCCCCCCTAACCATTTCCTCTCCTCTCAATTGAACAGACATCCTCTTCCAGCAAGTGGGGGCTGAGTGGTGGACATGTGTGCCGAGGGCAGGGACTCTGCTCACTGCTGGGTCACCCCTGCCTGGCATGCTGCAAGTGTGCAACGTGTTTGCAAACTGTAAAGACAAACTCTGCCCTGTGGATCTTGGTTGTCCTGGCCCCATCAGCCTGAAACGACAAGGATCCATTCTGTCGTCTGACAGTATCAGGTTTGTTACCTGGTGAGACTGGGGGGACCCTGGGCAGCTCACCTGACAAGAGAGTTGTCACAGGATTTGGCGGGAAGATAGAGTTAGACGAGGCCGTTATTTCCACGGGCTCAGAGCAAGGCTGCATGTGAAGCGGCTGGCATCAGCCTGTACTGCTGGGTGGACCCAGCTCCCCCTTTCTTGGGAACCACCAAGTCAAGAGGGCTGTGGGTCGTCGTGTCTATAAACAGCTTATGTGGCGCTCTTCACCCAAGCGCCTGGAACACTGCAGGCAAAGTTTCTCAGCAACGACTGTAGCCCCGCCCCTTCCCCGCCCACCCTTTCCGGTCACGCCCACTCCCCAGAAGGCGTATCGCCATTGGCTGATTCCTGTCTTGGGTTCCGGCCCTCGGCTTCCGCTTCCCGGATTGGGGCAAATGACCGTCCGTCATAGGTGTTGCTCTAGTGGCAACCCCGGGCTCCTGGATCCTACCGGACCGGAAGGCGGGTCTAGGGTCAGTGCGGGGGGCGCAGGGTCGTCAGGAGTAGGCGTGGGCCGGGCGGCAGGCCCAGCTGGGGCGGGGATCGGAGCCGACAGTGTCTGGAGTGGGCCTGGGCCCTGCCCCTCCCTGGCTGCCCACACCTCTACAGCCTGGGGTGGGGCTCGGCTGAGAGGGAGCCAGGAGGTCTCCTGGTGTGGTCAGTCGGAGCACAGAATCACCCCGCTTCCTCCGCTGTTCCTACGGTGAGGATGGGGGGATGTTCCCCAGGGCCACGGCCAGCTGTCAGGGGGGGAGACTGTGTGGGAGCCTGGCGTGGGCGGGAAAGGAAGGAGGGCCTTGCGGGGAAGGTGAGTCGGGGCACACACTGGGGTACGTGTGTGTGGCGGGCTCTTCCTCTTTGTGTTCTGACAACAACTGACTGTTGCTTGTTGCAGGGCAGTGGAGCTGAGAATCGTTCCCAAGGCAACATCCCTACAGATTAGCCGGGGGTCAAGCCAGCCTGTGGCCACACAGGACTGGTCACCTTCTGGCCCAAGGAACTCCTTGTTCTGGCTCAATCTGCCCCTTTGTGGAATGGTGGCTGGGCTCTGAGACATAAACAGGACTGGAAGCCTGTCCAGATGCGGCTATTGGAATCTCCCCAGGAGGGGGATACTAAGGGGCCCCTTCATGTCTCTAAGGGTGATGGTCCTTCCGAGGTAGAGGGCTGGAGGTTGGCCTGGCAGGGTGGAAAGACCCCATGATGACAGGGGCCAGCCAGAGAAGCTGTGACTCCCCTGTCCTAGGATGCCAGTAGGAGCTTAGATCTGCCCATTTTTTGCTTGTATCATGACTACAGAGCCTGGGTCCCTGTGCCAAGGGGCCAGCGCTGTGGATGTCAGCGCACTTCAGGGAGGATCTTCCTGTTCTGCCCTTGTCAAGTATCCTCAGAAGCCAGGGTCTCTCCCCTTTCGCCTTACTGCTCCCGAGGCTGGATAGTTCTCCGTTGTGGGGCTGCCCTGTCCACTGGAGGATATCAAGTGGTTTCTCTACCTGCCAGATGTCAGCAGTGATTCTCTCCCTCTCCAGTCATTGCCAGATGGCTCCTGGGGGACAAGACCACCCCCCGTGAAGTTCACTGGTACAGGCAATCCTAATGCGCTCCCCTAAATGAGCACTCCCCTAAATTTGCATCCTCTGTGCAAACTTGACAGGGGCAAACCTATGGAAGTCTTGGGGCTAGGGCAGGGGTGTGTCGTGTACGACTTGCCAGCAGAAGACTGTCCCACTTACCAAGGTGTACTCATGAAAGTCCCATGACGCCCAGAAGACATGTCAGGGACTGAAAGTTCAGGAACTTGAATTTGGAGAGAAGTGAGGGATGCAGAGGGTGTCCTAACGGAGGCAAGAGAGCCCTCTGATCTTGCCAAGTGAGTTCTTGGCTTCTCATGGGAAAGAACTGGATTGCAGCAAGAAAGTTTTATTGAGACAGACACAGACAACAGATCTTATTTATTTATTTATTTATTGGAGACAGAGTCTCACTCTGTCACCCTCAGTAGGGTGCTATGGCATCACAGCTCACAGCAACCTCTAACTCTTGGGCTTAAGCAATTCTCTTGCCTCAGCCTCCCAAGTACCTGGGAATACAGACGCCTGCCACAACGCCTGGCTATTATTTTATTTATTTATTTTTGTTGTTACAGTTGTCATTATTGTTTAGCAGGCCCAAGTCAGGTTCAAACCCACCTGCCTTAGTGTACATGACTGGTGCCCAACCCACTGAGCTATGGCCCTGCCAGCAGATCTTACTCCATGGACAGAGGAGGGGGTCCTCTCTCAAGTAGGAGGGGGATGGCTTACAGGGCAGTGGTGACGTTTTTAGATGTTCAAAAGCCCCATATGTGACCAGCATTGTCTTGAGATCAGGCCGTAAAGGTTAATTATCAACTATGGTTACAGAAAGGTGAGTACCAACAGTGTGTGGGGCATCTGGTTTAGAAATTCATCCATCCTCGGGAGGTCCTGGGTAGTGGTACGCTGGAGAGCTTCTTGACCTCCCTTTTCTGCATTACCCCTACATTGACCGCCTTCATTTCCTCCTCAAAGCTGATTAAAGAGATTTCTTGCCTGATTAGAGAGATTGAGGCTAGGATAGATAAATTTTGGAACACTTTGTCATTGCCTTGCAGGGGGCTCTTTAAAATGAGATATTCTTTGGGGCTGTTCTGAGTCAGTGGCACTAAGAACGGTGACCCACGGGACAGGGCTTGCTCTTAGGGGCTGTCCATTCTCTCATTGTTCTATGGCTCCCCTGGGGGCTCCTGCACCCACCCTCCTCCCTCCTAGTCAAAAAACCGGTGTCACTGGCATTGCTGTGCTCTCAGGCCCTTCCCTGAGTCCTGGCACTGCCCTGCGCATACCCTGTACTACTGGTCTGCCCCTCTTCTGAGCATTTCTGTGTCTGTTGGTGGCTTGCCCAGCCCTGTTCTTTCCTTGTAGCTATTTGGGGCCCCGGTGAGTGTGTGTGAGGCTGTGCCAGGCTGCCGTTTCCAGACAACAGCGGAGGAGCCTGTTTCCAGTTAGTGGAGCAGAAGGCGGTTGGGGTGGGCTGGGAGGGGCCGCTAGGGGAGGATGGCCAGGGCCCCCCTTCCTCTGCAGCTTTTTCCTTTCCCATGTGCCCTGTATCCCACCCTTGCTAAATCCTGCCTCACTGATTGAGATATTTTTACCCATTGCCTTTGGGCACAACTGTTCCCACTTCCTATGCCTGTGGGTCGCTGAAGAGCCAGCCAGCTGTGTCCTTTGGGGCAAGTTCCACTCTTGACTCCTGGTGGTCCCATACTCCCCTGATCCACACTGGTCCTTGTGCCCTTGTCTCTGTCTCCCCTGTTAGACTGGAAGCTCCTGCAGGTCTAGGTGTTTCTTGGGCTTCTCTGTGTCTGCCTGCTCCCTCTGATGGGCCTGGCCCAGGAAGTGGGCTATTTATTGAATGAATGATGTCAGGATGGACAGTGTCCTGGAGGAGGCGAGACTCGTGACCTCTTAAAGGGGGCATGACCCCTAGACACACTTGACATCTCTGTCAAGGAGTGTGTGGAAGCTCCTGGGAAGCTGGCAGCCTTTTAGCCCCAGAATTTACCCCCTGGTAGAGCAATTCGTTGGTTTTGAGCAGGAAGGAAGTGTTCACAGGATTTGGGGAATCTGAGTGGTGGAGAAGGCACCTGGCCAAGGTCCTAGTGTGATGATTTTGGGAGGAAGACCCTATGTAAGAACAAAATATAATTCATTAGGATGTATTTCTGTGTTATTTTGTTTTTGAGATAGGGTCTCGCTCTATTGCCCAGGCTGCAGTGCAGTGGTGTCATCATAGCTCACTGCAGCCTCCAACTCCTGGGCTCAAATGATCCTCCTGCCTCAGCCGCCCAAAATGCTAGGATTACAGGCGCCCACCACCGTGCCTGGCTTAGGGTGTGTTTTTATACATTTGTTGATTACAGGATTTCAGCGGAATAAGAAGACGGGAGCATAGGAGAGTATGCAACACGAGCTTTTGGTGATTTGGTAGATTAACACTGATTTTGAGAAAATCTTGAATTTTCCTGGTGTGGGGGGGAAATACGAACCTAACAAAAGTCATGGGTAAAGTTGTCGCAGCTTACTGGTAATGCATGTGAAGCTGTGACCGTCGCGGGGTCTCAGGTTGTGCACAGTATTAGTTAGGGTGGCTGTGAAGAACAGAGCAAGAAGGAGACCAGGCCGCACAGTATGAACAATGTCAGCTTCCTAATTATGATGCTGGCCTGCAGACCCAGTACAGAGCTAACCCTCCCTTCTCTGGCCCTCCCCAGTCACCTGAGATGGCCCTGACCCCTTGGGCACCACGTCCCTCCACACATTGTCTCCCCAAGACCTTCCGGGCTTCCTTGCTGCTGCCCGTCGTCCGCGCAGCTCCGGCTACAGGCGTTGTCACACGTCTCCTATTGTAGTTTCTCCTGGGGATCGTGTTAGGACACTCGCTCATGTTTCAGCAGGGGTACGTGATTGATCCCTGGATAGATGAGCTGCAGAGTCGGTGATGCCAGGAGCCTCTTTCTCCCCGTGCTCTGCACTCTCCCCCACTTTCCTCCACAGTTAGTGTTTACAAGTCCAGTGCTGATGGCTCATCTCCTAATTGACCCCTCCATGGTGATGTTTCTTGGGATAGTTTGGTCCACCTGGTGTAGATAATTTGGTCCACCTGGTTGCCTCTTAGAGGCTTTGTCGAAGAGGAGGGGTCTGCTTGAGTGGTGCTGCTTAGGCTGTGCCCTGGAGGGCCCTGAACCAGGTGGTGCAGCCCCTCTATTTTAGAGGTGAGGACAGTCTCCCACTGCTGGACACTGAGGCCAAAGCTGGAGGTTTCCCTTCCAGGCTTTTATACCATGGAGAAACTTGAGATCAGACAAACCAGCTTGGATAAGCCCTGGCTGCCAGCCTGCTTCTGCAAGATGCCCTGCAGTCCTCCTCCAGGGTGACCCTCGCTGGAGTGGCCCTCACATTAGCAGTGATGCTTGTCAAAGGCAGGTCCCCCTGCAAGGATGACTATAATAAAAAAGATGGGAAAATAGCAAGTATTAATGAACAAGTGGAGAAATTGAAACTTGCTTTGCTGGTGGAAGTGTAAAATGGATAACAGTCCAGCCCAGGGGATGGGGAACTTCCATCCTGGCCTTCTAGGTCCTCAAGTGTGGCTTTTCAACTCAGTCCAGATTTTATAGAACAAACCCTTTCATTTTTTAAAATACGTTTTTGTCTGTCTTTTATATTTTTATTCAATTTTTAAAATAAACACATATACTAAAGAATATGGTAGGTTTCAATGAAATAATGCTCCCAGATTGGTGAAATTAGAGCATATTAGTCATTGATGAGGGCTAAATTGATGGTGATGATTTTATTCAAATACATGCGATCATTCAGCCTTAGATTTTTTTTTCAACTCAGGTTTTAAAAAGAGGATTACTTAGGTTGATTAAAATACAGGGTTTTTTTTTTCTACTTTTTAATCACATCAGCTTGTGAACTGTTTCCAGATGAAGCAATCCAGACTGTCATGTGACAATTATAGCCACACTTCAGAGATTCGCGCGAGTCAGGATGAGGGTTTCCACACTTTATTTGTGGCAACTACTCATTTTTATCATGTTGAAACAAGATTATGCAGCTCGGATGTGTTTTAGCCGCATTTTGTAGCTAAATCAATACTTGTTAACTTTGTTACTGAACTCACAAAGGAAGTTCACTGCTGCTCGCCATGCAGAAAGCCAGTGACTGAGACATGAGGATTGTTGCGGTTGAGGAAGAAAGGATTTATCAGCAAGGGTGTGTCAGCTGGGAGGTGGGTGGCACAGCCTGCCTCATGCTGCGTCCCCGACCAACAGGTCAAGGCTTTTTCTGGAGGTGAGATGAACAGTGCAGGAGTGAGCATCATTGCATGTTTGGGGTGGAGTGTGGGGCGCACAAGCGCAGTGAAAAATTATACTAGTACACATATCGCGTGATCAAAAAATGGCAGGTAACTTCCTCCCAGGGAGGGGATTTTAGTGGTACGAGCTAGGGGTTAATATTGGTCATTCTTTCAACCTTCAGTGCAGGTGGGGTGCAGGGAATGGGCTTCCAGGCGGGTCATACGGCATGATCTGTGATGGGCATTGCTTACGTCATCTTTTCCGGACAAACAGGTAGTGTAAGGCTTTGTGGTTGTCTTGTGGCTGCAATGAGAGCCTGCATTTCTGGGAAAGAAACTCACAAGGGATGCATCAGTACAACAGAAAGTTACAAAGTCTCGGTCAGCAAGTCTGGCCAAGTCAGCTGGGCTCTCTGTCTATTATTTTTATTGCCTACTTGGAAACAGCAGTTGTAAGTTATTGGCTTTTGAGATAAAACTCACTGTCTCCAGCACCACCAATACAAGGCAGCCAGTTGTAGCCACCATATGAACACTGAGAACTCATCCGAAGCATAAGGGAACTAAAAATACTATTAAAAAATATTTTCTTGCTTAGGGAGCCAGTTACAACTTGACCATCTAATTATCAACATTAATTTCTATGATGATTGCATTTTGATGTCTCTCTAACTTTGTGATTTTTCCTTCTGCAGAGAATTCTGCCAGATACCAGTAGAGATGGGGAACAGCAAAAGCTCTTCCAGGCAGAATTTTTGTTCCCAGTTTCTTCCTGAGGAACAGGCTGAGATAGACGGATTGTTCGCTGCTCTGTCATCCGATGAAAACAGCTCAGATACCTCATCCAAGTCCTTCTCTTTGAAGGCATTAAAGGCAAGAATAATAATCAGTTAGCTAATGTTGAGTTGGGCACCAGGGGTCTGCAAACTCTGGCCCTTGGGCCAAAATGGGCTTTCCTACTTTCTTTTTTTTTTTTTTGAGACAGAGTCTCATTCTGTTGCTCCAGGCTAGAGTGTCACAGCTCACAGCAACCTCAAACTCTTGGGCTTAAGTGATCCTCTTGCCTCAGCCTCCCGAGTATCTGGTACTACAGGCATGTGCCACCATGCCGAGCTAATTTTTCTATTTTTGGTAGAGATGGGGTCTCTTGCTCAGCCTGGTCTGGAACTCCTGAGCTCAGGTAATCTACCTGCCTTGGCCTCTGAAAGTGCTAGGATTTCAGGCATGAGCCACCCCACCCGGCTGGCTCTCCTTTTTTGTAAGACAGTTGTATGGGAGTACTGAACAATTTGTTTCCTGTAAAGGTCCAGATAGTACATATTTTTGGCTTTGTGGCTATGTGGTCTCTGTTGTAACTATTCCGCCCTGCCACTGTACTGCAAAATTGGCCGTGCACAATAGCTAAATACATCCCTCCCCCTTTCTGAAATCAATACTCTTATCTGTGCTAAAGAAAGGAACTCAGTAAATAATGAATGATTTACACAATGTTTTGGAAACGTTTCTAACTTGAGATTGACACCAAAGAGGGCAGCCTGTTTTGTGTCTCTCAATCCTGGTGTCTCTCCAGGGCCCTCCTGCCTCTGCGGACTTGTAGATTTAGTAACTACAACATTTCAAGTGTACTTTTGTCTCTAGAATTTGTAAGTTGTCTGACGTCCTAGGAATTTTGTAATACTCCTAATAAAACAATGACATTTCAAATTCAAGGTTTACCTTACCTCCTCTTTTAACAAGGAGTTAAAACTGCCCATTTCCCCATCTTTTTTGCCCCGTTCTGTGGGGCTCTTAGCCGCGTGTTTGAGTGCTCAGACTAAGGTGGAGATACCATCAGCTCATCTTCCTGGGAGTCTGGGGAGGCGCCCTACTGGCCTCCTCTCTAGAACACACAGGACGGAAGGAAACTGGCCAAGGAGATTGTCGGGCTCATCATGGTGTGGTCTGATACGCACGCGTCTGAGTCTCTGCTAGATCCAGAGTGCACCTCATGGCCCGGGGCACACACAGCAGAGCTGGAGCAAACAGATGCAGATAGGCCAGCGAAAGACTTGCCCGCAGACCGGGTGGTTGATGTTCATGAAAGTTTATCTAGATAAATGTGGGTAAGAGTTGATCAGAGGACCGTGGCGACTACATAAAGTTTTCTTAGAGAAGGAATGAGAGGTTTTTCCAATTGAACTTTGCAAACACTGACAGAAACAGGATACTCTTTTTGAGCAGTGAGGGTGGAAGCCTCCTTTGATGAGTGGTCTGATGATATTGATGCTGTAACCAATGGTGTGTTATGAAGTCAGTGGTTATAGGAGACCCCACCCTTCAGACCCTGCTAGGCAGGAAGCCTGGGATTTGTCATTTCCCTTCTCACCATTTACTTGTAATCCCTGGATCAAATCAGATTTAATTCTGGAGCCAGCAAGGAGAACAAATATTTACAGAAAGTTATTGTCAAGGCATTAAGAATTAATTTTTTTTTTTGAGACAGAGTCTCACTCTGCCACCCTGGGTAGAGTGCCCTGGCATCATAGCTCACAGTAACCTCAAACTTCTGGGCTCAAGGGATCCTCTTGCCTCAGCCTCCTGAGTAGCTAGGACTATAGGTACCCGCCACAATACCCAGCTAGTTTTTCTGTTTTTGGTAGAGACAGGAGGTCTTGCTCTTGCTCAGGTTGGTCTCGAACTCCTGAGCTCAAGGGATCTTCCCACCTTGGTCTTACAGATTTCTAGGATTAAAGGCCTGAGCCATTGCGCCTGGCCTTTAAGAATTAAATTTAAAATTTAAATACAAAATAACTAAAAATGCACATTGAGCACAAAGAATGTAGATAAGAAGTAAAAGCTAGCTAATATATTTGGTTCCTAATATAGAGACCAAATCAGCTATACATAGACATTTGCTACGGGTGTGGGGGGGGTGGACCCATGGGGATGCAGGAAGGCTCAGGGGCTGATGGAGGCATCGTGAGGTAGCAGTGGTTGGTCTTGGCCCCCTACGTATTTCTGCGATGCTGTCAGTTTGAACTTGCAGCCTTTCCAGCCTTTTCTACTGCTTGTCCCCAACAGAACCACATTGGGGACGCTCTTCCCTCGGAGATGGTCACCAGACTGTACGATGGCATGCGGAGGCTCGACCTGACAGGGAAGGCACAGGGGCCCAGTGAGAACGTGTCCCAGGAGCAGTTCTCAGTGTCCATGTCCCACCTGTTGAAGGGAAACTCAGAGGAAAAGACTCTGGTGATTCTGAAAATGATTTCGGCTGCAGAAGGGCCTGTGAAAGCCAGAGAAGTCCTAAAGGTAGGGGGGCTTCGAGGCCCTCTGCAGGCCCTAAGCTGCCTTGGTATCCTCAGATGGGGACTTGGGCCAGGCTACACAGCTGACGGGGGGCATCGTGAGATGCCCACCCCTTGGGGAACCCTGGACTGCAGACGTATCTGGGTGAGGTCAGAACTCCCGGACAAAGGCTTTGGCAGAAATTCTAGGCCAGACAAATGTATTGTTAGAAAAACAAATAACTACGTAAGTTGCATAATTTTCTCCCACATTATGACTCCTCATAGTTGGCATTAAAGGGATAAAGGAAACTGCCCTTCTCTGTATTGTGATAGGACTTAGGTTACAGAGGACCGTTTTTAATGGTAAAATTGTGATCTTAAAGTTTACAGAGGACCTGGTGGGCTCTGTGGTGCACGTGCTAAGCCACAGACAGGAGCTGAAGGGCTGGACTCAGAAGAAGACCCCTGGTCCTGCCCCAAGTGTGCAGGTGCTGGCCACTCAGCTGCTCTCTGAGATGAAGCTTCAAGGCAAGTGCCTGGTGGGTGCTCAGCGGTTGAGACCTTGTGTGGCAGGGTGCTGCTTGCACCTACTGTTTCCATTACTGGAGCCTTGCGGTTAAGTTTAGAAGTCAGGACATGTGAGTCCTCCAACCTTGTTCTAGGTGATCTGACCTGTTGGCATCTAGCTGTTCATAGTATCCCCTATAATCCTAGTCATTTCTGCAAAAGCATAGTGATGTCCCACTTTTATTTCTGGTTTGAGTAATTTGAGTCTTTTCTCTCTCTCTCTCTTTTTTTTTTTTTCTTTTTATCAGTCAGCTAAAGTTTTCACAATTTTTTGTTAATCTTTTAAAAGAACCAACTTTTGGGTTCACTGGTTTTTCTTTTCCCCCTCAAGGAGGATTAAGGGTAGACTGGAGTGAATGGCTGAGGGGCAATTTCATTTATTTTTGCCTTGGTCTTTTATTTTCTTCTGCTTTCTTTAGATTTAGTTTAGTCATCTTTTCTGAGTTTCTCAAGGTGGAATGTTAGGTTATTATTTTGGATCATAGATCCATCTTCTCCAATATGGGCATTTATAGCTATAAATTTTCTTCTAAGCACTGCTTTAGCTACATCCCATAGTTTTGGTATGCTATGTTTTTGTATTATACTTGATCTTGGCCAAAAGGTCAAGAAGCAATATGTTATGTTCTTTTTTCATTCACTTAGGTATTTTCTAATGTTTCTCCTGATTTTTTCTTTGGCCTACTGGCTAGGTAGAAGTGTGTTATTTAGTTTCTACACACTTGTGAATTCCTCAGACTGCCATGTTAATCATTTTTAATTTCATTTCCTTATGATTGAAGAATGTACTTTGTATGATTTCAATCCTTTAAAACTTATTGAGGCAACTTTTATGGCCTGTAGCTTAGTCTATACTGGATAATGCTCACTGTACGCTTGAGAAGAATGTGTACTCTGCTGTTGTTGGGTGAGAAACGGTTTATATTTAAATTGGGTTTTTAAAAAACTTGTGGTGAATCTCTTTGCAAAGCAGACTTTATAAAGATGTTGTTCTTTAGTTATAAAGCCAGAGTTTTAAATGCAGTTTGAAAATATGTTATATTCAAAAACTAATTTAAATGAGGTATTTGAAACCTGGAAATAATAAAAATATAATGTATGTGCGTATCAATAATTTGTCTTAGGGGCAAAATGTTCATCAGTCCAGAGTCAGTATGTTTTAAAAGAGGAATCATAAAAATAGGATATTAAAGTTATAATTTTAGTGGCAAAAGTCAAGTTGAATGATTAAAATCAGCCTTCAGTTTTCAAGTAGTACACAGGTAATGAGAGATGAAACTATTGAAAAAAATAGTTTACTTAAAAATCATAGGAATTTCAAAACATCACGCAAGTTGGGAAGTAGAAGATTAAGTAATCAGGCGTTTGCATCTTCTGGTTAATAAAATGGACTGAGGGGGCAGCGCCTATGACTCAGTGGGCAGGGCGGCGGCCCCATATACCGAGGGTGGCGGGTTCAAACCCGGCCCCAACCAAAGTGTAACAAAAAATAGCCGGGCATTGTGGCGGGTGCCTGTAGTCCCAGCTACTTGGGAGGCTGAGGCAAGAGAATTGCCTAAGCCCAGGAGTTGGAGGTTGCTGTGAGCTGTGCTGTAGGACAAAGTGAGACTCTGTCTCTAAAAAATAAATAAATAAATAAATAAATTTAAAATAAAATAAAATAAAATGGACTGAGTTAGAGGAGACACCCTTATTTCAGGTTGGACCCAGAATCTCAGTAGGTGGGAATCACAGTAGCTCTAAATCGAGCCTCCCTGTGTGCCAGTAAGAGCTTAGAACACATAAAAGCTCCTCTCTTCTTCGTAACAACTGAATGAGATCTGTCCTAGCATTGCCTCCATTTTGCACACAAGGAAACTGAGGCAGAGAGAAGACCTTGCCAAGGTCACGGGGCTAGGGAGCCAGGATTTGAAGCCAGTTTGTGTGAGTCCCAGGTGTGTGTTCTACAGTACCACCCTGTACCTCCACTCTTAGTGGGTGGGAGGTGGCAGATGGGACGATGGATGCTGATTGGAAATGATTGAGCGTGATTATAGTTAATGAAACCGCTCTACCCAGAGAGACTCCTGGGGTCCTGGAGAGCAGCCTGGCACTTCTAAAGCCTCTGCACATGGGTGAGCGAGGGTTTAGAGAGTAGTGACAAGGTGACATGACAGTCCCACTGACATTGAGTGTCCCTCTCCCCTAGATGGCGAGGGGTTCCGGGGCTCCCAGTGGCTGGACCAGGAGTGTGACCAAGCTGTAATCGAGGACTGGGTGTTCAGGGTACCCCATGTGGCCGTGTTTCTGAGCGTGGTCATCCACAAGGGCTTTCCCGTACTGTGCTCATCCCTCAATCTGAGCACCCTGGTCCCCGAGTGTCAAGTGGACCAGGGTGGGAAGTTCGAGAGCATCCTGGACGTGCTTGGGGTCATCTACATCAACTCCCACCTGCCCAGAGAGCAGCGGCACCGCTGGCACCTGCTGTTCTCAGCTGAGCTCCACGGGCATAGCTTCTCCCAGCTCTGTGGGCGCATCACCCACCGGGGGCCCTGCGTGGCTGTCCTGGAGGACCACGACGGCCACGTGTTTGGCGGGTTCGCCTCCTGCACCTGGGAGGTCAAGCCTCAGTTTCAAGGTAACGTGGCAGCCTGAGCCCCAGAGGGTGCTACAGTGCTGGCAGAGAGTGCTGATGAGGCAGCTGCTGCCGTGGACACCTGCACGCTGGCAGAAGGTGGAGGAGGCAGAGAGGGGGCCGTGGTGAGCCGGGCTGCTGCTCTGTGGTGGCCAGCCACATCTCAGATATCTTCTGTGATTCTGGCATTGGGGTGTTACAGTACACAGGACGGGCCTTGCCGCCTGTTTCCAGGTGGGGAAACAGGCCCGGTGTTGCTATAGGGTGTGGAGACTTTGGGCCATGGTGCCTCAGAGGGACCAGGGGATGCTGCTGCTTCCAGATGCTTCCCGCGCCCACCACCGTGTGTCTGCTTGGGGCCTTTGCCTTTCTTTTCTGTTGTATAGTTGGCCCAATTTTTGGTTCTGTTGGGAATTCAAAGGTCTTTGTGTGACCTGGGGTGAAAGATTCCGAGTAGATTCTCTTTCCCTCAAAGAACACTCTGATAAAAACGGTCCTTTGAAAATGTTCACAGAGGCACGTTGGCCTGCAGGGGCTGCTGTCTGTACTCCAGGTAGGCTGCCTTCCCTGGGTTTGTCAGGGCTGTGTCTCCCCTGCACGTCTTATCACGGGCCCCCGGAATTGTCATCTTCCCCCTGCCAGGCAGAGCTTCTGGAGGCTGAGAGCTGTGTCCAGCAGAATGACCTTTGCTGGAAGACTTTTAGCAGAAGCTGGGTAGCAATTTGGCTGGGATGGGTGGGGGGAATCACTGGGTGGTGGGCTGGGAACCTCTCTCTCCTGCATCCTATTTCTGGGATTTAATTTATTTTTAGATTTTACAACATTCCAGATCTTTGTTCTAGTCTGGGAATGGCAAGAACCCTCCCCAAATCAAGGTTCCCAGGTGCCAGGCAAGGGCTGCCCCTGCAGGGGGCTTTTCTAGAGAGCTTGCTCTGCCAGTATCGCGGGGCTGGGGTGGTCCTTCCCTGCCAGGGATTTGGAAGATTCAGATTGCTCTGTCTCACCACGCAGCTAGAGGCTGTGCTTTAGGATGTGGAAAATGCTTATTGCAGATAAAGCTTCCACTAGCTCCAGCTCCTTTAATGTTGATTTCAGATGGACTCTGCCGGGTCTTAATGTCTTACTAACAAGGAGACTTAATTTTCCTGAAGAATGTGGGAAAATGAAATGACACAAAACTTCAAATTTCATTTCATTCTGGTCTGAGATGTGAGGATGAGCTTACAGCAGAGGGCAGCCTTGCACCGCAGGTGGTGCAAATCCATGGGCTCTGGGTCAAGTTCAGAGTGTTCTATTTGTCCTGGAAATGATAACTTCTAGTGCCTGAGACTTTATGTAGTTTAAAAACCATAGGGTCACTTAACTTTTGCTTATGTTTTCCGGGTTGCAGTTTCAAAGGCCCAAGGCACTGGACTGAACAGACAGGATTTCTGAGTCCCAGCTCTGGCACTGGGCAACGTGCTTGATTCCCTAGGCCTCAGTTCCCCAGAAATACACGTGACTGCACCACGTGGGCAGGTGGCTTGGGGACAGTTGTGGGCTAGGTGGTGTCTGCTGCATGGTAGAGCATTACTCATGTGAGAATTAGATAAGGAGCCTTGGCGGTTGGCTTGGGTTTTTATGCAGGTAATGATGACTCACTGGGTCCTTGCCTTGTATCCTGGAGAAAGATGTTTTACTCACGCGGCCTTCCATTGAGAGCAGTTCTCAGCACAGACCACAGTGGGGGCACATTGCAGCTGGGGGCCCATGCTCTGTGGTCCTGACACATTGCTTAGAGGTGGACCAGCAAATGTGGGTCAAATAACAGCCTTAGTATTGCAAAGCGCAGTGCCTGGGAGGGCAGGGCTGGGGATGCCAGGCAGGGCGTGGCCAAGCAGTTCATCTGTCTGAAACTATCTTCAACCCTCTGGGGCTGCTGGAGTCCAGGGAAGCAAGCCCAGCCCTAGGCCAGGGTAAAGCCCTTCCACTGCCTGGGTCCAGCTGATCTTCCTGATCTTACTCCCCTTCTCCTCCCACCGACATCCACAAGCCCTGCTGTTTCCTGTTTGTCCTCACCTTATCGTGAGAGGGGTACTTCCTCCATGGAGTGGCTCTCCCTCAGCCGACTCTGTGCCAGGATGTCCTTCTTGACCTTGGAGGCCTCCAGAAGCCTGACCCTGACCACAGAGCCCCCCATGGCTCTGTCTGTCCACCAGTGCTCTGCTGGCGGGACCCTATCTGCTTGATCAGGGCCATCCTCCATAAAGCCCCTCCGGGTCTGGACGCCCCTTCACCTCTGCCCATTGCACGCATGCTCCTGGCTGCTTCCCGGGACTGCCTCGGTGCCTAATAAATATCCCAGCCCTACCCCACCCTGTGCTCATCCCTCTGCAGGCCCTTCTGGCTTGTTTGCTGGGGAGCCTCCGTAGGCGAGGCCTTTATCCGGGTGCTGGAGGTCCTTGTGGGATGAAGGGATCTGACACCAGGTTCCGACTGGCACCTTTCTGTTACGGGCATGTGTATCCACCCCTGTGCCGCGGGCAGACCGTCACCTTTTACTGTCCCCTCCCTGTAGGTTACACCCTCTGGGCAGTGTGTGTCTATAAGTCTTCTATGTTCATATGCATGGTGCATACTCTCAGGTTGGGGACAGCCCCAGGCCAGTGTCATCTGCCTCTGTGAGCAGGCTGTGCTGGGGCTGCCAGTATCTGTGGGGTGACTGCCTGCCCCCTTGCTCATGAGTTATAAGGAAGCCTGTTCTCTCTGGCTCCGATGTGTTTGGCCAGCCTGACCTGACGCCAGCAAAAGGGGCAGAGTTCTGATCTCTGTTCTCCCAGCCAGGGCTAAAAGACATCCCCAGAACAGCTGTCCTATTCTCATCCAACCGGGTCCCCAGTTAGCTTGTCCTGGTCCTTGAGCCTCTGATGTCCAGGAGTGTGGTGCGTCCGGCACACATGAGGGTGGTGAGAAGTCCTGGCTGCTGGGCCCTCTGCACTGGGGCTCATTAGTGTCCCCGGCTCTTTGGGCCCAGCTCAGACACAATGACCCTTTTATTTTGCTCTCTGGTCAATTTCAGGGGACCAGAAATGCTTCCTGTTCTCCATCGCCCCCAGCATGGCCGTGTACACGCACACGGGCTATAATGACCACTACATGTACTTGAACCACGGGCAGCAGACGATCCCGAACGGACTGGTAAGGACTCAGGGAGAGCCTGGAGCACCTCCTGATATCGGCCCCATGGAGGTGTTTGTCCTCAGGCACAGTGTGACGTGTTCCCTCTCAAATCGGGGGAGAACTGCATGGCATTCAGCTTGTCACTCGTGCCATGTTCAGTTCATTCTGTCCCCAGTCCCTGGCTGGGAGCAGTGGCAGCTAGGGCAGGATTTCCCTTCGGGAAGGACGTGACCTCTGCTGGGGCTGTTTTGTGGTTTGTGTGCACATGGCCCCTATGGCCCGTTTTCTTGGTTCTCAGACGGTTGGTGTGTGATCTGTGTGGTTCGAGGTGGCATCAGGGCCTGCCCTGTCACCCTGCCTCATGCCTGGGGATGCTGGGT
This sequence comes from Nycticebus coucang, assembly GCF_027406575.1. NCBI lineage: Eukaryota > Metazoa > Chordata > Mammalia > Primates > Lorisidae > Nycticebus > Nycticebus coucang. Next base: position 180,694,183 of record NC_069781.1, on the reverse strand, counting down.
AAGGGTGGCCCCGGGCTGGGGTCACTAGACCTTGGTAGGTCATTCATCAAACAGCACATGGGGCTTAAGTTGGGGTGACCGTGGCTTCTATCTGGTCCTTGCTCCAGCTTGGTGATTTGGCCACAGGAAAAGGATGAAGAGGGGGAAAAGCCCAGGCCGGGCAGAGAGGGCTGGTGGGCACAGGGCAGAGGGCACCAGCTAGGATGGGACCCAGGCGGAGGCTTGACTTGCTCCTGCCAGCTCCCTCCCCCCACCCAGTTTCTTTTCTCTGCTTTTTGACAAAACTCTCCTTTTGGGGAACTCTAGCCCTGTGTGTGCAGAGCAGAGGGTGGGGGCCCAATTCAGCTAGAGGGGCCCAATTCCTCTCCAGGTGTGCCACGCTGTAGCCACAGAGAAGGAAGGACACGGCCAGGCCCTCTGAGGACACCCATCACCTCCCAGAGAGGGCAGTTGGGTGACGCCAGGAGCGAAGGCTTTGGCTCCCACTCGGTCCCCACTAATCATCAGTAATTAGTGTGAGAAAAACAGAGCAGCTCTGTGAGCTGATGAGGGACTGCGTACCTGCCCAAGGTCAGAACCAGGTGCTCCAGGCCTAGAGAGGGACGAGAGGTGGCGTCAGGGAGGCCAGGCTGGAAACCTGCTCAGGGCCAGGAGTGTGACGGGGGTGGCAGGAACGGGGGCTTGAATCCCTCGGAGTCTGCCTCGGTCTGCGTAAGTTGCTTCCCCACTCAAAGCCTGTGCCAGGATGAGGATCCCGGCCTGGACGTAGGTGGGGGACGAGGGCCCTGACACGTGACACGGCGGTTTGCCCATGTTAGCTTCTCCCCTTCATGTGCTGTGCTCTGGGCCCAGGGCCCACGTCCATATTTTCTGTTCTCTGCTGTCACATGTGTGGGCTTCCAGCCAGCACAGCCTCTGGAGAAGGAGTGTGGGTGGGTTTCCGGAGTCACTGCTCTGGTGACGTGGAGAGCGATGCTCAGCCTACAGTGGTCTGTGCATCTCAGCCAAGGAGAACAAGATCACAGTCCCCATTCTGCCCATCCTGGCGGGTACTCTCAGGAGCCGCTGACACCACTCTCTGTGTGACTTCCTCTGCAGGGCATGGGGGGGCAGCACAATTACTTTGGCCTTTGGGTGGATGTCGACTTTGGGAAAGGACACAGCAAAGCCAAGCCCACATGCACCACGTACAACAGCCCGCAGCTGTCGGCCAAGGAGCACTTCTGCTTTGATAGGATGGAGGTGTGGGCGGTCGGGGACCCCTCGGAGGCGGAGCTGGTGAGTGGAGGTGTCCTCTGCATCCAGGCAGGGGCCTTGCTGGCCGTGCTGATGCTGGTAGCCACATAGCTCCAAGTCCTGCCAGGGAATCCTGAATGGTTTAATAGAGTAGCCCTGGGGATTTTGGACCTGCCCTCCGTGTGACCCTGGCTGGCTGGGTGGCCCTGTGCTCCCTCTGCCTGTCTGCAAGACAAGGTGGGGTCTGGCGTGCCGTCTAATTCCCTGGTGCTGCAACTGAGTCATTGAGGGCCCCTGGTACCTCTTACAACACCTCACACACATCCTCCCGAATCCCAGGGTGGGAGCCCGCAGGGAGGGGACTGTGCCCATTATCCCAGTGGGAACAGTGGAGTCCTGCTTCCACTCCATCAGGGGACAGCTAGCCGGATGTCACTGCTTGCTCTTGGTTACTGGGGAGCCCTCCTCTCTGTGCTTGTCGCTGAACACACCCACCCACTTCTCTCTTCCCCAGGCCAAGAGCAACAAGAGCATCCTTGATGTGGACCCCGAGGCCCAGGCCCTGCTGGAGATCAGCGGGAGGACCCGCCACAGCGAAGGGCTCCGGGAGCCCCTGGACGAGAACGACTAAGGAGGAGCCGGGGCTGCGGCTCAGTGGAATAGAAGGCCTGTCTGTGCCCCATCCCCTCCCTCGTTGGCTTAACTTTACTGGAGAGCACATGGGCCATGGCCAGGTGGTCCTAGACCTGCTCAATCAGACCCAGAGGCAAGAAAAATCCCTCTGATGCCCTGGACTGATGGGCAGAAATCGTTAAGTGTCAGGTCAGTGACTTAACCTTACCCTTTGTTCATTTACTATCAACAAGACTCTGCGATGCTGAGACATTTGATAGCTCTGCCGCCATTAGCATGTTAGGAGCCCGAGTTCCCTCCTGGAGGAGCAGGCTCCATCGCTGGGGTTCCCGAGGCCGTCCTGGTTAGAAAGTACACCTTGATGGTCTGTTTCCGCTCTTACAGGTCAGAGGCATTTGGGTGAAAGTCTTTATGCTTTTTTTGGTACAGTTTGCAATGGCTTGGAATTTCTGTATTTTTTTTATAAAGGCATGAAGAAGTGTATAAAAGGGAGAAATGAAAGCTAACAACTTTGATGATAACACGGTCTCATGGTGGCACAGCTCCTTAGGAGGTGTCTGCAATTAAGGTCCCCCGTCTGGCTTTCTCAGCTGTGTTTAAATCATTCTGTGTCATGAACAAATGGGGCATTTGGGAGGAGCAAAGTTTTGGTTCTGTTAAATCTGGGAGCTTGGTCAATATGCATATATATGGCCCATCTTGTCAGTAAGTGGTGAGTGACATCCCAGGGCTGGCCTGGCGTGTAGACCTCTGGGCCAGAGTCATAGCCCTCAGTATTACTGCTTGCCCAGGGCTGCTTTCAAAGGGGATGATGGGCAATTCAGTGGTGTAGACTCACTCTAAATAAACTTCAGTTATCCTGAAATACTCAACATTACATAGGTGGGAGGGGGGTGTCCCATCAGACACAGGTCTGGAAAACCGCATGCTCTGAGGCCGTCAACGCTGCCACTACTTAAAGGAACTGTGAGCTCTTCTTTAAGAGGGATTTCTCTTCCTTTAGTCTTTTGCTGTAACCCTTGACCTTTTGCAGATCAGATGAAAATGCAGCCTTTTCCGTAGTTCGCCTTGATTATAAGCCATAGTAAACTGAGCTGTTTGGATTTTGCAGGGAAGCTCATAAAAACTTCCACTTAGCAATACCCCCAACTATGCCTTGTGTATTGGCTTCCTAAAGAAAGCGCATGCTCAGAGGCGCGCCACAGACAGGCATAGTCATGTTTGGTATACCTATAAAAAGCCAGCTTTTAATGGCTTGTTGGCAACATTATATGATCTTAACTGACAGCTTAGCAGATTCGGAATATTAAGATCCTCAAATATCTCCTCATGAATCCAAAGAATTAGGTCCCTACTGTCACTTAGTTTTTAGATTTTTTTGGGTAAAAATGCAATTAGATACCTCACTAATAAAAGGTCGGCGTCTGTGCCTTGAATAACACTTGCTGGTGCCTCTGCCTTCCGGCTGTCAGGAGGGTTATAATTTGTCTACTGATAAATAGCTCGCTTCTTACCTTGAGCTTGTTCTAACGAAGAGTTCAGATCACAAAGGGGGATCTGCTTCCTGAGAGGACCGACACACAGGGAAGCAGGGCACCTGCTGGGTGTTTGGCACCCGTGCGCTGCCCTGGGGTTGAGATTCTGCCTCTCAGCAGACTGACAGCCAGTTAGCTGGGTCTGAGAAACTTCCAACGCCGGTTTTAACAGATGAAGAGTTTGTTCTTTTGTGAAACCAGACTCAGTGTTTCTTAGCGGCCATGGTTTTCTTGTTCATTTATTAGTAAGGAATATGAAATTAATAGGTTTCCAAACACTGAACCACCTTTGTATTTTAATTCTCATTCTGCTAATGTGTTGGCTTTAGTTTGGTTTGTCCATGTTTAGTACTTTGTAGCAATGTGTATAAGCGATTTGGTCTGGAATTACATTTTATGTAAATCGTGCTTTAGTTTTATTTTATTATTATTATTTTTAATTAATTTTTTTTTTGAGAGAGTCTCACTATGTCACCCTTGGTAGAGTGCGATGGCATCACAGCTCACAGCAACCTCAAACTCTTGGACTTAAGCAATTCTCTTGCCTCAGCCTCTCAAGTAGCTGGGACTCCAGGTGCCTGCCACAGCGCCCTGCTATTTTTTTTGTTGCAGTTGTCATTGCTGTTTAGCTGGGTTCGAACCCGTCAGCCTGGGTATATGTGGCTGGCACCCTATCCACTGAGCTACCGGTGCTGCCCGTGCTTTACTTTTAAAATTGTACTGGCTTTACAAAAATAATTTAGAACCTTTTGCCAGTTTCCAGAAAATGCAAATGGAGGGAGTTCTTTAAAGTTTAGGTAGAATTCATCTTGTACTTGGTTTGGTAGTCAAGGATGGTGTTAACCCTTGATAACCTTATCAGCTTCTTTTACCATCTGGGTGGTTTTAATAAATCTTCTGGGATTAGCGCTGACCATTTTCATATTCCCTAGTAAAATTTCCACTTTCTGTTTTCACATTAATTTCCGTAATACCGACCATTGTATCCGTAATCTTTTGTAGTTGTCCATTTCCCCCTTCTTTTGTTTCCCTTTCATTTTCCTAGATTGGTTTCTCCCAAGTATGTTTTAAAATTAATTTTGCTTTTATATTTCCTCTTGCGTATGTTTCCTCTAATTTTTCGAGTTGTTAAATTACTAAAAAGTGAAAGTCAGTAAATATATGAAGCTATTCCTTTTTTCTCTTTGGGGTCTGTTTTATTTTGTAGTGATGCATAGATTCTGAGAGGTATGTGTATATTATCAGCTTCTAGATTTTAGCAGTTTTTTTTATTGTGATTTTTCTCTTGGACCCAAGTGTATTTAAATTTTAGTATGCTGGATAATTTTTTACTTTTATTGCATATTGATTAGAGAATTCATCCTTATCTATTTTTTGGGATCACATTGAGGTTTTATGTCCTGACATGTGGCCAGTTAGTCTCCTAAATGAATTTTCTGTGTGCCTTTTCTAACTTTTTCATACTGTTTGCTCTTTGAATTTAGATGTTGTGTTGGTGTATAGTCTGGCCTACAGGATTTTTGTTGATGATTCTTTATTAAATTCTTCTTTGTCTAACTTAATGCTTTTGGCCTTGATTTTAATCTTGCCTGATATTCACAGTGTCAACCCCATTTGTACATGATGTTTGCAATTGCCTGGCATTTTTTGTTCAATTGTTATGAATATGGATTTTTTTCTTATAAATGTTATTTTGAAATAATTTTAGATTCACATAAAAAATTGCAAAAAACTGTATAGGAGTTCCTGCCTACCCATCGCCCATCTTCTCCCAGTAGAAACGTTCGACAGAGCTGTGGAGTGCAATTATTAAAAGCAGAAAATGGATGTTGTCAGTACAATACTATTATTTATCTCCAGTGAGTTTTGGCAGTTTGGTTTATTAATGTCTTCAGTTTAGGTGCCTAAAGATGTCTGAGGTATTAGTCCCTCATTATTTTAATTTCTTAAGGGGTCTGACCTTGGCAATTTGTCTCTTTCAGTTTTATTGGTCTTTTCAAAGAACTAGCTTTAGATTGATTCTTCTGTTCTTGAATTTGATTTCTGGTCTCTATTTTTATTTTGGTGAATATTTAGCTACTATTAACAAAATGTTTTATAAATGTAAATCAAGCTAAGTTGCTTGATGGTGGTGTTAAAGTCTACTATATCCTTGATGAAAGAAAGTCTTCATTTTAGTGTGGTCCAATTATCCATTATACTTTATTGGAGTTTTGTCTTGTTTAGTAAAATTTACCCTTTTCTTCCAAAAGCTTTGTTTTATCAATCTTATTTTATATGGTATATGTAAGAGGTACAAATATCTTTTGCTGTTGTTATTGCAAGTATCACTAGACCCTGGTTCCTTTTAGTATAAGAGATAGGGTTTTGCGGTGTTGCCCAGATGGAAATGCAATGGCCCATCACGGCTCACTGCAGCCTCCCGACTCAGGCACGCGCTGCCATGCCTGGCTAGTTAAAAATTTTGTAGAGACTTAGGGTCTTGCTATGTTGCCCAGGTTGGTGTCAAACAATCCTCCCACCTTGGTCTCCTGAGTTGTTGAGATTCTAGGCGTGAGCCACTGAGCCTGGCATATTTACTTATTTTTTAATGGGAAGCCTATATCTTGGAACAGCAGTTTGCCAAAGGATCCCGAGAAGTGGTTCAGGAAGTACTCCCCACCCGGAGGGAAACACCTGGTAAGTCTATTTGTGGGACATGGTTCAGCATTGACCTCTTGGTTCTGGGGAGATACCACCCCTGCTCTAAAGGTTTCTTCTCTAGACACCCCTGGGAATGCTGCTTGTCAGATGGCACATCTGGGATCTCCTCCTTTAGCCTGGTGTCATGGGTGGGGCAGGGGAGAAGAGCTTCCAGGTTGTGGATCCTACCTTGGGGGACTTTGGAATCTGCCTGGGAGCTGCAGACGTCCCCTCTGCACTTTCTCTTCCTGATGTGGCCCAGGTTTCACCAGCGTAGGTGAAAGCTGACTCATAGCTGCAGGCTTCCAACTGGCCATTTGCAGGAAAAACAGTAAATCCACCTCAACCTCGGGCTATAGGCCCCTGGCATAGCACTTTACAAAATACTCCAAACGCTCATTTACAATGAGGAAATGGGGCCTCAAGGAGGACAACGTGTGGCAGTCCTGCCGCCGGCACGGCTGTGCGCTGGCAGGAGGGGGCTGCACACTACGGCACAAAGACACAGGCGCTATAATAAAAATCACTGATTTAATAAATAGTGTGATGTTTCTGGGCAGGCTGCTCTCTGGTGTCCCAGAGCCGGGGCCTCCCGAGGCTCCTGCAGGTCCCTAGTGGGGAGAACCGAGTGAGTGACCTACTGCTATAACGTCCCCAAATCTCCCTCTGAGGAGTCTGCATGGCAGAAGGACTAGGGGAAGAGCCAGAGTCACGTAAAAATAGAGCCTCTGGGGGACGTGCCAGGGAACGAGGGCCACTATATGTCTTCGTGGTACGTCTGCACTTCCATGGCTCTAGGGCAGTATTTCTCAAAAAGTTTGAGGAGTTCTGAGACAATGAAGACAGATGAAGCCAATCCGGTTAAAGACAGCAGATCTGCCAAAAGGGGAAGGGAGAAAATGGTCAGAGTACACATCACACCCCTCTGGGTCCGGGCCCTGCCCCACGGCCACGCGGTCTCGTCAGGCAGAGTTGGTCCCGGGCTCTAAACCACAGCAGTGGCTACAGCCAGAGTAGGAAGGCGGGAGCTGTCACCCAGGGGGCGGGTCCCAAGTCACTGCTTCTTGCAAACGCAACTCCCCAACCCCCATGCTAAGCTCCCCATCTAGGAAACCTGCCTCATTCCATTCCATTAATTCCTAAGCCTCCTTCTGCCTCCGCTGTGTCCTGCCCGGCAGACCCATCTCTGGCCCCTGCTCTCAACACGCAGGCTGCCCAGCAGTCACTCTACGTTTGTTAAGCTGCCTTTCTTCCCAGAGGACGGAAACATCTGTCAAATCTTGTTTTGGGGGCTCCCTTTCTTTTGTCTGCTCCTGCAGGGAATTGAGCAGTGACCCACGCTGACAGTGCTTTTCAGGTGACAGGGAAGAGTCTTACCTGAGGTGTCTCTACGGCCCCAGACCTGACTGATCACCCTGAGCTGGGCCGGAGCCATGTTCCACCCCGGGCTCTGATGGGCCTATGGGGCTGCCTCCCCAGCCTCCCTGTCCTCTGTCCCCTGGTAGTGGGGGGCCAGCAGCAAGCCTGGGCCAGAAGGGAGGGGAGAACCTCCTCTTTACAACTGTCCCTTGGTCCCTCTCCTGCTGAAACAGGGGCTTCAGAGGAAGGTCTCACCCCACTGGGGTGAGAGGTATGGCGTCCCCAGGTTTCTGCCCAAGGCTTATGCACTCAGGGCCCTTAGAAAGCCACAGTCACTAAATCACGTCCCTTTCAGCAAGGACTAGAGAAAATCCAGCTCTCTGTCTTCAGAGGAGCAGGTGTCTGGGTCACATTGCTGGGCCCAGGCCTCCCACGGTGCCTCCATCCCTACCCATCCTCCCCTGGGCCCTACTCCGGGAGCGGCCTTGCCCCAAGTCTCCCTTATGTCCCCCATCCCATGAAGCAGAGCAAGAGGCCACATAAGAGTCCATTCCTTTGAGGACGACTTTGGCCCCTCAGGGTGCTCTGCTGTCCAGCTGCTCTCCTCCCATCAGCCAGCGCCATGCCAAGCAGCCAGGCTGTGCCCCTGCTCGAGGACCCTGGTCCCCTGCACTCACCTAGCACTCCCAGGTTCTCAGTCTGGAAGACCTTCTGCAGGGGTGGGATGTAAATCACGGCCAGCTGCCCTAGCACTGAGCCGAGCACGGAGTAGAGGAACATGTGGTTCCTGAAGAAGCCGACCTCAAATATCAGCTTGGTCTGCGGGACGAGAAGGCCTCGTCACCCATCTGCAACCTGCGTCGCAGCTAAGGCAGCAGGGCCTGGCTGCCCCCGCGGAGCCTCAGCACCTGTCACCAAGAGCCTAAGGTCCTGCAGTGAGGGGGGCTGCCAGGGTGGGGGGCCCGGGCCTCACCTGGGAGCGGCAGGTCAAGGCGTTGAAGAGGTCAAACAATACAAAACACGTGAATGTCATCGTTGTGGTGCGCGGGGTGTTGGCTTTGTCCTCGGGCATCTGGAACATTAGTGCACAGGAGGGAGGTTGTAGCAGAAGACGAGGTGGTTCCGGGGATGCAATTCATCACCACCCACAGAGCTGCAGGCAGGGCTGGCTGTCCCCAGGGCAGGCTGCAGGCGCTGCCTTCAGCCTCACTGTCAGCAGTCATGACACCAGCAGTGAGTCTCCCGGGCACACGTGCCCGCCACAAGGACCCAGCCCCTCGTCAGGACTGTCAGCTGCTGGGATGATAAGGCTGCCTAGACACGATGGCACAGAGAGGTGGCACAGCCATGGAAACACCACCTCGTCCGGGAGGTAAGGCTCCCAGGGAGCTGATGCTATGATGGCTACTTCCATGTAACAGAGCGTCGCTTCCTGTAGCTAGGTCAACAAGGGCTGGCTCGTAAGAGGTACCTGAACCTGGGCCCAGGGGCAGCCCTCGACCTCTCCCTGCCTGGTACTGGAACCCTGGGGACCCGAGCTGAGGTCACAGTCGGGCCAACATTGCAGTGTATGGCCGGAGCTGAGGGGAGACCAGTTCAGAAGTTTCTGGGCAGTGCTCACTTCAGCTTCCTACCGCCTGAGAGGCCCCGCTCCCTAGCCTGGGCAGAAGGCCCTCCTCGTTTCTTGCCTAAGTTCAGCTGCCAGAGCAGAGGTGTTCAGACGTGAGCCTTAAAACAGCATCTGTGGCAGCAGGGCCTGGGTAGGGCCCAGGCATCTGCGTTTCTCACAGGCTCCCAGGCCCACTGAGCCACCGCCAGGACCGGGGAGGCCTGTCTCTTCCCCCATAGGCTGGACAGGTGAGACTGCAGGGAACTCAGGGCAGGGGTAGCAGAGAAAGCAGGCCAAGGCTAGGAAAGGGAGTCTTGTGGACAAATGTGGCCCTGCTGGCCAGCGTCCCACCCTACTTCCCGCATATAGGCAAGAAGCTGGATGGATCACCTGCCTGCTGCCCATCTAGGCCATTGTACATCTCAGCCCAGAGTGCCCTGAACCTGCAGGCCAAGAAAATGACCCCTGATGAGATCTGAGGCCAACTGCCAGTTCTGGAGATTTCGAATTGTCCCCTGGTGACAATAATAGTATTAGGGGGCACCCTGCCTCTGTAGAAAGAAATCTGAATTTCTTTCTGAAAAGCCTCAAGTCCTGTCCACTTCCTGACAGCCCCACGGTCTCCTGCGTGAGCCCCCCAGGAGTGAGGCAGGACCATCCAGTTCAGTGTCTGTGCCATGAGAGGTCAGCAGGCTCACCTCCTTCCAGAAGATGAACAGGGTCCCACTGATGATGACCGCGGCAGACAGGAGCACCTTCAGGAGGAGGGCACGGCTGAGGATGGTGTCCTTGATGCTCCGCGGAGGCTGCCTGAGGGCGTCTTTGTCAACTGGCTCTACCCCCAAGCTGCTCAGGACAAGAGAGACACCTTGAAATGAATCATAATGGAAAAAGGACCCTCAAAGCTATGTCTGGCAAAGCCTGCCGGGACAGGGTGTTTGCCACATGCCCTGGGTGTTGCAGTCCTGGCAGCTGTATGCCTCTACACTCACGCCGGCCTCTCACTCTGTGCCCCAGACATCGGGGGAAAAACCACCTGAGGAGGCTGCCCACCCTGTGGTCTTGGAGCCAGGCTTAGCTGTCCCTTACACTTGGACGATCCCATCACCACAAGGGGACCCCCGAGAGTCAGGATGCAGGCTCTGCCCTGTGCAGAGCCCCTGTCAGTGAGGGCCGCTGCCTCCAGCCAACCTCCAAACAGCAGGGGAGGCAGGTGGTATGGCGGAGCAGGCCAGTGAGGCCCCCACTGCGGGGAGGGGATTCATCCGAGGGCCAGCACTGTACGTACACTATCGCACTCTTAGGGAGAGCTTGCAACACTCACAATGGGCTGCGGGGGGACAAACAAGGACAGGCTTTCCCTGGGCAGCTGCAGTGATTAAGGCAGCTGAGACCGTAAGCTGGCTACTTCAGAAACAGCATCTAATGCCAGTCTTCCGACTCCACAGCCCACTCTTTCCCCTGTGCCCTCAGGCTGGCTTAGGTCCCCCTTCTCACTCACTCCTGCAGCTGGTGACTTTCTGAGCAGCTGCTGTGGCCAAGCTCTTTAGAAGCTGGCAATAAAGGAGGGAAATTATCAAGAACCCTGCCTTGCGAAGCTGACAGTGTAAAGGGGAGGCAGGTTAGAACCAGATAAATAAGATACACGTTATATATGCATGTGTATAGGTATATACGCCTGTGTGTCTGTGTATCCACATGTATCTCCATTTTCACCTTTAGGGAAAACTAAAGCAGGGTGAGGGGACTGAAAGGAGGAGGCTGCTGTTAGAGCAATCAGGGAGGACTTCTCAGAGGCAGTGACTAGGCAGGGGGGCAGAAAGCTCGACCCTCTCCCAGCCCTGCCCACCAGGTGCGCCCCTCTCACCCCAGTGCACACGTCAGTTTTCTGGGAACTCGTTATGGAGAGTCACTGTTCATCCCTGCAGCCCGGCCGCCCCGCCTCACCTCTGCGCCGGTGGCCCGTCCATGATGATGTTGATCCACAGGATCTGCATGGCATTCAGGGGGCTGGGCAGGTTGAACACGGTTGACAGAGCGATGAGGCTCAGGGCGGAGATGCTCCTGCGGGCACGGGCAGACACAGGCCATCAGCAGCTGCCCCTGCTTGGCACCCAATTCTGGGAAACGCTGGGCTCCACTTACGTGCTCAGCTGGAACCGGACAAAGTTTTTGATGTTGTAGAAAATCCCCTTGCCTTCCTCCACTGCATTCCTGTGAGAGAAGAGGGCGGTTACTCAAGAGGGTCCTGGGGGAGGGCACAGTCAGCTCAGCAGCTGCTGAGCAGAGCAGCGGTGACCAGCCTGGGTGGACATTGCACTCGGAGCCCAGGAGCACACACCAATAGGAGACAATATTGCCCTAACTGATGCCCACCAGGGACTAGTCCCTAAGCCATGTCAGTGTGCAAATCATATCCTCAACGCCTCCAGGTAGATCCTAAATCTCTCCCATCCTGAGTCCATAAACCCTGCCCCTTGCCCAAGACCCCTGACGTGCTTAAGGCTCCTCTGTGACTTACCAGGGAAGAGATAGCAAACCCATTACACCTGAAAATGAGATCTGGGGGCGGGACAGAGTGGGGGTCAGGAGGTGGGCGGGCACCACCTGCTGCGTCCTCAGCAGGCTCTTTGCAAAAGTCCTTATGAAAACTTGGCCTGAGGTCCCTAATGTAGTAGGAAAAAAACTGTCTAATGCCTCCCCATAATTTTACTAAAAGATTGTGTGAAAGAAAATTATAGAGTTATGACTATACTTTTTCTTTTTAACTAAGAGAGTACGTGTGTGTGTGTGTGTGTTTATTGAGACAAAGTCTCACTATGTCACCCTTAGTAGAGTGCTGTGGGGTCACAGCTCACCTTAAACTCTTGGGCTCAAGTGATTCTCTTGCCTCAGCCTCCCAAGTAGCTGGAACTACGGGCTCCTGCCACAACGCTGGCTATTTTGTTGTTGTTGTTGTTGTTTAGCAGGCCTGGGCCGGGTTTGAACCCACCAGCCCCGGTGCATGTGGCTGGTGCCCTAACCACTGAGGGACAGGCACCGAGCCAGGAGTATGTGTTTTAAGGATTCCTGTAGTGAATCCACTGTAGAAAAAAGACTGCTCTGGGAAGAGCATGATCACACAGAACTTAAGTGTTTGTTCAAGATTTTTGACATCAGGCTTAAAGAGTTTTCCCCAATTACTGTGAAAAAAAAAAATGAGTAAAATCTCAATTAGAACTAATTAAAATCAGATCCAGAGGAAAGGTACATCTATTAAGAGGAAATACTGATAAATGAAACAGAAGAAAAATTTTTTGTTTTTTTCGTAATCCCAGAACCTAGAGATGACATCAGTGGTGATTGATACGGGGCATTTCTGGCTGGTCCTGTCTCTCTTCACTGCGCATGTCCACAGGGCACACGGGACTCGGTGTAATATCCCCACGTGCATCTTCTCAGCATGCTACAGTAGGAACAGTGCTATTTCTTTGTGTCATCAAAATACTTTTCAAAACACGACTTTTACCTGGCATGCAGCACTCCTCTGTCTCACCGTGAGCTACTTAGGGGGACGCTAGGCTTTCCTTATACATAACTCACTGCTGCTGCCTGCAGACCTGACCCAGCTCTCCTAGAGAGGCTGGGGCCTGAAACACAACTGCAAGTGAAAAACTCAAGTTCTGCAAGTGTCCGTAACATCCCCTGGGTGCTGAGTGCGACTGGCCCCACCACCCTACTTTGAGAGGGCCTTGGTGTCTGCAGGTGGTAACACCTCCCACTGCCGTGAGCTATGAGATCCAGCAATCACTGGGGATTCCTTGGGACCTCTTCTTGGCAGGAGCCCCCTCTGTCACTACAGTGGCAGATCCCACAGGGAAGCAGGCAACCTAAGGTGTTTTGCAACTGCGAATCCCCCTCGTGGGCAGCTTACATGATGGCTGAGAAGTCGTCGTCCACCAGGATCATGTTGGCGGCCTCTTTACTGACATCCGTCCCTGTCCGCCCCATGGCAATTCCAATGTCGGCAGACTTCAGGGCAACCGCATCGTTCACCCCATCCCCAGTCATGGCCACAATGGCTCCTGACTCCTGCAAAGCCTTTGGAGAGAGCAGGCAAGAGAGGTCTGCGGGCTGAGGACCCACCTTGGGTCCTTCCTCCTGACACTCTGCTACGCACACTGTGGCCACAGTCGAGGGACCCTCTTAGAGGACACCACGTCGGCTGGCCTGAGCCTGAGTCCCAGCTCTATGCAGAGCAGCGTGGGAACCGGACAAGCCCTTCACCCACTCAACCTCAGTTTCCCCCTCTGCAAAGTGAGATCAACCAACCCAACTTCATAGGGCCGTTGTGAGGTCCAAACCAAGATGATGGACACAGTGGAGCCCACCACTGTCAAGAAAGCCTCATAACACTTATCCATTACTATTAAAAAATAATAATCAGCACTGCATGCCCTGAAACCATGAGGGGCCCAGTAAAGATTAATATTTTCTTTGAGTAACAACTTGCATAGGGATTTGCTCTGTAGAATTAAAAAACATAACAAAAGAAAAAGCGTAACTACTGGAAGAGTCCACAGGCAAATTTTCCAAGTACATGAGAAGAAAGCCAAGCACACTTTGTGTCTTTCAGTTTTTTGATGCACAATCAGCTCTTTACCGGGCCCTTGCAATGCTTCAAGAGAATCACAGGCCTGGCTTTGTTTGATCCTCTTGCCAGCCTTGCACACCAGCTGATGTCATTAATAGTGTCCCCATTTTACAGATGAGGAAACTGAGGCACAGAGTTACATCACGAGAATGACGCCAAGGAGTGCCCAGCTAGCATGCTAGTAAAGGGTCACTTCCGTTTATTTTTTCCCTTTGCCTTATTCAATTCTAGCTCTTTCTTTGTGGCAAATGGCCCCCGAGTTCTTTCTTCCTCCTCCTAATAGGCTGCCGGGGTAGATGACATTTCCCAGCATCTCTTGCAGCTAGACCTGGCCACATGACCTCGTGCTGGTGGGGTGGGGTGGGGGTGTAAGCAGGCAATTTCTGAGCCCTGCCCTTCAGGGACCTGCCTGCCCACCCCTGCTAGCTGTGAAAAGTCCAGCCCTGGAGCAGCAGCCTTGGGCACAGAGAAGGAAGCCACGGTCGGGTCTTGTACCAATGCGTCTGGGGCCTCCCTCACTCAACGTACCTTTATGATTTTGAGCTTGTGCTTTGGGCTGGTCCTGAAGAACACAGACACCTGGAAACAGGGAGGTAACAGAGCCAAGAGTCACAGAATTCAGAGCTGGAGGCCCACCCACTGCCCCTGCTGAGCCTCTGGGGAACCTTACCTTTGAGGCGCGGTCAGCCAGCTGGTCCTTCTCCAAGCTGTCCACCTCCTCTCCAGACATGGCTTGCAGCTTCCCGTTGCCCAGGCCGATGTTTCTGCCTTTAGAGAGAATCAGCTCTGAGGGCCTGAGACTGTGTGACCCCACCCAACGGGTCCCTATCTTGGCCACGAAGAACAAGAATGCAACCCTGATGGATACCACTGACCGGTACCTGCTGTATAAACACGATCTCAATTCTATCCATGTTAACGTGTGACAAGAGCCTTGCTCACCCCACTTTAAAGATGGGGAAACAGTGACTTTCCCAAGGACATATGGCTGGTAAGTCGTAATAATGGAACCTGGCAAGGTTCTATCTGATGCCAAAGATTTTACCTTTTCAGTGCCAAATGGCTTCAAGACAGGGAAAGAACCCAAGGTGTGGCAACCCTCAAAGCAGTAATAATTGGAGGAATCAGAAGAGGGCTGCTCGCTGTCTGCTGATGAAGAGTCTGAGGGTCAGAGTGCTCAATGCTTTGCCAGAAATACATAGATAGTGGCAGAAACCAGTATCTGGGGCACAGTGCTGCCTGTGAAGATGAGGTTCAGTGTACAAGAGGACTCTTCCCTTCAGGAGAACCTGCCAACATTTTGGAAATGGGAACACAGCTCCGCAAATCTCTTTTCTGAGCATGCAGAGCCAGTGTGATCACTCCTGACCAGAGTCACCCAGGATGACTGGTGGCAGTGGCCCTGCTGTAAAGGACGTGGGATTCTTTCTTTCTTAATCCACTCGGTCCATTACCTATTGCCAAGGCTGTTTCCAGAGCATCTCCCGTTATCATTTTCACGGACACTCCTGACTCCGAGAGAACTTTCACCGCTTCCCTCACGCCGGCCCGTGGAGGGTCGATGATGCCGACGAGACCCAAAAACGTCAGCCTCCCCAGCTCGGGCCCTGAGGCCAGGGCCAGCACTGAGGAGAGACCAAAGCCCAGCAAGAGTCATGGGGGCCCAGGGACCATTCTTAGGCCGAATACAGGCCCCACCCTGGCCCAGATCCCCCTCTGTCTTTAAGGGGTGGGGGAGGCAAATTCCCAGACTGCATAGGGGAGGCAGAGAGCTCTCGCTGGCTCTCAGGCCTGTACAGATGTGCCCTGAATTGACGACAGCCCCAGGACCAGCCTGCACAGACGGAAATGAGACTGTGGTCCGTTTGTTCAAGTTACAGAATCTGGCCCCCGCCCCAACAATAACAGCCACAGAGAAGCTTTGAAGTGGTGGACAAGGGGACAGCTCTTCCCTTCATCTGCTCTGTGCACCTTTTGTCTCCTCCAGCAGACTTGGAGTAGCAGCTACCAGAGGTTGAGAAAAATCTACCGAGTTGGGTGGACTCTCTCTGGGGGCCTGCCCCTGACTCTGTTTCAGTGGTACAGAAGCTAGGCCCAGCCCTTGGGGGCCCAGTGGTCTGACAAGAGGGTGGAGTAAGAACTGGCCTTTCATTGTCACCTTACTGACCCCGAAGGGGGCTGTGACTTAGAAGTCTCTAGCACTTCCCTCTTGCATAGCCATGACGCCATGCTAATAATGTCGGCGCCATGTGCTAATAATGGTGGTGTTATGTGCTAATGATGTGAGTGCCATGTGCAAATAATGCTGGTGTCATGTGCTAATGATGTGAGCGCCATGTGCGAATAATGCTGGTGCCATGTGCTAATAATGCTGGTGCTATGTGCTAATAATGCTGGTGTCATGTGCTAATGATGTGAGTGCCATGTGTGAATAATGCTGGTGCCATGTGCTAATAATGCAGGTCCATGTGCTAATAATGCTGGTGCCATGTGCTAATAATGCAGGTCCATGTGCTAATTATGGTGGTGCTTTTCCTCCCTTTCCCAGTGCTCCCCTCTCAACGCTGACGGGTCTACAAATCCCAGAAGCCCCATCACAAGCATGCCCTGCCCCTGGGAAGCACATGGAAAAGCTCTATCCCAGAGGACCTTGCTTCTACCTCTGCCCCTATCACCCTGCCTCGCCTTACCACTCCATGGGACATGCCATCTTTTCCTCGGGGGAGATGCTGCAAAGCCCAAGCCGAGTTTCTAGGGGTTCCAGCAGGCTGAGGGGCTTTGCTAAGTCCCCTGGCCCCACTCTATGCCTATCACACGGCAGGCGCTCAGTTCACACCCACTGGTGATGAGTTGCAGCCCCTCTGATTCCCCGGCCTGCTGTGGGCTTGGAGGAACGCACAGGCCCTTTGTAACTCCAGTCACCAGGATGCACTTTCCCAGCCACAGGTCGGAGTTATGCCCATTTATAAAGGTGAAAAGACTCATGTGTTGGGGGAGGCAGTGGAAAGTCTCAACCCACCTCCATAAGTGACCAACTCTTGCTATGTTCTCTTTCGACGCCCTGTGTATGGGTTCAAGAGCTGGCTCCTCTCCAGACTAGCTGTGTGGCCTTGCCAGTTCCTCAACCTCTCAGGGCCTCACCGCAGCCCAGGGGGGATGCAGGGCATGGTCAGGGGGTGGGGGAGCAGGACCCAATTACCAGTGTCATGTAGAGCAGGGATAGGGCTACATGGGAGATTTATATACTAAAGTGGCCACTCTTTAATGATGCTATCAGCAGATGGCAATGTGACGCAAATGTGTAGCTACTTAATAACTTGGCATGTCAGCCGTAACAGCTGCAACAGCCAGTTCCATGCCAGTCTCTCCTGTGCACGGCGTCTTCCACTCCTCCCAAAATCCACCAAGTAACAGCTACTACGCCTCCTTGGTGCAGAGGGAGAAACTGAGGCACAGGGTTCCCTGTGAGGCTGTTATAGATCTAAGTGCTGCACAGACCCTTCTGGGGGCACTGAGATGGGTAAAGTGCCCCTGCTTTGGGGGAACACACGCCTCACTCAGGAAGAGGTGACACACTCTCAAGGGTTGGCCATGCTCTGCCCCAGTGATCCTTGAGGGCCTCGCCCTGCACAGCGTGACTCATGATTCTGCTCCCTGAGCGGGAAACCATGGCAACTGGAAGGGACAGGGCAAGCCCAGCCTCTTGTCTTCCCAAGAGGATGCAGGCTGTCTGGAGTGTTTTAAACGCTTCCTCTGAAGCTGAACGTGGTCACAAGTGACACCGCAGGGAGGCTCTGGTGCAGAAAATTGGAAATGGCTGACAAATGAAAAATGTTCCTTGATGAAAAGGAGTTTGGGTTTTCCTAACAAGAGGCAACAACAAGGGAGCCCTGCCAGGCAAGCTGGTGGAGGGAAGGAGGAGGCGGCATCCCATTCATCTGTCTTAGAAAACTCAGCAAGTGGGGGCCACCTGTCTCAGACACAGGAGCCACACACAGACCCATGGGTGTCCTTAGTGGCTGGAATTGGGGGGCTCTTTGACTTTACTCTGACATAAGATTCTAAGCTCACTTTGCTGCTGTCAGCATGCTGCTGGTAGTGACCTTATCCACTAAAGACCCTGCATTAAGGTACCCCCCAAAGTCAATGCTGTGTGCAAACTTAGAGCTCCAGAATGAGGCCACAGGCACTGACCCCGTAGACCGAGGGATCCCATCCTCCTCTCTTCCTGCTGGCAGAACGACCTCTGCTGGGGCGTCAGTGGCAGGGGGATGCCCCCGTTATTGTACATGGTGCAGTGGCAAATCACCTCTTCAAAGGCCCCCTTCATGAAGTAAATGTCTTCTCGATCCTTGGAAAAGACAAAAGGAAAAAAATCTGCTGTTACTGGTTATCTCGATTCCCAGTGACTGCCACCTCATTCTGCACAAGGGTCCACAGAGTGCCCCAGATGTTTGCAATGGAGTTACTGACAGTGAACAGCTACTGGTCACTGAGTCGGAGCAGGTCCGGGGAACCACGGATCTGCACATGGGGCGCTAGTCTCTGAGTAAGGTCGGTCTCTGACCCCCACCCCCATTCCACACGAAGCTCCCTTGTTCATGTCGCCCAGCGCGTCCTGGCCCATGTTACAATTTTGCTGTGTGCTTCACTTCCTGTTTTCTCTCCAGGGCAGGTGCCACATCTTTTTGTTCCCTCCTATACTCTGCTGGCAAGAGTAAACCCAAGTAAGCCGGGCATGGCTCTTCAAAGTATCCCAGCACTCTGGGAGGTCGAGGCAGGAGGGTCTCTTGAGCTCAGGAGTTTGAGACCAGCCTGCACAAGAGTGAGACCCCATCTCTATTAAAAATAGAAAAACGAGCCAGGTGTTATGGCAGGCGGCTATAGTCCTAGCTCCTTAGGAGGCTGAGGCAAGAGGATCACTTGCAGCCAGGAGTTCAAGACCAGCTTGGGCAACATAGCAAGACCCTGTCTTTACTAAAAATAGAAAAATTAGCCAAGTGTTATGGCAGGTGCCTGTAGTCCCAGCTACTTGGGAGGCTGAGGCAGGAGGATTGCTTGAGCCCAAGAGTTTGAGGTTGCTGTGAGCTAGGCTGACACCATAGCTTGGCCTAGCTCATAGCAACCTTAAACTCTTGAGGCACCCTAGCCTGGGTGACAGAGCGAGACATTATCTCAAAAATAAAAAAAAATCAAAAAAAGAAAGAAAGAAAGAAAAAAGAGTGAAGCCAAGTGAATAGATGACCATTTTCTCTGTGTTTTTTGTCAAGATCTGTTTTGACAAATATGTGGACTATAAGCTCCATGTGGGCCCTGGGTCAGTTTGGTGACACCAAGTCCCAACATTACCACAGCGTCTGCCTGGTTCACCACAGGTGCCTGGTAAACACAGGGAATGAACTCATATGAATTGGCACAGAAAGGTGCCTAAGAGGTGACAACAAGGGAAAACTGTATAACTAAAAAGTTCAAACGCTACATACAGCACGGCCTTGTTTTGAAATCTACTATCCCAGATGCTGCTACGCACACATTTAGAAGCCGGAACACTCTATTCCAGGCTGCAAAGGGGAGTTAGTTACCTGGAGTAGGGGTGGCCAGGCAGGGAAGAGGGGCAGAGTTATAAAAGATTTTAATTTTTCAGGTCATATTTCTATACTTTTTTCAATGAGAATATATCACCATTGCTGTTGGGGAAAAGAGATTTGAAGGTATAAAAAAATGTTAAAAAATTTATAATCCCTTGTAAGTACTCAGAATGTCCATCCACCCACAGCAGGGCCTGGGTGAGCCTCCTGCAGAGCAGAACAAGAGGTGAGCCCTCTGCACAGGGAGACATGACAGATTCTAGAAAGAGCGGGAGAGAAGAGGAAGGCTGGAGAAAAGGGTAGAAGGCAACTGTTTTTTATGAATCCTTTTCACTGAAGAATATCTGCAAAGCCACAGCAGATCTGAAAAGGGAAATAGAAAGATCAGCTGTGACCCCAGCCCGGGGTAGCCACAGTTTGCTGAGTACTCCTGTGGTTCCTGACAACACGCGCGTGCACGATGCTCCTTCCTGACTGTTTCCGCGTCATGGTGGTGAAATGAGCTGGTGTGGGTCAAGAACTCAGCACCGATGCAAAGATAGGACCTGCAAGTCAGCTGTGGGCTCAGTGTCGTGGGGAGTGACGAGGGGGACGCACAGGTGCTCAGCTGTAACTACTCGGTAATCCCATCACAGGCCAGTGAGTCTCACGCCTGAGCCTGCAGCAGAATCCCCACAAACACAGCTGACTGGATCCCACCCCCAGGATTTCCAACTCAGGAGGTCTGGCATGGGATGTGAAAGGCTGCGTTGCTAAGCAATTCCCAAGAAATGTTGACCCAGAGATCCTGCTTTGAGAACTGCCATTTTTAAATGAAAAGCTCATTTCAAAGAGGACCTGAGAGAATCAAAGGTTTAATCACTATCAGCCATATTTTAGTGCGTTTGAAACCTCACAGAGTGCTGGGAACTTGGGGTTCTTCTCGAGGTCTGCATTTTGCCTTAGTTTGGGCAGGGGGCCGGGGAGGGGGAGGGGGCGGCGGCAGCTGACTCACCTCATTCTTTGGGCTGCATTTTACCGCCATCCACTTCTGCTCTGAGCTGAATGGAATCTCTTTCTTTCTTACATATGAATTTTTAATGTCACTCAAGTCCATCTAGGATCATAAAATGAGACATTGTTAGTGAGTCATCTGAAGCCAATCTCCATGCAAAGCTCAGTCCACTTAAATTATTCATTCTTTAAACTGTCCACAGCAGATGAGAAATCTGGGCATTTAGCTCACACAGAAAGACCACTTATTTTCAAATGTCACTCCCAGAAAAAAAGAAAAATGTCTCTCGTCCCAGGGGAGGAACTGATGGTCTTTGCAACTGTGTCTATCTAAAACCCACTTGGAAATAGAATCCTGTAGGTAGAGTTTCTGCCGAGAGGAAGGTACAGCCATTTCCCCCAAAGAAACAACCCCCTGAGTCAGTGCAGGGGCCCTGCTCGGTCCTGAGGTGAGTTTACTTTGGAGCCAGTTATTTGACAGCTCAGAAACTCAGTTTCTCCAGTTTTAAACCCATGATCTAACCAGTGCATCCCATTACTCCCAGGGGTGGAAATGGATTGGGGGTGGGAGGTTGTGTGTAGGATGCAGACGCACGGCACACAGATGGGTCCCAGAACATCTGTGGTCTTACAATTTCATGGGGAATGCTTAAAAAGAAAGTCTCTAAAATGTCTCCTTAGGGGAGTGCTATGCATTGAATTGTGTCTCCCAAAAGATATACTGAAATCCTAATCCCAGAACCTATGAATGTCACATTCTTTGAAAACACGGGTCTTTGCAGATGTCATCAAGTTTGATGAGGTCATGAGGGTGGGTCCTAATCCATTGTGACCTGACTTAAGGAGAGGAAGACGCCCTGTGAAGACAGATGCAGGGACAGCACTGAGGGATAGGGGCAGAGAGTGGGGTGACGCCCCTGCAAGCTGAGGAACTCCTGGATCACCCCCGACTATCAGGTGCTGGGAGGGAGCCTGGCCCTGGCCACACCTATCTGCACTTCTGGCCTCCATGACTGAGATTCAGTAAGTTTCAGTCATTATAACCACCCCACCCACTTCCCCAGTCTAAGGTATATTATTTTGGCAACTCCAGGACAGTGATATGGGGGCAATGATGGAGAACAGCTTGGGAACTGCTGGCCACACCATGCTCAGGGCCCACCTGTCACATAGAAGTCACCTCATATGTGTCAGCCATTATTTATCCTATTCCAAAAGGTATATTCTAAAATCCTAAGTCAGGC
Source organism: Nycticebus coucang (assembly GCF_027406575.1). NCBI lineage: Eukaryota > Metazoa > Chordata > Mammalia > Primates > Lorisidae > Nycticebus > Nycticebus coucang. The sequence goes on along the minus strand of NC_069781.1, from coordinate 180,672,671 downwards.
CCCTCAAAGGAGGAAAATCCTAGCACGTCAAGGAAAGAGGCTCTGGACCCTCATCCTTTTCTAAGCTGCAGTGGCAGCTGGTGGTGGAAGCAAGAGGGGGTGCTGGACTCCAGAGGTCACTCCTCCTGGACGGCCAGGCCAGGCCCCTTCACTTTGGGGGCTGCTAAGTGGGGCTGACTTAGCACTTTTTGAAAAGGGGAAATATTTGGTGAGTGGAAGACAAAGAACATGATGTAACAATTTCTTAATGTTCTCCACTGGGGAGAAACCGCACCTCATCTGCCTGTACGGGGAGGCATCAAACGCTGACTAAGTCTTCTCCCTCCTACCCACCAACCAGCTCTGGCTTCCCAAAGGTGGCGCTGGAGGAGTGACAGGAAGACACACGGACACAGGGCCGAGGAGAGGGCCCAGGGCCACGCAGCTGAGAACAGGAGGCCAAAGAGGTGGATACTGAACTTGAAGGGAGGGTCCAGGTCAGTGAGGACAGATGGACTGTGCGCAAGGCTGGGAGGCCAGGAGGGACTGGCAGGTACAGGATAATAAGCAGCCGCTTTTCTCTTGACCTTGATGAGAGAAAACTGATTGGCCCTGAGCCCGAGACCAGTCACCTGGGCAGTGAGCAGTCAGGACAGCGGTGGGCAGCGGGGAGAGCAGAGGGGCTCCCACCATGTCCCAGGGAGCCACAGTCCCGGCCAGGCTGGCCGTGGACACAGATGCCGGTGCCACCAGGGTCACCCACCTTGTTTGCTCCTTTTCTTACTTTCTGCGCCCCACGTCCCTCCCCACCTCCTTTGTCCCCACTTCCTCCTCCTTTCTCTTTCCCTGCACCCTCAGGCCTGGCTGTTTTGCCTCATTTTCTTTCAAGGTGTCCCCAAGCCCAAAGCGTAGCAAGTGGGCACACCTGCAAGTCCCCTCGGTGCCTGGCACTGGGCGCCAAGTGGCCCAGGGCGTTCTGCACAGCCACGGAACTCAGGGCCCAAGGACCGACTGAGAGGAACAGGCCACCCCATGGGGCCTCGGGGAGGATGGAGCTGTGTTGGGGGTGCACAGATGAGTCCTGTTCCCTGTCTCCCCAACACCTGAAGGGGTATGAGCCATGGGGGTGCTCAGAGGATTCTTCTGGAATCTCCAGCAGAGGGGTTAGAGATCTATAGAGCTTTCTGAAGCCACACAGAACCTCCACACAGAACCTCAGAGCCCACCTGATTCAGTCTGAGGCTATTTGGGGTCATGTTCTCCATTAGTGTAATACGAAACCCCCCAAGCCTCATGTGCTCAGATGGAAACTTGAAATCTGTTAACCAACCCAGCCTGAGTGAGAGAATGGACATCCTGGAACCCTTACCTTCATTGCCAAGGCGATCAAGGCCCCCTCCGTGGGCTGGCCCATCACAGCATTCTTCCTGATGACAGCGTTGTTGGCAACACAGCCCGCCTGAAAGGGGGATTGTCTAGATGTCTACTGTTCAACCTAACCAGGAGCCAGGGGCCCTCAGGCTCTGGGTTCACTCAGGCCCCTGAAAGAGTCAGACCCTGCAGGCCCACCCATTCTTACAGCTGAGGCTTTGGGGACAAGACTTGCTTTTTAAAATAAATCAGCATCCTGGCTCTTCAAATGGAACACAGTCAGTATTTCTGACCATGTTGAGTGGTGGGTGCCATGAAGCCATTTTTTTTTTGAGACAAGTCTCACTCTGTCACCCTGGGTAGAGTGCAGTGGCATCATCATAGCTCGCAGCAACCTCAAACTCCTGAGCTCAAGCAATCCACCTGTCTTGGCCTCCCCAAGTGCTAGGATTATGGGCGTGAGCCACCGTGCCTGGCACAAAGCTGTTATTTTGATAGTAGAGAAACCAATGGGAAGTTGGGGGGACTGGTGGTTACAAGTGGTGGGTAATGGGGATCGACCACTAACGGGGATAGCGTCTTGATTTGGGGTGAAAAAGTGTTCTAGAATTCAGCAGTGACGATGGATACACAACTTAGTGAAGATGCTAAAACCACTGACCCGTGTACTTTAACAGGGTGAATCCTATGATCTATGACTTCCATCTCAGGTAAAAACTCAATGTATAAAAAATGAAAAAATGGAAACAAAGTGTATGAGTGGCTCCCAACTGCCCCCCGCCCTCGGCCTGGTGGGCTGAGCCTGGGCACGCACATTGCCCGTCTGAGCCCTGTTTCTTTTTCTTTCTTTTAAAAAAATTGATACTTAATAGTCACACATATTTTTGTTCCTTAATCTGCAAAACTGAGACAGTGGTCTCTGTGATAATGAAGTGGGACCCTGGCAGGGTCCTTGAGGGGTGGGGCTTGCTGTTCATTATGGAGGAAGAAGGTGCCTGTCACTGTGAGCTTCGAGGAAGAAGGTGCCCTGTCACTGTGAGCTTCGAGGAAGAAGGTGCCTGTCACTGTGAGCTTCGGCAGCTGGTGGGGAAAGGACCGACAGTATTTGCCGAGCACCTTGTCTGGTGTCACTTAGGTGCCCTCCCAGCAGGCTGTGATGAGCGCAAGGGACTCTAGCTCCCCCTATTGCCTCCAATGTCACCATTTCTTTCAGGGCCATTTTTCCAATGCTGTGACCACCTTACCCCTGGGTGGCCCAGTCACTGTCAAGGAGCGGTTGGCCCAACTGCTATTTCCCTTTTCAGAACGGATTTTCAGAAGTCCTGTTCGACATGCCTATTTCCTCCAGGACACTTTTGACACTTACCTCCACTAACTTGCCCACTGAAACATTGGAAAATTCCTTAATCACTTCCTTTGATGGTAAAAGACACACAGTCCCTTTGCCGTCATACCCAACTCCGCTGACCTGGAGGACCGAGCAGAAGAAAGGATGTCACCAGGAGGCAAAGGGACGCTCCCCTGGTTGGCCTGCAGACTCTTTCCCGGGCATCTACCGCAAGGACGGAATACTAAACACAGGCGAGGCTTTAGGTCTGAAGACGTTCCCTGCAGGACTGTTTCCCGGTCAGCACAGCTCGCCCAAGGGTAGAGTGAATTACAGCAAGTTCACGTCACGGCATCTTTGCAGCCATGTACGTCATGGGTAAGAAAACCCAGCACCAGCATAGGAGAGCACTTGCATTCTAGAACAGGGTGGGCAGTGTTTTCTTATAGAGACAGATAAGCAAATACTTCAGCCTTTGCAGCCTGTGCACCCTCTGTCAGAGCTATTCAACTCTGTCCTTGCGGCCCCAAAACCGCCCCTGACCACATGAACAAGGGGGTGTGGCAGTGTGCCAGTCACACCGTACTTTCAAAACTAAGCACTGGCTCATGGCAATCATTGGCCAACCCCCTTGCTCTGTAAAGTTTTGTGAAAAAGTATCAGGGTACAACATCAGGTGTTCAGGGAGCTTCCAGCTGTGCAAATGCATTCAACAGAGGCTGAAAACCACTAATGAACCAACCAGGAATCACTAGCTGGTCACCGGAGGGTAAGGGCTGTCTCCCAGCTTGCCGATTTTGTGATGTGCATGTTATTTATCAGTGATAAAAATTAAAGGGGCTACCTTAAATTAGTCTTTTGAAACAAAGTATGGGATAATTTAAAAAAAATCAGTCTTGTTTCTTGCTGCTCTCGGTAGCAAGGAGACTGTGCAATGAGCCCTGTTTGTTTCTTCCTTACTGAGCCCTAGACGACACCGCGTGCTTGCTTTCTCTAGAAAGGTGAGGGTCTGGCCGGGCACAGCTCTGTTTCCAGCCTCCTGCATTCCATCAAGACTCACCTCGGCATGAAGCCCATCGGACGTCACGAGCTGGGTCACCGTCATTTCATTGGCAGTCAGAGTCCCTGTCTTGTCAGAACAGAGGACGTTGCAGCAACCTGATTCAACCAAACACACCAGTTTGCACAACAGAGGCTTCATCAAACACCCAAGCTGGGTTGGTGCATGACACCCAAGGCTCACGCTGTCCCACCTGTAATAATCCCACCAGCTCAGGCCCCTCACCTAAAGTCTCCACGATCGGCAGCTTCTTCACAATGACCCTCTTCTTGGCCATCCGCAGCACTCCCAGGACCAAGGTGACTGTGACAACGATGGGCAGACCCTCTGGAATGGCTGCTACAGCCAGACTGGGTTGAAAGGTCAAACAGGCCCCATTAACATGCCCTGAGGGACACTGTGAGTCTCCACTGGGGTTGGCAACTCTTTTGGCCAGTGACGTTTGTCTTTGGTGTCCCCAATGCCCAGTTCTATTCTCCGTTCTCAATTCCCTGGTGCACCTGCCTCCTCCTTCAGCCCCCAGTGCCCTGAGTGCTCCCCTGCAAACCTAGCACTTGGGAAGGGGCCTTTCCTATCAGCCATCCACACTTTAGTGTAAATTAGTCTATCAGACGTTTTGTCTCTTTATGAGCTTTTGCATTGAAATTATTTTCATTTATTAGAGAGAAAGGTCTTGGGTTCCATGAAAGGAATTTCCAGACTCATACAGTGAGAGTAAGTATTTTGGCACAGAGGGTCTTCCCTGGGTCCTTTGCATTTCCCTTTTCCTTAGCTAGGGCTTAGATGTTCCTACGAGGAAGCCAGACGAGGGAATTAAGTCAGGGAAATGAAATGGCAGGGCTGTGCCTTTGCCTGTGGAGCTGATCAGGTTGAGGGTGTCAGCTTTCTTCTTTACAATCCCCCTAACTCACTGTGTCATCTCTACTTTTACATGTGCTTAAAACTTTCCTTAAAAGATTTTAAAAGCAAATGTACAAAGACACCCCGGCAACCCAATGCCCACCAGTGGGCAAGTGGGCGAGTGGTGAGTGGTGAGTGGGTGGACCGAATGTGGTCTCTCCACGCAGTGGCACCCTCTTTAGCCATAAAAAGGAATGGAGTTCCCAGACGCGCCGCAGACATGCAGGGTAGAAGAAGCCAGGTGCAAAAGGCCACAGAGTGTGTGATTTTGTTCATACGAAATGTCCAGAACAGGGAAAGCTGTTGAAACCAGAAGTAGCTTAGGGATTGCTTAGGCCTGGAGTGCAGATTGGGGGATGGGGAGTGACGGCTAAGGGACACAAGATTTCTTTTAGAGGATATAAGAAAAGATTCCAAAATCAACTGTGGTGAGGGTGGCCTCCTTCTGTGGATATGCTAAAAACCATTAAACTGTATATTTCATATGGGTGAATTCTATGGTATATGAATTAAATCTCAATAAAACTGTGTAAGGAAAAAAAGAAAAGAAACCATAGCTAGTGACTTCAGAAGAAGAGAGATGGCGGGAGGTGGAGGACAGTGTGGCCAAACTTCCCCAGCCACGCCGCCTTCCACCTGAGGCCACGCCTTTGGTGCAGGGATGCTGTGCCTTACGTGAAGCTTTAAGTGTTGTCGTCACATGGAACTTTTCACTGTAGCTTCTAGAAAGAGACTATGTTGGGACTAGAAATGACAGGGAATTTCTGATATCCAAGAAAAGCCAGAAAAAAGATCGGTAGAAGGCGCCAGTGTCACATGGAGCCTGCTCTGCAGGAGTCCTCTTGGACACGGCCAGCCCAGGCCCCAGGCTCAGAACATAAGGGAAGTGAGTCAGTCTGAGCAAGGCCAAGTGGAGACAGAGCCACCTGGGAAACAGCAACGCCCCACGTGGCCCGTGTTACCTTTCCCATGAGAAACCAGAAACCCAGTATTTTTTCCATGCTAAGTCCTAATTTTTAAATACTAGCCACAGATTCTAATTTTTAAGAAAAGATAACAATTGAAACCCCCAAGTAGTTGTTTGTACCCTCACGCCCCAGCATCCTGTTGGTGTTCAGTAAATATTTGCTGAATGAGCAAAAGTGAATAAGGAAGGGAAGTGTTCAGACCTGCGCTGGCCTCGCACATAGCGAGCACTCCACAAGGGTGGGTTACTAGTCAAAACATCCTAGTGAGATGGAGTCACAAGCTGCGGGGTATGTATACCATGGAACACTATTCCGCTATTAAAAAAGATGGAGACTTTACATCTTTTGTATTAACCTGGATGGAGGTGGAACATATTCTTCTTAGGAAAGCATCGCAAGAATGGAGAAGCAAGAATCCTAGGTACTCAACTCTAATATGGAGCCAGTAGATGATCTTATATACACCCACATAAGGAAAAACTCAATTCAAGATGGGGGGCAGGGGAATGAGGGAGTGGGGAGAGGGGCGGAGGGAGAGGGATGGGTGTGCTCTCAATTAACGGGCACAATGTTAGGGTGTATGGCACACCTCTTGGGAGCAGGACATAATTATAAGAGGGAATTTACTTAACAAAGGTAAACATTGTAACAATTCTTTGTACCCTCAATTAGCCTGAAACAATAAAAAATTAAAAGAAAAAATCCTGGTGAGGATTCCAGCCAGCCAGAATCACACAGGGCTAACTGTGTTTTACGGAGCTAAACTTTATACAGCACTAAGGGAGAGGCGAGGCACTGCCCATTCATCAGTAACACCCAGCCGGCTTCTGACATCACTTATTAGAAACAGTCCGACTTCAGAGGAGTTCAAACGTGAAAACGAACATGGACCATGGTGACCTTTTATCCGGAGACAATGGCATGTTTCGGGACAAGTTATATAAACCAAGATTACGGAATTTGGTCAAGGGGCTATGCCCAGTCTCTATGGGGACACACACACACCTTCCTTGGTTTTCCGGCTTTGGCTGACAAGACCAGCTAAGCAAACATTTGTGGAGGGTAACGACGGGGACTCTCCCCTCTATATGGCAGGGCAAGGGCGTGTTTGCATGGACTGGGAGATGTTCATAATAATAAAAAATTAATCCACAAACTAATAAAGATTAGCATGAACCAGGAAAAAGCAAGTGCCTCAGATCATCCTGAATGTTACTGAAGGCAAATGGAATGAGGATAAAGTTTTTAAAAGAAACGATTCTCTCCTTTTATTTATTTTGGAAAATCTTGCTGTTTCTACTCTGCCATTTCTACCTTCTGATTGAGCAGTTTCGAGTGACTTTCATCATCCTCTAAAAACTGGAAAAGCTCACTCTTCCAAAGTCACAAGGGAAAGGGGCAAATTGTCTCAAGTGCAAGTTCACCACGAATCAAGTGGGCAAATAAAGTGAAAAGAAATGTTAGGACAAGGAATTAGAAATGACCAACAGCACTGGGGGTGGGACAGGGAAGGCAGGGACGGATAGAAAAGCTTTCTGCTTCATCCTGGAAATATTTAATTAGTCCTTTTTGGCTCATGAACTTTTAATGGTTTATAAAATAGGAACAGAGGGTAAAGGGAGGGTGATTGGTGGGATTACACCTGCGGTGCATCTTACAAGGGTACATGTGAAACTTAGTAAATGTAGAATGTAAATGTCTTAACACAATAAGAAAATGCCAGGAAGGCTATGTTCACCAGCGTGATGAAAATGTGTTAAACGGTCTATAAAACCAGTGTATGGTGCCCCATGATCGCATTAATGTACACAGCTATGATTTAATAAAAGAAAAAAAGATAGGAACACAGCACATCATTCTTTTAGGGAGGTTTTTAAGCATTCTGGTGGCCGAGAGCCCTGGGTGCTCATCCTTCCCCCTCCTGGCCACACGACACTTGCCCTGCCAGCTTAGTCACCCGAGTTTCCAGGGTCTCAGTGTTCTCCCCTGGTTCTGTGCTTGCTTGAGCCTCGATCAGGCTTATTATGGAATCCCAGGCTCTATGTCCCTGGGGCATGTTAGAAATGCCATGTGTCAGCCTAAACCTCAGTTTCCTGCTCTGTAAAAGGGAGGCTGTGTGGGGATGTGCTGGGGTCTCATGTCTCCAATTCCCACTTGCTCAAACTATGGGGAGAAGCACTGCCCATTAATTAGTAACACGGAGCCCATTCATCAGTAACACCCAGCCGGTGTTACTGATGAATGGGCTTTGTAATAGGACACTCCCCTGCCCACTTAGTGATTTTGGCACCTATCTCAGTGAATGCTGACTGTGCAGAGTGATTGAAAAAAAATTAGGCATTTGGAATTTTCAAAAGACCTGCATTTGAGTAAATTCCATCGCTGGTTACCAGGTGACCGCGTGCACTTATTTATATACAGGCACGCTTCACCAGGTGTCCTGGACACACACACCAGGTACTGTGTATCATGCCATGGACCACAGCTGCACAAGCCCAGCCCTGAAACTGAGCTGCTCTTGCCCACTGGTCAGCACACCCTGGATGCCTCCATGAGATGGGTTGGCTGACATTGACTGTCAACAGGTTGCTTTTTACATGTAAATTAGAAAGGTTCTAAAGATCTTTTTAATAACAGTATTTTTAGTTACTTCTACGCTCTCTTTCTGCTGCCTTTATTGATATGGAATTCACATACCATAAAATCCACCCCCTTTAAACCATATCATTCCATTGTTTTTAGTGTATTCATTTATGACCATTGCTACAAGTGCTAGGACATTCTCCTCACCCCTGTAACTGTGACCAGCCACTGACCACTCCCAGCTCCTGGCAGACACTCATCTACCAAAGTCTCCAGGGAGTGACCTGTTTTTGCACATTTCATGTAAATTAAGCTCTTATCCTAGTGGTCTTTTGCAACTGGCTTCTTTCACTTAGCAAGATGGTTTCAGCGCTGCACCACCCTGTAGCATGAATTAGTACTTCCTCTCCGTGGCTGAGTCACTTTCTGTTGTACGTACGTGGTCTGTGCGTTCATTAATCGATGGACGTCTAAGTTTGCTTACCTCATAGATGTATCTTTTTTCTAACAGACAGTAAAATAATTTTCCATGTATCACCTGAAACCACCCTGCAGACACCAGCAGCACATGGGTTACACCTGAGAACCACTGGGCTTGACATCAGCCGAGGAATGTGTTGGCTCCTCTGTGTCCTAGAAGGGCCCCCAGCCTCCCCTCTGCCGGGACAATCCCCAGCGCTCTGCTTCCCTGGCCTCAGCAAGCAGTTGCAGAAGAGCCACCAGCAAAGTCCCATCACCAGACGGCTGCCCGTCCTCCTCTCTGCAGCAGCCACCACCAGGACCCAAGGGCTTGGGATCACTGATCAGAACCACAGTGTAGAGGATGGGTAGGTCCCCTGAGCGTAAAGTCAAGTGCCCTGACTCCAGGCCCTGCTGTCACTGGTGTGGTCTTTGGCTACATGCCCACCATCCTCACTTACAGCCTCCTCTGGAAAACGAGGGCTTGGAACAAGTTCAGACTAGTAGCAAGAAGCGGCACTCACCACTCGCTGGGCACTGTGGGGCCCCTTGCACGGCCACCTCGTTTAACCCTCCTGGTGACTCCAGGAGAGGGTACACCAGCTTCCCATTTTATAGAGGGGGAAACCAGGGCACAGAGAACTAAGAAACTTGTCCTAGGTCACACAGCGAGTGCAGCAGCCCCAGAATTTAAACTGAGGCAGGCTAGAAAGACCTGCACCCTAGGGCAAAGAGCAGGAAGAAATGGGACTCCGAATCACAAGTTTCATTCACTTTGCAAGTGATCCCCAGGCATCCTGATCTGTCCAACAACATGCTCAAGGGAGACAGGGGTCTGGGTGACGAGGACACACCTACCCTGCGGCCTCCCACCCTACAGCCCCCCACCTGCTCTTGATGCAGGGAGGGGCCCCGTGCCCTCACCTGACTCCAATCGTGAACATACTGAGCAGCTGCTTCCCCTGCAACCAGCCGATGAACATGATCACACCTGGGGAAGAGGCAGAAAACAGGAGTCTGCACACGCCCGAGCACATTCTCTGACGTCCGGGGGCATTTCCAACTCATTTCCTTGAAGAGTTTACAGGAATACACACACAAGGAAATGATGTGTAACCTCAAATACTTTCAATTACTCTTTTTTCTTTTTAAGGAATATACTTTTATACATTGAAAAAAACCTGACCTTTTTCAGGAAGGAGTCAAGCCCAATTGAGGAAATAATCCACCAGTTTATTCTGGGCTGTTTGCAAGCATGTCCACATTATCCCCAAAGCCCCCATGCGTTGCATGTGCCCAGGCTCCCTGGCCACCCTCCCAGGTGTCTGATGTGTAAATGAAGCTGCTCCTGTGATCAGCAGATGGGCCACTGTATTTTAAATTATTTTATCCTACTGTGTTCACAATTAAATACATTCCCCTTTCCATTTTTTCTTTAACAATTTACCAAAGGCTAACTAAACACTGGGCTAGGCGCAGGGACAGGGAAACTGTCACAGATGGATCCTCAAGGCAGAAGTGACAGAAGCTGTGCCAGGCCCTGTGAGAGTTCACGAGATGTTCTGGCAATAAGAAAGAGTGCTGGGGCCGACAGATGCAGCGTCAGTTTCCTCCTCTGTAAAATGGGGATAATGGCCAGGACTCCTTCAAGAAGTTCTTTTGGGGTTTAAGAAGATCTGTTTTGAGGGCTCAGCACTGTTTCTGGCCAACAGCCAATGCCTCGTCACGACTGTCCTCACTGTCATTATCAAAAGGGGTGGGAAGGTGGGTGGGTTGCCTGGTGGAGGTGCTAGAGAACTCCAGCTTTGTTTTGTAGGAAATGGGGAACCAGGAGTGTTTTAGGCCAGGCAATAGTGGGGTGTGTTGGGGGGCACAATATGTTATTTTCATTTGGAGCATATTGACTAGCTACAGAGCTCAGCTGAAATCTTAGCTAGATCTCCCCAAATGAACTCAGACGTAATAGTTTAGAGAGCAGAGTTCCATTAGAAATGGGGGAGGGCAGTGAGCTGAAAGCCCCACCCACTAGCAACTCACCCCACCCTGTGGCCTTCCTATAGTAGAATGCTACAGCTTGTGTCCAGGACTCACAAGAGTCTCTTCCCAAATTCATGTTCAGTAACTTTGCATTGGCAGCTCGAAGTTGGCCATGCTGACAGCATTTACACCATGGAGAGCGGCAAACACTACCTTCCCGTAAAAGGCATTTCCCCAGCCTGTTGGTGTGCCCTTGCCTCTCTCCCGGGACCCTCTTGGGATCCATGGAACATGGTTTCAAAACTCCTGCATTGCTAGAGTACTTCTTGACATGTTAGAAAGAAAAAAATGTCTGAATTCTATCATGGGCCTTGTCACGGACATGCCAATATCATAAGTTCTAAAACTTGAGGGCTTATACAAGACAATCTGCAGGACCCCTGCCTCGGAAGATTTTGTTATAAACAAATTCATCTTGTGGAAAGTCCTTTAAATGCTATCTACTTTGACAATCTGCCGAGAGGCACATTTACTCAGTATTTGCCCTTGGGGTTAATGAAGTAGAAAGATCAGCCTCATTACTGTAGCACAATCTCCTCCTGGCAACCCCATCAGCTAGGGCAGATGTCGGAAAACGTTTTCTGTAACGGGCCAGACAGTAAACAGTCCTGGTTTTGTGGGTCACATGGTCTCTGTTGTAACCCAACTTCACTGTGGCAGCTTGAAGGCCACCGTAGACAGCGCGTGAAGGGCAGGCCTGAGTTCCAATAAGATGTTAATGAACACAGAAATTTCAATTTCATGTAACTTTTATATCACGAAATATTTTTCCTCATTTGATTTTTTTTAAAATCATTTTAAAATGTAAAAAAAAAAAAACCTCTGTTTGCTGGCCATACAAAAACAGGGGGAGATCAAATTTGGCCTGGAAGCCACCGTTTCCAGAATGCAAGAGAGGCCTCTGCAGCTAGCGCCCTGGGGATTCCTGTGCCAGAGATGTCTAATTGATCTGAAGCCTGGGAAGGCACGTGAAGGATGGCCGCACACAGCTGCTTCCCCCCCTGTGTCTGGGCAGGCATTGCTAATCCATCAGAGTTCTCTGCCACCAAGCCTGAGCGGGGCTTTGAAATCTCCTCACAGCAGGGAGCCCCACTTGCTGTGTCAGCTTGCAGATTAAGATAAAACCCATTTCCATCTCTGGGCCAGGACAACACTGGGCAGAGAAGAGGGCAGAGAGCTACTTCAAGACAGCAAACACAGTGGTTTAGCAAACTCTGGGCAGTACACCCAAAGCTGAGGTTTGGGAAGAAGACTAGAAGTTGAACAGTTGGGGTCTACTGTCACCAGCACAGTAGACCCGAGAGCCGTGGGTTCCTCCGTGTGACTTCTGGGTGCCTCTCAAGTTCATTAAGACCTGGGGGGTTGTGTTCAGGACTTCACAGTGAAAGGGTGACCCGCCACACACACCTCCGCCTGTGCGGCTCCTTCACCTATTTCCTCTTATTTCAACTGCCCCCAACAGAGAGAACAGAGCAGCTTCGGGAGGCAAAGAGAGTTGGGTTTGTCCTCTCCCTCCTCTCCCTCCGCCTCCTCCGCCTCCATGAATCAACTGCATGAAATGAGCAAACCGCTTCACTTCTCTGGGTTTCCTCATTCATAAAATGGGATAACATTTACCTTAAAGGGTTTTACTGAGGATTAGGACAATGTAGTAAAAGCAGCCATCCACCTCAGAGCAGGTACTCAGGACACACAGACACCTTAGTGACCGCGCCTCCCCCAGGCCCGGCTGAGCACCAGGCGCTTTGTCTGTGTTAACTCCTGGACTGCTCACGAATGACCCTGCGAAACGGCAGTGAGATTATGCCTCCTCTTATGCAGAACAACAGCACGGCTCACAGAGGTCATGTAACTGCCTAGGGGCATCAGGCTACAAGAGGCAGAACCAGGCTTTTGGCCAGGGCATCTGACCTCAGAGCACATCTTCGTAATCATCCTAAATTCACCACCTCTTAAACATTATAAAGGATGAGAAGACGTCCTCCATGCTTTTGAATGTACCATTCCTTCTGCCTGGGTCTGAGCCAGCACATGTAGCCCTGCAATCCAGAAAGCCAGGGACGGGTCTATGGACGGCAGCGTGAGCAAGAAACAACTTTGTGCTGTGTTAAGGCATGAGAATGGAGGGGCTGCTTGTCCTGGCTGTTAGCCGGGTGGAGCCAGCACAGGCGCCTCGCATTGCTGTCAGAGAGCCTCTGGTTTCTGTCCCTGTGCAGGTGAGTAGCAAGCTGTCTGAGAAACAGCTTCGGCGGCTCCCTTCCACCCTAGAACCCAGCCTGGGACGCTTCACTCACCGATTATGCCGAAGGAAAAAAGCGTCAGCTGCTCCCCTAGCTTGCCCATGCTTTTCTGTAAAGGGGTTTTAGGCGTCTGAAAGGGTGAGAACAATGGGCTGGTTAGATGAGCTCCCAGCAGCGTGTGCCCAGGGGATGCCGGGCTTTTCCCCAAATGCATTTGCCCTGCCACCCATGGCTTGAGCTGAGTGACGGTTGCACAAGGGCACACGTGTGTCAAAACGCACTGACTTTTATGCTTCAGATCTGTGCAGGTTACTGTCTGAGAGTTCTATCTTTCGGAAAATGCTGGCAAATGTTTTAAAACAAAAATGTTTAAAAGAGATACGCCATGAACTACATCCTGCTCATCCCTAGGGGCAGGTGGCAGCGGCACTATTCACTTGGAACAGTCTCAAACCCTGGCCCACAAACACCCAGAGTCCCCCCTCTTGCTCACCTCTTCAGCCTGCATCATCTTAAACACTTCTCCAAACTGAGACCTCTCCCCCGTTCCAATCACGACTCCCTGTGTTCAGGAGAAAGGGATGTGTGTAAAATCCAAGGCCCGGGCCTATGGGTGAGACTGAGGCTGAGGGCTCAGGAGCCCTGGGGCTTACCTGGCCCCTCCCGTACTGCACGAGGGTCCCCATGAAGACGATGTTGCTCAGGGTGGTGAGGTCACCCCCGCCCGTCAGTGGGCTGTCGGTTTTACTGCTCGGCTCGGCTTCCCCTGTGAAACTGGATTCATCCACCAGGAGGTCTGTGACCTAGGAGAGCAAAGGGGAAGGCCATGGGACTGCACGCCTCATCCTGAGGGTCAGTTCTGAAAGCACAGAGGGGTATCCGGCACCTTCAGGGATGTCAAACAAGGAACGTGTTGAAATCAGGGAATGAATCTCCCAGAATTAGGACCGCCAATGCATCCGGGAATCAGACAAGCTTTGAAAATGTGGTCCTTGAAAAACATGAAAGTCTCATACCTTCTTTTAATGTTATTTGAAATTTTCATATAGCCTAAGAAAAACTAAAGCAATAGTTGTTTTAGAATATACTTTTGGGAACACTGCGCTCTTCTCCTAATACCTGGCATCCAGCCCACCTTGGAGATTCCTGCACAGTCCCATGGAATAACTTAGCCAGGTTATTCAGTGACATCCTAAGGTTGTGTTGACACCAGAAACACACACAGAGATGTAGAAGTTCCCACACCCCCCAGGAAAAGGGAGGCGCGTGCCAGCATGTGTGATGTGCTTCCTGGGGGCCTGGCCCTGGGCTGAGCTCTTCCCGAGGCTTAGCTCCTAGTCCTCACCACCCCCCATGCAAGATGCTATTATTTCCCTGTTGACATATGGGGAAACTGAGGCACTGAGAGTTTTTTTTTTTTTAATAACTTGCTCAAATTTCCACAGCTAGTTAGTGGCAAAAGAGAGATTGGACCCAAGGCACTGGTTCTAGAAATTGCACTCTTAACCATCTCACAAAGCTGCTGTTCAATCACAGACCCAGTACATGTCACCCACCAGGTGAGGCTCCCGTGGCCAGAACTGTGCCAGATACTGTTGAGGCCATATAAGGGGTGCACAGTGGGCTCCATCCTGAAGGACCTTATCACTGAAGCACACAGAACCAGCTTAGAGAGAGAAGCCACCTTCCGCAAACCCACATTGAACAATGGTGAGATCAGTGTTTCTCAAATGGGGGCCTGTGAGTTCTGAATAATTTAAAACCTTTAAAATGTGAGGTGGTGCCTGTGGCTCAAGAAGTAGGGGGCCTGCCCCATATACTGGAGGTGGCAGGTTCAAACCTGGCCCCAGCCAAAAAAAAAAAAAAAAAATCTTTAAAATGTGATTACAAGATTTTCTCATTTGGGAAATCCAGGATTCCCCAAGCAGTCGCTGAGTTGTGAGTAGGTTTAGGGTTGCTCTGTGGCTCTGGGCTATAAACTCAGGAGCATGGTAACCTCGGCACCCAGCACAGTGCCTGGCACACAGTAGGTACTCAAGAAATATTACTTGAATGAGTGAGTGATGGGGCTAGGGCAGGAGGCCCTGAGGCTGGAGAGGGCTGTGAATGTGGCTGCTGAGTAATACTCCCTGACACTGTAAATGTTCAGTGTGACACATCCAGACAGACCTCGCAGATGTGATTAACTTAAGGACTCTGCAATGGGGAGACTATCCTGGGTTTCCCAGCGGGGTCCTCGTAAGGGAGGGGCAGCAGGAGGGTCGGGGTGTGGCTGAGGGTCAGGAGACATGGTCAGAGAAGCAGAGGTTGTAGTGTTGCACAGCCAAGGGCTGTGGGCCTCTAGGAGGTGGGGAAGGGAAGGTAACAGCCCCTTCCAGAACCTCTGGGGGGAGTGTGGTCCCAATGGTACCCCAGATTGCCACCTGGTGAAATCGGTTTTGATTTAAACCTCCAGAACTGTGCAATCACATAATTGTGCCAATTTGTTACAGCAGCCACAGGGAACCAATGCATGGAAGAAACCCAGAGGGACAGACAGCTGGAAAGAGTCAGCACTGCTGGTCACAGCGAAAGGTGGGGGGTCGGGGGGCAGCGTCTTGTGGCTAAGGACGTGCTCCCTGGAGCCAGGGGCCCAGGTTCCAATCCCCTCCACCATGTACCACGATGTAAAGCATCACTTGCAGTCTTGTCAATGCCAACCCGAGTCCCTTTTCGTTTTAGAAATGGTAGGGGAAAAAAGAAAGGCCCGTGACCCTGCCTTCCTGCCGCTACCAGGTCAGCCTCGGCCTGGGGCCTTGTGCCTTTGTTTTTAATTCTGGGAAAGAGAAAATAATGTCTCATGACCTGCACACACTGTGCAGGAAGGGCCGTTACTGGGTTACTTATTTTGTGAGCTTTCTTGAACCTGCTGCTTTCTGCATCTAAGAGATTCTAAAACACATGTAAAGTGCTCTTGAATCTCAGATCTCCACTGTGAATAAACAAAGCTATTGACTGTTCATCAGAGCTGCAAAATACCAGTAGGGACCCTTTACAGTCTTCACACTGGTAGCCTTGAAAAAAAAAATCCTTGGCGGTATCAACACACGGGGCACAGTTTAACGTTTTAGAGGCAGGGCCCGGAGAGAGCCAGCTGAAGTGTCAGGGAGTCATTTAGGGTTGGAAAGTTGTTTCCGAGAACTGCCATATAGATCCATAATGACAAAGTCATTTGCTAATATCTGGGGACTATTTACTCCATGGCAGGTGCCTGCTAAGCAGATCACAGGTCATAGCTCGGTTCTCTTCACCACATCCCTGTGAAAGGGAAGCCAACATCACCCCTTTTAGAGATGAGGAAACTGAAACTCAGAGCAGCAACTCCCTTCCCCAAGTCACACGTGAGCTGTAGGGCCCGGACTGCGACCCAGGGAGCTCTGACTCCCAAGATGCACTGTGGTAACAGCTGCCAGACCCTGTCCCGTCACCCATCCACACCGGGCACTGTTCTGAGCATTTTGCATCTGTGCAGTCCCTTAATCCTCACAACTACCCTGTGGGCATTATCTTTCCTATTTTACAGATGATAAGGCTGAGGCACAGAGAGGTTAAGTAACTGGCCCAAGGCCACACAGCTGTGAATTGCAGACCCAGGGCTCCAACCCAGGCATTATCCACCTCTCTGCCCGGCCTCTGTTGGCCTCCACGGCAGCACTGGGAGTGGACATGTGTCCTTCTTAGTGGCTGCCTGGCATCTGGACCCCATCCTGTGCCTGAAGAATTCTACACGCTGTTGGGCAGAGCCCACCTCCCAAGAGAGATGTGGAAAACCTCAGAGGGGCTCTCCTGGCCTTCCTTGCAGGGGGGGCTTGGCCACATGACAAATGGTTTCTTTGACAAACCCAGGAGCCCATGACTTGGAGTCAGGTGCAGGGGTCTGACGCCGGGAGAAGCTGCACAGGGCATGGGCCTGAAAGTGAGCCCTCCTTAGATTTGGTGTCCTGAGCGCCTCCCTGCCCGGTCCCTGACCTGCCTGGAGGTTTGAGAGTCAGGGGCAGAGAAGTTTGAGTGCTTGAGTGCCCTCACGTCAGATCACCCTGAGGCTCCACCACTGTTGCCAAGACTGGCTGGGAACATGGCCAGTGCAGGTCCCAGGGCTGGCTGCCCTCTCTACGCCTCCCCCTACCCACCTCGACACCACCCTGCTACCAGCACATCCTTGACGGTCCGTAAGACAGCATCAGCAAGTACGCTAGAACCTCCATAGCTGACCACCTGCCTGCGCTGACCACCTCCTTAACTTGACCTAACTTTCATAGCCCAGATGTGCACTGCATGTGTGTATCAGTGCCGTGGGCCCAGTTCCTTATGGTGACCACCTCTGTGTGTTGACCAGTTTGTTACAGTCCCTTGGAGGTCACCTTACAGAGGTTCTACTGTAATTCCACACACAACCTGTGCTGGAAAAATCACACAACCAAATTTTGTCAGGCTTGTACTTAAAGTGAGACTAGATAATGTATTAAGTGGGTTGGAGGGGCCTGTTTGCTAACATCCTGGCTGGTTTGTATCTGTGTGTGCACGTATGTGTGTGTGTGTGTGTGAGAGAGAGAGCGGGGGGAAGGGGGGACAGAGAGAATGAATGGATACTCACGGCTACATCAAACTAAGTGTCCTCACATCCCACCGACAAGGCCTTGGGGACACTCACCTCTGTGAGGCGGATGTCCGCGGGGATCCGGTCTCCGATGGAGAGAGACACAACGTCTCCGGGAACCAGCTCTCGAGCGAGCAGGTGCTGGAGTTTTCCTTCTCGGAGGCTGCATTTGACGAGGTGAAAAACGAAAGCACCACACTGACTTTCCATTTTTTCGCATTTTGATGCATTTGAGCAAAGCGAATAGAAACATACTTTCTCTTTCAATGATAAACAAACCCTGTGCCTTTACAGTTTCATTAGTTTTTAAAATTCACATATCCTAAAAGAGATTTGGGGAAAGTGTGTGTCTTCTGGGCACCCCTGAACCTCGTCTGAAACATGGGGCTACTGCTGTTTACCCTGCCTGGAAATAAGCTGGCCACAAGGCCCCCTTGAAGCTTCTGAAGGTCTAGGTCCTTGGTTCTGTAGCCTTCCAAGACAGCTGGCAGGGCTTCTGTCCACTCCTGTCGCTGCTGGAAGGAGCATCTCACTGCCTGAGGGGCCCAGGACCTGCTTTCCCAGGGGGCCATGACCACCTGCCCTGGACTAGGGATGCGCTTCCCTGCACCCCACCTTTGCCTGGCCCCACTGGCTCCTGCCTGTCCCCTGGCCCCTTTAATCCATCATGCACATGATAGCCAGAGAGCTCCTAGAGCCCCAAGTCAGACCACAACTCCCTCCTGCTTCAGACCTCAGTGGCTTCCCAGTGATCTTGGAACCAAATCCAGAGATCTCACCAGCCCTCTCACCAGAGCTGCCTCCTGCCTTCCCTTCTCATTCTCCCAGTAAACACATTCAGCTCTTTCTGGTCTCAGGCTCCCTGCAGACCTTGACTGCTGGGGCAGATGTTCCCTTCTTCCTTATTAACAGAATATGATCTTTCTCAGGTAGTCACCCTTTTCCCCACAGCCTCCTCCTCCAGGGAGTGGGTGATACCCACCTAAGACCCCTGTCTGTGATTGCCTTAGACATGGGCACGTGATATATAGCTCTGGCCTGTGTGACACAAGTGGATCTTTGCTGGGGGCTTGTGGGAGAGGTTTCCTTACTCTGTGCACATACCCTGTTCTGTGAGCCCTTGCATGTTGTGCTGTGATGGATGGAGCTGTGACAGCCACTTTGGGACCACGAAGGGGAGCCAGCCAGGGGACAAAGCCACCAAGCCAAAGAGGGCAGAGTAAAGAGGTGAAAGGACCGAGCCCTTGGTATCATCTTGAACTAACTAACCGTTACACTGCTCTTTGCATCAGAGCCCTGACTATGACACATTATGACTCCCTGTGGTTTCCTTGTATGCAGACACACCTGCTGCTCCTTGAGTTCCTTCCGTGGCTGGCTCCTGTCCCTCAGGGCTCAACTTAAATGTCAGCTCCTCTTTAAATGTCAGATCAGGGCAGCCTCATCAAGGGCTACTCTGGCTCTCCTCACCCCCCTCCACCAGACTCTATAACATCCTGGTGGGGCTTTCTGTTTCAGTTTTTGTGTGGCTTTGGGTTTGGGGCTACGTTTTGGCTTTAATGTGCCATGCAATTCCAAAACCACCTGTTTCTCCGGTTTCATCAACCTCTCCCAGTGGGAACGTGAGCCCCCCGAAAGTCTTTGTGACCTCGGCACTCTTTTCCCCAGGTAAGCAGGAGGTGCTCAATAAGCGTTTGATGGCTGCACCCAGGTGGGGGTCACAGGGGAGGGGCTCTGTGTGGTAGGGCTTCCCCTGGTTTGCAAAACGGGTCTCAGAGACTTGGAGTGTGGGCGCTTCATGTCATCAGGGGCTTTCAGCTGTTCTGCCACCTGACGCGGCTGTTATTGTAAATGAAATTGTCCCTCTGAAGCAAGTCCTGGGGACATCAATCATGCACACTATTCACCAGAAAGGCCAAGACTTGATATTTAATCATAAGATTGGATCATTAAACCACATAAATCATTTATGCTTCTGTTTGCTCACATGATCACATCACACACATCGACTTCCAACAGTCTCATCCCTCTAGCCATGGAGCCCAGACATTCTCACTGCTTCCAGAGGCCCGTCTAGAACTGACTCACCTTGGTGATAATTTCCACGCCATCCCCTCTTTGTCCCAACTTTGTCATTCTCTATTTATTCTCTCTCCACCCCACCCCCCACCCCCGCCCCTCTCATACACACCCTTGAGGGCGGATTCCTGGAGAGGTAGGACTATATCTCACTGGCACTTTCTATCCCCAGCCCTGAGGCTCAGTGGTACCCTTGCCCCTCACCACCAAATTCTGCTTTAGAAAATAGAGTTGCCATATGTTTAGGTCCCTTGGGGGCCACAGATCCAGAGACACCTTCTATTCCTTAGACCAGCCCTGTATGTTCGGGAGAAACATATTAGTCTGAAATGATCTCATTGTCAATAAGGCTAAGGGAGATATTGGACTTTTTAATATCACATCATTTTTAACAAGGAGAGTAAACTTAGGGACTACTGGAATACCTAAAATTAAGTTTAGTAAAAGCCATTTCCTCTTCTGTGCCTGCCAGTCCCCTTTGTCGGTGGTGGCCGTCCCTAAAAGAACGGGCCTTACAAATGCTCTAAGCCTGACCTGGTTAGCACGGTAGCCGCCAGGCCCTGTGCGAATTTAAATGAAAATGAAAAATCCAGTTCCTCAGTTGTCCCGGTCACATTTGAAGTCCTTGGTAACCTCGTGTGACTAGTGGTGCCACACTGGGCAGGACAGATTCTAGAACATTCCAGCAAGTTCTATCACACAGTGCTGGACGAAACAGAAATTTCAGTGAGGCATTGGTGGACATTTTTGGCTTTTATGGCTCCTTTTAAAACATCTTTGGCAAGAACCATGCAAGTTCAAAGGGAACAGTAAGAATGTCTGTTCAGAAAATGGTCCCACAGGGCTGTGGAGCAAATGCTCAGAACTCGCTCCCTGCAGGTTCTCTACCTTCAACTGCGCTCAGATACTGCAGCTTGTGAAAGCCCTGGTCATAACCTTTTCTGAATCCACCCTTTGAGAATTCAAAGAAGCCTCTGAGCCCTCTCCCTGGAACAAGTGTACACAGTTTGCAGACTTTCCCACGATTCAGGGGCCACCCTCTTCCCAAAGCCACGCCTGTCATCCATGGCCCCAGGCTAGGTATTCTTTTTTTTTTTTTTTTTTGAGACAGAGCCTCAAGCTGTCACCCTGGGTAGAGTGCCGTGATATCACAGCTCACAGCAACCTCCAACTCCTGGGCTTAAGCGATTCTCCTGCCTCCGCCTCCCAAGTAGCTGGGACTACAGGTGCCCACCACAACGCCCGGCTATTTTTTGGTTGCAGCCATCATTGTTGTTTGGCGGGCCCGGGCTGGATTCAAACCCGCCAGCTCGGGTGTATGTGGCTGGCACCTTAGCAGCTTGAGCCACAGGTGCCAAGCCAGGCTAGGTATTCTGATCTGGACACTGATGATAGAGTCGAGGCCCAGAGTGGTTGTGTGACATGCCCCAAGACACACAGCAATCTGCTGGCAAGGCAGACACCAGGTGTCACAACTTCCAGTAAGGTGCGGCATGCAAAGGATACAATGTCTGCCCCACACTCGCCAAACTCACCAGCCCACCAGCTTCTCTAATGAACCAAAAAGTCTCAAAGAGGTTCCAACCTACCAATTACATTCCGGAGGCACCAGCTTCGTCAGCTCTTCCAGAGATTTCTCCGACCTGTACTCCTGGCAGGAAGCACATCAGACACGCTGTTCAGAGGTGGGAACTCCATAAAGCTCTCTTCCCACCAGGTTACCATGGCCAGGACCTCAGGAGATACTCACCTGGATGAAGGCCACAGTGACCACGATGAGCACAGCCTAGAAAGCAAATGGGGGCGGGGGCGTGAGCACCAGGGCAGGTGGCAGAGGGAGGGGCCGGGGACATTGTCTTTCAAAGTGTATTTCCCTTCTTCTTGCAAAATAAGTGCACTATGCAGAAATTTAGGAAACAGACCCCCAGGCAAGAGGGCAGAGAAACCACACCAAATTCCACTATCCAGAGGTTGGCATTTTGGGTCATCCAACCCGATTTTCCTGCAAAACTCAGCGTCACACAACTCAGACATATTCTCTTATAAACTGCCATTTTCTCTCATCCTGTTGTAAACACCCCACATCTGTAGGTGTGGATCTAACCCCAGGCTTTTAAACAGAGGCAGCAGATTCCGTGGTGTGGAATGAGTCTGCATTTGTATTTTAAAACCATAATTTGCATAAATAGCAAGAAGTAGGATAAGAGCCATCAAAAGTGCTCCCTAGAAGGCAGATGTCCTCAGTGGTCTCATATTGTCTGAATCTGTCTCTGTGACATCCAGAATAGATAAATACTGTGCGTGGAGACAGAAGCAGGTTGGGGCTGCCCAGGTGTGGAGGGAGGGGGAGGAGGAAATGACTGTTCAATGAGTCTGGGGGTCTCGGTGGAGGTGATGAAGATGATTTGGAACTAGACACCGTAGTAGTTACACAATATCACGAATGCACTAAATTCTGCTCAATTGAACACTTCAGAATGGTGCATTTTTTATTATGTAAATTTCACCTAACTTGAGGGAAAAGAATTTATGTTTGAGATAGGGTCTTGTTCTGTCACCAGGCTGGAGTGCTGTGGTGTGATCACAGGTCACTGCAGCTTGGAACTCCTGGGCTCAAGAGATCTTCCTAGCTCAGCCCCCAGAGTAGCTGGGAGTACAGGTGTGTGCCACCATGCCTGGCTAACTTAATTTTTTTTTTTTTAGACATAGGCTCTCTTGCTATGTTTTCCAGGCTAGTCTCAAACTCCTGGCCTCAAGCGATCCTACTGCCTCAGCCACTCAAAGTCCTGGGATTATAAGTGTGAGCACCAGGTCTGGCCAATTTTTTTTTAAGTGTTCAGTGATTACCTCTGAATAGTGGATTAATGTGATTACTCTCTGCAAATGTGCACAGTTGAGGGTCTAGCCCTCCCATCCCAGGGACCACGGGAATGAAATTCACTGCCACGTTGTTCTCAACAGCAAAGAACTAGAAATATCCTGCTCCACCCCACGAGGACGTAGGGGGCAGGGGTGAAAGATGTGGATTTGCTTTCCTTTCTTCTGCTGCATTTTCTACCCTTTTTTCCCTGCAGCAAACTGTTATTCTTGATCATGACAATAAGCGGAGACTTAGCCAGCCCCATGGCAGCCCTTCCTGGGAGCCTGGTGCTGCTCTAGGCACACTCACCACTGCGATGCTGACGGCATCCTCGTACTCCCTGGTGAGGACGCTCACCAAGGCGGAGCCCAGCAGCAGCAGGATCAGCGGGTTCTTAAACTGGAAGATGAAATACAGGGTGATGTGTTCTTTAGTTTCACAATGACCAGTCTGGGCTTTTCACTGCAGAATTGAATGTGATGGAGCCCTTCGTTGAAGGTCATGCCTCTGGGTCAGCCATGCAGTGATCAGGACCACAACCATGCAGTGGTCCTTCTCTGCCTGCATGTCCACTGCTGACAACCCTTCCAAGAGTCATCCTGACACCCATCAAGACACTAGCCTTGGCCCTGCCTTTGGGTTCTTGGCCTTGCCTCACCAAATCCCCACAGTGCTCCAGGCTGGGGGAAATGGGGTCCCCAGCTGCAGAGGGGAGAGCATCCCTTACAGCCCATGCCTCAGCCTCCTTCCTTGAACCACAACTTCCAGGAGCCTCTGCTGTCTCTTCCCAACACTGGGGTTCCAGGAAGGTGCTGGGCGGGCCAGAGCCGCCCAGACTGTTTGGTGCCAAATGCATCAAGGGCAAACATCCTCAGCACGCTGAGCGCTGAGCAGGGTGGGGACCAAAAGGGTAATGGAGCATGAGGATGCTGCAAGGAGAACTGTGATTGGTCCCTGAACTGACCTATCCCGGAAGCTTCAGACAGGAGGCCAGTAGGAAGGTAGCTGAGGCTGGGGCAGCCCAGGAGCCAGAGAACAAGAGAGGATGCCAGGGATGGGATGGGGGCCAAAGGTGTACAAAAGGCCAGGGAGTTGGAACTGAGGCAACCTAAATCCCCTCAGTATCTGGAAAATTCTGCCTGTTAACTGGGCCTGCTTGGGTGGTGGGGGTGCCAACTTCTAGACTGGAACTCGCAGCTATGTCCATTTCAATCTTTTTCTCTTTTCTCTTCCTCGTGGCTTCTGGGCATTTCACTTGCATGCCACCCATTCAGCACCGTGCCAGCTTGAGGGGCAGCTTCTATCAAGGGCAGCGGCTCCAGTGCCAGCTCCCTGGATGGGCTTCTCAGTGCTGCTCTCCCAACCATGTGACTTGGAGCTCAGGTTGCAGATAAACTACAGGATGCCCAGTTAAATTCGAATCTCAGATAAACAAGGAACTTTAAAAAAATTAGCGTAAGTGTGTTCATTGCAATATTTGGTACATATATGTATTAAAATAGTCTCTTGCTTACCTATCTGAAATTCAAATTTGAAAGAGCAGCCTGTATTTTTATTTGCTACACCTGGCAGCCGTACACACCCTGGGGAAATCTTTCAATCTCTCTGTACTTCACCCTCCTCATCTACAAAACAGGGATTAGCAGGAGGATTAAGCAGGTGAATGCTGATTTATCTACTCATTCATTTAGCCGGGTGCTTGGCATGTGGTAAACCTTCTGCAAATGTAATCACTATCATTTATGACCATGGCTGCCTGGGGGGTTAGTTATCCACTCATGGGCGCTCTTCCTGCTGGCTAAGAGCAGCCTGAAAGGGGAGCGACCTGTCCAAAGATACCGCAATCAATATTTAAATAATGAATGGTTGCCCCACCCTCCCTGGCTTGCTCTTGTTAATGCAAAGAATGACACCCTGGGGTCCTACCTGATCGAGGTATTTCTTCCATATGGGTTCGGTGTTGTCAGCAACAAACTCATTCCAGCCGTGGACCAGCCTGCGCTGTGCCACCGAGAACTCAGACAGTCCCGTCTGTAAGTCCACCTGTGGGGAGACAGCCAAGCACAAGCTCACTGATGGGTCCCCCCAGAGCTGAGGAACCCAGGTCACAGATTCCCACCCTGGAAGCCAGCTGCTTCACCACGATGGACTAGAAAAATGGGCTTGCCCACAAGGGTGGGGAACTGCTCCAAGACCCCACGCAGAGGGTTCAGAGAGAGAAGGGAAATGCACATTTAGATCACCACTATCGCCCTCTAATTAGCGCGGAGAAGATGACTCTCCTAAATTTCAACAAATGGTATTGCAATATGGAATTTCAGAAGTGCAGAAAGACGTATTTTTTTTTTATTTATAAAAAATAGGCCTTGAGACTGTATAATGGTGCAGCAGCTATGGAAAACAATATGGAAGTTCCTCAAAAATGAAAAATAGAATTATCACGTGATCTAACAATTCCACTTTGGGGTACAGACTCAAAAGAATTGAAAGGGAGTCTTAAAGAGACGTTTGCACAGCATGTTCATAACAGCATGGCTCACGATAGCCAAATGGTGGAAGCAACCCAACTGTCCACAGATGAATGAATGAAATGAGGCATATTCCTGCAATGCAATATTGTTTAGCCTTAAAATTCAGAGAGTCTCAAACAGGCTACAACACAGCTGAACCTTAGAGTTACACTTTGAGGTTGAAATGTAATGAGCTGGTCACAAAAAGACAAATTCTGTACGATGCCACTTATATGAGGTCCCCCGTAGTCAAATTCAGAGGGACAGAAATTAGAATGAGGGCCTGTCGAGTGCTGGGGCGAGGGGACGCAGAGTCAGTGTTTCATGGAGACAGAGATTCAGTTTTGTAAGATGAAAAGAATTCCAGAGATGGGTAATGCTGATGGTCATACGATAATGTGTTCTCAACACTCCTGAAATGTACACTTAAACATGATTAAAATGGGAAATTTTATGTGGTTTGTTTTACCACAATCAAAAATTAAAAAAAAAAAGCATAAAAAGGCTTGTCCTATGAAAACATAGGAGCTAAAACTACTATATTGTGCATTCATTGTGCCAAACACTATTCCAAGCTCTTTCCCTTAACAAATTCATTAAACATAGCTAATTTGGGCCAATAATAATGGAAGGAAACTTTGTTATTTTGGTTACAACAAGGGCATCCTTGTTTTTAAAAACTCAACAATAGGAGAGTTGTACTTGGTGAAAAAGGTGACCGGGAGAGCTGAATGACTTTCTAGACTGAATACGGGGGGGGGGGGGGGGGGGGAATCCAGCTCATTTTCTTTTTTTTAGAGACAGAGTCTCACTTTATCGTCTTTGGTAGAGTGCTGTGGCATCACAGCTCACAGCAACCTCCAATTCCTGGGCTTAGGGAATCCTCTTGCCTCAGCCTCCCTAGTAGCTGGGACTACAGGCGCCCGCCACAACGCCTGGCTATTTTTTTGTTGCAGTTTGGCCGGGGCCAGGTTTGAACCCCCCACCCTCGGTATATGAGGTCGGCACCCTACCCATTGAGCCACAGGTGCCTTCCTCCAGCTCATTTTCTTGACAGGGAAAAAAAATATTCCCTCCCCTTCTCCAAATAAAAATAAGCAGAACTTGAATTTAAAAAGACTTTCGGATTATTCTTAAGACAGGCATGAATCATCAACGTCCAACCTCCTTGAAATTGTAGGGTGCACTCTTTTACTGGTGGATTTTTATTTGCGTTCCCAAAGTGTGGCGTGTGATGAGTGTGTACACACCCACTTGTGCCCCATTGTGTTTGCTCAGTTTTCTCAGTAAAGAAAATGAAAAGAGCTCACATTTGGGTGGGGGGTGGCTCCCCCACCCAGGGCTGTGCTACTTCCAACCTGTGTCAGTTACATCATTCTCTAGGTGTCTGTGTTTCTGCCTGCAGGTAAAAGCGTGGAGAGAAAGAACGCACACCGAGTGGGTGGAAGGACGTGGGTCTTCCGGTAAGGGCTTACTGGGGAGTTAGCACTACAGGGTGTCCGTAAAGTTCACGTGCAATGTACAATAGTTGTCCGTTTTCAATTGCACATCCACTTTATGGACATAAAGAGTTTTATGGACCCCCTGTGTTGACAACAATGCTGATGTTCTACACTCGGTATACTTGGACACTTTCCTACATTGATGACAAAGATGTATAATAACTCAGAATTTCAAAGCAGCCTCAGGGCTTCCTGCGGCTTTCTTTTAAATCTAAAAAGCTGATACTAGTCGCATCAGCTGCGAACTCCATTCTTACGCAAAGTGCTTTGGCCAAATCCTCTTTGTGGCACTTGCACGCTTCCTTGGGGGGCAGAGCAGCCACCTTCTTCTCTTTTTCGATGGCTTTCAGCTCACATGCTTCATCAATCTGTGGGGAGGACAGGACCGTGGTTAACCAAATTGAAGTTTTGTGCTGACGCCTCTTTTCTAAAGTATAACACAACGTGCAGAAAGTGTAGGTGAGCGTCCAACTCACAAAACCAGCCTCAAATCAAGAAACACACACTACCGCCCCCAAATACTCTCTTGTGCTACACACCAGACCGCTCTCAGGATTCCTATCGCCAGTGATTACGCTTGCTAGGGTTTGGACTTTATAGAAATGGCAACACACGATATACGCGCTTTCGTGTCCAATTTCTTTTGGTCCACGCTGTTAGTTAGATTCACGTAAGATGTTGCATGTAGCAAGAGTTGACTCTTCCTGTGGTTGCTTGGCTTTCTGCTGTGTGCTACGGCACAATCAATTTAGCCATTCTACTATGGGTGGACATTCAGGTTACTTCCAGTCACTGGTTAATACAGATGTCTTTGTTTTTAAGCAAACTTATTTAACAGAATTGGATCTCATCAGCAGATAGTGTAGGGCAACAGTACCCATTTGAGAACCCTGAACCTTGAACTTCTGGGATGCTCAGTTAAGTACAAGCCACGTTTCAGAGAGTGCCTCCTGCTGATGGCCAGCTGTATTGCAGCCTGTTTCTATGAGACTATTTTATTTTGTTTTATTTATTTATTTATTTATTTTTTGAGACACAGTTACCCTCAGTAAAGTGCCAAGGCATAATATGTCATAGCAACCTCAAACTCTTGGGCTCAAGCGATTCTCTTGCCTCAACCTCCCAAGTAGCTGGGACTATAGGCGCCCGCCACAACAC
Organism: Nycticebus coucang; assembly: GCF_027406575.1. Lineage (NCBI taxonomy): Eukaryota > Metazoa > Chordata > Mammalia > Primates > Lorisidae > Nycticebus > Nycticebus coucang. Next base: position 180,645,002 of record NC_069781.1, on the reverse strand, counting down.
CTGGTTATTTTTAGAAATGAGGTCTCACTCTGGCTTCAGACTGGTCTCAAACCTGTGAGCTCAGGCAATCCACCTGACTCAGCCTCCCAGAGTGCTAGGATTACAGGCATGAACCACTGCACCCGGCCTCTATGAGACATTTTAAATAACCTGAGAAAGGGGGTGGAGGACACAGCAAGTTCGGGGAGTCTGAGTGTGCTGTGTTGAGAACCATTTCCTCCTGGAAATAAGCCGCATGAAACACACAGAGGCTTTGAGAGGCTGTGCTGACACAGAGGAGTCCTCAGAATCAGAGAAATGTTAGTATTTTTGCAAAGTGATTCTCAGTAGTCTGAGGCCCAGGACATGATAACCATCTTTTCCTTTTCTAGCAGGTTGTTGGTACTTGGGAAGGGGTAGGGGGAGAGGAATTGGCCACCGTCTTCCTTTAGCTGGAATAGAGATGGCACGTTCCTCTTTTCCCTCTGGCCAGCCACCGTCCCCACCCCCAGCTGGCCTCCTCCCTCAAGCCGGCTGCCTGTTCCCAGCAGCACTGCAGCGGTCACACATGCTTGTCCATCATTTCTGGCTTCCGTGAAATCAAAGTCACATTTTTCATGCATTACACAGTAAGAGGCATTCCCTTTTCCATTCTCAAGATCTGGTTCCATTGTGTCCAGTAAGTGCTGGAGTCTTTCCCACACCACAGGTGGAGGCCGTCCTGGGGGTTCAGCACCTGCTCCCCTGGCTGGCCTCCATCTTGCCATAACTACACCCAAGTCATTTTCCATATGGCACCTCAGGTAACCCAGAAGTATATAAATCCAGTCATGATGTGTCACCCCCTTATGCTTGGAAACACTTGGAGAAGAGGCTACGAGATTCACTTATTTTTTCCATTAACAACCGTAATCCACTCTCTTCTGTTGCTTTGTAGTATCCTAAGTTCCACTGCCTGGATATATCCCTTTTCTTTTTTAAACTATGAGCATGTGGCCAGTATTTAGGCCGTGTCCAGGTTGGGCTATTATAATAGCACTGGTGTGACCATGCATGTGAAAGTCATCTGACGGACATGAACCCCCAGATATACCCTGAGTGGAACTGCTGGGTCACAGTGCACGCCTGTGTTCCGTTACAGAGGACACTTTCCCCAGTGGTGGTGCCACTAACAATAGGTAGAGTAGGGAACCAAAAAGGGGGCACATGACGTTGAGTGGGTTAGCCTGTGCTCGCAGGTGGCAGAATCCACCAGCACCAGGGACTTGGGCTGCCTTCAGGGGTGAACCAGAGACAGGGGGAGGCTCTTTCCTGGACACCCTTTATAGCTTCCTGAATCTTGGACAAGTGTGAATTGCTGATTGAAAGGGAGAAAGTTAGTTCTAAGCAAGCCCTAGGATAGGGCCTGGAGGGAGGTGAGCAGAGGCTTCTCAGAGGGCAGGGGAAGGAGGCGTGGGAGGAAGAGCCTCCTGACAGGGAGACAGAGTGCAGGAAAGGTGTGAGCAGAGGGGAGGAGTTCGTTTGAGGGACTGAGAGAGTGGCGAGCAGCCTCTGATTCTGCCCCCCCCCCCCCGCAGGTGATGCATGACAGTGGAACTGGAGACCATGTGGGAAAACAGAACGGCACACTGAACTCAGAGGGGCCTGACCAGTATTTCTTAGTGTCGTCAGGGGGGGCCCCTAAAGACAGCACACGAGGTGCAGGAGCTTCACGAGGCCGAGTCTGCCTGACCTGACTCCCCCACCTCCCTGGGTGACCCTCTGCAAGACCTTGGGCCTTTCTGAGTCTTGGTTTCTTCCTCTGTAAATTGGAAATAATAACACTGTACACCCAGGAATGCTGTGAGGAGGGGGGTTCAGAGGTGTATTCCAGTCCCAAAAGTTGTGTCTAGGTAGCGTCTGCGTGCGCCTGTGTCTGTGTGCGTCTGTGTGTGCCTGTGTCTGCGTCCCTGCACAGTGTAGTGTGACCCCAGAGAGCAAACTACTATCGGTAGGGGAGAGAAACACACAGAGAGAAGGTAACTTGCTCAGGGGAGGCCAGTGCAGTCAGGGCCACGAGGAGACAGTGGTGCAGCGCTGTGGCCAATATACTTAGGGCCCCGCAGGCAGTTGGCGAGGTGGGGAGATGGTGACATCTGGGGAGATGGCGCAATAAGGAAATGGCGATGGTGCAGGAAGTTGGCCTCTGCACTGGGGTGAAGGGAGTTGCAGATGTACAGATTGCTGGTATCAGCCTTCTGGTGTTTACTGGGTTGAGATCTACAGAGCTATATAGACAGATATAAAACTGAACATGGATCTAACAAGGTACACATCTACACCCTCCTCCTCCGAGAGGCCGTGGCGCGCCAGTCATAGCGACTACCTGCTACCAGGCCTGGGTTTCTAAATGTGACTCTTCCAGGAGAGAGCAAGGATCCTGGGAGAAACAGCTGGTTCCAGCCCTGAGATGTGGAAGGTACGTGAAGCGGAAGTTTCTTGTCCTGCCAAAAAATAGGAACGTGCTAAGGAATGATGAACAAAGAGTTAAGAGGACACAGAGGCCTCCTTGAAGAGCTTCTGTTTCTTCAAAAATGGCGTTGAAACACATTCTTCTTAGTGAAGTATCACAAGAATGGAAAAGCCAGTATCCATTGTACTCAATAGTAATGTGAAGCTAGTAGGTGATTTAATACACGCCCACATAGGAGAAAGACTCAATTCAATTAAGTTGGGGTAGGAGGAAGGAGAGAGAAGGAAGAGAGGGAGGGAGACTGGTGAGCTCTCCCCTAATGGGCACAATGTGGGGGTGTCTGGCACACCTCCTGGGGCAGGACACAACTACAACAGGGACTCTACCTGACAAATGCAAACAGAGTAACCTAATCATTTGTGCCCTCATATCCATATGAAATATAAAAGAAGACAATCTGAGCATTAACATAGTTAACCAAGCAGGAACCCATGTGTGCAAACTGATGTGAATACTAAGTCCTTAGTAGGAAGTATGATGTACTAAGTCCTTAGTACTAAATACTAAGTCCTTCAGTACTAAATACTAAGTCCTTACAATAGGACATTGTCACAAATGTGCTGACCCAAACTGCTTCTCTGTGTCCCCTGAAAGGGCTGGGGGCTCCCCAAAGTGGTTGCAGGCCGCTCCCCAGCCCCTTCTCCTGTCTCCACCAGTGCCCTCACACAGTGGCCTAGAAGGGTCTGGGCTCTGACTCGACACTGCTGTCCCCAGCGTCACCTCCACCCAGCTGCACCTGCCCCGCTGAGAAGGGCACCCAGACTTCTCCTTTCTTCAAACCTCCTTTTTGCTTTTCACATAACTCTTTCTTCTGGTTGCAAAATTAACCCCTGCTTAGACATTTGAAAAATGCAAAAGACTGCAAAGGTATCTGTCTTTCCAGATTTTATGCTCTGCGTACTGTGGAAGTTTGTTTTCTCAGAAGAGGTCACATCCATTAGTTTCCACTTAATGATGCGTCACGTAAAGCAAAATAATGGAATCTAGGTGGAGAGCGCGCCTTCAGCTTTTCTGTGTATTTGACATTTTTCATAATGGAAATGCTAGATTACAACCACAGCCATCCCCTGTGTCCTTATATATTATAATCTACAGCATCATTTTCAGAGTCTGCCTAGAATTCTGTTATATAGATGTTTAAACAAACTTCTACTCATGTGCATTTAGGTTGCTCATTTAAAAAAATATTTTAACATCTCACTCCCTGTTTTTTTTTTTTTTTTTGTAGAGACAGAGTCTCACTTTATGGCCCTCGGTAGAGTGCCGTGGCCTCACACAGCTCACAGCAACCTCCAACTCCTGGGCTCAAGTGATTCTCCTGCCTCAGCCTCCCGAGCAGCTGGGACTACAGGGCCCGCCACAACGCCCGGCTATTTTTTTTTTTTGTTGCAATTTGGCCGGGGCTGGGTTTGAACCTGCCACCCTCGGCATATGGGGCCGGCGCCCTACCGACTGAGCCACAGGCGCCGCCCCACTCCCTGTTTTAAAATAAGTGTTTGTGTCAGATATGATATTAGCCAAATCCTTTTTGTCTATACTAACCCTCTAACCACCTAATACTTTCTCTCCCAATTTTTGAGTTAGCCAGTTTACTTGAAATACCTCCTATCATTCCTTTTCCTTTTTTTTGAGATAGAGTCTCACTTGGTCACTCTCAGTAGAGTACCATGGCACCATAGCTCACAGCAACCTCAAACTCTCGGGTTCAAGTGATCCTCCTGCCTCAGCCTCCTGAGTAGCTGGGACTACAGGTGCCCGCTACAACACCCAGCTAATTTTTTTTTTTTTTTTATTATACCAGATGAACAGAACACTTGGTAACCTGCTGTCGTAGTGGCATGCATTCTCCTTTGTGCAGCAGCTTTGGAGTTCAAGATCACTGCAGGACGGGGAGTGGACGTCTGTCAGGCCCACCCTCAATCGCAGGCCTCTGCAGGATACCGTGGCTGGGCTTTGTGGGACCCCACTGCACTCTTATCGCAGACTGCATATAAGAACCACCCTCCAGAGGGAGCAGAAGGGGAGACTGCAATCCTCGTTCTCCTGAGGACCAGCAGACCCAGGGTGCTTCACTGCTACTGCAGTCTAGGCCCTCACGGGGTGGGTGGGTGTGCTTTAAACAGTTAACATGGTCGGGGTCTCGCTCGTGCTCAGGCTGGTCTCTAACTCCTGAGCTCAGGTTATCTGCCTGTCTTGGCCCCCCAGAGTGCTGGGATAAGCTTTCTGCTAACGCCCTTTCCTCTTTGATAGACTGGTAGGTAGGGTGTGATAAGAACGGGAACCCTTAGGTCTTTTGTATTTGTTTGTCCATGAAAGAGAAACAGCAGCTGAATGTTCACCCCCGAAGGAGGAGAAGGAAGACCTGACCTACGCACAGTTGGTGTGCCTGAGAGGGGAGGGCCTAGGAGCCCCCATCAGCCCCCATCAGCTCCCCATCCATCACATGGAAACCACCAAACACCAACCATTGAGCATACCAGAAATTCCCCTACTCTCCTCTGGAATTTGTCACCCTTCATAAAAAGGCTCATGACATTAGCGTTGGGAGCAGAATTTTCAGGATGTCATTTTCACACATATTCTCAAGAGCCCTCAAGTTTTCTGAGAACTTACTAACTTCAAATATGTGTTTCAGAGATCAGCCTCCTCCACGCAGACCTTCCAGGTGGCCAGCTCACCACAGACTGTGATGTGAAACCAGGATACGCACTTAACAGCTGTGACAACAATCACATCCCACGCTGGAGGGATGAAAGCTTCTCAGTGACAGAGAGGAAGGTTAGCAGGAGAATGGTGTCATCAGGCACCACCATCAACCCTGAACTATGTGGACAACTGAGGAGTGTGGGCAAGCAGGTGTCTTGTGAGAATCCAGCTTTTGTACATAGCAACTGCCACAGTCAATGAGAATAAATGTAAAGTGAAGAAACACTCTCTCAACAGTACCCAAGGCAATCTGAACCTTATCTTCAAGTCACCCTGCCAGTCTGACAGTTATCAAAGGACAGCCTTTAAAATTAGCATTCCCCAAACTTGCTGGTGATTGTACTTAAGTCTGAAGCTGATTATCCTAACCTAGCAAACAAACTTCTGGCATATTTATATATCATTTTAAACACACACATGTAGGCTGACATTTTCAGTACAGCGTTATCAAAATGAAGATCCCAAGAGTCTAAGTAAAACTAGAACTCCAGAAGGAGGAGAAACCCACCAGAAATACATAACTTCTGAGCAGGTGACATGTTAGGACATTTTTTTGCAGTTTTTGGCCGAGGCTGGGTTTGAACCCGCCACCTCCCGCATATGGGGCCTGCGCCCTACTCTGTTGAGCCACAGGCACCACCCCATGTTAGGACTTTTTATGTGAATTATCTCATTTAAAGAAATATTTCCTGGGCAGCACGTGCACCTGTGGCTCAGTGAGTAGGGCACCGGCCCCATATACTGAGGGTGGCGGGTTCAAACCCAGCCCCAGCCAAACTGCAACCAAAAAATAGCAGGACGTTGTGGCGGGCGCCTGTAGTCCCAGCTACTCGGGAGGCTGAGGCAAGAGAATCTCCTAGGCCCAGGAGTTGGAGGTTGCTGTGAGCTGAGTGACACCATGGCACTCTACCGAGGGCGATAAAGTGAGACTCTGTCTCTACAAAAAAAAAAAGAAGAAGAAAAGAAAGAAATATTTCCTTGCGCCATTCTGGTAGGCAGCCTCTAAGACAGTCACAGGTCACTGATTCCTCCCAGGATTCAAGCCCTTCTGTAATCCCCTCTCTTCCCTTTGAGGAGAGACTGGACCTAGTTTTGCTTCAAATGAATGAAAGATGGCAGAAGCTGTGAAATCTCTTTTCTGAGGCGATGATATTAAAAGACTGGTTTGCAGTCTTTTTATGGGGTTTTTCTCAGACCGTTCACCCTTATGAAATGCAGCTGTACAGAGACTCACATAGCAAGAGTCTGAAAACACCCCCAAGAATGAGCATGAAAGTGGACCCGACCCCCTTTCCTCCCCATGAACCTTCAGGTGAGACCACAGCCCCGACCACCATCTCCACTGCAATTCCATGAGACCTGGAGCCAGGAGCACCCGGCTGAGCCACTCCCAGATTTCTGACCCACAGAAATTGTGAGGTAACAAACATTTGTTATTATAAGCCACATGTGGAAGCAATTTGTTATATAGCAATGGATAACTAATCTGAGTTTTAATAGAACATCACCAGTCATATATCAAAATAAGGTTGCTACACCTGTTATTATGAATTTGATTTTACAGTTAGTTATAAACACATAGCTATGTTGATTACAAGTTTTATGACTTTATACCTACCGAAGTCACTAATATAAATACTTCAAGACAACACTGGGTGGGCACAATACATTTCTTCACAAAGATGCTCATATATGGCTAATTTCTTTCTTTCTTTTTTTTTTTTTTTTTGTAGAGACAGAGTCTTACTTTATTGCCCTTGGTAGAGTGCCATAGCGTCACTCAGCTCACAGCAACCTCCAACTCCTGGGCTTAGGCGATTCTCCTGCCTCAGCCTCCCGAGTAGCTGGGATCATAGGTGCCCACCACAATGCCTGGCTTTTTTTGTTGCAGTTTGGCCAGGGCTGGGTTTGAATCCGCCACCCTCGGTATATGGGGCCGGCGTTCTACTCACTGAGCCACAGGCACCACCTATATTGCTAATTTCTGAGAAACATTAATGATTTGTGTGTGTACGGGCAATCTCAAAATCCCCTCTCATACTTTCTCTTCCTGTAATTGAATATGATCTCTTAAAATTACATATCTGATTGTGTCTGTTTTGTTTATTGTATTTCTGATGGTTGGTGCGTCTGTGACTAACTGGATGACTGCCATGCCCCGACTTAAAACCTTTCAATAATTCCCTGTTGGTGTAAGGATTGGGCTCTGTGTGGCCCACCCCCACGGCCTCGCTTCCTGCTGCCAACCTCTGCATCACATTCCCTTTTGTCTACGACTCTCTGTCACCCCCCCCCCTTCATCCAGCACACTCCAAACCTTTGCCCTGCCTATTAATCTTAAACATCATGTCTTTCTCCCAGGTCTTCCAAACCTACTATTTGGTGCCCATCTCTGCTCACCAGGTGTGCATCTTTCCAGCACCCCAGCCTCTGGTGTGCAGCCCCCGCCTGACACAGGGTGGTCGCTCCGAGAATTTGAGTTGAATGACTATGTCGCTTCTGCACATATCTGTTGGGACCCAACCTCTAGAGACCTCAGCAGGATGAAACCCGTTCACCCCCCTGGAAGGCAAAGTGGGCTGGAGCTGTGTCTGCCTCAGTTAAAAGATGGGAACCCCAACTGTGGGGCAGAGGCGGCTTCCCCAAAGTTGGCACTGAGTCCTCTAGCAAGCGGGAGTTTCTAATCGAATGCTAATCTTACCGTAAGGGTCAGGTCAGCAAAAGAAGCTTTCCCCACTGACTAAATTAAGGGAGCCTCTCAAACACCTTTCTTGTCATTCCTTGGGAGCACAGGAAGAACATGCCCTCTTCAGAACACTGAGGGCTGTGTGTAAATCCGGCCTCCTGAGCCTCCAGCGCCGGGTCCTCGCTGGTCTTCCCTCCTCTGTCTGGTCACTATACACTTTTATTCTCTGCTGCACCTGATACCACTGGATCTCAACCAAGCTTCTCCTGGTTTCTCTGTTATCCCTGGGCCTTCGCCATGAGCTTTGTTTTGCACTCACCTCCCCGCTCCGTGTCTGGCACAACTGGCCATTGGTAAAGGCTCACTGAATAAGTGGAAGTGGCCCACTGTGACCCTCGGAGTCCTCCTCTACCACGGGATTACAGTAAGAGGCCGGAGAGAAGACACGGCAAGTCCTCAGGAACACTTACTATTTTCCCTAGGGTAACAGGGCAAATTGGCTAGTGGGGCTTAGGGATTGGGCCTCCAGGACATGGGAAACAAGAAAAGAGAGTTCCAATAGTGTAGAAGTGATCACTTTATAAATGTTGCTCCTTTTACAAACCTTCTTGAGAGAAAAGGAGTTCACATCAGAGGGTGTGAGTATGAAAGCAGAGGTGTCCGGGTAGTGAGCTGAGCTGGCAGGAAACAGGTGCCCTGCCTGGCCAGCTCCGCCCCCCCTCACACTTCCCATTTATCCTTATTGAAATTTACTGGTTTTGCACAAGGCCACCTTGGAGACAGCATGCCTTGTTTCTCAGCTGACCTTGGCTGCTGGCATCACCAACCTCCCTGACACTGCCGATTATCACAGACTCCACATCATGCATCCCCAGGGTGCTGTGGGGAACACCCTGGCCCAAAAGCAGGGGGAGACCATGCTTATGGAGGGAGAAGACCCGTTGGACCTTCGAGAGCTTCTGAGAAGCTCTGGAGGAATGAAGTCCGCCTGGCAGAGAGATCAAAATCTCCCCTTTGGCGATTTCATCCCAGCACCTGGATCTTTGCATATGTGGATATCCACACACTGGAACTGTGCATGCCTGGTCATCCTATCAAACTTGATCATAACCTCAGGAATGTCTGAAAAATAGCCAGCCTGATGCAAAATCTCAAAGATGGAAAGACAGAAAGGGAACAGTAGTATAGGAAAGGCATCCTGTGTTGGCAACCTAACTTCAAACTCCTTTAATGGAATGTTTTGCACAGCATAGCAGTGGAGAAACAGAACTCGGCAATTAAACCGTATGTCCTATCAATGTTAATACACATTACTTCGGAAAAATAGAGCTTATTTAAAAACTCCTAGTTACCTGGCCCTCCAGTCTACCACCCTAACATCAGAATTCTCATGTCAACACTGATGTATAAACTACTATTTTTAAAATGCACGCATATTTAAGAATCACACAACCAAAACGTTTTGACCACTGGCATTCTTTGGGGGGAAGGAATTTAAATTTAAATATTTTTGGCTGATTTTTTTCATAAGGTTTTGAGGTTTCCCTTCAAACCTTTGAGGTTTCCCTGGTCAAAAGGCGATGGCAAAGTCATATTTCTCATGAGCAAGCTCAGAGGACTATTTCAGAAGTTTTATTTTTGAAGGACTGATGGAGTTTAAGAGAAAAAAGAAACTGCAAAGACACTCTGGCAGACCAATAGATGCTTTTGCAGAAATCTAGTGCTCCCTGCCCTTGAATCATGCAAGGTGTTCTGCTTATAAAGCTAAGGAGAAAGTTGTTTGGTCACCGTCAAGTCATGTCTGAGTTCCTCCCTGGCTTCCAAGAATCAGAGGAACAGGATGGGCTTTAGTTGACAGCTGGGTCACTTTGTCCCCTGATAAACTCCCCTGCCCTAGAATCCTATTGGTTTATCCTAGGGTGTTTCCTAGAGGTTGCAAAGTCAATATACAAATTAGTGGTTCTTAAAAAGCATGCTGATGATGTAGAAGGGAGGCTGGGAGACCCCTCTGCTCTTGACTTCTAAGGTTATTGCTAAACATTTGCCCAACTTAGCTGGGCATTGTGGCGGGCGCCTGTAGTCCCAGCTGCTCAGGAGGCTGAGGCAAGAGAATTGCTTAAGCCCAGGAGTTGGAGGTTGCTGTGAGCTGTGTGAGGCCACGGCACTCTACCGAGGGCCATAAAGTGAGACTCTGTCTCTACCAAAAAAAAAACATTTGCCCAACTGTTTTGCTTTTTACGTTGCTCTAAATTTTCTTCCAATTTAAGTAGGTTTTAAAAATCCACAAAACAGCCTGGGTTTGGGACCTAGAAATTTGAATTTTCTGGAGTCACGGAAGCTTTAGCTAGGTCACTTGAAAGCTCCTTAAGAAGCATAACATCTCTGGGCCCCAGTTTCCCATCTGCAAAATGGACTGCGGTGTGAGGGTTCCGTGGTGAGCTGTGGGCCTGGAGCAGACAGGACAGCTTGGTTGCTATGAAGGAGAGTGAGTTGCAGGGGGAAGATGGGGGCTTGGGGGATGCGTGGTCAGGAAGGAAGGTTCGAGATCGGGTCGCACGCCCGGCGCCAGTCGCCCAGACTCACCAAGATTTCCACCTCGTCCTTTCCCAGAACCTGGTACTGGCGGCCCGGGCCCGAGAGGGAGAGTTTCTGCAGGAACTTGGAGAAGCGTCTCTCCACCATCGCGAACCGGCCGAGGCTCCCGGCCAGCCTCCCGTCTGGCCGGGGGCCGCCCCTGCCCACGTCCTCCGTCCCCAGCGAGGCCCGGGCCAGTCGCGCGCCTCCAAGCCTCCGGGGCCGGCGCGGGTTACCTGGCAGCTGCCTACCTGCGCGCAGCAGGTGAGGCCCCGCCCCGGGGCGGGGCTGCGCACGGAACAGGACTGTGCGCACCTGGCCCCACCGCGTCTTCGCCTGGGATCCCAGCTCCCTTGGGGACCTCGGCAGCTGCACCTCAGAACTTGAATTGTTTCCCAGATTTGCCAGAATATGGGAATCACCTGGAAAGGGAGGCAGAGGCTCTAACGCTTATTTAAAATCGGGATTCCCAGACCCCTTCCCGCCCAGAGTCCTTGCCTAGGGGAATGGGGGGTGGCCAGGAAGATGTTGTTTGGCAAGCTCCCAGGTGACTCTCTCCAGGTGTCAAAGGTGGTCAACACCAACATGCCCCGGGCAGGTGCGCGGAGCCATATCCAGCTCCTGCCCAGTCGCCCTGCGGCTTTGCATGTGTCTCCACCTCTCTCAGCCTCAGTTGCCTTCTCTGTGCTTGTGGGGCAGCGGAAGGCCGAGACCTCGCCTGCAGGAGCCTGCGAGTGAGGCCTGGCAGCGGGAGAGTTTGAGGACGGTGCTGCCGTGGCCTCCATGCGGTCTTGGGCCATCTTAGAGCCGCCCCTGCACTTGCTAACCTGGGGCCTGGGGCAGGGTTCCTGTTCCTCGGTTCACTGCTCTGTAGAATGGCCATTGTGACAGCACGTTTTCCACATTGATACCGAAGGGGTTACATGACAGTGCGGTATGGAAGGCCTGGGGCAGGGTCCGGAGTATTCCTGGGTAGCATCCTCATCGCTGGGAAGCTTCTGGGCTCCTCAGAAGTACAAGATTGAATGTGCAGTGGGGACAGTCTCCAGCCATGCTGGAAGGCCTGAGGGCTTTCCTTCGCTTAAGACCAGACTAGAATCTGCACCTAGACCTACCACTTTGCAGCAGGTGCTTTGGGAATGCCGGTACCACTGCTGTGTGCCCGGGTGTCCTCATCTCTAGAGTGGAGATCCTTCTAGATCACAGGAGGTGGCAGCACGTCTGTACTTGGAATTGATTGGATCCTTTTGAGCAAGTATTACCCCACTGCTTCTCAGGGGGCGGCCACCTTAGGCCCATTCGACCGACCTGATGTGACGTTCTAGTGGCCCTTCTGGCCTCTCCTGCATGGTTCCCTTTTAAGGAAACAAACGAGGCTGTCCCACCATGCTGCCCCTACCACACCAGTCCCTCAAGCCAATCAACACACAAGCGATTTCACTTATTATACAGAAATGTCAGCGATTCCAGAGAACAGTGGGGATGGCTCCTCAAGGAGCTGCCCCGCTCTCCTGTCCCTGTGTTACTTTTACACCCTCCCAGGAAGAGCAGCATCAGCAGTGTTATCAATCATCATAGCACACCGTAAACAGATTCCCCCGCATGGGTTACAAGATTACACAATATCCTCCTATCTTAAAGTGGTTATCTCTTTAAAGCATTCCTACTCTAGACTAAATGTGTCGTTAGTCTGGGTCTGGAGTTGGGGTGGTATAGGAAGGGGCCTGGATATCAGCATCACAGCCATCAGAGGAGCGGGTGCTCCTCTTGCTGCTTCTCAGAGTGCCCCGCTGCTGATTCAAGTCTTGGCAGAACACCCGTGAACGGCCCAGGACACAGGAGGTTTGTGACTTGCTGCTACAAGGCCCTGTCCCCAGCCTCCTAGTCTCCTGTCTTCCTGGGTGGCTGCCCTGGCACCATGGTCCTTGTAGCGTCTGATCTCTTAACTTTATCTATAACAGAAGGCCTTGTACACGAGTAAACAGCTCCAGATGGGGGCACATGGGCTCATCCAGCCCTGCCAGGGGCTAACCAACAGGTTCATTACTCTGTAGAATGGCCCCTGTGACAGCATGTTTTCCACATTGATACTGAAGGGGTTGCGTGACAACTGCAGGGGTTGCCCTGTATGTATTGGTTATTTAGGGTGACAGTAGCCTCCATCCCAGGAATAGCAGAAAAACTCAGGTGTCAGTCCAGATGTGAACCCCAAAGGCCTGTTCCTTTCAGATGTGTCACCTTGTGAAACTTTCTTCGTGCTTCTCCCCTTTGCTCTACTTGTCCACAAAACGGGGATGTTACTACCTAGTCGCATGAGTCCGGGTCGCAGTAGGAAATAGCACCCTCAAACTGAGCGATCTGGGGAGAGTTTGAGAAATAGACTATTTACAAAGGCTCAGGCAGGGTGCTGAGAAACCAGAAGGGAGAAACCAGAAGGGATTGAGCCATTCCCCAACATTAGCAGTAATGAGAAGCTGCTCCCACCCGAGGCCTGAAGGGTCAGAGGTGAGAGCAGTTACTTGGAGCAGGTGGCTATGGAGCTGGAGACTTCAGTGGAGGGGAACAGGTCGGACTGGGAGCCAGAGGGCAAGGGAGCTACCCATGCAGACTCCTGGGCTCAGAGTCCAAAGGAGAGAGAAAAGGGTGGAGACTGTTCTGGAGGAACAAAGGCAAGACGTCTGGAAGAAGCTAACTTCACAGTCCCATTGTGCAGGCTGAGCTGATGCTGGCAAGGTGGTACTTCCCAGCAATTCCTGGTGTAGTAGGTCCTCAGGGTATTCTATTCTTAACATGAAGAATGCCTGGGAACTCAACTCATGTGTCTCTTTTTCCAAGTGGCATTTTGGAATTTTAAGGTAATGTTAGATCAGGGAAAGAAGAATGCTTTCTTGGCATGCAACTTCATGCTTTTCCAAGGGTGTTAATCAGGTATCATTTCTCCAGATGGTGCAGAGCCCACGGCAGGGAGCAATAAGTCAGTCAAATGCCCTCCCCTAGGCTCCCATCACCGTGGCCTCTGCTCCAGCCCAGAGACATCAAGGCTTGGATTTGTGGACCAGGTCTGAGACAGCTGGAAATGCTGCCTGGTGGATATTGTGAGGACACCTGGACCTGCTGGGGTGAAAAAAAAAAAATGGAGTGGACCAGAGAGAGAGACAGAGAAAGAAAGAGATGGCTTTTTGGTTAGAAGGAGCTGCATGGGCGCCCTTAGGCTTATATTTGTTTAATTTGTGACCCTTTTTTGCACAGTGATCAGAAAATGGAGTCTGCACAGATCTGCTAAATTTTCTTAATGTACTGAGCCTGAATGACTGGTTTGTAAACAATTTTTATAAATATTTCAATGGCATTAGAAAAGTTGGTATGTTCTTCTCTGTAAGGGTGTTCTTACGATCTTTTTTGCAAATTTGTGCTGTGTCTATTCATTCTAACTTCCTCATGGCACACGTCATGTCCTTATTTATTTTTGGCTACTTGATCTGACGCAGGAAGGTAAGGAAGAATGTACAATTTCCCACCCTGGTCACTCTCCTGTCCATTGTCCCCTGTTGGTCTAAACGATCTCTTTTTGTGTGATGCCACTCTGCTGATTAGTGCCTGTGATTTAGTGGTTCATTGTGACTTTTGTAATTTGCTTCACATCATCTGTCTTATTAAAACACAGTCCTTCAATTTCACTTTGTAGAGCGACGGTCGCCATGTTCCCTCCCCACGGCTTCCGTCTGAGTGGTCTACACCCCGTAACCTATTTGTGGCTGTCCTGTTTCATCTGCTACCAGACTGTAAGTTCCACCAGAGAGGGAACGTGGCCGTCTTCATCATTGTGCAACCACCCAGTATTTGTCAGGGTAAATGATGTGTCTGAAACACAGCGTGTGCCCCAAAATATTTACTGACTGTGTCTGTCTCATAAACAGCAGGTGACTGAAAATTGCTTTTAATCTAACTTGAAGTTATTTACACTCTCCCAGGGAATGTATCGGGTCTCCACTGTGACAGTTGGCCCCGTTAGACTGACTCTTATCATCTTCTTTCAGGTTTTATTTCTGTGTGTTTTGAGGCAACACTCTGCTAGTCACTCTTACCTTTTACTTTGATTTTGGAATAAACATCTCACTGAAAGTTCTATCAGGAACTACCTGAAAGCATTTTAGGAATACTGTTATGTAGTTTCTTTTGGTTTCCTTTTACCGATTTAAAGAAATGTTGTTGTAATTTTCACTTTCATTTTTCCTTTTTTGTCTGAGGCAGGGTCTCACTCTGTTGCCCCAGGACAGAATGCTATGGCGTCATCATAGCTCACAGCAACCTCAAACTTCTGGTCTCAAGCGATCCTCCCAACTCAGCCTCCTGAATAGCTGGGACTACAAGCACCCGTCACGAGGCCTGACTAGTTTTTCTATTTTTATTAGAGGCTGGTCTAGAACTCTTGAGCTCAAGGGGGCCTCTGGCCTGGGCCTCCCAGAGTGCTGGCATTACAGGTATGAGCCATGCCCAGCCTCATTTTTGTTTTTCTAACCTTCACTTCTTTACATATTCTAAGTAATTTAATCCATTAATAATTACCCAGACCTTTAGCTTTTGAGTCAACTTTTTTGTTGTTCTGTTGTCCAGCTGTCCCTTCCCCAGCAGTTCCATGTGCCCCTTCTGGTTGTTTTCAATGTCCTTTCCAAGTCCTGTCACTTTGGGTGCCAGGGTCATCCCCACTGACTTTAAACTTCTTTCCTTTAAAAGTTCTTTTTGTTTCTTTGTTTTTTTCTGCCATCAGCCTAGAAATTCTAGAGCCCACTCCCAAGGAAGTCTTCATCCAAGACAGCTGGCTGGCAAACTTTCTGAGGTTTGCAGCTCTGAGAATGACCTGCCCAGTGATGAGTGTCAGGGTGGGGCCCAGAAAAGGCATCCAGCCTTTCCTGAAATGTCTGCTCTGGGCACCTTGAACAATGAAGTTCACACCTGCAACTCCCATTCACTCTCTAGTGAAATCGGTGTTTTCTCACTGCCCATAAATTGTCTCCCAACAGTACACTCTGTTGGGAAGCCCTGGTGTTACCTCAAAGCCTCTGAAGTTTATTGGGTAAAAAAAAAAAAAAAAAAAAAACCTCACTCACAGGTCATAAGGTTGGCATGGAAAGTATCCTTTTCATAAAGAGTGTTCTGTGCAAAGGAATGTTTCATGCAATTTTTCTAATTTTAGGCATTAGCTTGAAGCTATGGCTCCTTGCATAAACCCTTGATTCTGTTTGTTTTTTAATGGCTATGCACATGGGCAACAACATAATCATTTTAGAGATAAACAAGTTAGGACTTTGAAAAGTAAAACCATTTCACTCATTCAACAACTTTTTTTTTTTTTTTTAAACAGGGTCTCGCGCTATTGCCCAGGCTGAAGTGCAGTGGGGGCATAGCTCACAGCAACCTCAAACCTCCTGGGCTCTAGTGATCCTCCTCCCTCAGCCTCCCCAGTAGCTGGGACTATAGGCACCTCCCACCATGCCTGGCTAATTTTTCTATTTTTAGTAGAGATGTGGTTTTGCTTGTGCTCAGGCTGATCACAAACTCCTGAGCTCAAGGGATCCTCCAGCCTGGGCCTCCCAGGGTGCTGGGATTATAGGCATGAACCACTGCACTTGGTCTCAACAAATATTTTTAAGCACCTGCCATGTGGCACTGGAGGTGAATCTGTGAACACAGCAGACTCTGTCCCTGCTTTCTTGTATCTCACCTCGTAATGGGTGAAACAGGCTGAAACAAATCTGCTTATAATACAGAGCCAGGCAGCGTGTATCATGGGTGGAATGATGGCTGCCCAAAAAAGATGTGTCCACATCCTAACCCCTGGAAGCTGTGAAGGTGACCTTATTTGCAGAAAGGATCTTTATAGAGATATAATTAAGGATCTCAGGATGAAACCATCCTGGACTCTAAGACCTGGGCTCTAAATTAGGAAGGCCACGTGAGATGGAGGCTGAGACTAGAGGGAGGCAGCCGCAGACCAGGGCTGTCTATGGCCACCAGGAGTCCAAGGAGGCAGGAAGGTCCTTCCCTGAAGACTCCGGAGGAGGACAGCTCTGCCAACACATTGACGTCAGACCTCTGGCCTCCAAAATGGAAAGAAAATAAATTTCTTTTGCTTCAAGGCACCAGTTTGTGGTCATTTGTTGTGACAGACCCAGGACACGCATCTAGGGGGCAACACTGGGAGGCAGGTGAGCTGGGTGGGGAGTGGAGAGTGAGGCTCTGTGGCCAGGTGGGGATTGGGAGGTGATACAGGGGCAGAGAGGTGAGTAAGTGAGAGGGGCCGTGCAGATCCTAGGGAAAGTATTCCAGGCAGAGGGAAAGGCAAGAGCCCAGGCCCGAGGTGGCAATGTGCTCTGCAGGGACCCTGGCAGTGAAGCGCTGTTATTTGCACCAACTCTGGCTGCTCATTCCCTCTCCCACAGAGCCTCCTTGGCGCCATGCCCTAGCTGTCTCTTCCTTAGCCACCGTCTGCTAAATGCCAGGCCAGCACTGGCTGAGCACCTCCTCCGGCTGTGGGCATTGCTGGGCACCTGAGGGGTTTCATTCCATCAGGAGAGACAGGGCACAACCTGGGAACCCAGTGAGCGTGCCCAGGACTTGCTAAATTACAAGAGGTAAACCCAGCGCAGAGACCTCGCTCCCTCCTCCCCTTTCCTTGCCCTCACTAGACATGGCTGTTTGACCCTCCTCCCCTTTCCTTGCCCTCACTAGACATGGCTATTTGACCCTCCTCCCCTTTCCTTGCCCTCACCAGACATGGCTGTTTGATCACTGTCTTGGGGGGATATTTCCCCTTGGCTGGGACAGGCCTGGGAATCCGTTTCTACCTGGCAGGTGATGACCCATGTCCCAAAGGATTTTCAGAAGGGAAGTTGAGTGATGCAGCAGGAGGACGTGATGGAACCTTCTAGAACAGCGGTTTCAACCTGTGGGTTGTGACCCCTTCGGGGGTCGAACAACCCTTTCATAGGGGTCATCTAAATACATCCTGCATATCAGATATTTACATTATGATTCATAACAGCAGCAAAATTACAGTTATGAAGTAGCAATGAAAATGATTTTATGGTTGGGGGTCACCTCATCATGAGGAACTGTATTAAAGGGCTGCGGCATTAGGAAGGTTGAGAACCACTGTTCTAGAACAGTGGTAGTGGTGTGGCTGATTGAGATCTCCCTATGTGGAGAGAAGAATAGAGCAGGGAGGGGGAAAAAGAAAAACCCAGACAGAGCAAAGCTGATTTCAGGATTCCAAAACTTAAAAGGCCTTTCATTCCCCCAGGCCAGTGGCCTGGTGTCTGGGGAAATTTTTGTTGACCACTAGACAAAAACGTCAATTTCACCATTTCACGGGATCTTTTCACTGCCTCTGTGTGACATGTGTTCAGTGGAGATTGACTCCTTTTTGACTATTTTTTAGAGCAGTTTTAGAAAGATGGTGCAGAAAGTACAGAGTTCGTGCAAGTGGGTCTCCCCACACGCACGCAATTCCTGATTACTGACATCAAGCATCAGTGTGGCTCAGTCAGGACGCCTGATACACAAATATTGGTACATTGTTACTAACTAAAGACCATGTTTGCATTAGTATTCACTCCCAGTGCTCCTTCTATGGGTTTGGACAAGCACACAAGGACACGTGTCCACCATCCCAGTGTTCTGCAAAGAGTTGCACTGCCCTGGTCGTCCCCGCCCCCTCCCTTACCCCGTGACAACACGGATCTTTTTGCTGCCTCTGTGAGGCATGTGCTCCGTGCCTAGGAGCCCAGTGAATGTGCCCAGGACTTGCTCAATCACAAGAGGCAAACCCTTCGTAGTTTTGCTTTTCCCAGGACGTACAAGTTAAAAATTTGACTGCATTTTAACATTTAAAATTCACTCTCCATTCAAAAACCCACAAGTATCCAGGCTTGTCACTCAGAGTCAAGGGAATTTTAGCCAGAAACAAAGAGGCTCAAGACCTTCCATATTGAAACCCCCCACTTTGGGCTCCCTGTGGTCACCCACGAAGGTGACAAGCCAGCTTGCTTTGGCTGGGATGGGTGCAGTTTTAGCACTGGATGTCCTGGCCCCCTAAAACTCACATCTGATTTTGTCACTTCCTCAGAGCGAAGTCCAGATTCCTTCCTGGTCCCTGGCCCGTCCCGGTCTCTCCACTCTAGACACTCCAACCCCCTTTCTTCCTGAGGTCCCAGCTGGGTGCTCCCTCCCACCAGCCTCTGACTGGGCACTCTCCAGAGGCCTCTGCACCCCCAGACCCTCACCATGCTGCTGCCTGCTCTCCCTTCAGGTTTTAAACAAATTGTGGCTTCTGAGAGGCCCTCCTGGTGCAAGGCCAAGTGAGATCTCTGCAGGGGACCCAAAGCCATGGTACTTTGAGTGCAGGGACCCCAAATGTCCATCAGCAGCAAAGGACAAATGACATGTGGGCTCCTTACATGGCAGGATATTATTTGACCAAGGCCAGGAGTGTGGCACTGCTCCATGCTACGACATGGAGGAGCTCTGGAAACACCATAAAAGTCTGTCACAAACGGCCACATCCCGTATGATTACATTTATACAAACTGTCCGGAACAGGCAAAGCCACAACGCAAAGAACAGGGAAGCAGCTGCCAGATGCTGGGCTGGATGGGAAACTTGGAGGAACGGAGTTTCTTTTTTGGGTGATGACATGTTTTAGAATTAGAGGGAATGGTTGCATGACCTTGCGAATATACTAAAACGTACTGAACCCTACTTTAAACTGATGAATTTTATGTATCTGACTTTTATCTCAATAAAAATGTATTTTAAATATAGGCACTGAATACATACTTGATGAAAGGAAAATGAAAGAGTTAATATTTTTAGCTGGGAAGCCTGATCAGAAGTAAATATCTGGCCTCTGTTGGCTTTTTTCCCCTTTGAGACAGAGTCTTGCTCTGTCACCCAGGCCCAGAGTACAGTGGTGTGATCATAGCTCACGGTAGCCCCTAACTCCCAGGCTCAGGTGATCCCCCTGCCTCAGCTTCCTGAGTGGCTGAGACTACAGGCTTGAGCCACCAAACCCAGCTAATTGTCAATTTTTTTAGAGACAGGGGTCTCACTATGTTGCCCAGGCTGGTCTCAAATTCTAGGCCTCAAGTGATTATCCCTCCTTCACCTCCCAAAGTGCTATAATTTCAGGCGTAAGCCACTGCACTACCATGCCCAGTCTCTGTTGGCTTTTAGATAAAATGCAGAGTTGTAAATCCCCAGTTTCTCACTCTGAAAAGTCTCTAGGGCTTCTGAGTTAGGCTGTGCCTGTGGGGGTGAAGTCAGTTTTTTTATAGCCGCTGTCAGAAATGAGGAGGCAGAAGGGGGGATCTGGGGCTGAACCTCCCTTTCCCTGATTTGGTACAACCTTTCTGAGACTCATTTCCTGGGATTTGGGGATTCAGAGGGCTTGGGGTCCCCCGAGCTAAGGCCCCCCCCACAGTCAAGAATCTTGGTAACACAGGCAGGGTGGCCCCGAGTGCAACCCCCTCCCCCGGTTTAAAGGCCCCCTTATCCTGGACCAGAAGCAGGTATTCAACCTCTGCTTCACCTTCAAACGGAGGCTGCGTTCTGGGAACCCCCCAGTCTCTCCAAGGGATTTTATTCTGGCACCTGGGCCAGAAATGTTAACAGAAGAGTTACTGTGCTCCCCAACCTCTGCACTCCCCCAAGACTAACCCAGTGGAAGAGTAAAGACCTTGCTTCCTCACACCAGAGGGGAGAGCCTGGTGGTGTGTCTGACATCTACCCTATGGGGACCCAGCTGCCCTCAGCTGTGGTAATGACCATGATAACACACCCTCTGTGCTGCTTCCCTGCGTTACTCCCAAGATATCAGACTCCTGTTCCTGACCCCATCTGTCACCGCCTCCTCCCACACAGCCTACAGACCCCACCCCAGCCTCCAGGCTGTGTGTCCAGCTCGGTCCGGCCTCTGGGCCTTGGTACTTCAAGGTCCCTCTGCCAGGCCTGCTCCACCTCCAGCTCTTCATGGGGCTGACCCTCAGCCAGGCTTAGGTGCAAGGGTCGTCTCCCCAGGGAAGCCCCAACTCAAGCGCACCCCAGCTACAGGGCACCCTCCCGCCACCTGGCCTGTGTGTTCACGTTGTAACAACCCATTAAGTGGAACTTGTGGTTTGTGTACTTTTCTCTAGACAAGTTTTGCTTCAATGAAAACATCTGTTAAAACAAGGGAGTTTAATGAGAAACTGGGTAATTAGAAGGTCTCACAGTCCGGCCCACTGGACACCTTGATCACAAAGGGGAAGCAGTCCCCTTCCGGTGGAGAGGCCTGGCAAACACAAACCGAGACAAGCATCAGAGCTGTCACTACCAGGAACCGGACAAGCTACATCATGTGCCCCTGTTACAAGGCACAGAGGACACCATGTTGCTTCTGGGGTTCTTACCCCAAAACTCGACCTTGTGCCAAGTGGAGGATATCCTGGAAAATAACTGGCTTACAGTCTCTACAAGTGGGAGGAGGAGAGAGTGTGGAATGTTCCAGATTTCAGGAGACTGAAGAGGGATCACGATCAAATGACTGGATCAGACCAGGACAATGGAAACGTGGCCTTATCTTTCACCATAAAGGATGTTGGGGGGACTCGGTGCCTATAGCTCAGCAGCTAGGGCACCAGCCACATACACCAGAGCTGGCGGGTTTGAACCCAGTTTGGGCCTGTCAAACAACAATAACAACTACAACCAAAAAAATAGCTGGGCTTTGTGGCGGGCTCCTGTAGTCCCAGCTACTTGGGAGGCTGAGGCAAAAGAATCGCTTAAGCCCATGAGTTTGAGGTTGCTGTGAGCTGTGATGCCACAGCACTCTACCGAGGGCGACATAATGAGACTGTCTCAAAACAAACAAACAAACAAAAAAGGACATTAAGGGGGCCAGATGTGGTGGCTCACACCTGCAATCCTAGCACTCTGGGAGGCCAAGGTGGGTAAATTACCTAAGCTCACAGGTAGTGAGACCTCATCTCTAGCTACTTGGGAGGCTGAGGCAGGAGGATCACTTGAGCCCAAGAGTTTGAGGTTGCAATGAGCCATGGTGACAAAGTAAGACTCTGTCGCAAAAAAAAAAAAAAAAGAAAAAGGATGTCAGGGGACAATCGGGATTTGAATTAGGTCTGTGGGATTGTGTTGATGTGGGCATCTTGGTTATCATCAATATACTCTGCTTACCAAAAAGAATGTTCCCCTTCTTTGGGAAATGCACCCTGAAGTTTCCAGGGGTAAAGGAGGGGAAGGAGAAGAAGATGGGGGTAAAGGGGATAGGGGAGAGAGAGCACACAGACCCAAGGAATCTGGTAAAGAGTATTTCCACTCATCTAACATTCTCAAAATGACAAAATTATAGAGAACAGATCAGTGGTTGTAGGGCTTACGGGGTGGTGTGGGTATGACCAGGCCAGGGGTAGCACCAGCCAGGTCCTCACAGTGGCTGTCTATCCTGGTCGTGGTGACAATTGCATGAATCTATACACATGACAAAATGACACAGAAACTAGGTACAGTCAGCCTGCTTATTCCTAGGAACCCGCAGAAATGGGAAGGCCAGCTTGAGCTGCCTTGGATTTTGGTATCCTAGGAATGTCCCAAAGCCAGTCCCCACAGATAACAGGGCGTGTCTGCACCTGCACCTACAGTAGCACCTGGTCCCCAGCTTTGACTAACACCACGGTCACATGAGGTGTGACCATGGGGGGAAGTTAGGGCAGTGACCTGGGACCTCTCTGCACAATCTTCGTAGCTTCCTATTAGATTGAAATTATTTTAAAATAAAAGGGTACAAAATGGGCAGCGCTGGTCGCTCGGTGGGTAGGGCACCGGCCACATGCACCAAGGCTGATGGGTTCTAACCCAGCCCGGGCCTGCTAAACAGTGACAACTGCAACAAAAAATAACTGGGTGTCGTGGCAGGCGCCTGTAGTCCCAGCTACTTGGGAGGCTGAGGCAAGAGAATTGCTTAAGCTCAAGAGTTTGAAGTTGCTATGAGCTGTGATGCCTCGGCACTCTACCGAGGGCAGCATAATGAGACTCTGTCTCAAAAAAAAAAAAAAAAAAGGTAAAAAATAAGAAAGTACCCACCTCTGTCCCTCTCCATTCCTTACTCTGCTTTATTTTCCTCCCAACCTCTTCTATTCATTGATTTTGTCTATTTGCGTTTGTTCACCCTCTGTCCCCCTGCAGACCATCAGCTTTACCAGGGCAAGGGAAGGAACTGTCTGTTGTGTTTCTTGTATTATTCCCAGCACCACACAGCAGATGCTTAACATTTTGTTGGAATGATAAATGAGGCAACAGAGCACCTTGGCTCAGGGACAGCGACTGCGTCCAAGCACCTGCAGGCCCCTCCAGGAGGGCCAGGGCCCTCTCGGCTACACACCCCAAGTCAGCTTCTTCCTGGTGTTGGAAGACGCCAACCTGGGCACAAAGATGCTTTTGACCAACAGCTCAGCTGGTGCAGGAGTGGGCAACACGAACCCAGTTGAACCAGTAAGGAAGCTGGTTTGTTCATTCAATAAATATTTACTGAGAGGCTGGCCACCGGGAGTGAGTCAGGGCTAGTGAACAGTATCGCTGACTTGGCACCAGGCTCTGGCTCAGATTTCTGCCCTCACTTAATCCTCCTAACAAGTGTCTTATTTGCACTCAGAATTCTCTTTCTTACAGAAGAGAAAATTACAGCAGACAACGTGGTGCTCCGCCCAGTTCCCCTCCACTTCTCTCCCCAGTCATGTGCCCCCTCCCTGGGTGCTGTGGCCTCCTCTCTAATACGCAGCACCTGCAGAGTTTTCGAAGCCAGATCTGGGCTCCTGAGCTGTTCTGTTTGGAAGTTCAAGACCAGAAGTACCTGGAAATGTTCTCACCTCCAGGACATCCCTTGACCAGCTCCTAGTAAGGGCAAGGCAGGAAAGCCCTGCTCCTGGCTTCTAAGTAACTCACCCTCCAGAGCTCCCCAGCCTGGACCTGGCCCCAAGCCACACCGTGGCCAGTTCCTGCACCCCCTTCCCAGTGTCTGCTGAGAGCACTTCCTTAATGAGTTACTTGCACATGAGTCTTGGGACCTGCTTCTGGGAACCTGGCCTGAGATGGAATCCAGGTGCACAGCCTTTGAGTAGCTGGAAGAAGAGGAGGAGCTCGGTTTCATGTCCCTGGAGTCTGATGCCAGAGCCTGCACTGCTGACTGTCAAGCTGCACGGCACCTAGGTAGACCCATCCATCTGTGTCATCTGTCCATCATCCACCATCCCCCACCCATCCTTCCACAAACCCTTTTTGGACTATCCCTACTGTTAGGCACAGAGGTGGGGGACAGCTGAGAATGGAGGCAGACTCAACCTCATCGCTCTGATCATGTGAGCACCCAACAGTTCCAGGCCGAGTCCCTACTGTGTGCCTGTTGCATGCTAGATGCCCAAGAGAGATGACTCAGACAGGGTCTCTGCCCTCTAGGAGCTCTCAGTCCACAGCGGAGGAGCACCGGGCATATGTTACAATCTCACCGTACAGGGCCCAGTGGGGACATGGAGGGATGTGTCTGTGAGGCTCAGAAAACACTTCCAAAGAGATGACACAGAGCTGGGTCTAAAGAACACGGAGGAGTCCTGCTGCGGGCAGGGGGCGGAGACGCCGGTCTGGGAGAGCCTTGGTTGCTCAACATCTGAGGCTCCTGGCTGCTGCTGAGCCCAGGACAGGAAATCCCAGCCAGCTGGCTCTTGGCCCAGCTTCACAGGCAACACCCTCTGCCAGTCCTCAGACAGGGCCTTGTGACACCTCCTTCTGTGCGGGCCGAGCTCCAGGACCCCAGTTTGGTGTACAATGAACCTCTGAAATGCCTCCATTCAGACTGTCCATCTTGCTTCATAAGTGGTCGCCTCGTTTAGATGGGACTCTCCATCCTCTCTGAGGTATAAATACTATGACTTCTCTTTGTGAAGACAGGCGGTCTGGGAGCCTTCCCTCCTGTATGGAGATGAGGGAAATACGGCATCTATCCTGTCACTAGATTTCTCATTTAAACGGAGGTGGAGAGTTCAGGTCCTATTTAAATTCACAATGTGTAACTCGGTCCCTGAGACTTGAGGACAATCAAACCTGGGACAATTGAGGCACTGGCGTTTGCTTAGAACCCAGCCCCGGCCTCCTGGACCTCAGCCTCCCTGGACGTCCGGGATACCCCACTCCTCAATTGATGTGTGCCCGTCTTCCCACTGGACCTGGGAGAGGAGAACCTTCTAGAGGCTCCCAGAGGCATTCTGGCTCTTCCAGCTCACAGGCCCCCTCCTCCTCTCACTGGGACTTTGTGGAGTGGATCCTCCACTGGAACTGTTCTGGAGGTATCCAAAGAACATCGCCGTCAGCAACCGTGAGCTCATTCCTCACCAGCTCCTGCCAGGTCACTGCCTGTGGTTTCCCCTTGGCCCTTCCTTAATCCTGTACTCCTCAACGCTGCAGGGACAGCCCTCGAATCTCCTTCCTATTCTCTCCCTGCAAAGCAGACTCCTGGTGACATGCTGTGGCCTCACCCCTAGGGTCCTATGATGGCACATAGATGGGGCTGCCTGCTCAGTCCTGCTGCCCTGTGGTGGGGAGCAGAGCAAATGCCTTCGGAAGGCTGTGCTCTGGGAGCTCAGGGTGCTAAGTGGCTACCACACCCCGATGGCCTGCTCCTCGCTGGGCTGCTCTCCTGCAAGGCAGGTGTGTTATGTATGCATTTTATGGATGAGGGGCAGGCTTGGCGGTGCCTGGCAGTGGGAGGAGGCGCTGGGTCTTGCCTGCTGACAGGCAGCCCCAGAGTCAGTGCTTCTAACTGGAAGACACTCCTGCTCGAGACCACCCCTCAGCATCCTGTGGGGAAGGACCCAGAACCTGCCTGGCAGGTAAACCCACCAAATGCAAGAGCAGAACCATTTCCTGTGCCATCTGTCTCTCTAGACCAGCAGTTCTCCAACCTGAGCTCCAGCCACGTCACCTGGAGGGCTTGTTGAAACTCTGATTGCCAGGCCCAGTGCCAGAGTTCCTGACTCAGTAGATCTGGGATGGGCATGGAGAATCTGCATTTCTAGAGAACCTGTTGGTTCCCAGGAATCCACTTTGGGAACCACTGCTCTAGTGAACTTGACCCCCAAGAAAGGACAGGATAGGCTGGGATTGTCCTTATTCCTCCTAGGATACAAGGTGTGGTGGTTCCAACTCTAACTTTATAAACCAGCTCCTGGTTATATTAAAATAAACAAATATGTAGATGGTCTCCCTCTGTTAGTGATTCATTCTGAAGCACTCACCGGTGACATGGCTGATGTCAGGGATTTGCTTTAAATATTCTAGTCCCCTCTCCCCTGCAAAAGGTTTTGGATACAGTTGAAATGTCAGCATCTGAGGGAGAAGCACAGAGAGACCTATTACACCATGTTCTATGCTTTGTTTCTGTTTTAAAACGTTAATAATAAATCTCATTTATTTCATGGAGGAAAAAAAGTTCTTGCTCTCTTGCTTAGTGACTGTGTGACCTCGAGTAAGACGCTGACTTATTACAATATCTGAGCCTCACTTACAATATCTCGCCACTGTCAGTGGAGGTGGTGGCAACTTTCCCACGAGGTTCTCCAGGAGATGATAGATGTTAACAGCAGCACTGACCTTGGCGGTAACTAGTGAGGCCGTAATTACCTCGGTTCAGTGGGGAGGGGTGTTGCCCATCTCAAGGCACCTGCTCAGTGGGTTCCTGGATCCGGTGCAGAACTTGCCAGAAGAAAGCCCCTCTGGGAGCAGCAGGTGGATGTGGGATGCGGGGTGGGTAGGACAGGAGGGTTTCCTGGCAGTCACAGGCAGGACAGCTTCCCAGGAGCTTCCGTGGCTGCCCCACACTGTGGCTGGGCCTGCTGAGTTTTTTCTATACATGTGACCCTGTCTGGGGCAGGCAGGAATCTCTGGCACCCAGATTGTAGGTGTTTCCTGCAGATTCCACAGGGCCTTCGCCCTGCCAAACTGTCTCAGTCACTGCGTGTTTTGACCATTTGGTTTGGTTTTGGTTGAAGGTACTAGAAACCCCTTCGTGCCAGTCAAAGTCAGGAGCGGCTGGCTACCAGTGGCCGTGGAGTTTTTGCCTTGAACCTTACAGTACAGGAGGGCAGCCAAGTATCCTGCCCCTTGGAAGAAAGAAAATGGTCGGGGTGGCTTTGCTCTCTTTCTGCCTTCCTCCTCCTCTCTCTCTTCCTCCCGCCCATAAAGAAGTCAGCTTCCCACAGCCCCAAGTTCCATCCCCTCTCTTCATGCGACCAGCAGATTCAGCTGATGTTTGCTTGTCCATTTCTGAGTGCCAGGCCTTGGGCCAAAAGCTTCACTGTCAAGGTTTCACTTAATTCCATAGTAGCCATGGAGGAAAGTGCTGTTTTCATTGTTCTGACCCCCTAAGAAGTCAGTTAGTGAGCAGAGAGGTTCAAGAACCTCCCTGAGGTCACACAGTTGAGAGCCTGGCTCCAAATCTCTTCTTTTATTTGTTACCTTCTGGCATTAAAAAGACTCAAGAGAACATTCTTGGGAGGGAAACACGATTAGCTTGATTTGAGTCAGGTGACCTATTTCTGGATCAGTCAGCTGTGGCCAAGGAGGGAGGCTCAGAGGACCAAGGTGGCCACCCCAGCCTCGGCTTTGGAGTGCTATTCCCAGGTGGTGTGGGGGGTCTGACACCTGTCCCCAACCCCTTGGTCCCTCCCTCCTTCCTGAGTATCCTATCTCCTGCCTTCCACAGAAACACAAATTTCCCTTCCCCCTTCATGCAGTTAGATGAGGCCTGAGTTCCAGTCCCACCCTGCCATTTTCCTAATGGTCTGCTCTTGGGCAAGTAACTTCACCTCTCTGAGCCTCAGAGATTTCATCTGTTAATAGGGACCCAAGACCAGCCACTTGCAATGTGGGGAAATTCAAGGGAGATAATAACCCTCAGCAGTTCCCTTTCATTTTCAGGTGGAGAAAAAAAATAGCTCAGAGCAGTCTGAGGGATGAGAGGTATGCAAAATTGTCAGGCCCAGAGAGAACAGAGTTTAGGAGGAGAGTGGGGGAACATCAGTCACCTTCCCCCCTTCCCCTGGGGCCCAGGACAATCATTGAAAGGCATTTAGTTCCTGACTGGCTGCATCACCCATTATTTTCATGTTTTAGAAATTTGTGATACTGAGAACAATGTACATCAATCAGTAGCTTATGTGATTTTCATGTAAATTGTTGGTAAACAACTTAGGAACTGTTCCCCACCACCCCACTCCTAACTACTGTTAACAGGAGCATCGATCTAGGACAATTTGCATCTATGCTCCCAGGCTGCAGTCCTCAAACCTCTGCCCAAATAATCTCCCTACTTATGTTAGTTTTGCCTCAGTTTTTTCCTTTAGCTTGGCAGGTTCAAGTTCAAACTCAATACATGAACTGTGTGACACTTGCTTAATCTTCTGGCCTGATATCCCCTGACTCCCAGAATGCCCCTCTCTCCGGCCATGCCCCACTGGAAGCTCCTTGAATTCTCTGCCCCGTGTCCAGTATTGTTTCCTCCGCCTCCTCCCACCTAACCTAGCTAAGTGGGATGAGGTCAACTGTGTCCCCTCACAATGTCCACATCCTAACCCCCAAACCTTATTTGAAAATAGGGTCTGTGCAGATGTGATTAAGTTAAGGATCTTGAGATGAGATCATGGTGTCCCTAAATCCCGTGACTTAGAGTCCTTATAGGGGAAAAACAGAGGGGAATTTGAGACACAGAGACAGAGGTCAAGCGAGGCGTCTACAGGCCGAGGACGGCTGGCAGCCCACAGGAGCCAGGCCCGGAGCAGACTTTCCCTCTGAGTCTCGGAGGAGACCAGCTCTGCCCATACCTTGATTTTGGATCTCTGGCTTCCAGAACTGAGAGAGAATAAATTTCTGTTGTTTCATACCACCCAGTTTGTGATAATTTGTTACAGCAGCCCAGGGAAACGGGTACTCAGAAACTTAATGCAGACATCTCCTCCTCTGGGGAGCCCTCCCTGACTCCTCCCTCACCTTGACCATGAGCCCAGAGCCCAGGTGTGCGGTCTGCCACCCTGACCATGAGGCCCGCAGTCCTGAGAGCAGCTGTGTATCTCCTTTTCCAGGACACAAACTGGTGTCTGCGATGCTGACGGCTTAGAGCGCAGTGGTCTCTCCCAGGGATGTCCACAATCTAACAGGTGGGATTTCAGGTGGGGCCCATAGTGCCTGCAGGAAGGGTCTGTCCTGGGGTCTGAGCTACCTCCACTCCCTCAACTGTGGGCTGCAACCTACCCAGGGTATACACTCAAGAAAGCCCCCTAGTGGGTGTTCCCGCACCATAGCCACTGTGGACCCACCTGCTTGCTCTTTAGACTAACTCACTGAGTTCTGTGAGCATGTTCTAGAAAAAAGCCTTGGGGTAGGGAGCTAATACTGGTGGCTCAGATGGAAAACAACCCTAAAAAGAATGTGGCCATGTCCATGTAACCAGGGTACAGGTACAAGGGGTTTTAGTTAAGTTTGTTCTTATGGACACACTGCGTGCAGAGGTGAGACTAGGCTGTTTTGTCTCCAGCAGATGTGGGAGTGGCCCACGGGCTCCACCACACGTTCCAAGCTTTCTGGTGTCCTGCCTCGCTGTGGGACCTTACGCACCCAGGGGTCCATCCTGCAGTCGTGTTCTGAGCCCCTGTTTGTTGTTAGGAAGAAGGTAGTCCTCTGAGCACCCGGCCACCCTAATCCCTGAAGCTGAGGAAAAGTCCCCAGGCAGGTGGGAGGCAGCCACAGCCTCAGCTGTCCCTTCAGTACAGGAGAACTTGTGTGGCAAGAGAAAAACTCCAGACCACAGATCCAGAGAAGTGGGGCCAGCCCCCTGTGGTTCCTGGGAAAATGGGATGAGGTGGGGCTCTGATGTCTCAACAACCAGCCCAACCAGTTGCAGGCTGTGTGGCCCAGGGCAAATTGCCTGGGCACTTCTAACTTCCTCCATGAACCACCTGGTGGGGACCAGGAGATAGTGCGGTTAGGATCTCTGATGGGAGGACGGTTACTCATGTGGTCAGATTGCACAATGTCCCTAATGAACAGAGAAGCTTAGCAAATCAAACCCACCCTGAGACACCACCTAACCCCAACAAGAATGGCCCGCCTCACAAAGTCTCAAAGCTGCAGATGCTGGCGTGGATGTGGAGAGAAGGGAACTCTTTTTACACTGCTGCTGGGACTGCAAACTAATATAACCTTTTTGGAAGGAAGTATGAAGAATCCTCAAAGAACTCAAATTAGACCTCCCACTTGATCCTGCAATCCCATTACTGGGCATCTATCCAGAAGAAAAAAAATCGTTTTATCATAAGGACACTTGTACTAGACTGTTTATCGCAGCTCAATTTACAATCGCCAACATGTGCAAACGCCTAAATGCCCATTGATGCAGGAACGGATTAACAAGCTGTTCTTTCAGAGCCAGGACTTAAACCCTGCCAGCCCAGCACTGAAGCCCCCGGTCACTCCCTGCACACTGCCCTTCCTGGTGGTCCTTTCCGCCCTAGGTGGTTCCAGCTGGGGGTCTGTCATTGCCACCAGCACAGGAGCATCCAGCCCCTCTAACCCCTTCCATTCCTTCCATTCCAGACAGTTCCTCTGTTGTCTCTGGAAGTTTCCACCACACTGCTGGGTGTCCAGTGAGTCTCCTGCTTTTCCCTGCCTCCTAGGCCGGGAAGTTTCCTGACCATTTTCACATCCTCATCTTATCTGGTCTTGCCGAAGGCATGGAAGGTGCTATCCCTGTTTTGAAGCTGTGATAACAGGCTTGGGGAGGCTGAGCTTTTTTGCCCAGGGACACACAGCCGAAGACCAGCAGCTGCCTGGGGAGCTCAGCTCCAGTCCAGAGCTCTCCCGTTTGCCCAGGCAGCTGGATGTCTGCTCAGACTGCAGCTCAGAAGAGAGACACTGTCTCTGGTTTCCAAACCAGGCAGGTCCAAGGGAGAGCTGTGACAGCTCAGAAGGGAAACTGCTCCAGGTTCAAAGTCAAGAAATACAGCCACATCCCAGACAGGTGGGGGAGGCATCACTGGCTATCACAGTCAATCTGTGTCCTTCTCCAAATGTGGAGGGAGGCTCTCCAGCTCGCTGGGGATCAGCAGGCCCTGGTTCCAATCTTCCCTTATGTACGATTCCACTAGGCCATAGGCACTGTGCAGGCAAGACTATTTCTAGGCTGCTCCTCTTCTTTGGCACATACCCTACCTCAAATGGAACTTGGCGTAGAATTAAAGGAAAAAGCACTGATGCCTAGGCCCATATAATCCCTTCACCTTTTTATTTCGAACTCACTAAAGTCTTCCTTTAGATTTATTTAGACATAGATTTTTTAAATCCTATCTCATTTGTGCAGACATCAAATAAAAAATGTAACTGTGACAATATTTCCTAGAATGTCTTCCTGAGAGCACTGACAGTTCCTCTATTGTCTCTGGAAGTTTCCACCACGCTGCTGATATCCATCCTGCACATCCCGACACACACGGATCGGGCAGTTCTGCCACCATCATGCCTGGGGCCTGATGGACAGTGGCCAGGACACGCCCAAACTTCAAGAATGTCAAAAGGTTAAAATAAACTGGCATCTCAGATTTAATAGGAAAAGGTGGACATGGCCTGGGGAATGTTATCCTTGGAGGACGAAGGTTTGCGTGAGTGAATAGCAGGTGATGAGTGAGGGGGAAGGTTAATTACCTTGAACCCAAGGAGAACCTACGGGGGGATTTACTGATGGAGGAAATGATATAAAGTAGAGATCATTGGGCTTCAACCAGATGCCCTCACTGGGGACTTTGGCAATGTCACATTTTTGGTTGTCACACCTTGGGGATGGATGCTGCTGCACCTAGTGGGTGGAGGCCAGGGCTGCTGCTCGGCACCTACAGTGCACGGGACAGCCTCCCCCACACAGAATGACCCTGCCCAAAACACTGTGTCAAGTTTGGGAAACTGGCTTAAACCAGACTGGGAGAGCAGTCCCCTTAAGGTGTTAATATTCAGACATTAATCACAGCCACACTTCCTCCAGGAAGCCTCCCATGACTGCCCTTCCCCTGCCCACAGACTGGGCTCACTTGTCACCCTGGCACCTGTTCCCTTGTGTGTCCTCACACTGGACCTGCACTCCCATATTTTCTCTGACTCCCTTGAGGGCAGAAAGCAGATCTTATTTCCCTCCGTGCTCCCGCCACCCGGCGGTATACGGCCCCCTTCCCACCCAGCGTTCTTATCTTAGTTGACAATTCACTCACATTCCTACAATCTTGATTCAGTTCACAGTAACTCTGTGAGGCTGAAGTTCTTGTTGACACATTAGAAACATGGATCCCGAGGCTCAGGACTGTGCTGTAACTTGCTCAGGATTCCCAGGCAGAGCCGGCTCATCTAGATGGTGTCGATGGCCCAGGGTTCAACGCTCAGCAACACCATTTGCTTGCTGGGTGATCCTCAGCAACCTGCTTAACCTCACCGAGGCCAAAATTCTACAGTTGGACAATGCAAATGTTCATTATCTCCCTATCAGGTTTTGTGAGGATTAGGAGAATTAGCGGGTACTGTGTCTGTCTACCGAGGACCTAATATGTGGCATCTCACTGCTCATCCCTCCCTGGTCCCAGCAGCTCTGAAAGGCAGCTGCTGTGCTACGCTGCACAGAGGCTGGGCCCACAGAGGGCCCACACCTTCCCAGGACTGGAACCCAGGTAGGCCTTTCTGCTTTCTGCCAGAAAGTGGGGCTAGGCTCATCCACCCCTCAAACCGAGAGACTTCTGCAGGACCCACAGCAGAGGGGTGCCCTCAGGGACAGGACAGACCAGCAGGCTCTTACTGGCTTCATGACTTTGTGTGAGTCTTTTAAGACCTCAGAGACCCTCGGCTTCCTCATCTGAGAGATGCGCAGACATTGCACAGACTCAAGTCTGTATGGATGTAATTGTTTGCTTCCACCATGTGCAGCCAGGTGGGGAGCGTGTAGTCCTCTAGAACCTCTGTTCTCAGCTGATGAACTCCCTGGAGTGTCAGCCAACTGCAGGCCAGTGAGGTTGGCCATCTGGCGTACATGGGCACCCATGGTTTAAGGGTGATCCTGGCTGTGACTCCTGGCTTGGCCCACAGAACTCAGGTGCATAAATCCTGAAAAGGGACTTACACCTGGAATCCACCTAGGCCTTGTTCTACCAAATGGAAATCGTGTTCATCTCTCATGGACACTGTTCTTGGGAAAAGTCATCTTTTTATTCCATCAAAGTGGAGATCAGAGCCTCCCCAGGAAGTGCAACTCTTACATAAGTCACACAACCTTTTCTTTTCCTACGTTCCCCCCATCTCATCTCTCCCCCAAAACAAATAAAATGGTTCTTGAGCAACATGAATGCACTGATGCTCAGAAATGACAAAAAAGGAGCAGCCGCCAGTCACCAATCTGCACTTAAAACTTGACTTGGAGTGTTTTCCAAGACAATATGGATTTTTATGGGGAGAAAGGGTGTGTGCTTGGTGGGTGGGGGGTGGGAAGTGCTTAGAGGGGCAGGGGTTTAAAATAGGGGTCCTTGGGTGTTAATTTTGGAATTAACAGGGTTGAATCCTGTGAAGAACTGTTTGATACCCATTACCACGGCCTGTTATGAGCGGACAGGTTATTGGTTTAGTTTAATCATTCCCCTCCAGACACATTTCCCACAGACACTGTTGCCTTTGGACTTTGTAACAGATGTCCCGGGGGCTCTGTACATATCCTTTTGGGTCCCTTTTTGCCCTTCTCTCTCTCTAGGCAGTGACTGCCCCTGAATTGACAACCCTTCCCGCTGAGGAGCAGCCCTTCTCCTCCCCAGCAACCTTGCTGAGCTTGGTGGGGCTCAGGCTGCCTCTAGGACCCCCAGAGGGCGAGCATCAAAGGCACCCTCCAGGCCCCTGCTACTCCCCCTCATCTGACCAAAGTTCCTCCTGCCCCACCTCCCCACTCCCCTGCTGGCTTTCCCAGGCACCTCCCTAGTCAATCAACAAGCCCCCTCCCGGGTCTGATCTGATACCTCATCCCAGCAACACCTACTCTGCCTCCCACCCTGATCAAACAGTGACAAGGTGTTACAAGACACGGACAGCCGGCGTCTTGTTTGCTGTTTTTATTGCTCTGTGACTGCCTGCCACCTTCTGCTAACATTCAGGCTTGGCTCATCCAATGTGAGACCATCAGGTGGTTAAACTATGAATCATGGATTACTAGGCAAGTTCATTTCCACTTCCTGATGGACGAATAGATTTGGGGAACATTTGAGACAAGTATGTGCCCCCAGAGCCAGACACGGAGGAAACCTACAAAGAACTCTAAGATGCTGAGCTCCGTCCTAGAAGGGGCTGCGGCAGTGCCCCCACAGCCAGCGGCTTCTTCCTCGGAGCCGCGGGTCCTCCAGGATGGTAGAACTGTCAATCGGCTCCCACAACATCAGCAGCCAGGTGGGTTGAGACAGGTCATGCTGTCCTGTCTTTAAGTATCTCCAGGGTCTTGCTCTGAGCTGGACATGAACTCTGAGGGTCACACTGCTCTTCCCAACTGTTTCCAAGGCTTAGCAGAAAGTGAAGGGGTATCTTGAAAACCAGCTGAAACGGAAGCAAAGAAAGAGTGAACTGAGCTGCTGTAGGGGCAGAGCCCCGGTCAGAAATCCACAACCCTCCTTCCTACAAAGTGCCAGAAAGATGCCAACGGCTGCTGATGTTGAACTCCTAACTCACCGCCTTGTCTTACTTGATTCCTATGCAGTACTCCCCAGCGTTCCCACTGGAAAGGATGAGGAAACTGAGGCTTGGAGACCTGAAGCCACTTGCTTAAGGTCACACAGGGGTGTCTGAGAATTTAAACCCAGGCCTGGCTGGCTCCCAAGCTCTAACTTCTAAACCCAGCCTGGAGGGCTCCTCTGCCTCTGGCCACCCCCATCCGTTAGACTCTCCTTGGGGACCGGTCCTGTCATCAGCAGGTAATAGATATGCTGGCACTGATCCCACAGGCTCTGGATCTTCCTGGAGGACTCAGCCCTGAATATTCTGGAATTGCAAATCTGACATTTGCCTTTCAAGGACATGGGAATTGGGCGAAGGGCAATCTCTTGCTTCTAAGAGGTTGGGGCTGGGTGGGTTTTCAGGGTTAAGGGTTGAGACTTCTGGGGCACTGAGACCCACCACCCTGGGCATGCACCTGTGTCTCGCCTCTGAGAGCCTCTGAGAGCAGAGCCTGGGCCTTACCTAGGAGCCTTCTTGGAGCCAGCTAGGGCCACTTCCTGTCCCCACGCTGGGGCCTCCCTTTGGTTCCCCAAAGCCAACATCTTTCCATCTTTCTTTCCTTGGGACTTTGGCTCTCCTCAGCTCCTTCTGCCTGGGCTCCTCGGGCAGTGCCTTCTGTCTTCAGGTCTGGCTCAGATGCATGCCCAGCAGAGCCTTCCCTGACCCCTGTGGAAGCAGCTCCCCAACCTGCCCAGTGACTTGGGACCATGCCCCCCCCCAACACTCTTCAGTAGGGTGTTTTGTGTTTATTGTCTTGGGGGCTTGTTGAGTCTCCTCCTAGCAGGATATGACTGCCATGGAGTAGGGGCTTTATGGAACCCACTCAAGGTGTCATCCCCAGAACAACACCAGTGTCATGGTGGACACCCAGGAACTGCCACTGAGCGGCCATAGCTGGCACCATGCCTGTCAGATAGTTGGCACCCAACAGAGCTGTTTGACAAAAGCGGGGAGTGACAGATGGTAGAAATGTCTGGGGGCCTTAAGCAAAGGCCTTAAGGCAAAGGAACAGAAAGATCCGACCCAGTCTAGTCTTGGATTTAGATGAGAAGGGGCACAGTTCCGATCACACACAGTTCTTGTTCTCTTTGAAATGACATTAAGTCCTCGCTTCAGCAAAAGTCACTCTTGTTCCTGTGTAGTGCTGGGTGTGACTGTTCCGCTTAAATCACAATTTCCAAGAATCTATGGAAAGGAGAAGTGAGGACTCACTGCATAAAGGGTTTCAAACTCTACGCCAGGGAGAGCCCTAGTGTCGCCTCATGCTCACCCTGGACAATGTGGCAGGAGAGTCGCAGAGGCACCTGCCTGCCCATGGACCCCCCCCCCACCTGGGACCTGCTGGTCCTCCCACCTACCTGCCTGTGGTGGAAGTGCCTCTATTGTCCCCTTCCAGGTTCTGCCACGTACTTTGAGTCGCCATCTGCAAAGAGACCACTTCTCCATCAGCACAGGCATGTTCATTCCTGCTCACCCGAGTCTGAGGCTCACCAGGGCCTGCCAAACTAAGTCAAATGCCTCGGCCAGGCCTAGGGACTGGTTCCTGTCCTCCCCTCCCTCAAACAAGGTCACTCAGGACCCCTCTGCCGTGACTCCCTTCCTTCCTAAAGCCCCCCAACTGGTGTCACCTACCCTGCTTACATTTCTGGCCTCACTCCCTGTTACCCTCCCTGGCTTAGGACACAACCCAGCTGCAGGATGGCCATGTTGCTTCCAACCTCAGGGCACCCCCCGTTTTGCTGCCCACTAATTCTCACTCTTCAGGTTGAGCCTTCACATCTCCCCTGTCCTGTCCCTGACAGGCCTAAGGTGTCCCCATAGCATCCAGTATGTGATGGGAGCAGGGCTTGTCACTATTATCATGAAATAACCTCTTGGGCTTTATTCAGGTTTGATATTGGCCGCATGACAGCAGGGAAAGGGCCTTTCATGTTCACAAATGTAGCCCTGATCATCAGGACAGAATGGTGAGTTTACTTGGTAAACTGGTGCTATACATTCTTGATAAAGACACGCTGGGTGATGAAAGAATGGGTGAAAGGGTGGGTGGAGGGATAAATGGACCAATGGGTGGATAGATGAATGATAGGAGGATGGATGGATGGATGAGTGGGTAGGTGAGTGGATGAGGGGGTGGATGGATGGATAAGTAAGTGGATGTTGGGTGGGTGGATGAGTCAATGGATAGATGGGTGGATGGGTGGGTGGATGGACAAATGAGTGGGTAAGTGGATAGATGGATGGATAGATCAGTAGATGGCTGAGTGGATGGATGGATGGATGGATGGAAGGATGGATGGATGGATAGATTGGTGGGTGGATGGGTGAACGGATGGATGGATGAGGGAGTGGATGGATGGATGAGTGGATGGGTGGATGGATGGATGGGTGGGTGGGTGAATGGATGGAAGGATGGATGTATGGATGAGTGGGTGGTTGGGTAGATGGATGACAGATAAGTGGTTGGTGGGTGGATGGATGGATGGACGGTGGGTGGAAGGAGGGATGGATAAATGGAAAATTAGGTGGGTAGATGATGAGAGAGATGTGTGGAAACCATAAGCCATGTTTTCCAGTCCTCCGGATGAAATCAGGGGGCCCTAGGTGTGGGCAGCTGCTGGTTCCAGCAGGAGGCCACCTTTGCCATGGGCCCCTCTTGGGCCTGTACCTCTCCACCTGCCATCAGACAACAGAGCTTCTACTTGATGGCTCAATCCTTGTCCCCACTCTGTTTCCCTATATCTCACCCCTGCACTTTTATTTTTATTTTTCACCCAAGAAACGCTCAGTACCCTCTTTTGTGCAAGAAAAGAGTGGTTTCATGTCTTACCTGGATATTCTTTGTGAAATTTGTGTCTTAGGATTCGCCCATCTGGAAGACAAGGGGTAACTGTCAGGAGATGGCCGCAGCTGTCTTCAGAACGCTAAGGAACTGTGTGTGGTGTTCACACTCACTCTTTCACAAGTGTACAAGGAAACTTTCCGGAGGCTACATGACATGTGATAGCAGACAGCCAAATGCAAAAGAGAGGGGGATCACTCAATTCGCATGTTAGGCAGAATTCCAAAAAAAACACAAAGTGTGGCGGCACCTGTGGCTCAGTGAGGAGGGCGCCGGCCCCATATGCCGAGGGTGGCGGGTTCGGACCCAGCCCCGGCCAAACTGCAACAAAAAAATAGCCGGGCGTTGTGGCGGGCGCCTGTAGTCCCAGCTGCTCGGGAGGCTGAGGCAAGAGAATCGCGTAAGCCCAAGAGTTAGAGGTTGCTGTGAGCCGTGTGACGCCACGGCACTCTACCCGAGGGCGGTATAGTGAGACTCTGTCTCTACAAAAAAAAAAAAAAAACACAAAGTGACACCACCCCTCTCACTGTTTTGTTTTCGGAAAATAGTTATTTTTAGGAAAATTGCTTTCTGTTTAAGATATAATGAGTTTACCATTGTTATCTTTAAATGGAGAACTACATAAGCATTTTCAATGCCTCAGCTTTGGCTTCTACTGTGACAAATGCCCACAGACAGGAAGGTTTGATGGCGTCTCCTCAATGTCTTTGGACAGTCAAGGGGTTCTGGGACCAAAAATTTGTGTACCCACTGTCTCAGCAAATGAACTAGAAGCAGCACGGTGCTCTCTAAATGTTATTACAAAATATTTTCACACAAGGAATAAGTAGGACTCTTTTGTGTCTGTTCAAAGGGGGCTCAAATGTCACCCCGGAAGATGACAAAGTGATGGAACACAAATAGCAACTTATCCCTTCTGAGCCTCAGTTTCCTCACCTGAAAATGGGTATAAAATTAGTACCTCTTCAAGTTACTGTATTGAAAATAATTTCATTTAAAACACTTACATGCGATATTAGGAGTCACATGAAGCCGCTGTTTTTGTGTGTAAATTGCCACCTGCTGGCAACTTCGTACATGTCAAATGACAAAGGAGTCCCCACTCCGTGCTCCTACTGTTGTTTATCACTCACCCATCTCTTCCTCCGCCCCCACCCTATGGAAGCAGGATATTTGTGCATGGGGTGTGGCCACGCGGATGTGCCCCGAAGCAATCTCTCCCCAATTTAGCTCACTGCTTCCTCTCCGTGATAGGAGCTGTCTTCTCTGCTATCATGTTCATCAATCCCATTGACTCGGTAGCCTGACACTGTTTTTCTGCTGTTTCGTGGCCACCCGAAAAACCACCAGCACTGACTTGTATTGTGCAAGGTGACCACACTCTGCGGAGTCACTCTACACCCTCAGGTGGGCACTCTGCAGCAACTGCAGCCATAACTTTTGCATTTTCCAGAGCAAATGGCCAGAGTTTTTGCAGACCAGGGGGCTCTGAAACATTCCTATATCCCCACCATCTGGGGAAGGATTATGGCCCATAATGCTACAAGGAGACAGGGGTCTGTGTGAACACTGAACTCCCTTCTCAGGTCAAACATAACTTATTACTAAAAGTGTTTACATGGGACGGCGCCTGTGGCTCAGTGAGTAGGGCGCCGGCCCCATATGCCAAGGGTGGTGGGTTCAAACCCAGCCCCGGCCAAACTGCAACAAAAAAAATAGCCGGGCGTCGTGGCGGGTGCCTGAAGTCCCAGCTGCTCGGGAGGCTGAGGCAAGAGAATCGCGTAAGCCCAAGAGTTAGAGGTTGCTGTGAGCCGTGTGACGCCACAGCACTCTACCCGAGAGCGGTACAGTGAGACTCTGCATTTATCTAACAAATTTCCTACTGCTCAAGGCTGCATGAGCCCCATGTTTTTCTTTTTGGGCAGTGGCCCAGCCAGGACAAGTATGGGTGGCTCTCTCCCCTGCTGAGCCT
The DNA here is from genome assembly GCF_027406575.1 of Nycticebus coucang. Classification (NCBI taxonomy): domain Eukaryota; kingdom Metazoa; phylum Chordata; class Mammalia; order Primates; family Lorisidae; genus Nycticebus; species Nycticebus coucang. The sequence continues at coordinate 180,605,866 of NC_069781.1, read as the reverse complement.
CAGTGTGACCTCAAGCACACTCAGAAAAAATGCACCAATTCCCTCCAACCTTACTCTCTGAGAAACCAGATTTCCTGTGTGTCTCTCACTAAAGACACAAACTGCTCGGATGTCCGGTTTCAGATACCAGACTGTCAAACTTGGCTCTCTCCCCCTCCAGAAGAGGGAAGAGAGAGGTCTGGCCTTGAGATCTGCACCTTAGGTCTGGCCATGAGGTCTGCTATTTATTTCCAAATGGTCCAGAAAAATACATATGTATATTTGTATTGGGGGGGGTTGGTGGGGGAGAGAAGTGAAAAAGCAAATGTGATGTTTTAACAATTGGTGAATCTGGGTGGAGGGTCCAAAGACTGTTCTTGCAACTCTTTTGTTACTCTGAAAGTATTTCAAATATGCAGTTAAAAAAAATAAAACTTCGATAAAAGGCTTCTTCCTTGGTAAGGCTGGGTCAAGAGCGGCCATTCCTCCTCTGAAATTTTTGCTCCAAAAATTTTTGCTCCTCTTGAATTTTGCTAGAATTCAAGATGTTTCCAAGGCTACGGATAGTTAGCAATAAATTACCAACAATTATTGCTAAGTGACAGACTCTTAGGACCAGGTGAGGGTAAATTCCACTTGCTTTCCACTGAGAGGGCTCCAGTCATTCCTGTGGGAGGGGAGCTCTCGCACACACATATGCACACCCACTCACACACACACACTCACACTACAGATACTCATACACACGTACACACATATACACTCATGTATACAAACATAGACACACACACACACTCACACACACGGCTCTGAGCCTGTGGACAGACCTGCAATTCCAGCTCTGCTCCTCGGTAAGCCCCGTTCAGGGTCTGGGCCAGATCCTGAACTCAAGTCCTCTCTTCCTGAGACAGGACCGTGGTGCACGTCCACGGAGGACCTGCCAAGCAGCACCGCATTTCACAGGAAGCCTCGCAACTACCCCATGATGCAGCTACTATGGTTTCCATCATCACCTCCATTCTACAGATGAGGAAACTGAAGCTAAGAAAGGCAAGGTGACCCGTCCAAGGCCACCCAGGAAGCCAGCTGCAGGCTTGGAATCTGTGTCTGTGGTTCAACCTGCACAGAGCTGCCCCAGCTCCACCTCTGCTGTTTTCTGCTTGCAACAGAGAGAAGGCCCATGGGCTGCTGGTAGTCGTCGGCCCCGTCAGCACGGCCATTGTTCAGTGATCGCTTTGTTCAGCTCCATTCTTGAAATGGGTCTTTTTTAACTGGCTCAGACCTTTAAGAACTGCTTTGAACTTGTTTGGCTCACCCAGGCATTTGAGGTCATATAAGTAAATGAAAGATCAGGGGATGAGAAAAGGCAAAGCAGGTGGCGGCCTTTCCCAGGCTATGAGTGACAGTGTAGTCCAGAGATCCTAACTCACCCATGGCTCTGTTTTGGAAAAGTCTATCCCTTCCACCTTCCAGTGGGCGCTGGCAGGCTGGCCAGCCCTCAGGGCTCTGCACCCCCCACCCACCTATGGCAGGTTTGGGTGTCTAGACACAAGCAGTGATGAAGCATCAAAGATTCTAGATTCTGTTCTGTGCTTGTGAAATGACAGACACGGTCCACATGGATGAATTCATTTATTCCTCAAGAGTCCTACAAAGTGGCTCAATTATTATTGGCTTGAGAGCCATGAAAAGGTTAGAGGTTATTTACCCACACAGCCCTGGGAAGCCAGGGAGCCTGGGGAGCCCACCCCAAACTGCAAATAGCAAGTGGAACAGAGAAGAAATCATAAAGGCATCCATTGAGTTCATATTGTTTTATAGACCATTTTTCAAAAGTTCAAGATTCTTGGCTGGGCACAGTGGCTCATGCCTGTAATTCCAGCATTCTGGGAGATCGAGCTGGGTGGGTCCCTGGAGCTCAGGAGTTTGAGACCAGCCTGAGCAAGAGCAAGACTCTGTCTCTACCAATAATAGAAAAACTAGCCAGGTATTATGGTAGGCGCCTAGAGTCCCAGCTGAGGAGGCAGAGGCAGGGGGATGGCTTGAGCCCAGGAGTTTGAGGTTGATGTGAGCTGTGATGCCACAGCACTCTAGCCTGAGCAACAGAGTGAGACACTGTCTCAAAGTAAAAAAAAAAGTTAAGGATTCTCAAGACAGTTTTAATATCTCATAATTATATTTGTGATGGTAATGATGTTAAATGGGTAACTGATTTTATGTCTGTGCCTTTCTTGAAAAGCTGCAAAGAAATAAATTCTCAAATCAGAAAAATGTAAGTTTTACCAGGCCATGCTCCTCTAGATATACTTTTAGCAAACAGCGTCACAGTAGTTATCATCACTTTTTTTTTTTAGACAGAATCTCACTATCTTACCCTTGGTAGAGTGCCAGGGCGTCACAGCTCACAGCAACCTCAAACAAACTCTTGGGCTTAAGCGATTCTCTTACTGCAGCTTTCCAGTAGCTGGGACTGCAGGCACAACGCCTGGCTATTTTTTTTTTTATTGTAGTTGTCATTGTTACTTTAGCTGGCTGGGGCCAGGTTGGAACCCACCAGCCTTGGTGTATGTGGCTGGCACCCTAACCACTGAGCACAGGCGCCGCCAGTTATCATCACTCTTAGCAGAGTGGCTATTAGGGACAAGAGATTCAGAAATGAGGACATGGGTTCCTGGTTGTGTGGTCTCCGTCTGACATGGCAAAACGTAGAGGGTCACAGATGTCTTTCAAACTCCACGACGGAACCTGGGTGGAGATCTCTCCCCCTTAGGCCTTGCGTGAGGCACGGGAGGGTTTCAGATGTTACCAGTGCTTGCCATGCGGTCCTTACCGTCTCCTTGGAAAACCACGCAAACGAAAGTGATGCAACCCATTCATTATTTATCTCCTCTGCTAAGGAGACGAACACTAATTTAGTGGAACTGAATAGTCCTGGCAGGAGTCCTGGGAAATGAAGGATTCTCAACAATGCAAATCTATGTGTGCGGTTAAGATAGATCTGGACGCTCCGCAGCTTACAGTCAGTTACTCCTGATAGGCTCATATGAAGTCCAAAGTACTATTAAGTAAAAAATTCATTAAATATACCTAACCCCCTGACATCGTAGCTTGGATGTGGGCCTCGCCTACCTCCAAGGTGCTCAGCAGACGTACTCCAGCCTGCAGCTGGGCAAAATCATCTAACACAATGCTGATTTTATAATGAAGTGCTGAATAGCTCATGCAATTTACTGACTACTCTATGGAGAGGGAAAAACAGAATGGCTGTGTGGGTTGACATGTGGTTCCTCCTGACTGTGTATCACTTTTGCACTTCCATTGAAAAATTGTTACGTGTGTGCATGGACAGAGATGAAACAGCCAGTGTTGGCTGACCACCAGCCACTCTGCTCAGTCCTGAGGGCGTTGCACATGTGGTTCCAATCAATCTCCATGCAGCATCAAGTACCCCATTTTACAGATGAGGAAACTGAGGCTCAGAACTATGAAGAAATTGACCCCAAGGTCACCCAGCTGGGAGACACACACCAGAGTCGCAGGTGGGCATGGCAGGGAAAGCACAGAGGACCCCAAGGAGGGCAGAGGGAAGGTAGGAGCAGCTCTGGGCCAGGCTGGTCAGGAGCCTGTCCCTGGTCAGGTCTGTGGGGAAGGGGGTCCCAGGGAGAACGGCCTGGGGGTCCACACTCACCTGCTTGCCGTCGCTGCTTGACGCACTGTCCTCGGTTGGGGACGCCCTCAGCCACGTCACCGGGGCTCAGGATGTGGCACTCATAGCCAGAGGGACACAGCAGTGGCTCCGCCCCATCCTCTGTGGTGCTACAGGCCTCTGCTGTGGGGGCCACGCATGCCGGGCGCTCAGTGGGCGGCCCAGGGAGGGCACAGGATGCATTCCAGACGCCAGATGCACCCCATCTCATCAGCAGCTTATGTGTGCACACATGCCCACAACGCACACTCACACCCACAAACACACACCTACACGTATGTCTCCACACACTCAGCTATACACACATCTACAGATACATCCCTATACACACTCACTTATACACACACATTTATGGATACACACATCTACAACACACACCCCTACACACGAACACACCTACAAATACACCCCTACACACCCACAAACACACACAGAGGCAGTCTGAAGTCAAATGATCCCAAACATACTCTCACATTCAGGTGACACCCTGAAACACGTACACACATCAACAGTCACACGTATACACACACACTCACACACCAACACACCCCCGCAGGCATACACACTCACAGCACAGCCACACACCTTTGCATGCACAACAGACAAGGATTCAGCCGCAAGCACAGTGGCACAGCTGCACACAGCTGTGCACACTGGCACCCCCACAACCCTCAAGGACCCGGTCCCCATGCTGTTCCTTCCAGCAGCTGGTCTCCCCCTCCCAGCTCCCTCCACAGAGAGTTCACATTATAGAGTAGTGAGCCCCTTATAACAAGTTTAGGGATTTGAAAGGTCACCCCACACCTCCCTTTCCATTCTGCACCCAGGGAGACCCTGCTCCTAGGGAGACTCAAATCCTTATTCTGAACTGGCCAAGCCTCCAGCCAGCATCCCATCTATGGCGGGGGGCAGGGGGGCGGATGGAAGGGTCCATGCATGGGTGACAGGCAGCCTGGTGCAGCAGCTAAGAAGGGGTCATGGCTGTGACATAGGGCCAGGGCTCTGCCCTGTAGGTACCTTGCAATACCTCCTCAGGGCCATCCAGCAGCCAGCCATTGCCACCAAGCCATCGAGGTTTCGGCTGCACCAGCCAGTCTAAAACTAAGAGAATGCATGGTTAAAACAAGGCCTTCCTTGGACACTGAGAAATGTCCCTCCATTAGGGGACAGGAGAGCCCCACTTAAGGATGGAGCATAGAGAATCCCTGTCAGAGAAATGCCTCTAGCTCCCCAGAACACCTTCACACCTTTCTTCTAGTGTGGGCTGGGCACTTGGCCACCAACCTGGAGAATACCCTTCCCAGACTCCCTTGCAGCTAAGTGTGGCTAGTAACTGGGTTCTGGCCAGTGGCCTATGAGTTTGACTGATGACACAACTTTCTGTCTTGCTCGTGAATTACCAGCTGCTTGCTCCCCTCTCAGTCTCTTTCCCTTTCCTGGAGGCTAGCAGCCACTTTGACCACATGGATGAGAGTGTCACTCAGATTGCAGAGCAACAGATGGAAGGAACTGGGTCCCTAGAAGGCTTTGTGGAGCACAGCCACCTACCCACTACAGACCACCTGTCTACCCCTGTGCTATTAGCCAACTGAGAAGTAAATGCCTCTCAGGTTGGGTCCAAGTGTTTACGGGCTTTTTTGTTATAGCAGCATAGCCTGTTTCTTAACTGATACATTTTGAACAGTAAGAGTCAGTCTTATAGTAAGAGTTATAAGAATACATAGACTGGAAGGCCTTCAAAAGGCAACGTTTGAAAAGTCAAATGCCTCTGGGGGGCAGGTAGATAATATAACTGAGAAAATTAGGCCAGGTTGGACCATGGAAGAATGGAGACTGCCCTCCCTGCACCCACCCCCACCCCGCCTCCATGGGTCAGCTGCTGGCTAGTATTAACAGCAAATTTAAAAACTTTAGCATTATGGAGATAAAACTGTTCTGGAGTCACATTTGCTTGTGATCCCTGATTTATTCTGACTCCAAAATATGACAAAAATAAAGATTAGAATAGAATAGAAATGAATGGAGTAGAAAAAAATGATGATCTAGCACCTTCTAAAGTACACAGATGGGTACTGCCAAAGGTGCTGGTGGGATTTTTCTCTAAAAGAGCACGAGCTGGGGCGGCGCCTGTGGCTCAGTCGGTAGGGCGCCGGCCCCATATACCGAGGGTGGCGGGTTCAAACCCAGCCCCGGCCAAACTGCAACCAAAAAATAGCCGGGCGTTGTGGCAGGCGCCTGTGGTCCCAGCTACTCGGGAGGCTGAGGCAAGAGAATCGCTTAAGCCCAGGAGTTGGAGGTTGCTGTGAGCTGTGTGAGGCCACGGCACTCTACCAAGGGCCATAAAGTGAGACTCTGTCTCTACAAAAAAAAAAAAAAAAAGAGCACGAGCTGATTGTAAGGATGGCAGAAGCTGGAACAGCAGAGGGAGGGAGCAGCTGGTGGTAACTTTGAGGGTGGGGGGATGACATGAGGACCCTGCTGCTTATTCCAGCCTTCCAGTTCTTCCCTCCTTCTCCCCAACACCTCAGGCCACGTGGTAGAAGAAATTTTCAAAAAGGAAACATATGAGTATTTACCATTCATATTCTCTTTTGCACCCATCAAAGGCTTCTGAACAGTAGGGGACTGTATAATTTTTTCCAGATCTTTTAGAACAATGAAACTTCATCAAGGCTCTATTTGAAGACCCCTAGGCCTCATAGCCCCAGAGTCTCAGCTCTCCATGGCCTTTCTGGAACTACCTGAGATCACATCCCATATATGTCTTGGGGTCTTCAAGGAAAACGGAAATGAAGTGTGGAAGATGCTTAGACCAGGCCTGATGTATTCCAAGTCACCTCATGACCAACGGTTCTCAATGTGGAGCGATTCTGTTCCCCAGGGAATATTTAGGAAAGTCTTGAAATGGTTTTGGATGTCATATCTTTGGGGGTGGAGTTACAGGTTGAGCACAGAAATGTTGCTGAACATTATACAGTGCACGGGACAGGGTCCCCTTCCCTGCCAACTGGAATTATCCAACCCCAAATGTTAACCACGATATCAATGATACCATTATCATTATCATCACTAACTTATGGTTTGACTGCTCTTCCTCCTGGTCAGTGAATGAATAAATGATTGGATATTGACCGGGTACCTCTTCTGTGTCCAGAGGCCATGAGAGGTGCTGGGGATAGAGCAGTGAATGAAACAGATAAAAACTCTGCCCTGCGGGGCTGACCTCCAAGTGGGGAGAACAGGCAATGGACAAACAAGTAAAACAATCTTCCAGAACACGCTACAGAGAGAAATTAAACAGGGATGGAGTGAGGGGGGAGGATTTTCCTCTTGCCATTTCAAGAGGAAAATTGTTCCTGAGAAAAAGTACCCTCTGCACAAAGGTCTAACTAAAGGAGGTGAAGCTATGAGCCATTCTGGGGGAAGGATGTTCTGGGCAATGCAGGACCGCATACGTGGGTCCAGGTGATGAAGCAGGCGTCCCAGGTCCCTGCACTCAGGGCCTAAGGCAATTGACACTTGCTTTTATTGTGAGACAACTATACTGAAACTGCGGCTGCGCCTGGTGTATGACCTTGGATGAGTGATTCAACTTCTCTGAGCTCCAGTGTCTTCAGCTGCACAATAGATCTGATAACAGTCTACGTCATGGAGCTGTGTGAGCATGAAACGAGATCGTGTATGGGGGATGCCGTGTACAGTTGTGTAGTTTGCAGGCGAGTCTAGAACCCCTATGCCAGGTTGCATTCCAGTGGAAGTCACTTTTTCTGATTTGCCCACCCCGTGGAGGCTGCCTTTATGTGCTCTTCCACCAGGAGGGGGCACCATTTTTCTTTGTTATGAAGGCTGGGGGTGGGGGAGAGGCGGCTGGCCTTGAACAGCAGGTGCTCACAGGCAGAACTCAGTCCCATTCTGTTTTTACCGAGCATTACAAGATTAATTGCGAGCATTATTAAGGGTGCTGAGTCTCTTGTCAGCTCCTTGACCACACTCCCATGAGCAAAGTGTGGCCATTCTTGCCTTCTCCAACTCTCCTCTCAGCCTTGAAAGGAGGTTTTGGGGATAGCTTCCAAGAGCCACCCTCAGTAATTAAGGCCTATGGGAACCCGCAGCCTCTGCAGGAAGGTTATCTGAAACCTATCAAACAGGCTGTTGTTATCTGTAGCCTCTGCCTGCACAGAACGGAGGGTGGAGAAACCCTCACTGCCCCGTCAAGTACCACTTAGGGTCACCTTTTCCCCACCCAGGAAATAGCTCTCTGTCCACCCCTACTTAAGTGTCCCACCATGGGCTTCCCTCCCACTCCGTCTAAACCTCCCCAAAGGGATCCGAAACTCCTCCCTGCCAAGGATGAATCCTGAGGACTGCTCCTCCCCAGGAAATCAGCACTAGGATCCAACAAACACCTGCTCCAAGCCCCACACCCCGCTGGGCTCTTCCGGCTGCTCCAATGCTTCCAGGCAGTGTTCATTTCAGCCTGTTTTACAGGAGAGGAGACTAAAGGAAGTGACAGCTGGCCAGTGGATTTAAACCCAGGACTTTGTCCTCCGCCTCTCTAGGTCACACCCAGTCTCCATCTCAGATGCCTCCAGGGCCAGGCATATGAGCGAAATGGGCCAGGTAGGGTCAGTAGGAAACTAGAGGACCCCGTCCACTTGCGACCACCCAAGACTCCATCCAGCCCACTTGCGGCCACCCAAGACTCCAGCCCAATGTGGTCTGATATTTTAAAGAAAGGCCCCCAGTCTGGATTTTATTTTCTTTGAGACAGAGTTTTACTATGTTGCCCTGGGTAGAGTGCTGTGGCATCACAGATCACAGCAACATCCAACCCTTGGGCGTAAGTGATTCTCTTGCCTCAGCCTTCCAAGTAGCTGGGACTATCGGTGCCTGCTACGATGCCCTGCTATTTTTTGGTTGTAGTTGTTATTGTTGTTTGGCAGGCCCAGGGTGGATTGGAACCTGCCAGCTCTGGTGTATGTGGCTGGCACCCTATCTGCTTGAGCTACAAGTGCCAAGCCAGAATTTTTTTAAGTGAGAACTCTCACCCAACCCCCATCTTCAGAGGAGGTGGCACATTCCTTGGAGGGGGGTCTCCTGGACTGTGGGCAGCTGGGAGTGCCTGCCTCCACACTATCCTCATAGGAGGTGGCATTTCCCGGGAGGGGCGTCCCTGGCATGGGGGTGCTCGGTGAGCCCAGCAGGGTGCTTGCTCCAGGAGTCACTGCCTGCCCCATCCCACGTAGGAGGCAAAGAAGGTAGGAGGGTAGTGGCCAGCGCACGCAGGTGGCCCAGCTCCTTCCTCCAAGTTGGACTTTCCCCCCACCACCCCCGGACAGCTCAGGGTACCGGTCGGTGTCCCCTCCAGCCTACCTGGAGGGGGCGGCACGGCCTCCAGGCAGGCGTACCCGCAGCCGTTGTTGCAGCAGCGCCGGTGGCGCGGGCACTGGGAGTCCGCCTGGCACCGCTTGGCCTGGCAGGCGCCGGGGGGCAGCATCCGCGGGGGTGGCGGGCAGCGGTCTGCGCGGGGCTGTCGGGGGCCGCTCACTTCCTCGGCCTGCAGGAGAGGGGGGCATCAGGCCATTGGGCGCCTTGGGTCCCTCCCAGCCCCCAGGTGGGCGCCAGGACCATGGCACACGCGATCCCTCTGGGAGGGTGGCTGGGAGGGTGAAAAGATACTGCCCTCCTCTTTGTTACAGCCCAGAGCCAACCAAACTGCCCAAAGGCCCAATGTACAAGGGTAGAAGGATCTTGGTCTGTTTGCTGGAGAAGTTGTATTTTCCTGTGGGAAATATATATATGTTATATACGGTATATATTTGTATACATGCATATACACGTACAGTTCTATGTGTACATACAGGTTTTTTTTTTTATTGTTGGAGATTCATTGAGGGTACAATAAGTACATACAGGTTTTTATCTTTCTTTCTTTCTTTTTTATTTTTCAGAGCCCCTCTTGCCCAGCCTGGAGTGCAGTGGCCAGATTCTTGGCTTACAGCTGCCTCAAACTCCTGGGCTCAAGTAATTCTCCAGCCTCAGCCTCTTGAGTAGCTGGGACTATAGGTACGCCCACCTGGGCTAATTTTTTTTTTTTTTTTTTTGTAGAGGGTAGAGATAAGGTCTTGTGATGTTGCCCAGGCTGGTCTTGAACTCCTGGCCTCAAGTGCTCCTCCTACCTCAGTCTCCCAAAGCGCTGGGATTATAGGTGTGAGCTCCTGTGTCAGGCCTTATTCATACATACAGATTTCTTCTAACCTATACATTTTTATAGAGCTTTGAGAATTTACAGATCACACTTGGAATGAATAAATACACAAGATGACTTGAATAAATCTTACAAACATAATATTGAGGAGAGAAAAGCTCAAAAGAGAACACACACCGTGATTTCACTTATAGTTGAGAAACAGGCAAAGTTGATGTGACAAGTCAGGAACTGGTCACTGGTGGCAGTGACTGGTGGGTCTTTGGGGGCTGGCTGCTCTGTTTCTCCATCTGGGTGCTGGGCACACAGTGTGTTTACTTTCTGAGGGTTTGTGGAGTGGCACACTTGTATGTACTTTTCTATGACATTTCAATAAAAAGTTAAACTTGGCTCGGTGCCCATAGCTCAGTGGTTAGGGCGCCGGCCACCTACCTGGGGGCTGGCAGGTTCAAACCCGGCCCAGGCCTGCTAAACAACAACAAAAAAAACCAGGTGTTGTGGTAGGCACCTGAAGTGCCTACCACAAGGAGGCTGAGGGAAGAGAATTGCTTAAGCCCAAGTGTTTGAGGTTGCTGTGAGCTGCGATGCAACGGCACTCTACCCAGGGCGACACAGTGAGACTCTGTCTCAAAAAAAAAGAATTAAACGATAAGACACGCTACTGTATTTAACACACAAGAACAAGGGTGAGTGGGCTACAAAATGTGCATTTCAGAGTGGAGGTTGAGCATAGAATCCACCAGGCCACCCTCTGCACCAGCCTCCATCTCTGCTGCTAACACAGTTTTGCTTGTGGATTTGAAAATGAGACGTGTAGTGGGCAGGTCACACACATTCACACACATACGTGCCGTGAACACAGGTGCAGAGTGAGATGTGGACTAATTGGGAAAAAAATCATCCTGCCACACCTTCTGGTTTGTCCTAAACTATTCCTTTTGTCTCAAATGCTTTACCTATTTACTCCCCAAATCCTCCTCCGATATATACATATTTGGAAATCCTACCTCCTTGTACTATATGCCCAGTAAATAATGCCTGCCTGCAGACCAGAGCAGAACTCAGCCTAAAACCTGGCCCTCACATCATCAACCAAAAAATGAAGTAAAACTCAATGTGCTAATGACCAGGATGTGGTGCTTCATGAGAAAAGGGAGGTGCAGACAGTTTATAAGCTCTGCACCTATGTTTTAAAAAAAAATGTTATATATATAATATATATCTATAGTATAGGCCTAGAACATTTTGGGGAAGATACACAAGATTACATGAGACATCATTATGAAAAAAATTGCCTTTGGAGAGAAGAATTAGGTTCTAAAGCTCAGAGAAATCTCTTTTCATTATATACTTTTGAACTGGTTCCATGTATTTCTTTTTTACCATGTACGTATTACTTTTTCAATTTAGAGAATACAATTAATTTTTTTAACTTTATTAATAAAAATATTTATAAAGAATTTTTAATGAACAACAAAAACGCATATTTGTGTGTAAAAAAGCAGGATATAAAATGATATATGTAGTCTGATCTCAAATATGTGCACCTGCCTCTCTCTATTTAAAACTGTGTGTGTGTATTGTAACGCCCAAATCACATTTGCCTTCTGTAACTACAAGAAACACTAGCTACAGTAAGTACACAGGGTAACAAACGCTATTGGCATATGCTGAGAATTACAATTTTAATACTGTTTTTTCCTTGCTTAAAATGTGTATATATATTTTTGGCACCCTCTGGTCCATATAAAAGCAAAAGGGAAAAATAATGAATACAGGACACATATGCCCCCAAGTAGTCATAACAATGATTAGCACTTGGTGGTAGAATTGTGTGATTTTTAAAAAATTCTTTATACTTTCTGGTATTTTTAATCTTTTTTTTTTGTACAGACAGAGTCTCAGTAGAGTGCCATGATGTCACCGCCTTCAGTAGAGTGCCATGATGTCACAGGACTCACAGCAACCTCCAGCTCTTGGGCTTCCATGATTCTCCTGCCTCAGCCTCCCGAGTAGCTGGGACTACAGGCGCCTGCCACAACACCCGGCTATTTTTTGGTTGCAGTTCAGCCGGGGCTGGGTTTGAACCCGCCACCCTCGGTATATGGGGCCGGCATCCTACTCACTGAGCCACGAGCGCCACCCTATTTTTAATTTTTGTTTAAATGGCATTCAGTAGAGTTTCAGTTCTATTTTTGCAACAAACTTGGGCAGTATTTTTTTTTTTTTTTGTAGAGACAGAGTCTCACTGTACCGCCCTTGGGTAGAGTGCTGTGGCGTCACACGGCTCACAGCAACCTCTAACTCTTGGGCTTACACGATTCTCTTGCCTCAGCCTCCCGAGCAGCTGGGACTACAGGCACCCGCCACAACGACCGGCTATTTTTTGTTGCAGTTTGGCCCGGGCTGGGTTTGAACCCGCCACCCTTGGCATATGGGGCTGGCGCCCTACTCACTGAGCCACAGGCACTGCCCTGGGCAGTATTTTTAATCTCCCTTTTGTGTGTATGTATATGTGGGTGTGTACATTTATTTAACTTTTTCATTCTAATTGTGGAAATGATTCTCACTATAATGAAAAAGTTAAATAAATGTACACCAAAATAGAACTGAAACTCTACTGAATGTCATTTAAACAAATGCATATATTTGCATACTGGTATGTAAACATAAAAATTAAAAATTAGTTGATATATCATATAGGACTTGTCTGTGTTTTTAAAACATGAATTGTGGCAAATACTTAGTATATAAATGCAAACCATAGCAGCCATATCATTTTCTAGCCTATTAACAGTTTGCTGACATGTAAATTTTATATAATGGTGCTTTACAAGAATAAAAGAATAAAATTGAAGTAGAGAGAATAAACCCTCCCAACCACCTTACAAATGGGGTTAGTCACCCTAACTTTACAGATGAAACAACTGAGGCTCAAAGGTGGGAAGTGGGTTGATGGGAAGAGACACAGTCGGGGTAAGAGGCAAAGCTGGCTCTGAGTCCAGTCCCCGCTGAATCCAGAAACCAGGCTGCCAATTTTCAACAAAAGTGCCAAGACGATTCAATAGTTTTTCCAACAAATGGTGCCAGCTGAACTGGATATCCACAAGCAAAAGAAAGAAGTCGTTCCTCTACCTCGCTCCATACACAAGAAAATGACCCAAATGGACCAGACCTGCGTGTACATAAAGCTCTTAGAAGAAAATGCAGGACGATCTTGTGACTCTAGATTAGACAAAAGTTCTCAGAAATGACACCAAAAGCACAAGCAACGGGATAACCAGTAGGTCAGCTGGATTTCATCAGAAATAAAAACGGAGCCATCGGGGAAGCAAATCAAAACCACAGCGAGATACAATATCACACTCACTAGGACGGGTATCATTAAAAAGGCAGGATGTGTTTGCCGGGGTGCGGGGGACTGGAACGCTCACACTGACGCTGTGGGAAAGAGTCTGGCGGTTCCTCCAGAGGCTGATTACAGAGTTATACAATCCAGCAATTCCCTGGTAAGAACAGAGAGAAAACTTGTGTCCACACAGAAACCTGTACACAAATGCTCCCAGCAGCGTCTATTCTTCTACCCAAGTGAAAGCCACCCAATGTCCAGTGGCTGCTAAATGAGGAAAATGCCATCTGTCAATGGGGTGCTCTTCAGCCACAGCAAGGAATGAAGTTCTGACACATGCTACCACGTGGACTGGATGTGTGAAGACGTGCACAGGGCCCAGGACGGGGTCTAGCAGTGTCACCACTTAATATCTGCACATCTGTTCCTCTGCCTGGAAGACTCTTCCCAGGCCCTCACCTGCCAAACCCCCCTTCAGCCCTCAGCTTCGAGCCTCCCCAAGGCGGCCTTCTCCAGGCTACTGGGTGGCTTGGGTGTCGCTGCCAGAGTTCTCCTGCATTTTTACTGCCCCCCGACACACACACTGAGGGCAAAGGCGCGTCACTTCAGGGCCTGGCAAGGTGGTGCAGCAGCCCTTCCTGTGTGGCTGTCACTGTAGCTGCAAGTTCCATGTGCTGCTGCCAGCGCCCTGTAGGTGGCGTCGGCTCACTGCAGACCCTGGTGTTCCCCTGCTCCCAGGGAGCCTCAGGGCCTGAGACCAGGTAGGCACCGGGTGGGGGCCGAAAGCAGCAATGGCCAGCAGGGAGGGGGACCTTCTGGGGAGCGGGGGCATGCCTGGTCCCCACACCTGCGCCACTCAGAGACCCCATCTGTCTCTCTTCTACATATTGGTCATTAAATTTGTGAAAAGCAAAAATGGACACTCAGCATGAACACTCAGCCAACCCCTGGCCCTTCACAGATAAAGGAATCAAGGTGTAAGGAGGTGGTGATTTTCCCCAAAGGGGAGACCAGACCGTGGACCAGTCTTTTTATCACCTGCTTTCTTACTAGACCTCCCTAATTTCTATCCTGTCACCAATAATTTTCAAGCTGCAAGCAGGGGGCAAAATCCCGCGTCATCAGCTCTTAGTTCATTTGCTCCAGAATTAACTAAATTGGACCCATGTGGGGGCCCCGCCTTTGTTAATCCTGATCTAACGTGACAGCTGCCCCTGCCCCCTGGAGGTACTGTGCATCAACTGAAGGGGACAAGCTATTTTTCCATGCAGCCTGTTTTTACACCAAGCCTCATTTGTGAAACTTAATGGAACCTGGAGATCAGAAGCAAAACACTTTGCACCCCCCCTTGGATGCCTCCCCGTCCCGTGACTTTCTCAGAGGCACCCCGGGACAGGAGGGTGTGCAGAGAGATCAATTTTATTTATTTTATTATTTTTTTTTTTGAGAGAGAGAGATCAATTTTAGATGTACCACTGTTCTCTGGGGAAAATTCAAATGTCATTTCTCAGGGATTTGGAGAGAACAAAGAGATAAGCGCCTTAGAAGTCAAATCTCCTGAGTTATTTACTGCATGGCTGAAACAGCTGATGGTGATAAAGAACTGATTTCATCTAAGGGCTGAGATTAAAGGATTAAACCTTTTGAAAAATATTTCATGTCATGAACGGTGACACCAAGGAGGGTTCTAAACAAAGGATGTTTCCCAGAGCTCCCAGAAAGAGCTGACTTTTACTCAAAGAAATAAATATCACCCCCCAATTTCTTCCTGGCCCCATGGGTTGAGGGGATTGACACCCAAAGTCCTTGGCTCAATGGTCAGACTGGAACTGGCCCCTGACCTGTCCACTCCTCTGACCTCTCTGTCCATCCCCTACTTGCTCAGCTCTGCAGCTGCCCCAGGGCCTTGGCAATGGCAGCTCCCCCCACTTACCCCTCTTCCCACTCTCTGCTCATACATCCCCTCCTGAGCACCCCACTCCTGGCCTGATGTGGCTTCGAACCCCCGTCACCTATATCTTGTATTTACGCAGTCATTGGTTTGCTGTATTTCTCCCACCACAAAGTGTTCTCTTAAGGCAGGGACTTGATTTGGTTCTCACTTGTGTCCCTGGCTCCTCGAACAGTGCCTGGAACATAGTAGGTGCTCAACAAATATTCTCCAGCTGAATGAAAGCTGTGACGATGACAATGATGGCAGTGATGGCCACGGCTTGCTGGCTGTTTGCAGGGCACCCTCTAAGGGCCTACCACACATTAATAGATTGATTTTTGAACTGGGGATGTGCAGGTGGCCCTGCAGACCAGGAGGCCTTCATGGGTGTGGGATACCCCTTTGCATCTGTTTGACGCTGGACTGTTTATGAGCATCGACCCCCTGAATCTGGACATGAGTCCAGTGGGGCATTTGGAACACAAATCGGGAATCAGCCATCCTTCATTTCTGAAGACTTGCTGAGAGTCCATGTTCCTCCTTGCCTTGGAGGCTTCCCCCCTATTCCCTCCTCTGGGGTCTCTTCCTCCACTCTGTGCCCAGCTAAAGCCTCCCCATCTTTTGGGGCAAGAACTTAGGACCAGATACAGGAATCAGACCAGTGAACCCTGTAGCTGTGTGATTATACAGGAAAATCACTCACTTATCCCAGCCTCTGTTTTCTTCATCTGCAAAATGGGCACAAATTAGCCCCTGATGCAGGCATTTGCAGTGCTTGTCAAAGGGGATGCCCTTGTGTGGTGCTGTGCTCGGCCTTGACGATGCCAATCCATGGTTTGTGCTATTATTGTTACTTTTATTATTTCTGAGACTCAATGGATTCAGAAGCCCATCGTTCCGTAGCCAGGATCTGTCACATTCCGCTCAACTCCTGGCACCTCCATTCCTCATCTGTCCCCAGCACCCTTTATTTCTCCTGCTTCCCTCCTTCAAGTCACCCACTGATGATGCCCTGAGCATCACCAACTCCACAGCTTCTGGTTGGAGGCTCAGGTGGATGCAAAAGAAACGCCAGGGCTTGTCCCTGCCCCGAGGAGCTCTATTCTAGGCGGGGCCTGAAGGCACAGTGGCACAAACCACCAGCACCATGGAACCCAGGACGTGATGACCTCGTCGTTTCTGGATAAGAGCAGGGACAACAACTCGCAGAGTTCCTAAGAGAAAGGGGATGTGTGGACACAGCTGCCCCTTTAATGTGCACAGCACTGCTGAGAACTGTCTGAAATAGCCTCCAGCTCTCTTGGGTAGGTCCTATTGCTTACGTGAGGAAACTGAGGCACATGGTCACTGGATGGGGCAGTGCCAGGCTTAGAACCTGGGCAGAGGAGGCAGCATTGATTAAGCTCTTACTGTGTGCCCGTGTTGAGCTAGATCCTGCCATATTGAATCTCAGTGCGTGTATAATCCTCTGTGGATGCTGCTATAATATTAACTCACTTTACCAATGAAGAAACTGAGGCAGAAAAATTAAAGGTATTTGCCCAAGCCCGTGCCGTTCTCGGGCAGCAGAGGCAGGATTCAAACCTGCATCTGTCCGACTCCCCGCATCAGCCTGGACCTAGGAGTTGCTTGCAAACCTTTCCAGTGAATTTCTTCCTGTTCCCTGAGTCTGGGGTCGCCTTCCTCTTAGAAGCCCCTGCCCTCTGCCCTCCTGTGGACCAGCCCCAGCCAGCCCTCCCCTCCCAGCTCACGGAGCCACTCAGATGAAAAACAAAAGAATGGCACGTTAAATCCCTCTGAGACATGGGGTGGCTTGCCCGGACTGGCAGCATCCTCACGAACATCACAGAACAACCCAGGATCCCCAGGTCTAATTTTCATTCCTGCTAGGGTTCTGCATAGTAAGTACATTTCCAAATAACTACCAAACGTAAGTTCTTGGCACGACGCAGACAGGAAGGTTCCACATTTGCATTTGGATGAAGTTTCCCTTAAGGTTTTCGGCCTGGTGACTATTTTTTACTCCTCAGGGAGATACTTTTGGAGGCTCCTATGGATTTATCTGCAAAGCCATGCAGCTGCTGATACCCTCAGGAAGCGGGCTAAGGAAATGCCAGTTCTGGCTTCTTCAGTGGGAAGCCCAGCTCCACGAGTCCACGTCCAGTTTCCACTAAAGTAAACAACCAGGATGTCCACACAGAGGAGGCTGGCCAAATAAATAACAGCACATCTGGACATCAGAGCATTAGACCTTTGAAGAGAGGACTCAGATCTACCGTATTAACACACTCGCCATATGCTAGAGAGTGAAAATGCAGGCTATAAGCACTATAAACGAGCCAGATGCAAAATACCACATATTGTACGATTCTCTTTATATGAAATGTCCAGGACTGGCAAATCCATAGAGACAGAGGCAGGTATTGGTGGCGGCCGGGGACTGGAGGGAGGAGGGAATGGAGTGTGACTGCTGATGGTGTATGGGTTTTATTTAAGGGTGACGGGAAGGTTCTGGAGCTAGATAGCCATGACGGTTGTACAACTCGGTGAATGTACTAAAAACCCCCGAATTGTACACTATGAACATTGATCTCAATAAAAAATAATGTAAAGCAGTATTAATAAAATACTACTAAGAAAAAAAATATGTGCTATGTATAACTGCTTCACAGAAAAGTATTCACACACACAAGGTTAACAGAGCTTACGTATTGGGGGAAGAATCGAGATCATTTTTACTTCTTTGTAACTTTCTGTATGGTTTGAATTTTTGTTACCGTAAACAAACTATTTTAGTAATCAGAAGAAAAATTGTTGAGACCACTTCCATTTAGGGAAAAAGAATCCAATCTCCAAAGCTGCCCCCAATTTACCCACACCTCTCCCTCCGTGCATTTCCCCCATTCATTCTGCCTGCAAGAGTTTATCCTTCTTTGGGATGTTCCAGCAACTTAACGGCCAGACCAATAAAAATGCATCCCAGGGCTGGGTTTGCTTGGCGGAGGAAGAAAGCCAATTTTCCTGTAAGCATTACTTGCTCTTCCTTTGGAATTTGGACGTCAAAGATCTAAAAATATGTGTCTCCCTGGAGCAGAGGGCTTGGAGTTCAGCATGAGTTGATGAATGCCATTTCCTGATGGCCGGGGCCCTCAGCACTGCGCTCTGGGGGCAGAATTTGGTGGAAGGTTAATGAGACTTCCTCAGAGGGATCCTCACAAAACCAGTCTCCCAAGACTGCAAACTCAACCAGCTCCTTCAGTCAATGCTGCTGTTAATCAGTGCACCTGTGAGTCTTCTAGAATCTTCCATTCCTTCTGCTCTGAGAGGTTTAACACAATGTATTCATTCATTCAATAGTAAATTTGTAATTCCCGGGCCTACTATATTTCAGGTACTGGGTTGGATATGGGGACTGTCAGGTTGAACTAGATGAAACTGTCTCTGTCCTCATGTGGCTCGGTGCCAGGACAAGGAACAGATACTACAAAAAACATCATGCAGATAAAGCGAACTAATTGCTCTTTTGTTTTATTTATCTGCAAAAGTAGTTAGTGAAAAATTCAACAAATACTATTGATAATAATGGAGCCAAATTCTATAAAGGAAAAATCAGGATGTTACAAAAACACTTAAGGGAAATCTAAACGGGGTGCGTTTAGGGCAAGGCTCTCCAAGGAGGTTAGCATGAGGCTAAGATGACATGTGACCCAGGAGTTGGTGCTGTGAGTGGGAATTTGCTGAGTGCCTGCCATGCTGGGGACACCATCCCTTCAATCATTCCCCCAGCTCATGGGTACTTCACGTGCTGTCCAAGATTCCTAAGAGCTATGTCAAATTTCCTGCTTTTAAAAAAATTATCAAGGTTGGGCGGCGCCTGTGGCTCAAAGAGTAGGGTGCTGGCCCCATATACCAGAGGTGGCGGGTTCAAACCCAGCCCCAGCCAAAAACTGCAAACTAACAACAAAAAGACCAAAAAAAATTATCGAGGTAAGATAGATATATTGATAGTATACTATTTTCCATTTCCACCATTTTAAGAGTGCATCCAGTGGCATTAATTAGATGCACAGTGCTGTGCAACCATCACCTTCTATTTCTAAAGCTTTCACACCACCCCCGGCAGAAGCTGTTCTCCTTAAGTGGTGCTCCCACCCCCAGCCCCTGACAGCCTCTGGTCTACTCCTGCCCCTGGGAAAGTGTCCGTTCCGGAGATTCCATTCAAGGACTACCATACGCCATGTGGCCTTGGTGACAAGCTTCTTTCGGGGCCGCCTCCACCTTGTGGCAGTAAACATACTGCTGAGGGTACCTGTCCTGGGATGTCCTTCCTTGCCTCCCTCTCCCCAGTTACAGCCACTTGGGGGCCTGGGACACTTCTTCCCTTGCACATTTCCCCCTGGAGTTTCAGGCCTGGAACCACAGAAGAGGAAGCCCAGGCCCGAGAGGAGAAAGTGGTTTGCCCCAGAGCCCTGCAGGTCACGCTGCTCCTTCCTGCCATCCACAGGTCTGCACCAGGCTCTGAGCTGGACTCCGAGGTGTGGCCAAGCCTGTCTATGGCCCAGCTGTTTGGATGTGTTTTCACTTTAGCATGACCTGTCCCCTTTTCCAGCACCCAGGTGGACTCAGGGCTCTGCTGGGGTCCAGGAGCAGCCCCTGCTCCCCGAAATGGAGGCCCCTTGTTGGTCCTGAAGATGGAGTCCTTCAGGGATGTGACTGCACATCCTCCAAGGAGCAGGGAGAGGCCCCAGCACTCGGGGGATACAGTGATGGCCTCGCCCGACCCTGGCCAGAAAGGCAGGGGTGACTCACTCTCCACCATGGCCTGGATTTCCTTATCTGTGAGATGTCCTTCTGTCAGAGTTGCCGGCTGTAAGCACAGAACCCAAATGCCTCCATCTGCAGAAGCAGACGGGGCTGAAGTACAAGCCACCTGGGTGGCTTAAAACAGCAGAAACATATTCCCCACAGCCCTGGAAGCTGGACGTCTGAATCCAAGGTCTCAGCAGGGCGGGTGCTTTTCTTTTGAGGCTTTGCGGGGAAAATCATGCCTCGCTCCTGCTTCTGGTCCTTGCTGATGATCCTCCATGCTCCTGGGCTTGCAGATGTGGCATTCCAGCGTCCGCCTGTCTTCACACGGCCTTCTCTCTGGGTGTCTATGCGTTTGCCTCTCTTCTCCTCTACTTATAAGGACACTGGTGGAATCGGATTAAGGACTCACCCTACTCCAGCATCATAATTTAGCTCATTATACATATAGGGACCTATTTCCAAATAAGGTCACGTTCATAGATACGAGGTGTTAGGGCTTAGGTGAGTATCTTTTGGGAACATAATTCAACCCATAATTCAGAACTAAGACTAGAATTTGAGTAGAATAGTCCACTTGGGAGGGAATCCCAGGAAGCTCCATGTGGGGGGGGAGTGAGGGAGGAAAGGGAAGGAGCCAGTTTGGGGGGTGCTGATATGCAAATGACTTCCAGGGAGCAGGTGCTCAAACCCAGGAGTATCATAGGAGAAGCACAGAAGCCTCTTCCTATGGTGCTACATCCCCAGCAACTGGGTCTGTCCTGCCTGCAGGTTGGGCGTGCTCGGGCACCTGGGAAGCCTCAGGCCAGCAGGAGCAGGTGCTTACAGTAAGAAGGTAAATGGGGAAGGCGTCAGGACTTAGGACACGGTGAGAGCAGAGCTCCGGCCCACTTGTCTCTCCCACTCTTGCTGTCTTGGCAAAAAACAAAAAGGTAATGTTGGAGGGCTCTTAGGAGCTCACAGAAATGCTGGGGGGAAAGTGAGGAAAACTGTGTATGGGCCATTGCTGGCTCCTACGGGGCCTTGGTGCTTGTGACCATAAGGGGTGCCTCTAGGCAGAGGAATTGCAAAATTACCCCTTGCTCCCGGCTGCTGCAGCCCCTCACAACCCCTGGGCAGGGTGGCCACCTCTGGGGAGGGTACAAACCATTTCCAGCTACCCTGAGTGGGCCCTTAGAGGTAAACAGATCCACAGCCACAAAGACAGGAGGTATTGTCCTGCTTAGTTCCCAGGCCGGCGTGTTGGCTGCAATGGGCCCTACCTGGGGGATTTGTTGAGAGGACCCCAAAAGCTAACACGTGGCAAACACTTGGCTTGACACTCAGGAAGGAATTGTTCTTATGGGTTTGCCAGAAAAGCCAAAAACAGCAGCTCCACAGAACCAATTCCACGCTCCCCAGAAAAGTTAGTGGACCATTTATAAACAGAGACACTCTGTCTCTGTTTTGTTGGCCTGGTAAATACTATTTTCTAGTGTATTTTTAAATACAGTGCACAGGGAATGAAGTCCCATGCTGCAGATGAGGAAACCGAGGCTCAGAGAGAAGGATTCACTGGAGGTCACAGAGCTGGAGGCCCAGCAGACCTGGGACTTCTCATTAGAAGCCTCTCATCAGGGCCTCCCATGGGAACATAAGGCCAGTGTGTTTCTCTCTGGCGCTGCCTCTGTGTGCTTGGGCACGAAGCATAAACAGCATTCAGGAAATTGACCAGCTTCACTCTGACGAGAGACCAGCCCCATAAACAACAGTTGCTCTGCTGAGAGGTGGGACTGGGGAAGGTGAGAACATGGGAGCCAGGGGACAGGATGCACACAGCCATGTGCTGCTCAGAGGAGATCCAACAGCTCTCCACGTGTAGCTGTGGCCAATTCCCAAGGTGTAAATGCTCCTGCTGTGACTGTGAGGCCCCTGAATAAGGAGCTAGAAGAGAAGCTCACAGATGCAGCAGACATGAAAAACCCCAAGAGCAGAGAGAAAAGCAAAATGCAGCAACACGATGAGATGGCAATGCTTTTCTAATGGTGAGTAGTTCCTTCCTTTCTTTTTAATGTTGTAATTGTAGGTGATTTGACTTGCGGTCATGGCTGTGTTTAAGAAAACTGGATGTCTTTTCTCCTCCTAATTCCTAATCCCTCTCCCATCTCTGGGCACCTCCACCAGGAAGCCTTTGCTGACTGTACTATTTCATGTGAGCTCTCCCTTCTCCAAACACTTACCATCACTTCATTTTCCACTATTCTTTTCCACTCATTTGCAGCCTCCTGACTCTTCCCATAGGTACCTGCCCAACCTGAAGAGTGTGAGTCCCAGAGGCCCAGATTAGCCAGAATACAGTTTCAGGCAGCAAATCATGCCTGGGGTCGTGAAACACCCCTTTCTCCATCATCTCCATCTGGTGAACTCCTATTCATCCTTTGAAACCCTGAGCCTAATGTCTCTAACCCTGTAGCCTCTCTGATGCTCCTGGGGCAGAGCTTCGCGCGCATTTGTCTGTGCTGCCATTGCACGTGCTCAGAGCTCACCCACAAGCAGGTTCCAGGTGCTGACAGAACAGCAGCTCCGGGAACACAGCACTAAGTGAGACAGTGTCCATCTCCACCCCAAGGAGCCTGCATTCCTCGGCACCAGCCTATGTCACAATTATGTGATTAACAGACACCAAGCTGCATCAATCACTTGCCAGGTGCTAAGGGCTTTGTTCATATTGAGTCACTTAAACATTGCTCATATGACAAGAGTTACCTTCTTGAACCCTCTAGTTCAGACATCCTGCCGTACTCTGCCCCTGTGGATTGCTGCTCCCTAGGGGACCGGGGAGAACCTCAAATGACACCTTTCCCCATCCCCATTCTCTCTCCTAGTCCCCTTCCTGTTTTTTTTCTGTCTTCAGCTGTCAAGCTTATGTCTCCCTTTGATCCCTCACTTACTCACTGCTGTCCCTCTATGCCCTGAGTTCCCAGGCAGAGAATCCACGTCTGTCTCCCCACAGCCTAGAACAGTGCCTGGTAAACAGTGGCATCCAAAACGTATCTGTTGAGTGGATACATTCATTGCTCTGGCTTTTGCAGATAAGACTGCTGGTGTTCAGAGATGTCAAACAACTTGCCTGAAGCCACACAGCTGCCGAGTAGCAGAGCCTGGATTCTCACCCAGACACCTGCCGCCAGGGCACATGGCTCTCACCACTCGCTAGGTCTTGCTTTCCCTTGCTCTGCCACCGTGTGTCACCAGAATGAATGCCTGTGCCATGTCAAGGCCAGTCTCAAGGGCGGAAGCCGGCGTCTCCTTCGTCTTAAACCCACAGGACCCCACACAGCATCTTCCCCATAGCCGTTCAGCTAAATGTTTGCTGAAGGAATAAATAACAGCATGAACATATCACTGAATTTCACAGTTATTGGTGGTGGTGCACACAAAACACTTACACACGCAAACTTGTCTCTGCACTCTTAAATAAGGTGCTGTTTTCAGTACTTTGGTGGCGAGTCAAAAGCAAGGGACCCCTCTCCCGCACATCCGCGGAGGCTCTGCTTGCAGGCGGGGAGGCTCTGAGGGCAGCGAGTCCCGCCTGCCCACCCTGGACTCCGACACACCCAGATACAGACGCCTGCCCCGCCACGTTTTGGGGGACACAGGGATGCCGCGTCTGGGGATGGCTTCTCCGCCCCCAGCTGCAGAGGCTGCCCAGCCTCCCGACCCCCACTTACTCGCGATTTCTCGGCCAGCCGTGCAGGCAATGCCCGTTTCCAGACATTCTTAGCAGAACTGGCTTCCAGGAGAAGTAGCAGGAAGCTCAGAGCCCAGACGACCTTCCTTCCTCGGCGGCTGCCCCTCCCCAGGCTGGCGAAAGGCATTTCCTCCAAGGGGAGCGACCTCGCAGACACCGGGCGAGGGACCCCTCTGGGGCAGCAGTGGGAACCCAAGTGTGCACGGTCGCCGAGTTGTCTTAGCTGCACTCAGCTGGGTCCCTCGGATCAAGTGTCCACGCCCAACACATGCCCCCTCCGCCCCGGCGGCCGGCCTGCCGGGTTATTTTTAGTTTGCCCTATAACGTCTGCCCCCGAGATGTCCACCAGGGCGTCTGCAGCCCAGGCAGCTCCGCGGGCGGCGGCAGGAGGGGGCACCGGGCCTGCCCGGAGACGTGGACGGGAGTGGCCCTGTCTCTGCACTTCCTTACAGGCTGGGCCCCCCCCAGGACGGCGCCCGCGGGCTGGGGCAGGGGGTGGGGGCCTGGCTGCTCCCCGTCCAAGTTTTTTTTTTTTAATGAAATCATAGCTGTGTACAATAGTGCAATCATGAGGCACAATGCGCTGGTTTTATATACAGTTTGAAATATTTTCACTGAACTGGTTAACATAGCCTTTGTGGCATTTTCTTAATTATTATGTTCAAACCCTTATACTCTACACTTATTAAATTGCACCTGTACCCTTCCAGGATGCACGGTAGGTGTGGACCCACCAATCACCCTCCCTCCACCCTTCCTCTCTTTGAAACTCCAGAACCCGTCCAAGTTTTGAGCTGGGCTGACAACTGTGAAGACTTGTTTAGGGAGACAGCACAGGCCGGTGGTGCTGCCGGTGGGAGAATGACTGACGCCCACCCCGGCACCCTGGTTCCCTCCTCTCTGACATGGGCGTGGGGAGAGTTCCTACAGCCTTGTTTCTGGTGCTATTTAAGTGAAACTGCACGTGGAGCAGTTGACATGTATGTGTAAGTAGTTAGCTGGTATGTGTGTGTGTTTTATACAGGACTCGACATTTCACAGATGTTATATTCCATTCCTGTTCTCCGCACATCCAAGACACTAGTTTCCACACCCATTTCGCAGATGAGGAGGCAGAGGTATGTCCCGCCATGAGTTGAGCAGCAGCAGCAGCAGCAGCAGAGGAGAGGCTGGAATCAGGTCCATCTGACCTCTGGGGAACACCCCAGGGGAAGCTCAAGGGCCCCAAGCTCTAGGCACAGGCACGCCTGGGCTGAGTCCAGGCTCAGTCTCTGAGAGGTGCTGGAACGCATCTTCTGCCCACTGGTTCTCAGCTTTCTCATCTGTGACGTGGGTGTGTAGAAGCACCTTCCTCCCAAGGTCCTGGTGGGGCAACAGGGTATGTTGCCGGCCATGCCTGGTGCTGGCACAGAGCGAGTGCTCTGTAAAGGTTGCGCCTGCCTCCCTGGGGACGCTGACCTCCCACCCGCTGACCAGGGGTGGGCAGAATCATTGAGCCCTTTCTCAGCCTTTTGGCGAATGACGATGGCAGTAAATCCCTGCAGTCTGTGTGCACTGCCGTGTGAAGCCTCCCTGCCATTTAATGTGTGGGTCTCACAGGTGCGCAGAGAGGCCAGGACGCTCACCTGAGAGCAGGGCAAACCTGACAGAGGCCTCCCTGTAGAGTGACGTAAGCGCACATGAGCAAATGCTGAGAGCAAGCACCCCCTGAAGTTTGTGCCCTAGATGCCTCACTTGCCTTACCTTACCCTAGATTCTAGAATATTCCTTCATTCCTGCACCCTGAAAATATCAGCTGAGCCATCTAGGAGCCCAGTGCAGGTGCTGCCGTCCCTCTTCTTTTTGAGCTCTTTGGGGTACAGCTTCCATCCCCCTCCATGCTGCCAAGGTTGCTTATTCACATGGACACAGGTGGGGGAGCTGGTCACCACTCAGCAGGATCACTGGGAGTAGGCTGTGCTGCGCCCCCCACCCCATGCCTCTTTCCTCATCTGTAAAAAGGGGTGTGGAGCTATTGCCTACCCTGCAGGTTTGCCGTGAGGCCCCGCTGTGGCTGCACGAGGATCCGTGGCTAGAACAGACTTGCTGTTGGGAGAATATCCTCACCTACCCTCACCCTGCACCCCAGGAACTCGCCACCCCTCCCCAGGCCCCCGTCATGAACTGTTCTGCTGCTTGGAACTGGGGTCCTGAGCTCCTAAGTCGGGCAACACCGCCCACCTGCTTCCTGCTCAGCCTCTGTCTCTTCTGCCTTCTCCTGAACATGTAGGCGTTTCCTGTCCACGTCCATGTTATATTCTTGGCCCATTTCCTGGTCTTTCTCTCCCTGGGTGGCCCCGTTTCTGCCAAGAGCGCCAACTCCCCTCCCTCTGGGTAGATGACACTCCAGATGACCTCCCTCAGCCTCCTTGCTGGTCCTTCCAGACCCCACACCTGTGTCCTTGCAGCGCCCTCCACCTGGAATGCTGTGGAATGCTCTTCTACCAGTCACCCTCTCAACATTGTTGCTCAGAGGTCGCTTTCTCGGTGTGGTCTTCTCTGACCCCAGGATTTAAAACCACAATTCCCCTACCAGTGGGACTCCTGATGGCCCTCCTGGCTCTATGCTTCTTCATACTAACCAACATCTGATTTACTTATTTTGCTTTATTTTGTTCTTTTAATGTCTATCTTTCCACGCCAGGATACCAGCTTTATGTGGACCACTTTTGGGGGGTCTGCTTGTTCGCTTTGGAGTCACCAGCGCCTACAGCAGTGCTGGCACAGGGGCTCTGCAAACACAGTGAAATGAGTGAACTGCCCATAACACTGTCCGCCCACCTGCTGGATGGCTCGACTGGCCATCGTTCTGTGCTGTCCAGCTTGGCAGTCCCTTGTCATGGGTGATGACCAAGCATGTGAGATGTGGCCGGTCTGAATGGAGATCTGTTGTCAGCATGAAACAAACAGCATTTTAAAAACTTATGGAAAAAAATAATGTAAATATTTTATTAGGAATATGCACTGAACTGCTAATATTTAAGCTCTACTGTGTTGAATTAAATACATTACTGAATTAATTGTACTAGTTTCTTTTTACTGTTTTACCTGAATATTAGAAAATTCACAGTTGCCCACGTGGCTCGAGTTATGTTTTTATTCAGTAGTGATGGTCCGTGATATCAAGCTCCCTCTCTAACTCTCCAACCTTCTCAACTAAGGTGACCATCACCTTCCGACTACACACAGGCTCAGATCCCGGCCTCACGGTTAACACCTCACTTGCCCCAACCTCCATATCTAATCTTCGATCCAGAATTTTTTTTAGTTATGTGATGCACATTTATTAGCAGATAACAGAAAACAGAGGAAAGAATAAAGAAAATCTTTAACATGCACATATCCAGGGATAACCAATGGAGTCTTTCTTTTTTTCCTATGTGTAGATAGAGGTCAAAGCCAAGGCCAAAGCCAGGGTTGAGGGTAAGGTCGACATGGCAATGTTAAGTAGTGTTAAGCATACAGATTCTGGAGCCAGCCTACTTGGTTTAGACTCCTGCTCTGAGATTTCCCAGCTGTGTGACCTTGGGCTAGTCACCTACCCTCTCTGTGCTTTGGTAGTAACAATATACCCATCTTATAGGGTTGTTGTGAGGATTGAATGAGCTGTACATACAAGACAGTTGTACAAGCACCTCCATCCTTGCTTGACTATGAACTTGTTTAAGTGTCATGGTCACGCTGTCCATCTCTGCATCTCTTGCCAGAAAGTGACTAGGAACCTCCTTCACTGAGCACTTACCATGTCCCAGACACAGTGCTGGGCTCTTCAGATCACCACCTCCTATGTCTCTTCATCTTGCTCTCTGTTCTCCTTGACAGTGCCCACCCCAGGGCCTTTGCACTGGTGGTGCCCCAGTCTGTGCTCTCTCCCTGGATATCCGCTTAGCTTGTTCCCTCGGTTCTTTCCAATCTATGTTCCCATGTCACTTTCTCAATGAGGCTCCCCTCAACCACGCTTTTAAAATCATAACCTTCTGGGCGGCGCCTGTGGCTCAGTCAGTAAGGCGCCGGCCCCATATACCGAGGGTGAGGGTTCAGACCCGGCCCCGGCCAAACTGCAACCAAAAATTAGCCGGGCGTTGTGGCGGGCGCCTGTAGTCCCAGCTACTCGGGAGGCTGAGGCAAGAGAATCACGTAAGCCCAAGAGTTAGAGGTTGCTGTGAGCTGTGTGAGGCCACGGCACTCTACCGAGGGCCATAAAGTGAGACTCTGTCTCTACAAAAGAAAAAAAAAAATCATAATCTTCTTATTTTGTCCCATCCCAAGTTCCTAACCCTTTTTATCTTGTTTTGCTTCTTCACGGCTTCATCACCTTCCAACAGATCATGAAATTTGCTTATGTTTATCATTGATCCTCTGTCTCCCTGTGGTAGACAGAATCTCAGCCCCTTAAAAGATGCCATATTCTAACCCCCATGGACTTAGGTAGCAAAAGGGACTTAATTAAATCAGAGGTTTTTGAGATGGGGAGATGATCCTGGATTGACCAGGTGGACGGATGTCATCACAAGGGTCCTTACAAGAGAGAGACAGAGGGGATAGGATCGAAGAAGCCAGTGGATGATGAAAGCAGAGGAAAGGAGAGGAGGAGGTCGATTTGAAGATGCCATGCTGTTTTGAAGACAGAAGAAGGGATCAGGGGCCAAGGAGTGCAGACGGCCTCTAGAAGTAGGAAAAGGCAAGGGAACATTCTCCTCTAGAGCCCCGGAGGGAACACAGCCTTGCCAACACCTTGAGTTTAACCGGGTGAGATCCAGGTTGGATTTCTAATCTAGTACAATAATACATGGGTGTTGTTTGTGGTCATTGGTCACAGTGGAAAGAGGAAGTTCATGCACTCCCCAGTGGAATGCAGGCTCTACTAGGCAAAGCGTCTGTCTCTCATTGCCTGAGTCCCTTACACAGGGCCTCGCTGTATCAGCACCCCAAGTACTGGCCCAACACACAGAATAAATTTAATCATCATGATCTTGTAAGGACTGTTCTCCAGACAAACAGATGGTTGATCACAAGATGTAGGTGAATCTTCCAAAGTCCCAGCTAAGGACAGAACTTGGAAGTGCTGTCCTCAGGACACTGCACAGGGCTTGGTACGCATGAAGCACTCAATGTTCTTCGATTGAGATAATTCCACAGTAGTATTCAGACCACGGGGACCCAGGGTGCGGAACTGGGACCCGGCACTTGATTTTCTGCGAATGTTGATTTACCAAATGACCCTCCCAAGTCTTCCAGACAAGAGGGGCAGTACTCAGGGAGCACAGCAGCACTGGGGGTTCCTTGCAGAAGGCAGAAACGCGCCAAGAGGAGAAATAAACACAGAACAAATCCGCCTGGGAAACCAGGGGCTTCCCTTTGATCAGTGTGGAGCAGGCTCTCTGCCCGACAGCCAGGCTGAATGTCCCCGCTGGGGCCCGAGGCTGCTGGCCAAGGTCTGGGTCCTGTCACAGTGTCAGGGCCAGCACCCCACCCCATGTTCCAAGGGGCATCGGCCCTTCTAGTTGCTGGGCTCTGCCACTCTGACTGGACCCCAGCTTAGTGGGCTGTCCTCTTGGGGACACCAGCCCCTTAGTGTGACTTCCCGCAGATCAGTGGGACAGGTTTCCTCTGGGAAGGACTGGAGCTGGCAAGCCCTCTTATCCCTGCACCCAGGGGCCTGCTGGGAGGCCCGTCTGCTGGAGGCTGAGAGCTGCTGCCTGCCAAAGGCTTCTCCCCCTCAGAAAAGGGAGAATGATGTCTTTAAAAACACAGAGGGCTCAAGTGCTTAGATGCCTGACTGCCTCAGTCTAAGGAGGCGGGGGATGTGGCTCATAGGAACAGAGCCTGGGAGGATATCCTCCTTCTCCACCTCCATTAATTTCCCAACCCTGATCACTGATACTTCACATTCCTTCCCCAGAGGGGCAGGACTTTTTGCATGGTGATTAGATTGGTGGAAGGGACAGGCAGCATTAATTTATACTTCATACTAAAGTATGAATGACTTCCAGCAGAGAGAAACATCCTGGCATAAGAAGGCACAGCAGAGCACACTCATTCATTCAAATGTGTGAGTGTCTATCATGTGTCAGGCCTGGGGATTCCAGGGAGAGTAAAACCAGACCCAGCCCCTGCCCTGCCCCACTGGGGCTCATCCCCAAGTTGAGGAGGGAGATATTGATCAGCGTTTTGTTTTTTTTTTTTTGTAGAGACAGAGTCTCACTGTACCGCCCTCGGGTAGAGTGCCGTGGCGTCACACGGTGCACAGCAACCTCCAACTCCAGGGCTTACGCGATTCTCTTGCCTCAGCCTCCCAAGCAGCTGGGACTACAGGCACCCGCCACAACGCCCAGCTATTTTTTGTTGCAGTTTGGCCGGGGCTGGGTTTGAACCCGCCACCCTCGGCATATGGGGCCAGCGCCCTCCTCACTGAGCCACAGGCGCCGCCCATCAGTGTTTTTAATAAACACTCATGCGGCACTTTTTCTTGACATGCCTGGTTTTGAGGGCTTAAAAAAGAATCCCTCATATAATTTATCACAACTCTACTAGGTGAGTGCTAGCATCACCCCCATTTTACAGACAGGGACACTGAGTCTCAGATTAACAACCGAGTGGCTTGAAAATAATTCACTCTTTTCATCTCTCAAAACCCTGCTGGTACGTGCTGTCCTATCCTTTCCTTTTACAGACAAGGAATGAGAGTCAGATGGGTTGAGAATTTGCCAACTGTACATAGCTGATTAGTAGCTGAGATTTGAACCCCAACATTGGCCTCCAGAGGCTGTGCTCTAACCATTACACTATGTGTTTAAAGGGGGATCAGGGTGCAACGGAGCATGCAGTGAGGGCGTTGACCCCGTCAGAGCTGCCAGCAGAGGTTTTCCTGGGGAAGGGATTAGAGAATCCAGAAGCAGAAGGGGAGCCCACGGAAAGTAACAGGCTTCAGAACCCAGCAGACAAGGGATCAAGTCTGGACCTGTGGGGCTGGCAGAGCAGGAGGCAGGCGGGCAGACCCAGGCATGGGCCTCACAGGTGCAGCGGGCACCGCCATCCACTCAGAGCTACAGGATCACACCAGCCTCAAAACCTCTGCCATGGTGGGCCCCTCCCTCTATTAAAAAATGGACCAACAATAATCTCTCATGAGTGCAT
The DNA here is from genome assembly GCF_027406575.1 of Nycticebus coucang. Taxonomy (NCBI): domain Eukaryota; kingdom Metazoa; phylum Chordata; class Mammalia; order Primates; family Lorisidae; genus Nycticebus; species Nycticebus coucang. Next base: position 180,574,979 of record NC_069781.1, on the reverse strand, counting down.
TGACTGAAAAACAGATGGCCACAATACAAGCTGGATTCTATTCTTTTTCCTTCTGATTTTAAGAGAAATTAAAATGCTCTCCTGGGCCCCTCCAAGTATGTGGGCCCTGGGCCCCACGCCTGCTGTAGCCATCCAAGGAGCCTAGGCCTTGATACCCAGCTGTGTGACCCCAGGGGAGCCTTTGCATCCTCCGGGGGGTGGGAGGGTTTAGCATGGGGGAGGGGACTGATTCACAGTGGTCCTCTCCTCCTTTGTCCTCCTCAAAGAGCAGGGAGGGTGGAAGTGGAAAAGGCCCCTGGAGTTGCACAATTGGCCTGTTGCAGCCGGTGATTGGAAACAGATGTGCCGGGGGCGGCCTTATTCTTGGAGAGCCAGACCTTGCCCTCAGTTCGCCCCGCTGCCTTGTTCTGACCTTCACGGCCCAGCCTCTCCTACTTAGCACAACGGTTGACAGGCCCCCCACCTAGGGGACTCCCAGCTGCACCCTCAGCCTGTTCTCCTTCCTCTTTTGCCCCCCAGGGTGACCTGTCCAGCGCCAGACCACCCCGAAACTGGCCCCTGGGCTCCAGCCAGTGTGGCTGCCCATGCTTCCTCTGCCATCTGGGATTGCTTCAGGGAAAAGCATCCTCTTTCAAGCAATGGGAGGCCATGAAGCCAAATGTTCCCACATCCAGAAGTCAGGCCAACCTTGCTGGTGTCCTCCACTCCAGCTGCAGTGCTCAGGCTTTTTCCGGGGTTCTCTGGATTTTAAGCTCTGGGCTACCCCCAGAATAGGATGTGTGATACAGTCATTTCTCTCTCCTAAAAAAGAAAATCAGACTGTGAAGCCCCCCCACCCTCAAGCTGGAAACCTTAGTAAAGTATCACAAGAATGGAGAAGCAAGAATCCAATGTACTGACTTGGCACCCGTAGCTCAGTGAGTAGGGCGCATACACCGAAGCTGGCGGGTTTGAACCTGGCCTGGGCCTGCTAAACAACAATGACAACTGCAACAAAAAGAAATAGCCAGGCATTGTGGTGGACACCTGTAGTTCTAGCTACTTGGGAGGCTGAAGCAAGAGAACAGCTTAAGCCCAAAAGTTTGAGGTTGCTGTGAGCTGTGATGCCATGGCACCCTACCAAGGGTGACATAGTGAGACTCTGTCTCAAAAAAAAAAAAAGAATCCAATGTACTCAGTTCTAATATGAAGCCAGTAGCTGGACTAATTCACACCCACATAAGAGGAAAACGCAAATAAATTTGCAAGGCCTTGCAAGACCCAGCCACCTCGACCTGCTATACCAGCAGCAGAGAGGCAGAGGGGTTTGAATATCACCCACATCCGAGCTCACCCAGGCCAAATGAATCTGAACACGACTCAGTTAACTCAGGACTCTCAGTTCCTAAGTCCTCCACATGCACACCACCACGTGTCCTTTGCCACACCACCTTCGCATACACTGTTCCCTCTCTCTGGGACACCCTCCCTGTTTTCTTTGCTGAATAAACTTGTTATGGCCTTTCCATGGCTCAGCTCTCAGCAAAGTGGTTGGTCCCTTCTTACTGGAAACATTCCCTGATCTCGGAGCCAGCTCAGCCTCCTGAGGAAAGGCTTTCACAGCCCCACGTTCTTCCGCCTCATGGGACCCATGGGACCTCACAGTCTGACTCCCTAAGGGCAGGGACTGTGTCTTTTTTGTTTTTGTTTTCTTTTCTTTTTTTGTATTGTTTCAGGTTAATTGAGGGTACAAGAGTTAGGTTCCATTGTTTGCATTTGTTATGTAAAGCCCTCTTATAATTGTGTCCCGCCCCCAAGATGTGTGCCAGAGACCCTAACATTGTGCCCATTAAGTTGGAGCAACCCATCCCTCACCCTCCTCCCCTCTCCCTGCCCCCTCATTCCCCCGCCCCCCACCTCGAATTGATCTGAGTTTGCCTCTTATGTGGGCGTGTGCATGTCCTTACTGAGTACTTCGGATTCTTGCTTCTCCATTCTAAGAAGAATGCATTTCAGCTCCATCCAGGTTAATACAAAAGATGTAAATCACCGCCTTTTTTAGTGGCTGAGTGGTATTCCTTGGAATACATATGCCACAGCTTGTCAATCCATTCCTGGGTAGGTGAGAAGTTACGTTTTTGTTTTCTTGCTCATCTGCTGTGCTCCTGGCTCATAGTGGAAACTCAGGGAACACTCGCAGATAAAGGGGTGCTCTCACCCATTCCCACCCAGCACTCCTTTCCTGAGGACTTTGCTGGGCCTTCCGCGTAGCAGCCAGAGATCTGAGAGTCACCCACCACCTGGCACCAAACTTCACTCACCTGCCTGGCCTGAGCCCAGAGCCTGCCCCTGGAGACCTCATTCATCCCACAGCCATTTCCTTTGTTGGACAATGTCCTAGGAGCCAGGGACACATGATAAAGGAGGCATCGTGCCCCTCTCTGTGGACAGCTGTACTGCAGGGCTCCCCCCAGTGCCTGCAAATTCTGTTGACACTGGGGGCCAGATCATCTCCTGTGCTGGGGAAGTCCTTTCTACTGGAGGATGTTTAGCCACAACCATGATTTCCACCCACCAGACACCACCCTCCCCTGGCAGTTATGACAACCAAAAATGTCTCCATACATTGCCAAATGTCTCCTGGTTTGGGGCAATATCATCATCCCCTTGAGAACTCCTGCCTTCCAGTCACAGAGCCGAAGGTTCTCAACCTTCCTAATGCCACGGCCCTTTAAAACAGTTCCTGTGGGTCGCGACCCACAAGTTGAGAACCACTGTTCTAGAAGCAAGTGGAGCCAGTTTGCCAGCTTAGTTATTGTTGAAATATCCACACGTTGTATGCACGTAGCTGTATATACATACACACACGCATGCACACACACAGAGAGCTAGCAGGCAGGCATCCTGAGCTCAGGGCTCCCACACCTGTCTGAGATTCCACTCCTGTTCCACCAGCGGCTGCAGTAAAGCTCTCAGTCTGCCCAGGGCAAGACCACAGCAGTCCCTTGTAAACCAAGATCCCCAGTGGGTCCCTGAGACAGGCACTTGGCCCAAAGAGATCATTCAACAAATAAGACTTACCGTCCACTTCACCAACATTATTCCAGACACCTGGTTCTGAACAAATTACAGAGATTGGCCAAGTAGGGGGTGTGTGTGTGGATACTCCTGGGCAGAGGGAGCTAGAAGTCTCTTGCACTATATGTTCTGTCAATTTGAATTTATGAAAACAAAAAGGACGGAATATGGAAGCAGCTCTTATGACTCAACAAAAAAAGACAAACGACTCTATTTTAAAATGAGCAAAGGACTTGAATGGATGTTTCTCCAACGGCTGTCAAAAAACAAAACCCAGAAAATAACTGTGTTGGCAAAGGTGTGGAGACTTTGAAGCCTGCACCTTGTTGGTGGGAATGCAGAGGGGTGTGACCCCTGTGGAAATCCATTTGGTGAGTCCTCAAAAAGTTAAACATAAAATCACAAGGTGACTCAGAATTCCACGCCTGGATACAGACCCAGGGGAATCGAAAACAGGTGCCCAAGCAAAAAGTTTTGCATGAACCTTCATAGCTGGGTGATTTGTAACAGACAGAAGGTGGGAACCACCCAAATGACAGAGTAAACAAAATGCCAAGTAGCTACGTGATGGGATCTTGTTTGGCAATAAAGAGGAATGAAAAAGTGTTGATGTACTGAAGTTCAACATGAATGAACTTCAGAAAAACTGGGCTGCATGAAAGAAGCCAGGCACAGGAAATGTCCAGGCAAGGCAAAGGACAAGAAGGGAACTGTTGGTTTTCTGGGGCTGAAGGAGTGAGGGAAGTGGGGGGTGACTGTTAATGCTACTGGGTTTCCTCTGGGGGTGATGACAATGTTTTGGAACTGGATAGAGGTGATGGTTGTGCAATATTGTGAATGTACGGAATGCCACTGAATTTTATGCTTTAAAATGGTTAGCTTTTTATGAGCATGATTTCAGTGAAAATAAAGCAGAGAAAGAGGAAAAGGCTAGCAGGAAGGTGGTCTCCACATCCCACGGCCTCCACCCGGGCAGGGAGGCCCAGCACCCAGCCGTCTGCATGTAGCTTGCTGCCGGCCACTCAGCCACTCCTGCCTCACCAGTCCCTGGTGGGGCTGAAGATCCCCTCCATGGAGCCAAAGTGAGAGCATCCCGGGAGGTGTTGGGGTTGGCTCCATACAACTGGAGCCAGGCAAAACCACCTAAAAGGCGTGGTTTGCCAAGGATGTCATTAAAAAAAAAACAAAAAAAATACAATTCTGACTCCAGCAAAGCTGGACAGACGTCAGAACATTCTCCCCACGGATACATTGCCTGGGAGGTGAGCTTGAATTTCACAATCCCTTCCCAGAGGGCACTCAACTTTCCAGGAAAGCAGCTGTTTCCCACGCCCCTACAAACCAGCTTCATCAGCTGGGGCAGTGGCTCACGCCTGTAATCCCGGCACTCTGGAAGGCGGAGGTGGGTGGAGCTCAGGAGTTCGAGACCAGCCTGAGCAAGAGCAAGTCTCTACTAAAAAATAGAAAAACTAGCTGGATGTTGTGGTGGGTGCCTGTAGTCCCAACTACTCGGGAGATTTGAGGCCAGGAGTTTGAGGTTGCTGTGAGCTGTGAGCTGTGATGACGTCATGGCAGTCTAGCCAGAGTGGCAGAGAGGCTCTGTCTCAAAAACAAAACAAAACATAACACAAACCAGAGCACCATATGGTGCTCTGCGATGCCCCACAGAAGGCCCTGGTGGTGAGAGGCATGAGAGGCGCTGCCCTGGAGGGACACCCCTGGTCAGACACAAAAACAGACAAATTGTGCTGAATGCAGTAAAGACACAAAAGTCTGAGAATGTGACTACGGGGCAGCATGGGGGAGGGGAAACCCCTTTAGGGCAGGTGGTGGGGGCAGAATCCAGGGGGACACTTCCAAATTCACAGAAGTGAAGCCGGACCAGTCCAGGGAAGGCTGTAGTGGAAAGAATTTTCTTGGAGGGAATGCTTGCCTGTAGCCCTAATCCCGGCTGGGTTGTAAATTCGTAGGGGTCTGCAGAGGTAGGAAGGATTATTCTGCTGCATTCATAGCTCAGAGGAGGACTCGGAAGAAAGTGCAGAAACTACCAATGAGGGCACCGATGCTCCAGTGGCCCTAACCACCCGTGATTGGCCCAAGCCAACCATGAATTCCCACCCCCCTCCTACTGGTGATTAGCTCAGAAATAGGTCTGTCATTTGATTTGGACCAGTGAGGTATAAGGGGAAGTCAGGTGAGGCGCTCCTGGGAAAGAGGTCCTGGCCTCTGAAAGATGCTGGAAAGTGATGTTCTGTTGTGTGCCTGGACATCACACAGTCAGGATGTGATGCCAGGATCTGCAGCAGCCACCTTGTGACTGAGAGGGCCTCTAGTCAGAGGGTGAGGTCAACACTGAAATGACAGTGTTGGGGTGGGAAGCTGAGTCCTTGGTGGCATTGTTGAGCTGTTGAATTTAGTCAGTCTGAGAGCTGTCCCACCTTCTTGTTACTTGTGACAAACCTATCTTCCTTGGGATTAAGCCAGTGGAGTGGAGCTTTTTGTTACAGACCCTCTGTACATCCTGATTGATACGCACTAGGTTCACGTCTGGCCTGGCTGAAGAGCAGCTGAGAAGGCAGAAGGTGAAAGGGAAGAGAGAGTAAGGCAACTCATATTTCATGAACACCTACTCCTGGGTGTGTATATAGCTCTCCCTTAACCTCTGATCAGCCCTTTGAAGTGGCAGCTACTATCTATCCCCACTTACATTAGAGGACACTGAGGCTGACAGATAAGACATTGCCTGATTCCACACTGTAAGACTGGGATGTGAATCTGGGTCTGCTTGTGCGCTGAGCCAGCCTACTTACCTGAGAGCAGAGTTGAAGCTGCCCTGGCAGGGGAGGGAAGCCTCATCTTGGGCAGAACCATCTTTGTCTGGAAATATCCCTCATTGCCTAAAAGCTGAGTATCTCACTGACCTGGCTAACGTCTGCAGCCCTCTAGAGCCAGGAGCTGACCAAGTGAGGTGGGAGCTTGAGTGAGTTTTCCTCAAGCCGGGGTCACCATTGTCACAACCCACATGAGGACTCCATGTGGAAGCCTGCCTTCTTCCCCCCTGGAGGTCCACACTGGCTCGGAAGTGGACACACTGAGCTTTCCATTGGCCTTCCTAGCAGGGACCTTGGAGAACATATTAGCTTGGCAGGAGTTTAAAAAAAGAAAAGAGGGGGTCTATCTTAGTTAATGGTGAAAGGCGTGGGTCCAGTTTCAGTCTTCTTCAGGTTGCCAGCCAGTTCACCCAGCACCATTTGTTAAATAGGGAATCTTTTCCCCACTGAATGTTTTTAATTGGCTTGTCAAAGATCAGATAATGGTAAGTAGCTGGATTCATCTCTTGGTTCTCTATTCTGTTCCAGTCATCTATTTCTCTGTTTTTGTACCAGTACCATGCTGTTTTGATCACTATCAATTCATGGTATAGTCTGAGGTCTGGTAGCGTGATTCCTCCTGCTTTGTTTTTATTTCTGAGTAAAGTCTTGGCTATTTGAGTTTTTTTCTGATTCCATATAAAACAAAGTATTATTTTTTCAAGATCTTTAAAGGATGACAGCGGCGCTTTAATAGGGATTGCATTAAAATTGTATATTGCTTTGGGTAGTATGAACATTTTAACAATGTTGATTCTTCCCAGCCATGAGCATGTTATGTTTTTCCACTTGTTAACATTTTCAGCTATTTTTTTTCTTAGAGTTTCATAGTTTTCTTTATAGAGATATTTCACGTCCTTTGTTAGATAAACTCCCAAATATTTCATCTTCTTTGGCACTACTGTGAATGGAATAGAGTCCTTAACTGTTTTTCTGCTTGACTATTGTTGGTATATATAAAGGCTACCGATTTATGAATGTTGATTTCATAACCTGAGACGCTGCTGTATTCCTTGATCAATTCTAAGAGTTTTGTAGTAGAATCCCTGGTGTTTTCCAGATATACAATCATTATCATCTGCGAAGAGCGAAAGTTTGATCTCTTCTGACCCTATATGGATACCCTTGATCGCCTTTTCTTCCCTAATCGTGATGGCTAAAACTTAAGACATGAAACTATAAAAATACTAGAGGAGAGTGCAGGGAAAACCCTTGAAGAAATAGGTCTGGGCGAGTATTTTATGAGGAGGACCCTCCGGGCAATTGAAGCAGCTTCAAAAATACACTACTAGGACATGATCAAACTAAAAAGCTTCTGCACAGCCAAGAACACAGTAAGTAAAGCAAGCGAACAGCCCTCAGAATGGGAGAAGATATTTGCAGGTTATGTCTCCTGGTTTAATAACCAGAATCCACAGAGAACTCAAACGTATAAGCAAGAAAAGAACAAGTGATCCCATTGCAGGCTGGGCAAGGGACTTGAAGAGAAACTTCTCTGAAGAAGACAGGCGCATGGCCTACAGACATATGAAAAAATGCTCATCATCCTTAATCATCAGCGAAATGTAAATTAAAACTACTTTGAGATATCATCTAACCAGTAAGATTAGCCCATATCACAAAATCCCAAGACCAGAGATGTTGGCGTGGATGTGGAGAAAAGGGAACACTTCTACACTGCTGGTGGGAATGCAAATTAATACATTCCTTTTGGAAAGATGTTTGGAGAACACTTAGAGATCTAAAAATAGACCTGCCATTCAATCCTATAATTCCTCTACTAGGTATATACCCAGAAGACCAAAAGTCACATTATAACAAAGATATTTGTACCAGAATGTTTACTGCAGCCCAATTCATAATTGCTAAGTCATGGAAAAAGCCCAAGTGCCCATCGATCCACGAATGGATTCATAAATTGTGGTATATGCACACCATGGAATATTATGCAGCCTTAAAGAAAGATGGAGACTTTACCTCTTTCATGTTTACATGGATGGATCTGGAACATATTCTCCTAAGTAAAGTATCTCAAGAATGGAAGAAAAAGTATCCAATGCACTCGGCCCTAGTATGAAACTAATTTATGGCTTTCACATGAAAGCTATAACCCAGTTATAACCTAAGAATAGGGGGAAGGGGGAGAGGGAAGGGAGAGAGGGGGAGGTGGGTGGAGGGAGGGGGATTGGTGGGATTACACCTGCCGTGCATCTTACAAGGGTATATGTGAAACTTAGTAAATGCAGAATATAAATGTCTTAACACAATAACTAAGAAAATGCCAGGCAGGCTATGTTAACCAGTGTGATGAAAATGTGTCAAATGGTCTATAAAACCAGTGTATGGTGCCCCATGATCGCATTAATGTACACAGCTATGATTTAATAATAAAAAAAAAGAAAGAAAGAAAAGAAAAGAGGAAGAAAGAGTCCTTGATCCTTATTATGGAGGGCTGGTGCAAATCAATCTATTGCTTGGTAAAAACAAACTGTCCCATAATAAATCACAGGGTGATGGGCACATAAATTTAGAACCCGACACGGCAGCCGCTGCCTGGCTCAAGCTCTGGGGGACAGACAGAAAAGGGGACAGCCCTACTCAGGCCCTCATCCCTGCTCAGCCTCCTGCTGCCTCTCTTATGTTTATTTGCTTATTCATTTTTCTTATGACAAAGGCATAGATTTTGTACCAGTCAGTGTGAAAACTGAGACAACTCTGGGTATTTAAAACAAAGGAGATTAATGCAGAGAACTGGCTAAACAGAAGGGACGGAAAGGCTGATGAGCCACATAAGGGAGTGCTTTGTGAAGTCGCCTCCCTGCTCTACTTGGCTTCCCAGTTGGGGGCAGGGAAAGCTCATCTCTGGGAAGGGGCTGAGGGCAGAGACCAGGAGGCGGGCACTAATTCCTCCTCCCGAGGAAGCCTCCCCCACTCCTTGGCGCCCAAAGGTCCCTGCCATCTTACACAGCCAGAGTGGGTGTCGGCCCCATGAAGCTTTTCCTTAGGACTGTCCCCTTGCCTCTCGTGGATCCTGCCTTGCTGAGACTCCCAGAGCAGAAATGCATTTATCATACGTTATACAAATGTTGGGTGCTAGGAACGATTTCCCTGGGAAGCAATATTTCTATGCAAAACAAAAAAACATAAAAACAAACAAAACAAAAAAATAAACCACTGCCCTGACCAGACCACAACACTCTCCTGGGGTGACTTCAAACCTCCGCTCTCTCCTCTGGGGCTCAGGCAGGAACATTGCTGCTTAATGGGGTTTACTACAAGTCTGGGGAAAATGGTCCAGAACAGAAAAGGGTGAGTTACGGGAGTTAACAGAAAGAAAAAGAGAAGAAAAGGGAAGGAAGCTAGGAAGAGAGAGAGGGAGACAGAGGGGAAGGAAAGAAGGGAGTGAGTTGCTAGCTCCTCCCGCCTGCCCCTCCCTGTCTTACAAGGACCCTCGGGGACAGTGACAAAGCGCCTCTCACCCCCAGGACTGGAACCCACAGCTGAACTGAGAGGCAGCTACACCTGACGCGACTGGCTCACGACGCCCCCTGCTGGAAGCATGCAGATGCTACCGAGGAGAGAAGATGGGGACTTAACCTAGAGGAGCAATGTTGTTTAGGTGCCAGATATTTCATTTCTACCTTATTAAAAGGAAATTTGTCACTATGTGAAGAGAGCTGGCGTGACTCTCCCTCGATTTGCTGAGTGAAAATGACAGAGGACTAGGGGAAAAGATGCACACTCAAGGGCATCCATAGCACGGTGTCCAAAATCGTAGAGTGTGGGGCAGGGACAACCTTCCAAGTCTGAGGAACAGGTTCTGTGAATTCTATGCCCCCATTGAAATTGGGTCACATTCTGAGGTATGGGGGTCAGAACATCTTGGAGGACAAAATTCAACCCAAGGAACTTAAAAGCAGGCTGGTGGCCGAGTGCTGTGTTCCGCCAGCAGCACCCCAGGAGGCTGAGGACCTCCTCCTTCAGTCCTGCAGGCCCATCTGGGTATCAGAGTATCTGCCACAGAAAACGAGGCTAAGGGGGATTAAATTGCTTTGCTGGGGACACAGAGCTTGCAAAAAAATTAAGCCAGGGCTTGACCCTGTGCTCAGGCATGTGCTAAAGAGCTAGGGCTTGATCCCACAGTTGAAGGGAAATTCTTGAAGGATTTAAGCCAGAAAGTGATCAAATTTATCTTCCAGAAAAGTAATCCTGATAAAGCTGTTAAAAAAGGACAGGCCATCACGAGGCAGGAGGTAGGAGACTGGCTGGGAGGTCACCACTGCAGTGATCTGGTCCTGGGACAGGACCCAGACTGTGATGGGCAGGATAACAGCCGCCCAAGGATGTCCACACCCCAGAACACGGGGCTGAAGATTGCTGCAGGTGTGATGGAGTCTTCAGCCTGTGTGGTCCAGGTGGGCTCAATGTAATAATCACAGGGTCCTTGTAAGACGGGAAGGGACAGGCGGGTCAGAGCCAGAGAAGGAGATGTGGCTGATGGAAGCAGAGGTTAGAGCCAGAGAGAGAGAGACTTGAAGACCCTATGCTGCTGGCTTTGAAAATGAGAAAAGGGGCCACAAGCCTAAGAATGCAGGTGGCCTCTAGAAGCTAGAAAAAGAAATTTCCCAGAATGCAGCCCAGCCAGCATCTTGATTTCAGGCCAGTAGACCCATCTCAGATTTATGAACCCCAGAACTGTAAGATGGTGAGTTTGCGGTCACCTGTGACAGCAGCCACCGGAACTAACACATGACCAAGGCCAGGAAGGCAGGTGTGGGGAGCAGGGGGCTCAGAGACATCCGGACCAGAGCACATCCCTCTTCTCAGTCCGTCCATTCCTCATGGGTCTCACCTTGACACAGAAGGCTGAAGACTTGGCTCCATCCCCCTCTGACTCATATCCCACCTCCCTTCTCCTAAAGCCCCCTTCCCAGCCCCACCAGCCTTCTTCCCCGAACCCGGCCTTTCCACTTGCTGTAAGAAGCGAGTGCTCCACCTCTCCACGCAGAATGCTGTCTTCTCCTACCAAAAAGAAGTTTGCCTGTCTGCCTTCCTGTCACTGATGCTTCAGCTCAAATGTCATCTCCTCAGAGAGAAAGGGCTTCCCCACTTCCCTGGCTAACGCTAGAGTCACCCTGTCACTCTCATTTTGCTATTTTAATTCTCTTTGCATACTTATCACTCTTGTATTTCCCTGTCTACTTTGCTTATTGTCCATTTCCTGCTCAAGAAGGTGAGCCGCGTGTGAGTAGAGACCTTGCCCGCCTGTGCTCTAGTGATTCCACAGTGCTTAGAGCAGAATGTGAATACAGTGGATGAGTAGATGGATGGATGGAAGACTGATAAATGGAAGGGAAGATAAAAGGATGGGTGGGTGAAAAGATGGATGGAAGGATGGAGTTATGGAAAGAAACATGGAAGTGTAGGTAGATGGTTGGGTGAAAGAATAGGTGGATGGAAGGATGTTTGGATGTATTAAAGATAGGTGGTGGAAAAATAAAAAGATAGTTTGATAGAAGAATATGGTGGAAAAATAAAAAGATAGTTTGATAGAAGAATAGATTGATGCATGAATTAATGAATTGTCAATGAAAGTATAGGTGGATGGAAAGAAAGATGGAAGGATGACTCAAACGAATGATGATGGGCAAAAGGAAGGATTGATGGGTGGATGGATGGACGGATGGGTAGGCAGGAGTATGTGGATGGAAGGAAAGACAGAATGAATGGACAGAATCATGGATGAGTGAATGAAGGATGTTTGGGAATAAATAAGATGGAAGGAAGGACAGATGTAAATTCCACACGGGTGGACACCAGACTGACCTGGACGACACTGATCGTCTCTGTTAAAGGGGGTCTCGCTCCTACACACCTTCCTGCAAAGATTGTGTTGCTGAGTGACAGAAGTCAACTGGCTGTTTGTACCTTTAATCCTCTGAACCAGATTCCATAAGCATCTTATCTTCCCAGCAAATATCTATATTTAATAAACCCCCCCATCCGATGCCTGGCTCCCCATCGCAGCCATTGACTTAGCTTTATCAGCAGGCCTTGCTAATCCTGGTTCAAAGCATTAGTATCCACCTCTCCCACCAGTGGTGGGGCCCCTCCATGCTGTGGCTTCCTTCCTTCCTAAAAAACACAAGACTTGCTCACATCACCTCCTGTTAAAACCCGCAGGCAGCTCACAGAACAGGTGCAGATTCCAGGATCGAGTCCTTCCTATCTGGCCCAGCCTAACTCACCAGCTTCACGATCCTTCTCTGGCTCCTTCCCTTACATTCATACCTTGCCACCATGTGGAATCCCCCTCTGTTCTGAGAACAGACCCTGCTCCCCAGCCACCAAGCAGCTGTCATGATGTTCTCTTAACCTAGAATATCACGTTCCCTCCACTCCAAAGCTTCCTCATTTGTGAAACTCAACTGCCTTGTCACGAAAGGCCCACTGGTACTGCAAATAAAACATCTTCACAGTCTCTTGCTGAAAGCTGGTCCTTCTGAATTATCCATATTCTTGAAGGATACATCCCAGTACCCAGACCAGAAACCTAGGAAGACTCCTGAATTTTGCCCTGCCCCATCCTTCATACTCCATCTTTCCAAGTGTTAGCAACCAGGAGGACTACCATCCTGTAGTCCTCACCCCCCGTCCTCTCACCACTGCCGAGTCCCTCCCTGTCCCGTTCCCTTCCCTCCCATACTGGCTGCCCCTTCCCCATCTCACTTCATCTCCTCCCCACCCTGTGGCTGGCAGAAGCTGGTTCCCACCGGCCTCTCCAGCCCGTGACCACCATCCCCTAAACACTGCCTTTCCGCTACATGGGCTTTCTCTGCACTCCTTCTAAGCAATGGGTTCTCCAGCTCCTGGCTGGAACAGAGACTATTCCCTCTGCTCAGAACAGGCTTTCTCATTGTGTTTTCCCAGGATGACCCTCCTCCTTCTCCTCTCCATCATCACTAACGGAACAACAGCCAACAGCTGACGTTTGTGAACTTGCTATGTGCTAGACACAGAGCTAAATGCTTCAAAGGCACATCCCAGTGGATCCTCACCATCTGTGAAGTAGGACTTATTGTTACACCCATTATACAGGCAAGGAAACTGAGTCAGAGAGCTCAAGTGACTGGCCCAAGCTCTTGGCAACTGAAACTGGGATTCAAACCCAGGCAGTGTGCCTCCAGAGTCCCTTCTTAGCCACTACACTCTAGAGCCGAGCACCCCCCCTCAACCATGAGGCCTCACTCCTTAGGGAAGCTCTCTCTACTCCTGGTCGAGGTTTGCAGCATCCTCCTCTAGGCCCCCCCACAGCCGGGACCTTGATCGTGGCATCTAATAGCTGCACCATAATCCCATGCATAGAAGATTGTCTGCAAATGTGGCCGCCAAAAATTCCTCCTAAGCTTGGATGCACATGCACTCCTTGTATCAAGAAGTGGCGTGTCTTTCCCCTCCCCTGGGGCTGGCCTGTAACTTGTTTTGACCAATAGATCCCAGGCCTTAGAAGAAGGCAGGTCTCATTCCTCTCAGCCCCAGCTGCCATGCCATGAGGAAGTCCAGGCTAGACCACCCAACAAGAGGCCTTACAGAAACGTCCTCAAAGTCAAGGCCAACTTGGACATTCCAGAGCCACCCGAGTTGCCGCCAAGCTCCCGGCTACACAATGAGCTCAGGCGACATCAGCAGATGACCCACCCAGCTGAGCCCCAACTGACCCAAAAATGGTGAGAATATCACAAACTATGTTGTTTTAAGCCCCCAGCTTGGTTCATCTTTCAGCCTCAGTTTCCCCATCTAAAAAGCAGGGATAGTGATTTCTGCCCTCTTTTGTGGTGATGATTATGTGTGAGGGCCTCGCAGAGGAAGATGGTCGATTGTTGGTTTCCAGTTTTCAACTTTGGACCAGCCCAGAGGACAACCCTTCCTTCTGACTTTTCTCTCCTGTCTACTATGCCCTGGGTCTGGGCCACTCTTACGTCTGCACATTGCCCAGAGGCATAACCTCTGCTCCCTCTCAGTCTTCTGTGCCTTCGACCCACCTGGTGCCAGGCTCTGGTCCTGCGGGCAGATGTCTTCCATTCACCCAGAGCTGCAGGACCTGGGGTCCTGGGGCAGGTGCAGGAGTCCAGAGAAAAGACTCCATCCAGATACTCATATGCCAACGAGGGTAGGCTGTGTGTTGGGCACAGAAGGGACCTGGCCCGAAACTACTGGCTATAAAATGTCTCTCTGCTGAGTGGTCTAAATTAATGCATGACTTGGTCCAAACCTTGGTCTCAGGTAGAAGAAACAAGATGTTCAAGGGATATCCCACCTGGAGGACACTCTTAAGATCGTCTATCCCAGAAATCACAGATTGGCGTGCCCCCAGGGAACAGGCAGAAGAGAAAGGTGGAAGGCCAGTGACAGTAAGACAACGGCCATTGGGAGCTCCATGGAACACTTCCCCGGTGCATTGTGGCGGTGTCAATAATTTTTTAAATTTAATCATAACCTAAATATGCATGTCAAGAGTAGTAAGTCAACCCGAAAGCAGATGAGTGCTTGCCTGGGGCCAGGAATTAGGGGTAAATGAGAAGTAACTGCTAACAGGTACCCATTGTCCTTTCGAGGTGATGAACATGTTCCAAAATGAGATTGTGGTGATGACTACGCATCTCTGTGAAAATGCTAGAAACTAACTTCTGAATCATATACTTCAGGTGTATGATTTTAAGGTGTGTGAATTATATCTCAAAATGATGAGGCTATGGGGGGGAGAGAGTTTAGAGCTGGATGGATTTTCACAAAGTAAATTTCCATGGAACCACCACCCAGATTATCCAGAGAACCCTGCCAGCATCTCAGGCCCCCTCCCAAGATCATCTAATTTTTGACACACACCCTTTCCCACTCTCAAAAGGTAACCGTAATTCTGAATTCTAACTGTGTAGACCAGTTTTGCCCAATCCTGATGTGTGCTTTCTGGGAAGGAAATCACTCAGTCTACACTCACGTCCAACCTTTTACACTTGGAGTGACATTTGTGGGTTCATCCGTATTCAGTACACAGCTGAGGATGAGGTTCCCTCATTTTCCTTGCTGGGAATATACAGTCATCGACATATCTGTAGCGATGGTGGACACTCAGGTGGCTTTGGTCTGAGCTACTGCAAATAAACTGCAGTGGGCATTCCCCCGGTGCATGCTTCTTGGTGAGGACCCGCACACACGTCTGTGCAATAACCCTCCAGGAGTGGAACTCCAGGCTGCAGGGTGGCACATGTTCGGTTAGGTAGAAAGTGCCAATAGTTGCTCCAAATTCCATTCATTCATGCTGTGTTTTAATAATTTGGCCAGCCTAAAACACACCCACAGGCTTTTTTCTGCCTGGGAGCTGCCAGTGTCAGAGTCCCCACCCCTACATTTTATAGCCATAGAAGAAACCCACAAAAGAGTCATCTAAAAGGTCATAGAGTCGTACAACCGCGGACGGCATCTCCACAGGCAAGTCGAACCCGCCAAACCTCAACGTCCTCATCTCTAAAGCTCCTCAGCAATAACATCTCTTCCACTGGGATGCTGGGGGGATCACATGCAGCTCTGTCTGGAAGGTCCTGGCTTACAAGTGCTCTGCAGATGTGAGTCACCACTGCCACCACTCTTGTCACCGACCACACTCTCTTGTTCTGCATTACCCTCTTCTATCAAAAGCCATTCACACTGGTAAATATTAACAGCTACAAAAAAAATCATTTAATGAGCAGCGACAGTTTCTTACTCCACAACTCATACGGCTAAATTGTGATATCACCCTGTGTAAGTGCAAGTCCTCTGCTGTTCGAACTTCAAACCCTAAGATAGTTACACTTGGATACAGCTGTGTTCTATGACCCCACCCTAGTTATAAAATCAGTCGTCATCATAACCCTGTGTGTTCTCTTGAAACTGTTTTTGAATCATACATTAGTTCTGTTGTTTTAACTTCCGGTTATCTAGTTTTATTAAGGGATCAAGTTTATGTTAAAAGTAAAAAAAAAAAATACATAATTATACTTACAACTTACGTGAAAAGCAAAACAGTTAAAAAGCCTTCAATTCTATTAAAGTCAAGCTTCCATGAAAAGTAAAAACAAAAGCAAAAACATTCACGTTGCAAGCTTCTGGAACCTGCCATGATGCCAGAAATTGAGTTGGTATGTCCTTCTGCCGAAGGTTATCATTTGAAAACATGTCATTCTGGTTATGTTTTGAAATGGTTTCAGGGTCCATTAACCACTTTGTGGAGGCCTGAATTTTCCCAGGGTACCGTTTTTGCCAATGGGCTGAGAAGGGAAATCAGAGGCCGGAGGGTGAAATGTCCTATAAAACTCAGGTTTCGTGACCACTGAGAAGATTAAGATTCTGTGCTCCTCATTATTTATTTCCAGCAGTCTTGGAGAGGCCTTTTAATCCCCAGGTGAAAGCTGATTTGGAAGGTGATAATATGCAACATTGTTGCAAATGGTTTAGAAAGAAAACCCAGCCTGGGCCCAATTTCTTGCCTTTGTTGTTGTTAAATTCCCGGTTCAGGCATCTGAAGAGGACTTAGTGGTTTTACAGTGGTGGCAGGGGACAGAAGATAAAACGGCTTTTTGAGGGAGGGAATTTTTCCAGTTGAGCTGGGGGATCAATTAAATCCTCAGCTGAGACATCAAATCATTAGCGCCTCCATAATCCAGGGTGGCTTAAACCCCCACTTGCCATGCTGGGAGTGTAGGGGTCACCCTTCAACCCGCGCTATCCTTGCAACAATAGTAATGACAGTGAATGTTTATTGATTGCTTGCTGCAAACCCAGGAAGCACCCTGCAGCCACCTCCCAACTAGGGCGCTAGGAGGAGGCAGAGCTGGGGGGTCTGTGTGGGTCTTCACCTATCACCCGGGGCTTAGCCACAATTGCAAATTCTATACCATTAAGCGACAGTTACCATCTCACCCTCGAAAATTTCATCAGCCCCAGGTGTTTAATTAGATCCACCCAGGAAGACAATTGGGCTTGATGACATTGAACTCAAATGGAAATCTGGTTCTCCACATACATAAAGAGGGGGTTTAGATTACAGAAGCCCATTACATCGCCTCATTATAGTGGCGCTGATTCCATAACTAATAGCCCATGTCCTGCCCAAAGCAATAGTGAGTCTTCCATGTAATTTCTGATAGCTTAAACGTTCCCACTGACATCATGAGACTTATTTTTCTTTCTAAATACATTTGCAAATGGTTGTTTCCCAGCCTCAAGTCAAAACATCACGAATAGGAAAAGCCCGAATCGCAGACAGCCTCACTGAATACTTTCTTTTCTTTTTTTAGTTAGTTTTTGTTTTATTTATTTGTTTTTATTTATTTATTTTTTTGAGACAGAGTCCTACTATGTTGCCCTGGGTAGAGTGCTGTGGCATCACAGCTCACAGCAACCTTAAACTCCTGCACCCAATCGAGTCTCCTGCCTCAGCCTCCCAAGTAGCTGGGACTACAGGCACCCGCCACAACGCCTGGCCATTTCTTGATTGCAGTTGTTATTGTTGTTTGGCAGGCCTGGGCTGGACTAGAACCCGCCAGCTTCGGTGTATGTGGCTGGAGCCCTAGCTGCTGAACGACCGGCACCGAGTCTATTTAATTTTTTTATTTTTTGAGACAGAGTCTCAATCTGTCACCCCGGGTAGAGTGCCGTGGCATCATACCTCACAGCAACCTCAAACTCTTGGGCTCATGCGCTCCTCCTGCCTCAGCTTCCCAAGTAGCTGGGACTACAGGTGCCTGCCACAATGCCTGGCTAGTTTTTCTATTTTTAGACAGGGTCTCACTCTTGTTCAGGTTGGTCTGAAACTCCTGAGCTCAAGCAATGTACCTGCCTCAGCCTCCCAGAGTGCCAGAATTGCAGGCATGAGCCACCACCATGCCCGGCCACCGAATGCTTTCTACAGGAATGAAGACTTCGCCCTATCAAGCAGGCCCCAGAGGAACATTGGACTCAAAAGTCCTAGAGACTTGGTTCAAATTCCTGCTCTCATATTTTGGAGCTGTGTGACCCCGAGTCAGGCCTTCAGCCTCTCTGTGCCTTGGCATCGTTGCCTGTGAGGCTGGATGCACCCGTATCAGAGATCCATCAAACCAAGTAGGATTGATGCACACCGTGCACATCTGCAGATTTCAGAGCATCATGCAGATGTTGGCTAAGATTCATCTTTTGCCAGCCATGAAAAACCTGCTGCCAAGATTTGGCAGTTTGGATCTCCAGGCTTTTAATCTAGGTTAGTCTGTCTCAAGTTCAAACATATTGCCTTAAATAATTAATTTCTGTTCATACTGTTATCTTCAAAGCCCTCAATACCTGTGGTCTTAGGGAGGCGGTGCAATTGGAAGCAATTAAGAGCCCCTTGGAGCTAAACAGCAGCTGGTGGTTATGAGCTCACACCTTAGAGAAGAGGAGTGGAAGGTGTCAAACTGACGGCTGCCTCTCTGGAGAGACATTCCATGTGACACCTCTGGGCCCTGGGTCCTAGAGTTAACCAGAGAAGTGTGGCTCCCCTGTATGCTAGACTATTGGAGCTGGAACTCTGAACTCGTGTGGGCCAAGTCTGGAGGGAGCTCGGCATGGGGCTGAGAGGTCCTTCCCCTGCTAGGGCAGCCGGGGCTTTGGCCGAGAGGTTCACGTGCACACCTCACGGCCTAGGCTCCTATCTTTGACATTAGACAGGGTCCTGCCCAAGGGTAATCTGTGACATCGTAATGCTTCACTGTTGTGGGGGCCACAAGATGTACCAGCGCTGAGATGGCAGCTAGGAGCAGAGAGCCTATGAGAGTCACTCTGACATGTGACTCAAAGAGGAAAAAGGACAGCCCAGTGTGCCAGAGAGAACAGGGTCCCAGGAAGAGAGGGCCACTGGGTCCTCCCTGGCCCACCAGTATATTATTTCTGTATTTGGAGCATATGCAGGACACAGAGGCCTTTGGAATCCACCAGAGCTGCACTTTCTGCAGTGATTATAAAAGCCTAATTCCCAGCGTGTTCAGGAAAGCCCCTCCGCATGGGCAGTGTCACCTCTACCATGTTCTAAGCCACCGTGGTATAAGCCAGTCAGGAAACAGAAACCATCTGTCACCTCTGACCATATCAGCAAGCCGTCATTCTCACATTTATTCATAAAACTATGAATTCATGGCTTGGCACTGGCCACATGCACCAAGGTTGGCCAGTTCAAACTTGGCCCGGGTCAACCGCAACGACAACTGCAACAAAAAAGTAGCCGAACATTGTGGCAGGTACCTGTAGTCCCAGCTACTTGGGAGGCTGAGGCAAGAGAATTGCTTAAGCCCAAGAGTTTGAGATTGCTGTGAGCTGTGATGCCACAGCACTCTACTGAGGGCAACATAGAGTCTGTCTCAAGTAATTAAATAAATAAATAAATAAATAAATGAAAATAAAAAACAATTCACCTTTAAATTGCAAAAATGTATTTGCAAATTAATTTTGCTATGTTTATTTTTTTAATTACAGAGTCTCACTCTGTCATCCAGGCAGGACAAATTACTGGAATTACAGGCATGAGACATCATGCCTGGTTAATTTTGCTGTGGTTATAAGGATGGAGCAGGATAGCAGGGTTTTAAGGGCATGGACTCAGAGTGTCTATGTTCAAATCTCATCTGCAGTCCCTTCAAGGCTGTGTGACCTTGGGCAAGTTGCTTGACTTCTCTGAGCTTCTTTTCCTTATCTGTAAAAAGGTGATATAAAGCACTTTTGTTGTGAAGAAGGTTAACTGAGGTCATAATGAAAAGGGGCAGCAAGCTCCCAACCATTTACTGCTCCATGGGTCTAGAAGAAAAACTATGGTCTTGACAAGATGAAAACAGTTGATTATTTGTTGAGAATGTACATTTGGATTGTTTTATGTAGATAAAAATTTTATACAAGTACATGAAAACAATGGTTATAGACTGAAACGTTCATGTCCCCTCAAAATTCACAGGTTGTAATCTTAAACTCCAATAGGATCGTGTTAGGAGGTAGGGTTTGGGGAGGTGATTAGGGCATAAAGATGGAACCCTCATAAATGGGATTAGTGCCCTTATAAAAGGGATCCCAGAGAGGCCTCACGCTCTCTTCTTGCTACGTAAGGACACAACAAGAAATCAACAATCTGTACCCTGGAAGTGCACCCTCACCAGAACCCAACCATGCTGGGATCCTGATCTTGAACTTCCAGCCTCCAGAACTGTGAGAAACTTCCATTGTTTATAAACCACCCAGTCCATGGGACTGTGTTATATCGGCTTAAATTAACCAGGACAACAGTATGTGCTCATGTGGTGGGAACAGCATGAGCAGAGACCCAGAGGAGGCAAGTCTGGGTGATAAAGCAATAAACTTAGCTTTGTTTTCTCAGTGGCTTGTTTTGATAGCATTTTTGGATAGAGCATTTAAATTTACACATATACATATTTTTTAACCCTAATGAGATCACACTATATTCTGTGCATGCTTTTTTCAGTCAACAAATTCCACCTTCTAATTCCAGTAAGATTTCATCTCACCTGATATCCAGACCATATTCAAATTACCTCATTGGACTCAAAAATGTCTCTCATAGACAATTTGTCCAAACTGATATCTAATTACTAAGGGGACAACTGATAGCTCACAAGAAGGTCCAGGATTCAAGACATTCAGGCAGTTGACTTAGGATAGAGAAAAGGTGGCTAGATATACGTATTTGAGTGTCCATCTGTCCATTCCTTCATCCATTCATCCATCCATCTATCCATCCATCCATTTGTCCATCTGTCCATCCATCCATCTGTCCATCCATTTGTCCATCTGTCTATCCATCCATCTGTCCATCCATCCATCCATCCATCCATCCATCCATCCATCCATCTATCCATCCGTCCATTTGTCCATCTGTCCATCCATCCATCCATCCATCCATTACTATATGCCCTCCCATGACAGCTCCTATGCCAAGTACATAATTGACAAATGCTGGACTTACCCTCTGCAACAGTGCTAGATTTAAGCCCAGCTCCTCAGATTCAGGCCCAGCCCTGTTCCCACAGGGCAGAGCTGCCAACAGGTCTCAGTTGTCCAGGACAAGAAGACCAGCAGCCCCACTTCCCCAGCACTGTTTGCTCCTCCAGACATGCTCAACATATGCAGTAGAGAGCCCTGTCTGCACCTCTTACTCAGTTAGGAAAGGTGTTAGGAACAAAAGCCAAAATGTCTGCTGACAGCAAAACAAATCAAACAAATTATTTTCTTATAGAATAACAAATATTTTTTGTGTTCCAGCAAAGAGCAAAGCTTCTGCATTAAAAAAAAAAATGAGGTCAATTATTCCATTGCTTCTTGCTTCTCAATCTCACCTGATTAAGTACGTGCTCTAGAATATTGAGGATCCTTAGGAGGATGGCAGACTTTCCTGATCACCTTCTCGCTCCCCTCTGAGGAAAACCACTGTCCTAGATTTTCAAAATCTTCATGAAGGCAGAATATGTCTGCAGCAAACAACTCCTAAAAGGTGTGAAAGCAAATGATGAGATGTTTCCAGCAATAAAACTGAATTTGTGCTCCTGATAAAACATATGAACTCACAGAAAATGCCATTGTTAGGATAGTAGAAATAGTTAAAGCCCATTTAACTCTCCTACAAGTTATTACTAAAACCACTAAGAATAATCCTTAACCTTCATTGCTTCTTTTATGCCAAATACTATGCTTAGTGTTTATGTACTCGGACTTTTTTAACCCTAAGAGCAGCCCTTTGAGGTAGATACGACTCATCTATTCTTAGTCCCATTTCACAGATGAGGAAACTGAGTTTCAGAGACTCTAAGTAACTTGTCCAGTGTTACAAAGCTAGAAATTGAAAGCACGAAGATTCAAAGCCAGGTAGTCTGACTCCAGAACCTGCTCACTTCATCTCCACATGATACTTGGGCTTTGTATAAAAAAGAAAAACAAGCCAGGCATGGTGGCTTGTTCCTGTAGTTCAGCTACTCAGAGGCAAAGGTGGTAGGATCCCTCGAGCCCAGGAGTTCAAGGCTGCTGTGAGCTATGATGGTGCCTTATCATTGTACTCTAGCTAGGATGACAAAGCATGATCCCTGTTTCTTACACACCCAAAAAAGGAAGGAAGGAAGGAAGGAAGGAAGGAAGGAAGGAAGGAAGGAAGGAAGGAAGGAAGGAAGGAAGGAAGGAAGGAAGGAAGGAAGGAGAAGAGGAAGGGGAAGGGAAGGGAAGGGAGGAAGGAAGAAAGAAAAGAAAAACGTATATATGCAATTACAAAATCTAAAGTGCTTCTAACCCTTTCATTCGGAGATAATGAATTAGTACCTTGATACTTTTCTTCTGTCGTATTTCTCCTTTGCCTTCTGTTCACTTACCAAATGCAGCAAGAACATTTTCTCACGCCAAAAGACATATCTTCTGTTCTCTGGGTGTACATTACTGGAGGCTCCATGCTTAAGAAGGGACTACATGTCGAAACTGGGGACAAAGATTGAATTTGAAGGTCTGCTCTGCTTGGCCTCTGCAAAGCCCTGTGGTTTATTATGAGACATGGGGTTTTATGAGTCATCAGAAACTATAAAAGGGGCTACATCAGCTTAGCATGGCCATGGATTCTTTGAAACTCTTTCCAGGGAGAGGTGGGGCCTGGACCCCCACTCCTTTTGAGTATAAGCTGGCTTGTGACTGCTTTGACCAATAGACATAGCATTAGTGACACTATGTGACTTCTCAGGCTGGGTCCTGAAAGGTCGTGGGGCTCCCACCTTACTCACAAGACTCTGAGCCACCACATTAAAAGTCTGACCACCTGCTGAGGCTGCCATGCCGTGGAGGCCACAGAGAGGTGCTCTGCACAACCATCCCAGCTGAGCCCATCCTTCAGGCCATCCTGCCAATGAGTCAGACACACAACTGAAGAACATCCTGAAAGTGGGTCTTCCAGGGCCCACCTCAGATATGGGAGTCACCCCCCTCAGCTTTGGGGCTTCCAGCTGAGGCTCTAGACATCACACAGCCCTTCCTGCTGGGCCACGCCAAACATCCTGGCCAACAGAATCCAAGATTTAAAAAAAAGTTTTTTAATTTACCTTTTTTTTTTTTTTTTTTGGAGACAAAGTCTCACTATGTCACCCTGGGTAGAGTGCCGTGGCATCACAACCCACAGCAACCTCAAACTCTTGGGTTTAAGTGATTCTCTTGCCTCAGCTTCCCAAGTAGCTGGGACTACAGCCTCCTGCCACAACACCCAGCTATTTTTTGGTTGCAGTTGTCATTGTTTAGCAGGCCCAGGCTGGGTTCAATCCAGCCAGCCTCAGTGTTATGTGGCTGGCACCCTACCCACTGAGCTACATGCACCACCAATTTGTCATTATTTTATGCCAATATATTTAAGCTGGTTTGTTTCACAGCAAAAGCTACTAGAACAGAATTTGGCACTCTGAGGTGGGTACTGATCTGCACACACTTTGAGTTGAGCTTGGGGATTACAGCACTTACATCTGAAGCACCACAACATACCATGAGACCAAAAATCCCCCCAAAGATCACAATGACCCCACCAGTCTTCTCTTCCCCCGCCTGGGTCTCTAGGAGGCATGTTTTGCTAGAAAAGAGCATCAAAGCGTAATTTTTAAAAAGTTGGCTTAAGAAGCATTTGAGGACCTGAGTATTTAGGTGCCAAAGAGGAATGTTGGGACAAGAATTCTGGATGAGATACAATCGTGTGAATGTTCTTCAGGGCAATATAACCTTGGGGTTCCTTTGCTAACAGGCAGAAATCAGATTCATTTCTACTGGACAAAAATTTGCAAGTTACCAAGTTAACATCAGAATCTGGGCCCAATTCAATAGTACAAAGGCATAATTCCCCCAGAGGATTAAATATAAATAACACCCCGGCTGGCCTGTTAAAGGAGGCTACAGTATGACATTGTAAGGACATTCAGGCATCTGTCTGTCTTATTCCCACATTTTAGATCTTTTTTTTCTTATGGAGAGTCCTGGGAACAGAAACACTCACTCCCTTGTCCAGGCACATTAGACACACATGATCTCTGCCTGCCACCCAGGCCACTGTCTTCCTGCAGACCTCGAGCTCCCACTCCTCCCAGCTCTCCAAGGTTCTCAGACTCCCCCACCTCCCTTAGGCACCTCTGGCTGCCAAGACCCAGGGACCCTCAAGTTTCCTAAAAACCTAATGAAAAATAAATGGTTCCTTACAAGGGATCCTAATCACGAGAGAGAAAAATATAAAATAAAATAAAATTCAGGATCTTAGTAAGGTTACCAAATCACAACTTAAAACCTACACCTAATCTCAACTCATGCTTGTTTATTCAACCCTGAACCTTTTCCTGGCCTCTGCTACCTCCTGGCAGGGACGTAGCTCCAGATATATAATCTTAGCAGAGTTTAAAATATTGGCGATGTCTAGAAGAGAGGTCAGCAGCAGACCACTGGGCTTTGAGTCCTGGCTATCATGGGCCTGTCCCTGAACTCCTCCATGCCTCCGTCTCTAAGCTGGGAGAATAACAGCATTTACTAAAGGGCTGCTGGAAAGGTGAAGGTGGATATTTAGCTCAAAGCATGGTGTATAGAAGGAGCTAGTGATTCATGGTAGTGATGGGCTGACGGCCTTTCTTCTCAGCGCTCTGGCCTAGCACAAGGGAGAGACCGTGAGTTGAGCTGTTTCTTGACCGTCAGGACCAGGGCTGGCCTCCCGGAAGGGAACAAAGGGATTCTAATCCTCCTTGTAAACTCCCGAGCTTCTCTACCTTCTCCCCCACAGGACCAAAGAATAAGAGTGTAGGCCAAACACTGCCCCCAGGATCCTCAGTAACTGCAAAGGGAGAGCGTCCCCTCATGGTAGAGACATTTGAACAGTGGACAGCCATGCTCAAAACCATCCCAAATGTCCACCCAGAAGCCCTCTTGCCCTCACTGCTGAACCTAAGTGCAACCAATGCTCTAGACCTCGTTTCCAGAAATACAGGAGAGAGATGGACACCTGTAGACAAATGGATAAATCCAGAGAGAAACAGGCTACAAGACTACTGGCCTGAGCTCTTCAAAAGTCAATGTCATGGCGGGGGGGAAAGAAGGTGCTAGAAGGGACAGAGGAGTATTCAAGATTAAAAGAGCAAAGAAAGATAACCATCAAGTGATCCTTAAGTAGATCTTGGTTTTCAAAAAATATATAAAAGACATCTTGGAGTCAGGGAAATTTGAATATGGAGTGGCTGTTAGAAGATATTAGGGAATGACTTGATGGTGCCAGATGTGAGGAAGGTTTTGTGGCTATGTAGAAAGTTCTCCTTATGTTTCTGAAATCCATGGGGAAGAATTCAAGGGTGAGATGTCAGTGTCTGCAACATATTTTGAAGTGTCTCGGGGAATAATATAAATATATATATTCATATATAAAGTCAATATGATAAAATGCTAGTAATTATGAGCCTAGGCACGGAATAAGGATATTTATTGCCCTAGTCTTGAAATTCTTACTCTTGTTTGAAAAATTTCATAAGAAGATAGAGCATCTGGAGAAGAGGTGGGGGGAGGTGAGACTCCAGCCCACAGCCTGCTCTGTGGTCCCCCAGTCAGAAGTCTCCGTAGACAGTCACCCCCTGCTCCAAAAGAAGGGCCTGTGCAGCTGCCTCCGCGCCTGGTGTTCGAAGTTGCAACTCAACAGCTTATCCCTTTCGTAGCAGTACTGTCCCTGACAATGTCTGCAAACTGCCTGAGAACAGACTTGCTTTCAGAAAAAGCTTGCAACTTTCAATAGGGATGATGACATCCTGGGCAACAGCTTTAAATCAGAAAGCTTAAGCTGTGAATGCTGCAACCAGCACTCACTTTCCAGAAAAGGCAGGCAGAAGACAGCAGGGCAAACCCTTCACTTCTAACTTGCGTCAGTCCTCAGAGACCTCAGTGTTCCATGAGGCGGGGAAGGGCAGTCACAGGTAAGGATGACAACATGGAGCAGGGGATAGATGCAGGCCTCAGGGGTGCCTGACAACAAGCAGAGGCTCTGGAGTTTGAGCAGCTGTGAAAGCCCAGCCCCCGGGACCCCACTCACTGTCATAAAAATGAGCCAAGGATGAGTGTAGCCCATCTGATATGTCTTAACTGCTCCTCCACAGCAGTGACTTTTTTTTTTTTTTTAGACAGAGTCTCACTTTGTTGCCCTTGGAAGAGTGCCGTTGCATCACAGCTCACAGCAACCTCAAACTCTTGGGCTTAAGTGATTCTCTTGCCTCAGCCTCCCAAGTAGTTGGCATTATAGGAGCCCGCCACAACACTATATACATATATATGTGTATATATATATACATATTATATTTTTTTGTACCGACACAAATATACATATATATATATATATATATATTTTTTTTTTTAGTTGCTGTTGTTGCAGTTGTCGTTGTTTTGGGCGGGCCAGCCTGGGTTCGAACCCGCCAGCCTCAGTGCATGTGGCTGGCACCCTACCCACTGAAATACGGTGCTGCCCCATAGCAGTGGGGTTTTTTGGTGATTTTATAATTTTATTTGGCGTGTCTGACAATCACCAGTTAGTTCTCATCCACATTGACTGTCTGTAGAGTTTTGCAAATGGTAACAGGTACATAAAGTATAGAGCTTGTTTGGTGACTCTTTATCTTCATTGCGTTTTCTGGACAACCACACACGGATACGGTATGGGACGTTCCTTATGCCTCTGGCCCAGACAGCTTTATTGAGCCTGGTATCAATGCACACATCTGGAGTCCCCATCTCTTTCATGGCAAATTTCCAGATCTCTTTGAGTGCCTGAGGAGCATGTATATATATATACTTACACCATGCATACTAAGGTGTGCAAGTCACTTGTGCAAAGGGAAGGCTGTATAATCAGCCCCTAGATGAAAAATCAACATGACCAGCCCCTAGACCTCTTCTCCTCTGTCCCTCCCAGCCACTGTGCCACCCAAAGGTCAGCATCTTCCTGACCTTTTTCACCGTAGATTAGAGCTGCCTCTTTTAGAACTTTACATACATGGAATCGTGCTCTATTTTAGTGCCTGGCTTCTTTCACTCAAGGACAGACTGTGAGATGCTTCTGCGTTGTTACAGATGGTTGTGTGTCCACCCTCTCCTTGCTGGGTGATCCTCCCTTGGGTGAATATGCTGCAGTCAACTCGTCCACTCTGGCAGCGGGCATTCCAATTTGCAGCTGCTATAAAACGGTACCGACACAAAGCTTCTAACCCACGCCTGCTGGTGAGCATATGTGCTTGTCTGTCATGGGCATCTACCTGGGAGCGGAATTGCTGGGTCAGCAGATGCACACACGCTCTGCCATCAATTCCTGCATTAGCTGGCAACGTCAGGAATTTGAGAGATTTACCATTAAAATAAGGAGTTCTTCTTTCCAAATGGAAAGATACTGCAACACTAGACCTACTTTCCACTTTCATGAGTGGCAGGTTCGAGCTCTTCTTTTTGCCAAACTTCCACCCAGCCTGCCTTGTGTCCTCCCCCAGGTTCCTGAGGCCCCTTGACTTTGGGATACTCAGTGGTAAATGACCCAACTGTGCTTTTACTTCTAGTCCATAATGAAAATTACTGAGCTGCCTCAGTTTCCCCAGTGAGTCCATTCTGAATGATCCCAGTAGACTCTGCTCCTGTTACTCCTGTGGATTCTGTGGCCTTAACAGTGACCAAATCTTCTTGATGTGGTATGACTGAAACTGAAATAGCTAAGGCAGATCAGGGTCCACTGACCGCTATCTGCCCAGAACCTTCTCTGGTGCGTTCCAGCTCCTTGCTCATCCTCCCTCCCCTCCAGCCCCATGGAAAGAGCCTGAGTCACACACTT
Organism: Nycticebus coucang; assembly: GCF_027406575.1. NCBI lineage: Eukaryota > Metazoa > Chordata > Mammalia > Primates > Lorisidae > Nycticebus > Nycticebus coucang. The sequence continues at coordinate 180,547,163 of NC_069781.1, read as the reverse complement.
AATCACCTGCAGCCTGGTCTGATAAATAATCTCTTTCTTCCAGGCTGGCTCCTCTTCCCAACTGATACCAGGGTGCCTTTTAATGTAACTTCAACAATATAATATAATATACAGGGTGGACATATAAAGTTTGCGTGCAATTTAAATCAGTCACTAATTTAAATTGCACACGAACTTTATGTCCACCCTGTATAAAGAAAAGGAAATCTCTCTCTCCCCTACTCCTCCAAGTCCCTCAGTTTGCCCTCCCAGAGGCAACCACAGTTTCTAATTTCTTAGAAATTAGAAAATGACATTTTTCTGCTGGGCGTGGTGACTCACACCTGCAATCCTAGCATCCTGGGAGGCCGAGGCAGGTAGAATGCCCTGAGCTCAGAGGTTCAAGACCAGCACAAGCCAGAGTTGAGACCCCGTCTCTACCAAAAAAAAGCCAGGCGTTCTGGCAGGTGCCTGTAGTCCCAGCTACTTGGGAGGCGGAGGCAAGAGAATCGCTTAAGCCCAGGAGGTGGAGGTTGCTGTGAGCTATGATGCCACGGTACTCTACTGAAGGCCACAAAGTGAGACTCTGTTTCAATAAAAAATAAAGAAAGAAAGAAAAGAAAAAAAACTTTCAAAGTAAAAAGATTGAAAGCCAATTGAAAACAAAATTAAAAAAAAGGAAATTACATTTTTCAGATGTAAGCCTCTGTGCATACGTACACGTACAACCCTCCTGTTTCTGTACCAGTTGTTGGTGCACACGGTAGGAGCCACTCTGCACCTCACCTTTTCTGTGTCTTGCTGGGCTTTCCACGGCAGGGTGTGTAGATCCTCTGGTTCTTTATAGCAGCTGCAGAGCTTTCTCTTGCCTTTACGACCATGTTTTATTTAACCAGTTCCTTAATGAGGGATATTTTGGTCATTTCCAATCCATTGCTATCACAAACAATGCTGGAATGGACATCTTGATATGCAGATCTTTCTATACATGAGCAAATACATCTGCAGAAAAAATTCCTAGACCTGTGACTGTAGGTGAGAAGAGACCTGCATTTCTTGTTTTGATCAATAATGCCAAATTGGCCTTCACACAGATTGCACCAACTTATGCTGCCTCCAGCAATATCGGAGCAGCTCAAGTGAGCTCTTAAAAATGCATATCTGATTTAAAGAGCCGGGGCCCAATGCTTGCTACAGGCTAGAATCACTCGAGGAGATTTCAAAGCAATCCTAGAGGTGGGGTCCCGGACCCCAAGATTCTGGTCAAATTCATCATCTAGATGTTGCCTAGTCATTGGAGAATTTTTATTTCGGATTATTAGGAGGGTACAGGTGGTTAGGTTGCAGTGTTTGCGTTTGTTAGGTGAGGTCCCTGTTGTCAGCGTGCCCCTCCCTCACCCAGGAGGCGCCCTGTGCCCTTGCGTTGTGCCAGTTAGGTGAGGGCGCACCGGTCCCCGCCCCGCCCCGCTCTTCTTCCCCCTTGCTCCAACTTGAATTAAATCACGTTTTTCTCTCGTATGGGTGTGTATCGGTTTCTCTACTGGCTTCATATTAGTATTGAACATGCTGGATTCTTGCTTTTCCATTTTTGTGATACTTTACTAAAGAGAATGTTCTCCAGTTCTATCCAGGTTAATACAAAAGATATAAAGACTTCACCTTTTTTTATGGCTGAATAGGTGTGTTCTATAATACACATATGCCACAGTTTATTAATCTATTCATGGATTAATGGGCACTTGGGTTGATTCTACATCTTGGCAGCTGTCAATTGAGCTGCCATATGCAAATGTCCTTATGATAAAATGATTCTTTTCTTCTGGGTAGATAATTAATAATAGAATTGCAGGTCTATTTTGAGTTCTTTGAGGATTCTCATTGGAGAATTTTTAAAGCTTCCCGGGTGATTCTAGAATGTTCCAGGGTAGAGAACCACAGTTTTAAATTTGTGATGGCTCCCCCTGCCTGCCTGTTGCCCGCAGCATAGAGTCCACACTCCTCAGCAAAGTTTAGATGCCCCATCATCTTTTGTTTCCCACCTGCCTTTCTGCCCTTCTTCCTGGTACTCACTATTTCATGCCAAACTGTTTGGTCATGCTGAATCCCTGTCAGTTTCTGAGAAGCAATAGCCAACCTGCCCCTTCTGGCAGCATCTGCTTCTTCACCTTGCTAGCTCCTGCTTACCCAACAGGGTTTAACCAGGGGTCCCACCTTTGGGAGCCCTTCCTTGACTTTGCTGGGAGCTACACGTGCAGGGATGCACCAAAACCTACGTGGCACAGCCTTGCAACAGGCAATCCTCAGCAAGTGATCCTGGACTACCCAGTAGGCTTAATGTAATCACAGGGATTCTTAATCTGTGAAAAAGAGGCGGGAAGAGGAGGTACCAGGGTTGGGACTGGACGTATCTCTTGTTCAGGCTGGTCTCAAACCTGTGAACTAAGGCAATCCACCCACCTTGGCCTCCCAGAGTGCTAGGATTACAGGCACGAGCCACCACCCCTGGCCTTCTGCAGTTTCTTTGAATGGACTCTGTGTAGAGACTGGGCCATGTCGGGCCGTGCTATTTATTGGGGTTACACTTACCATCTCACTGTGGAAAACAGATCAGAACTGCCATGGTTGAAGCAGAGACAGCAGCCTTAGGGGCTCATTCTCCCATCCTCCCCTGTGTGACCCCTCGATCATTTCTAGCAATTTCAAGTTTTAAGCAATACCATGTGAAAACTACTGCACGAAATGACCTCCATTCAGCCGGTTCCTTGCATCTGCCTGGATTTGTCCCATTGCCAAGGCCACTGAGGCCAGCAGCTTCAGGCACCCCTCTTCCAGGTAGCTATGGAAGACGTGAGCTCTCGTCTTCATCACTCCATCTGATCCTCGCATCAGAACTCAAGTCTCCGTTATGTGAGAATTCCAACTTCATTCAGATTGTAACCAGCAAGGTGACCTTGAACAAGCCGCTTCTCAGACCTCCAGGGCCTTGATAATAATGAGGAGTTATGAAGATAGCTCACCTTTAGAAGCCAAGAGACGGGGCTTCAAAACCTCTTAAGGAAATTAAGACAAGCCTATGTATAATGAGCACCTGCATTAGAAGATGGGTTTTCAATTTTAGCCATCACTCATTTGACTGTCCTCATTTGACCCCTAACAAAACCGAGGCCCAGAGAGGGGAAGGGACTGACCAAGGTCACACAGCATGGCAGTGCAGAGCTGAAGCTGACACCCAGGTCCTAGACCACTGCGTCTTCCTCTCACCCTGACCATGCAACCAAACCCACAACAGGAACTTGCTCTTAGCGTTCTGATTTAACCCACCCTGGGTCCCTCTCTCATTCCTGTATGTTTTATAAATAAGAGAATTGAGGTTCAGAGGCACTAACTCACCTGCCCAAGGTCACTCAGTCTTTCTCATGGGTCAGGGATCCAGGTGTGTGTGTGAATCCCAAGTTTACACACACCTCTTCCTATGCTTATTTGGCAATGAAGCCTCCTAAATTTCCACCCGGGACTCGCAGGCTGGGCTTCTGTCTGAACCTGTCCCAGGCCTGGGCTAGTGAAAAGCAGCAAGACGTTCCTCCTGCTGCCTCAACCTGAGCACTTCGCCATCAGCAGCACAACCCCGGAGCCTCCAGGGTGCCTGGGGACAAGCAGTTGTGGATGCCCCCAGCCCCTAGTTGCCCTCTGCCCCTCCCGAATTGTGCTCCTCCCTTGCCGGTGAGGGAGGGCAGCTCCCTTTCTTCCCTGTGGCTGGCAGAGCAGCGGCTGCTGCTGCTCCTGCCTGCTGCTGGCTGATGGAGAGATTATTTCTAAGCCCTCCCCATTCCACCCCTCTCTTCTCTTGCAGGACCACACTGGCTGTGCCCGTGGGACTTGAGGTGCAGTCTACTGCTGAAGCAGGACAGCCAACTCGGTTCCCTCCTGGCAAGAATCCCCAGACTATCACTTCTCACAAGGAGAGGGGCTCCTGGGTCCTTTAAAAAAACCCCACCGCACTCCCCCAGGGCTCTCCTGCAGCTGCTGGAGAGAGTGATGCAGAATGAATGAACTCTTGGTTCCTGGAGGAGGCACAGGAAGAAAGGCTGGAGACTAACTCTGCCAGAAACTGCTGTGTTTGGGTTTTTTCCCTTCTCCTTCATCTCTACCACAAACCTGTCTCTTTCCCGGGCACTGAGACATGGGCTTCCCTTTCCCTACAGAGAAACAGCTGGAAACAGGCTCCCTGAGACAAGAGGGTAAGTTAAACTTCAGGGGAAGAAGTTGGTGCCTGGTGCAGGAGCAGGGGCTTACAGGAATGGGGAGAGGCTGTTAAACATGCTTAGCAAAAGTACTGTTTTGACTAAATTCTTTTCTTATGTTTGGGAAAGAGCTTTGTTTTGCCAGCTCTTTAGAGAGTGGTAGATTGCAAAATTGGGTTTCTTCAGTGAATGCAGAAAGGGCAGTTTGGGGGTTCTAGAATGCGGCCCAGGCTGGGAGACAGAGTCTGGGATTGGATTTGGATTTGCTGTGTGACCTTGGACAAGTCACTTCAGCTCTCTGATCTTAGTTTTTGCACTCGGCAAATGAAAAAGCTTGGGAAGGGCTTCCTGTGTTTCAAAATCCTCTTCTCTCTGCAGGCTGCTCCTCCTCCCCTGGCCATACACTGGGAGCAAGTGGAGAAATGCTTGCTGAGTTGTGAGCTCCCCACAGGATGCGTGTGGGGAGCTAGTGGGAAACAGGCTGTGATTCACTCTTCACTACCTGCTGGACTCCAACTGGTTCTGAAATTGAGAAGAACTTTTCTTTCCATTCAGCTGCCAAATTTTTCTCTTGATTGGAGTGTGTCTTAAAATGTAAGGTTATGGGAGCTTTGGAAATAGCTTTGGCTAGAGTGAGTTACATAAGGAATGGTTGCAGAGTCTGAGGATGAGAAATATCATGGGAGTGATTTTCTTAAATATATGAATGAGCTTAATCTAAAATGCTTTTCCTAAGCACAGAGAGGGGGAGCAACTGGCTCAAGGTCACACAGCAAAAATGGCTAGGCAAGCAGTGAACACAGGGAGGACTGTCACTGAAAGTATAAGAGGGTCTCCCCCTCCTAGCAAAGTCCTCCCAATGAAAAAACAAACAAGAAGGGTTAAGCAAGAGGTGTGGAACTCCTGTCCCCATCCCTGAGAGTTAGATGCTATGCCAAGCACAGCCACCTGCCTGGTCTCCTCAAATCTTAAATAACTGGCCCCTGCCAAGCTTTCTTGCATGTCAGGGGCTTGCTACACAATGGGAACGATACTTAAACTTTCTGTGCCTCAGGTTCCTCATCTGTAAGGTGGAGATACTCATGTCTGCCTCATGAAGTTGATGAGATGAGTTAATTAGGGGAAGCCTGGTACATCAGAAGTGTCTAGAACTGTTCTCCACACACACTCTATGTATATTACAGGACGTAACCCTTACGGTGCTGTAAGATGTGGGCACTCAAACTGCCCCAGTCATACAGACAAAGCAAAGGGCTCAGAGAGACTGAGTAACCCACCATGGAGACATCATAAGGGATTGGAAACTGGCAGTGAACTTGAGAGCCTACACTCTTTAATTTATATATTCATTGGGTACAAGTGCGGTTTTGCTACGTCCATCTACTGCATTGAGGTGAAGTCAGGCAAAGCCTAGGCTCTTAAGCTTTATTTTTACCACCTGCACCTTGCAAAGTTGATACCAGTCTTGTCATTGGAATGAATGATGCTGAGACCAGAGAAGTTCAGCCACATACTCAAGGCCTGTGTGCCTTGGGGCCAAACTATTCAAGTTCCAATCCATGTCAGGCTCATTCCAGAGAGTTTTTTCTGAGATATAAGTATGTGCTCCCCAAGGAAAGGATTTTGTGCACTGATGTACCCCAAGCACATAGTAGGTCCTCAATTCATACATGTTGAATGAAAGGGTTACAAGAATGAATGATGCAGTTGCAAGAAAGCTATTGTAAGAACTTCTCCGTTGGTAAGATCCAGGACTCTGCCCGAAGCCTGAGTTCCCCTCTGTTCTCTTGCCCTTTTCCTGTTGGGTGTCAGACAGGTGAATCTATTACTTGCCAAAAGGGGCGCGTTCGGCGATGCCCACAGCTTCCAGAGAGAGGGGCTTGCGTCCCGGACACCGGCACCGTGATTCCTACAGCCCTCTGAGTCAGCTCCTGCCAGGCCCCGTGGAGACGCCGACCATCAAGGGCCTTTACTACCGCAGGGTCCGGAAAGTGGGTGCCCTGGACGCCTCCCCGGCGGCGGACCTGAGGGAGGAGATCCTGGTAAACGTGGGGGGCAGGAGGTACTGCCTTCCCTGGAGCACGCTGGACGAGTTCCCGCTGAGCCGCCTGAGCAAGCTCCGGCTCTGCCGCAGCTCGGAGGAGATCACGCAGCTCTGCGACGATTACGACGAGGACAACCAGGAGTTCTTCTTCGACAGGAGCCCCAGTGCCTTTGGCGTGATTATGAGCTTCCTGGCGGCCGGGAAGCTGGTGCTCCTGCAGGAGATGTGCGCGCTGTCCTTCCGGGAGGAGCTGACCTACTGGGGCATCGAGGAAGCCAAGCTGGAGAAATGCTGCCTGCGGAGGCTGTTGGGGAGGCTGGAGGAGCTGGCGGAGCTGCGCAGGGCCGAGGCGCTGCAGCCGCCCAGGGAGGCGCACAGCCCCACCGCCCACGCCTCGCGCTGGGGCCTGTGCATGCACCGACTGCGGGAGATGGTGGAAAACCCGCAGTCCGGACTGCCCGGGAAGGTCTTCGCTTGCCTCTCCATCCTCTTCGTGGCCACCACGGCCATCAGCCTGTGTGTCAGCACCATGCCCGACCTCAGGGCCGAGGAGGACAAGGTGAGTGGCGCTGATTGGGGCCCACTGCTCTACCGGGCATGAGGTCCAGCCCAGCTGTCTCCTTAGGGGCCCATGGAAATGTCTTCATTTCTTAAAATTAGACGGAAAAAATGAATATTATCCAGCATGGATTATATTCGTTTTTAGACCAACACACTCATAAAATATAATCTTTTATATTTGTTTTAGAGGCCCACCAAGGCAAACGTGGCCTGGCTCTGATAGTGAGTCTTGGTTATTGACAAAGCCATGTCTGAGCCCAGAGGGCCACAGGGGCCCAGCCTCATCTCTCCCAGTTCTGTTACTGCAGGCAGATTATTTCACCTCTGAGCCTCCCTTTCCTCCTCCATAAAATGGGCACCATCTACAAAAATTGACACATTCAGTGTCGCCAAAGTATGTTTGACGAGCTACGTTGTGCCAAGCACAAGGCCAGGCCAAAATTCCCTGCCTTCTGGAGCTAAACTGCCTTCTGGCTTCCCAAGTGCATTTTCAGGGGAAGAAACTGAGGCACAGGACATTAGTCTCCTTGGAGTTACATAGTAAAGATACTGATCACGGCAGAGCTTCTCAGGCCTCAGTTTCCCTGTGGTGCTGAGTCTCTCAGTCAGTCTCCCTGGACGGAAACTCAGAGATGAGTTGACTTGAAAGTGAGCCTACCCCACGTGGCCAGAGTGAAGGGTTGTGTTTGTCCACCCTGCATTTCTCCTTCCAGGGAGTTGTAGGAGACCCCAAGGCCATCCCTAACCCTGCAGCAGATGGTCTGAGAGGTGAAAGAGAAACAGCCCTTTGTTGAGAGGGTCATGGGAGAGCTGCAAACGGAAAGCTGGACCATTTCCTAGTTTAAAATGCTGCTGCCTCTGCACTGTTCCTCCAGGGCTCCCCATGTCTGAACGCACAGAACTTCCGTCGCAATAGAGGAGCGCTGATAGGCAAAATGTGTGTATAAAATAGCTCCCCCCACATATGGCTCCTGGCAGCTGCCAGTTCATTTCAGGTCCCATCTCTTAAAGAAATATCCTGGGGCAAGACAGTAGGATGAGAGAACTTTCCAGAAAGAAAGGATTTAGATGGAGAACCAGCCCATGCCTCACACACAGTAGGCTCTCAATAAATATTTGTTGAGTAAGACGTGTCTTGTCCAATCTACAAATGGTTTGTCCTTAAGAATACATATTTTAGACTTTAGAACAACGTATTTTCCCATAGAGAAAACTATAGGTATTTTCTCATTCATTTTAGCACAAAAGCATGTGATTTAAGAGCCTCTCTATACATAGAAATATTTACCCGTGGACTCTGCAGTGAAAAAATTAAGCCAAAATAAGTGACCTCCTTACCCTACTCCTTAAAGTGTCCTTGGTCCCACTTGCTAAAGAAAGACCCCTGGTGTTCACAGCCTGTTCCTCTTAGAGACGGCCAGAGAGGGAGGGAGCTATGCAGGGGCTGGCAGGTATTTATGCTGTGCAAAGGGCCAAGATCTTTTCAAAACCTAATGCTTTGAAAATTACAAAGGGTATAAACCCAGGGCTGGCTTAATGGTGACCCAGGAAATCAAATTAGAGTGGGAGACTGGTCTGCAGAACCTAGTGGCCCAAAGAGTGACTGCAGAATCAGGCAACTGTGTGTCCTCCCAGGATAAGAGGGATTTATGGCCATGCTCAGCTGCAAGGTCTGTACAATTTCTCTCTAATGAAACTGCCCCTTTGTGTGCCCAGAGACAGACAGAGAGGTGCAGCCCCGAGCATGTCCATTTTCCTGTTTGGGTAATAATTCAGAGAGCCAGGGAGGCTGAGGACGGGACAGTCTTGACCATGGCCTTGCATTTACATAAAAAGATGATGTGCCCTCCCAGTATTCCAAATTTGCCCTCAGGGAACATCAGTCTGAGAGCAGGCCTATTCATCAGGCTGCTAACTACCCCTGGCCAGCTGCTTCTGGGGACAGGCTGTGCCCATGGAATGTCCTCCTAAGTGGCATCCGCACAGATGATTAATGCCACGGGGCGGGTGGGGGGATATAAGTCTATCAGAAATAGAATTTGGAGGGTTAGAATACACTCAAAGAAAGCAGTTTTCTGTTTTCTTTTTTGAACTTCTCAAAGCAATGTCCTTGGAGTAAACATGACAGTGGGTAAAAGGTCTATGCCTGAGTTTGCAAATTAAAATGAAGGAGGGAGGGGGCAGCATAGACAGGGAGGGCCAAGCCGAATGCCTATGGCTTCTCAGCATCTTAGATACTCTAAGATGCATCAAAACTTTAAAAATTTAGGATTCCTTGGGGGAGTCATCCTCTCTGTGAGGCTGGCATTTGACACCACGGGCTGACTTAATCCTCACAGCACATCAGAAAGTGACTACTTCTGCGACCCCCATTTTTCAGATGAGGAAACTGAGGTTTGGGGAAGTTTTACCAGGTTCCTCAGCTCACAGTGAGTGAGTGGCAAAGCCAAGATTCGAGCTCACTTCTGATGGGCTCTAAAACCTGACCTCCTGCGACCACAGGACACCAGCACCATCTTTCAATTCTGGTCTGCTCCACCTCTGGTCTAGACCCTTGGCCTCTGTGGCACTTGGTGTTTCTGGGGCAGCGGGGCTTTGTGTAGGTAGCACGTCTCCATCCCACTGACCTTGAGAAAGTCACTCGCTTGCCTTTGAGTTTCCTTATCTGTGAGATGGGGGTACTGTTAGCAGTGTCCTCAGGGGCTCAGGGTGAGGATGAGAAGATTGATTCAGAAAGCAGCTGGAACCACACGGGCACACAGAGGGGCTCAGCAACCGCGAGTCCTGGCTGCTCATTCACTCATTAGTTGCGAGTTACCAGGAAGCCAGTCGTCTACACTCCCTCCCATGCCAGAAGCCACTGCCTGCCTCCTAAGTAGCTGCAGGTGCTGGGGATAAGACAACCCTTAGTTACATTCTCAGGCTTTATATTCTGAGTGTCTCTGCTCCATTTTTCAACCTGAGTTGACATTCATATAACATAAAATGGACCATCTTAAAGTGCACAATTCAGGGGCGTTTAGCACGCTCACAATGTTCTGCAGTGTGCACCCTCTACCTAGCTCCATAATATTTCCTTATCACTCCCAAATAAGACCCTGTACCCATTAAGTGGTCTTTCCCCATTCGCTTCCCTCCAGCCCCTGGCTACCACCCTTCTGTTTTCTGACTCTGAACTTACCAATTCCAGACGTGTCATGTAAAGGGTATTATATGATCTGTAGCCTTCTGTGCCCGCTCCTTTCCCCTAGCATAACAGCTTCAAGGTCCGCATAGGTCAGAGCTTCCTTCCTCTTTATGGCTGAGTAATATTCCACTGTGTGTGTGGGTGCTCATTTACCATGGAGAGCCTGCTTCGTTTGTATAGTTGAAGGCAAGAAGGCTTACTATAAGGACCCCTGCTTCTGGGGGACAGGATGGGCTTGAGGCCTGAGGCCAGGATTCTGTCCCTTGGCTCCCACTTCGATAGGCAGGATTCCAAATCTAGTCCTGCCTCCCCAGGGCAGGGGGCTTCACCCACCAGACTCCAGTCTCCTGACTGTAAAGTGAAGAGGCGGACTCCTGGTCCCTGGCGTCCTGCTCTGGAAACCTGTGCCCTCTGTCCTGGTCTCTTTGCTGCAGTTTCCCCAGGTTTTTCTTTTCCTCTCCCTGTACATCCTTCCTGCCATTTATCCCTCCTGCCCTTTCCACGCTGCCTTGGTGCCTTTCCCTCCCTCCAGGGGAGACTGAGTGCCACTGGGTGGCTGCGGGTCAACCTCTACTTTTTTGCTGCTTTTGAGACATCTCAACCTCTACAGACAGTATTGTGTCATGGAAAGAGGCCAGAACCTTTAGTTTTGCCAGCCCTGGGTCAAATCCCAACTCTGCTACTACCTGGCTGTGCCCGTCGATGTGTCCCTCATGTCCTTGCGTGTGCAGTTTCCCCACCTATGAAGGAGGCTGAGAATAACACCAGCCATGGGCAGCAGTGAGGACAGAGGGAGCCTGCTTACCGGGTGTGGGCACTCACTCTTCCTCGGGCCTCAGCTCGCTTCCCTTTCCCTGCTCAGCTGCTTTGCTCACCACCCTCTGTCCTCAACTCCATCCAACCGGAACAGCGGCAGCCAATGGCATTGACCCTCATTGTGCCCTCACTCAGACACTCGGCACATCTTTTCTGAAGACCTGCTCTGTACTGGAGACCCTGCTCTGAGCTAGAAGCACGGGCACAAACGGCTCTCTTAACCAGCCCTGCCGACTTCCACTTGCTCCCACCCCCTCACTGCCTTAGATTCTAGCCCTGCCCCCAAGTGTTGCTTGAGGCTTTGGGAGACAGCGCCAAAGGGCTGTGGACAGCCTGCTGCAGCCCTGTTGACTGCAGAGCACTGTGGGGCCAGGGGTGGGACCTTCGGCTCCACTTTCCCTCACAGCCTGTACCATGGCAGTTCTGCATCCCCCTGAGGTGTAGACCTGCAGAAGGAAGGCTCGGAGAGGGATTTTTAAAAGACTAGGCAGGACTCATGGGCCCCTCCCGGGAAGTGTCCTCCTTGCACGGCCCTGTAGGCGCAGTTCACTTCCAGCCGCGATTCCCACCTCCCTGCCCTTTGACAGGAACTGGCTTCTTCCTCCTCCAGCCCTTTCCTGGATCACGAATCAGCCTCAGAAAGGACTGCCCCATTCTCTGTAGCCTCTCTGTGTGCACTGACATTTGGTAATTGCTCCAGTCAATTCCTCTGAGCCTTCTGGTTTTGATGTCTTTTAAGATTCCCCCCGCCCCGAACCCCCCCACCAGCCAAGTCTCCCTATGTCCCAGCCAAAAAGAAACCCTCTTTCCTGGGCTGGCCCCACCTTTCCTGGTGCTGTTCTCACTGTTCGCTGTGCCCTGTTACATCCCCCATCTCCACAGTCTAATTCCAGCCCCCTCCAAGGCACAGTGCAAAGGCCCCACCCAGACTCATGCACAAGCCCACCCTGCAGGCAGGGCTATGCTAGGAGGACCTGAAGGTGTCTCCTCCAGTGACCACTGAGGGGACAGCAGCACAGAGGTGATGCGACGTGCCCTGCATCCCATGTGGAACAGCCACTATGAGATTTGCATTACAGCCCAGTGGAGCCCCTGGCCCTGTGCTGGTCATATCCCTGTTCCCTGACCCAACCCTCTGCAGCCCCAGAGCAAGGAGCCTGGGAGAGGAGCAAGAGGAGTGAGTCAGCACATCCTCGTCCCGGGAGAGTTTGGAGGAAGCAGCCGAGGGCCCGAGGCCCACAGACCGAGTTCACAGCAGCAGGGAGGAGAGGAAGGGAGGCCTGAGCCGCCCAGCAGAGCAGTGGGGACAGCACTGAGCCCAAGAGCTAAGAAGGGCCATGTCCAGAAGAAAGGTGCAGGGGGTGCCGTGAAGGACAGGCAGCCAGGATGTCCTCAAGGTCAAGACTGCGGACTCAAGTCCCTCTCAGGTAGAGCTTCCAGAACTGGCCCTCACTGTTCCTACAGGCCTCTGCCCAGCAGCCTGTCCAAACCGACCCCCCACAGGCAGTGACTCTGCCCCACCAGCCCTCCTCTGGTGCTCTAGGGAAGGGGTCTGGGCAAGGCTGCAGGAATCCACCCACTGCCACAGCTAGGACTGTTCGGCCAGCTCAGACTCCGACCCTGCGTTCTTTTTATAAGGATGTATTTCACACATGATGCATTTCATGCGCACAGGCAAGTAGTTTTTACTATATTTATGATCATCTAACCATCACCACTGTCTTATTCCCATGCCCATTAGCAGTCACTCCCCATCCTCCTCGGCCCCAGCCCCTGCAACTGCATATTTATTATGCTTTCCGTCGCTGTGGGTTTGCTGCTCTGGGTAGTCCCTATACAGGGAATCATACCATATGTGGGCTTTTCATCTGGCTACTTGCACTCATCATAAAGCCTCCAAGGTTCGTCCATGTCTCAGCAAGTATTGATACTTCATTCCTTTTTAGGGCTAACCAATATTCCATGGTATGGACCCACCACGTTTTATCTGTTTATTCCTCTGTCATGTGGCTGTTATGAATGATACCACATGGACGTCCATGCACAAGAGTGGAGTTGGTAGGACAGATGGTCACTTCAAGTGGTTTAACCTTTTGAAGAAGGGCCACTGCGTGCATCTTCCAGGGCCACTGTACCATCTTACAATCCCCCTAGCTGTGTGCATGGGTCCCAGTTTCCCCACAGTCCCACCTGCCACTGTCTGTCCTCATGATTCTAGCCATCAGAATGGATGTAAAGTCGTACCCTGCAATTTTGCTTTTCTTTTCATGTTTTAACTTTTCATTATGGAAAATTTTAGATATTTACAGAGTGAACAGAATGATATAATGAACACCAAGTTCGCACAACTCGGCTCTAACAATGGTCAGTGTTCCACCATTCTTGTTTCCTCTCTCTCCATCTTCTCTCCATCCCAAATCACTTGGTATTATTCATTATCTTTTTTTTACAGTTTTACAGGTAAAATGCACATGCCTTGACAGGTATAAATCTCACCTATACAATTTAACAAATGGATACGCCCATGTAATTCTCACCCCTCTTAATATAGACTGTTTCTATGACCCTAGAAAACTCTCTCACGGTCCTTAACAGTAATCTCTACCTCACCCAGAGGCAGCCGTTATGGTGATTTTGTGCCCCTAGATGACTTTGCGTGTTCTCAAGCTTCCTGTAAATAGAGACCTACGACCTATGGTTCTGTTGCAGCTGGCTTACTCTGCTCCCCATGTAGTCTGTGAGATTCATCCATGTTGTTCCACTGTTCACGCCTCCAGCCTTCTCCAGGCTGACTCTGCAGAACGTGCCCCACTCCACAAGTGACAAGGCCCCTGAACGGGGTGACCAACCATCCAGTTTGCCCAGGACTAACAGAATTTCCAGAACCTAGAACTTTCTGTGCCTAAACCCAGAAAGTTCTGGGCAAATCAGAATGGTTGGGTGGGCATGGTGGCTCATGCTGTAATCCTAGCACTCTGGGAGGCTGAGGTGGGTGGATTGCTTGAGCTCAGGAGTTTGAGACCAACCTGAGCAAAAGCAAGACTCTGTCTCTAAAATAAGCTAGCTGTTCTGGGAGGTGCCTGTAGTCCCAGCTACTCAGGAGGCTGAGGCAGGAGGATCTCTTGAGCCCAGCGTTCGAGGTTGCTGTGGGCTACAATGATGCCATGGCACTCTATGCAGGGCGACACAGTGAGACTCTGTCTGAAAAACAAAACAAAACAAACAAATGGCGGTGCCTGTGGCTCAGTGGGTAGAGGGCTGGCCCCATATACCAAGGGTGGCGGGTTCAAACCCAGCTCCAGCTAGCTAAAACAGCAATGAGAATTGCAAAAAAAATAGCCAGGTGCTGTGTCAGGCACCTGTAGTCCCAGCTACTTGGGAGGCTGAGGCAAGAGAATCTCTTAAGCCCAAGAGTTGGAGGTTGCTGTGAGCTGTGACACCACCACACTCTACCAAGGGCAACAAAATGAGACTCTGTCTCAAAAAAAAAAAACAACAAAAAACAGAATGCGTTGTTTGCCCTCCTTACAAAATACATCTAGAAACTTCCACAGAGGGGAAAAGAATAACTTTTTAACTTTTTCCTTTCCCTTTTTCTTTTTTCTTCAAATATTGGCTGGGCTGGGAATTACTTCCTCACCTTGAGCTCCATAAATCCGCCCCCCAACCCCAGCGCCAGCCACAGATTCGGCCATTTCTTCAGGAACCAGTGATGGAGGCTGGTTTAAGGATGCAAAGCAGAGCCCTATGCAGGTGGTGTGACTTGGCACGGCATGCAGAGCCCTTGCTGCAGTGAAGGGAGGTGGCCCGCAGGCCAGGCGGGAGGAGGAGCTGGTGTGCATGGCTTGAATATGCAAACGGCACACCACAGGTAGAGGAAGAACCCAACACATCCTTCTCGGCCTCTCAGGTGTCACCTCCCTGTGGAGTGACTGGTTTGGAAAAGTTATTCCCAGCCTACAAGTCTCTTAAGTCCAGTGAAAAATTCCCTAACCATCAACAAAGAAAGAGGCCTTGCAGGGAGAATCTAGCCTAGAGCCTGAAAGACCTCCAGGTGCCCCATAGTCAACAGGGAAGCTTGCCAAAATGCAAGTTCCTGGGCGACCCCACATAAGTATTTTGATTTTGTGATGGAGGCCCAAGAATCTGCATTACAAGCACCTTGAGAGATTCTGGCCCAGGAGGTTCTGAATCAGCTCTAAGAAACACTGATTCCGTTCCAACCTCTTCATTGGAAACAGAAGCACAGGGAAGGGCAGTGACCACTTCAAAGTCACACAGCAAGTTTTAGGAGGACTGGAGAATCAGGACCTGAACTTCCTGAGCCCTCCAGGATCCTGAAGCAAATTGTGATAGTTGTGGCAAAGTCCTCTCAGTATGTCGAGAATTTCCTCATCTTCTTGTAAAATCCAGCAGTAGGAGGAGGGTGTTGTTGTCCTTACACTGACCAGTCAGGCTATTGTCTACAACCAAGGTATCATCATGTTAAAATAGCCACCAAGTATCATGTGCCTGCCCGGGGCAGTAACCTGCTAGCTGCCTTGTATGCAAATCATTATGATAACCCTTCAGAGAGCACAGCCCAAAAGTCCAGAGGGGGCAAGTGAGTTTGCCCAAGTAATTTGGGATTTGAGACTCAGCACTGAAGTTCTGGACTCCATCCTTCACAATGCCCCTGACCCCCACCCTGTGGTAGACCAGAGAGAACACAGGGAAAAAGTCGCCCGGCCCTGGACAGGCAAAGAGGGATTAGGATGGTCCAGCCCATTTCTCTTTCTCTAGCGGTCAGGCATCAAGAACATTTCAATTTAGGATTCCTGTGGGCCCAGGCACTGGAAATAATTTCTTTTTCCACTTCAGAACACTTTAATCCAAAGAAAACTGCAGTTGTCAATATCTTGCTTTTTACACAGGCAACTAGCTTCAGTCCTTCATACACCCATCCATCAAGTCTATGTAAACGTAATATTTATAGCAAGGTTCCCTAGTCTGGCTCTACATTTGAGTCATCTATGAGGCTTCTGGAAAATTCTCCTGCTCAGCTCAAACCTAGATCAATTATATTAGAATCTCTGTGGGCCCAGCCTGGGCAGTGGATGTTTCAAGGGTCCCCCAGAGGTTTCTAATGGGAAGCCAAGTCCAGGAGCCACACGCTAGACCAATGCATGGAAGATTTTAATGTGCATGTGAGTCACATGGGCATCGTGTTGAAATGCAGATTTTGATTCTGCAGGGATGGAATGGGCCTGAGAATCTGAGTTTCTAACAAGTGCCTGGAGGAGGCTGATGCTTTCGGTTCCAGGCCCACAGTTTTCATGGCAGAGGGGCTGGTGGAATGACTCTGTTAGGAGGCGGGACAGGGAGAACACACATAGGGCGCAGAACAGCACCCACCCAGCGGGGGTCTGCCGAGGGAGACAGCCTGCGTGTGAAGAGCTACAATCACACACCCTAGAGCAGAGGTTCTCAAACTTTTTGAACAGGGGGCCAGTTCACTGTCCCTCAGACCGTTGGAGGGCCAGACTATAGTTTAAAAAAAAAACTATGAACAAATTCCTATGCACACGGCACATATCTTATTTTGAAGTAAAAAAACAAATACAGTCACACCGCCTCATGTGACCCGCGGGCCGTAGTTTGAGGACCCCTGCCTTAGAGACTCCGGAGAATGCTCTGCCCACCAGCCTTCAAGCCCCTCCAGAAACAATGTCTAGTTACAGCACCCCTAAAGCCCAGCAAAGGGCCTGGCACAAAGTGGACCTTCAATACATTTTTGGTGGCCATTGTAAGGTATCTGTCGACTCAATCAAGTCACAAAGCTGGGTGTACAGCAATAGCTGAAGTTTATTTGGCACCTGGGTGAAGGTGGCTGGGACTCAAAAGGCATTAGCCCCAAAGAGCAAGAGGGCTTAGCTTTTGTGAATCTTTTTTTTTCTTTGGCCGGGGCTGGGCCTGAACCCACCACCTCCAGCATATGGGACCGGCGCCCTACTCCTTGAGCCACAGGCGCCGCCCAAGAGGGCTTAGCTTTTAAAGGCTTTAAGTAGTGTAGGAAGGGTAGAGTGTTACTTTGGTGTGCTAATAGTGTTCCAGCTTCTGTTCCTTTATGGTTTAGCCCCCCTGGAGCCATTGTGTCCCCTAGTTCCTTCTGCTTGGGTCCCAGAGGGAATGATTCCAGCAGAGGTCACTGAACAGCCGAGATGGAGTGCCTTATGCTTAAAACAGAGTGGCCTACACTTGCTCTGTTTTTGGAGTTCCTCTGACCAACCTATAACCAGCTGAATGAGGAGTCCTAGACAAAGAAGTTGGAAAACAATGTCGAGTGGCTAAGAGACCCAGATTGAGGCCAGACTGTATGAGCTACTCTGTATGTAAGCTCAGGCATGTCATTTATTTCACTTCAGCTGCCAGGTTCCTGGGCCATCAAATGAGGTCGTGGCATTGCTATGTGGCTTATGGGATGGTAGGAGAGAGCAGTGCATGGTACCCAACAGATGCTCATGTCAGTCAAGGCCAAGGCTGCTGCTATAACAAAGAGGCCCCAAGAGAGAATGGCTTTAAGCAAAATTACCTCTCTTGTGCAATAGTCCCAAGGGGAGGGAACGAGGTGAGTGGACAGCTCCTGTTCAGAGACCTGGTTTTCTCCAGCTTGGTGTTAGGGTGTTGCATCTTGTTAGTCCAATCTGCCGTTTCTGAGCTGGGGGACGGGGGCTGTCCCAGCTCACAAGAAGTGGGGAAAGAGTGTGCAGGAATTCACACCAATACCACAGGTGAGCTGTTAGTCATTGGACCACACCTAGCTGCAAGAGAGACCGGAAAGGGTGGTCAGCTAAACAGCAGCACAGCCAGCCACAACCTGACAACTATCTAGAAGGATGTTTGGTGGACAGATAAGTCCATGGCACAGCGCTAATGAATGCACACCTACAAGTGCTTTTCAGCGTGAAATCCTCCCCCACTGCCAGGGCTGCTGCAGGTCTGCTCTCTACCCTGTGCTTTGTTGTTGTCTCTCCCCAGGGTGAATGCTCACAAAAGTGCTACTATATTTTCATTGTGGAGACCATCTGCGTGGCCTGGTTCTCCCTGGAGTTCTGCCTGCGCTTTGTCCAGGCCCAGAACAAGTGCCAGTTCTTCCAGGGGCCTCTGAACATCATCGACATCCTGGCCATTTCCCCATACTACGTGTCACTCGTGGTGTCTGAGCCCGCAGAGGATGGTGAGAGGCCCAGCAGCAGCTCCTACCTGGAGAAGGTGGGGCTGGTGCTGCGCGTGCTGCGCGCGCTGCGCATCCTCTACGTGATGCGCCTGGCGCGCCACTCGCTGGGGCTGCAGACGCTGGGGCTCACGGTGCGCCGCTGTGCGCGGGAGTTCGGCCTCCTCCTCCTCTTCCTGGGCGTGGCCGTCACCCTCTTCTCCCCTTTGGTCTACGTGGCAGAGAACGAGTCCGGGCGGGTCCTGGAGTTCACCAGCATCCCCGCCTCTTATTGGTGGGCCATTATCTCCATGACGACGGTGGGCTATGGGGACATGGTCCCGCGCAGTGTGCCGGGCCAGATGGTGGCCCTCAGCAGCATCCTGAGTGGCATCCTCATCATGGCCTTCCCGGCCACGTCCATCTTCCACACCTTCTCCCACTCCTACCTGGAGCTCAAGAAAGAGCAAGAACAGCTCCAGGCCCGCCTCCGGCGCCTCCAGAACTCGACCACCGCCAGTGACGGAGAGCTCCTGGGCCCCACCACGGCCAGTGAACACGAACTCATGAAGGATGTTGACGACCTGACCCTGGAGAGCCCTGCCTCGCCCGTCCTGCGCATTTAACCCGAAGCCCCTCATGCATACACCGCAGCCTCACCCATCACCTTGGCTGAAACTCAAGGACACTCAGCTTAGACCGCCTAGTGGTGCACTTCTAGGGCCCCGGGGGACTCCCCACGCCAGAAGGGGCACACGGCAAAGATCTGTTATCCCTGGGCCTCATGACAACTGTGATGCAGGCTAGCCTCATTCAGATGGCCTTTCTTGCGCTCTCTCCCTGCGCACCCACTGAGCACAGCCACCCTTGCTGGATTAGGTCAGCTCACCTCGTTCTTTTTCGTTCCCCGTGGAGTCTTTAACATCTCATACTGGGCTCCACATGCCCGCAGAACTCTGATCACCATTGACATTTTGAATACCCAGCCTACAGAATCCCATTATTTCCCTAAAACCCTCTTTTCTGGGCCACACGCCACTGAAAGTCAGAGGGTGCAGTCCTGCAAAACCTTCCCATCAGATCTCCTCACCCAACCTTTCCATGAGTTCCCTGGGGGCTGATAAGCACTCCCCACCAGCTCCGGCAGCTCTTAGCCACGGCGTCCACACACCTGGGACCCAGGAGCTGGGCAGAAGCCCCACATGTGAGCGCAGTGGTCTCTCTGGCTGTCTGGACTCTTGGTGAGATGTTATCCATGACCTAGAGTCCTTCCGCTTGACAGAGGGGAACTCTTTCCGGGCTCTGTGTGGTCCCTTGAGAGTACTGCACCACTTGCATTGCTGGGAGTGTTGGCTTTTTATCCTCAGTTAAACCACCACAGGCTCAGCCTGGCTTTAGTGCAGAAGCAAGGGCAGGCTTGCAGTCTGCTCCTTGCTGGGTCCACTGACCAGGCCCCTTCATTTCAGAGGGCTTCTTAGCTTATATTTAAATGTATTTATTATGCACCTGTTTGTTTGTTAACATGGTCACCCCTTTGCATCAGTGCAGAAGGCAGATGTAGGACCAAGCCATCGTAGATAAAGTGGAGCATACTGACAGGGAACAGTGACGAATCCCAAGGGCTCAGCTCCCAAAGGCTTCATAGAGACAGGAGAGCTGGAGTGTGGAGGGGCATTGAGGAGACGAAGCTGGAAAGGTGGGTTGCAGTGAGAAGGTGGTGGGGTTTGAACGCTTTGCAGAGGACTGAGTGATGGGAACGGACCGTGGGTTAAAAAGATGATGATAGTCAGACGGGATGCGAGAAGACCAGTCTGGAAAGGGGAATGAGACATGAGGGCCTGCCTCCCCTGTATCATTAATGTACATGGTTGTGTCAAATGCTGGCATCTCTTTTGTTCCCAGCAGAACACATCTGGGGGATGTCTCAATGGCACTTCCCAAGTGTGACACAGCCCTGCACAGTTGCTTGCCATGGCTGTTAAGTCCACTGGTGGAAGTGCATGAGGACACCAGTAGGTCACAGTGAAGTGGTTTGGGACCTGTGGATCGGATTGGTTTATGTACGAGAGCAGGCAGCGTTTTATCACCAGTAACAAGCCACTTGCTGTTCATTCCTTCTGAGAGTTTTTAGTGAAATCCTGCTGTGTTCCAGACACAGGCCACCCTTCACCGCAATGCCAGGTGGCAGCGCAGCTGAGGGCTCTGGCCCTGGGGACACCAGCACCTGCACCTCATTCCCTCATAGGGAGCTCTTCCTTTGACTCCTCCAGGTGTCCTGCCAGCTGCTGCAGGCACATGTCCCCATTCCTTTAAACCCTATGAATCAGCAGAGCACCCCCTGATCATCCCCAAACAGACATTTCCCCAAGCAAGCTTTTTGCATAGCAATTCCATGGCCATCACACAAGGAAAGCTCCTCTACCTTATAGAATTCCCACCCTGGATGGCCACTCTGTTCCATGAAGTGATTAGCAGGATCTTGTGAGCACGTCATCGGCACTTTGGACAATAGTCATATGGGTTTTTTTATTCCAGACTAATTTTTTAATAACTGCTTTTAGGCAAAATATTAAGAAGTCAAAGTCTTCCACTTACTCTCTGGAGTAAATGGGGGCTAGACCACTTGGGAGCTTGCCAGGGCCCAGGTCTTCACTTCCTGTGTGACTTCTCAGTCAACTGCCGGCATTGGACTAGATCTGTTTTCTAACTAGGGTTCCATAAAGCACCCTCAGGGACCACGGTGTGAGTGAAGAAGACCAGCCAAGCAGAGCTCTGCACCCCAGGTGTGCAACATTTGCAAATAATGATGTTTATAAGAATGCATAAATGTCTAAACAGCTTTCCCCCTTCCAGTCAGCTCTCATCCACAACCTTTGAACTGGGTAGTGAGCTTACCCCGGAACCAGAGAAGAATCCTCCATGGTCACCGGAAGACCTGGGACCCACACCAGCCCCCACATCAGCCCCCCTCCTGATTGAAGACCTTTTCTGTGCTGTGTTCCTGGTGAGATAATTCCTAATTACAGTTTTGCCCTTTTCTGTAACTGGCTCCTACCCAGGCATCTTGGTTTCCCATATGAGGTATCTCTACAAAAGTGTGCCAGAGTAGAAAGGAAAGTTTAAGATCAAAATTAGGCGAGCCATCACCAACATTAAGAGATTCTATAGTGTCTTAGTGTTCACCCAGTTGAAATTCTTTACTAAATTAGAAGTGGAAAATTGGAATTGATTGCTCGCATGTGGGGCTTAATTAAATGCTCTATTTTTTCTCCCTGGTAATGTCCCAGGAGACGGGTCTAAATTGTTCTAGTCTAGCCTTGCAAAGCAGCCTTCCCTTCATGCTGATTGAGTGGGGCACATGTGATAAGCTGCTAGGCAGTTTCTTCCTGCCCATTGGCTGAAGGGTGCCTAGTGGTTCCCAGAAGGGTTGGCTTTCTCTGAGGCCAATGGCATGACCATAGCCAGAGGCAGACATCAGGCAGCTGAAGGCAAAGGAAAAATGGCCCTTTCCTTCAGGCTATTTCCACACTGTGTTGCAGATGTGGCTTCTAGTGGTAACTTGGAAAACTTGGCTCAGCACATCTTTAGCCAGCATTGAGTTTATTCTTCACAGTGGGGCTTGACCTAGGACTGTGCTGGGGGCTTTTGGGACTGTACTATTGACTCTACCATGATGGCTTTTGGGACTTTAGAAGTTGGTAACTGGAAGTCCCATCAGAAAACAAGTCATTGAAGCAGGGACTTCCCATCAGGGATCTGTGACCTGCTGGTGGTTATGTGCATTTCAAATTGCAAAGTGTCTGGTGATTTCATCAAATTCTCAAAGGAAACAATGATCCCTCATGAAGGATAAGATGCTCTAAACTACATCAACTCCCTCATTTTAAGATGGAGAAACCAAGACTCATAGAGGGAAGCCACCCACCCAAGGGCACACAGCCAGTTCACTTAGATCCAAGTATTCCAATTCCCAACAGAGCACTCTTTTCTAGTATATTATGTTGCAGCTCCTAGGCTCATCCAAAATCATACCCAAGGTGGCTCACACCTGTAATCCTAGCACTCTGGGAGGCCAAAGCAGGTGCATTGCTTAAGCAAGAGTTCGAGACTAGCCTGAGCAATAGCAAGACCCTGCCTCTACTTAAATAGAAAAACTAGCCAGGCATCATGGTGAGCACCTGTAGTCCCAGCTACTCGAGAGGCTGAGGCAAGAGGATAGCTTGAGCCCAAGATACTGAGATTGCTGTGAGCACAGCACTGTACCCAAGGTAACAGAGTGAGACTCTGTCTCAAAACTTAAAAAATAAAAAATAATCAGTGCTCAGGCCCACAGGAAAAATATTCAAAACAAGCTTGTAGCAACACTTAGCCCTGGTGCCCTGAGCAAGGTAGGTAATGTTGTCTTGGAGTGTTTCAGACATATGGTATAACAGTGGATATGGAAATCAATTACAATGGACCTTCCTTTTCTCATTTAGTTCAAGTCTGAATATAAATTTGCTGAGATCTCTCTGCACCACCTGTCCACACAAGCACTGGTGGTGTGCTGCACCCCCACCCGAAACCCCATCCCCAAAAGTGCCAGGCTTCAGGACCCCACACGCTCATTAAACAAACATCTCTCCTCTTCCTCATAACACTGGGCACCAAGCAAACATTTTATTCGGAAAAAATGTCAAATTCACCAAAAAGGTACAAGAACAAAAATAGTGCACAGAACACCCAAACACACAACACACTTTTTAATTTTTGCATTTTTTCCCCATCTGTTTTACCGTTTGCTCCATCTGGGTCTGTGTTGTATCTGCATAGTATGTTTTGCTGAACCATTTGAGAGTAAGTTGCCTTTGCCTTTGAGTCACCACATTAGCATGTGGTCACCAGAGGCTCATCAGAAGACCACCAGCCCAGGGAGTCTTAGCCAAGAGTTTCCATGAGGTTCCAGAGGTTTCTGGACCTCTGGAGGGCAGGTGCATTGCTAAGTGCTAACTGTATAACAATCCCATAAGCTTCTCAAAGGAGTCCTGGACCTTCTGCCCCTGCCCCCAAAGAGTAGGAAGCTCTAAAGGAAGCCAATTCCCTCATCTTAGGGTGGAGGGCCCATGGAGACCCCCAAACACTGCACCGTGCAGGTCCTTAGGACAAGGATGCCCTCTTACATAACCGCAGTGCAGTTCTCAGCTTCAGCACAGTCAGCTCTGATGCAATATTTAATCTAGTCTACTGTCTGTTCCAAGTTGGCTGACCTAGTAATATCCTTTATAGCCCTTTCCCTCCAGCACAGGGTCCAGCCCGGTTCAGATACACTGGATATTACTTTAACTCGTCCTATCTCTTTAGCTTCCTTGCTTCCACCGCTCTTCTTTGACTTAGATGACACTGACATTATGAGTGAACATAGATTACATGTGTGTGCACACGCATGTGTACACACACACACACACACCCTTTGTCAAACAGGTGTTCCTTATTTTGTGTTTGTCTGATGTCATCTCCTGCTCTGATAGGGGCTGTGCATTCCTGGCCAGAAGGTTACCTAAGTGAGGCTGTGTCCCTCTTGGGCCATCACTTCTGGGGGTGCCATGTCCTCCGAGTCCCTGATTTGGAAGGTGACCCCAGGAAACGCTGTCAGAGGAGTACTGAACTGGCCTAAGGATATGTAAGTAAAAAGCAAAATTATCATCTTGCTTGTCTCCCATCCTGGCAGGCAGATAGAATGTGCTGGCAGACTGGGTACACACAGACCACCCAGGACAGCTCCGTGAGTAGAAAAGTATATCCCCCAGGCTCCGAGCACATCATCTCTCTCCACCCGGCCAGCTCAGGGTATGGCCTGCTTCACAGATTCTTAAAGCTAAAAGGATCATGATGGTCACCCCCTCCATCCTGCCCAGTTTACAGGTGTGAGAGTGAAGGCCCAGGGAGGCGCCACACAGCCAGGTGCAGCCAAGCTGGGACCGAGCCCAGGCTCTGGACCCCAGCCTGGAGCCAGCTCTCCCAGCCATTGTGTCCCCCACCCCTGCCCAGCACCAGCTCTGTCCAGTGTTGAGGTCTGTGTTTGATGTTTAACCAAGGGGCACCTCCAGGAGCACAATGCCAGTTAAAAATAAAACAAAGGAAAGGTGTGGGCCCTCCTTGTGATCCAGAGCTGTCCGTTCTGAGCCCGGCTCTGCCTCCGAGGCACCTGCTTCCGGATGACACGTGTAGACCCATGGCGTCAGCTGCTCAGCTGCTATGTGACTTTCAGAACTCACCTTTGCCATAAAAGGAACAAAGCCGAGGGGAGAGCTGGGCTCCATGTGATGTGACTCAGAATGTATTTGGACTCCCAGAGCTAAAATTAGCCAATCTCGCTGCTTCCAAAGGTTTCCATTGTATTTGGCCAATGAATAGCCTGAAATAAGATTCCCCTTTGGGAAGTTCAGCAGTTTCACCTTGCACCTTCCTAACTAAGATTGCAGGGCTCCCCCACCCCCGGGCAGCTCCAAGAGAAACATTAAACAATATTGAGAAGTGATGCTGTGGTTTCTGTGGTGTACTGGGGCAGGTCCCTGCCCGAAGCCTACAGGGGTTGACCATGAGGATGTGGGAGGATCCCCCTAGAAAGGAAGTGGCAAGGGCCAGGGGTCGCCCACTCAAGGCCACCACCAACACGGGAGTCAGAAGTTGGGTGGGGCAATGGTTGATTTCTGGGGCAGCATTTCTTAGGTACCTGCCCCAGGCCTGATGTTCTAGCATCACGGAGACTCATGGTAAGCAAGACAGATACCTGTGTGGACCGAGTGGAGCTCTGGAAGGACGTGGAAGGGCACAGCACCCATACACAAGGTCGGCGATAAACAAGACAGGCATAGCTGAGACAAGTCCCTGGGAGGAAGGGAGGCAAGCCGCGCATGGGACATGCTGGTTGCCATGTTTAGACAAGGTACTGAGGAGGTACATCTCGGGTCTCCCAGATCTTCAGGTGCCCCCCCCCCGGGGTGGGGATTTGAGTGCTGGAATTTTGCTTGAAGATGATGCCAGGACACACCAGTAGGGAGAGAAAAGTGAGACCAGGGAGGAAAGGCAGCCTAACCCCATGGACAGCTGGGGTTCAAGCCCCTGGGGAGACTCCAGGAGACAGTATAGACAGGGGGAAATGCCAAGGGTTTGTTACACAAAAATAAGCTTCACTCTCCTACCAGACTCCCTCCCCTTCCAGTATCCCAGTGGTCATAGCTCTAAGCACTTCCTAAAATTCACCCATAAATATCAGTTAGGAATGATTTGTTTCCAAGTTCAATAAATCCTACTCAGACTTCATGAAGCAAATAAACGAACAAATCAGCAAAAGAATTAGTAGCTTTTTTTTTTAGAGACAAAGTCTCACTTTGTCTCCCTCGGTAGAGTGCTGTGGCATCACGGCTCACAGCAACCTCCAACTCCTGGGCTTAGGCAATTCGCTTGCCTCAGCTGGGACCACAGGTGCCTGCTACAATGCTCAGTTATTTTTTGTTGCAGTTTGGCTGGGGCCAGGTTTGAGTCTGCCACACTTGGTACATGGGGCCGGTGCCCTACTCACTGAGCCACATGCGGCACACAAGAATTACTAGCTTTTAGTGAATGATGCCCCATGATCATATCAATGTACACAGCTATGATTTAATAAAAAAAAAAAAAAAAGAATTACTAGCTTTTGTAACTAAAAATCCAGGTGGAGTTCAGGTGTGGCTTAATCCAGGAGTCAGCCAATATCATCAGTGTCTTAATAGCAGCTGGTTCAAGGATGTGCTCATAACCCACTCAGAACTGATAAGACCTAAGGAAAGCACATACTGGGGAAAAGAGACTCTTCTCACATATCTTGGTGGAGAGAGGGTATGAGACATGGAACTTCTGCAGCCACCTTGTGGCCATAAGGAAAGCCTGAAGGTGAACTTGACACCCTTGAGGAGGCAAAGGTAAGATGCACCAACTTTAAACTTATCTGTTTGACATCGATGATGATGTCTTTCTTGCTAGTGTTCTATAGTGATGGGACGTCATGGCACCTACTCTGCCTGGACTTAGGTTTTCTGTTTCCCAGCCATGCCTGTAGTGAGGTGTGACCTGTGACAAAGTCTGGACAAGTGGGAATAGGAGCAGAGGGACATGAGGACCCATAGGTCGTTTTCAAAAGGAGGCCACCTCCTCTTGAGGTGAGTCCTGAACCACCTACCCTGGATGTCTTGTGAGGAATAAACTCCCAAGAAAGTCAGAATACTTGGTAGTCTTTGTCATAGGGTCTTAGCACGCACCTGGTGCCAGCACCTGGGACATCTGGGAAGGTCAGGTCTTTCAAGACAGTTAACAACATTGAATTTGAAAATGTTATAACTCATATACTATTCACCCAAATATACAATCCAATAGTTTTTAGTATATTCATAGAGTTGTGCAGCCACAATGATGTTCGATTTTATGACATTTTTCATCACTCCAAAAAGAAATCCCATACCCATTAGCAGACACACACACCTCATTCCTCCCTTCTCTCAGACCTGGACAACCAAGACTCCGTCTCTGTGGGTTTGCCCATTTTGGAGAGTTCCTCTGAGACCGTATACTGCGTGGCCTTTCTTGTCTGGCTTCTTTCACTTGGCGTATGTCGCATGGATCTGCACTTGACTCATTGTTATGAGGGAGTAATGCTCCACAACATGACTGAACCACGTTTTCTTCATCTGTTCATCCATCAATGGGCAATTGGCTTGTTTCCACCACGTCTGTCGTGAATAGTGCTGCTGTGAACTTTTGTGCACAGATCTTTGTGTGGACATAATTTATTCCCTTGGGTTTCTAGCTTGGAGGGGATGTTCTGGGTCATATAGCACCACATGTAACCGTGTGAGGAACTACCAGTTTTCCACAGTGGCTGCACCAGTTTATGTCTTCACCAGCGGTGTATGAAGGTGGTAATTTCTCCACATCCTCATGGATGCTTACTGACTTTGATTATAGCCATCCTGGGGAGGGTGCAGTGACACTTGGCCAAAGTTTTGATCTGCATGTCCCTTGGCGTTGATGGCTAACGCCATTGAGCACTTCTGCTTGTTTCTTGGCCATTGGACATCTTCGGAGAATGTCTGTTGGGATCCTCGGCCTGTGAGCTGCATTGGTTGTTATGTTATCACTGAGTTGTAAGAGCTCTTTATAAACCATAGATATAAATCCCCTGTCAGAGAGGATTTGCCAAAGTATATTCTCCCATTCTGTGAGTTTTCACTTTGCTGGTTTGCTTTTAAGCACAAGGGCTTTCAATTTCGAGAATGTTCTGAATTTTCTGTTTTCTTTTATAATTATGCTTTTGGTGCCATCACGGCTCACAGCAACCCCCAGCAGAGTCTAAGAAGACTGTGCCTAACTCAGGGTGGTAAAGCTTCACTGCTGTATTTTCTTCTAAGAATTTTATAGTTTTAACTTTTACCTTAAGTCTGTGACTATTTTTAGTGAATTTTGTGCAGCTTCATTCTTCCGCATACAAAAATGGATTTTCTTATTTTAAAGCTATATATATACAGATATATATTTTGCAATTTTGGCCGGGGCCAGGCTTGAACCCGCCACCCCTTGAGCCATAGGCGCCGCCCAGCCATATTTAGTTTTTTAAACAATAATTTCACCCAAACCGTGGAGCAGGGTGACAACAAGGGTCTGGACAATTTTCTTTGGGTCTTTGTTGACTTCTACAGAGCGGAGAGAAGGGGCTCACCACACAATGGAACTTTTCAAAATGTCTTCTAACATCGTATTTTAGGGCAGAATTTCTAGTCTCTCTCTAGCCCACTCCTGCAAACAGATTCTACAAGTCATTAATTTTTTACTCAGTAAAAAATTTTCTACCTTCCACGTGAGAGACCTCACAAGAAGGGTTGGAAAGAAATGAACAAAGACCGCCCAGCCTGAGCCCACAGCAGACAGGCCCGATGACACCACTGCTGAAGGCTGCCAGAGCCAGGGACAGTGCCAGGCATGCTGGCACTTCATGGCACCAGAGCCCTGCACACGACACATTTATGATTGACCTTCACTTGGCAGGTGGGGAAACTGAGGATCAGAAAGGCAGACCTGTGGTCTCCCAGGTCCATGCTTCCATTCAGAGCACTCTGCCCTGGGAGTGGTAGAGGACACACAGGGACAGTTTGGTACCAAGGACACCGGGCTCCAGGAAGGTACTCAGGGCCCAGGGCTACAGAGGACGGTGGGGTGACGGGGAAGGCATCAGAGGAAGCGGCTGTGAGTTGTGCCAAGGGAGATTACGTCACCTCCCCATTTGAGTATGGTGCTGTTGGCAAAGCTGCTCCCAGCAGGGATTAGGCCAAGACGACATTAACAGACTCTCCGTTCCAAGAGTAGCGCGCCCATCATCACCCTCAATAATAAATACGCTGAGTCAAAGGAACCAAGGCCCTGTTGTATAATGAAAAGACTGTCTTGGGAGGAAAGGCTTGGACAGGCAGATTTATGAAATGCAGGGACAAATATTACTTATTTGCCAGAACACAGCGGAGTTAACGCCATTTTGAATAACTTGTTTACCCAGTGATCGTGTGATTGATGAACACCAAAAGGCTCTCGGCATAAAACTGAAGTTTGAAACAGCTGGCATATTTCTAGATCTGATTATGGTCACCATTGCAGTATAAGGAAGTAAATCAATTTAAATGATCTTGTAGGGGAAACAAGGTACAATAAATGGGCTAATTAATAGGTGTGGGTGTTTAAAAAGCCCTTTCCATCTCTGAGGAAAAAAAAGAGAAATAATTATTTCAAGGTTGACCTGAGGTTTTTTTAAAAAAAAAACAAAACAAAAGGTAAGTAACCTATTTATTTTCTCAGTTAAATAAGAGATCAGTGCCTACCTGGCTGTGGAGACCTGCCCTACTGGTTCAGAGTCCCTCATCCAGCAAGAGGCTGGCCTCTGTCCTCCACGTACGTACCCTCCTGACCCACCTCTCTGGCCTTTGCAGGTCCTCCTGTCTTGACTCTCCCCTCCTGGTCTCCTTCTAGCCATTTCCCCACCCTGCTGTCCCCAGCTCCCCACTCTCTCCCGAAGCCTCCAGCACACAGCCCTTTGTCTTAATAGCACAGAGCATCCTCCTGACTAAAAGCGAGAAGGGAACTTTAGGAATGATGTTGCCCAGTTCTTGTAGTATAAATGAGCAAATTGGGGGTCAGAGAGGTTGAGAGTTTTGTCCAAGTTCACAGAAGGAAATCCCACCGCAGCCCTGGGTGGTGCCTGACACAGAGGAGCTTGGAAATCAGGCTGGTGCCATGTGCTGGCCTGGACACTACCCTCCCCACCTTGCCTCCTGACCCTGGGGCAAAGATCGCGTCTAACCTGCAGAGTGGTGGCAGGTTGAAATGCAGCAGCCTGTGACTCCCCTGTGAGGGCTGCTGTGGCCTCCGCCCACCTCCCTCGGATTTCCCGGGTCATTGTCACTATGGGAAAGGGAGAGCAAGTGGCCTGCAGAAGGGCAGGTTGGGCCAGAACAGATCCCATGGGATGGTCCTCTGGATATTTCTGTAGATGAATGGGTCATGGGCACAGAGGTTAAATGGCTGGCCGCAGCCCACACACCCAGTAGCAGAGAGACAGGTTGGAGGGAGGCAACCCAGTCTCGTGGCTTCAGCATCAGCACTGGTCCTGGATGACAGTTTTGGAGGAGGCCATCTGTACAGGTCAGGGTTCTCCAGGGAAACAGAACCAATAGGACACATCGAGACAGATTTACTGTGAGGGCTGGCTCACTCAGTGGCAAGGCTGAGGAGTCCCATGATCTGCTGATGCTGGGGGCCCAAGAGGGCTGGCGGTGTGGCTCCTGGGCAATATGAAGGCCCCAGAACTGGGGAGAACGGGTGGTGTAAGTTCTGATCAGAGTATGAAGGTCAGAGAACCAGAACGCTGAGGTCCCAGGGCAAAAGAAGAGAGATTCCCCCTCCTCTGCCTTTTTGTTCTTTGTTCTGTGACCTCAGTGAAGAGATGGTGCCTGCCCAGCTTGGGGAGGGCAGCTCCTCTACTCAGCCCACTGAGCTGAGAGATGCTCATCTGTCACAGACACACCAGAAGCAGTGTCACCTGATATCCTTTAGCCCATCACACCACCCTTGACAGCACCAGCAGGCCCATCTGGGTCACTGCCTATGGTTCTGAACCCTGGAGCTGCTGGGGTGCAGGGACCCCTAGTCATAGGACTCCTCAACCATCCCTGGCCCAGGTCCCTAGATGTGTAGGCTGTTGTGTTCCTGCTTGACAGAAGTGCCAGGGCGGCGGGGCTCCAGCTGTGTAGACGTCTGGACCCACATTTGCAGTGCTCACCATCTTCCCTCCCCATCCAAGGTCCACAGAGGACCCCATTGCCCTACGGGTTCTCTGTACCACCCCAGAGGAAAGGGAGCGAGATGGTAGCTCCCTACTGCTCCCCCAAGTCAGAACACCCTAGAGAGGCACAGACAACAGGGCAAAAATGCTCCCATGCCCACCCTGCACGCTGGCTGGATAGCAGGAGCCAGGGGAAGTCACCTCCAATCCACAACCTGCTCCCAGGCCCGTGAAGGGGTGTGGGGGGCTACAATTTAGCAGTTTTGCAAGGAAAGGATCCAGGTGAGAGCCCAGTGATCACAGGGCTTCTGAAATAGGTGTGAACAGCTCACGTCACAAAGGGCCCCCCAACACACACACACACACAGCCATCTATACACAGCAGCCCCAGAAACGCTTCTTTATTCAAGCCCACATGTGCAGCAGCCCCCAACCACATCAGGCCCCTCCCGCCAAGCCCAGTCCCACCTTGCCCACACCTGTGCTCTGGCCTCCCCACCCCCCAAGGAAAGGCATGCCCCCACGAGGTCCAGCTCAGCTCCGGAGCCAGCTCCTGCAGGTCCACCTCAGTTTCTGAACTTGCCCAGCAGTGGCTTCGAGGGCCACGCCCCCAGGCCCTGCTGGTCCAGAAGGAGAGACAGCTGCCGGCGAGCCTCCTGGTAGGGCCCAGCCTGGGGCAGGAGACAGGAGGTAGGGTGAGAGGCACAACCAGGGGTGACAGGCATGTCAATGGGTGGGGTGGGGGTAAAGGAAGGTGGGTGCTAGCAGGCACAGGGTACAGGAGAACCCAGAGAAAGAGGGCTGGAGAGGAAGGGACTGACCTTGGCAGCCTCGTAGGTCTTCAAGGCCAGGAGGTGGGGCTTCCCCAGGGCTTGGGCAGCCTGGCGAAAGGCCCTGAGGAAGGCGGCCTTGCAGAGGCGGGAGGGTGGCCCAAGGATGGTGCTGGGTGAACAGAAGATGCCATGGAGGCCAGAGAGGAGTGATGGGCCCAGCAGGGTCACTCCATGCCCTCACACCACCTCTCTGCCTGCAGTGACCGTGATTGTGACCATGTGCAAAGTCACAGGGCAGGCAGAGCTGCCAAGTGGCTGAGCCAGGGTTAGAACCAGGAGTAGCAACCCTCTCTGTGCTCTCATCCTACTGCAGGGAGATGGGGCCCCCTCATCCCAGCCCCAGGGGCCCTTCTCACTCGGCCTTCACACGCCCAGTGGCCACATCCACGACCTCAATGTGAGGGTCCCCCAGACTCCAGTTGAGGCTCAGTCCATGGCAGCTGTTGGGGGTGGGCCCGGAGGGGGCCACTGGGGGCCCGGTGAACAGGTGCAGAGTGGTGCGGATGTAGGGAGGGGGCAGGCCCGGCCCTAAGGCCCCATCCAGGCTGGGCCGGCTGTGGATGGCCCTGCTGAGTGTTGAGGGGTCATGGCAGGGATCAGCTGTGGGTCAGAAGGAACAGGACAAGCTGAGCCACCTGCACACTCTCCCAGCCCACCCAGAGCCCACGCTGACCCATGCTAGAGCCTCACCCAGGACGAGACTGGTGCTGTAGAGTGGGGGCAGGAAGTGGGCCAACAGGGCACCACCCAGCCCCAGCACGGCCCAGCGTGCCAGCTTGTCACTGGCCGAGAGGCAACCTACATGGGTGTCATGGAGCGCAGGGGCCACATAGCACACAGGCTTCAGCTGCCCGCCAATGTGGGCCTGCAGGCGGAAGGGTGTGCCATGGGAGAGGCTGCCTTCTGAAGCTGAGGGCAGGCTGCCGAGGTGGGGGGTGGGGGGAACAAGAACACCAGGGTCAGAGTGTTCCTCTGACCCCCAGCCCTGTCCAGCAGCCCAATCAAGGGAGCCCAGGGCCCACATACTAGATGTCGTGGGCTGCTCCCTTGGGGGTGTTGCTGACATAGAGGTGCAGGAAGATTCGGGGCTTGAGGGCAAAGGGAGGCCCGGGCCCAGGCTGGGGGGCCAGCACAGACCGCTCCTTGCCCTTGGGGCCTCCCTTCGTGGCCAGTAGGAGCTGCCGGAACAAGAACCTGGAAATGACAGGTAAAGGACAGTTGGGGCCACCATGTGCAGAAAGGGGCTGCAGCAGAATACCAACCCAACCTGCCCCTCACCTCAACAGGGCACGGCGGGCGACCACCAGTGCGTGGCAGTCATGGAGCTGCCGGCCCGAGAACTCCAGCCAGCTGGCACAGCTGCTGCTGCCCGTGCCCAGTGCCACCAGCTCATAGATCTCCTTGGAGTAGCCTCTGGCACCTGGGATCTCTGAGCAGGGACAGGCAGAGAGGCCCAGCCTCAGGCAAGGGGCCCAATGGAGACCTTCCAAGGGGAGGGGGGCTGGGGCAATCCCTACCCCTCTCCAGGATGACTGCAGCCACAGTCCCCTTGCAGGCCCGGTACGGCGAGTTCTCATCCAACAAGCAGTCAAAGCCGGCGCTAACCACAGCCGCACAGCGCTGCTCATGGGTCAGGATGTTCTCTACGCAGGGGTAAGAGGGTGCAGGTGGGGATCCCACAGACCACGCCTTCCCCCTGACACCAGAATCTGGGTCAAGAGCCACCTACCTACACTCAGGGAGGCAAGTAGAGGCTGGCTGGGAGACTTGGGGGCATCTGTAAGGGGGAGGGGAGAGGGCAATCGCCATGAGCACTGGGGTCTGCCCTCCCATCCTTAGGGGGAGGGAGGGGATGTTATCATCATCCAGAAAGGGAAAGCTCCACGAGCCGCTCCATTAGCCATTCCTGTCCAGTGTGGGCAGGACTTCAAGGACATGAGAACAGGGGTTAGCACATGTCCCCCTTCCCAGATCCCGGTAGATAGATCCTGAGGCCCGGATGGTCCATGACACAACCCACCCCTGATATACATGTACACACAGAGCAGCCTCAGGGTAGACTACAAATCTCAGGCCTCTTGTGCTCACCTAGGGCAGGGTTACTTGGCTGGCTGTCACCTGTGCTCTCCAGCTGACTCCGGATGTAGCAGAGGGCAGACAGAGCTGCCTGCTGCTTGGCATCTGTCTTGCTATTGGAGGTACATGTGGGGCAGACCATCCCATCTAGCTCCACATACACGGAGAAGGTGGAACAGGGACCTGGACCTGGGGAAGAAGCGGGTGACAGGAGAGCCCCCTGGCCTTCAGCCCGGTGTGGGCCCTTTTTAGGAGGAGGGTTCCACACCTATCCCCCTCCCCTTGCCAGAGCCATAGCAGCTCTCACTTACATTTCCACCTGACATCAAGGACAACGAGAATAACAACCCTAACTGCCCTCCTTAACCATGGACTCCAACCACGCCAGGCATATCGCTTCCGAAAAGGTATGAATGACTCCATTTTTACAGCTGTGGCACAGAGGGTAGGCAGTTTGCCAGAGGCAGTGACAAGACTTGAATCCAGGTCCACCTCCAGTGCCCATGCTACCCTGTTCTCAGGATGAGGGCCCTAAGCACACTGTATAGCATTCTGCCTGGCACCAGACACATCACTTTATATTTGAAGAGTTTTTTTCTATCAAATATTAGATGTAATGTGTAACACAGAGACAGATGAAAAATCTTAGAACTGGGATTTCTTGGCCAAAGGGTATAAACTTATTAAGTTCATAATACTTGCTGCTAAATTCTCAAAAAGACTGCCTTTTAAGAAAGGAACCTATTTCAGCCTTCCTCACTAGTACTGAGATTCATCTACTTTAAAATGGCATCAAAACCAGCAACTACAGATACAGGTAGGTGCACTGTTGGCATTAGAAGCCACCATGGAGCAGCCATCACAGCAGGAACTGAATCTGGAAGCATCAATGGGTGATTGATGTCCTGAAATCACGTGATATGGGGGCAGGCTATTTACAGGGTCTCTAAATGTCTCCCCTCAAATGACTTAGGAAGCACAAAGGAGAAAGTGAAGACACCTGGCAGAAGCCTAATCAATCCCGCACAGTTGACACTGGCGAAGGATAAGGAGATCACAATTGGACATCACCCGGTAACAGAGCCTGAGCCAGTTCCGTGGAAACTGGCTAACCCAAGTTGAAGGACATCTACAAGCCCACTGGCCCTTACTTTTCAAAAACATCACTGTAAAAAAACAAAAACAAAAACATCATTGTACAAGACAAAGACAGGCAGGAATTATTTCAGATAAGAGAAAATTAAAGAGGTGTGACCGTTGTCTTCCGGTAGGGAAAAATGGCCATGAGAGGCATTTGAGGGACAAGTGGTAAAATCTGAATGTCAATAGCAATTAGGTGATGGTGTTCTATCAATGTTCCAACTCCAGTTTGATAAATGTACTATAGTTATATGAGGTGTCCTCATTCTTAAGAAATACACAGTAGGCTCAGCGCCTGTAGCTCAAGTGGCTAAGGTGGCAGCCACATACACCAGAGCTGGCGGGTTTGAATCCAGCCCGGGCCTGCCAAACAAGGACAACTATAACCAAAAATAGCAGGGTGTTGTGGCGGGTGTCTATAGTCCCAGCTACTTGGGAGGCTGAGGCAAGAGAATTGCTTAAGCCCAGGAGTTGGAGGTTGCTCTGAGCTATGATGCCACAGCACTCTACCCAGGGTAGAAAAAAAAAAGAAAGAAAGAAAGAAAGAAAAAGAAATATACACTAAAGTGTTTAAGGATAAATGACAATGGTGTCTGCAATTAACTTTATTTTTTTTTTTGAGATAGTCTCACTATATCACCCTCTGTAGAGTGCTGCAGCATCACAGCTCACAGCAACTTCAAACTCTTGGGCTCAAGCGATCCTCTTGCCTCAGCCTCCGAAGTAGCTGGGACCATAGGTGCCCTCCACGACACCTGTCTATTTTTTGTTGCAGTTGTCATTGTTGCTTAGCTGGCCCAGCGGGTTGCGAACCGCCACTGTCAGTGTATGTGGGTGGCGCCATAACCATTGTGCTATGGGCGCCATGCAATTAACTTTCAAATTAAAACTATGAGCTGGGGGACTGGGAGGTATGTGTGGACACAGAGGAAAGAAAACAGTAATGATTATGCCTCTATACGGTGCATACAGACAGTATTGCCCTTACCAAACTATGCATAATAATGTCTTTAAGACAGGGGATAGGCCCTCATTCAGGGATCTCCAGCGCTGGCGTGGCAACTGTAATTGAGAGTAACTGACCCTTTTAACACACGCTGCTCCCAGCAGGGTCTATCTCGAGGCCCCAGGCTGAGGTCTGGCTCATGCCCCTCTCTGGCCACGTGTCAGACCACTGTCAGCCTGCCCCAGACTCCCCTCCTTTCGTCTTGTGACTCAGGCATCCCCTGGTGACTTCGCTCCTGTCCTCGGATTCCCAGGCCCTGCCACCTGGCCTCACCTGCCGTCTGGTCCTCTCGGAAGGTCAGCGGCATGTCCCGACTGGCCGCGTACTGCGTGAGCAGTGCCACCGCCTGGCCTGGGGGCGGGTCCTCCAGCGGCAGGCTCAGCCGGCGGGCGGCCGGGGGGAAGTCCCCTGCAGGCCCTGCGGGTGGGATGGAGACCCTCGGGGACCTCCCCACCAAGCCCCCCAAATCTTCCCTGGCCGGGGCTGCCTCTAGTTCCACGACTCCGGCCTGCGCCGAGGCCTGGGGCTTCCCGCCCCGCTCCTCGTCATCCTCCGCGGGGCGGGCGGGCGCGGGCTCCCAGGCGTCTTGGCCCACGCTGGCCGACGGTCGCCAGGGTCCTGACCCAGGACTGATCTGCAACGACGCCGCCAGGCGAGGCTTCCTGCGGCCGCCGTCGTCGGCGCCCAGGGACAAACTGGCCGAAAAAGACATGGCCCAACTCAAGGGCCAGCGCGGCAGCGAGACCCGATCTGGCGCTGCCTGCGCCCTATTACACGCGCGGGGCGGGTCCCCAGCGTGGGGAGCACGCGGCCAACAGCGCTCGGCCAGGTCCAGTCCGCGCCATCCAGCTGGCCAATGAGAACCCGCAGAGCTGTGGCGGGCAGTGCGCCCGGCCAATTGGAAGGCCAGTCTCCCAGCCGGTGGGGCTCTGGGAGAAGCGCTGATGGGCTGTTCCCTTCTGCCTTTTCTCTAGCCTTTGGTGGTCCTGGAGGGTGGGGACAGAGGGATTGTGGGCTCATGAAGCACAGCCCAGCATGTCCAGGGGTCCTCATCCTATAAATGAAAACGTTCACCTTGTAGCAGCCCCACAGAATTCTTAGAACCCACATTTTAAAACTTCGCTTTAGGCCTTTGAGAGCCAAACAGAAGTGAAGTGCTCTCAAAATTAGCCGTTGTG
Organism: Nycticebus coucang; assembly: GCF_027406575.1. Lineage (NCBI taxonomy): Eukaryota > Metazoa > Chordata > Mammalia > Primates > Lorisidae > Nycticebus > Nycticebus coucang. The sequence continues at coordinate 180,510,570 of NC_069781.1, read as the reverse complement.
AGCCCTGACTTTCCCTGTCCAACTTTGCCTCGGCTCACACAAATACCACCAGACCACAGTGCTTTGACATGGGGAGCCAGGGATGAGGGGGAATAGAAAAAATTAGAGGAAGTCGGGGTGAGACCAGTTTGCATAAGGCCTACTGTGATGCAAGGAGTATTTGCTGGAAGGGGGCTTCTTCGGACTTAACGCAGAGCCTTACGGTGGCCAGTTAGTTACTGGGAAAAGATTTCCAGTTCAGTGTCTGTGGGGTGTGTGGCGGTAGCTGTCGCTGCTGCTGCCGTTTGGGCCTGAACACGTTCACAGGATTGTGGCAGGAGGGTTGCTGCGGCGTGTGGGGAACAGTTGGTAGAATCTGGAATCTTCGCCTTGGGGAGAGCAGGTGTGGTGGGCTGGGTGGATTCAACCTCCCCAACATTTCAAGGACCGGCATCAGGAAGAATAATTCCATTTGTGTGTGCGTGTGGCCCAGAAAGCAAAATTAGACCTAGGAGAGAGCGGGGACCTCACACAGGTGTTCAGAAATGGAATGATGGCGTCATATAGGGTCGCGAAACCTAGAAACATCCTCCAAACGCCCACAAACAAATGACGTATTCATACAACAGAATGTTACTCAGTAACTTAAAAAGAAAGAACCTGCTACATGCACAACTGGGTGAATCTCGCAGGCACGTGGGGTGACAGAAACCAGGCACATTCTCTGTGAGATTCCATCTATGTCAAGTTCTTGAACTAGCAGAACCAGTCTAAGGTAATAAGAGTCAGAATAGTGGTTACTTCCTGAAGGAGATATGGACCAAAAAGTCGCACCAAGGAATGTTCTTGAGTTATGTAAATGTTTTGATCTGGGTGTTTATGTGGGGTTGTATGTATGTAAAAACTCAATAAGCTTGTTCGCTTAAGACTTAAGCACATTACTGCATGTTAAGTTTATGTCAAAAACAAAGGCAAACTGATAACTGCTTATTCAGAGCAAAGAAGGATGGAAGCGATGGAATTGGCCCCCCAGTGCAGAAGCTAATTGAGAGGCTGATAAGAGCGATGTGCAATACTAGTGTGACAGGCAAAATAATGCCCCCCCCCAAGGCATCTGTATCCTACCCCCAGAACCTATGAATATGTTATTTGGCAAGGGGAAATTAAGGTTTTTAATTGGCTGGCTTTAAAATGGGGGAAATTATCCTGGATTATCTGGGTGGGCCCAGGGTAACCACGAGGGTCCAAAGGTGGAGAAGACAACAGAAGAGTAAGAACCAAAGAGAAGGCATTGCGAGAAAGATTCCATTGGCCATGACTGGCCTTGAAGATGTACAGGGGCTGTGAACCAAGGAATTCAGGGCAGTTTCCAGAAACTGGAAAAGGTGAGACAATGGACTGTCCCCTAGAGCCTAGAGGAAGGAACACAGACCTGCTGACATCTTGATTTTGGCCCAGTGAGACCTTGTGTCAGACTTCTGCTCTCCAGAACTATGAGATAGTGTGTTGTTTTAAGCCACTGCTTGGGGTAATTTGTTACAGCAGCAATGGGAGGAAACTAGTATTTCTTTAATTATTTTTTTCATACATACCCCTTAAAATAAATTCAACAAACTAGGTAGCCCAATTTTTTTTTTTTTTTTGTAGAGACAGCATCTCACTTTATTGCCCTTGGTCACACAGCTCACAGCAACCTCCAACTCCTGGGCTTAGGCGATTCTCTTGCCTCAGCCTCCAGAGTAGCTGGGACTACAGGTGCCCGCCACAACGCCTGGCTATTTTTTTGTTGTTGCAGTTTGGCTGGGGTGGAATTCGAACCCACCAACCTCAGTATATGGGGCCGGCATCCTACCCCCTGAGCCACAGGTGCTGCCCTAGGTAGCCCAAATTTTTAATCACAAGTTTAAATAGTTAAAAAGGATATAATTTCTGATTTATTATATGTTATAACCATCCTTTAAATATATTTTCACCAAAGCCATAGAGATGCAGGCTTAACTCAACTCCCATTTATGAGAAGTATACTTCAGATTTCCTAATTGGCAAAGCCCTTCCTCATGGTCAAACCACTCAGCTAAATCAAACTTACTTCCTATCGGGTCAATGGTGACATTTATGATTGCACAAGCTTATTTTAAGCAACACACATACACATAAACACTGTCGCCATCACCTGGGAATTTAGAAAGGCAAGTTATGGGGCCGCACCCCAAACCAACCAAATCAGAAACCATGTTTTAACATGCCCTCCGGGTGCTGCTAATGCACTCTTGATCTTGAGAATTCCTGCTTAAGCTCTCTCTGCCTGACCAACCCCGGGAAATCCTCACACACTCCCTCCTCTTAGGATTTAAGTCCTGCCGACTAATAAAGTGCTTGACTTATGGGCGGTGGGGGCTCGATAAGTTTTGTTGAATGATTAATTCAATACTCACAACAACCGTATTAGATAGGAAGTTGGTGCAGCAGATAAGGGATTGGAACCGATGCCCTGCCCCCACCCGCTGCCCTCCACTGTTAGGACTTGATGGGACTATTTCTGAAGCCCGGGCGCCTCCTACAGGCACGTTCCTCCTCCTCCCAGGAGAGGGCGCTCCAGGACCCTAGAGAGGCCGGAGTGGAGGAGGGACTTCCTGTCACGCAGGAAGTACTTCCCGCCACACCCGGAAACTCGTTAGTTGCTGCTGCGGAGGTTTTCCGGTCCTGAGCGCGGGAGCTTGGATGCATCCTTAGGTGGACCTCGTGGTGGCAAGGTCCGGCGAACTTCAGTCCGACGCGCGTTTCCCAGACAAGCACGACGAGGTCCGGGCCGCGTAAGTGCATGCGCAGCCCTCCTTGCGGACTGGGGATGTTTGGCGTGCAGATAAATGAGTGGAGGAACCTCCCAGATCTCCCGTCCTTTGCGACAACCCCACTTTTTGCTGTACCTGGCCAAACGTCAGTGAGAACCCGACTCAGTTCTGCAGTCTCGGAGGTCTAAAGGGGCCTAGGGAACCTACTGCGAGGGCGGAATGCTTGCCAGGGGAAGTCGAGGCTGCCTTGTCTGGGGGCTTTTCTAAGGTCCTGGAATCCACTGACGCCCCTGCTTGCCTGGGTTTCTTTCGGGCTGTTTCGTTCCTTTCTCCTCTCATTAATTCATTGAGTGATTTGTTCTTTCCCTTGTTTGTATTTGCTTATATGTATTGTTACCATTGTGAAGCATGTTGAGCAAGAGCCCAAAGGAGGTCAGTTTGGAGCCCAGGCACCAAAGTTGAGCTGAAGACTGTTCATTTATCAGGGATGCAGCCACTTCTGGGAGGCTTGGATGCTCCTTAACTGCAATTGATTCAGTCCTACAATAGCCTTGTCAAGGATTCACTGACCCTTTCTCCTTCCTTGTTACTGTTCTTTTCTGTCATAGAAAAGAAAATGAAAGCAGCAGCCAAACACTACGCATTCAGGAATCACTAAGTTGCAGTCCCTGCCCTCAGCTCACAGTCTAGTGAAGGAAATAGGGTATTCAGATAAACTACAATTAGAATGAGACTGACTTATGCCCTGAGGAATGTCTTATTCATTCATTTGGCAAATACACATATTTACCAGAGCTGTGTGGTAGGCAGTGCCAAGTGCATGCACATGGGGAGGTTACAGAATGAACTGATGAAATGAAGTGTAAGCTCCATCTTTGCTTAGTAAGACTGTAATGCTGGTGTTTGCTTCTGCATATACAGGAGAATAGTGGTTCAGAGCCCCAACCCTGAGTTGGATGAGGATTAAGTCTTGGCTGTGGCCGTTACTGTACAAACTGTAGGACTTGAGCAAGATACCCTCTTCTGAGCCTTCGTTTCCTAAACTCTAAAACAGTGGTGACAGAAAGGTAGATAAAGCACTTAGCCTTGTGTCTGGCAGATGCTGACTGTCAGTGAGCGAGTGCTACTATTATTTTTGTTGATTAAAAAAAAGTATGGTAGGGCTGCTTTTTCTTCTAGAGGACTTTGTACTATTTACCAAAGCCCTTTGATAGGAATTTATTTTTACTGAACACAATGTATTTTCTGTGAGGCACAGTGCTTGACAGTAAGAAGGCAGATGAATGAGGTTCAATTCCTGGCCGTGGAGAAACTAGAGCTTAGTCTTGGAGTGTCGTCTAGGAGCACAATTCCAGTGTTTATGAGCTGTGAGAGAAGCTGACCCCTCACCACCTGTCTGATTTTATTTCCCACCACTCTCCTCATTGTTCACTCTGTGGCCACCTAGCTGTTTATCACTTTCCTGCTCCAAGACTTTTACACTTGCTTTAATTTTCTACTTGGAAGCCCTCTTCCCAGATGCATGCATGGCCCCCTCCCTCATTAAGTGTAGTGCTCAAATGCCACCTTTTGGACAAGGCTTTCCCTGGCTGCCATTGCTGAAACCACACCCTCACCCATCACCATCCCTTCTCTCATGGATGGGTGGGTGGTTTTAAGATAGCACTTATTCCCAATAACTGAGTAAAAAATCAATTCAGAAAATCAATTCAATCCAAAGACTGGTTCCTTTACTTACACTAAGTAAAAAGGTAAAAGAAAGAATTATAGTTTTACAACTTGAGCTTCTTGCAGAAGGGTCTTATTCATTCTTTCAATATCCAGCTCCTCACAATATGTTTAGCACATAGAAGCCTTTGAATAAGTATTTGTTGAATGAAAGGTTCTATTGATTAGGTTCTATATCTCAGGAAATGTTCCCTTCTTTACATTGTCTGGCAACAGTGTAAAGAAATTCAAGAAAATGCTTAAGTAGATACCAATAGCTAAAATTAGTAGCATTTTTATGTCAAAATCCCTTTGTAACTAAGCACATTATTAAGAGAAAAATCAAATAGATATTAATCTTGGTTGCAAAAATATAATCCATTACACAGAAATATGAGGGTTCAATTAAAATATAATAATATTGGAAAGCTTCCAAGGAGCAAAAGTGGTTAAAAATATTTTTACTCATCTTTGGCTTGGCCCCTGTATCTCAGCGGCTAGGGTGCCAGCCACATACACCAGAACTGGCGGTTTCGAATCCAGCCTGGGCCTGCCAAACGACAATGGCAATTACAGCAAAATTAGCTGGGCGTTGTAGTGGGCGCCTGTAGTCCTAGCTCCTTGGAAGGCTGAGGGAAGAGAATTGCTTAAGCCCAAGAGTTTGAGGTTTCTGTGAGCTGTGATGCCATGGCACTGTACTGAGGGTGACATAGGCTCTGTCTCAAAAAAAAAAAAAGAATTATTTTTTACTCACCTTTGTAAAGATTTTTATATGACAGATTAATAATCAGTCCTCATCAATTTCTACATATGCTGTGTATATGAACCAAATGTTTTCTCTTATTAACCATCACTTTTTTGTATGCCAAATGGAAAATGCAGATTTAACGTAGGAATTTCTGTGTTACATGAATTAGATATACTAAGTAGAATAGGAAGCCCATAAATGAAATGATTTTTTAGCTGATGTAAGTCATATAGGCAGGAAAGTTTAACTCCCACTGTCTTCCCTTCACTTGTCCCATTTCCTGGTGTTTTATTCATTACTCATGTAATGTTTTGTCATTAACCTAAATAAAATGATGAGACAAAAAAATATACATGGCACTTACTACTGCCTGACATTAGGTTCATATTCATTTGCTTTTTATTATTTGCTTCCTCGGGGGAAGTATATACTCTTAGCATACCTTTTCCTCTCCCCAGGAACCCTGGAAGTTATTGTCTAATTCGGTCTGTTGAGAAGGCCAGTGCAACATTTGTCCTTGTTTTCTAGGATGGACTTCCCCAGCTCCCTCCGCCCCACATTGTTCCGGACCGGCCCCCTTGGTCTGAGCGATGTCCCTGACCTGTCCTTTATGTGCAGCTGGAGAGATGCATTGACCCTGCCTGAGTCCCAGCCCCAGATCTCTGAGGTGAGGATGGAAGGAGGGGTCTTGACATTCCTGGCAGCTCTGGGCAGGGCTTCTTCATTTGGTCCCCTTGTGTATGTAACATTCACATCACTTGGCAAGGATGCAGAGGGTGGCAGTAGCATGAATCTACTGAGACGCAGGCTGAGACAGAGTGCCCTCCTTTGGGGCACCTGGAACACTGCTATCCGTAAGGGGTTTACTTACAGGCTCCATTAGATCCTGGGGATACAGTGTGAGTGAGTCAGTTGATTCCCACCCTCCTGAAACTGAGAGGTAGGTTGTGTGAGAGGAAGAAACAAACAGACCGGTGGATGAAATAATTGTGGTCATTGCTGGCTCCTTTGTCCCCTGAGTGTCTGAGCTGAGATGTCTCAATGCAGCCCAGCAATGGGAAGTGGAGCAGACTTCCAGGCTCCCAGAGTGAGTGAGGGCAGGGCCTCCTGAATGACATGAGTATCCACTGGGCACAGCGGCCATTAATGGCATGGGGAGCTTCCTCCGTGAAGAGCCAGTGCAGGTGGAGCTCACACACACAGACTCTGGAGTCAGGATGCCTGGGTTCAAATCCCAGCTCTTCTCTTTACTGCCCTGTCTTCTAGGCCAAGTGACAGCCTCCCGGGGCCTCACTTTCTTCAAAATGATGATGACAGTTGCACCAACTTTGCAGGGTTGTCATGAGGACTGGATGAGTTACTGAAAGTGCTTGCACAGTGCTTGGTCCAGGGAGTTCTCTCATTGTAATACTGTCATTGCAGTTGTGTTCCCGTCAGAGTGGGGCTCCGTTCTTGGCCAAGGATGTGGTGTGGGAGCCGGAGACCCCTGGGCCCCTCCCCCTGCTGCGTCCTGCCCCTGGTAAGGTCCCCTCCCTCTGGGCTCGCACCCTCCCCCTCCTCAGACCTTGCTCTCCCTGCCGATAGCTTCTGCTTCCACGGGGCCCCAGAACACCTGGCCCTGCTTCTGTTGCCTTTCCTGGTCCTTTGCATGATCCCCTTCTCTCCAGATCCCTGGGACCCTGGTTTGACTGCCCAAGACCTGCTTTTCCGTGGAGGATACCAGTACCGGAAGCGGCCCCGAGTCGTGCTGGACGTCACTGAGCAAGTGAGTAGGCCCACCGTGGACAGTGCTGCATGGCGTGGGGGCTGTGCTTAGTAACCTGGCCTTCTCCCCTCCCCCCAGCTCAGCCGGTTCCTGTGGGATCATGGAGACATAGCCTTTGCACCCCTGGGGAGGCTGATGCTGGAGAATTTCAAGCTGGTGGGAGCACCGGTGTGTAATCCCCATCTAACCAGGGCAGGGACGCCCCACTTCCCTTCAGGGGTGAACCCTCAGGTGCATGAGCTTGACAGGGCCTTTCCATGCAGAGCCGCTCTAAGAAGAAGACAGTGATCAGTGTGAAGAGACTGTTCCAGAACCTCGGTGGACATCAGCCGTGGGGGCAAGTGGCTAGTGAGAAAGGATGAGACGGATAGGCCCAGCTGGGGGTGGAGATGTGGCAGGAGCTGGGACGGGGACCCAGGTTTTCCCCACCTCATGCAGCCTCAGGGGAAAGGGGCCTTTAAAGCCTGGGCCCCAGGAGTCGCTTCATCCAAGTGCTCAGATAACATGAGCAGGGCTCTGTCTCTGCTTTCTCATCCACTTCCATCTGCCTGGCTTAATTGCTGGGTGGGCTGTTTTCAGGTGGCACCAAGATGGCTTATGATTCCAAGGAAGGAGTCAGTGTTCTTCCTGAGGCACCTGAAGTCCCGGGAAGGACTTTGGTTGGCTTGGCTTGGGTCTCACACCCATCTGTGAACCAGTCACTGGCAGGGACAATGGAGTACTCTTGATGGCAGGTCTGGGTCCTGTGACTGCCCCTGGGCCCTAGGCACAGGGTGGGGTGGTTTCCCAAAGGAAGACATCCTAGGTAGATCAAAACGTGTGTGCACCACACACCGAGCCTTCCTTGGGATGGGGCCCAATTCTCCTCTGTCACCACCACAATGTGAGCCTCCTGCTGTCCTCTGGTCCCCAGGTGTCCCTGGGCTTACATCACCCACCGACAGCGCCGGTTCTCCATCCTTGGGGGTGCTATCCTGGGCAAGTCGGTGGCGAGCATCTTGGCAGAGCTGCTGCGTGAGGAGCTGGCAGTGCGATGGGAGCGGCTGCTTCTGGATGAGACCTACACCGGGGGAGCTTTGGCCTGGGTGCCTGGAAGGACACCCCAGGTCGGGCAGCTGGTCTACCCTGGTGGAGGCACCCTGGACACACTGTGTATCCTTTTTTGCTGGACAGGAGATCCCAGTGGGCTTCCCTCTTACGGAGGAGGTGTTCTTGGCATGACCCAGGGGAATGGTAGAAATTTGGGGGGTTTGCAGTGACCACAGCTTTTGCACTGATCCTTAGTGAGAGGCCCAGGTTTCCAAGAGGTCAATCTGACCCCAGATAGCAACCTTGAAGTCCCAGGGTGTCCTGGACGCATCCACCTCCGAGGTCCTGTGCGGCAGGTGGTGACCTGCACAGTCCAGGGAGAAGGTGAGTCCCTTGGACACCTCTCTCTCTCACTGGCTGACCTGCTGCCGGACCCCTCACCCTCTCCGTCTTGCTCTCCCCAGCGATGCTGGCCGTCCGCTCTGACTACCACTGTGCTGTATGGAAGGTCAGTAAACAGGGGCAGCCAGCCCTTCTGCAGGTGCTGCAGGTTGAGAAGGGAGCCACAGGGATCAATCTCAGGTGAGCAGGTTAAGTCAGGCTGATCAGCACAGAGGTGGGTCTGCAAGAAGGGGCAGGTAGCCCAGCATTGATCACACTCATGTCCTGTAGCCCTCACCTGCCAGGGGAGCTGGCCGTCTGCAGCCAATCAGGAGCCGTCTGTCTGTGGACCCCTGAGGGCGGGTAATGCCCCTTTTCCTGTTCAGCATGTCCTGACCCCTTGCCCTCCAGCACCCCATCCCCCTGCTCACAGCGTGCCTTTCCCCAAGGCTGCAGGAAGTCTACAGAGACCCTGAGACCCTTGTGTTCCGGGACCCCGCTCCCTGGCGCTGGGCAGACTTCACAGCCCATCCTCGGGTGTTGACTGTGGGGGACCACACTGGAGTGAAAATGGTTGACACTCAGGTATGGTGGCAGGGGCAGGAGACCCTGGGCTGAGGGTGGCTGGGGTGAGGACAGTGGAGTAAGGACCATGGTGCAAGCATGTCTGTGGGGAGGGCTGAAACTGTATTTCCTCCAGGGCCCACCGGGCTGTGGTCTGCTGCTTTTTCGTGCGGGAGCAGAAGCATCATGCCAGAAAGGAGAACGTGTCCTGCTCACACAGTACCTGGGGCAGTCCAGCCCTGATTCTCTACCCCCCACCCTCCACCTCATCTGTACTCAGGTGAGCGACACTCTGCCCTGTGCTCTGTCTCAGCCATGTACTTGAGCCTGCTGCTCTGCTGGGCCTACACAGCTACCGGCGAAACTAGACTACACACCCTGATGAACCTGGGCTAACCACGAGTTCTGCAGGGTGCTGCTTGGCATGTGGGGAGGGCCTCCTGGGAGCTGACATCTTAGCATGGCTTGAGTGTGACTAGGGATGGAGCAGGTGCAAGGCATCCAGGCCTGGGCACCTGTGCAAAACTCCTGCCATGTTTGGGAGCAGGGGAGGAGGATCTGGGATGTTGGTAGGTGTCTGAAGCACAGGGGCAGGAGAGAGTGGGGTGGCACAGGAAAGCAGGTGGGCTCCTATGTGACAAGCCACCTCACCCCTGCCCCACTTCTTCCTTGGACCCTCAGTTCTCACTCTACCTGGTAGACGAGCGCCTGCCCTTGGTGCCCATGCTAAAGTGGAATCATGGCCTCCCCTCCCCACCCCTGCTGGCCCGGCTGCTGCCTCCACCCCAGCCCGGCTGCCCACAGCCCCTGATTCTGGCAGGCCAGGGTGGGCAGCTGCAGCTGCTGCCCATCACAGGTGAGAATCCGGGTAAGGGCTGGGGTGTGTGGGAAGATGGGCAGGGTGGACCTGGCTGGGTCTCAGCTGCCTGTCTTTCCTCAGGAGGTGAAGCGTCTACACCCCGGTTGGCAGGGCCCCCCCAGTCTCTTGCCTCCAGGAGAGACTCCCTCTCTGCATTTCCTCTGCTAGAACCCAAGAGCCAGTGGCAGCTGGAGGAGCGTCTGAAGGCACCAACCATAGGTATAAGAGGCAGGGGAGTGGGCTGGGGCTGCTTGGGTGAAAGCCTCCCACCCTGTAGGTCTTACAGGGGGTGTCATTCCCTTCTCCAGGTCTGGCCACTGCCATCCCGCCCCCGGCCTCCAGGCCAGGCATGGTGCTCTTCCAGCTCTCAGCGGCAGGAGACATCTTCTACCAGTACCTCCGCCTGCAGGAGGACTCTGCCAGAGACGCTGGGCCTCCTGGCGACCCCAGGCCAGAGTGTCCCACCCCCACGGTTTCCTGGACCCCCCAAGACACTGCCTGCTGCAGCCAGTGGCTGAAGATCCTTCTGGAGGTCCCCCCAGACCGCCCTACATGGGCTGTACCCACCTTTTTCCACCAGCAGCAGCTGAGCCGCATGGAGCTGCAGAAGGATGGGGGGAAATTGCTAGAGGCTCTGCGGGAGGCCATGGCCAAAGGGCGGCTCCTACAGCAGAGGGATCTGGGCCCACTCCCCACAGCAGAGCCACCTCCCACACCTGAGTCCAGCCCAGATGAGCTCAGTGAGCGTCTGGGGGAAGCCTGGGAAGGCCGAGGGGCTGCCTGGTGGGAGAGGCGCCATAGCAGGACTTCAGAGCCTGGGAAACAGCTCAAGCGGCCCAAGCGCCGGACTCAGCTGTCCAGTACATTCTCCTCGCTCAGTGGCCACCTGGACTCCTTGGATGCCACTAGCCCACCTCCTAGCCCAGACTGGACATCTGCCAAGGCCAGACCTCTACCCTCAGCGACTCCGCCCTCCCAGGAGCTGACTCCAGATTTGTGGGCCCAAGGCATCCCATCAGAGCAGCGGCGGAACTCCCAGGACTCCACGGCCAAGCTGCCCCTCAAGAGGGATACCCCGTCCCAGCAGCAGTCTCTCCAGAACCATGTGGCCAAGCTGCCACTCCAAAGGAACACTCCAGAACATGCTGCCACAACCTCTTCTCAGGCCTCTAGCATCCGGGCCACCCACTCCTGGCTGCACACACCTGTCCCCTCAGGTTCTCAGCCCCACCGGAAGAAGCCTCGAATGGGCTTTTGAGCAGGCTGGCAAGCCCTCACTCTCCTTCTGACCATCTGTGCCGTCCACAGTGGAAACTCGGGAAACAGGCAGCTCCACAGGGCAGCGCTTTCCACCCTCAGAAGGCCATTGTGATTATGAGCCAAGTTGGAGGAATGGGGCAGGAAAATAGTAATATTTTACGTATCTGTCTGAAGGTGATCCCAAAAGGCAAGTTGGAAGGTCCTGGTGGGCCTGTCTCGGGGCCAGAGTGGCTGCACTGCCAGTTCTCTCCAGGAGACGCAGGGTAGCTTCAGGAGTCTCAGCTCTCCTGTGAGACGGGGCAGCAGGGCCAGTGCCCGGGTGTGGTGAGGGTGGAGGGGCTGGGGATCTGCTCACACTGGGCAAGGCCGCGGGAGGCAGCACAGTAGCTGTCAGCAGCCATGCTTGGGGTTGATTGGCACTTGTCGGTCTCCGCTGTGGTCTGATGTTTTGCACAGGTAGACACTCTGGGGCCAGGGTCAGGGGTTGAGTAAACTTGCTGCCGGCTATCAACTGTTGCGCTCGTGTTTCTTACCCTGGACAGTGTCCCTACTGCTGTCTGCACACCACGTCCAGTCGCTTCTGACTTCTCTAGCTCTGGGGAGGGTGCTGCTCCCCTGTGGAGAAAATGCCCACTCAAAATTTTACGGGGACCAGAATCTCATCTAGATTTCTGCTCACACATTAAGACAGAAATGGTCTTTTCTCAGGTAGCTGATGAAAAGAAACACGTGTAGCTCAGCCAAGTACTGGGTAGTCCAGTAACACACAGATTCATGTGGATGCTAAAACATTTATCGTGCTCCAGAGAAATATTTGTGATTATATTCTGTATACTGCAGACAACCAGGGGAAATGGCTGTGTGGAGGATGAGGAGTGCAGGGTGGTCCCACGTGTGCAGGCTCAGGAGGGCGGCTCAGGCAGGTGTCCCAGTGAAGGCCCCAGTGTGTTCTTCGGTAACCACAGCACTTGGGAAGGAAAGAGACCCAGCCAAAGGGGTGGGTCAGAGGGGCTGCTTCGAGGTTCAGTCCAAGCCAAACTCGATATCCTCAGCTTGGCCCCACCCTGGGCTCTGCAGCCTGCAACTCCGACTGCACTTCATCTATCCAGTGCTGTTTCCTAAAGAGTGAAAAGAGGAGGCAGTTAGTGTTCTGGGGCAGTGCAGCCACTTCTGGTTGCTTCCTGCATGCAGACCTAGACCCAACCTGTCAGTTCCAGGGAGAGTGGATTCTGCCCGGTTCTACTCCCTGCATCCGCAGGACAACCTCCAAAGGCCCAGGCTGAACAGAAAACACCCGACGTGCCTGTTCTCAGTCTGAATAACCACTTACCCCAGGACCCCTACACTCACCATGCCTTTACATGTCTCCCAGCCAGGACCCTGGACGCTGCCCCTGCCACAAAGGCACCTAGGGCTTGTGTGGGGCTCCCCTGGCCCAGACCTTCATGTCATCTGGTGTGACCCTTGCTGGTCCCACACTCCCCAGCCAGCGTGTTGATGTCTCCTCCCTCCTTCACAGGCCTTCGTCCAGAGAGGCCGAAGGCCATGATGGTGAGGGGTGGGAGTACAGGTTCCTGAACCTCCCAGGCCTCATGGACCAGAACTGCCAGGATCTGCCCAAACACAGGGGCTAAGGTGGTCGCACACAGCCAGACTCAGCCCCCAAGAAGGGCAGCTTGACAGCTTCTCAGCCCAAGCTGGCAGCCAGCAAGGGGCAGCTTCAGAGCTGTGTGCTCAGGAGGGGGTCCACAGAGGGTCTGCCTGCTCTAAGCATGAGGTGCTCAGGGCACAGCCCAGCTGCCCCCCGCCCCCCGCCTCACCCCAGGCTGAAGAGTCAACAGCTCGCTTCTCCACTAAGCCTTCTGCCCCTGTGATCTCACCTGGTGCAGAGGCTACAAGGAGGCCAGTGTCCTCGCTGGAAGAGAGTGAGGCAGCGTCGCTGGAGCAGGTGGAGGATGTCAGTGGTTGGCCCGAGGGGTTCTCATCACTGAGCTCCTGAATCAGCGGTTGTGGAGACTTGGTGTCTTGTTTTTGAATTTCCACATCCCTCTTTGCCTCTATTTTAAATATATCTGTGAAGGGCACCTGAGCCTCCTTTGAGGTGTCTCTAGAAATAGCGAATATATTTGAAAGGGTGTCGGTGAATGTGTTTTCCAGCATGGGGAGTGACGTGTAGTCCAATTCAGGGTCACTGTCATCACTCAAGCTCGAGATGGCCTCAATCTTCGGAAAGCACATTTTCTATTAGAAGAGATGTGTTTCAACATTTCTGTTTTCATGAATCACTCTAAAATCCACCAGATGCATTCTGATTTTTTATCTAATATCACAAACCATTTTGTTGCCACCTACAAAAAAGCCTGAGGGAACACAGGACTACCCTTTCAAAGTCAAGCCATGGCCAGCCGTGTCCACCGAGCTGTGCAGCTGATGTCCATGCTCCCTCCCAACCCTCTGCCATGTCCACGTTGCACTTCCCGCCCATTGATGACAGACACCCTGCTGGTACCCGAAAGGGCTCCCCTCAGAGCCTCAGCCTCTGGCTGGCAGCCCTGACCCCAGCTTTGTTGGCAAACTCTCTAGGACTTAGCGCCTTGGGTACCTGTCCGCCCACAGCAACCATGTGTCTATTGCCTTTGTTTTGTGATAACTCATGCACAGAGATCGTGCCTTATGCTCCGTTCCTCAGGGCACGACCCTGACACCTGCGGGCTCTCAGTAATGCCAGAAGGGGACAATCAGGTCATTTGGGAGCATTTCCCACGGTCCAGCCTATGCTCACGCCTCTCTTCCTTTCCCTCTGTTTATGTGTAGCTATATCCAACCAGACATTCATGAGGGCAGAAAAATGCATTTAGGTAACTATGTACAGCGCTCAGTTATTACAAACCAGCAATAAAATACAGGTTTTCAGGAAAACCCAAGTGGTGTGGTAGCTCATGCCTGTAATCCCAGCACTCTGGCAGGCCAAGGCAGGAGGATCACTTGAGACCAGGAGTAAGAGACCAGCCTGAGCAACTTAGTGAGATCCCATCTCTAGAAAAGAGTTTAAAAATCAGCTGCAAGAGGACTGCTTGAGCCCAGGAGTTCAAGGGTGTGGTGAACTATGATCACGCCATCATACCTCAGCCTAGGTGACAGAGTGAGACTCTTATCTCTAAAAAAAATAAAATATAACCTTAAAAAAGTAAGAACAAATAGTTACATTTCCTTCACAAGGTGAAAATGTGGAGGTATGTGATACTTTAATCACAAACGGCATTTTACTTTCAAGTTCAAGAGAGATGCTTTGTAGGAAATGACAAGAATGAAAGTTGACTGTGGGGAAACTGTACTGATAACCTTATCTTGATTTTCCAAAGATTCACTGGCGTCAACATCTTCCAGGTCAGGTAGGTCCTGGAAAAAGCAAATGAGCCATCTGTCACCAGGGAGTCACACACTGGACGTTCTGGGAGGCAAGGTAAATGCAGGCAGACAGTAAATTAAGCCTCAGTTATATGCAAGCAAAGTTAGAGAAATAACTAATTATCCAAATCTCTCAAGGACCTCCCTTTCCATTTGTCCCCCTGCCAAAGGAAACCCCATTCACACACAAACACAAACACTGGCACTTAACTACCTGGATCTAATGCAAGTAAGAATTTGTGAGGTGTGACATGTTTAAAGAAGGTCCACATCTCTTCTCCACTTTGTCAGAGACACAGCCAGTTCATCTTGGAGAAACTAATAGGACCCAAACCAAATGTACCTCTGAACGAATCAGTCCTAAGGCTCTGTGTGGTATGAAAGTGACATATTTGTACCCCTCCCAAAATGATAGGACTTTTTTGTTTTGTAGTGTGGGTGTTAATATTTGTTATCAGTCAGTCAGCACGTGGGGGAGGCAGACATCACCAGGGCAGATGGGGGAACTCGGGAGCCACATTGCCTGGGAGGTTATTCCCACTCCTCCAATTCCTAGCTGTGTGACTTTGGCAACTTGCTTACCCTCTCTGTTTCTCAATTTCTCCATCTGTAAAATTAGGACATAATAGTACCTACCTCTTGGAGTTCTTGGAAGGGTTAAATCAATCGATGTAATTTGTGCTTACAACAGTGTCATGCATACAGCAAGAATCAGTGAATATTTGTTAACGTTGTAGTGCTGCACGCAGCCAGTTCCCAAATGTCAGAGATAAAGAGATCGAATGTGTTTCTTTTACACAGGTCTGAAAAACTAGAAACCCACTGTGAATGTTGACTGCGATCCCTTTAGCTCTTACTGAGTTGGGTGAAATTAGAACTTTAACAAGGGTGAGTGATGTCATGGCAAGAGAGTGGTGCCCACTAAGCATGACCTCAAAGGTCAGGGGAAGGCCTCTCCCACCCTTACCCCTTCCAGTTACAGTTCCTGCGGTGGCTGTGACAAAGTGTGGACTCCCAGGGTGCCACTTTGCGGGCTAAGGCATTTAAGATGTCATCAAAACAGGAAGAGCTTCAGGGAGTGACAGGCTGTGAGGTGTCGCTGTGACACCTATGACATTATTCACAGAACAGGCCTGAGGGGATGGTCACATCTTGGCAAGCCAACAGGCCAGTGGCAGTGTGGGCTGCTTGCTGGGCAGTGTCTCAGGAGGACTGAGAGGCTGTGATGAGACAACATAACTGCACGATTTTGTGTTTAGGCAAGCTGGACAGAACTGCTTTGCATTGTAACTCCCTTGGCAAAACAAATCAAGAGTCAGGTAGACACGGTTCAAAAGGAGCCATTTGGACTGGGGTGTCCCAAACTCAAATGTGGGGGAGATCCCTGCAGATTCTGGTCAGTGGGTCTGGGTGCAGCCAGATTCGGCACTTCTAATCAGCTCCTCCAAGATGCCCACCCACTGGCCCAAGCACCACACCTTGGGTAGTGAGGATTTCAATGGTTTGTAACTGGCCACTGGCTTTACGGACTATAAAGCTGATACTTATCTCCAAGGGTAAATATTTCACATACGTCGATGAAGAGTGTCTCCTTTGTCTCCGATTTAATGGCTTCTGAATCTTCAGTCCTAGCTCCACCGACTTCAGTAACCGGTGCACCCTCAGTGGCCACCATCTGGAGAGTTGATTCTAAGGGGCAACAAAAAGTTAATGCATCTTGGAGTTAGTTTAACACAAGCCCAAGGTGAAGATGCATCCCAAAAGCAGACAGAGGCCCAAATCCCTTCTCTTCCCTGGTCCCAAAGGCCAGCCTGTGACAGAAGCAGCCTCCAGCATCCACAGCTTCCCACAGACTTATACCTACAAAGAGAAGAAAAGACTGCCCCCTTTTAGTCTGTCGACCGACCGGAGGTGAATCCAGTTGAGGGAAAAATGCCATGTAGGGAGCGAAGCAGACGCAGCCAGCACCTTGGGAACCGCAGCACGGCTGAGGCAAGATGCGCCCAGGGCTGGCTTAGGAGGCAGCAGGGCTGGCTTCCCAGCCCAGGCCAGGGAGGGGTGGACCCACCGCCAGCCTAGCTGCCCATCTCTCAGCCAGGGCACTCACCCCTTGTGCAACATCGTAATTGCCAGGTTGCCTGGGGAATATGGGATCACCCCGGGACCCCTTCTTCCTCCCACTCATCAAGGTCCCCAAAGCTGTATGTATCCTTGGGCCCTGTGCTCCAGTATCTCTGTGGTCTCCTGGCTGTGTTCTGTTAGACATTAGTGGCCTACCTCTTCTCATCATCCATAGGTCCGGTATGTCCACACGAGACTCAGAACCACATCCAGACACTACTTGGCGAGGAAGCAAGGACTCTGGCAGGGCCCACCTCCACCTCCGGCCCTCCTGACTGTCCCGCTGCGTCCTGGCTGTCTTTGGTCTCCTCCGCTTGGACATCCCGTGGCTTCTCAAACTTCCGACTTCCTGGTTGCAATGGCTCTAACTTCCCTCTCACACCTGCTCTTCCTTCCATCTCCAGCTTTTCCAGCCAAGAAGCTCAAAGTCATGGCAACAGTCAAGTCTTTCATTTCCACTTTGCCAAAACCAATCTGTCTGGGCAGGGGTGAGGTGGGGAAGGTGATTTACCATCACTGGGTGCTTTGCAGATTTTATTGGCTCAGTTGCCTGGGAACTGTTTCCATGTCACAGAGGCATAGACAGGCTCTGAGGGGTTTTGTGGTTTGCCTGAGGTCACTTGGCTACTGAAGGGAGTTGGACTTGGGTTTGACCTTGGGACTCCATCTAGAAACCACACTGTGCATTCTGCAGACTGTTGTGGGGACTGCTTGATAGAAGCTGAAGCTCTTCTAGGATGAGGTATAATTAAAGAGATAGAAAATGCCACATAGCATTTCCAACCTGGGTGCACTCAGATAAGGTTCCTCTTCTGCCCTGATGTCTAAGCATCAGAGTTGGGTGGGGGTGGGTATTCCGATCCGAGTCTGCTCCACCTGCAGGCAGCCTCCACTGGACTCCTGACTTCATGGCAAGGCCCCAGTGAGCATCTGTATGGATCCTGCACGGTTTGTCAGGCTGTGTTCTCCCCACCTTCTTCATCCCCACTAAGGCCTGGTCATTCGGGAGGAAGGACTGGTCCATGCAGGAGGAAAAGTGAATGGAAAAGTGATGTTGTAAACTGATGGCTTTCTACCTAGATTTGCCTTTCCCAAGGCTGAGGCATTTCGGAGCTGGGGAGGCTGGAGGAAGGATCTCCTTGCCCTAGATGCTGGGGAGGAGAGGCTGTGGGAGGGAAGTAAAGAAGGGAAGGTGGCAGGGGAGCTGGGGGAACCAGCCGAACTTGGGTCACTCCTAGGTTCATTTATTTCCTCTGCAATCCGGAGCATGTTTCTTCACCTCACTTAGCCTCAGTTTTCAGCTCCACAGAATGGGGTGATGGTGATGGCATCACCTGCTAGGGCCACTGGGAAGGCTGTGACACTCTGGCCTCACGTGGTACTTAGTGTGCTGGATCAACATGCAGCAACTCGCACCTCCCCTCCAGCCCCCAGCCTTGCCCCGCGTCTGTTCAGCACAGCCAAGGCTTGTGCAGATGGCTGCCAGGCTAGGTGTGGGTTCCAAGGAACAAACTTAGAGGAGAGGGGAAAATCTTGTACCATGATCTTCGCCAAATCCACGTGTGACGACATCTGGGTCCTCAGTCAAGTGAATAACACCGGCCCCACACATGCTTACAACAGAAACGCTGCACCCTTCAAGTAAGAAAGCCTTCATCGTCCCTCTCTGTGGAAAGCTTTCGGGTAAACATGGCCCTGGTTTGGTAAAAACTGTCTTCCAGAAGCCAAGCAATGGTCAGGCTACAGAGTTTTGATGATCCCAGCCAGCAAAACGGAACCATGAGCTCTAGAAGGCAGCGCTTCAGAGTTTCATAAGGAAAAATCAAAATAGGTCACACTTCCCAGAAAGACACTTGGGCCCCAGACTCACGTCACAGTCAGGAGAAGAGCTGTGATGAACCCCTGCGACGGTGGGAGCAGAGCCCCAGCGAGGGGGGAGCAGGTCCCCACGGCCTCCCCGAGCAGAGAGCAGCGTTCTCTGTGTGGTGAGTTGGTGCCCACTTGTCTGCTTGTTCCTCCACGGCTGTTCCCCCCTCCTCCTCTTCCTCTGCCTCTTGCCTCACTGGCTCAGGACTTTGGGAGGCTCCGGGTCCCAGTACTGGACAAACCGCTGTTGCTGCACCCCCGATGTGGGGTCAGGATGTCAGCACCACGCAAGGTCACCCGACACCCCTTCCAGGTCTGTGTTTTTATTTCCCACCTACCTTTTATAAAAGACCCTAGGCTAGAGGGGATGTTTCAAATATTACTGAACAAAATAAAGGATGTGAGTAATAAATAAAAGAGCACTAAATATTTGGGGCTGGGTTAGTCCGGTTTTGAAGCAGGAAATTTAAGTGGGGCTCAGTTGGGTTAATCATTGATTGAAAATGGTCTAAGTCACTGGTGGGGAAGATACTCACTCACCCAGCCCTGGCACTCTGGCGGATGGCCCTTGCTCTGTGGCTGGTCTCCTTCGTGCTGTGAAGCCCAGTGTCACCTTGGGTCTCTCCCACAGAGTAGGGGCCTGTGTTCTGGGCTGGACGAACTAAACTCTCCAAACAGACCTCAGTTACAAACATTCGACTGACAACTCGCACTTATGGACGAGAGCTATTACAAGTAATTAATCTAAAATTACCTATTCTGTTCTAACTTACATATAATTCCACTTAAGAACAAACCTACAGAGCCTGCCTTGTTCCTAACCCAGGGACTGCCTGTAGTAATGGTGTTCTGGGGAATCTGGGCTGATCTGTAATGTGGCTGGAATCTGCTGGGGATATCCTTTTTTCTACATCAGCATCATTAACCACGCAGCCACAGCCACGTGCGGCTACTGAACCCTCAAAATGTGGCCAAAATGAATTGTTTTTATTTAACTGTTTTTATTTTTAATGAATTTAAAATTTTAAAATTGAAGCAGAATGGAACAACTTGCTTGTTTTTTTCAGGACTCCATTTCCCTTTGAGCACTGAAAACTCAGTGTTCAAGGGGAGACGCACTGTACATATCAAATACACACGGGGTTTTGAAGCCAGTACAAAAAAAAGTAAAATGTTCAAAATTTTTATGTTGATTCCACATTGAAATGATTATATTTTCTGTGTACTGGGCTAAATATATTGTTAATAGTTTTGTTTCCTTTTACTTTTTTTTAATGAGGTTGCTCTTTTTTTAATGAGTAATAGTTATTAAACTATTTTTAATGGCTCTTTTTCTAACCCTATTGGGCAGCACTGTTCTAGATAAGGAGTCCACCCGTGGACTTTGTCTTCTAGAAACGCCAACAAGGAAGACATGAAACTTAGACCCAGGCCTCAGCGGCTGGGTGCCCTGGGAGAGGGGCGCCCCATGCTCACAGCACCTGCATTACCTTCCTTGGCAGCTCCCAAGGGTGCCAGTGGCGGTGGTGGCGGGGCCTTGGCAGCAAGAGTCCCCTCTGGCTCTTGATTTTCAGTCTCCCTGTTAACCTCTGGGGGCAGCCCCTCTTCTTGGCAGGGCATTTCAGGGAATAGCTCATCCTTAGTCTCAAAGCTTTCCTTAACAAACAGCTCCATTTTCAGCCTCGTTTCTCCATCCCCAGGAGGCTCTTTCTGGCCGTCCACACTGGCAAGCACATTTTCCCCGTTGTTTGGCAGTGGCATCTCCCCTAAACAAGGGAAATCCAAAGGTGAATGAGCTTAGAAGCATCTGGGGAGAGCGAGGGTGTCTGTGCACCCATCAGGGACAAACACACAACTTGAGAATCAGACTGGAGAAAGGATTAGGGGTGTGGTTAAAGAAGCACCCTCGAGGGACACTCAGGAAAGTGCTGCCTGTGATCAATAGTAAAGGGCAAAGATTGTCCACAGAAGGGACCAACGAGCACATCCATTTAACGGAATAGGAAGGACACAGTCATTAAGAAAACATAACTCAGGAAGTTCTCAGGAAACATAACTCAGGAAGTTCTGAGGCATGTGGGGCTGAGGGGCCTCCGTGTCTGCCTTCACTTTCAAATGGTTCCGGAGAACAGTGAGTGTGAGTGTGTGTGTGTGTGTGTGTGTGTGTGTGTAGAGCAATTGTGTGGTAAAGTATTAAAAAGCACTGAATCTAAATGGACACAAGACAGCTATTCATTGTATTATTCTTTCAGCTTTTTTAAAAATCTAAAAAATCTCAAAAGAAAAAATATATATTATAAAAAATGTCTATTTTATGAAAACATGCAGTATGTTAATTCAAAATAGGAGGCAGAAGGCCCAGCATGGTGGCTCATGCCTTTAATCCTAGCACTCTGGGAGGCCACGGTGGGTGGATCTCCTGAGCTCACAGGTTCAAAACTAGCCTGAGCAAGAATGAGACCCCATCTCTAAAAAGGTAGCCAGGCGTTGTGATGGACGCCTGTAGTGTGATGGACGCCTGTAGTCCCAGCTACTTGGGAGGCTGAGGCAAGAGAATCGCTTGAGCCCAGGAGTTTGAGGTTGCTGTGAGCTATAATGCCACAGCACTCTACAAGGTGACAGCTTAAGGCTCTGTCTCAAAAAAAGAAAGAAAAAGAAATACACACTAAAGTGTTTAGGGATAAATGACAATAGTGTCTGCAATTAACTAAGGTTGCTGTGAGCAGTGACACCATGGCACTTTACCGGGGGTGACAAAGTAAGACTCTGTCTCAAAAAAAAAAAAAAAAAAAATCCCCAAGAGGACAAACTGTGAGTGTGACAGCCTGGATCAGCCTAAGCTAAAGGAACCTGGGCTGTGTCCTTGCACAGGGCTCACACTTCCCTCTTAACCCTCTTGCCCAGACCAGCCTCATCTAAAGGGACCTGGGCTGTGTCCTTGCAGAGGGCTCGCACCTCCCTCCTGACTCTCCTGCCATCTTTTTCTCTCTTCTGCCCGCCGTTTGATCAAGGCCAAGGCTTTGATGCTGTCTGCAATCTTCTTCTGCTCTCGGCTCTCCCACTGCCGTCTCTCTTCCTTCTCAGCTGCGTGCCCTCCCCTGGCCCAGGCCTCTGCACAAGCTCTGTTTAATAAATAAAGAAACAAAAACAGGAGGTGTGTATTTTTACAAGTGAAAAGTAAATTCCAAACATTTGCCATCTGACCAAACATGTTCATTTTCTTTGAAATCAAAACAAAGGGCACATCACACGGGTAGCTTTGAGGATGAAAATCAACTCATGTACATTTTCATATTTAAAGTACAATGGATGGCAAAGCCTTCTTAGACATGGTAACAAAAGCACGAGTGACAAGAAAAAAAATAGAGAAATTGGACTCCACCAAAATTTAAAATTCTTGTGCTGCTAAAAATACCATCAATAAAGTAAAAAGACAACCCATAATATGTGAGACAATATTTGCAAATCGTATATCTGATACGGGTCATATGTAGAAAATACAATTCTTACAAGTCATTAATAAAAAGACAGTACGATTTAAAAATGAGCAAAGGTTAAAGAATGAAAAGACAAGCCACAGACTGGGAGAAAATATTTTCCAATTGACAAAGGGCTTGTGTTCAAAACATACAAAGAAGTATTAAAACTCAAAGATGAGTTTGAGATACCATCTAACTCCAGTGAGACTAGCCTATATCACAAAATCCCAAGACCAGAGATGTTGGCGCGGATGTGGAGAAAAGGGAACACTTTTGCACTGCTGGGGGGAATGCAAATTAATACATTCCTTTTGGAAGGAGATATGGAGAACACTTAGAGATCTAAAAATAGATCTGCCATTCAATCCTGTAATCCCTCTACTGGGCATATACCCAGAAGACCAAAAAGCACATCATAACAAAGATATTTGTACCAGAATGTTTATTGCAGCTCAATTCATAATTGCTAAGTCATGGAAGAAGCCCAAGTGCCCATCGATCCACGAATGGATTAATAAATTGTGGTACATGTACACCATGGAATATTATGCAGCCTTAAAGAAAGATGGAGACTTTACCTCTTTCATGTTTACATGGATGGAGCTGGAACATATTCTTCTTAGTAAAGTATCTCAGGAATGGAAGAAAAAGTACCCAATGTACTCAGCCCTACTATGAAACTAATTTAGGGTTTTCACATGAAAGCTATAACCCAGTTACAACCTAAGAATAGGGGGGAGGGGGAAAGGGAGGGGAGGGAGGGGGGAGGTGGGTAGAGGGAAGGGGATTGGTGGGATTACACCAGCGATGCATCTTACAAGGGTATATGTGAAACTTGGTAAACGGTCTGTAAAGCTAGTGAATGATGCCCCATGATCATATCAATGTACACAGTTATGATTTAATAAAAAAAAAAAACTCAAAGATGAGGAAACAAACAACACGATAAGAAAACTGGGCAAAAGATCTGGACACCTCACCAAAAAACACACAGAGATGGCAAATAAGCATGAGAAAGGATGCTCTGCATCATACGTCAGCAGGGCAGTGCAAATTAAAATGATGATGTTAGGCCTCAATGTGAATGGCTAAAATCCAGAACCCTGGCAACGCCACGTGCTCCCACCATGTTTAGACTCTCTGCTCCTCAGCACTGCCTGGGCGAGGCAGCGGTTCCCATTGGTTCACTCCTGCTAGGAGCCCAGCACCTGCTCAGTCCTCTATGTTAACTCAGAGTTACTCTCCAGGCCCTTGCGGTATTACTGGTGTTATCTGCACTTTTCAGACAAGGAAGGTGAAGCCCAGGGAGGCGAGTGAGCTCACCCCAGTAACACAGCTCGTGGGTGCAGAGCTGGGCTTGGATATCAGGCCCCCATGCAGCTCCTGTCGCTGTTCCACCACCTCCAGGCCAGACTTGGGGAGCCAATTCAGCTTCTACGGAACCTCCCCAAGGCCTTTGGGTTTTCTTACCCGGCTGGAGTGGAGGCTCTATTAGAAATAATTTGTTTGTCTGATTTAAATTGGTCAATTTTCAAACATGTATTACAAGCTACATTTCTTTTTAAATGCTATATAATGCAAAATTCAGATTGCTCTTCTCATCAAGCCATCTGCATTTCTGAGGTTATATTCTAAGTTAGAATTACTAAATTAACCTAAATTACAAGTAAAATTAAAAGCAAAGATAAAGGTAGTGAAAATAAATATAGCAGTCCAGAGTACAAAGTTCCTAATATGTATATATAATTTTTAAACTCTTACAAAACGATAAGAAAAGCACTTCAAAAAGCAACACAGAAGCAGCAGCCATGCATGGAATATTCACAAAGGAGGAAAGATATATGGCCCTAAGGAATGGAAAAAATGACCAACCTCATCAGTTATCTAAAAGTGTAAATTTAATGCAATGAGATGCCATCTTCACCCATCAACTAACTTGGCAAAGATTTCTTTACAAGGCTATGTCTGGTGAGGTTATAAATTAGTTCAAACTTTCTAAAAACATTGATAAGAGCTTCAAAGTTGCAAACCATATTCTCTAATCCAGTGATACTACATAGAGAATTCTTTCCCTAGGAACTCATGAGTGAGGTCAAAGGTTTTACATATATATCTATCAGAGGAATATAAAAACCTACAAACAGGGCGGCGCCTGTGGCTCAGTCGGTACGGCGCCGGCCCCATATACCGAGAGTGGCGGGTTCAAAACCGGCCCCAGCTGAACTGCAAACCAAAAAATAGCTGGGCATTGTGGCGGGCGCCTGTAGTCCCAGCTACTCGGGAGGCTGAGGCAAGAGAATCGCTTCAGCCCAGGAGTTGGAGGTTGCTGTGAGCTGTGTGATGCCATGGCACTCTACCAAGGGCCATGTGAGACTCTGTCTCACAAAAAAAAAACTACAAATAAGGGCTCAGGTTCCTACTATAGGCAATTAAGTGGTTATTAAACCTATTTCCAAAGAATAGTGATGTGTGAAAATGCTCAAAAATCAGAAATTTTTAAAGTTTAATGCATATATTAAGCATGCTCAGCTATTAAATGTTAAAGTGCAATCAAAATGCTTTTTTCCCTTCTTACCTGTCCTTTGGGAAAACCGGTCTATCATCCAGGTATGTTAAATGTTTTAGCCGGACAGTGACTATTTTCCGGTAATTCGGAATGTTCCTGATGACTGGGTTTCCCATCAAATTCAGCACACGCTGTAAGAAGACAGGCAGGATCAAACTGATTACTAAACAGGATGTGATTAACTTGTAATGTGCTGTGCATGAAGATGAATTATTATTTTTTTAATTGGGAAACATATCATTCCAGAAAAATAGAATAAATCTTCCCCAAATTGATTTTCTTGAACAGAACAGAAGTGCTGATATCATGTTCTTGTGACCTGAGCAAAGAAATCAGAAGGCTCTCATTGCTCTTGTGATAACGGAACTGTCCAGATGATTGAACGGCCCTCTTGAACTTTAGATCTGAGATCTCCTTGTCCTTCCAGAACAATATTGGAAAACATTTCCGGAGGCCTTTCCCAAGTGCGGTTGATTGTATTAGTTTTGCTACCCCATCTCTTTTACAGAAATTAATCTCAGTCTAATTGATCATTTTCTTTCCTTCAGAGCCAGGACCCATTTTAATAAAACAGACACAGCTGCTGGGCAGATGAGATGAATGGTGACTAAGGGAAAGGACAGACAGTGACCGCACATCGACCCAGAGTTCTGCCAGTGGGGAGGGCCCTTGTGTGGGGAGGTGGGGGCCAGGGTGTCACAGATCTCCTAGAAGTCAGGTGGGGCCAGGAAAGAGGAAGCCGTGCCCGAGCTGTCACCAGCCCTCATTTTTAAATCTTATTGCCTCGGTTGGCACATGTGGCTCAGTCAGTACTGAGGGTGGTGGGTTCAAACCCAGCCCTGGCTGAACTGCAACCAAAAAATAGCCGGGCGTTGTGGCGGGCGCCTGTAATCCCAGCTGCTCGGGAGGCTGAGGCAGGAGAATCACTGAAGCCCAAGAGCTAGAGGTTGCTGTGAGTCCTGTGACATCATGGCACTCTACTGAAGGCGGTAAAGTGAGACTCTGTTTCTACAAAAAAAAAAAAAAAAAATCCTATTGCCTCCTCTCTTGCCTTAAGAAATTCGAAGGTGAATAATTTAAGGCAACATGTGGAGAACCATTTAAAAATCACTTTGTCTAAACTGATTAAATATTGTTCATATCTAAAGTAGGTTTTGTGCTGGGTGTAGTGGCTCATACCTGTAATCCTAGCACTCTGAGAGGCTGAGGCAGGTGGACTGCCTGAGCTCAGGAGTTTTAGACCAGCCTAGAAAAAAAAAATTAGGGCAGTATAGTGGGCACTTATAGTCCGAGCTACTCCTGAGGCTGTGGCAGGAGGATCACTCGAGCCCAACAATTTAAGGTTTCTGAGAGTTATGATGACACCATGGCACTCTGTCTCAAAAAAAATAATAAAATAGGGCGGCACCTGTGGCTCAGTGAGTAGGGTGCTGGCTCCATATACCGAGGGTGGCAGGTTTGAACCTGGCCCCAGCCAAATTGCAACAAAAAAATAGCCAGGTTTTGTGGCGGGCACTTATAGTCCCAGCTACTCGGGAGGCTGAGGCGAGAAAATCGCCTAAGCCCAAGAGCTGGAGGTTGCTGTGAGCTGTGATGCCATAGCACTCTACTGAGGACGACAAAGTGAGTCTCTGTCTCTAAAAATAATAATAATAAAATAAATAAAATAAAACTTGTTTTTTGTTATTAGAGAATACAAATATGTTTTATTTATTTATTTATTTATTATTTTTTATATTTTTGAGACAGAGCCTCAAGCTGTCGCCCTGGGTAGAGTGCTGTGGCATCACAGCTCACAGCAACCTCCAACTCCTGGGCTTAAGTGATTCTCCTGCCTCTGCCTCCCAAGTAGCTGGGACTACAGGCACCTGCCACAACGCCCGGCTATTTTTTGGTCGCAGCCATCGTTGTTGTTTAGTGGGCCCGGGTTGGATTCGAACCCGCATCTGTAGCTCAGATGCATGTAGCTACAGGCTGAGCCAACAAATATATTTTAAACGAGTTAGTTTAGCTTTCCCCAAACTTAATTCTCACACAATCTCCACCATTCTTGCTTTATTTTCAAGTGACCTATCCTGCAGGGGAGGGGTGGTGGGAGAAATATGCCCTGGGGCAGTCAATAAGGGTGTACACGGTGTGTGGAGACTTTAAAGCAATCACAAAACAACTGTAAGACAACTGCTTTTGCTAAGGGCTGAATGGTTCCCCCTCAAAATTCTTACTACTTTTTTTTTTTTTTTATTGTTGGGGATTCATTGAGGGTACAATAAGCCAGTTACACTGATTACAATTGTTAGGCAAAGTCCCTCTTGCAATCATGTCTTGCCCCCATAAAGTGTGACACACACCAAGGCCCCACCCCCCTCCCTCCATTCCTCTTTCTGCTTTTCCTCCCCTCCAATAACCTTCATTGTCATTAATTGTCCTCATATTCAAAATTCTTACATTAAAGTCCTAACCACCAAGACCTCAGAGTGTGACTGTATTTAGAGATCAGACCCTTAAGAGGTGATTAAGTTAGAGTGAGTTCATTAGGATGTACCCGAACCCTATCCAACTGGTTAAGGATTAGGACGTAGTCAAAATGCAGCACAGAGGGACAACCATGCGAGGACAGAAACAGTATGGCCACCTACAAGCCCTGGCAAGAGGCCTCAGGACAAACCAACCCTATTGACACCTGGATCTTGGGGTTCTAGCCTCCAGAACCATGAGAAAATCGACATGTTCACATCCACCAGTTTGCACAATCTGCAGAGCTTATGATGCCGCCCAAGCAAAAATTCAACTTGATATTCTCACCACGTACTGGCAATTTTTTTTTTTTTGGAGACCGAGTCTCTCTCAGTTGCCCGGCCCTGGGGTTGAGTGCTGTGACATCATAGCTCACAGCAACCTCAAACTCTTGGGCTCAAGCAATCCTCTTGCTTCAGCTTCCCAAGTAGCAGGGACTACAGGTGCTCACCACAACCCCTGGATACTTTTTAGAGACGGAATCTTGCTCTTGCTCAGGCTGGTCAAGTGATCCACCCGCCTCGGTCTTCCAGAGTGCTGAGATTACAGGCATAAGCCTAGCCCATGCACTGGCAATTCTAAACTAGTCCTTCTTAATGGTCCATGCTACAGATTGTTCCTGGACTATGATTTGCTTATCATTTTTCTTTCTTTCAATTGACTCACTTTTTCCTTCTTTCTCCATAACCCTAAGCAGTATTTAGTGAACTCAAGGGTTTTGTGTATTACTTTTAATATTTTTTCCTAGCAGACATGACAATACATGCACACTAAAAAGCAAGGAAGCCATCAAAGGCTTCTAGAGCTGAGTCCAAAGGATGCAGGAACCCAGCTTGCAGGGTTCAAAAGTCCAAAGGACAGGAACATTTGAACATCAAAAATTAAAATGACAGCAAGGGTTAAGTCATACCAAATACTGTCTTTATAACGATACTGAAAATTCATTGTCACCATTAGAGGCTGGTAGGGTCTCAACTCATTTTACTGAAAATTGATAAATGAAAGAGCCAAACCTTTGTTCTGGCCTTTTCTGTATGAACCACTAGCTGACGAGTGAAAGCCCTTTGTACAAGCATTCTAGCTAATATATGCAAAAGGAATAAGAGAATTGGAGAATGATCGTGGTGTGACTACTAATGAAATAATGCACTTAGGCAACACTCATCACTGGTGTTAAAACATGTGCTTATGAGGAGGATAGACGGGGAACTTCATAATGGCTGGGTCAGGCTGACAGCATCTGAGCCCACTAATCAGTTTAAAATGACAAAAAGGGCCAGGTGCTGTGGCTCACTCCAGTAATCCCAGCACTTTGGAAGTCTGAGGTAGGAGGATTGCTTGAGTTCAGCAGTTAGAGACCAGCCTGAGCAAGAGTGAGACCTCGTCTCTAAAACTAGCCAGGCATTGTGGCAGGAGCCTGTAGTCCCAGCTACTCCGGATGCTGAGCAAGAGGATGGCTTGAGCCCAAGAGTTTGAGATTGCTGTGAACTGTGATCCCACGGCAGTCTAGCGAGGACAAGAAAGTGAGACTGTCTCAAAAAAATAAATAAAATAAAATAAAATGACAAAAAGAGAGGTGAGCAGACGTTATATGCCCCTCTGCTCCCTGCCAGCGTGATATCATGGAAGGACACCACATGCCTTAAAGTAACTACAAAACCTGGATCCAATCAAGCCTTTGGCTCCACTACCATTTTACCAGAAATACCGGGGACCGCAGAACGTGCTCAATGACACCACGAGACCAAAATCTGCCAAATCCAGGATGTGGGAACCCACTAAACAAAGGACTTGATATTTTTGAAAAATAAATAGGGTTAGGGAAAAACAAGGAAGGGCAACTGTTACAGACCAAAAGAGATTTAAGGGACAAAAAAATCCAAATACGACATCTGAATCTGGTTTGGATTTGAACAATCCAACTGTCAAACATATTTTTGAGACAAATAAGGAAATTGATCAGGAACTGGGTGTTAAATGTAGCCGTTATAATAATTTTCATAGAATAGTAGTATTGTGTTTATGGTCAAGAGTCCTTACCTGTCAGATCTACACAGTGAAATCTCTGTGGGTGAAATAATATGATATTTGGCATTTAAGATAGTCCAGCTAAAATCACAAAGAAGAAAAAGTGTGAAAAGAAGGAAGAAAGGAAGGCAGGAAGGAGGAAAAAGAAGAAAAGGACTAGCTATTTAACGAACATAAAATAATAGGAGCTGTTTTCTACAGTGCTTTTGTTTTGTTTTGTTTTTACCAGATCCGGCATGCTCTCCAGAACAGTCAGGATCTCCGGATCGCTCAGCTTATTGTGGGAAAGGTCAAGGACGCAGAGCCTCTGGCACTCCTTCAGATGCTGGATGTCCTCCATGGTCTCTAGGTGATTGTGGGCAATCTGCAGGGTGTTCAGCACCGGGAGGCAGGCTGGAAGGTGAGGTGGGCAGGAGGAAATGATAAAGGCATGCGAACGCTTTTCACCTGTAATGTAAAATTTTAGAGCCTCCCCCTGGGAAAGTGATGAATGAACATATAGAAAGCTGGCTTGCTGGAAATGCTTACAGAGGTTTTCAATAGTCCTGATGTAATTGTTGCTGAGGTTAAGAGCATCCAGTTTCTGCAGAGGTTCTAGGTTCTCAATTTTACGAAGCAAGTTCACTTGCAAAAAGAGGCACCGCAGTTCGGTTTGGGCCTCCAGGTTCTCGATTCTCTGTATCCCGTTGCACTCCAACCACAGACAGCGCAGTCCTGTATACTCTTCCAAGTTCTCAATGCGATCGAAACCTAGGGAGAAGGATGGGTGTGTTAGTTAAGCTCCCACACACATAGCGGGTAGGGGCACACAGAAGGCTCTGAATAAATAAATGAACAATCAAATGACTGAGAGCATGCTGGCCCTCCCAAACTCAGCACAAGACTGGGAGCACTCACCTCCCTGTTTCATTGCTAGGAATAGCCGTGTCTATGAAGCTGAACTCAAATCTACTTGTGATCCTGGACCCCAGTCCCCGAGCCCTGTTCACACCTCTCCATTCTGAAAGGCATTTTCTTTCTCTCTTTTTTTCTTTTTGAGATAGAGTCTTTCACTGTTAGCCTGGGTGGCATCCCATAGCGTCATCATAGCTCACAGCAACATCCAACTCTGGGCCTTGAGCAATCCTCTTGTCTCAGCCTCCCAAATAGCTGGGACTACAAGTGCCCACCACAACACCTGTCTGGTTTTTCTATTTTTAGTAGAGACAAGGTCTCACTCTTGCTCAGGCTGGTCTCTAGCTCCTGAGCTCGAGCAATCTACCGCCTTGGCCTCCCAGGGTACTGGGATCACAGGTGTGAGCCACCATGCCCAGCCTCATCCTTTGTTTTCTATGCCAGTCTTCAATTCTCATAAGCCCAGAGCACTTATAAATCAACTTTCTGGTTTGAAACATTAAAAGTTAGAAAACTTCAATGAAAAGATACCAATGTGGTTCCTATGTATTCATATAGTCAGTGGCTCCTGTATGAACTCTACTCAAGCAAGACTTTTTCTTCAAAGAAATATTACTGCTTTCCCCATAAATCTCCACTAAACTCTGAAATTCCTATTTAGATATAACCTGAGAACTAAAGATGATTCCTGCAGATAATTTTTTATGCCACTAGACAGTCCTTCTGCTCCTCCAGCAGGTCCTTACCTTTGTAGTGGAGATACAGTGTATCATTCAACGCTGGGGTAATATACAGCTTGTGCTGCTTGCAGAGTTTTTGCAGGAAACTTTTAGTCATTCTGTTAAAATGGAAAATACGAACAAAATTGATTTCAATTTGGCAGCTATGAAATGCATTCTGAAAGTTCTTTACCACATCCATTCCTGCCCCAAATTCTACAACACCCTATAAGCCTGGTACCTATTTTAAGTTCTTTTTATTCTTTCTTCTTTTCTTTTCTTTTTTTTTTTTTTTTTGTGGTATGGATTTCAAGGCTTCATCCAATGTCATTACTTTCCGATTCTTTTTTTTTTTTTTGTAGAGACAGAGTCTCACTGTACCGCCCTCGGGTAGACTGCCGTGGCGTCACACGGCTCACAGCAACCTCTAACTCTGGGCTTACGCGATTCTCTTGCCTCAGCCTCCCGAGTAGCTACTTTCCGATTCTTAAAAATCGTGATGTACGTTGTAATAAAAATACTTTTAACAGTGTCATTAGGAACCACTGCTGTTCCCTCTCTCCCAGGCTGAATTAAAGTTTAATAGTGTGTGGTTAGTTGTGCCACAGAGGCAGCACCAACCTGACTTCACTACTTAATTATTCACAGACACTGGGCAGGCTGTCAAGCTCCATGTGCCTCAGTTTCTTGTCTGCATAGGGGGTGACGCACCATTTACACGGTTCCATCAATGTGCGCTAATTGGCAGCATGCCCACATACCTGGGTCCCTGATCTCCTCTGTCTTCTCTTGGGGGTGCTATGTGACTGTCTGGCCCACTATCTCCACTCTGTTTCTTCTGGGTTTGGTAGGTATCAGAAAGACCCACACATGTTTCCTTAGGATCATTAATTTCTGTAAAATAAAAGAGATCAGGGCAATAGAGATCAAGAAAGGTACAAAAAAAAATCCCTCAATTTCTGCTAGGTTAGTAATCATCCACTTCTAAAATGGAATACCAGTACTCCTTAAATGCATAGCTTTAAAAAAAAATTTTTTTTAAATGCATAACTTTTTAAAGCATTATCGAAGACTACCTAAATTTCACTTCTAGGTAGAGTCTATAAAAGGTCTTGTAAAGTTAACAACAAAATGTGTACAAAGGTATTCATTTCTGCATTGGTTGCAAAAACCAAGTACTGTTAACACTTGCAAATATCATCAGTAGGGACTGGTTACATAACTCGACTCTTCTACCTTTAAAAAGAATGTACTAAAAAAAATGTACTACAACTACCTATATCAATATGAATTATTCTCAGCAAAATATATGGAGTGACCAAAGCAAGTTTCTTTCTTTTTTTTTTTTTTTTTGTAGAGACAGAGTCTCACTTTATGGCCCTCGGTAGAGTGCCGTGGCCTCACACAGCTCACAGCAACCTCCAACTCCTGGGCTTAAGTGATTCTCTTGCCTCAGCCTCCCGAGCAGCTGGGACTACAGGCACCTGCCACAACGCCTGGCTACAAAGCAAGTTTCTTAACAGGCACAGGCTACCTACCATTCATATAAACTAACAACACTATGTTTTGTTTAAAGGAACAATATAGAGAGAAGTGATTGGGAGAATCCATACAAAATTCTGAACAATAGAGAAAAGGAATGAGTTAGAATTGGGGGCAGGGACAAAAGGATATCAAATTTATGTGAAATGTTTTATTTCTTTAATTAAAAAGGACTGCAAGTAAATATAAATGCTGATGATTTTCTGTTCTTGGTGGCAACATGTGAGTATTCATTATAATATTCTCTATTCTTCCATCTTTAAAAAAAAATTCCCAAAAGAAAAACCACATGAAAAGAAACAAAAATAGTGGGGGAATCTTTGACAAAAAGAAAATGAGCACATTCCTACTCGGGAGGCTGAGGCAAGAGAATCGCTTAAGCCCAGGAGTTGGAGGTTGCTGTGAGCTGTGTGAGGCCACGGCACTCTACCGAGGGCCATAAAGTGAGACTCTGTCTCTACAAAAAAAAAAAAAAAAAAGAAAGAAAATGAGCACATTCAAATCTACTTAATGTTTTAAAGGTCAATCAAAATTGACCAGTTTGAATGCACTTAATATCAAGGGCTGTTGGTGGCTACCCTCTGTGTGTCTTCATGAACTCATTAAGTTCTCACTGCATGGAAAGCCCAGCCAGAGGCACCAGATAAATGTTTGTGGGATAAATAAAGAATAGGTACTCAATATACTGTATGTAATTGATTATGCTAATAACAAGAGCTACCATTTGTTAATGGCCCAGTATATGCTGGAAACTTTATCTCTGTACGTTCCTGTATAATTATCCTTGCTTACAGATGAGTAGACTAAAGCTCAGAAAGGTTAAACTCTGCGTCAACAGCCATCAAACATCAGCTACAGTCTGAACACAATGTCAGTGGCTCCAAGGCCAAGGTCTTTCCACTGAGCAATACCATACAGGGTTTGCCTGGACAGCTGACGCTCAAGATATATTTGCTGACTAGATTCAAAACGTGAAGCACAAATCAATTGGTTTCTCTTCCTAACCATTAAAATGTTTCCCTTTCGGGGCCCAAGACTACTGGGAGCAGAAGCTGAAGCCCATCTTTCAAAGCCATTCCCGGATTCCTTTGGCCGGGGGGGAGGGGGGGGAGGGTGGAGGGTGGTCACACACTGATCCCAGAACCACTAACTCTTCATTCAGTTTCTCTACCATATGTCAGGCACTGGACTAGACGCTTCAAATTCAATCGTAGCATGCAGTCTGGATGCGGAGAAAGCCTTGATCTGACATGTGATAGCAATAAATGGACACATTCAAAACTTAAAAGTTGGGACTGGGGAGAATGCTGTGTTGGACTAGAGCTTGGGCTCCCTTGTCAAGACTCTCCCGCCCCGCGCCTGTGTTCTGCCACCGACTAGCTGAGGATAATCTGTTTAGCGCCAGTTTTAGAACCCCTTTCAGTTTCCGGGCGCTCATCCGTAGGAGACCAGGGGAGCAGCGCCAACTGCAGAGCGCAGGCGTTTGGCTGAGACGCCGTGAGCGCCCCGCACATCATCGTTTACTTAGTGCTGGTTGCTACTGTTATGGTTATTGTCTGTTCGTGAAGAGCAGGTATGTGGTGTTGGGAGGAGGCTGGGGGCCCCAGCCGGGTCCGCCCATCGCCCCCCTCACTCCCGAGGGGCGGTCGGCACCTTCCTTGCGGCCCCCTTGGCCAGCGTTCCCGTGGTCACCCGCGGACTCCTCCACGCCTGGCTCCTGCTGGCAGTTCGGCTCCGCGGCTGACTCCGCCGCGGGCTCCGAGGGCTCCGGGTGCATGTTTATTCCTGCAACGCCGAATACCCCGCCGCAGTGGGGAGCCCCGTTCCGCTGTGGCTACGGCCCCCAGACCGGTTAGAGAAGCCCTGGCTTTGTCTCGCCGCCGGCCCCGGTGCCCAGGTCCTCGGCAGCTCAACGCTTTTCCGGTCGCCACAGCAACCGCCACGCACGCGCACTCGGCGCCGGCCGGCACGCCCGGAACGCGAGGGGCGGGCTCCCCAACTGCTCCGCCCCGGCGCGTGCGCGGGTCACGTGGGGGCACGGCGGGCGGCAGCTGCGGCGCTGGTGACGGGGGCGGTGGCCGTGCGGGTCTGGCGGGACTGGCATTGAAGAGTCCGCTGCCCTGCAGGTACCGCGCCCCCCGCGCCCTCGCGGCCCTTCTTCCCCAGACCCCGCCTCGTGCCGCGCAGCACCCGCCGGCTGCTCGGCTCGACCTCCGCTTCTGCGCCCTCGCCACGCCCCCCGGATCCCCCTGTGCGCTGTAGGATCGCTCCGCGATCTCTGAGCACCTCTGCCCCAGAAGTCTCCGTTCCTTCCTTCCCTCACAGCCCCTGGTTTCAGGCCCAGCACCCATTCACCCACATCTCTGAAGCCGCACGCCCCTCTCCGCGCCGCTGCAGCCTCCGAGGTCTCCCTCCCTGGGGTCCCAGCCCCCCTTTCCCGGGACCCAGCCGACCTACCAGGCGGCCCCACCCACCCAGCTCGGGCCGCGTCTTTTCCCGCCGACCCCAAGGTGGCTCCTCCCCTAAGAGGTTCTAAGAACCACCTTCTTATTCTCCTTTCTAAACGTTTTGGTGTAAGTAGCATTTGGTTGTTGCGGTCTTTTTGTAAAATAGAAGGAATTCGG
Organism: Nycticebus coucang; assembly: GCF_027406575.1. Classification (NCBI taxonomy): domain Eukaryota; kingdom Metazoa; phylum Chordata; class Mammalia; order Primates; family Lorisidae; genus Nycticebus; species Nycticebus coucang. The sequence continues at coordinate 180,475,725 of NC_069781.1, read as the reverse complement.
GATAATAGAACTCTTAAAGAAAGGGCCCGCCGATTCCTGGTGCAGCGGTCGTTGGTTCAGCTAGGATTTCCGAGTTTGCTCGTGTTTGCTGGGCCCTGCTAGGGGCTGGAGGCGAAGCGCGGTGAAGACGGATGAGGCATGCCCCGGTTCTAAAGGAATATAACTCACAAACCAGAACTTGGCGACTGTATGTACCAGGATATGTGCAAATTATTACTGTGAGGCCGTCGGAGGGGGGATGGTGGTGTCTCACAATGGGGTGTCCACCCAGGGATCTGCGCTTTGGTAGGAACTGATCTGAATTCCTGTCGAGCCTCTTAGCTGTGAGATCTTGGGTCGGGGCTACCTTACGTCCCTCTGTTAGCCTTAATTTCCCCATCTGTAGACTGGGAATGATTGTAACTCTACCTCATAAAGTTGACAAGACAATAAAATGAGACCGGGACTAAAGCAGTTAGAGTCTTGCATAAAGTGAGCTTTCAGTTTTAACTCTGGTGGCTACAAATAGCCAGTAAGCTGACATGGAACACTCTGAATACTGGCGGCTAAAAGATAAGGACTGTTGAGCATTTACGAACAGGCACTGCTCTAAGTGCTTTTTATGGATTACTTCATTTAATTCACATCATTATCTTAGGCAGGAACGATCATCCCTGCTTTTACAGGTAACTTGAAGAGTATGCAGAGGTAAAGTAACTTCCCTTAAGACTTGTAGCTCTTGAAGGAGGAGCTGAATTCCAACCCAGGCAGTCTCTTCAGTCAGTAGTTTTAATCACTGCTGGAATGTTCCAGGGGCCTAGCGATCAAAGAATTGGTGCTATTTTTTTAGTAGGCTTTTAAAAATTGAGATGAAATCCATAGAAGATAAAATTCACCATTTTAACTATTTTTAAAAAGTACAATTTAGTAGTTTTTACTGTATTCGCAATGCTTTGCAACCATCGCCAGTAACTAATTCCAGAACATTTTCATCACACACAAAAGTCAGTCACTCCCTTTTGCCCCTACCTCAGCACGCCTAATCTTTCTGTCTCTGTGGATTTGCCTCTTCTGGACATTTGACACAGATGGAACTGTACAGTATGTGGCCTTTTGTGTTTGGTTTCTGTTCCTTAGCAGAACATTTTCTGGGATCTTTCATGTTGCAGTGTGTATCAGTCCTTCATTCCTTTTTATGGCTGAATAATATCCCATTGAATGGAGAGATCACATTTTGTTTGTTGATTCATTCACGATGGACATTTTGGTTGTTTCTACCTTTTGGTTGTTGCAAACAAAGCTGCTGTGAACATTGTATGTCAAGATTTTATGTGAGGAAGAGTTTTCAGTTTCCTTGGGAGGGGTGCTATGATTATTATTTTCATTGCTATTGCACAAGTGAAGACAGGAATCTGAGGAGTGTTGATTGGATCTCAGTTTCCAATTCCCATGTTTCTGCTTTTCCACTCAATTTCCCTTTAGTCTTGCACCAAAAATTGGCAATGGAAGGTAAGGAAATTCCACAAAGTCATGACATACCAATAATAACTGTGTCAGAGTGCTGACACAAAGTGTGAGAAGCTTCTTAAATTTTTTTCTCCTGTAGTGAAATTCGAGCTTTGAATACAAAGCAGTATTTGCTTCTGTTTGTTTAATAAATGTCGTATACCTAGCAGAGTGCCGGGTGCTGGAGAGGAATATTAAACATGAGTGAGACCCCCAACCTACACCGTCAACAAAGTTCCAGGGGGATTAAAGACTTAATCTGGCAAGCAAAACCATAAAACTTCTGGAAAGTAATATGGAGAAATATCTCCATGACCTGGGGCTAAGGAGGGATTTCTGAAATAAAACCCAGCAAGCACAAACCATAAAGGAGAATGATAAACATATTTGTCTAGATGAAAATTAAGACATTCAGTTATCAAAGGAGCTATAAAGAGACACAAAGCCCAGAGAGTAGTATCTCAATTACGTACAAATTTCTTTTTTATTTTTAGAATTTACTTTTTAATTTCAGAACGTTATAGGAGTGCAGACGTTTCGGTTACAGGCATTACTTCTGTACAGTTTGAGTCAAGGTCATAATTGTGTTTACCTCCCAGAATGTGTGCATCACGCCCGTTAGGTTGAATTCACCCATCCCTTCCTCCCCCCCCCAAATGCTTATAATTCTGAGTGAAAAAGAAAAAAGGGCAAAAGATAGGAGCAAGCATTTCATAGTTTAGAAAATACAAACAGCACATAAACAAACATTAAAGGAATTTCAGCCTTATTAGTAGTTAGGGAAACGTAAATGAAATCCATAATGCAATACCGTTTCCTAGCCGCCTGCAGGCGGAAGGTGAACTGACAGACATTCCCAGCCAGTGGCATTGACCTGGGGGGTGCATAGAATGGTTTTCCTTCTTTGTGAAGGCATTTGACAGGGTCTGGTTGAATGTTTATGGCTTAGCAATTCAGCCACAAGGCATGTCCCTTTGGGAGCTCTTGCACAGATGTCCAGAGACAAGACAGGATGGTCATCATAGTGCCGTTCATAATCTAAAGTAAAAACCAATGGAGCAACCCACACGCCCATCAGCCACAGAAGGGAGCAGATCTTGGTGTATTCATACTGCACAGCTGTGGAAAAGTATGAACTATAGCTTCAGGACCATAGACATGTCTCATGAACAATGTTGAGTGAAAGAAACAAGTCATTAGGAATAGATGCAGTGTGGGTCCTCGAAAGCACACTGTTCTCGGGATGGACACAGAATCCCCACAGATGTGGGTTCTGCAGGATGTTCTGGAACCAGTCTCCCATTTATATGGAAGGATGACTGTGTGTGCCTGGTTGTACAACTATTAAAAGAAAATGCCAGGGATTGATGACTTCAGAACTGAAGAGTGTGGCTGCCTCCAGGGCTGGGAGAGAGGACATGATCAGAGAGGCGGCACATGGGGCTTCCAGGACACTGGCTTTGTTGACAGGCTACTGGCTGTTCTGTTCTTTGAATTAAGCATAATAATTTTATATACTTTTGTATATATTTTTCAAATGCTTTTTTTTTTTGAGACGCAGTCTTACTATGTCACCCTCAGTAGAGTGCTGTGCGTCACAGCTCGTAGCAACCTCAAACTCTTGGGCCTAAGCGATTCTCCTGCTCAGCCTCCCGAGTAGCTGGGACTACAGGTGCCTGCCACATTGCCCGGCCATTTTTTTTTGGCAGCGGTTGTCTTTGTTTAGCAGGCTTGGGCTGGGTTTGACCCTGTCAGCCTCAGTGTTATGCTATGGGCATCGACTCTCAAATGCTTTTAACAGAAAAGTTAGTTGTAGATACTCTTCCTGTCCTCAAGAGGCATGTGCTCTCATTGGATAACCAAGATATAAACAAGTTAAATGTTTAATAGACTCCAGAGTGGAGTGTGCTAAGTGGCACTTGAGTGAGAAAGTGGAGTCAAGCCCCTGGCCTGGCGGGGAAGGAAGTTTATCCCCAGGGCTGGCATGTTGGTGCTTGGCATGGTACTAGGATTGAACTGAAGTGAAGAAAGGGACTTTGAAAGGTCTTGGAAGGACAGGTAGGATTTGGAGTACTCCATGCAAAACATTCACATTCTGAAATGAGAAAGATTTCTCTGGGGAAAAAAAAGTTTCCAATGAAAATGTCCATAGCCCCAGAGCCTCCGAGAAGCTGCACTGTCCCAGCCATTGATGAAGACGGTGAGGAGGACCCCAGGTTCACCCAGCCAATCGAGGATATTGCAGGATTTGCATCTTATCTCTGTACTGTCCATAAAGCAGGACTGCTGTCCATCCTTCCCTTTATCCAGCTATTTGTCTCTGTCCCCTATGGCTGCAGTAACAAATTACCAAACTTAGTGGCTTAAGACAACACAGATTTGTCATCTTCTGGAGATGAGCGTGTCTAGGTGTCAGTGTGCTGCTTTCCTCCTAGGGGAGGCTCCTTCACCTGGCCTTTGCCAGCTTGGAGGCTGCTACAGTCCCTGGCCGGTGACGCCTCTCCACTGTTAGTTCCGGATTCCATGTAGTACCTTCAGATCACGCTCTCTCTGACCTCTGCATCTGTGGTCACATCACTTTCTCTGCCTTTGATCTTTCTGCCCCCCTTATAAGAACACGCATGATTATACTGGGCCCACCAGGGTAATCCAGGATAATCTCCGCATCTTGGGCTCCTTAAGTTAATCACATCTACAAAGTCCCTCTTGCCACATAAAGTAACATATCTACAGGGTATGGGGATTAAGATGTAAACATCCAGGGAGGCTGGTACCCAACCGACCGCACTGTTTTGGTGGTGCTTTGATTTCCATCATACTTGCTTTTTTTTTTTTTTTTTTGTAGTTTTTGCCTCGGGCTCGGTTTGAACCTGCCACCTCTGGCACCTGGGGCCCTTTGAGCCACAGGCGCTGCCCTTGCTTTTTTTTTTTTTTTTTTTTAAAAACATCCTGACCAATCTGTTCTATATTCTTTTACCATCTACCTAGGTCACATTCATTTGGATAATTTGATGATACCTGTGTTTCAGCCAAGAGTTTTCTCCCAGAGCTCTTGGTTCATGAAGGTTTTTGTGTTTGGTTTTATTGCCCTTTGTATACTGCTAAACTGAGTCAGCTTAACTGTGCATCAGGATGATGTTACAGGCTGTAGCGGTGGTGCTTCTGAGAAGTGGCTTTGCCCCTTGCAGTGACCATAACTTTCACAAGACGCTTCTGGAATTGTAACTCTTCATGTAAGTTTTTGATGAATCTTTGCCTGTAGAAGGAGAAAATGCCTAAAAGACATTGCTCTTCTTTCCTAGTTTGGGGACAGTTCTGGTTTTGTTTTGTTTTCTTGTTTCTGTAGATACAAGAAAAAGCTTAAATTAAAATATAATTGAAGGTGTTATTGCAGTATAATTGAGAAATAAAATGGTATGTATTTAAGATGGGCAGTACGAAGTTTTGATGCACATATACCTTGTAAAATGATCACCACAATCAAGTTAATAACACATCCATCATCTCATGCAGTTATCTTTTTTCTCAGTAGGGAGAACACTTAAAATTTATCCTGTAAGTAAGTTCCAAGTATATAGTATTACTGTTTACTTTAGTCACCACGCCCTATATTAGATCTCCAGAACTAATCCATCTTGTAACGAACTGTAGGTTTGTACCCTTTGACCAAAATTTTCCCATTTCCTCCACCTAGCCTCTGGCAAGGACTGTTCTACTCTGTTTTAGAACACAAAGCTGTACAAAAACGTTTTTACACATAGATTGTGCAGAATCAGATTTTACTGTGTTTTATTTTTTTTTATTAAATTATAGCTATGTACATTAATGCAATTATGGGGTACAGTGTGCTGGTTTTATATACAATTTGAAATACTTTCATCACACTGGTTGACATAGCCTTCATCACATTTTCTTAGTTATTTTGTTAAGACATTTATATTCTACACTTAGTAGATTTGACATGTATCCTTGTAAAATGCACTGTAGGTGTGATCCCACCAATTACCCTCCCTCCACTCATCCTTCCCCCCCTCCTCTTTCCCCTTCATCTTGGGCTATAGCTTTCATATGAAGTGTGGGTGCTTATATATTGGTTTCATAGTAGGGCTGAGTACGTTGGATACTTTTTTTCCATTCTTGAGATACTTGGCTAAGAAGAATATGTCCAGCCCCATCCATGTAAACATAAAAGAGGTAAAGGCTCCATCTTTTTTTTTTTTTGCAGTTTTTGGCCAGGGCTGGTTTTGAACCCACCACCTCCAGCATATGGGGCCAGCGCCCTACTCCTTTGAGCCACAGGCACCGCCCAAGGCTCTGATCTTTTTAAGGCTGCATAATATTCCATGGTGTACATACACCACTATTTATTGATCCATTCATGGGTCCATGGGCACTTGGGCTTCTTCCATGACTTAGCAATTCTGAATTTGGCTGCAATAAAAATTCTGGTGCAAATATCTTTGTTATAAAGTGATTTTTGGTCTGCTGGATATATACCTAGTAGAGGAATTGCAGGATTGAATGGCAGAACTGTGTTTTAGTGTTGCTTTCCAAGTAATAGGTTTCTCTAGGTTATGGACTATCTTAATATTGGGGCTGCTATAATAAAATGCCACAAACTGGGTAGCTTATAAGCAACAGACATTTACTTCTCACGGTTCTGAAGGCAGAGGAGACCAAGATCAAGGTAGTGGAGCCCTCTGGATCTAATCACCCCCATAGGCCCCACCTTCTAATGCCATGGGGGCGCGGTCAGGGGAGAAGGCGTGAACACACAGGTTGGGGCCAAACACTGATCGTAGCATAGAATAACACCTCCCACTAATCAACCTACCAGAAAAATTACCTAGTCCAACACCCAAAGTCAGCTCACTGCAGCTTAATATATATCTTGCTGGGCTTCTAGAATTAAATATGTAGTAAACTGCTTTAAAACTGTGTTGAGAAGTAGGCAGGAAAAACTCTGCCTGTGAGCTGCAGCCAGAGATTTGGAGTGCAGATTAATTCAGCACACAGCTGAGCTCCTTCTCTGAGCCAAGAATTGTGGAAGGTGCTGGCTGAACAGAGAAGAGTAAGCTTTGGCCTCCACCCTGGAGGCAGGCAGCTTAGTGCAGCCTAGTGGAAGGAGAGGGGACAGGTGTACCAGGGTTTCCTTTCACTTCTTCCTCCTCAAAGCACCTGACCCACTCACAGCCTTGGGCAGTGTTTTTCAACCTTTGTTATCTCATAGCATACTTGAACCTATAGTTAAACTTCCATACACACTTAAATTATGTTGATGATAAAAAAGAGTAAAAAAAGGAATATATTCACCGTGCTTTGAACTTCTTTTGGAAATAATTTAATTAATGCTCTTGAACAATTTTCGTGGCACACCTAAGACTCTCTCATAGCAGTATACCTGGAGGCAAAATCACTTCTCTGCACACTTGGCAGTGACTTTCCCACGACTATCGCTCTGCTACAGCCCAGACGTGCTGGTCACGCGTCTACCTGTTCGTGGAATAGAGTTCATATTCCAGGCGTCTAGGATGTTTTTGTCATAGTTATTTCTAATTTTATTACGTTTTGTTTGACAAGTCCTACTGCATGCAAGTGATTATTTTTTACATTTACTTTCCTCATGGCCTTGCATTTGGTTAGTTACAACAAGCACTTCATGAGACTTACTTCAGTAACTTCCAATTCAGGGTGGTTTTACGTGGACTCTCAGTTTTTGATGTTCTTTTGAGGAATGAAAGTTTTGGTCATTTCTTTGGGAATCTTATGATTGTTGAGGGACTGCGCCAGCATGAAAACTCTGAGACCATAGCTGGGCAAGGCATGCCCAGCTAGCTGGCCTCTGGGGAGCAGGGACTTCACCAGCTCACGTGGCAGATGGTGGTTGTGGAAGGCTGGTGGCATGCACTCCTTCTGGCCTGGTCTGTGTCATGCACAGCAGAGGAGGAGTGTTCTGAGACAGGTGCCCCAACCGTGAATGTGTTTCAGAGGATTTGGTAGCAGTAGTAGGGGTGCTGCCTGCCATGTGGATGACTGGTCAGAACAAGAGACATACCGAGTCCACACTTCGGTGAACCTGGTATCTCAGTTTAGGTTATCTCAGCCAGTCTGGTTCATGAAGAAAAATTACCTCAAAGAAGCATTTGTTTTCATGGCTTTATATTATTTGGTTGTATACTTGGAAAAGTTTACCATTTTTTTCACAATGAACTTGGGCATTCTTGTTGTAGGAAATGAGTTTCTATGAAGAAAACTATAGTGTGCGCCATTTTACCTGTAGGAAAAAAAGAGGCCCATCTTTTTATTTTGGGGAAAAAAAAACTTTTTTTTTTTTTTTACTTAATACCATATTGACTTAATCAGTAATATGGAGCAGCGATGTGCAACTTTCCCGTTTGGGGCATTACACTCTCACTACGCGGCCTTTAGGAGTCGTGCTGATCTGTTCTCTGCAGAGTTTCCTTATCCGGCTGTTGTGGGTTTGGGTTGATAATCGGGACCACACAGTCATGTGAACTCAACGGTTTCTTCCTTGTCTGGTGTGCCTTCTATCTCATATGGAGTAGGTCTTCACTGTTCATTTTTCCATTTCCATGATTATTTTGTTCTCTCCTGCCTAGTTTTGCTTTGTTTTTTTCACTTAGCAAAACTTGGCTGAGCTCAAATTACATTGCAGTGGAGTGGGAAGGAATCCACTCATTCTTCCTTAAACTTATGCTGACTTCATGGGATTCCTTGAGGACCATTCCCAGAAATTTTATATTTCAGTGGGTTTTTTTGTTTGTTTGTTTGTTTGCTTGCTTACAGTCAATTTTCTTTTTATAATTTAACCCGTATCCTTGTGTTTGTGTATATCTGAGTACTCTGCTGTTTCATTTCAGTCTGTTCTGCTCTTGTTGGTCTTTTGACCCTCACGGGCAGCACACAGTGGGGTCAGACTGCAGCGGCTCCTTGGTATGGTCTGAGATGAAGTCCACTCAACAGGTCACACTGCCAGGCCCTCTGCTCCTGGCCTTTATGTACCTCTGCAGGGTCAATTCTGACTGCAGGCACACACATGCCACACCATGCAGCGTTTTAAATTATGTTGTTAAATGTCTGCCTTTTCACTTAGACACTAGTATTTGATCCATTCTAGAATCCTCTGAATCACAGTGCATGGGACACAGTCCATGTTTAGTCTAAAGTGCCTGTCCCTGTGCGTACCTACAAGAGTTGTACTGGGCTTTTCTTTCCTCAAATCTAAGGGGCCAGGCGAGCATGATGGTGTACCAGTTAAGTTAGTAAGGTGGAGGATTGCTCACTCTGTTGTCATTTGAGAGAAGCATTTCTTCAAGTTTGGTCTCTCTCTCTCTCTCTCTTTTTTTTGGTTGCAGTTTGGCCGGGGCTGGGTTTGAACCCAACACCCTGGGTATATGGGGCTGGTGCCCTACTCACTGAGCTACAGGTACCGCCCAGCTCTCTCTCTTTTTTTTTAAAGAAACATTTTATAAAATTTTTCAAAAGCTTTGTGTTGTCTCTAGCGGATTATAAGCTCCCTGAAGCTAAGGCCATGTCTTGATACCACCTCTTTCCTCTGCTCTGACCCTGCATGGGCATAGCCCTCTGCTGTGTCTCTGCGTGGGCAGCAGGCTTCCGCTGTGTCCATTTGTGAGCAGCATGCCTCTTTGCTCTCCCTGCATGGACAGCAGGCCTCTTCTGTGTCCCTGTGTGGACAGCAGGCCTCTGCTGTGTCCCTGCGTGGGCAGCAGGCCTCTGCTCTGTCCCTACGTGGGCAGTAGGTCCTCTGCTGTGTACCTGCATGGGGGGACATAATCACTCTTGCTGATTATGAGCAGAGCAGTAAGTGCACCTCCTAGCTGTCCTTCAAGTTAAGAGTCTGCGTTGGTCATGTTAGATGAGGGGCTTGTTTAGGTTTCAGAGCACATTGTATTTACCTCAGTAGCCACAACACATGGTACAGGACTGAATGTGAGGAGAAATTCGGTAGTTCTTGGTAGTTGTGTTGATTAATCTCCTTAGAAGAAAAGAACTTTATAAGCTACAGATGCAAAATAATGAGGTTGTAATTTGACGGGTCCCATGGACTGCATGTATTTCAAAAGGAAATGCAAATCAAGATTTGACATCCTCAAGTTGATGTCTGCACTCAAATTATGCATGTTGCTTTATTACTGAGCAAAGAGCATCTCTCTCCTTTCTTGTCCCTGCAGGTTGCCATGGCTGCTGTCGACAGCTTCTACCTCTTGTATCGGGAAATCGCCAGGTCTTGCAATTGCTATATGGAAGCTCTAGCTTTGGTTGGAGCCTGGTACACGGCTAGAAAAAGCATCACTGTCATCTGTGACTTTTACAGCCTGATTAGGCTGCATTTTATCCCGCGCCTGGGGAGCCGAGCAGACCTGATCAAGCAGTATGGACAGTGGGCCGTCGTCAGTGGTAACCTAATTTAAAGTCAAGATAATCTTTAAGTTGTATTTTAAGTCGGATACGTTTTCAAGGAGCCGTTGAATTTAATGTGATGTTTTCATGGGAATATACTGATAAAAGAACTAAAACATGTGACTTCTGCTCTGATTATGTTCATATTTTCTTACTGCCTTCATGTTAAGAAGAACTTGCCCCACGCTTCGATCCTCCTCACGCTGCTCCTCCCATTCCCAGGCCTACTCCCACCCCATTTCCTACTCTTTCCTTTTTGCTCTTTGTTTCAAAATTGTCCCTAGAAAGTACTTTCAGAAATGCTGCACCTATTTTGACTTTTAGTTTATCATTGTTTCCCAGAAAAGCCACATAGAAGATTAAAAACAGAGTCCTCCTGTGTCTCATAATCCATGTAATGAATGTAAATCACCACCTCATCTGCCTGTCAGGGTGGCTGGGAGAGTATTTAGCATGCATCGCTCACGTTATTGATCCATCTTGCAAATGCTAGCTTTATTTCTGGTGCAAAGTTTTCTCTGATTGAACCCAGCAGTGGAGGATCTAAGGACCTTTTGAAAAGGCACACCTCAAATGAACATACTTACTCTTCCTGGCTTGCATCGTAGGTGCCACAGACGGGATTGGAAAGGCCTACGCTGAAGAGCTGGCCAGCCGTGGTCTCAGTATTATCCTGATTAGCCGGAACAAAGAGAAGTTGCAGACTGTTGCTAAAGGCATAGCCGACGCCTACAAAGTGGAAACCGATATTATTGTCGCGGACTTCAGCAGCGGCAGGGAGATCTACACTCCGATTCGAGAAGCCCTGAAAGACAGAGACATTGGCATCTTGGTGAATAATGTGGGCGTATTTTACCCCTACCCCCAGAATTTTACTCAGGTCTCGGAGGACAAACTCTGGGACATCATAAATGTGAACATTGCCGCCGCTAGTTTGATGGTTCATATTGTGTTACCTGGAATGGTGGAGAGAAAGAAAGGCGCCATTGTCACCATCTCTTCTGGGTCCTGCTGCAAGCCCACTCCCCAGCTGGCTGCGTTTTCTGCTTCCAAGGTCAAGTATTGCTTTCTAGAAAATGAAACCCTAATGCAATAGAGTGTTAACTAACGGTCCGATTTGTTGAGCTGTTTGTCAGAAACTTATGTTTACCTATACTATATTTTTTCCCAATAAGCAAGTCTTTTCCTCCTCTCTGTTTTTACAGGCTTATTTAGACCACTTTAGCAGAGCGTTACAGTATGAATATGCTTCCAAAGGAATATTTGTGCAGAGTTTAATCCCGTTCTATGTAGCCACCAACATGACCGCACCTAGCAGCTTCCTGTACAAATGCCCGTGGTTGGTGCCTTCACCAAAAGTGTACGCACATCATGCTGTTTCTACCCTTGGAATTTCGAAAAGGACCACAGGATACTGGTCCCATTCTATTCAGGTAGTAGTGTGTTTTCAGGTCTCTTACATTAGGTTGATTCTTTGTAAACCTTTCCTTAAATCAGGAATCTGATTTAAATCTAATGTGAAAAGATGAGAATTGTAAATTCCAGTTTTTTAAATTTGACAACTCTTAATGATTTTGGTTAAGACATTAAATTCTCTTTTGTAGGATAATTAAAAATTTTCAAAAGTTCAACTTATGTGGCACCAAAAAGATGAAATATGCTGCTTTAATATAAGTGGATGGTAGGAGTATAAAAATACTAAGCATACTAAGTATACATGTGTATATATATATATATATATATATATATATATATAGGTGGGAATTTCAAAGTGAAAACATGATTCTTGTCTTCCTCGAGGGGCACCTCTAGTGTAATCCATAAAAACATAAAAAATACGTCTATAGTTTATGTAACCATTATTTCAAATAATATCTCAGTATATTCTTAGACTCATTTGTTCAAGAAACAGAATATACTTTTGTTTGTTTTTTTTTGTAGAGACAGAGTCTCACTTTATTGCCCTTGGTAGAGTGCTATGCCATCACAGCTCTCAGCAACCTCCAGCTCCTGGGCTTAGGCGATTCTCTTGCCTCAGCCTCCCCGGTAGCTGGGACCACAGGTGCCGTGCCACAACGCCCGTCTGTTTTTTGTTGCAGTTTGGCCGGGGTTGGGCTTGAACCCATCACCCTTGGTATATGGGGTCGGCGCCCTACTCACTGAGCCACAGGGGCCACCCAGAAACAGAATATTCTTTTAAGGTTCGTTGTTCAAGCATGACAAGGATTTGGGTCTTTTAGTATTTTAAAAAGTAACTTTGTATTTGAAATTGGGATTCTAAGTATTAGGGAGAAAATTCAATGATTTATTACAATTTGTGTTTCTTTGTCTTACAGTAAATGAATGTGCCCTAGTTTAGACATTTTTTTCAATATTGAGAGTTTTCTTAATTACTAAACAAATATTTTTGGGACTGTTTGCATAGAGGTTATTAGATTTATCACTAATAAATAAATCAACAGTTAATTTTTACTTTTAAGGAAAGATCTGGCTAAAGATTTCATTAATAAGAAACGGTTTTATTTAAGTGGTCATTTCCAGGTCCTGTACTTACTTGAGAAAAGCAGAGGAATCTACAAAGTAGTCTTAGAAGCCACTGGACCTGACGTTTTCTTAGAGTTGAATATATAAGGCGAGGCAACGTAGCTCACACCTATAATCCTAGCACTCTGGGAGGCCTGAGCTCACAAGTTCTTGGCCAGCCTGAGCCAGAGTGAGACCTCATCTCTAAAATAGCCGAGTGTTGTGGTGGACACCTGTAGTCCCACTACTTGGGAGGCTGAGGCAAGAAGATATCTTGAACCCAAGAGTTTGAGTTTGCTGTGAGCTGTGACCCTACGGCACTCTACCAAAGACAACAAAGTGAGACTCTATCTCAAAAAAAAGAAAAGAAAAGAAAAGAAATAGAATGGGGTTAGATGGAGTAGATATTTTAACTGTGTTCATAAAACTCCAACATTTTAATCAAAATTAAACTTTTCTTGAGAATATATTTTTCTGCCTAGAAATTCTGTCAAGGTGATTTAATTCCTAGAGTAGTGTTCTGTATAAAGTTAAAACTTTCCATTTTTTCCTATTCCATTCTCTTAATTTTATTTTACTAAAATTATTTTCAGGATTATCTTTTTTTTTTTTTACAATTTTACAGCAAAGATTTGATTCATCAATTGCTGTTTGTCCATAGCCTCTTTCTCTAATAGTTTTTGCTACTAATTTTTCTTTTGTCATTATCATTTCTTCTTAATACAATTTGTGCAAGTTACAGAAACCTAAATTTTATCAAGATTTCAATCCTGTGTCAATCTTAAGCCCCGCAAGAAAGAAGTTTGATACGTCAAACATGACATGAAGTTGTGTTTTGTGCAGTTTATTCTAGTTAGTCTCCTATATTATATATTTATCTCTTGACAAGATATGATGGTAGATTGAATGTGAAGGCCTGAAGGAAAGGAAGAAGCGAAACATACTCTCAGGTTCCTAACTAGAAATTCAGTGGTGCCATTTACTGAGATGGATAACACGGAGGCAGAGCTCAGATTTGGGGAGAAATAATCAAAGTTGTGCACATGCTGGCTTTGAAGGCCCTGGAAATATTTGGAAGAAGTGAAGGTGGCAGCTGTGTAGTGGGGAGCTCGGGTGAGGCGGGTGTATGGGAGTTGAAGGTTTGCAGGGTGTCAGCGTTTAGTTGGGTGGCAACCGTGGGGCAGTGGCGTCATCCAAGGAGAGCAAGTGGAGAGGTGAAAAGAGTAGAGTCTCAAGGGCCTGCAGCTTCTAGAGGAAGGAGACCCAGCAACAGAGACTGAGAGGCATTCTAGGAAGCAGCAGAGCGTGGCTCCTAGACGCCAAGGGGAGAGGGTTTTGAGGCAGAGGGAACAGTCTTCAGTGTGATGCCAGCCGTCATGTAACATAGGAACAAATAGTGGCATGTCTTAGAACTCTCTGGTGACCTCCTCTATGAAAGCAGTTTTGGAGGCCTCTTAGGGAGAAGGCAGGTTGCCTTGAGTTGACAAGTGTGTGGGCGATGGGGCTGTGGTGCGCATGTGCAAGGTGAGCATCTTTAAGAAATGAGGCTGTACAGTGAGTACGGTGTGGGGAGTGGGCCTAGGGTGGCCTCCCGCTTGCTTGTTAGTTTATTCAAGTTAGAGAGAGTTGACTGTAATTACATATGGGAGAGACAGAACATGTGTAGAAGAAAGGCTTAAAGCCAAAGGAGCAAAGTCATGGTTCCTAAGGAAGTACAGGGCAGGATTGAGGGCAGCATTAGGAAGTGGCCCGGGTTTGGAGAACAAGCAGGAAGTGCTGGAGTCCACCTGCAGCAGTGGGACTCGGTCTGATGGGAGGGGCTGCCTGAGTGGGGATGCAGGCCCAGGCTTGCAGGGAGTGGGGAGGTTTGAAGTAACAATCAGGAGGCCAGGAGAGTGGGATGCCTGGGGGCTTTCAGAGGGTCACCTCTCAGCGGGAGGCCCCATGGGGCTTGGCAGCCAGCAGTTGATGGTGGCGTGGGTTTGTGGGTTTTATCGTCTGTGTAGCTTTGTCTGCAGGACTCAGTGTGTTTCACATGTAGTACTTTGTGTCCTACAGCCCTTCAAAGAGGCAAGCTGGAGGTATTTCACAGTGTTTCACGGGGAACTAAATGTGTCCCGGGATCCTTTCTGAGTCTGTGTAAAAAGAGGCTAGTTTTGATCAGCTTGCGAGGCTACCTGGCTGGTGCCTGAGCTGTCCTCACCTCCTTTCACAGACGCTCTTTCTGCACCTTTGGAGTAACTCCAGTGTGAGGATCCTAGCTCATGCACCTTTCCATCCTCCTCATTCCCATTCGTTTCTTAACATCTTAGGTTCCACCTGTCACAGTTTCTGGGGAGTGCATGATGTTTACATTTTAACACATTGTTAACCAGCAATTCTACGCTGAAACTATCTCCATGTTACAGGGTAACTCGTGACTAGTCAGTGATGTGTTAATTACCAAGACTTAATTTCTAACACTCAAAACAGGTGCCTGTACTGTTGACTCTTCTATCATCTAGGGGTCCCCAAGTCTCACTGAGTAGTGGACACTTAAGGTGCTGCACCACACTGACAGCCATCGTTGGCTTTGGTCACTGAGTAGCAGCTTCCTTCTTAAATCTGGACAGACTGCTCAGGACCCCTGAGTCTGTCCTATGTGGATAGAGCCAAAAAAAAAACCCTGAAATCCATCATAGCCTGTACCTCCCTCTCTTACTTGAGTTTGGGAGCTCCCTCCCGGGGCTCCATGCCTTTCTCCCAGCTGTGCAGTCTACATGAATCAATGAGGTTAGTGCCTTTAGACTGTCTACCAGTACCCAGAGCAGTGTTTTTCAACCTTTTTTATCCCATGGCACCCTTGAGCCTATAGTTAAACTTCCATGGCACACTTAAATTACCTTGATCCAGAAAGTTAAGCAATATGCTTATTGTGCATTGAATTTCTTTCAAAAATAACTGAATTATCTTCAAATTTTTTCTCAGTGTGCCTAAGATCCTCTCACGGCACACTAGGGTGTGGCAGCACACCATCTGAAAATTACTGACCCAGAGGATTACACTCTCTCCTTTTCCTTTGGGGCTTCCCGCTAAGATCTTTCTGATCTGCCCTGCTGCCCAGGGTGCTGAGACCTCCCTGGAGTGAGGCAGAAACGGTGCCCGTTCAGTCAGCATGTGTGCTCCGTGGGCATTTGGCAAAACATATCTTGATGCTGAACCCCTGAAATAGATGGTTGTTTATGAATGGAAATTTAAAAAAATAGATTTTTAGGCTAAGTGCGGTGGCTCACACCTATAATCATAGCACTCTGGGAGGCTGAGGCAGGTGGATCACCTGAACTCAGGAGTTTGAGACCAGCCTGAACAAGAGTGAGACCCCCCCATATCTACTAAAACCGGAAAAATTAGCCAGGCGTTGTGGTGAGTGCCTGTAGTTCCAGCTACTCAGGAGGCTGAGGCAAGGGGATCGCTTCAGCCCAAGAGGTTGAGGTTGCTGTGAGCTGTGATCCTATGGCACTCTACCTAGGGTGACAGAGTTAGACTCTGTCTCAAAAATTAGCAAATAAAACCCCTAGATTTTTAGATGCTGATTCCATCCCCACTAAATGAACATGCACAGGGGGCTCTGATGATGTAGCCTGTCTCAGTTACCTACAGGTTTCAGGGTGACCCTATGGATAGGTCCTCCTAGGGGACTATAAAAAGATTCTTTTTATCCCCTTGATTTATCTATTCTTGATTTAGAATGCTTTGCTTTAAGGAATGAGCTCCAAGGAGGAATATCCATATATTAGTATTTTCCCACAAGTCCCTGGCTCTTTAAGAAAGCCAAGAGGCCATAGTTACTTCCCCAGTCCTGGGCCCCTGTCTCCAAGGTGACTAACCTGGAGCCTCTGGCTGGGAACAGCTGCAGCTCCAGGACTGTCACAGGCAGTTAGTGATATGAGTCCCCTCCTTACACGGTTTTGCTCTCTGGAATTGCAGAGTAACCTGTGTCCCTTTACTGAGAAGAGGGTTGGGTGAGCTCGGCTATCTTACATCTGTTCAGGGCTAGAATGTCAGTATTTGGCGGGGGCCTGTCCCTCTCTCTTCCTTAATAAGGGTGTTAGAACTTCCGCTCAGTCTTAGACAGATCTGTCCGAGCAGCACAGAGTTTCTCCACTGCAGCACTGTTGGCATTTGGGACAGACAGGGACAGTCCCTTGTTGGGGGCTGGGGCTGTTCTGTCCTCTGCCTCCTAGATCCTAGTCACACTCTCCCCACAGTGGGACAACCCAGAATGTTTCCTGACGCTGCCATATGTCTCCTGGGGGACAGTGGCTCTGCTGGAGACCAGAAGCATCAACAGAACTGCTCTGGTTCCCTGAGCTTCCTCATCACGTGTCCATACAATGAACCCTGGTGTTTCTAATTCAGTTTTCCTTAACTTTGCTCTGTCCTGCCTCTCAAACAACCCCAGTTTTCTCATACAGTACTAACCACGTGAGCATCTCTCAATTCCACCTGACTTGTTCCCCAAATTAATGGTTTTGTAATTTGTAACTAGTGAATATACTGTTTGTGTCTCACGAAGTAAAGAGGGAGTGGAATGACTACATGCAGGTCTGTCAGCCTCATTAGAGAAAAGGGGTGGCTAGGTGGTGACCGTGTTTCTGTTCCCCATGGAATCCAGGGTAGGATCTTATGCAAAAACAGGTGTCCAGTACTAGCGCTCAAGGGCTTTTCTTTTGTTGTAGTTAATATGATTAGTGGCTATTTGTTTAATTAAAGTATATGTTGATCTGTGTACTTGTACTTTAATGTTGATGGCCTGCAGTTCTAACCTTACAACCTTTGTCTCTTTCATTTTAGTTTCTTTTTGCACAGTATATGCCTGAATGGCTGTGGGTGTGGGGAGCAAGTATTCTCAACCGTTCCTTACGTGAGGAGGCCTTATCCTGCAGAGCATGAATCCGTGGGCGATCGTTTGAGAAGTTTCACCAACTCGTAGGAATCTACAGTATTCCGACATTTGGAAAAACATATTTATCTTACGTATTTTCTTTTATTACCTATTATTTAGCTTACTGTTGAGTCATCATTTGTAAAGTAAGCATAACACTTTCAGAGAGTCCTGAGAAAAAGCCTCAAGGGCCATGTGGGTGGCCAGGAGGCAGTGACAACAAGGCATGGAGCTGATGGAGGAGACGCAAATTAATTTTGATGCTTTTTTCCTAAGTTATTCAAATATTGTATCATTTATGGTCTAGGAGCCACAATGATCTAAATATTGAAGTATACTTATAATATGACTTGTCAGCTCTTAAAATGTCAGATTTTTTTTCAAGGGAAATGGCCTATTTCACTAGATGAGTTATGGTTTAAAAAAAAGATTACTGAAGTATTATTTTATAACTAAGATCGCTGTTTAGCTGTAAAAATCTGTGTGTGTTATATTGCATAGCTCTAGTTGTTATAAAAATGCTGCACTTCAATTGATACTTCACTGGAGAACTGTGTGTGTTTGTGTGTGTCTGCCTTGTGTCTGAACAACTTTATTTATGGTTACATTATTTTTAAAAGATTTTTTTGTCAAGATGACTTAATGTAGGAACTTATGGGATATTAAAAACCTAAATTATTCCTTTTCATAGTAAACACGCCTATCAAATTTTGTGCTATAGGTTTGCTACATATAACATCCTACATTATGTTTTGGTTTTATTTTGTTACGTTTTCATATCTACTATGGAATGAATTCATTCCTTGATTTGGATATGTAATGGGCAACCCACAGTCATCTTTCAATTTATAAAATA
This sequence comes from Nycticebus coucang, assembly GCF_027406575.1. Classification (NCBI taxonomy): domain Eukaryota; kingdom Metazoa; phylum Chordata; class Mammalia; order Primates; family Lorisidae; genus Nycticebus; species Nycticebus coucang. Next base: position 180,457,495 of record NC_069781.1, on the reverse strand, counting down.
ATTATTGTGGATATGTAGTGATTTCTTAGCCTATGACCCATTTTATAACTGAAATTTAGCCCATTAGAGCTTGTTATATCTGGTTTTCATGTATTTTTGTATGTAATATTATTCCATTCCAGTAGTATTACTAATATAAATATCAAGTATGGAACAGTAGTTCAAATGTTGGACAAATTATGTGTGTGGTGTGTGATGTGTGTTGAAGTAATAAGTTAGCAGCTCATTTTTGGCTCATGTAATGGATTTATGCGTTATAGTGACTACTACGGTCCGTGTGAAGATGATTAGGCACAGACCCCCCACAGTATGGGTCCTCAGTGAAACCTACTGTGAAATGTCTGTAGTTCAGGTCCTATAAAGCCAACCATTTTGGAGGACCACATACCCAGTGCTTTGAAAACTGTAAGTCACTATCTAACGATGACAGTATGTGCATATTTACAGTTCAGAGCTTAGCATTGTGGTACTGCTACAGAAGCTAGGAAGTTGGTTTAAAGTCTGGACTTCAGAGGCATTGTTTTCTCGTGAGGTGATAATTCTGTTACAAGCAGGCCTTAGCACACTTTTATGCAATGCACCCAGTTTTGCCCCTAACATTGCCTACAGTATTTCCAGATGTGACTTGTGCTTAGAAGAGTTTAATGGTCAACCTCAGAAGCTCTTCCATATGTAGAATCATGTCTTCAAAACATAAGGTGTAAAAAACTACACAGTTGGAGATACTGTGTAACACCAGAAGTTTTGATGGTGTTATCTTGGAATCCTCTTGACTTCATGCCACTTTGTCATGAACTTTAATTGACGTGTAATAAACAATAGCAACTTCATGTAAAAATATTGTCAGATAGTTACATGTAAGGTTATGTGGTCCAGTCATGTCTTAGATTTTTAAATTAGGTATGGAATCATTGTTATGTGATTAGAATAAGTAAACAAACCTTGTTAGTGATGTTTTAAAATTCTGTCCTTGGGAGGACATACAAGGTAAACATGCTTAATTGGTGCAAATGTGGTACTTGGGAGGACATACAAGGTAAACATGCTTAATTGGTGCAAAGTTGTCTGTAGCTTCAGTGAAAAATCAAGACTGAGAGTTTCCTTAGGTTTTTTAGTTTTCATAAAATGCCTTTTCCCCCCCCAGAGCTCATCTGAAAGTTAATTGAACCATTGTGGATGGGGTTTCTTATTAAGAATATGGGAAATATGAACCTTTGAAAATTAAAATGTGAATTGAAAGTTTAACAATAAAAGCAGTCACATCTGTTTCCTTTGGAGGAGGTTTTATTCCCAATGTTTATAAGTTTGATTGACTGGAAAGAGAGATAACTTTTTCTCCACTCATACAATGATTACAAAAAGTAAACCTGTGAACATCTATGGTCATAATTCATCAAAAGCTGATGCTTTACTAACAAGATTATATATAACAATATGCCTAGTAAGTCTTTTTAACTTGAGATAGGAGTCTTGCTGTGTTGCCCAGATTTGACTCAAACTCCAGGGCTCAAGTGATCTTCCCACTTCAGCCTACCAAGTAGCTGGTACCATAAGCATGTACAATTGTGCTTGGCTATCTAATAAGTCTTTGAAGCTACTGAGTTGATTTCTTGATCATTCTTCTGTTAGGTTGAATAAGATTGATTTGCTCATTGAATTTAACAATGCAAAGATCACTGGGTATTTTCCCATGAGCCATGTCATTCGAATGGTGGAGATGAAAGCTATTATTTGGCAGTGGTGAAGTTCAAGAAAGAGTGGGAAGAAAAGCAGAGACAACTCTTAGGAGACTGTTTTGTTTTTTTCTAAACTCAATTATTTAAAATCTTGTCACATTTGGGAAGTATGTCCTCAGTCTTGACATTCTGTGTCTTCCAAAACCAATTCCAGTCTGTCTTGTGTCTGTCATTGTGATGCTCGTGTTACTTGAACACAAGCATCACAATAATGGTCCCAAGCTTCTGCTTTCTTTTTTCCCCAAGGTTGCTTGGCAGGAAGTTCTTCTTGCCTTAAAGAACTTGAAGTTCTTCTTGCCTGTTCTTCCTGAAGACCACTGAAGTGCAGGCTGCTGGGAAGGCTTGAGACTCTCAGTGGAATGATGGGATGGGGGTATGCAGATAGCTCATTAGTGGCTGGATGGGCAGTGGGATCAGTCTGAAGCCTCTTTTGGATGAGAGAGGTGGCCAGGGGGTTGAGGTGCTGGGGAATCTTAATCCAGAGGTAGGTTTCTTTTAGACAAGAGGCCTCAGAAAGTGCTTTGCCTGCTAGCAAGGTAGGTTCAGTGTACCCAGTGGACCACATGTCTGCCTCAAAACTGCCCTTTCTTGCTTAGCACCTACACAATTCAGAATCCCACCCAGGATTGGTCTCACTCTGCTACCCATCATACTTTAACTTGTGTTGCCAGTCCAAAGTCCTGTTTTTATTTCCAGATCCTTGTTCAGGAAAAGGTTGTCTAGCTTGAGGTCCTGGTGAATAGCCTGGCTTCAGTGTGACTGGTAGCCAAGGACAGTCTGTTTCGGGTAGTAGTGCCCTCGGACATGGTCAGTATTTTCCTCTTGTGCCGCTCCAGGAGAGACCTCAAGTGGCAGAGCTCCAGAAGCACGAAGTTCTTGTCCTCAGAAAAGTGGTAACCTAAGACATGCTGGTGGGTGACGCTGGAGGTGAGTGGGTATCTCCATGGATGTCTTCTCCTCGTGTGGGTTGAGCAGCAGAGACATGATCTTGCCCTGCTTGGTGTTTGCCTCCAAGATTTCGAAGTTTTTGTAAAGCTGTCTTTGCCCAATAAAAGCTGCCTGCACATAGCATGGCTTGCTGCACAGGTCAACTAGGCCTCTGGGATCTCTTTCACCGGTAGATCAGTTGCCCTGACCCCAGGAGCCACAACTCCAGAGAGGCTTTCCCCAGGTCAGTTGATGCCTGTACCATTGGCTATTAGTTTTTATTTCTATTTATTTTTTGTTGTTGCAGTTTGGCCGGGGCTGGGTTTGAACCTGCCACCCGTGGTATATGGGGCCGGAGCCTTACCCACTAAGCCACAGGTGCTGCCCAGGGTATGATTTTTTAAAATAAGTTCATTTGAAAAAAAATTTACTTACTTATGGAATTGTAGGTGCTTAGTTCTATACATGTACACAAATTTAGTAAGTTATTTTAGAGATCACAGTGGTAGAAAAACCACGGGTGGTTGACCAGGATCTTGTAGCTCAGTCTTTCTTAGTAGATCTCCCAGTGACTTCTCTCTCCCATGCCCAGCTCCCTTCATTTTATAGGCATTCTCAGGAACTGGCAGTATTATCCTCTTCCCTGCTTTGGGGCTTCACTGTCACATGACAAAGGGTGCTTGCAATTCACTAGTCTACCCCAGTTCCTAATAGCAGGGCTGTGTATTCAGTGGGATAGTGACTAACTGTTAAAAAGGACCCTGAACAAGATTAATTTACCCAAGGAACAAAATGGCAGTCAAGTTTAAGATCATATGTATTACGTAGTGGCAGAAGAAAGTGCTTATCTTTTAAAATTTGCAAATGGCAAAAAGTCAAGAATTCTCTGGAAGTTAGTAAAATCACATGAGATCTGAGTCGGGAAAGGATTTAAGAACCCACCACCATTTCATTGAATAGTGTGAGCCAAGCACATAATGTGTGTTTCATTTAACCCTCATTGAGGAAGCTGATTAAACAACTTGCTCAACATTCTAATACAAAATAGATGTCGATAGTAGGATATGGTAATTGTAATTCTGTATCCATTTCGTTAAAGCAATTGTGTAGAATCATGTTGAGGAGATGCAGTGCAGTGAGTTTTGATTTTTTTTTTTTGTCATTGGTGCCATTCAGCATCACCACAGTGCGGTGGAAAGTTCAGAAAAGATATAAATCAGTTTTATCTGACTGTAGCGCAACGCTGCCCACCAGCATTACTTGAAAGTGTTTTCCGTTTTGCCAGTATCAAGTGGGGGCCAGTTCAGCATGTAGACTGAAAACAACCCGTCATTCTACTATCTGGGTCACCCAGATATTTGAGGGGACATGTTGGTCCTTGTTTGTTCAGAAAGGTAAGGATTTAGCATTAGAAAAATCCCCCGTTTTTCAAAGCGCAGGTACCCCAGCAGCAGGTGTGCACTGGGCCATTAGGGGGCCCTCTCAATAGGCCGAGCCCGTGAGGGTTTGGAAAATCGTGTAGAAGGGATTTGGGGGTTGGTCAGGCCGGAGTCAGACTGTTCAGGATTCCAGCCCTCCCCGGCACCTTAGCTGCCACACGGTAAATAGCGATGTCTGGAGTAGGTGCCGGGTGGTGGTGGGGATACCATTAGGCGAGGCGTGTGGAGTCCGAGCTGCCCTGGCTGGAAGAACCATGAGCTTGACGTGCACACGGACACCTGCGGGAACGGCCAGCGCTGGAGAAACAAGCTTTCAACACGTTTAGGGCAAAATGCTCACCTACAGCGGAGCTTTTCGCCAGGGTCGCCCTGGCTCAGCTCAGCCTTTTTCAGGCCTGTTCCCAGCCTCCGAACTTCCGGCCTCAAAGCGCTGCGGGTCACAAACTCGCAGGTTAAGACCGTCGGTTCCCCTGGGCCAACCACCGCCGCAGAGCGACTTGGCCACGCCCCTCCTCTCCCGCCCCTATCCTCGGCCTAGGGCCCTAAATGTCGCGAGACCTTTCTTCTTTCTTTATTCCCCCCCACCCACCCAAGCCCGGGTGCGCCCAGAGCGCGCACGCAGGCGTGGAGCACGCAAGGCACGCACAGGGAGGCCGGCGCTCCCAGCTGCGGGCCTCTCTCCCCGTGTCTCGCGGTGTCGCGAGAGTTGGGAGTAAACAGCCCCGAATGGAGAATCTCGGCGTGTTTGCTGCGGAGGCGCCGTTATCCCGAGGCCGCCGAACCCGAGCTTGAGGCGGTCCAGGTACGTCAGCCGCCCGCGCGCTCCAGGGTGTCGGTGCTCGAGGCCCCGAGGCCGCGCCGGCCGGGCCGGGTCTGTCCCCGCGCTGCTCGGCCGGCGTCGCGGTGCCTGGGCCGCGCGGGGCAGGTAGGCGTCAGCGCGCCGGGGTCCGCGGCAGTGCGTCCTGGGACCTCGCGCGACAGCCTCGGCCGCGGCTCACGGGATGCCGGTCCTGCCGGCCCGCTCTGTAGGTTGGCACGGTTTGGTAGCTTACTCGGTTTCATTATTTTCTTTACATGAAATAAAGGCTAAGGGAGAGAAGTAATATGCCCGAGTCTGGCTTTGAGCCTAGGCAGACATGTAATTCTAGGTGTGCTTGCAGGGAGGTCCAGGTATCAGATTTTGAGTGGCCTCAGTTCTTTGCCATATCTCAGCCTGTGCAAACTGCGCTACTGATTTTTTTTTTAAATGCAGTTTAAGAAACCTGTGGACAAGTTGGGCACGAGACAATGTTCGGCGAACTCTGAGAGCCAGAACGCCGTTTAAAACTATATGGGATCTTAAAATCTTGGCATGGTTGTGCTACCTAAGACTGCTGTAGATCGTCAGCATTTCTATACAGACGTTCAACCCCTTGTTTTGAGTAGAACCCATGGCAGTCTTGACCTGTTTATCTACATGCTTTAAGTTAAATATTTACATTTTCTTTAGATTCTAAATGATACTTCCAGCGAGACCTCAGAGTTCAGTTCTGGAGACTAACCCTGTAGTCTTCACTGTGCTAGTAAGCTTCTCATAACTTGCGGGTCTCAGTTAGCATGTACATAAAAAGGGCTTGGAGAAAAGCAGTAATTCTTCCGAACTTTTAAATCTTCAGAACCCTTTTTATTATTTTTTGATGCGAGAGCTTTGAGATAGAATTTTTGTACTATAAAATTCATTTGCTTTAAGAGTACTATGCAGGTTTTTTTGGTAAGTGTACAGAGTTATGCATTCGTTACCACAGTCACTTCTGGAATGTTTCCATCACCCCAAGAAGACTCCTGGTGCCTATTTACAGTCAATACCCATTTCCAACCCCAGCCCCGGTAACCACTAATCTACTTTGCCTCTTTTACATTTGTTTTTCCTAAGTATTTCATATATTCAGATGGAATCATATGCGGCCTGTTATGTCTGGCTTCTTTCACTACCATGTTTACAGCGTTTTATCCACATTGTATCACGAATCAATTAGTATTTCTTTCCTTTTTGTGGCTGAATATTGTATGGATGTATGACATTTTGTATAACCATTCATGTAGAACACCTTTTGCAAGTAAAATTTTATTCTAGGTTCCAGCGTATAATGCAGGTGACAGAAGAGCTGTTTATTGGGGGCAGGCCCTGCGGCCTCAGCCAGACTCTTTCCGTTAGGTCTCTACTACACTCCTCAAGCATCTCATGTAGTCAAGAGTTGGCCAATTCCGTGTAAAAAGGGCTTTTTTTATGCATTGCTTGTGGAAACTTGGACCACCTAGAGATGAAGCAGGTTCTCTTCTGGTCAAGAGGTTTTTAACATTTCCCTTCAAATTCGGTCTCTCAAATATGTTCTTTGATTCTTTTTTCTACTGGTCTAATGGTAGATAGTTCTTGCCCGCTGCTGCCTTATTTATGTGGCAGCCACAATAAGTACCACTAATAATTAGAATAAGAAAACTCAGGAAACCTGAAGGCTAAAGTAAACTGTACATTGTTCTCATTAGTGCAGCAGAAATCTGTTTGAAGAAATGATTTAAAGTAAAGTGAGAAAGGTATGAAGTTTGGAGGTGCCTTGTGTGGCCAGCTAATACTAGATGAGTAAAGAATAAGGGAAGTGGAAAAGGGGACAGTAGTGACATGTGCGAAATAGCAGGCAAGAAAGACACCACAGATTTTGGGTGTGTGTGTATTTCTTCCCTGTTTGTTACATTTTGAGTAAAGGTGTGATCTAGTCTGGTGAAAAAATAAAACAACCCTCCAAAACACCATTGCAGACCAAGGTTTCTTACTCTTGGCTGTATTGACACGTAGGTCTGAATGAAAATGCAATTTTTTTTTTACTACAAGACAAACTGATAGAAGAAATAGTCAGGCATAAGAGTACACCTTTATTTTTAAGATAGTGCGGTTGGGCATTGCTTAATTGTTAGCCTGTTAAACACTGGCAATACAGCCAAATATGCAATTAGCTGTGAAAGTGGTAGTTTTCAGCCAACTTTTAATGGAACTAGATAATACCCTTCATAGTCTAAGCACAACTCAGTCTTCTCTGGAGCTATTCTAGTAAACTAGTTTATTAAAAAGCAAAGCATAGGTGCACAATTAGATGATTATTGGGTGATACAAGTTATTTCCTCTCACCTTAATTATATTCTTTAATTATTTTCACAGAAATAATTTCCAGTGTATTTTCGTTATACTCAGAAATATAATCTTTGTTATTTCTTTTATTATGCAAATTATAAGTAGGGGACTCTCAGAGATGCAAGGAATGGTCATTGCTAGCTAGACCAGTTGCTTGTCCACTTGATACATTTCCTCTACTTTGTCTTCCTTTTACACTGTATATCTCATTGAATCTTGTTCCCAGTATTTACGATTTGAACTGTCTTTTCCATTTAGTATTTGATGTCAAATATCTTTTCATTACACCTGGATTAGAGGTGTAATCATACTCGTGGAAAATCCATAGATCTGGAAAATACCATCTTTTAAGGCTGTCCTTTGTATGGAAAGATAACTAAGTCTTCTGTATAAAGAATTTATAGAAATTCAATCCAGTCAGCATTTTGTGGATCCAGTCACAGTCCCAAGTAGGCTCCATGAGTTACGTGATACTACAAATGGTAATAAGCATGTTCAGAATGAACTGTCTAAAAGCTTAATATTTTCAAAGGGTATCTTTTCCTCAGGCTGGAAGGTAGCTGTAGACAGATTTATGAGAGTGATTTCTAGGAGATGGATCTCTTTTAAGCTCTACCATATTTACAGATAAAACTAAACCTAACATGTTTGAATGTTTGTGTCACTGTTACCAGTAAATGTGATTTTTTCTTTAAATTTTATTTTTAAAAGTTAATATTAAAGTGGGCGGCGCCTGTGGCTCAGTGAGTAGGGTGCTGGCCCGTATGCCGAGGGTGGCGGGTTCAGACCCAGCCCCGGCCAAACTGCAACAGAAAAATAGCCGGGCGTTGTGGCGGGCGCCTGTAGTCCCTGCTGCTCGGGAGGCTGAGACAAGAGAATCGCGTAAACCCAAGAGTTAAAGGTTGCTGTGAGCAGTGTGACGCCACGGCACTCTACCCGAGGGCGGTACAGTGAGATTCTGTCTCTACAAAAAAAAAAAAAAAGTTAATATTAAAGTATTTAATGTTTTATCTAATTGTAAAAATACCATGTGCTCCATATAAAAAGATAAATAAAATAGAACACAGCAGAAAATAGCTTTCTATAATTATACTACTGAAAGGCAGAACTACTGTTACCATTTTGGTATGTACCTTTACATGTTACTTTTTTCCTATCCACATAGACACATTTTGAAAAGTAAAAATGTGGATCATAATAGTATATGAACTACTTAGTATTTTATTAGCATTTTACCATATTCCTATTGCTGCTGTAACAAATTACCACAAACAGTGGCTTAAAACAAAACAAATTTACTATCTTACGGTTCTGAAGGTCAGAAATCCAAAATCAGTCCCCTGGGCTAATGTCAAGGTGGTAGCAGGTCTGGTTCCTTTTGGAGGCTCTCAGAGAATCTATTTCCTTCTCTTTTTCAGTTTCTAGAAGCCACCTGGATTTTTTGGCTTGTGACTTCATCCTTGAATTACTTCAGCTTCTTTCTTCCATCTCCACGCCTCTTACCCACTCTGGATCTCCTGCCTCCCTCTTAGAAAGAGCCTTGTAATTACACTACACACTGTGGTGCTTAAACTAACATTCACAGTTTCTAGGGCTTAGGTTGTGGACATCTTTGGGAGGACCATTATTCATCAGTACCACAGGAACATAGTTTTAAAATTGCTGCATAGCATTCTATGGTATGGATGACCTGTAATTATTTAGCTAGCCTCCTGTGATCGCACATTTAGATGGTCTTTGATTTTCCCAGTTATAGTTTTGCAGTGTGTATCCTTGGATGTAAATCATTGTGTGCTTTCAGATTTTGGATTGAATTCCTAGGAGAGATTTTAGAAAAGCAGGTCACCTGTTGCTAAAGAGCATAGCTAGAACACCTGAGTGTGTGGGGACTTTCCCTCTCACTGGCTGTGTGGCCTCAGGCAAATTGCTTAGCTATTTTGGTCCTCAGTTTTCTCGTCTGAAAATGGGGGTGATAACAGGTTGTTGTGAGGATTTAAATGAGTTAATACATGCAACTTATTTAGACTAGCACTTGTCAGAAACACTTAGTGTTTTTGTTATTACTGGATTAGACCAAAAGTGTTTTCTGTCCCTTTCTAAGGGTTTTAATATATATTAGCAAGTTGTCATTCTAAAAGAGTGTAAGTTTTTTATATTCGCTAGAAACATATGGAAAGTACTTACTACATTGGGTTTGTTGACTTCTTAAACATGATTTGTATTATATACTGGGTGCCTCAATATTTTGGGGGTCAAAATGTTACTTGATTTGTATAAATGGAAATCATAGAAAAGTGAGGTTAATTTTAATAGAAATTTACTTTACCATAAATCTTTTTTTTTATTGTTGTTGCAGTTTGGCCAGGGCCAGGTTCGAACCGGCCACCCTGGGTATATGGGGCTGGCACCCTTGAGCCACAGGTGCCACCCTACCATAAATCTTTTTAGGAATTTTGTCAATTCCCTAGAAAGAGATATTTTTAATTTCCCTTTAGCTAGGTCAGTCCCATCTGCTGGGCTGTTTGGAAGTCATTGTATATAACAGGTTATGGTGTAAGTCTGCCTGATGGGATTTGTAGTCTGGTTATGCACACAGTGTTCAGGACTGACAAAGGCTAGGACAGGAGGCTTACAGTTGCCCCCATTGCCACTTCTAAAATTTGAATACCCCTCAGCCTAGTGCATGTCTGGCAACTGAGGCTAAATAAAGATTAACTCATTTTTTCTGCATAGTTTAGAAACAGTCTGAATCTAACAGAAAGATGGGTTAGTATAGTATGAAAGCTTTTTTTTTCTCTGAACCATTTGAGAATAAATTGCAGACCTGCTGCTATAGTGGGCATTTCCTTAAAGCAGTGGCTTTCTTATGTAATCACAGCGTAGCTGTCAAAATTGGAAAATTAGCCTGTAATGGATACATCACCACTGTCTAATCCACAGGCAGGCCCATTCAGGTTTTGCCAGTTGTTCCAGAATGTCCATTACAGCACATGGATCAGTTCAGAATCATGAGTTGCATGGTCTCTTGAGTCTCCTGCAGTCTGGAACAGTATCTCAGTCAATCCTTGGCTTTCATTATCTTGGTACTTAGGACAATTTTAGCCAGTTATTTCATAGACTGTCTCTGATTTGGGTTGGTCCGCTGTTGCCTTGTGATTTGACTCCAGTTGTGTGTCTTTGGCAGGTACCTCCCAGCAATGGTGCTGGGCTCTTTTTAGTGCAGTTGCTCGGATAGACCTGCACCCTTTTGTCCCAGTGCTGGTCACCTTGGATGACAGTGAAGCTTCTCTGCTGTGAAGTTACTTTATTCCCCCTTTTAAGTAAGTTTCTTTCTCCACTGGGGAGCGTTTTGCACCTACATACATGTCTCCTTCTTCTTCTGTGTCATTGTGGACTTCTGTTTTCCGGCTTTATTTGGTGGGTTAGGATCTGTTAGTTTTATTATTTTGATATTCAGATTATCCCAGATTTGGCTAGTAGGGGCTCTTCCAAACTGACTTTTGTGTTCCTTGGACACTTTCTCATCATTCTTTGAGTGCTTCCTCCCTGGTATAACAATGTGTTCCAGATGCATCTTGGCAGCCTGGAACCAAGGAGCCTAGTTTCTTTTATTTGAGATTGATATTTAGAAAACCAATTGTGTACACTAGGTGGGCTCCCTGCTATTGGGGTGTCACTGTTACCGAGTCCTTTCCATTTACAGAACTAGAAAATGTGTGTATGCATACGTCATAGATACACACTTATTTCTGCATCTGTCTGTATGTACTTGTATATTGGGAATCTTAAGTTTATACCAGCACTTACAATTACAGTCTGATACCAAATGGTTCATTCATTTTTTTCCTTTCAATATTGGTAACTTCCTTCTCTGACAGTAAGAAAGCTGCTTTGTGTTATCTTATATGTGTGTGTGTATACATATACATATATAAGTATATATGTATGTATGTGTTGAGACAGTCTCACTCTGTCACCTGGGCTGGGGTGCCATGGCCTCAGCCTAAGCTCACAGCAACCTCAAACTTTTGGGTTCAAGCCATCCTCTTGCCTCAGCCTCCCCAGTAGCTGGGACTACATGCCACCACACCTGGCTGATTTTTCTGTTTTTTTAGTAGGGATGGGTCTTGCTCTTGCTCAGGCTGGTTTCTTGCTCCTGAGCTCAAGGGATCCTTCTTCCTTGGCCTTCCATAGTGCTGGGATTATAGGCGTGAGCCATGACACCTGGCCCATTATCTTTAAATTGTTGGTTGGTTCACTACCATCACCTTGTTGCCACCTTCACCCACTAGAGGTCTGACCCCCTCACCAGGTACCTCTCCCCTCTCACCCCTTCTCACCCTGCCCAGACTCCAACACTGCACAGTGGGCCACTGCTGCTCTTCCATGGATGTCTGTGTTCTTGCCTTCAACAGAATTACTCAGAAAAGGAGGAAGGAAAGGAAAAGTTAGAACTCTTTCTAAAAGTTGTTTTTCTGGTGGGCATGGTGGCTCACGCCTGTAATCCCAGCACTTTGGGAGCCGAGTGGACGGATCGCCTGAGCTCACGAGTTTGAGATTAGTCTGAGCTAGAGCGAGACACCATCTCTAAAAAAAATAAATAAAAGTGTTTTTCTTTGTGTGTGTGTCTGTTGTGTGTCAGTGTACACCTCTTCTGTGTGCTTATCTTCCTGCTGCTGCTGCTAACCTGCTTCTCCTGGGTGGTGAGGCTAACCTTATGCAGTGAGAACCAGGAAGGACCAGTGGGTGACACTGATAAATAGATGCATGAGACACCAGAAAGTGCAAGGTGCTTGTGAAGCCCCTTTAGAGGAGACCATGGGAGATGGAATGTCCTTAAAAATAGGCCTAAGAGCACAGGGCCTGGTAATGAGTGGCTGGCCCTGTGGATCCCCTGGCCTGTGCCACCATTCCCTGGCTTCCAGCCCCTGCTGGTGGTTTTGTTGTATTCAAAGGAAATTCTTCAAAATTCTTTTGAAGCCGCCTTATTTTACGACTAGGAAACTGGAAAACTCAGTATCTGTTGTCATAATTTTTGGAGCCATAGGTCATTCAAAATAGTGTTGTCTTTGAGCTGGATTTTAGTTGACCTTTCAGGAATATAAGCAGGTCAACCAGATCCATACAGAGCAGGGAGGTATTTCATTGTCCCTGTCATTGTCAGCCTTATGGTTTCTCCCTATGATTTTTGTACTTGAGGGTGTTTTCCTTCCAGCTGCTGGTGGGTTTGGAGACTACAGCAGGTGGGCTGGAGTTGAAGGTGTGGTATAGTGCACTCTGGTGACCAGACTCACTCATCCACTTGTGTGGCCCTTTGCTGGAAGGGGTCAGTGACCAAGTACTTGTTTTACTGGCTTTGTAATTACACTACATGCCTTCCTTAGGCATTTTCCCCACTCATTTCGCTTTTCTTTTGACCTCCCTCTGCCCTCTGTTTATTTTCTCATTCCAGAGAAATTCATCATCCTGGATTGCCCAGGATTCTGCTCTGATTCGTGGCCTCCCCACTCCGATGGTCATATGAAATATATCAGTAACATGCTCAGAGCTCAGCTCCTGTGAGTGTCCCCAGACCAGCTTCCCCACAACCTTCTTCCGGGCAGTCTCCACTGGCCCATTTGGGCAGCAGGCCTTGGCGTTGTCCTTGCCTCCTCTCTTGTGTTGACAGCATATTCTCTCAGCTCCACCTTCACATCTCATCACCTCTCCTGCCTCCCCTGGCCCAAGCCACCATTTTCTCTGTCCCGGTTATTTATATATGCAGGAGCCTTCCCAGTTGGTCCCTGATTCAGTTTGTGCCCCCTCCCACCCTGCAGCCACAGTGATAAGTTGGAGTGAGTGTCAGCTGTGTCTTCTCTCAGAACTGTCTTCTGCTTTTCCTTCTCCTTCAAAACTGAAGGCTGAAGTTCTTTCCTCGACTTGCAAGGCCCCCTCTCAGCTGCCTCCCAGTTAAACACCTCATCTCATCTCATCTCTGCCTCACTTTTTTCACTAGTGTTGCTCCTTCCAGTTGGCCTCTTTGCAGGAATGTTCCTGGCCCCAGGGCTTTGCACTTGCTTTTCCTATTGCCTGGAGTGCCCCTTCCCCAGGCAGCTTGGTCAGCCTCCTGCTTCCTTCAGGCATTGGTGATAAGTCCTGCCGTGTCTCAGAGGCTTCTGCAGCACTCAAGCTAAAAAATCAAGTCTTCTCCTGACTTGTCCTATTTCCTATATTTTTTATCTTTTCCAAATGTGGTATTCATCACTAGTGAAATACTCTGTTTTATCGTCCGTCTCCCCATACTGGAAGGTAAGCTCCAGGTCAGAGATTTCTGTTGTATTTTGCTATTACTCTGTTCCTACTGCCTGGAACGTGCCTGGCCCTCGGTGGTTGCTCAGTGAATGAGTTGAAAGAACAGAGGAGCTCAGCAGTCTCCTCCCTGGCTCTGCTTTATCTCTGCACTCTTCACTCTTGACGGAGTAGTAGATGGAGCTGGTCTGTACTTCCAGCTGTTGACTGGATGTTCCGCTTGAGATCCTCCCATCCCCCATCATCTTTCAGCCCCTCCAGGTGGGCATCTGGGGGCCGCCGCCTCCTACTGGATGAAGTACTGCTGGTGCACAGCCTGTGTTGCCATGTGTCTTCCGTGTCTCTAATGTCGGTCTGCTCAGGATGCTCCCCTCTGCTCTACTGTGTTGATTCTTCAGCCCTACCCAGCTCAGATTGTGCAGGAGCCAGCAAAGCCGCCTAATCACCAGAAGCTCTTTACTCCCCAGAAGAGAACACCCTGTACCAGTTCGGCTTCCCTGGCACTTTACATTTGCCTCTCCTTTGCTGTTTTCATTTCCTGCCTTTAGTTCAGCTGTTTTTGTGGTTGGCTTCCTCTGCTGGATTATAGGCAAGGCTGTGTCCCTGACTTCCTAACAGTATGGGATGCTTCGCGGCCCCTGGCAGTGTCTGGTCTTGGTGAGCACCCTGTACGACTGCGTGGTTTAATGCGTGGAGTAAAATGTCTTACCATACTGCCTTTCAGTGTCCTCATTTCTATAAACCTAAAATTTGTTTTGGGGGGAGAACTGTATCACCTTAGGGATTTTGTTTTTTTGCATTAAAAACTCTCTAACCCTTTCTTTACTTTTCTTTTTATAAAGTCAGCCTCTTGCTGAAGTTGTAAGAGAATATCACCCATCTCTTCTGCCTAGGCTACATTATAATATTAAATTCACTTTACCTGTGAGTGAATTATTATTATTATTATCATTATTATTATTACTATTATTTTTTTTTTTTTTTTGCAGTTTTTGGCCAGGGCTGGGTTTGAACCCACCACCTCCGGCATATGGGGCCAGAGCCCTACTCCTTTGAGCCATAGGCGCCACCCCTGTGAATGGATTATTTTGAAATAGGTTTAATTAAACTTGCTCTAACCAGTTAGGACTAAGATTTTCTCACTAGTATTTGTGTTATACGGTATATTTCTCAGTTTCTTTAGACTAAGGAGGAAGAGTTCTGAGACTTTTTTTTTTTAAACTTGTCTTGATTGATGGACATACTTAACTCTTTTAAATATATATTCATTTACTGTAACATGAGAACCCTTATCATCGGCTTTATTTTCTTTGCTTTAATTAAGCTAGGTATTTGCTTTATGTAATTATATTCTGTGATATTCCATTGCTGAGACTATCAAGCATAAACTAAAAAATCAGGGCTCACCCCTGAGTGGATGCTGTAGAATATGTTAAGAGTAACGTTAAGTGCCCTCTGCTCTTTGTTTTTGGTCTTTCTGTTTGGGTCTTTGTTTTTAATGGCTTTGCTCTTGTTCAAGTTGTTAGGCTTGTTTTTCTTGTTGAGATGGATGTAGTTTTTTGTTGTTGTTTTTGTTTTGCGTGGTGCTCTAACCACTGAGCTGTAGTTGTAAACATTTCATTCATCGATAATGAATTCTGTTTCTCTAACCTTAGTCTCCAGTGTCAGTTCTAGAGATAGGCTTGTTATTTAGGATTATTTGTTAATATAGCAGTGAAAGTCCTGTTTAATACATTTTGTAAATGTGTTAAAAAGTTCTTTAGATACTATAACCCTTAGTATCTCAACTTCTTTAGATACTATAACCCTTATCAGTGATTTCCTGTCTGTGAAAGCATAGGTGGATAGTTCAGGAAAGCAAAAACTCTTTTTGCTATAAAGTACCAGTTTCTGCCTGAAGAATGATTTTTACAACATGACATACTTTTCTTGAAAGATGGCTAATTCCTTGTTCTGAAGGGTTTCTTTCTAAAAACAAGTAGAGGTACAAGGCCTACCTTGCTTATTTTATCCATCCCTGTTGCTGGATTACTTACGTCTCAGGTGTGATCTGTACAACTGAGGTTTCTGTGCAGGCTGTAGCCAGCATTGTTTTTTACTGCTGCTCTGTTTTTCATCATGAAGAATGACAGTGTTTCTTACAATTGGGATATTTTGAAAGAAATCTGTGCCTTTGTGTAATTTAATACTCAGATAGCATTTTCTTCAGTAATTCTTCCCCCATGAACTGTCCTCTCAGATGACTTCCAGTAAAGAGGTAATCTGGTGTTATAACAGAGTTAGCAGACTAATTTTTTTTAAGTTTGAGGTTTCAGGTAAAATATATCTAATGACAGTAAAATACCTTCTATGCTCTTTTCTTTCTCTTTTTTTCTATGCTCTTTTCATAGAATTGGCAGAAAATATTTTAAAATCTGAATAATTTTAAAGCACAGTATCCCTTAGAAAAGGTGTTAAATATGACTTGCATGGAAGTTAGTTTGTTGTTAGGTATTAATTTTATATTAGAAAGTGAGGATGTACACTAACAGTTTGCCTGAAAAGCTGGTGAAATTTGTGGTAGGTGAGATGCTGACGACTGTGGGAGGAGTCCTGCAAGTGGTGGGGGAAGACAGACTGAAACAGAAGCAATGAAGGATCATCAGCAAAGGTCATGACTCCTTTTTTCTTTTGAGACAGAGTCTCACTCTGTCGTCCTGGTGTAGAGTGCTGTGCCATCATCGCTCACAGCAACCTCAAACTTTTGGGCTCAGCCTTCTGAGTTTCTGGGTCTATAGGCAACCGCCACAATGCCCAGCTAGTTTTTCTGTTTTTAGTAGAGACAGGGTCTCACCCTTGCTCAGGCTGGTCTTGAACACCTGAGTGCAGGTGACTCACCCTCCTTGGCCTCCCAGAGTACTCAGATTATAGGTGTGAGCCCCTGCGCCCAGCCAGTGATTCCTTCTTTTTGGCTATTGGAATGCTCAGGAACAATGTGCTTAATATTCCTGTTATTACTTTGTTGTCTTTAGTTTTTTTCCACTTTTCTCATTTTATCCTTTTTTCTTTCTTTTTTTTTTAATCCTTTATTTTCAAAGATACCTAAAACTTCATTTTTTCCTGAAAAACAATGAAGAATGGGTAAATAAAATGAAATAAGATGTTTTATGGTTGTTTAACACATTCGTCTTATAACTGGCCCATCTTTCTTACCCTCATTTTATTTTGTTTGTTTGTTTATTTATTTATTTTTTGCAGTTTCTGGCTGGGGCTGCGTTTGAACCCGCCACCTCTGCCATATGGGGCCAGCACCCCATCCCTTTGAGCCACAGGCGCCACCCTATTTTGTTTTATTTTTTTAAAGACAGGGTGTCACTATGTTTTCTACACTGGACTCAAATTTCTGCTCTCAAGCAATCCTTCTGCCCCAGTCTCCTGAGTACCTGGGACTACAAGCCTGTGCCATTGCACCTGGCTGTCCTTTTTATTTTGATTGTAAATATAGGTAGATTGACCTGGCATGTCAGTGTACTACTGATGTCGATGGGTGCTGTTTTTTGTTTCATAGGTTGGCTAACAGAGTGATTGATCAGCTCCGTGGGACTTTGGTTCTGTGGTGCAAATGGAGTATAGGACTCAGTCATCTCGGCCTGAGTGAGAGAAGTCTTATGTCCAAGATGGAGAAGAAGCGGAGAAAGAAATGAAAGCCTCTTTTCAGGGGAAGACACTAAAGGCCATGGGATTTAACTTCTATTTACGTTGGACAAGACTGTAAGATGGCTGATCAGTAATGTTGCAACTTTTAGCTGAAACAAAAATTCACTTTTAATCAAGGAAGAAAAGTGCGATTTGAATTTATGCAATTTTATGACCTTATTCACTTGTGACCATGAAGCTTGTCAACATCTGGCTGCTTCTGCTAGTGGTTTTGCTTTGTGGGAAGAAACATCTGGGTGATAGACTGGAAAAGAAATCTTTTGAAAAGGCTCCATGCCCTGGCTGTTCCCACCTGACTTTGAAGGTGGAATTCTCATCAACAGTTGTGGAATATGGTAATAGTATTGTTTTAAGTGTTAGGACCTTCCATTCTGTTTCTTTCAAACTTAAGATAAACACTAGCTTTTGTCAAAGAATGTACCTCTTTTTTCTACAATAAATTTCAAATGGGGTGAGTGTATAGTACATGGTAATGGTGCTTAAGTTTGTTTTCATAGTACAGTTAGCTTGTCTGAAACAAGGAAATTGACATTCTTAATTATTTACCTACAACTTGGACTCCAAGGAGCAGAGATGTCTTTGTAGAAGGTGAGGATGGGGTTCAGAGGTGCCAAGTGTTTATTATGTTCTAAAATTTAAGCGAGCAGATAAGAGTAACTAAGCAAATAGTCTCATATACTCTACTCTGGAATTTTGTTACTATTTTCATTAAGGTAAAACTGAATGTTCAGTTGTGTGAATTCCTTTTTTCGGAAAAAAATTATATCCATTTCTTTGTTACGTATCCAAACTTCTGTAGGTATTTTCTTTTTAAAAAATATCCCAGTGATCAGTTTTGAATGATGTGTTCTATGTGATCAGAGATTCACACAGGTTTTAACTCAAAGCTCTGCAAACAGCTGTTGGGGCATTTAAGCCAGGTTTTCTTTTTGTTTGGTTTTTTTAGAGTCTCACTTTTACTGCCCTCGGTGGAGTGCAGTGACGTCACAGTTCACAATAACTTCCAACTCCTGAGCTTAGGCAATTCTCTCGTCCTAGCCTCCTGAGTAACTGGGACCACAGGCGCCCGCCACACTGCCCAGCTATTTTTTTGTTGCAGTTTGGCCGGGGCTGGGTTCAAACCCGCTACCCTTGGTATTTGGGGCTGACGCCCTACCCCGTGAGCCATAGGCGCCACCCTTTGTTTGCTTTTTGTTCTTTTTTATTATGGGCTTTAAGATACATAATTTTTCTTTTACCATATTTTACATTAGCTATAATATAGTATATTTTATATGTGTGTAATTTCTTGTTTTTATCTGTGGTCATTGATTTCAGAATACATTGTTGCTTTCAATGGATACTTCACAGCCAAAGCTAGAAATTCATTTATTTCAAGTGCCCTAAAGAGCAGTGAAGTAGACAATTGGAAAATTATACCTCGAAACAATCCATCCAGTGACTACCCTAGTGATTTTGAGGTGATTCAGATGAAAGAAAAACAGAAAGCGGGGCTGCTGACACTTGAAGATCATCCAAACATCAAACGCGTAACACCCCAGCGGAAAGTCTTTCGTTCCCTCAAGTACACTGACTGTGAGTACGGTGATCTCAGAGTTGTCATCACTTTAGTTTCACTTTGAAAATTTCAAAGTGCAGAGTAAACTGAAAAATAGTGCACTGCATACCTGTGTCCTTGCATCTGGTTCATCAGTTGTGAACATTTTCCTGGCAGGAATTTTTTAAAGAGACTTCCTGCTATTCTGGTAGAAAAAACTCAGAGTGTTTACAGGAGAGTATGGTAATGATTTGTTTCTGTTGGAATGATTTTCTTCTAGATTTACCTCAGAGCCTTCAGACTTGGAGGCCACGAGCTCCTTCACATGCCAAAAGGAAAGACCACATCTTTCCTTCTTTACTTGCATTTTGCTTTTCTCAGTATGTGTTTTTATTTTTAAGGCACTCTTGCAAAACGTCTTTTTCTTAGGTTTCATTTGTTTTTTCATAGCCACCTGACTGTAAACAGTCATGCCTCAGCTGGGTTTATTTAATTTAAGTCATCAGCTGTGCAGGTGTGAGGATGGAAAGAATTTGATTTTTCTTTTCAGCTGGAGGGCTTAGTCTTTATTCATAATAGTTGGGCTTGTCAAGATAATAATAAATTGCATATTTATTATGTGATGTTTTCCAAAGCATATGTATTATCAAAGGAAAGATTATTTTTCCTGTTTATCATAAACTAGCTTCATAAATTGCTGGTTCTATTGTTATTTACTATCATTTCTTTCACTGAAAGGAAGAAGAAATAAAATTCTACTCTTCTTCCTTTGTCTATGGTATATTAGACCTGAGAGCCTCTGAGGTTTTGCTGCATTGAAGAAAGAAACAACACACCAAGGAAAAATGACCTGTTTTGCATAGTACAACAGGCCAGTTCTCAAGTCAGCTGTAGACTTGAGGTGTCTGACTTCAAGAGCATTTTATGCCAGTCTAGATATTTTGTATTAGTCCTCTTGAAAAGCAGTAACACCTCAAAATGATCCAGGAAATAAAAGCAAATCAAATCTGATATGATTAGCCAAATATTTATTTTGAAGAGCTCTAGAAAGCTTTTGGAGATACCTAATTTTAGCAAAAGATTCATAGACTCCCAGGGGGTTGGGGGTGGGTGTTCGTTCTGCACCTTCTCCCTGCATTTGCCATGGTCTGTGCCTGTCACCCCGTAAGGAGATGCTTAACTGTCGACATGTCTGTTCTTGAAGTTAGCTATGACCTTGAGGAGTGAGTGTCTTTTCATCTTTTAAGTTTTAATTTTTCTTCTTCATGAAATGGAGATATGTTCCCTACCTCACAGTTCTCATGAAAATGAAATAATGCATGAGAAGAGAGCTTAGCAGTGTTCAGGATGTAACAAAATGTTAACTATTGGTAGATTTTGTTTTATTTGGGACTGCAACTGTTCACTCTGGATCCCATCCATTTGGCTCTACCCTGTGGCAGTAAGACAAAGCTAACCTGTTTTCTGTGACACAGCATGTAAAGATTATTATGATGGTATCTCTCTGATATTTGAAGACAGTTTCTTCTGTCTGGGCTAACACTCTCCAGTTCCTTCAACAGTTACTCAGATGACATGGTTTGAGTCCCCTCACATTTAAAGCATTTTCCTTTGAGTACCTTGCAGTTTTTCTAAATTATTAAACTGTGAAGCCCTGAACTGAATGTAATACCTCCAAGTGTAGTCTGATCTGTTCAAGGTAAAGCAGAACCCTTCCTTGTTCTAAATGTTGTTTCTTCAATTAGTAACTCTGGTATTGTCTTGTGCTATTGACTTAAAGATCAGAATCAACATGGGAATTTCAATACAGGGCAATTTCTGTTGGACTGTGCAAATAATTACTGGGATTTATGTGACTATATATTTTTCTGTCTTGGTACTTCATGGGTGTAGCCTAGTAAGACTGGGATGAAAAAATAGTAGTAATTTTGCTTTAGAAATAGAACTGCAGTAGTATTATAGATCTTTTTCTTCTTAAAATGCATTTGAAATATGACGTTCATTATAACATGCACTTTGAAAGGTAAAGGGAAAATTCTTGTAGTATTTGTTTTGTTTTTTTCCCTCTTTTGTAAAAAAATAAAGAGATTTACAGATAGCAAATGCATCCTTTTTGACATACAGTTTGGCACGTTTTGACATGCTGTTTGGCAAATGTATCCACTAACAAAATCAAGATACAGAATAATTTCATCACTGTCAGAAATTCCCCCTCCCTTATTCATTTGTAGTCCTCTGGGTTTTTTGAAAGGTGAAATCCTAGTAGATAAGAATGTTGTGGGCTGGGAGCGGTGGCCCACGCCTGTAATCCTAGCAGTCTGGGAGACCTAAGCGGTGGATTGCCTGAGCTCACAGGTGCGAGACCAGCCTGAGCCGGAGCGAGACCTTATCTCTGAAAATAGCCAGGTGTTGTGGTGGGCGCCTGTAGTCCCAGCTACTTGGAAGGCTGAGGCAAGAGAATCACTTGAGCCCAGGAGTTTGACGTTGCTGTGAGATATGATGCCACGGCACTCTACCCAGGGCTACACAGTGAGGCTGTCTCAAAAATAAAAAAATAAAAAAAAGAATGTTGAGAATATGGAGTAACATACAGTTTGAAAAAGGTCCTCTTGATGTTTGTGTTCAGTGGGATAACATGACTTTTTTCTGTCCCAGTAATCTATAGACTTGCTATAGTCATCTCGTCCCCTGCGAAGAGTCAGCTTCTATAAAAACTTCTTTAGTAGTAAAACTAAAACTTCATGATTGATTAGTGACCATTTTCTTCAACTTTTTTCCCCTTTCTGGTTCAGTGTGAACAAATTGCTAATGAAAAATCAAGTTTTTCTTTAGTTTTAGCATCGCAGTTACCTTCATTTCTTTCTTTCTTTTTTTTTTTTGAGATAGAGCCTCAAGCTATCGCCCTGGGTAGAGTGCTGTGACATCACAGCTCACAGCAACCTCAAACTCTTGGGTATAAGCGATTCTTTTGCCTCACCCTCCCGAGTAGCTGGGACTACAGGCGTCTGCCACAATGCCTGGCTATATTTTGGTTGCAGTTGTCATTGTTGCTTAGCAGGCCTGGGCCGGGTTCAAACTCGCCACGCTAGGTATATGTGGCCGGTGCCCTGCCGATGGAGCTATGGGTACAGCCAGCTTTCTTTCTTTTTTTTTTTTTTGTAGAGACAGAGTCTCACTGTACCGCCCTCGGGTAGAGTGCCGTGGCGTCACACAGCTCACAGCAACCTCTAACTCTTGGGCTTCCGTGATTCTCTTGCCTCAGCCTCCCGAGCTGAGGACTACAGGCGTGCGCCACAACGCCCGGCTATTTTTCTGTTGCAGTTTGGCCGGGGCTGGGTCCGAACCCGCCACCCTCGGCATTTGGGGCTGGCGCCCTACTCACTGAGCCACAGGCGCCGCCCCAGCCAGCTTTATTTCTAAAATAAAAAAATTAAAATTATTTTAAAAATATTTTATCAGTCCCTTTTTGCCTCACCTTGGTTCAGAAATTTTCAAATAAAGAACTCTTTGGGAAAAATAAGAAAATTATGTCCTCTATTGGTAATTATATTCCTGTAAAAAAGGCAGAGAATTCCACTTCCTTCATATAAGACGTTAAGAGGTCATATTACTATGCTTAGAATGTTCGTTTAGCCTGACAAATGTAACGTCGTCTGTTTTTTCTCCTCTTCTCTGACCTTTTTTTTTTTGCCTCTAGCTGACCACATAGTGCCCTGCAATGAAACCCGATGGAGCCAGAAGTGGCAGTCATCTCGTCCCCTGCGAAGAGCCAGTCTCTCCCTGGGCTCTGGCTTCTGGCATGCTACCGGAAGACATTCAAGTAGACGGTTGCTGAGAGCCATTCCACGCCAGGTTGCACAGACGCTGCAAGCTGACGTGCTTTGGCAGATGGGATATACAGGTGTGTGCTATTAACTGGGAACAGTGCGAGTCTGGGGTTCGGGACCTCAGTCTCAGGAGCAGCTGTCCTAAAGCTCTGGACTGACCCGCTTGTCCTCCTGTTGTCTGAGTGGGACACAGTCCAGTCGTTTAGCCCTGGTCTGTTGTGCCTGCTGTGCTAGGCATCTGTTGGTAACTGTCACTGCTTGTGTCTTACTTTTGTTACCATTTCTGAGATTAGGAAGGGTAGATGGTTATCATTTCTCTGTTATTGTACACAAGAAATACAGTACTACTTCACAGCCTGGGCTGGCCCGCAGTCTCACAGAGATCTGTAATTTCTCAGAGAAAGAGATCAAATTCAGAGATGGTCGCTTTGATTTGGGCAATTTCATGAGAATTAGTTTATCACTTGACTTTGGTGTCCTATATGCAGAATGACCAAGTAATTGACCGTCACATTTGCTGAACATTTGTTTCAGGACAGGAAACAATACTGAGGACCATGTCCTATGAAATAAAACTCATAACCAGTAAGATTCTTTTTCCCTTGCTGATTCATCATGGCAGAACATTCTGGTTTTAACTAATATGAAGACTTTTGACCCTGAGTGTTAAATGTAAGCCAGTCTGTCTTGCCTCCAGGACATCACAGTTTGTCTAGAGACCTTTTCCCACACTTCCTTGGCTAGAGACCCTTACTTCTCTGATTTTAACTCCCTACCAACTTTTAACTCCTGGTGGACTGACATTTTATTAAAAATGTTTGTGTCTTGTTTTTTTTATCTTTTTAGAATGAGAACTTCTTTAGAAAACAAATTCTCTGGTCATCAGAAAACCATTCCCCCCAAGCCAAACTGTTTCCAGTTTTATTTGTGCATTTTAAAAAAGTAGCAATAATTTTGATAGTTATCACTGTGTATTGATTGTTTAACATAGTGTTTATTGGTAAACAACTCTCATATCAGAAAGACTTCCTTTTTACATTCGTGAGCTGTTAAAATAATACAGGTATCTTGTGTTTTTTTCTAGATGTGTTCTAGAATATCTGACAGGCCAATCATTTCACATGGTACAGATGGCTTTTGGCCGTGTGAAATAGACTTGTAATTACAGAAAGGGTCTACTATCATGATTGTTCTTGAAGTGAGGTCAACCCCATGTGTTGTTAATAATCCTTCTTTGCAGAGTCTGTTGTCACTAATGAGCAGCATTGAGTAAATTGCTGTCCTTGCCAGGAGTAGGAATAGTTCTGCCTGCCTTCCCCCATTTGCCCTGCTCTGTTCCTTAGGTTTATGCTTTGTGGGTGCTTGGTAGGGCCACTTAGAAGATGGGGGGATGGAGACCTGTTGTAAATTACCAGGGGAAAATGAGTCAGAGATGGCAGCCTACAGCTTGGAGGAGCACTACAGGAGTGGGGAGGGCTGTTCCACCCCTGAATATGGGTGACAATTGAGGAGGGTCCAGAGAGATCTGTTCTTCCTCAAATCTGGTTCAGCAGCAGATGGTGGCATTTCTCCTGCTCTTCTCTTTCCTTTTTTTTTTGGCAGTTTTTGGCCAGGTCTGGGTTTGAACCCATCACTTCTGGCATATGGGGCCGGCACCCTACTCCTTTGAGCCACAGGCGCCGCCCTCTCTTTTCTTGATCTTGGCTCAGCCAGCTAACTCCCCAGAGCATCTGACCTAACTCTGCATTCTGGGCAGACTTTGGCATGATATGTTACTTTCTGTGGGTTCAGGAGGGAATGTATTTTACTGGCAAAAATCCAAAAAAGATGATTTCTCCAAACATGAGTGTACTTACTTTCTTCTTGGAATAAGGTGCTAATGTGAGAGTTGCTGTTTTTGACACTGGGCTGAGTGAGAAGCATCCCCACTTCAAAAATGTGAAGGAGAGAACCAACTGGACCAATGAGCGGACTCTGGATGATGGTAGGTCTCGTGTGGCAGTGAGAACGCAGTGACTTCCCTGCCACCCTCTGTTAGGTCTGTTTGTTCATGAGCTGATGACTCCACAGTCCATGTCTAGTAGTTTTTGGGACAAAGCCAATTATTGTGCCTTTCATTATAACAGAAGCTTTTCTGAAAATCTCAGACAATGTCAGAAAATAAAGGTTGGTGGTGGAGAGGGGTGTGGGGAGGATGCCTGGTGGAGGCGCAACTCTTCTAGAGCAGAGAGGGTGTGACTGGACTTGATGTGGTGCTTGTGCCGGCTGAGTTCTGAGTGGAGTGGCCCCAGGGATCCTCCCTCTGGAACTGGGAGGATGGAGTCTGTATGGAGATGATGGTTTGGAGCACTGCACTGTGGCCTGCATTATCAACTGTGTCTAATGGGATCTTCTCTTTCCCCTAATGGTCTGCAGGGCTGGGCCATGGCACATTTGTGGCAGGTGTGATAGCCAGTATGAGGGAATGCCAAGGATTTGCTCCAGATGCAGAACTTCATATTTTCAGGGTCTTTACCAATAGTCAGGTAGGTGTTTTGAGGAGTCCTGAAGCTTTTAAGGAATTGATAGTAAAATGTAAAAAGTATAAGCACTCGACTGTCCACACCCAGGTAAAAGCACACGTCAGTGATACTGAGCCACTCTCAGGCCTCATGTGCCGCGCTGTCTCTCCACCGTCCCCTCTATGTGACTCTGGCCTCCGTCTGCCACTCCCTTTATTGCCCCTAACTCAAACCCTGAGGACCCTGCCCTGAGGCCGCCAAGTACAGTGACTCTTTGACCTCCTCTTTCTTCTCCTCCTGCAGGCTTTCCCAGGCCTCTGTGCCTCACATAAAATACTAACACTGATGTGAATTTGTAAGGAAAGCAGGAGGAACAGGAATCAGAGAACTAATGTCATCAGATAACTGTCACTGCTGCCATTTATCCTTCAGTCTGTTTAGGAATGAAGATGATTAGCCAAAAACACACTATTTAGAGGTGCTTAACTTACTAGAAGTGTCTTAGGATAGGGCAGTTAGAAGTTTGGGGTTTTATCTTGGAAGGCACCTTGTGTATCACACCTGCAAAGAGAGGCTGCCCACAGAACACAGCCTTTCCAGGGTTCACCTCCAAGGACTTAGAATTTCTGGGTGTAGCATTTTATATTCCAGAGCATTATTCATACTTGGGACTTATTTCTGATTTTTTAGTTAATCAAAACGTATCAAAAGAAATACTTTATGCTTTTAAGAATCTTATCAATTGTCATAGTACTTTGAGACTTCTACTGAAACACTAAAGGACGGTTTTGCAATTTAACCAGGTATCTTACACATCTTGGTTTCTGGATGCCTTCAACTATGCCATCTTAAAGAAGATCGACGTGCTGAACCTCAGCATTGGGGGTCCTGACTTCATGGATCACCCCTTTGTTGACAAGGTCAGTCACGTTGGGCACACATACGCTGTGGTTGGATGGCAGCTCCTGCTCTGTTACAACCCCAGCTTTGCGTCATTTCTAGTATGCTGGTGGCTTTTTGCCCAGCTGGTGACAGCTTTGCGAGGACAGATGGTTAATGACACGAACTTTAATGACTTACATGTCGTAAATCCGAGGTTGGAGGCCTTGGAAATAGGTGTTTATAAGGAGCACTTGGTGCCTTGATTATTTCACCTCAACTTACAACCCCTTGTTTTCTAAAAGTGGCGAGAAAGCTGGTGTCTGCGTGTTCTGTGCAGTCCTGCTTTCTGGGCACTGTCCTTCTCTAGACGTGACCAGTGTTAGACACACCCACCTGTAATCACCCAATGCTCTTTTTGTTTTGGTTTGGTTTTTTCAGAGACAGGGTCCTGGTCTGTCTACAGTGGTATATTTTGAGGAGGTTTTCCTTCTTTTTTAGGATTATTTTTAAAATTTGAGAGGGTAGGCTCTCATAGCTCAGTGAGTAGGGTGCCGGCCTCATACACCGAAGCCGGCAGGTTTGAGCCTGGCCCAGGCCTGCTAAACAACAGTGACAACTGCAACCAAAAAATAGCTGAGTGTTGTGCAGGTGCCTATAGTCCCAGCTACTCAGGAGGCTGAGGCCAGAGAATCGCTTAAGCCTAAGAGTTTGAGGTCGCTGTGAGCTATGACGCCAAGGCACATAATTAATTAGCTTTTGCCTTAAAAAAAAAAAAAAAAAAAATTGGGGGGGGGAGGGACAGGGTTGACAATTACATGTAGATTCCTTAAAAGTATTATATTTTCATTATATAAATGCTTTCTAATTTTGTAGGTATGGGAGTTAACAGCTAACAATGTAATCATGGTTTCTGCTATTGGCAACGATGGACCTCTTTATGGGTAAGTAGCCTCAGCAGGGGTGAGCTTTAGGGATTGTTTTTCCCTCAAGTAGCTAAAAGTGTCCATCTGTACACCTTCCTGTTTGCATATGTAGTGCTTGGTGTTATGCACGTTTTTATCTTATAAAAAATAGAATGCGTGATGAACCTCCAAGCGCTTACTACTCCCCTCAGCAGTTGTCAGCTCAGGGTCAGTCTTCTTTTTGTTCAATTTTTTTAAAACTTGGTTTGTAAATAGTAATAGTAATTTTTATTCTATTTTCCCCCCAAAATTAATCAGGAAAGTAAATCTGTTAGAGAGAAATGGGTCTCTGCAGTATTAACACACACAGGCAATGAAGAGGTAAACAGGCGAGATGCCTGCTTCTCTGGGAAAGATCAGCTGCAGACACAGAAAACTAAGGCAAAGGAGGACTTGCTGGGACGGGGCAGAGACCAAACGGTGCTGTGGGAGTTGACAAGGGGCCAGATCTGGCATCGGGGAGCACGGTGGCCCAGAGGTACATCTTTGTACCAGGCTGCTGTGGGGGATTTGAGCAGCTTGAGATGCGAAACATTTGCTAATAAACTTTGATTAGAGATCTCAGTTTTCTTTCTACCTGCAGCTCTGAGTTACTCTGTAGATGATGTGTATAGTTTCTTACTGGAGGCTGAGGATGTGCTACTGTCCTTTATCAATTACCCAGGATGTGTGCAGTTCGGTACTATGATAAAGGGCTTTAGTTAACCACTAAGAGAAAAGAGAAGATTACAGTGTGTGTCCTCAGCTTGCCATCATAGGGTGTAGAGAGAAGTGTGTGAGTTCATGTATCCCAAATGGGCGTATCTGTGGCACATGGGCAGTGGCTGTGTGTCATGTTGTGGGCACACACACTACATCTCAACTGGGACATCCTCAAAGCTGCAGGAAAGCAGGTTGTCTGGAGGATCAGCTGAGTTTACACAAAGGGTCCCAGGTGTGGCGTGAAGTTAATGCTTATGTGTCTCAGAAAACACAAATGTTGGCAGTCACGTGGCTCCAGCCTAATAGCTGGGTAAATGACCCTGCCCCCTGGGAGTGGTCCAGTGCTGGATTTTGCTCTGGTGTTAGTGATGCATCCTGTGATTCCTAGACTGAAGAGGCATAAACACACCCTAGTGTGCACATGGCTGCATCGTGACACAGCCCGTCAGGTTTTCTTGTTTTCCCTCCCTGGGTTTCTTCTGCATCTGGTGTTCCCACTCAGGGCCAGCACTCGTCGTTCAGAGCCCCCAAGTTATCAGTGTTTCCTGGCTTTTCTTCCTACCTTTAGCTCTTTCCACCCCAGCTCTTCCAGTGTGACAGAGATGGAGCCATATGTGGAAGCAGACAGGTCCCTCCTGCCACTTTTAGGTGGAGGGGACATCCCTTTTCTGAGTGTCAGCTTCTTCACCTGTCACGGGGCCATGAGACCCATCTTTGAGGCGGCTTTAAGGAGGAACTTAGGCAGGAGAGGAAAAGTACTGTGAGTATCAATGCTCTGTGAGTGGTAGCTGCCCTTTATTCTTCCTTTTTTCTCTATTTCTACTGATAAAACACACATGCTGGCATTTTCCTATTCAAGAACCTGCAGCGGATTATTATTGTTCAATAAATCAAATTTTTCTTCTTGGTTTCCAAGGTCTTTAGTAGCTAGTCTGGAATTGCAATCTTCTGTAAAGGGTCAGATAATAAATATTTTAGGCTTTGTGGGCCATCCCGTCTCCATTGCAGCTACTCAGCCTTGTGAGATGAGAGCACCCTGTGAGATGAGAGTGCCCTGTGCTGAGGAGAGCGCCCTGTGAGATGAGAGCATCCTGTGCTGAGGAGAGCGCCCTGTGAGATGAGAGGGCCCTGTGCTGAGGATGCGCCCTGTGAGATGAGAGCGCCCAATGAGATGAGAGCGCCCTGTGCTGAGGAGAGCACCCTGTGCTGAGAAGAGCATCCTGTGAGAGGAGAGCGCCCTGTGGAGAGGAGAGCGCCCTGTGCTGAGGAGAGGGCCCTGTGAGAGGAGAGCGCCCAATGAGATGAGAGGGCCCTGTGCTGATGAGAGCGCCCTGTGAGAGGAGAGCGCCCTGTGAGAGGAGAGTGCCCTGTGAGAGGAGAGCGCCCTGTGCTGAGAAGAGCGTCCTGTGAGAGGAGAGGGCCCTGTGATGAGGAGAGGGCCCTGTGCTGAGGAGAGGGCCCTGTGCTGAGGAGAGGGCCCTGTGCTGAGGAGAGCGCCCTGTGAGAGGAGAGCGCCCTGTGCTGAGGAGAGCGCCCTGTGAGAGGAGCGCCCTGTGCTGAGGAGAGTGTCCTGTGAGAGGAGAGTGCCCTGTGAGATGAGAGTGCCCTGTGCTGATGAGAGCGCCCTGTGAGAGGAGAGCACCCTGTGCTGAGAAGAGCGTCCTGTGAGAGGAGAGGGCCCTGTGCTGAGGAGAGCGCCCTGTGAGAGGAGAGTGCCCTGTGCTGAGGAGAGCGCCCTGTGCTGAGGAGAGGGCCCTGTGAGAGGAGAGCGCCCTGTGAGAGGAGAGCGCCCTGTGCTGAGGAGAGGGCCCTGTGCTGAGGAGAGCGCCCTGTGCTGAGGAGAGCGCCCTGTGAGAGGAGAGCGCCCTGTGAGAGGAGAGCGCCCTGTGCTGAGGAGAGGGCCCTGTGCTGAGGAGAGCGCCCTGTGCTGAGGAGAGCGCCCTGTGAGAGGAGAGCGCCCTGTGCTGAGGAGAGCGCCCTGTGAGAGGAGAGCGCCCTGTGCTGAGAAGAGCGTCCTGTGAGAGGAGAGGGCCCTGTGATGAGGAGAGGGCCCTGTGCTGAGGAGAGGGCCCTGTGCTGAGGAGAGCGCCCTGTGAGAGGAGAGCGCCCTGTGCTGAGGAGAGCGCCCTGTGAGAGGAGAGCGCCCTGTGCTGAGGAGAGTGTCCTGTGAGAGGAGAGTGCCCTGTGAGATGAGAGTGCCCTGTGCTGATGAGAGCGCCCTGTGAGAGGAGAGCACCCTGTGCTGATGAGAGCGCCCTGTGAGAGGAGAGCACCCTGTGCTGAGAAGAGCGTCCTGTGAGAGGAGAGGGCCCTGTGCTGAGGAGAGCGCCCTGTGAGAGGAGAGTGCCCTGTGCTGAGGAGAGGGCCCTGTGAGAGGAGAGGGCCCTGTGCTGAGAAGAGCGTCCTGTGAGAGGAGAGGGCCCTGTGCTGAGGAGAGCGCCCTGTGAGAGGAGAGTGCCCTGTGCTGAGGAGAGCGCCCTGTGAGAGGAGAGCGCCCTGTGCTGAGGAGAGGGCCCTGTGAGAGGAGAGCGCCCTGTGAGAGGAGAGCGCCCTGTGCTGAGGAGAGGGCCCTGTGCTGAGGAGAGCGCCCTGTGCTGAGGAGAGCGCCCTGTGAGAGGAGAGCGCCCTGTGAGAGGAGAGCGCCCTGTGCTGAGGAGAGGGCCCTGTGCTGAGGAGAGCGCCCTGTGCTGAGGAGAGCGCCCTGTGCTGAGGAGAGCGCCCTGTGAGAGGAGAGCGCCCTGTGCTGAGGAGAGCGCCCTGTGAGAGGAGAGCGCCCTGTGCTGAGGAGAGGGCCCTGTGAGAGGAGAGCGCCCTGTGAGAGGAGAGCGCCCTGTGCTGAGGAGAGCGCCCTGTGCTGAGGAGAGCGCCCTGTGCTGAGGAGAGTGCCCTGTGAGAGGAGAGCGCCCTGTGCTGAGGAGAGCGCCCTGTGCTGAGGAGAGCGCCCTGTGCTGAGGAGAGTGCCCTGTGAGAGGAGAGCGCCCTGTGCTGAGGAGAGCGCCCTGTGAGAGGAGAGCGCCCTGTGAGAGGAGAGCGCTGCTGGCAGCAGGAGAGCGAAGGAGCAGGCCTGTGCTCCAGCAGCACAGTGATGATAAGGACGGTGCAGTTGGCAACTGCAGCTAGAATCTGCTGCCTGGCATTGTTTTCCACTACTCCATGTACATTTTCCTCTAATCTGGGCTCCCTCGCGTCTGCAGTAGGAACTGCGCATCAAGTTACTCTACGGGCGTTTCACACCTGTCTGGGTAACCGTCTCTTTGAGGTGCTGTCCTGACTGCTTCGTTCTGCACTAGCTGCCATTGTAAAACCCTGTGGCTTTTGTGGGCGGTTGTACTTGTTTTTCCTATCGAGGAGTTGTGAATTTGTGGTATTTAGAGGGAAAAGCCTTGAAGGGAAGGTCCCGTCATCTCCTTGTGTGTGTGTGCTCCTGGTGCTCGGGGGACCTGGGTGTCTGGCAGCTGTGTCTTGTAGTGATGGGAAAGGCGTGTGGTTATTGCAGCCCCCATGGTGGCAACTTCTGTTTTATTGCTTGGGTGTCTGTCAGTACTGCTCCTGTGCTGGTGCGAAGACAGTCACAGCAGCCCTTCTGGAAGTGGGTCCCTGGCACCCCTTGCTGAGGTCTCTCTCTGGGCCCTGCGTCCTGTTGCTCTTAACACTTTGTGGTGCCGAGAAGTCTGCAGCTGCAGCTTTCTTCTTTCAGTGCCAACGGTGGTTTATTTCCTGGCTCTTCATCTCAAGCCTTCACTTATTTATTAGGGGTTTAAGTATAGTAAATATTACTGAGATTGATAGGTAGAAAGAGGATGGGAAGATAGCATTTTTTCTTAGCTTCACTGGGAGTTTTTATCAGTGACTTCTGTTCCTTGAATTCATGGAAATTTGTAAATTTCTAGCATCAGCCAATGGAAAGTCATTATAAGATCCTCCGAATGACCACCTGCCAGTGTACTGGGGGCCAGTGAGCTGAGGAGACGGCATCCCTGTTGACTTGGTGTGGTTTGGAACCTTTGGTTAAAGCACACGCTGTAGAACTTCTTGCTGTTGAAATCTCTTAAGCCACTTGAAATCTGTTGTTGTTACTGAATTCTCAAAGAGTTCATTTTTTGGTAGTGGAGCTATATAATAGATAAAACTTAGAAATGCAGATTAATAACTGATGGCTTCATACTTTCAAATAGTTCAACTTCATCTTGGCTTTCTAGTTTTGACTTTTTTTGTCCTTACTCATTTCTCTGTCATTTCTTTGCAGAGGTCCCATGGGGATTGTGCGGCTTTTTCCTTATGTCATACGTCTTCCTCTAAGAGGCTGAGGGTGTAGGATAGTGATAGTCATTCCCACGGTTCCCAGTGAGGAGGTGGGGCAGCACTGCAGAAGATCATTTGGCAGCTCCTAACTTCCTGACCGTGACAGACGCAGTTGTGTGGATATGGTTTCTTCCCAGAGAAGTGTCTTACACAGTTGGGGAGGCAAGATGGAAATAACCTGGAACAATTCGAAAGTGATACAAGAATGTGTATATAATTAGATGGTGAACTGTGGTCAGGTTAAGGCTTGTGAAGTTCAAGGCAAGGGGAGCTCCTTAAAGCGTGGAGGAGTGAGGGTAAAGCTGAGCCTTAACACGCTGACAGGGAGGAAGGGTGTTCCCAGGGAGAGGACACGGCCCGAGCACCACATGGACCTGGTGTGTCATGCTGCACGAGCCTTCTCACAGAGAACTTCATAAAGTCTTAGGCTTTTATGGGAGTATTTACCCTTATTTGAATTGTTCATTTTAAATTATCTTCTCTTTTTTGTGTGTGTATGTGTGTCTCAATTTAGCACGCTGAATAACCCTGCTGATCAGATGGATGTGATTGGAGTGGGTGGCATTGACTTTGAAGATAACATTGCTCGCTTTTCTTCAAGAGGAATGACGACCTGGGTACCTTTTCTTTATTACTGTTATGTGGCTAACGGGACCATTTGGTTAAGAATCCTGGGTGTGTTTGTAAGTGCACAGATGATAAGCATATAAGGCAGACCAACCCTCTGATACACATTGACAAGCCAGGGCTATGGGTGCTGGCCCTGCCATCAGGACAAGAGCTGCCCCTTGACCTCTGCTGCTTCACTCTGGCCGGCCCAGAGCCCCTCATGGAGGCAGCTCTGGTGGATTCTAAGTGGTGTCTCCTGGTTCTTCTGTCGTATTTCTGAGTAACTTACTTTTTGGATGAATAGATTCCTGCCCACTTGTCCTGACTAGTAATAAGATGAGCTGCCCTCCTCAGTGCTAGGCGAGATGGCTTTTGGTTTTGGCCTTAAGAAGTGGGAGAAGAAGAAAAAAAAAAAAAGAAGTGGGAGAAGATACTGAGAATAGCTTAGTACCAACTCCACTAACACAGAAATAGTTATATTTAACTGGTCAGAATTGAAATAACCCCACCAAGTTAATAACTCAGCTGCTTGGGGTTTAACTGTGCTACTAATTCACCTTTCTTTACCCGTCAAAACAAAGTTTGATTCAAGATGAGATGCTTACTAGAGCACTACTAAGTGGCTGGGGGGAATGCCTGCCCCTGGTGTTTGGGGACATTCATCTCTTGGTCCTCTGACTTAACATGTGCCATGCTTGGAGGTCTCGAGTAAATCCCCAGAAAGATTGACACTGGGAACACTATGGGCCTCGTCCAGCCCTGCACCCCTTTATGGCGTAATCTTCCTCTTTAACCTTAGTACCATGGCAGCGCCAGCCCCATCAGGTCTCCACACCTAATGCAGTCAAGAGCCCTCCTCCTGCGGTTGACCTGCTGACTGGACACCACAGTCTGGTGACCCCAGTTAGGTGAAAGTCAGTCCTGGGAATGTGCCTGCCAGTCACCTCTGTCTCCCTGTGTAAACGCTTCCCTGGCCTGTGAGGTAGGGTCCTGTCCTCAGCCTTCCTCAGGAGCTTGTTTTTAATAGCGTCTTGAACAATCAGTTGGGCAGAGCTGCGAGCGTAGATCTGCCTCTCGGTCAGCCATATGCGTGCCCACATGCCTTTTTTGGTTGTTAGGAACGCTTTTGACCTCAGGTTCATAACTTTTTCCAACAGAATACAAGACCCTGTTGTACTTTGCATTTTGCCCTACTTTTAGGAAGCTTAAGAGAGACCATAGGGCGGCGCCTGTGGCTCGGTCGGTAGGGTGCCGGCCCCATATACCGAGGGTGGTGGGTTCAAGCCCGGCCCCGACCAAACTGCAACCAAAAAAAAATAGCCGGGCGTTGTGGCGGGCGCCTGTAGTCCCAGCTACTCGGGAGGCTGAGGCAAGAGAATCGCTTAAGCCCAGGAGTTGGAGGTTGCTGTGAGCTGTGTGAGGCCACAGCACTCTACCGAGGGCCATAAAGTGAGACTCTGTCTCTACAAAAAAAAAAAAAAAAAAAGAGAGAGAACATAGTTAAAAAATCTTACCCTAAGTTAGGCATACATATAGTTATCTTGGTTTTTCTAACTGGTTTCTTTTATTTTGGACAATTTGCAACATCCAGTCATATTTACTCTTCTCTTTGTAAAGAAACGTGTTCTTTTTTTCTAGTTTTTAATTTTAATTTTCTAATTTTTCTAACCTATTTATAATTTTTAATTTATCTAGAGATAAAACATTTTCCAGGTTTTGGTCATATTGATAAGTCAATGTCCAGTTTCTAGTTTTGCATGCTAGCTAAATTAAAATATTTAGTTTTATTTTTTTTTTTAGTATTTATTTTTTAATTGCTTTATACCCTTGCTGTTGTCCTGGTTATTATAAAACATGCTAAAATAGTTTTATTTTCTACTTTACCCTCCAAGCTTGTTTTCTGTGTTGCAATGAATTTCAGACTAAAACCATACCCCTTCTTCCTGTTCTGGCTTTTTCACTCGTAACTGCATGTGGCTGTGTAGTAGGGAGTGAGCCGTAGAAACTGAGCTGCTCTTATTCACAGGAACTACCGGGAGGCTATGGTCGTGTGAAACCTGACGTCGTCACCTATGGTGCTGGAGTGCGGGGTTCTGGTGTGAAAGGGGGATGCCGGGCCCTCTCGGGGACCAGTGTTGCCTCTCCAGTGGTCGCAGGTGCTGTCACGTTGTTAGTGAGGTGAGTGTTGCTTGGCAGAGACCACAGGCTCCAGGCTTAGGACGGGAGCACTTGGTGCTGGCCCAGTGGGATGGAGTCTCACTTCTGCCCTGACTATATTAGAGTTTGGACACATGACCTTGCTCTGTGTCGACTGCTTCACCTCTGCAGTAGAGGTGGGAGTCTCTTCTTTTGTAGTTAGATGGCGTGTATGTGAACACGCTTTGTAAGCTAACCCATAAAGTAAAAGGGAAACTATCTGTTACTCTTATTTATATGTGTGTTGTGTATTTAAGTGTACTTTTTATGTGCTTAAAACTGTGCCTGTTCTTAATATTCAAACAAGTACATTTCAGGCAGAGAATAAAAAGTAAGATATTTCTCTGCTATGTCCTCCATTTCCTGTTGGCATCTTTTTTGTTTTTTGTTTTTTGAGACAGAGTCTTACTCTGTGGCCCTGGGTACAGAGTACAGTGATGTCATATCTCACAGCAACCTCAAACTCCTGGGCTCAAGTGATCCTCCTGCCTCAGCCTTCCTAGTCGCTGGGACTATAGGTGCCCTCCACAAAGCCCTGCTAGTTTTTCTGTTTTTACTAGAGACAAGTTCTCGCTCTTGCTCAGGCTGGTTTCGAACTTCTGAACACATGGTGTCCTCCTGCTTCGGCCTCCCAGAGTACTAGGATTATAGGAGTGAGCCACCTTACCTAGCTGGAAATCACCTTTTTTAAAAACGTAAATTTTATTATGGATATGTAAAGTATACAGCATGATGCCATAAGATACATACATATGGTGAGTTGAAAAGGTTATTCTAGTGAAGCAATATAACACACCCATCTTCTCACGTGCTTAACCCTTTTCTTGTTGTTTTGGTGGCAGGGACTCACCTTTTAACGTACTGTGTTAAGAATGTTAGACAGTTGGAGACGATGCCACTGCTCCCCTTTGTTTCACTGGATCTTGTGTGATTTTTGTCTATCTAGATGAGGTTTTAGTAGAGCTCTGATGTTGTGGTAACACATAAAGCTCAGCATATTTGAAAGTTATTTTAATTTAAAAATTAGATTAAAATAGGCAAATGATATTAAAAATTTTTATGTTTAAAATTCTCTTCAATGGTAAGTAAATTGAATGTTGATTTTAGCTTCTAATGCCTCAACTTATTTGTCTGTAACCCTTGATAAAGGTAGATACCCACGTTCCTTCTTCCTCCCCATCCTTCCCTTTTAGTTCAGAGCCGGATTGTTGAAGATGCTGCTGCGGGCCAGGGTAGTCTTGGGAGATAAACTGTGTCCTTGCTGGAGACATTGGGGGTCGTTGTCTTCTGGTCGCTTTCCTCTCCAGAAGGAAGGGGAGGTGGATCAGAAGTTACTGTTTCACTCGTGATTTTGCATTTGCCAAGTGGAGAGAATTCAGCTAGGGCTCATGTTTCCAATCTTGTTTATTCTGGAAGCACAAAATACTGGTTTAGTTCTCTCGCTTGCCATGGTTGTTAGCAGGAAATGAGCTTTACCCTGGAGCTTGTCAAATTTCTTTACTATTAAATAAGTGGAGAGATGAGGTTGTGTTTTCCATTCCCAGTGGCATCTCTTAAGTACAGATACTTTCAGCATCAAGGAAACTTTTCACTCTCCTCATCTCCCTGTGGTAGGTAAAAATGCCGTCGTGATCATTCGGAAAAACTTCTGTGGCCTGACAGTAGCTCATAATAGATGCTGGGCAACAAAGGAGGGCTTCCTGACCCCTGGCCTTGCAGTACTCTGAAAGGTAGTGGAGCCTAACCTTTGATTTTGCTTTACAGGCTGGAAGAAGGGGAAGATTGTTGACCTATAGCTGTTAACAGTTCTTTTATTCTGTTGAGAATTAATCCTACTTTGTCTCCTATTCTCCTTATGTCAAATTTCCCATTTGGAAAACCTGCCTAGACTCTGAGACCAAACATCATCGTATAAAAATGTTACTAATATTTAGGAACTTAGGAGCTTAAGTTTTCCCTTTTTTGCCTACTGATTTTTCTCCCCTCAATTTAGGGAGTAAAATTAAGTTGTATTTATAATACATAAACAAACATGCGTGTTTTAATGCTCGTGTGCATGACTACATTCCTGATTGGGTAGAATTGGGTGGTAACATTTGCTCAGATGAATTCTGATGATGAAACTGAAGGTGGTGGAAGATCTGCTGTGAAAAAGGTGTTATCTGCCAGGGGATGCCCTCCCGATCTTGAAACGAAGAGGCAGGGGAAACAAAAAGGCAGTGGTTTCCATGCGCACCGGTGCCTCCTGCCCACTCTGTGGCACGGAGCCTCCCCAGGACCCATCTGTTGTATCCCCCAGTCAGGTTGTACCCGCGTGTCTCCTGGCCAGTGGGCTTTCTTTCCCCTCAGGAGCCAGGACCTCTTATATATCTTGCCTTCTGCAGTTTGTATGTTTCAGTTTAGTTGACTTACCAGAAAAAATATGCGTTACCGATACATTTAGCATAAACAGGTGTTAACCTACAGTCCCTTAAAAGGGACAC
Source organism: Nycticebus coucang (assembly GCF_027406575.1). Classification (NCBI taxonomy): domain Eukaryota; kingdom Metazoa; phylum Chordata; class Mammalia; order Primates; family Lorisidae; genus Nycticebus; species Nycticebus coucang. Next base: position 180,420,245 of record NC_069781.1, on the reverse strand, counting down.
GTGGAAGTCGGTTGCTGAGTGGCCAGTCTCAAGGCAAGCATGGGCTTGTCGTGCACGGACTTGACCAAAGAGGTGCCTGCGGATACAAAACAAGATTGAAGGCTCCCTGTCTCCATGTTGGTAAATTACTGATAGTGTGGTTTTCATTCTCTGGCTGGGAAAAATGAGCAAAATCTTGATTTTCCCTCCCAGCACAGTCCAGAAGCGTGAGCTGGTGAATCCTGCCAGTATGAAACAGGCCCTGATTGCGTCTGCCCGCAGGCTTCCTGGTGTCAATATGTTTGAGCAAGGCCACGGGAAGCTGGATCTGCTGCGAGCCTATCAGATCCTCAGCAGCTACAGGCCGCAGGCAAGGTGGGTGTCCTGTCTCTCTGAACAGGTCCTCCTCCTCTTCACTGTGTCCTTGAAGGGGGAGTTCTCTCTGCACAGAATACAAGCTTCAAATAAAACAGCCAGACTGTACTCAGGGCGCTTAGTGAGAGGTAATGCTGCTGCCTCTGTTCGGGCCCTGGCTGGCAGGATTTGTAACTATAATATTCTTTCAACTCAATGATGTTCTGTTATCTTTAATATAAATGATTAAAATTAATGATTTGTATGGGTTGTTTTGTTTTACTTTTAAAACTTTTGAAATAATCTTAGGTTTACAAAAATTTTGCAAAAATATCAATGGAGTTCTCATACCCTTAGCTCAGCTTCTTCTAATGCCACCGTTTTGGGTGATCATAGTATTAATACAGCCATTAAAACTAACAGATCGGTACTTTTCAGTGTTTTCTCGGATATTCTTGAACGTTTTCTTTATACAAAATTTTGTATTAATGTATATAATTCAATGAAAGAAGCTTATTGGGATTTTTATTGAGAGTACATCAGATTTTAAATGAACTTAAAGGTGATATTTGTATAATGTTGGGTTGTTTTGTCCAAGAGGCAAAGGATGATGGATCCATTGGTTTTCAGTCTTTTGCTCCAGGAGGTCTTTACATTTGTCTTCCTGTTAAGTTTTACACATTTCTTTGTGTAAATATTTAGTCTTTTTATTGTCATTATAGGTGGGGATTTCTCTTCCATTATATCCTCTAACTGGCCGATTTTACTTCCCTGTGTTAATTTTATATTCTACATGCTACCTACCTGGTTTATTTATTTATTCTTTTTGAGACAAGAGTCTCAAGTTGTCACCCTGGGTAGAGTGCTGTGGTATAACAGCTCAGCAGCCTCCTCCTGGGCTCAAGTGGTCCTCTTGCCTCAGTTTTTCCACTTTTGCTCAGGCTGGTCTTGAACTCGTGAGCTCCGGCAGTCCACCCACCTTGACCTCCCAGAGTGCTGGCATCACAGGCGTGAGCCCCCGTGCCAGGCACCACCTATGTGGGTTGTTGGCATCATTTTGATTATTGATTCTCTAGCATTTCCCAGGTATACTATCACATCATATGGAAGGAGGAATAATTTTACCTCTTCCTTACCACCTCTTGAGGCTTTATTGATTTCTTCTGATTCGCTGTGTGGGCCAATATCTCTAGTGCAGTGATGGACAGCAGTGGAGGTAGTGGGTGCCCTTCTATTTTTCCTCCTCTCAATGGAAATGCCTGTTGTGTTTCTGCATTAAATAAGATGCTGGGTTCACAAATAAGGTATGTATAATATATTTTATCGTAGCAGGAGATTATCCATCAATTGCTATTTTTTTGAATGTTTTTCATCAGGACGTGCAATGAATTTCATAAGCTTTTTCAGCATTTGTAAAGGAATCATATGACTAGTTTAGGCATATGAATATGATTTATGATGGAAAAGTATTAATGAATCTCCTAATATTGAACCAATCTTACATTCTTAAGTCCAATTTGGTTTTACAGTATTGTTTTCTTAATATGATACTGAATTCTGTTTGCTAAACAGAATTAATTAATTCGGCATTTTAGTTGTATTAAACTGTTTACAGAGCATAGATACCAGCAGGTTGATAAGCATGTTTCAGGTGGAACAGGTACTTTTGCTGATTCGTTCAAATAGTAGTCACATGGCCACTCCACTCATGATTTTTATAACTAGATGGTATCTATTTTAAATGAGTCACTGTAGAACATGTTGATTATAATTGTCCAGGAAGGCACAGTTTGGTTTGTTATATAGCAATTTAGTTGGCGCAGATAAATCTTTGTTATTATGAACTTGCATAAAATACTCTTTGTATAGATGATGAGAAAGGCCAGCCAACCTTAGTAAGATAGGACAGGAGGCAGAGTCTTGTGCCCAGTGCACACAGGTGCAGCTTGATAAGCAAGATTCATTTACTCCTTGTCTGGGGGCGAGTCGTCTGAGCACTCACCTGCCTGTCTTTTCACCCGTGCACAGATAACACTGCAGCTGCACTTGGGATGATATTAAACTAGCACAAATTCATTTCAGATAAGGGGGAAGCGCAGAACAGCAATTGGGGGAGCCACTTGTATCAGGATTTCTGACACAAATTATGTCAGGGTTCTCAGAACCACCCCCAGGCTTGGTGCTTTGCTAGAAGGACTTATGGGATTCAGCCTGTGGTCAGTACTTCCAGCTACGATTCATTACAATGGCATAGCTGAGATGGATAGTCTGTAACAGAAAAAGGTACCTCACATGGAGGGAGTCTAGTGAAATCCAGGCTTAGGCTTCCTAAGCTCTCCCTCCCTCCTGCCAGGCAGGGTCTCACGGAGCTGGCCCCTTTCCCAGCAGTGAACAGCATCGACGCTGCCCAAGGAAGCCTCCTCGAGACTCAAGCTCAAGGTTTCCATTAAGGCTGGTCACATACTCGTTCTCTGCCAGCCATGACTACCAAAGCTCCAGACTTGCAGAAGGAAAGCGGTGTCCCTGCGCATCCTGCTGTTGTACAGTCTGAGGCTGGCATGGCGACCTGTCAGCACAGGAGCATTTCAGAGCCGTGTTCCCAGCACCAGCCACGGGCAGCTCTGTAAGCAGACCCTAGGGCTCACGTCTGCCATGTTACCTCTTCCCTGCACAGTTGTATTGCTTCTCTGTAGTTGTCGCACATGGTCTGCTTTAACGCTGTATTCTTTATTTCAGTTTGAGCCCCAGCTACGTAGATCTGACTGAATGTCCTTACATGTGGCCCTACTGTTCCCAACCCATCTACTACGGAGGAATGCCAACAATTGTTAATGTCACCATCCTCAATGGCATGGGAGTCACAGGAAGAATTGTAGATAAGGTGAAACTTCTCTCTGTCTTGGTGGTGAACTTAGATGTGGTCCAGACCTTTATGCTTTAGTTATTTCCCTTGAAGTTATAAGAGGAAAGGTTCTGTTTTACCTATCTAAGGTACCAGGTCTGTTAGAAGTAGTGATTGATTTGTTATCCCTAAGTCCATTGGAGAATAAGTTCAGGGTATACATTAACAAAACCAGTTTTGCTTTTTTGCTTTGGTGTCTTCAGGTTGGCTCCTGAATCACCTAATCACATTTGATTCTTCATCGTACAATTTCCCACCTATAATTAAAGGCCCAGTTGTAGGCGTGTTGGATTTCTAGTGACAGAAGGCCCAGGGTAATTATTTTATTCCTCAGTAAGCATAGACTGGCCTTTGGGTTTGAAAGGTATTGTTTTGAATTTTGTTTTTATAAATTTTCAAAATACAATATAGACATTGTCACAACAGTAATGGGTAGGGAAAAAGAATAGAAAGCTCAGTTCTCACCCAGCACACTGACATAGCCTCTGCTTTTGAAATATTCTTTTCCATCCCTTATCTGAAATACATATTTTTGTTATCTTTGTGCAATAGGCAAAAATTTATAACCTTTTTAAAGTTCTCGTTACAAAAATGTATCTATATACACAGCACCAATGTATTTTTAAGGGTTATTTAATAAAATGTAGAATTGATAAATTATAATTTGTTTACTATTTCCCCTTATTTGAATAGTTAGGCGGTTTTCAACTATAAACATTTTCACTGAATATCTTTGCACATACATTGTTCTCTTCTAAATTATTTCCTTAACATAAACTCCCTAGATTGACTCCCTCACTGAGAGGGTGTGAACGTTATTATGGTTCTGGGCACATACTAACACATTCTATCTCAGAGACAGAATTCTCTCCCATCAGCTTAGGCTGCCTGCCAGTGGTATTCGGGGGCAAACTGTCTCCACGAGCCTGTACTGGGTGAGACATCCTTTCTTACTTTTTTTATTCCAGGAGGTTTTTTTTTTTTTTAATTGAGAAATAAGCCATAAAATCCATTCTTTTAAATTGTGCAGTTCAGTGATTTTTAGTATATTCCCAAGATTGTGCCAACATCTCATTTCAGAATGTTCCCATCACCCCCCAGAGAAACCTTACCCCCATTATCAGTCACTCCCTGTTCCCTCCCCTGACCCCTAGCAGCCACCCATCCGCCTTCCCTTTGGGCTTCCCTGCTCTGCACGTTTTCTGTGGACGCAGTCAGACAGCCTCTGTCCTTTTGTGTCTTCTCTCACTCAGCCTAGTGTTGTCAGGGTTCGCCCCTGTGTGGTGTGGTCAGTATTTCAGGGCTTTGCGTGGCGGAGTAATACTCTGTTCTCTGTTAGAGCACATTTTGTCTATCCATTCCTCTGTTGATGAGCATTTGGCTTTTCTACGTGGTATGTTTTTCAACTTTAAATTTAGAGGAGATAAAATGGGTCTCTTGTTTAATGTGTACTTCCTTATTTGTGAGGTAGGTATCTTTGGATGTGTTTTCTTACTATACTTCCTCTTGTATAAATTACCTTTTGTTTTCCTTGGCCCATTTTTCTACTGAAATTGGTATTTTCCCTATCAGCCCTAACAAGATCTTCATGAGACCTTGTTGTGAGATCATGTCTCTCTCGTCACAGAGAAATTAACTGTTGCTGTTTTTTATGCAAAGTATTCCTCCAGGTTATTCTTATTTTTTTTTTTTTTTGTAGAGACAGAGTCTCACTTCATGGCCCTCGGTAGAGTGCCATGGCCTCACACAGCTCACAACAACCTCCAACTCCTGGGCTTAAGCGATTCTCTTGCCTCAGCCTCCTGAGTAGCTAGGACTACAGGCGCCTGCCACAACGCCCGGCTAATATTCTTTTTTTTTTTTTTTCTATTAGTACTATTGTAATAGTTTTTAATTTTTTTTCTTCTGTAATGGAAAGTTTTAACATTTCACGTAATTGAATTTTAACTTTTGTGATTTCTTTTGTTGTTTCAAAGAACCTTATCCCTACAGACATAATAAAATTTCACTTTTATTTTTCTTTTTTTTTTTTTTGCAGTTTTTGGCTGGGGATGGGTTTGAACCTGCCACCTCCAGCATATGGGGCTGGTGCCCTACTCCGTTGAGCCACAGGCGCCACCCCCACTTTTATTTTTCTACTGATTTTCATTTATATTATTATTAAATATTTAATTTTTTCGTCTGTGCTAATTTGATATGTGATATGAGAGGTGGATATGAAAGTTTAACTTTGTCCTTACTTGCTAACTAGTGGTCCCAAGAGCATTCATTAGAAATCCCTTTCCTTCCTCATTATTTGTGATGCTGTGTCCTACAAATATTTTTCTTTTTTAGAATATTTTTCTGGATATACTGACTCCCTTGGGGAATACGTTCTTGCTGTTTGGCTTGTGAGGGAAATGAAGAATTTAGGTTTGAAATACTGGCTAATTTTAAGCACTTGTCATGTTTCTTCTGGGTGGTCTCTGCTCAGGCTTCCCTTCTGCTTTCCTCAAAGCGGGGTGGGTTGGAGAAGAGTGGTCACCATCCAGCCGAGCCAGCTCCCTCCACCTGCCCCTCACTGGCGTCAGTGTTCATGCCCTTTTACTAGTAAAGCTTTCGATTAATGTGCTGCTGCTTCGCGTGCACAGCTAATTTGGGGTCTAACCTCAAGCTGAGGGTTTTCATTGATCTGAGATTTCTAATCAGATAAAAGTTCTTCAAGGAACTTTTGACATATGGCTCCTCCTTTTTTATAATGGGGGAAAATGTCTTCACAAAATTGGAGGCTGTCAGAAATAGTGTTTTCTAGACGTTTCTTGCAAATGTGTTCTGGCCAGTCCGTAGGCTACTGTGGTTATAGTATATCTAGTATCTGAGTATAAATTTCATTTTACCCTATTGAATGAGCTATTTCTCAACCAGTATAGATAATTTTGGATTTGAGGTGTATCTGGCTTTCAGATGTTTTGTCTCTGAGCATTTCACTTTAGCCTTTGGTTTCTTTTTTCTGCAGCCTGACTGGCAGCCCTATTTGCCACAGAATGGAGACAACATTGAAGTTGCTTTCTCTTACTCCTCGGTGTTATGGCCTTGGTCAGGCTACCTGGCTATCTCCATTTCTGTGACCAAGAAAGCAGCTTCCTGGGAAGGTATTGCTCAGGGCCATGTCATGATCACCGTGGCTTCCCCAGCAGAGACGGAAGTAAGGATGTGCCAGAGAAATGGCTTGTTTTTCTTAGCCTTTCACCATCACCTGCCAGGAAGGGGGTGGGCAGGCTTAATGCCTAGGGACCTAGTTTAAAGCACAGCTGACAGATGAGGTTAGCCTTGATGGCCATGACCAATGGTTCCGGGGCCTCCAGAGCAACTGGAGTTAGGGGACCAGCTGACAGCAGGGGCAAGGGTGCTCGTCTCCCGGTTACTGCCTAGCAGCAGAGAGGGCTGTCTGTGCCGAGTGCAGGCTCTGAATGAGCGAACCAGGAATATGCGTCCTCTATAGGGAAATGTAGGGTTAATCCCAGGTAGCTCTAGAAGTGTTCAGAAAGTGTCTTCGACTTTAAATCGTAAATTCTTAAGTGTTAGGAGGGAGTTAACTGTGGTACATGAATTTTCTGTTATATGTTTGTTAGTTAGCCACAATTCTTGTGTTCAAATTCTTTGGATTAAATGGGTAAAGAGAAATGGTTTGTTTTTTTGACTCAAAAATGTGGAAGAATTTTCTGGGCAAAGGAGACATTTCAAGTTTAAATGTTTTTTAGTCAAAAAATGGTGCAGAACAGACTTCAACGGTTAAGCTCCCGATCAAGGTGAAGATAATTCCTACTCCCCCACGGAGCAAGAGAGTGCTCTGGGATCAGTACCACAATCTCCGCTACCCGCCCGGCTACTTCCCGAGGGATAACTTAAGGATGAAGAACGACCCTCTGGACTGGTGAGTGCCACGCTGGGATGCTCTTGGCCTCCCTAATCTTACCTTGGGGGGGGACGAGGCGCCACTTTTCCCCTGACTGTTGGGAAGGAGACGCTCAGCCTCTCATTAAGCCTGGACTTTAATGGCCCCTTAAATTTTACAGACCCATATTATGTTCTTGGGGCAGCTGACTGCTCTTTTGAGACTTTCAGAAGTGTGGTTAAATAATCGTGCAGTAAAAACCTTGAAGTCCTCACCTGCTCTCTCTCACTCACTTCTCCCACCAAGTCAGGCAGCACCATGTCTCACCTCAGATGTCCAATCCTTCCCGGTCGGGCCCTCTCTTCTGCTCCCAGCCTGGTCCAAGCTGTCATCATCTCTTGCCTGGATGGCATCAGTAGCCTAATGAGTCTCACTGCTATTATTGCTCCCCTAAATTCTATTCCGCACGTGGCAGCCATGATAATCTTAAATTTCACCACAGTTTGCTTTCAACTCTCCAGTGACTGGTTGTTTAGATGTCCTCACATGACCACACCTCCCAGTGTGATGACTCTTCGGGATCTGAGGCTGCTTCCCTTCCTCTGTCCTCATACAGCCTTTCCTGCATCCACATCTATGGGGCAGCTGGGCAGACTTGCTCTTGGCCCATAAGCCAGGCTCATTTCTGCTTAGTGTTTGGACTAAGTGTGGACTCCTTCTTGAAAACAGGGGAAAGGGAAGTTATTGAAAATTTGGCCAGTATACTTTTAGGTCAGATTTGCTTTTTATTTTTATTCATTTATTTATTTATTTTGAGACAAGAGTCTCACTTTGTCACACTTGGTAGAGTGCCGTGGCATCATAGCTCACAGCAACCTCAAGCTCCTGGGCTTAAATGATTCTCTTGCCTCAGCCTCCCGAGTAGCTGGGACTACTGGGGTGCCCTCCACAAAACCCTGTTATTTTTACAGATGAAGTCTTACTCTGGCTCAGGCTGGTCTCATCCTGTGAGCTCAGGCAATCCACCTGCCTTGGCCTCCCAAGTGCTGGGATTGCAGGCATGAGCCACGGCACCCGGCCCCCAGATTTGCTTTTTAAATAAGATGTATCTGGGAGGCAGATTGGAGGGGCTCAGGAGGGATGAGGATGGAGAATTGATCAGTAGCTGTGCTACCAGGTAAGCTAGTGCACGCGCCCTATGTTGCTTGTCCTAGCATCCCTGCAGGGCCATGTGCTAAGAGCTCATTTGCCAGATGCAGGTGGGCTGCCAGGAATTTACACGGACACCACTACCGAAGTGATGCTCCAGTACACTTGAAAAAGCTTGTCTTGGTGGCACCTATAGCTCAGTGGGTAGAGCGCCGGCCACATACATCCAGGCTGGCGGGCTCGAACCTGGCCCAGGCCAGCTAAGCAGTGACAACTGCAGCAGCAGCAGCAACAACAACAAATAGCCGGGCGTTGTGGTGGGCACCTATAGTCCTAGCTACTTGAGAGGCTGAGGCAAGAGAATCACTTAAGCCCAGGAGTTGGAGGTTGCTGTGAGCTGTGATGCAACGGCACTCTTCCAAGGGTAACAAAGTGAGACTCTGTCTAAAAAAAATATGTGAGAGTGGTATCTCTTACATATATATATATGTAAAAGATAAAAAGCTTGTTTTTAGCCATCTTCTGTCATCAATTTTATCTCCCTTGTGCACCTGCCATGCACGTGATTTCCTCTTATCATCCATTTCTGTATGGCCTGCCCAGAGAATGCAGGTCTGGAGCGGCAGACACTGTTCAGGGGCCAGACATCCCAGGCCTTCCCTGCTGGTGATGGTGCAGGGCTCCCGCAGAGGTGGCTGGTGGATGGATAGGCTGTTGTTGCCAGTAGAGAGTGATTGTTTTAACGCTGAGGCTTATTATTTTTTCTTCCAGGAATGGCGACCACATCCACACAAACTTCAGGGATATGTACCAACATCTGAGAAGCATGGGCTACTTCGTAGAAGTCCTCGGTTCCCCCTTTACATGTTTTGATGCCAATCAGTATGGTAGGCAGCAGCACTGTGCCAGCCAGATGTTCTTTCATCTTAAGTTGGATGTTTGTTAAGAGTTTGAAAAGTGAATCCCAGTTTCCAATGATTGGCTAGCAAAGGGAGCATGTGTATGGGCCCCTCATCTGGATGGAGATGAGGCTCCGAAACAGAGTGAGAAATGTTCCTACCTGGTGGTGATGGGTATGGCATTCAGCTAAAGTACTCAGCTGTTGTGCTGATTGGAGATAGGGACTTCTTTTTTCTCCTTAATTACAAGAAGCTCTCACACTATATTTTACTCGTCCTCAAGTAAGTGGAACATCTTTATATTGAGCCCCACAAGTGGAAACAGAAGCTCTTGGTTAGTTGATCCCTGTGTGTTGTTGACCCTGCTCTTTTATTTTTCACCCCCTTTTAAAGCAGTGCAGGTTGGCACAAACCTGGCTGTTAGGAGTCAGTAACTTGAGATGTGGACCCCAGTGAAATGCTGTGTTTCTGAAGCAGTGGTATCCTGTCATTTGGAGATGACAGTTCTCCAACGTTGGCACCTTTTCATTAGGAACCTTGCTAATGGTGGATAGTGAGGAGGAGTACTTCCCCGAGGAGATCGCCAAGCTGAGGAGGGATGTAGACAACGGCCTTTCTCTCATCGTCTTCAGTGACTGGTACAACACTTCCGTGATGAGAAAAGTGAAGTTCTACGATGAGAACACAAGGTACTGGTGGGAGTTGGTATTCAGTTAAGAAATGTGACTTTTCGGGAATTCTATTCAGCAAGTACTTAAGGGACCATTTGACCTGTTGGTGATCTTTCTAGTTAGCAGAGACATGCTGGTTAGAAGAGAGCTTGGTTAGAAAAAAGCTCACTCTTATAGCAGAGATGTCCTCGATAGTTTCTCATATAGTGAGTGAGATGTATGTTGATTCGGGACACTGAATTAGAGGCTTGGTTTTCTTTTCTGTTGCTCTTAGGTATTTGAGCTTTTAAGTTTCCGTTCATTCTTCTCCGTCACCCTGTCTCTCTGTTACTGAACATGGTGTACAAATTTAATGCACCAAAGGAACTATTAAAGAAACCTTTTAGTAAATTAATTGTTGTGTATGTATAATATGTTGAGATCAAGGATACCTAACGTATTATAAATCTGTCACTCTTTACATTTTGATTCTTTTTCTTTAGCGTATGTGCCGTGAACGTTCACGAGCTTCCTTTTCATATCTTTTCCTTCACTGATTCTTACTAGATCTAAGCAGTTAACATTTGTTACATATCAATGAATTACTGATTTTCATCTCATAAAATAAATTTAATTTTAATTCTACACATTGGCTGAAGCATTTACATTGTTACTCAAACCAAAACAGTTAGTTTTGGTTGAAATATTAATGTGGATGGACTAGATTGTGGCTGGAGAAGTTTAATTTTGTCCCTGAAAGACTAATCTGTATGGGGTATCTTAATCCCTGCTCTCCGTGCCTCTCACCGCTTTCACAGGCAGTGGTGGATGCCAGATACTGGAGGGTCCAATATCCCCGCTCTGAACGAGCTTCTGTCTGTGTGGAACATGGGCTTCAGCGATGGCCTGTATGAAGGGGAGTTTACCTTGGCAAACCACGACAGTAAGATGCTGTGTTTGTGTTTCACAAGGGCATGGTGTTCCGGGGGGTTGGTGGTGGTGGGGCAGAAGCCTCTACATTTTGGAGAGAGGAAGAATGAGGTGATTCTTCAATATGCTTGAGTCTGTGGAAAGAACTAATGGACATTCTCAAAAAAGGACATCTGTGAAGCTCTAGTTTTATACAGAGTTTTTTTTTTTTTTTTGCAGTTTTGGCCGGGGTTGGGCTTAAACCCACCACCCCCAGTATATGGGGCCAGCGCCCTACTCCTTGACCCACAGTGAAAGTGCATAGGTGCACCTAATTTTAGTGCTACTTACAAGAGTCTTTATGTATTTTATAGTCTCCGATAGGAAATACTTCCTAAGTTCCTGATGATAAAATTCTGTTTATAAAATAACTTTGCATCTCTCATTTAAGAGTTTCCCTACAGGGAGGTTTTTGGTAGCTGGTTTCTAGAACAACATCCTTAGCATTATTGCTAATAATTCTGCAAGTCCAAACTTAAATTGTTTTGAGTCTTTGACTTATAAAATCTATTCAGAAACCTTATATAAACAGTAATTTTTGTTTGAATTTGAGATGATTACTTATTGTTTAAGCTTGACAAGGCAATAGTTAGTCCTCTCTTAAAATTACAAGCAATTTTACAAAATGTGTAATGTCTAAAGAATGCGTTTTGGGTATGTGAGTAACCGTTGATCACTGTGTTCAGTGTTGCTATGTCCCCGTGACTCGGAACAACTCTCTCCTAGTGTACTACGCGTCAGGGTGCAGTATCGCCAAGTTCCCAGAAGATGGCATGGTGATAACACAGACGTTTAAGGACCAAGGTAAAGGAAAGCTCCAGTACCATACAGGCTTCTGAGTCTCTTCCCCCATTCCCTCTCTCATACCCTCCCTCAGCTTTCATGCCTACATTTTATACACCGTCACATTCACCCTTTCAAAGTGTATAATTCAGTGGTTTTTAGTGTGTTCATAAAATTGTGTAGCCATCACCACTGTCTGCTTCCAGGACATTTTTATCACCCCAAGAAAGCCCATCCCCTTTAGAAGTTTTGTTAATTTTCAAAATTTATTGCAATAGTATTTGTATGGTACCTGCCTTAGGCAGGACAGCATGACTTCTGGGCAGGAGCTCTGGAGGCTACAAAGATATATAAGTTGATACATAAGTTTCTGATAAGTTGAATATATATTTTTGTGTGTGTGTAGTGACCACCACAAAAGAAATCAAATTCCTTCTAGAGCGAGGCAAAGATATTTATTTGTAGCTTTTTAAAAAAACTACCTTCAAAATTACTTGAATTTTTTGTTACTATTTATGAATTATTCTGCTTCTATAATTGCCAGATTACTAAGATTTTAGAAAAATTAGACCATGTTTTGAAGTTCTTAACTGCACAGAGTAGCCTTTTACAGTTCTCTTAAGAGTGGCGTTCACTTTGTTTTGCTTCAACTAAAACAGGCGTCACCCCGCATGGCGCTGTGCTGGTTCCCCTAGAACTGGCGTCTGTGATCCCACTGTGTGTTAGAGCCTGCCTGGTGATCCGGGGAGGGGTGGAAGCCAGCTGGGCTCCCTGCTTTCCTACAGGGCAGGTGCAGGGAAGTAAGAACAGTGAGCAGAAGCCACAGGCCATCCTTCTGTGCCCTGTCACTTGGAGCTGTGACTCTGACCTGTGTGTATCTATCTACTCATCTCTTCTGTGTCCCAACGACATGCTTGTGAAAACAGGTGGGGTGGGTCCTTCTCCTGGTGCAGGTTGATAGGATCTATTTCAGAGTGATAAGTCCCATCCATAGTAAATGTTGCTCTTTTCTTTACTTGGAAATTAAGCATAGTTTTTTTAGTTGAAAATGGTGGAAAAGTCAATTTATCTATTTGCAACTGCAAGATAGAATTTATTTTTGTATTATCTAGAAAAGATTTTTTCCCTTACATCAAAGCAAGGTCAGTCAGTGAATAGATATGTTTCATATGGTTATGTTTTAAACTTAAGACACAGTGATTATATTTTCATGGTCACGTAGCACAGTTTGCTAGGTGGTTAGTGATTCTTTCTGAAGCAGTTTCTCACAGTATCACTTCTGTTGCTGGGTACAAACCAGGGGTCAGAGCAGCGGTTTCCTTGTTGGCTCACTGCCCCCCATAGATCATTGTTTCTGGTTGGAGGTGGAGAATCAAAAGTAGATTTGAGGATGCATACTTCATTTTGGGGTTCTGGCATAGTCTGAAAGTAAAAATTAATCACCTTGAAATCCTTTTAAAGGGGGTTTTTATTCCCATGAAGGTTGCCTTTAGATACAAAATAGGAATTTGATAATAGGATTTGGGTTAACTGGATTAGAATAGATCCTGTTGTCAGAAACAAAACTCCATCAGACCAAGAGGCCAAGGACGAATGGCAGCCGGTGCATATCTCCCTGTTTCATCTGTCTGACCGCTTGGTCCTCCCCCACCTCAAAGGAAATCATGTTTTCTCTTCTAACTCACCTCCTACTGAGCTCTCCACAGAGAGCAGGAAGTGTCGTATTTCTGTCACTGCCGACATTTTAGGTGTTCTCCACACAGACAGTACTGGATTCTGATGAAATTACAAAGGTGCTACGTTGGAACATGTCTATTTGTGAAACTAATGTTAACAGACATCTTAAATCTAAATTGAAAATATTATGTGGACGTACTTTTAAAAATTAGTTACATTTGTCCTAGCTTTTAATAGTAAAAAAAAATCGGTGTATATCTGTATCTGTAGGGAGAGCTGTGCGTGCAGCTCAAGCTGCTGGCCAGCTGCCCCTGAGTGGGCATCTGAAGACAAGACTCTCAGCGTAATAAGAGGGGACAGAAATATGTTTCTTAGGATAGAAAGGGGCAAATAACACCTTTCGGGTTTGTAAATATTGTGTACCGTGATTTCAAGTGAAAATGAACAAGGATGGATATAGAAGTACATAGTTTAGTAAATTTTGCTAGAACCCAAATTAATGGATTTTGAAACATTGCTTTCCTGTCCTCAAAATTCACGTTGTTTTGATTATATATTAGATTTTGCTGATTTTTTTTTTAATTGGTCACATAGATTGAATCTCAACTGGAAAATAACTCACTATTCAGCAGAAACTCTTATTGCTGTTTTTGTTACTGTGTTTCAGGGTTGGAGGTTTTAAAGCAGGAAACAGCAGTTGTTGAAAATGTCCCCATTTTGGGACTGTATCAGATTCCAGCCGAGGGTGGAGGCCGGATTGTACTATATGGAGATTCCAATTGCTTGGACGACAGTCACCGGCAGAAGGGTAGGAAAAAAGCAAATGAGCTTAGAGATTTTGGCGCACAAATCCTTCTTTCCCTTAGTCCCTGAAAGGCGCTGATAAGATGCTGGTGATTAAACAGATCCAGCTCATGTGAGCCAGGGTCTGTGGGGGAAGTGCAAGTTGCTTTGAATGTTTGAAAGGTATTGCAGTCTGGACACATTTAATGAACAGAACAAAACTGCTTTACAGGCTGTGATTCTTTTTCTCTACCTTCCTCATCTGGAACCAGTGGAGGCCAGATTACTCTGACCTCTCACCCACTTGACCTGGCTTCTGCCATTCCCAGGCAACATCTGTACTTTTGGGCACTGCCAGGTGGGGGCATCCTTCTTGCTGTGACCCGCCCTTTCCTCAACAGTGGAAAGTCCTCTCCTCCCAGGCTCGGGAGTAGGCTGTCCCGAGCCTTTGTTGGTGCAGTGTTTGTTGTCGTCTTCAGGTGTGGTGGGAGGCAGAGAAGGACAAACTAGTCCTCTCCTCCTCTTCAGCCTGTCTGGTGCATCTTCCAGATTTGGGTGTCTGAGCTTGGAACAGACTTGACTTTTCTCATTTTATAAAGGAGGAAATGCAATGGAAGTGTTGACCTGTTCGTTTGGGTCTTTTGTTTGTTTGTTTTTAGTGAGGCAGTGTTTCACTATGTCGCTCTTGGTAGAGTGCTGTGGTGTCACAGCTCACAGCAACCTCAAACTCTTGGGCTCAAGCGATTCTCTTGCCTGAGCCTCCCGAGTAGCTGGGACCACAGGCGCTAGCTACAATGCCTGGCCATTTTTGGTTGCAGTTGTCATTGTTGTTTAGCTGGCTCGGGCTGGCTTCAAACCCGCCAGCTTTGGTGTTTGTGGCTGGTGCCATAACCACTGTGCTACAGGTGCCGAGCTGGAATTGTTGACCTTTTTACCTGGTAAGCTGAAGGGAAATGACACCAGGCCTGAAACCTGGTCTAGCTCCCTGCCGACCCCTGGAGAGGTGAGTGGGGGAGGGTACGCTATAGCCTGGTGCTATGGGCAGTGGGCAAGGCCATGGGCACTCTAGGTTTAATTCAAAGTTGGCTAAGTCCGTAGCGTTTACAGAAGTCCTCAGACTATGATTGGTCTTTTTAAAAGTCAGGAGTGAGAGTTAAAGTTATAGTTAAAAGAAGATTAACGTTTTATTTCCACAGAGATTTTCTTTTAAGCCTTGAGATCTCCTGATAAGAGTCTTTATTAAAATTTTAAATGCCTAAGAGGACTTTCCTGGTTCTCAGGTTTCAAATAGCAGCTTTTAGGATCTTTTAGGGGCTTGAAGCACTTGACCAGAGTGCTCTTTAATGAGAGAAAAGAACTTAATGGTATTTCTTCTCTCATGAATGGTCTAAAACAAGTTGATGTTAATGGGACTCAAAGCGGCAAACATGGAGAGAAAAAAGGTGGCAAGAGAAATTTCAGCTTTTACCCCATGCTTAAAAGACATCAGTGGGAAAAGAGAGAAAGAAAACATCACGAGTTTATGACAGGACAGTGTCTTCAGCCTTCTAATGGAAAGGCTCCATCCTGATGGGGAGCTGTCAACATCCCAGCACCTATACTGCAGGACATCCCTGAAGACAAAGTGTTCTCTGCTTTCAGGCCAGCTCAGATTGCAGACTCCCTGTGCGCCCCTGCCCTCACCTCTGGAGGTGCACCCCTCCTGGGTACATCCCACTCTTCCCCAGGACGGCCCTGGGCAGGTGCAGTGGTCCCTGCTGTCCTCTCCCGCTCCCACCAAGCACCACTCTTGAGGCCATTCTTTTCTTGGTGGGTATCACTTGGTCTCACTGTGTCTGGGTGAGCTCTATTCTGTCCTTGTCCACGAGGGGCCCAGAGCTAAGTGTGGTGCTTGGGTAGTCTGTCTGGCCTGGTGGACAGTGGTTCTGACCTGCCTGGGGTGCGGGGAGTGAAGGCCGCAGTCAGGTCATGCCTGTGCATGCCGGCCTGTGGGGCTGGGGCTGCCTGTGGAGAATGCACATCTCATGAGAACATGTCAGTGTTACCGTCACCTAAATTTCTGACTTCTGAGCTATACCATTTCGCCCTCGTAACGGGGCTAACTTATCTTTTTATTTCCCTGTGGAGATACCTTTTTGAAGAATGACATTTCTAAACAGCATGCTTGTTGATTCTGCAGACTGCTTTTGGCTTCTGGACGCGCTCCTTCAGTATACATCCTACGGGGTGACACCTCCCAGCCTCAGTCATTCCGGGAACCGGCAGCGTCCTCCCAGCGGGGTGGGTTCCATCAGTCCGGAGAGGATGGAGGGTGAGTGAACCGGCACATGCCCCAGGGAAGGGACTTGGATCCCAGGAAACAGGCTGCTGCTGCACAGAGCGGAGTGCTTGCCAGCACGTGGCGCCAGCTAGCGGGAGCCCCTGGGGGCTTTTCTTGATGGCTGCAGGGGGAACAGCACATGGTGCCCTAACCTGCAGAGGGCCAGTCTCTTGTCCCAGGAAGAACACTTCCTGGGGGCCCTGTGTGTAGGAGCTTTCCCAGGCTCTGTCCCACTCCTCACAGCCTCCACGTCTGCGTTTGCTGTTCACCCTTCCAGATGTGGGCACTGGCTCCTGGGGGTCTTTGGGAAGAATCACCAGCATTTTTTAGCACTTACTAGTACCAGGCACCAGGCTAGGAGAGCTTTACATGGATTATCTTGCTAATTCTTCTTAGTAATCTGTGAAGTAGATAACTCTTATTTCTACTGACAGAATGTAAGTAGCTGCCTGAGATCACCTAGGCGGGCATGCAGTGGAGTCTGAGCCCCAATCTGAGGCTTGGCTGATTCTGTGGGGCCCCAACAACTTGGCATGCAGCAGGGCCAGTGGCAGTGCCCATATGTCCCTAGTGCTCCAATTTGCGGAACTGTCCATGTCAGCCACAGATGTCATTTAAAAGTTTCCAGAAGCTACATAAAATAGTAAAAAAAAAAAAAAGCATTAGCAAAATTCATTTTGAGATGCTTTAGCCCAGTACATGAAAAATACTGTTTAAACATGTGACTCCTCATTTTAGTTGCTACATAACTACGTGTGTCTAGTGGCTACAATTTTGTATGGCACAGATCTAAGATACATGAGGGATTTTGAAAATACGGGGGGTGGTTTGGCCAGAGGATTGGCTATCTCAGAAGGGAAAAATTTTTCCATGAAGCCTATATGTGTGTAGCCTGTGTGTGTAGCTAATGGTCAGCAAAGGTTGACCAGCCAGGCTCGCACATACAGTGTGGCCATTTTAAAGGGAATCGTTCTGATTATTCTCACCGATCTTCTGCAGTGAAATCATATATTGTCTGCGAGGAGCCACGGAGGGTGGTTCCTGAAGCACCTGGATGACAAGTGAACAGAGCACAGTGGGCCTGTTGGCAGGAAGGCAGACAGACAGACTCAGCCATATTTACAGAGCACAGCGGGCCTGTTGGCAGGAAGGCAGACAGACAGACTCAGCCGTATTTTTTTCCTTTGCATTTTAATAATGGAGATTATTTCCTTTTTTGTTAATGCTGCTAACCGTAGGAAACCATCTCCATCGGTACTCCAAGGTTCTTGAGGCCCATTTGGGAGACCCGAAACCTCGACCTCTGCCAGCCTGTCCACACTTGTCTTGGGCCAAGCCGCAGCCTTTAAATGAGACGGCGCCCAGGTTAGTGTCTGCCTGCTCCTTTCTACTCTTTCTGCGTGGCCTGTGAGTCATTCCTTTTTTTCTAAGAGAGAATGGAATTTTACTGACATCATTATCAAATAATCAAATCTTCTAACTTGTCATTTAAATTAGTGAGCCCCCATATTGACCTTTAGAAATATATTGGTATCCTACTTTGAAAGGTGCTTTGGATAGATAATGCACATTTTGTTACATTTGGTTAATTCTTATTTAAAAGCTGTGATCCAACAGTGATAGCCCTTGAACTGCAGCTCTGACTCCTCTGGTTGGAGCACTGAGTATTTCCATCTGTAGTTGTGCTACTTATTTGAGAAATTAATTATAAAATACAGATCAGTCATTCTCTCTTACCCGGGGGCTGAGGCTGCTATGTGGATCGGGTTCTGCTGTTGCAGCCCAGCTGGGAGGAGTGTGCTCCTGTGTCGCCAGCTTCTCCCCGTGCTGCTGTGACGGGAGAGAGAGCACCTCCTCTGGTGACAGGCCGCAGCCTCTGTCCGCAGTCATCACACTTCTTCGTGTGGTGCCCAGAGCCTGGCTCAGTCTCCGTCTACTCCTCTGTCTGGCTGCCTCAACCTCTTCACTCACGTCGCTTCCTTTCTGGAGCCAGTGCTAGAGCCGTCCCTGCTGCTTCTCTGCAGCCAGGGTGAGCCTATGCGGTGCAGCTATCCCTGTTTCCTCCAGATCCCACCTCTCCCTGTTTCTCCGTGGCACCTCGGCCTGAGCAGGACAGTACAAGGAAGAAGGGGGCAAAGCCAGGGACAAGCTGTCACAGCCGTCCTCCTGGCCAGGCAGGCCCACACACATCTCCATCAGGCAGGAGCCTTTCCCTCCAGGCCTCTCGGCTGCCTGGCATCAGCCCCTCCCCTGCTACCCCCCTTCGGGCAGTGGGCTCCCCTCCAGAGAGGTCCCTGCCTGCCTTCTTTCGCACCCCCTCGAGACTGCCCACTGTGCCCTATGCTTGGAACGCCATGGAGAGGTGTTGGGTGGCCCAGGGTGTGGGGCCAGGGCAGAGTGCCACCATGTGCACTGTAACGAGGAGACGCCTGCGCCAAGGAAGGCGGTGGAGCGGTGGAGCCTTCCTCTGCCTTTACTGTTCATCATAAACAGACAGCGCTAAATACAACGCTTAGTGACCATATGTCTCCATTTATAGTAGGCTTGGATACCAGCAGATTTGTAGAAGCATCACATTGTTTTCTCATCAGCAGTTTTCTTCCTGAACCTTTAATTACTGAGTACTTTTCCATTCTGGCTAACATCCTATCATTTAAAAATTTCTGATACGTTTCCATTTTTGCATCCTATTTATTTATAACCTTCTATTATCATAGCATTCAAACCAGAGTTTATATTCCAGCCATGGTCAGCAGTTCATACTCAGTGGACAGTCAGTGTTAGCTAAAGTTTCAGAAACCCAATTACTCTCTGCAGTGTTGTTCAGGACTCTGAGAAGCAGATGGCAATGTCCTTTGGTATCTGCTTGTCCACATCAAATAATCCATCACATACTGAACTGGCCTGTCAAGGAAGTTGATAACGTACAGCTCCTAGAATTTGATTTTCACAACACTCTCAGTAATTTCTCCTCCTTAATTCTCTGCCAGGTTTCCCATTTATCTCACATTTCATATCTTATTGAAAATAATTCTCAGTCCTGGGAGACTCAGTTTGAGACTTATCTGAATCTCTAAAAGAGAAAAGTAGACAGCTGTAGACGTTTGTCCACCCGGTGCCGAGGGCAGGAGTCGGTATGAAATGAGCAGGTATCTTCTGGCTTCTTTGGTGGGCCCTGGGTGTCTGTCCACACAGATCGCAGCTGCCATCTCCGGCCCTGGAGGAGCCCTTCCTAAGTGTAAAGTTAAATCAGACCAGATAGAACAGGGCATGATGAATACGCACTGGGGTTCAGGCAGGCGCTGGCTGGGAGCACCCAGTAGCAGCCTCTCTCTTCCCTGCCCAGGAAGCCTCTCCACGGATGAGCCCCTCCAGCTCTACCTTGACTCTGAGGCCTGCATGTCTTTGCTTTCACTCACCCAAAGTAAAAGAGGCCAGCAGTTTCCAAATGAGTAAACAGCAGGAAAATAGGGAGTTCATAATCCGCAGATATAATGTATCTTACTTTTCCTCACGAGCAGTATTTAGATTTTCTGTTGGCCTTCTTTGTTCTAACCTAAGTGTCATTCCAAACCTTTGCTGCTGTGGACAGCGTGTCACTCTCTTACTCTTCATTCTAAGTTGTATTGGCCTCAACTAAGAGTCGGTGATAATGGCACCATGCTCCCCTCCACGGGGCACACTCAGGTCCTCTGCCAGGCAGAGTCTGTCCCCAGTGTGCTACTTAGACTTCTCCCCTGATTTTTTTCCTGTGTGTTTGTTGTATTCTCCCTCTGGACGTTGGTTCCTTGAGGACAAAGATGGCGTCGATTCCCGGCACCGTTGTGCCCATTTCTTACATGTGGCAGTTGTGGAGTCACCTCTCCTGCGTGCCCCGTGTCAGTCAGATAGCAGGCGCCAGTGGCTCGGGTGCCTTGTGGGAGAGGACTCCACAGCACCCTCTGGCCCCAGGGCCATGTCCACTCACCAGGCTTTAGCTCTCCTGTCCGCAGCCTCCTTTCAGAGGTTCACCAGCAATGTCTTCCTGCATTGGTTGGTGGGGTTTCCAGCTTTAAACAAAGATAAGCTTGTGTTAGCAATATTAATTCTATAATATAAACCCAGTGAGATTAATCTCTCCTCGCATGATTAAAATCTCATGAGCAGGGACTTGATTTTGACATTTCTCTCTTGGAACTTGGAAAGGTCATTGGAAATATTTTACATTTCTCTTTAGATAACTTTTTGTAAAGTGTTAGCTAACTTCCTAGATTAGTATAATTGCTTATTTTAATGCAGTTTTTTTTTAGAGACAGTGTCTCACTGCGTTGCCCTCAGTAGAGAGCTGTGGTGTCACAGCTCACAGCAACCTCAAACTCTTGGGTTTAAGCGATTCTCTTGCCTCAGCCTCCCAAGTAGCTGGGACCACAGGCACCTGCCACAATGCCCAGCTAATTTTTCTGTTGCAGTTGTCATTGTTGCTTAACTGGCCCGGGCTGGGTTCGAACCTGCTAGCCTCAGTGTATGTGGCCAGTGCCGTAACCACTGTGCTTCGGGTGCCAAGCCTTTAATGTAGTTTTAATCTTTTTTCCTGAAGTAATCTTTGGAAACATCAAAAGTTACTCTCCATCGACCTGGACAAAGTGGTGTTACCCAACTTCCGATCAAATCGTCCTCAAGTGAGACCCTTGTCCCCTGGAGAAAGTGGCGCCTGGGACATTCCTGGAGGTGAGATCTTTCTTTTTGTACTTAAATCTTGAGTTTTGTTCAGAATATTCTCCTTCCCTCACCCAAGAGGCAGGCCGACATTTCGTGTCTTTGTCTTCCTGGGAGCAGTGACAGTCTTGGCTTTGTTTGTGGTACAGATCAGCAAGGTCAAAAGCAAGTCCAAAAGATTATTAAGACATTGTTTCTCTTATACAATTTTAAGTAGATTTTCAAATTCGAAGTTCTTTTACAGTGGCCAAGTGTTACACTTAAAATCTTTCAGAGTAACTTGCATACTCTTTCTGAAAGCTCTGCAAAACACCTATTATGTCCCCAGGGGACACCTGTCCACTGTTTTGGGTTCCAGCCGGTGGTAGTAGCCACCCTGAGCCCCAGCCCAGAAGTCTCCTATAGTTCTCTGTGCTAACCCACCTTGCCCTCCACCCCTGCAGGGATGTTCCTGCACGGCCTGGCTGCCTCACCTCTTGCCCACTCCTTATTCATGGCCTGAGGTACTTGAGCTGAAGTTTAAAAACAATATCTTCCTGTAAGCCAGGCTAATGAAATTAGGCAGCATTTAGTTGCTGATGAATCCAGCTGTCATAGAAAAAGAGGCCATAGCAGTGGCTCTGTGGCGTCACTGACTCGTCCGGCTACTCTTTTGCAGGGATAATGCCTGGCCGCTACAACCAGGAGGTGGGCCAGACCATTCCTGTCTTTGCTTTCCTGGGAGCAATGGTGGTCCTAGCCTTCTTTGTGGTACAAATCAACAAAGCCAAGAGTAGGCCAAAGCGGAGGAAGCCCAGGGTGAAGCGCCCACAGCTTATGCAGCAAGTTCACCCTCCAAAGACCCCGTCAGTGTGACCGGCAGACTGGCTGACCATGAGAGTCAAGGAGAGCCTGCGGGGACTGTTCTGGTGGGCAGGCTGGGCTATGGAGAGCTTCAGTGGGGTGGGGGGGAGGCTGCTGGCTTGAAAGGGATCCAGTGTCCAGCTGCAGGTTTGCTGGAGTCCATTCTCAGTGAGCCCCCGTGATGGTGCGAGGCTCAGGTGTCCTGGAGGATCTTGTGGCCATGGGCTCCAGCAGGAGGAACTCTACGGCTCATCCTCAAGTAGGACTTCACACCAAGCAGGTGTGTGAACACCAAAGACTTGGGAGAACCTGGGAAGGCCGACTGGGGTCTTCTGACCTGAGAGGAAGGATATACTTTTTAAACAAATGAAACAATCCTGACCAAGCTACAGTATGCTTGTTAAAGGCTATTTTCTATATTTATTGTTGGGGAAAAGTCCCTTTAAAGACTTGGGCTATTTGGAAACAAAGCTATTTTTTTTGTCAATGGAATGCAGTTTTTTACTATTACATCATGAGGAATAACACAGATTCCATAATCTCCTTTTTGATTGAAAGGACATTCTGAGATTTGAAGGAAACTTGCACAAATCTGTGAAACATAGACCATTGCTTTATTTTTATAAGTATCAACTGCCATCATGTTTTGTAATTTGGAGTCTCGATTTCACCATTCTTGGTGAAGAAAATTTTCAATAAACATGCACTACCTGTATGAAGCGGAAGAGCGTCTCATGACAGACCCTTCTGCTTGTTCTGTTTCTCTTTTGATACCGTAGAATAGGTTCTGATTCAGCTTGTTAATTTTTTACTGAGCTGTAATTCACGTACTCTCCATAGCATACTGCTGAGTGGGTTTTAGTGTATTCACAAGGTTATGCGACCATCACCCCTCACCATCTACTTCTAGAACATTTTAACACCCCAAGAGATACCCCATGCCCATTAGCAGTCCCGACCCTCCCCTTCCCTCCCCCTGGCAGCCAGTCTGCTCTCTTGTCTTTAGATTTGCCTGTTCCGGACGTCTCCTAAGTAGGATCACACAGCGTGCGGCCTTCGTTCCTGGCTGCTCTCGCTCAGCACTGTTTGCAAGGCTCACCCATGTGGAGCACGGTCGGTACCGCCTTTCTCTCTGTGCTGAGCAGGGTTTCCCATCGTGGGGATGAGCCACATCTTGTCTATCCTTCCTCGGTGGATGGACGTGGCTGTTATCACCTGATGCTGCTCTGACTATTCTGGTACAAGTTTTTGTGTGAACCTAAGTTTTTTATTTCTGTTGGCTATGTACTGAGGAGTGAAATCCTATAGCTTTAGGTTTAACTTTTTTAGGTACTGCCAAACTTTTTTTCCAAAGCAGCCACACCATTTTACATTCTTGCTAACATGTGAGGGTTCCAATTCTCCACCTCCACGCCAGTACCTGAAATTGTCTTTTTGATTACAGCCATCCTGGTGGGTATGAAGTAGTATGTCGGTGTGGTTTTGATTTGCATTTCTCTAAAAACTAATGATGTCGAGCATCTTTTTATGTCTTTATTGGACATTTGTATATATTCTTTGGAGAAATGTCTGTTCAGAAGTAAAGAAATCTTTATATATTCCAGATGTGAATTCCTTATCAGATATATAACTTGTAAACATTTTCTATTCATTCTTTGAGTTGCCCTTTCATTTTCTTGATGGTGTCCTTGAAAGCATAAAAGTTTTTCATTTTGATGAAATCAGTTTTTCTCCTTTTTTCTTTGGTCGCTGGTATATTAGGTGTCATGTCTAGAAACCCTCACCTAACCCCAGGCAGCCCATCGACAAGTCTGTTTTCCATATGCCGACTGGCCCAACGTTAGTCCACATGCCCACATACAAGGGTGAATGGGAGAGGAGACTATAGGGTGCTGACGGGGTGTGGCTGAGGAGACTCAGAGGCCCAGCCCGCCCTGCTCGGCAGGTCAGGTGGGGGCACCATGCAGCTTTCCCCGAGCCTAAAGTGCAGTGGCTTCCAGGACATGAGAGTTGCTGAGCAGTGCTGGCCCTGTTAATGCCTCGGGCACCCCCATCAGCCCCGAGGGTTTGCACATTTGCCAGTGGCCTACTCATCATCCTCAGGTCGTTGTGGGCCTGAGTGCCCCTTGTGTCCGTCTGGATGAGGACTATACATGGCACTTTTGGAGCCTTGTGGCTCCCTGCCCATCCTCTGCAGGTGTGGGGCACTTAACCACCTACAGCTCAGGACTGCAAAAGCTGGGACCACCAGTGCACTCTGGCTGTTGAGACCCATGTGTGACAAAATGGGCCAGGCATACAACAGCAGGACAGACAGCTTGAGGCTCACTGGTGTACCAGGCCCCATCTTGGGGACAGCGTGTCTTTTTTTTTTTTTTTTTTAACAGGGTCTCACTCTGTGCCCTGGGTAGAGTGCTGTGGCGCCTTAGCTCACAGCAAGCTCAAACTCCTAGACTCAAGCAATCCTCCTGCCTTAGCCCCCTAGTAGCTGTGACTATAGGCACCTGCTATGACACTCAGCCAAGTTTTCTTTTTAGTAGAGAGGGTCTCCCTCTTGCTTATGCTGGTCTCTATCTCCTGAGCTCTTACGATCCTCCCGCCTTGGCCTCCCAGAGTTCTGGGATGACAGGTATGAGCCACTGTGCCCAGCTGACAGCATTCTTGATTTAAGAGAAGCTTGAAACCAGGATTATGCAAAACTTCCCAGGTTTTAATGTTGACAGGTGACGGAACTACAGAATTCTTTTGTAAACTAGACAAAATTTCTTCCATCTCCATCATAAGATCATGGTAAAACATAGCAGGCAATGTGGTTGTGGAACAAAGTTCTAGGCTGGAGAATGTCGAACTGGAGGATTTAGTTTCCATGGAGACTGTGTGGCCTATACTCCCATCTCCTTGGGGACCTCGGTACCCCATCCTCAATATCTAGAACTTGGGTGTGTGTGTGGGGGGGTGTCTTTAATTTCCTACCCACTG
This sequence comes from Nycticebus coucang, assembly GCF_027406575.1. NCBI lineage: Eukaryota > Metazoa > Chordata > Mammalia > Primates > Lorisidae > Nycticebus > Nycticebus coucang. The sequence goes on along the minus strand of NC_069781.1, from coordinate 180,395,389 downwards.
GAGAGTTCCCAACCAGCCTTAACAGTATGTGTATCATTTGCCTGCCTTTTCCAGCCCTTGCTGTGCTAAGGGATCAGATGCTCCCATGGCCCTCTCAGGGAGTGCACATGTAGGGTTTAGGGCAGGTAGTTGTGACAGGATGAGGAGAGAGGTTGGACAAGCCTGGATGCCCAGACCACACTTAGAGGCCACGTCAGGGACAGAAGAGAAAGTTTTTAAGTATTAAGATGTTTAGGGCCTGTGGTTGCTTCAAGGAGGGAGCCTGCATGAGGGATAACCTAAGGAGGTGAAATTCAGCAGCTAATGCAAGACTGGCTGGCCCTGAGCACGGGCAGCTCCACAGGGGTGCAGATGCCTGCGTCCTGGGTGGGATGAGCGGCGTGCCTGCCAAAGAGGCTGTGTTAATGGAGGTGGGGACCTTTCTGTCTAGTAGCCGGGCTGATGTCCTTGCCCAGAGTCACAACTAGTACCATTAGGCAGGATTTGAACTTGTATCGGCCTCAATTTTCAAAACCCTTGTGCCTAAACCTCTCTTCTCTCCAGCTGGCACAACTGTCTGCCTCACTTCAAAGGACAAAATCTGCCACGTTAGGAACCAAGCCACCCAGCATCACCAGCTGAGTTCTGCCTCCTGTCCTCTTCCCCCCGCCACACCGTTTATGGAAAACTTGCCCCCCATGAAACTGGTCCCTGGTACCACCAAGGTTGTGGACTGCTGCCCTGGGGCAAACAATTACTGTGTGACCCAGGAATGTCCCTCCTAGGTCTGTATCCAAAAGATTTGAAAACAAAAACCTGTGTGTGAAAGTTCACAGCCACGCTGTGCACAATAGGCAAAAGGGGAGCACAGCCCACGCACCGGTCCGTGGATGAGCGGATATACGGGTAGGCACAGCACAGCCATGCAGGATACTGGCCGTGGAAAGGAATGAAGTTCTAACCTGGAGAACATGCCAGACACAAACGGGCGTATGATGCCATCTTTATGAAATACCCAGAAAAGACAAGTCCATAGAGATGGACAGGGGATTAGTGGCTGCCAAGGGTTAGGGCAGTGAGTTTCAGTCCATGTGGCACGGCACACTGGTGTGCTGTGAGAGGATCTTAGGTGGGTCACAGACATTTTTAAAGATCACTAAATTATTTTTGAAAAGTTCAAAACACAGTGTATTGTTACTTTTTTTTATCAACACAGTTTAAGTGTGCCATGGAAATTTATAGGGTCAAGTGTGCTGTGAGATAAAAAAAAAAATGGTTGAAAAACACTGGTTTGGGAGAGGGGTTTTGTTTTGGAGTGAAAAAAAAGTTCTGGAATTAGTAATGTTTGCGTAACATCGTGAGCATACTTAAAAGTCACTGAATTATACACTTCAAACTGCTTAAAATGGCCAGTTTTATGTTAATTGCTCTTTCACACAGGTACACACATTCTTGGCTCCCCACCCCCACCCCTGCTTTCTCATGAACAGGTGAACCCCTGGGAGAGGCTGTATGGGCTCTGTAGAGTCCAGGTCAGTGTGGACCCCAGGGGTCAGGACTGCAGGGCTCAGCCCAGCTGCCAGCCTGCTGCCAACAGCCCACCCCTCCTTCCCTCCATGACACAGTGGGCAGCAGGATCGTGAACTTGAAGGTTGTGAGAATGCTTGCCTTCTGCCTTCACTCAGAGTGGACTCCTGATTGATTGTAACCCCCTGGAGAGCCAGCACGGTAATGAGGGGGAACAGAGGGACTCTGAGGGCCCCACCCCTGCCACAGCCCAGGGGGGTCCCAGGGCTTCTGCTGTCAGAGTTGCCCTCCTGTGGTCAGAACTCAGGATGCCACTGAATTTGTTTCTGTGGCTGCTGTCACCAATTACCACAAATCCAGTGGTGTTAAACCACACGTTTATTCTCCTACAGTCCTGGAGGCGGGAGGTCAGAATTCAGTCTCACTGGGCTAAATCAAGGGGCCAGCAGGGTTAGTGCCTTTCCCAGCACTAGTGGCTGGAGCACCCCTGGGCCTGCGGCCCCATCCTCCGTCTCCCAAGCACACCACTCCCATCTCTACTTCCATCTTCATGGGCCTCTACCCTCATGCATGGCCCTCCTGCATAACCCAGGGCAACTTCCCCATCTCAAGATCCTTAACTTCTGCTAAGTCCTTGCCACATGAGGTAACATACTAGGTCTGGAGGTGAAGACAAGGACACCTTTGGGGCCATCATTCAGTGACCACACTAAGTCTTGCTGTCCCTAAGGTGTCCCTAAGTTTTCTCCTGCAAGAACTTGGGGGCAAACCTCCCTGGGGAACTCCTGCAGGCATCTCTGCCCTTAAAAGCCCCTGAGCTGCCCTTAAAAGCATCTGAGGACACTTGAAACTTCAGCCCTTCAGCATCTTGGGCTTACTGAAGCTGGTGTTTACTGAGTAGCCTTTGTGGGCTGGGCCCAGGCCTGGAAGTTGCATAGCAAGGAGGGTCCGGGGCTCAGGGACGGGGTCAGATGGAGGCCCTACTTGTCCAGAACTGAGGCTCCACCTTCCCTCATCTGCCCTCCAGAATTTTCTATGAGTTTGAGCATGAAGATGGGGGAGAGGAGCAGAGGGTGCCTTCTTGTTGACTCAGGCAGTGGAGGAAGGAGGGATCCTCAGGGACCTGGAGGAGGGACAGGGGCCAGCAACTGGGTAGGGCCGGTCCCTGCAGCACAAAGGGAGGAATGCCACCACCTACTGAGGGCACCTGGGCAGGTGCCATGCTGTGCCACCACTTACGCCATCCCTGTGTGCCACCCCACCCCACCTTCCTTCTTTACCGCAGCCTGCACCAAGCCTGGTGGGGCTGGACTGGGCAGGGCAGAGGGTAGGCAGAGCCACTTCAGATGGGGCCCAGCGTGGGGCCCCCTGCACGGCTGGGAAAGGTCACAGCCCTGCGATGACAGCAGAGGGCAGATATCAAAGGATATCAAAGCCCCTCAGAATTAAGAGATGTCCTGTTGCCTGGGATTTCACAGCCCAGTGGCCAATTCCTAAGTCATGCACATTAATGGGCAGCTAATGAGGCGCCATGACGGGGGCAGGGACGTGCCCCCAGTCCCCAGAGCCGAGATTAACGAGTACAAAGCCCCCAGCCGCCTTTATCTTCCTTCTGGGGGCTAGATGTGAGAGAAGAAGGGATGATGTGGGTCGCTTGCAGGGCCTGGGAGAGTGGGGACTCACGTGTGGCTCCCGCATGGGGCCCCTCCACTCCCCCCAGCCAGGCTACTGCACAGTCCTACCAGCCTTATCCCTGCAGTTTAATGACTGCCCCAGGGAGGAGGATGTGGAATTTAAACTGGTATAGCAAGAAAGGCCTAGCCCAGTGCAGCCCTGGCCTGGGTCAGTTCTCCCAGAGTCCCCAGACCACCATGGGCCTTCCCAAGAGCCCTGCTGGTGCCCCAGACTGAGCTTGGCACTGGGGGTTCCTTCATCCCAGAATAGTCGCCACCCCTCACCATTGGTACGCAGATGCGGCACCTTCTCCAAAAGCCCCTCCAGTTCACCCCCATCCTTGCTCCTCAGGTCCTGTGGCCCAATCCTTCTCCGCTGGGCCAGAGTTGCTGGTCTTGTCCTGACCCCCCGCCAATGGTACTGTCCCTCATTCAGAGCATAGGACTTCTCTTTCACCTCTGAACTCCCAGGGCCTGGCAGGCAGTAGGTGCTTAATCAATTAGTGTTTGTCAAAGACTGACAGGAAACACAGTCCCAGATACTAGCTGTACTGTGGGCTGAATGGTGGCCCCCAACAGATACGTCCACACCATGCCCTGGAGCACAGGATTGGGATCTTATTTGGAAATGAGGTCTTTGCAGAGTTAACTACGGTAAGGATCTTGAAAAGGGATCAGACTCTTGTGTTGTCCAGGTAGGTCGTAAATCCAATGACAAGTGTCCTCATGAGAAGACAACAGACCGAGGAGAAGGCCACGTAAAGGCAGAGTCAAGATCAGCACAAAGGGACACCTGGAAGGGGCAGGAAGGATCCCCTCCTAGAGCCTCCAAAGGGAGCGGGGCCCTGTCTATACCTTGATGTCTGACTTCTGGTCCCTCAAACCACCACAGGAGAAAGTCCTGTTGTAAGTTTGTAACACTTTGTTATAGCAGCCAGGGGAGACTAATACAGGAGGAAAAACCAAACAACTTTCCCTTTTCTCTTCTGGAGTCTGTGTATTCTTGCAGACCTTTGTTACTTCCCGGCTTGGGAGCTGTCAGCATGGGGCTGGGGCGGGAGGCAGGGTGATGTCCCTGCTTCTGAGATGAGACTGACTTGGGGGTGAATCCTCGTTTTCACTTGCTGGCTATGATGTTTTGAGCCATAGACCCTCCTGGGCCCAGGTCCTGTCCTGTGTGGTTGGGATGGTGGGGACAATAGGGACTCACCCTTGAGAATCAGCAGGACCACTTATTTGAGGCCTCACTCTCAGTGGCACATTTATGTGGTGGCAGTGCAGATGATGTCCAGGACATTAAGCAGCCCTGAGCTCCTGGGCTGCCCTTCCCCTTGTCCATGCTGAGAAGCTGGTTGCTCAGCATGGGGGACAGTTACTGGGCTCCTGCTAATGTGTTAGGGATGTAACACAAGTCAGGGGTTGGATGGTCAGAAGCCACATGGAGGAAAAATATCCTTTGGGGGCTGACCTGGTGTCCACACCTAAGGATTGACTGGGTAAGGCGGGCTCCTGCTGCCAGTAAAGATGTTTAACTCAAAGCAGGCAGTTCTCAAAGTGGGGGTTTCCCAGACCAGCATCACCACCTACAGGTTCCCAGGCACATCCCAGGCTCACTGAAGCTCTGTGGATGGGGCCCCAATGCTCTGTATTTAAACAAGCCCTCTGAAGGATTCTGATGGCAACTGAAGTTTAAGAGCAGAGGTGAGAGGGCGGCTGCTGTTCCAGGTTTGACCTTCACGCACCTGTACTTCCTGGACTGAGGCCTTTCCCTGTGTTCTGCGTCCTAGCTGACCTATGGTCTGGGGACCAGCAGCTGCCCCAGAGCTGCTTAGAAATATGGAATCTCGGGCTCCACCCAGGTGGAAGGAATCAGAACACAGATTTCAACAAGTCCCAGGTGAATCGTGTGCACAGGATGAGTTTGGGGAGCAGGGGTGGGAGTGGAGGGAGGAGGAGGTGAAAGGAGAGTCAGCGCCCCCTCTCTGCAGATGAGGAAGCTGGACACACTTTCCACACCCTCTCTCGGGCTGGGGGCTTGGGTGAGATCAGATGCATCCCACACCTCCATTACTTCCAGCTGAGTCCCCTGTGAGGGCCCCTGAGAGAGCCCCACCCCCGAGGAGGGGCCTGCAGGACATGGGGGTGGAGATGAGAGTCTTAAGACCTTGCTCAGGTCAGAAGTCCCAAAAGCAGCATGTGCTTGGGGCAGATCACTCTGATCATCATGTGTGGTCCCTTAGGTTTGGGGACTGGCCCCTGACCCATGCTTTCCAGGGCTTGCTTTGTTAGCAACTTATTCACCCATCCCTGGGTGAGCTCGAATCATTCCTCTTCCACCACTCCTGGGCCCAGGAAATGCAGCTGAACCTCTTGGGGTGAGCCTTTCCCAATTTGGTGGTAAGGGCTGGATTGGGGCACAGTGGGGGTGGGTAGGAGTGAGGGAGATGGGACAGATGGGGAGGAGGAAGGGATGAGGGTCACCTTGGGGCCTAAAAGGGATAGAAAGTGGAGCGTGGGGAGGGAGCAGAAGTCAGGGAGCGAAGGAACACATCACAGTTTGGAAAGGCAGAGCCAGGCCAAGAGGGGGTTGAGAGGAGGGCCTGGGCAACTGGGAAGGACACTTCTCTCAGAGTCAGGAGAGGAGCCTAGCAGATGTCAGGAGCAACACCTTGAATCCCCACTGCCGCCAGCTATGGAGAGACAGCCCCAAAGCAGAGGCCTTCTTGAAAAGCCCCTCCCAGCCACAGCTGCCCCTACTCTGTCCTCCATGGGAGCTGTCTTCATCCTCCTGAAATCTGCGCTGGGAGCCGGCCTGCTCAACTTCCCCTGGGCCTTCCACAAAGCAGGTGGAGTCGTCCCTGCCTTCCTGGTGGAGGTGGTAAGTTCCAGGGAAGCATTTGCGGGGGTTTGGGAGGAGGCTACAGGGGCAGGTACAAGATCACTTTGGTTTTTCTGGGTGGGAGCTCTGCGACTCAGCTGTGAGGGATTTTTGTTCTCTATTGGGCTCAGCTGTGAGGGAGGTATAGCCCCACTGCCATCACTGGAGAAGTTTGACCTGCAGCAGCTCTCGGTCCCGTGAATCTGGCGTCTCAACTGGGAAGGAGCCTCTTGGGACACCGCTGGTCTCAGCTCAGTAACTAAGGCTGAAATCCTGGGTGCAGACCGAGCCCAAACCTGGTGTCACCTCCACATTTCTACCCATTGCTGGGCCAGGCCGTGGTGTGGTGGCAGAGATGATCAGCTCTTTCTGCTCCCTGGAGGTCTAGCCCAGGCAGAGTCCCCTCCAAGGAAGCTGGGAAGCTGACCTCCCTCCTGGAGAGGAGCTGGCCATGAGCACAGCTTCCCTGGGCTACGAGGAGCCAACTGCATTTCACATACGCTCTTTGTGGGTTTTATGACAGCCAAAAGATAATGGCCAAGTTCCAGTGTTTGTGGGCCATGGGGCCCTCCATGTCCCTCTGGAGACCGCCAGCCCCTCCATGTAGTACCCAGTGTTGGCCCAGCACTGCTCTGAGGAGCGTGGGCTGGACAAGGCAGTGTGGTCCCCTTTGCTCTCGTGGGCAGTCAGGCAGGACTCATGTAGCCGATGAAGCTCCAGACTGCACGTAGGGGGCTGTCAGGTGACGGGCCTGCTATGACACAGCACAGCCAACAAAGGCCTCAGCAAGGAGGTGACATTTGAGCTCAGCCCCAGAGGAAATGGCACAAGCTGCTGGCAGTGCTTATGAGGGGTGTCACGCCTGTATTTGGACCCGTGTAGCAGTAAGGCTGCCGCTGGGTGAACAGGGAGGAGGAAGCCTGGTCTCAGGCCACCAAGGCTCATGATGGAACAGGGGCTGGGTTCAGGAGGTCAGGCCAAGGGCTGCAGGAGGGATGGCGAGGACACTCCCTGAGGCAGCACAGATGCTGACCCAGCAGGGCTGCGTGTCTGACTGATCCCGGGTGACATAGCCATTTTGCACAGGTTGGTCTAAAGACCTCTGCCTTGGGCACATGTAGAGAGAGGATGCCAAACATGGATAAATGGAACCTGCCCATAAAGGAAAAAGTCCAGGCTGCCTGCCCACCCACCTCCCCAAGTTCTATTCCCTCCAGAACTGCTAGGGAGATGGAGTGGGGGGGCGGGAGGGGGTGACTGCCCCCTCCAGTAGGAACAATGGAAGATCGGTGGAGCCTCCTCCCCCACTTAGCCAGGGAGACTTCTGTGTTCAAATGCGATGCCCATGAGGTCAACAGGTGGAGGTTAGAGGTCTGATGACCCCTTCAGGGTTGCAGCTTTAATGACATTTGATGAAAAGCAACCCAAACCCCTTTGAGAACTGCAGAGAGGCCAGACCTGGCACAAGGGGCTGGGGTGCCGTGCTGTCCTGCCGCTCAGAGGCTCCAGGGGTCCTAGGGATGGTTCACAGGCTGAGGCTCCCTTCCCCCTCCCCTCAGCCACAGCTGCTGACCGAGGCCCTGCATGTGCCAGACACATCTGGGGCAAAATGATAGGAAAAGTCACAGTCCTGTCTTCATGGAACTTGGATTCTGGTGGGTGACAGTTGTTGGAGACTGACCCCTACAATATCACGTGGGGCAGGGGGGCTTAAAACAAATATGTTCTCCTGCAGTCTGGGGGCCAGAGGGCTGAATCCAGGTGTGGGCAGGGCCTCACTCCCCGCAGGCTTCTGCTCCCAGGCTCCTTCCCCATCACTCCAATCTCTGCTTCCCCTTTTGTTTCTGTAAGGACACTTGTTCTTGGGGTTAGGGCCCATCTGGAAGACCCAAGATGACTTCATTGCAAGGTTCACAATCACATGGCAAAGACCCTTTTTATTTAATTACGCTTTGATTATTGACGGCTGCAAGTAAGTAGCATTCACAGGTGCTGGGGGTTAGAATGTGGGGCAAACACTTCGTGATCCAGTCATACAAGGGGGTCTTAGCAAAACCAGGAATAAACTGATGCAATATGAGTGAATCCCACAAACATGCCAAGTGGGAGAAGCCAGAAGTGAAGGTGGAAAGATACCAGATCTTTCCTGGGGAAGGCAGCCATGGACCGTCCGCTGTGGAAGCCCTGTCTGGGTTGGGGTTGCTCCTGCATTGCTGTACCTCCTTCAGCGACATATTTGCATTACATGTAAATTTTCATCTATGAGCAGAGAGGGTTGTATGCAAACAGCTGGTGCTAATGACTGGCAGCCCTGAAGTATTTGCGGTGGGGGGGGGGGGCGGTGGAGGGAGGAATACTGGTATCTTCAACTTGCTTCAACATGTAGAAGAAAGATGGATTGATGGGCACCTAGGGGCATGGGTGGATGGCTCGAGATGTTTTCTAGGGGTGGGTATCTGCAGTGGGTGTTGGCGGTACAATTCTTTCAACTCTCTAGTAGGCTTAAAATTTTTCATTATAAAGGTTGGAAAAATATTTAAGCTGCAGCAGAGGGAGCACCATTTCTTTTTCTTTTTTGAGACAGTCTCTGTTGCCCTGGGTAGAGTGCTGTGGCATCACAGCTCACAGCAACCTCAAACTCCTCGGTTCAAGCTATCCTCCGTGCCTCACTCTCCCAAGTAGATAGGACTACAGGCACTCACAACACACAGCTAGTTTTTGTATTTTTCAGTAGAGATGGGATCTCGGGCTGGTCTCAAACTCCTGAGCTCAGGAAATCCACCTGCCTCAGGCTCTCAGAGTGTTGGGGTTATAGGCGTGAGCCCCTGCACCCAGCTGAACACTTTCCATGTGCCAGGCACTGAGCCAAGTGCATCTCACAGTTTCCTCAGTTCCAGCACAGCCCGAAGTGCCTGCAAAGTGGGTGGGAACATCCCCATTTCACAAATGGGAAAGCAGAGGTTGCTGGCTTGCTGGTGCCACATAGCAGGTGAGCAGCAGAGTCAGAATCTGCCTGTTCCGCACGGGTCCTAACTGCCACACCTCCCTGCCTCTTCACATACCATCCCGAGGTTTTAGGAGAGTGGTTTAAAGTCTCTGAGTTTTTGGCATTTCATTGTCCTGCTGGGGCAAGATGGTACTGGAATTCCAGACTCACAGCCTCCGATCCTTCTGCTCTGCAACTCTGATGGCAGAATAGGGGAGAGGCTGGTGTCATGGTCATTGGAGGCCCCAGGCTATGGGCATGGACGGAGGCCACATTGAGGGGGATGGGGGTGTGGGCTGTGGGTGTGCCTCAGCTCAGGGTCTCGTTCGCAGGTCTCCCTGGTCTTCCTGGTCAGTGGCCTGGTCATCCTGGGCTACGCCGCCTCCATCAGCGGTCAGGCCACCTACCAGAGTGTGGTCAGGGGGCTGTGCGGCCCTGCCCTGGGGCAGCTGTGTGAGGCCTGCTTCCTCACCAACCTGTTCATGATCTCTGTGGCCTTCCTCAGGGTGATTGGGGACCAGCTGGAGAAGTGTAAGTATCTTTGCAGGGGTTGGGGTGACCCAGGGTGTGGAGCTCCTGGCGACCCATGGCCTGAGCCCTGAGGGGACAGCAGAGGCTGAGACTTCATCTGGGCTCCTAACTTGGCGGGGATGGGGGGCTCAGAATTGATAGTCACCAGCATGATGAGGTTTAAGAAAAGAGAGAGATGTGGCTGTGCTGGAATGCCCAGTGGAGACAGCTCTTTACACAGATAAGGGCAAAAGCCAGCAGCAGGAAGCCCCTCTGGAGAGATGAGCAGGAGCACCTTTGATTTGGGGGTGGCTGAGACTCCTAGCCCCTACATGACCTGTCCTCTAGGCCCCACTAAGACTTTCCCTGTAGTCACTGCTTTAGCTGCATCTTACTAATTCTGATATGCTCTATTTTCATTTTTTGTTGTTGTTTTTTTGTAGCGACAGTCTCACTTTACGGCCCTCGGTAGAGTGCCGTGGCATCACACAGCTCACAGCAACCTCCAACTCCTGGGCTTAAGCGATTCTCTTGCCTCAGCCTCCCAAGTAGCTGGGACTACAGGCGCCTGCCACAATGTCCAGCTATTTTTTGGTTGTAGTTCAGCCGGGGCTGGGTTTGAACCCGCCACCCTCGGTATGCGGGGCGGGTGCCTTACCGACTAAGCCACAGGCGCCGCCCCGTATTTTCATTTTTATTCCATTCAAAATATTTGCTAATTTTGGCTTGGTTTCTTTTGACTCCTGGGATTTTTTTTTTTTTTTTTTTTTTTTTGAGACAGAGTCTCACTTGTCACCCTCAGTAGAGTGCCGTGGGGTTATAGCTCATAGCAACCTCCAACTCTTGGGCTCAAGTGATTCTCTTGCCTCAGTCTCCCAAGTAGGTGGGACTACCAGTGCCTGCCACATGCCCGGCTATTTTTAGAGATGGCGGTCTCACTCTGGCTCAGGCTGGTCTCGAATCTATGAGCTCAGGCAATCCACCCACCTCAGCCACCCAGAGTGCTAAGATTACAGGCATGAGCCACTGCACCCGGCCTCAATTCCTGGGTTCTTTGGAATTGTGTTAATTTCCAATTATTTGGGAGTTTTCTAGATTCCTACTTGGTTTCTACCTTACCTGTATTGGGGTCCAAGAACATATTTTGTGTAACTTTAATCTTTTGAAATCTGTTGCGATTTGCTCTGTGGTCCAGGACCTGGGTAATCTTGGAGAGCATCCCAAGTGTTCTTAAAGGATGTTCATCCACAGTTGCTGGGTACATTGTGCAAGAAATGTCCCTTAGGTCAAGATGCCTTAACCGCTATGTTCAGATCTTCTGCAGCAACCTTATTGCCCTATTATTTCTTTATTTTTTGTCTAGTGGTTAGTCTACCAATTTCTAAGAGAACAGTGTTAAAATCGTCAGCTGTGATTCTGAGTTTGCCTATTTCTGCCTTTAATTCTGTCAGTATTTGCTTCATGGTTTTAGAAGTTCCATGATTAGGTACATCATTTCATTATTGTGAAATTTTCCTCTTCATCTCTGGTATTAAATCTGTCTTCTCTGCCATTAATATAAAAATAAAGTTCTTGTGTAGATATCTCCCATTCTTTTACTTTGAACCTGACTGTGGCTTAGGATTTCGAGATGTATTTCTTATAGCTTCTAATCGGAATGTTTAGGCTTTTGATTGGAGAGTAATTATTGATAGGGTGAATTTAGGTCTGCCATCTTGCTATTTATCTGTCTTCTGGCCTATGAGTAAAAAGTCCCTGGCTATGGGGTGTTGAAATTAAAAGCTACCATGTCTTTAACTGGGCATTGTGGCGGGCGCCCATAGTCCCAGCTGTTTGGGATGCTGAGGCAAGAGAATCACTTGAGCCCAAGAGTTTGAGGTTGCTGTGAGCTGTGACACCAGGCATTCTACTGAGGGCCACATAATGAGACTCTGTCTCAAAAAAAAAAAAAAGGAACAAGCTACAGTGTCTTGGGTAACACTGTCATATCTAAAAGTACCAAGATTGGTGTACCTGAACCTCCTTGTGGGTAAATGGATACAAAAACTTCCTGCCTGCCAGTGGCAAGTTCATCTCAAGTTTTGGCTCCAGTAAACTTCTTGTGTGCTGTGTTGAGAAGGATTCTGAAGTTCAGGAATAGAGCACTCTGACTAGTTAGAATGCTGATCAGGATACAAGCCACCCCAGCTCTGAGCGGATTCACTGGGGTGGAGAGAGCACTGCGTGTGTGTTTCTGATTAGGTGTTTGGGGATGTGTGTATCTGTAGGGAGGCTCAAATTTCTGGGGGAGTAGTGCTAAATTGTGGTTAGAGTGTATGGGGAATTCATTGCATGAGTTGGTACTGAGGACCTCAGGGAATGTCCTGGGAACTCTGGGTTTGGGAAGGACCTGGTGTAGTGCTGATGTCAGAGCTGGGATTTCCTGGTGGCAGGTGACCCAGGAGGGAGAGAAGAGCTTATGTTCAGACCCACACCAGGTGCAGGTGCAAGCATTCTCTTGGCATCTTTGGTCTAGAATCTGCTCTGCCTTCACTCATGGATGCTTGTATGCGGCCTGGCAGTGGAACTGTCTCCTTGTGTCATTTTGGTAGAAATGAGCTATTCTCATGAGACATTTATTTCTTTGCATGGCTAGCTTTGTTATTTGATGAGAACAAAAAAGAGTTACGTCCCAATGACGCAAACACCCCCGGTGGGCTGTGAACCATCTCTCACCTCTCAGCCTCCCTCCAACAGGATGGAGGGGGCTACCCACCTACGTGGTTCCCCGTGGCTGCAGCCTCAAGCCCCATCTGCCTTTGTTCTCCCCTCCCCCAGCTGTCTTGCCTCTTAGATCAGCTCCAAACTGTCCATCTTATTGTGGCAGAATAGAAATGCTCCCGATGCTTCAGTGCTCCTTCCACTCAGAGGCTGGCAGTATCTGTACCCCCCCACCCCACCCCCCTTCTATGAATCCAGTGGAGCCTGGAATGGCTTTGCCCAGCAGTGTGCAGGGTGGGAGGCCATGTCATTCCCAGACCTGGCCTTTGAGAGGGATGGGCAGCTTCTGCCTTGGTCTCTGGGGGTGCTCCAGCTGCCAAGGAGGAAGTCGAAGCAGCCTGCTGTGGAGCAATGTGGAGAGACACCCCTGTCCCAGATGGCAGGGAGGCCCATGTGTCCCCACCAGGTGCTAGGTGTGGAGTAGAGTCATCAAGGGCCCCTAAGCCGGCTCCACCACTAGCCAGGTAACCCCAGCTGATCCCACATGGAGCAGGATTGGCCAGCTCAGCCCTATGCCTGTTCTTCCCCGTGCTCGGTGGCACACAGTAAGGTGGTGGCTCTGAGCCAGTGAGCTCAGGGGAGTTCAGTGACAGTGACAGCAGAGCCCTGGGAGGCAGAGGCAGAGTGGCTTGCTCTCCCCAGCATCACACGGCCAGAAAGCTCCAGGCCCTGGGTTAGCCCCAGACACCCCTCTAGTTCCTGATCCAGATAAAAAGGGTCTTTTCCCAGAATGCCTCCAGAGCAGATGGCTTATCTGTCTGTGGCCCTGAAGAAAGACCTGGGAGCCTTTGCATGACGGGCTCTTTAGGGGCCCCGGGAACCTTCCTCATCTCACTTGTCATGTTGTCCCTGGGCTGAGGGGGTCGAGTTTAGACAACATCCAGCCCCACCTGGGGGTCGGGAGCCCTGACCTGTGCCCCGAGGCTCAGCCCCTCCATGTCCCCACCAGTGTGTGACTCTCTCCTGCCCGGCGCGCCACCAGCCCTGCGGCCCTGGTTTGCCGACCAACGTTTCACTCTGCCCCTGCTCTGTGCTTTGCTCATCCTGCCCCTGTCGGCCCCACGAGAGATAGCCTTCCAGAAACACACGAGGTACAGCCGGGGCTGGAGGGGCTGTGGGGTCAGCCTTCACATTCGGGGAAGGGGAAATCCATGAAAAATTACACGGGGCATCCATGTTCGTGACAGAAGACGCAGACCAGCAAAAAGAGAGACCAGCATTTTTCGTCATGGCCCTGCGTGCTGCTTACGACTGTTCCTCTGTTGTAAGACTTTATACCACGTGCCAGTGTGCGCTGCGACTTGGAGACATGCACATGTGTTTTTAATCTTGTGATCTGAGGCTTTATGTACCTTTGAAAAAACAAAGCCCACCAGCAATGCCCATCCACGGCCCTCACCAGCCTCCTCTCGTGCGCAAGCAGCAGATCTCCCACCTCAAAGACAGGGCGTGGGACAGCAGGCAGCAGACCCCAGCTGCCCCTCTGCAGCTCTGAGACTCTCGTGCCCTATGCAGCTGAGTCCGGGGTTCCCTTCCCCTCTTTGGTGTGGCCGAGCCCAGTGGTGTCCTGATATTACCAAACCCTTGTGGCTGACCGGCCTTTGTTGGTGAGAAGGAGGTTACAGGTGCCACTCCCAAGGGTGCTGGGTGCTGTTAGTAGGTGGGCATGTCTGCCTCAGGGACCTGGGGGTAGGAGAATGAAGGCTGGGTGGGGAACTCTGCCAGCAAGGGCCGAGCTGGGGTTCAGACCCCCCTGTGTCTGTGTACTGACGGCACATGGTACCCCTCTCCAAGGCCCTCATGCTGGCCCTGTCTGTGTCTTAGCATCCTGGGCACCCTGGCTGCCTGCTACCTGGCCCTGGTGGTCACCGTGCAGTACTATGTCCAGCCCCAGGGCCTCATCCGTGAGCCCCGCCCATCACTGAGGTGAGTCCTGAGGGCTTTCGGTGGCTTCCTGGGCTGGAGTGGGGCCCAGACTTCCTGGGCAGGGGTGGGGCCCAGTGGGGAGCAGAGGAGCTGTGGTGGAGTCCCTGCGCTTTGCTGCGGAGCCCTGGCTCCCTCGCTGAAGTCCGTGCTCTCTCTGAGGCAGTAAAGCCGGGGAAAGGGACTTTCCTTCTGCAGGACAGTGGGGCAGACGCTGGTGATGATGACCAGGGACTGGTCAAAGGACACAGGATCACTAAAGGCCACGCCAGCCCAGGGCTCCCAGGCTGTTGCAGACATGTCCCCACAGCGAGGAGGCCCACATGGCCAGCAGAGATGGATTTGGGTGTGTCGCGAGGGGCTCAGAGCCATTGTGAGGACTTTGGCTTTGCACTGGGTGGATGGGCTGGGAGATGCTGCTGTGTTCTGAGCTCAGCAGGGATGTGACAGGATTTGGTTCTGAAAACGATCACTCTGGCTGTTTTATGCTTGGGACAGAAGCAGGGAGACCAGGTAGAGGGCCCCTATATAGAGCCCAGGCCTTGGACCAGGTGGTTTTGAAGGAGGGATGAGGGAGGGGGCAGATTCCAGCTGTGCTTAGAAGCAGGCTTGTTGCTGGCTGATGGGCGTGGGACCCCTGTAGCCGCCCGGGGCCCCATGCTCAGGTGAACATTTCTCTGTCACTGCCTTGAAATCCTTAATCCTTGTCCAGCAAGTGGCCCAGCATGTTCATCTTGCACAGGGCCCTGTGAATTCTGTGGCCTGAGCTACCAGTGGGCTGGAAGCAGAGAGTGAGTCAAGGGGGCCTAGAGCTCTTGGCTTGGGCAGAATTGCCATGTCATGGGATAGGGAGGACTGAGGGGGCAGGTGCCAGGAATCAGGTCGGGCAGGGGCAAAGCAGGGTGGAGCCAGCATGGAGACATCTTGGGGAGATGTTGAGCAGCTAGTCAGATCCGTGTGTCTGGGGTGCTGGGCTAGAGGGAGAAAAGTGGGTGACGTTGGCCAGAGAAGGCGTTGAAGGCCAAGAGCGCTATGCTCTGCTCCTGGCCCGTAGTACCCCAGTGCTGGGGGAGCTGGGGAGGTGAGGAGGAGATAGTAACCACAGAGGGGTAGTGAGTTAGGAGGATACATGAGTGTCCTGGTGCTGGTGGCTCAAAACGTCAGACATTTCTCTCTCGGTTCTGGAGGCTAGAAGTCTGAAATTCAGGGTCAGCAGAGCCGAAAGGCTCCGGGGTCCTTCCTGCCTCTGCCAGCAGTCTGTGTGTTCCTTGGTGTGTGGATACCTCCCTGCAGTATCCGCCTCTGTGTGCATGTGGTGGTCTCTCCTTGTATCTGCATCCCCCCTTACAGGGGCCCCAGTCGCTCGATTCCAGCCCACCCTGGTCCAGGATGACCTCATCTTAACTAGTTATATCTACACAACTTGTCAAGGGAGGCCGGGGACCAGGTGGGCTCCCTAGGAGAGCTTGACCTGAGTTTCCACCTGTGCACACTTCACCCTCTTAGGTGGCGCCGATGGAGGTCAAACCATCCTTGAGCTCCTTGGGACCTGTGGGGTGGACACTGCCTGTGCCCCTATTAGCACCAAACCACCCTGAACAGGCAGCCTCGAGGGAAGCTGGGAATACCTTCTAGCGGTTACCCTGCCCATGTGGAGAATGTCACGTTACTAAATGTCACCAGAGACGTATTTGGAAAGTGCAGCATTTAACAAGCATCCTTTTTCCCTTCCCCCAAACACGGTCATGGAAACAGTCATTAAAAATACATCTTGCAGCCTTACTGGGGTCCATGTTCCTGGTGTTATTTAAAATCCCTTCTCTTCTGCTGAATGTTGTCTTGTGTCTAATTCTTCTTTAATAAGCACCTGCTCCTGTCTATTTTACAGTCCTTCCTCCTGGACCTCTGTCTTTAGTGTCTTCCCCACCATCTGCTTTGGATTCCAGGTAATTGTAGCATCTGTGTTGAAGAGTATGGTGTTTTCAGAGACTGTGAGTGACTCTGTTCCCTTGGGAGGGCTCAGCTTCCCCGACAGGGAGAAGCTTGAGGACTGGTTCTGGGATGAGATGGGCTCTCTGCCTCCCACCTGTGGCCCGAGGGCTGTCTTTTGGAGACCACAAGAGTGGGTTGGCACCCAGGCTCAGGGAGGCGTGAATTGTCACTGAACTTGGAAATCCAGCCCCCACCAACAGCCAATTAGCACCACATTTGTTGGGGCTTGAGTAGAGTGTGGGAATCTGAGCGCTGTCCCTCCTCTGCAGAATCCTCACAGGAATGTTACCATGCCTGGGAACCTGGAGCTATACACTTGTCCCCACAGAACATACTGACACGGGTGGATTCTGTCTCAGGGTTCTCATTAGAGATCCTCTTTCACGAGGCTCACAAGCTTAGAGGAGCTGAGTGATGGGGGAAGGGGGCAGAATTTTTAATAGCACGTCTGTGAGTGAGGATGGGGCTCTGTGTGTGGAATCCCAGCAGAGGATTCCAAGTGGAATCTTAAAGGACATGTGGGAGGCAGCAAGGGGCTGGATGGTGCTCCAAGTGGAGAGTACAGCGCAGGTGAGCAGCCTGAGGGAAGAAGGTCCCAGGGACATCTGGGGACCCACAGAGGGCTTGGTGTGGCAGGTGCCACACAGCGGGGAGGGGAGGTGGAGGGCCTGGCCTCTCGGTAGCATTGGGTCCCCCCAGCCGTCATAGCAACTGTTGATGGACAATGTTCCTTCCTCGCTTATTTTAGGGAATATTTGCCTCTATCTCCTAAAAAACTATCACCTACCCACCAGCACCAACACAACTGTCACAAAGTAAAATCACGTCCCCCGGAGACTTTTTGTCCAGGATTTATAGCAGTTTCTCTCTAGCTGGGATTGTTTTCTTCCCTTACCCACCAACCAGCTCCTGCTTCTGTTCTTCATCTGGTGTTTTCTCTGAAACCCTTTTGAGAGGAAAAAAAAATCCTGAACTGTTTCCATTTCTCTTCCTTATAAATGACTTGGTGTTCCGCCTCTGGGGCTCAGCAAGGATTTCTCACATTGCTGCTTGCACGCCCAATATTTTGAAAGATCTAAGGAGCTGATTTTGCTGTCAACTGTTTGTCTGGATTTAGTTTAACAATCCCTCTCTCTGCCCAAGCACCATATGGTGCGGCAGTCTCGCAACCAGGGCTGCTCTCCAGATGCCCAGGGGGCCGGGGTGCCCCTCACCTTCGCCTCGCTGCCTTATCCGACTCTCCTAGCAACCAGCTATGGTTTCCAGGGACACGGGATGCCGAGGCCGCGATGAGCTGGGAAGGGCAGGAATTCACGGCTGTGGGCGGGGGCTCAGGCCAGAGGTGGTGTGACTGGTGGGGGCTGCAGCAGAGCTGTCATCTGGAACTCTGACATGACTCAGACAGGCTACCCATCCCCAAACTCAAACACGTTGGGGGACAGGGTATCCCCTCACCCCAGCCCCAAGTCTGTGCAGAGTTGCTGAGAGGGTCGTTGGAGATGCAGAGGGTGGGGTTCAATCCTACCCGGTGTGACCTCATGGGGACCTCTGGTCATGGGTTTCTTTAAATTAAGATAGGATTCACATCCCTTACGATTCACCCATCCACAGTGTACAGGGCAGTGGTTTATAGTATATTTAGGGTTGTGCTACTATCACCAGCCGCAATTTCAGAGCCTTTCCATCACACACCCTTCCTGTTAGCGGTCCGTCCCCACTCTCCACTCCCTAGCCCGGAAGCCACTAAGCAGCTCCCTGTCTCTGTGGACCCGCAATGGGCATTGGGTGTGAGCAGCAGCATGTAACATGTGGCGTGTTTGTGAGGCTCGTCCGTGTTGCAGCCTGTCTCAGCCCTTCATTCCCTCATCTAGTGGCATAATATTCCACCGAATGTCTAGGCCACGCTCTGTGTATCCATTTGTCCTTCCAGGGACATTCGAGTTGTTCCCACTTTGGAAACTAGAAAAAGTTTGGACACTGCCACCGCCTCCTAGATGCTGTCCCAGTGGGGCCACCCTACCCTTGGGGGGCCTGCTCTGTCTTCCCTTAGAAAACCAATAGAACCCCCACCCCTATGGGTCATTGGCAGTCTCTTAAAAGCAGAGCCCAAAGCAGGGCTGGGGGGTTATGGAAGTCACTATTGTGGGCACCAAGGTGCTGGGTCCCCTTGGCCCCCAGAATTGCTGCAGGAGTGAGGAGATGGGTGTTTGTCTACCGGGCTCTGCCACCCTGACTGAGGTTTCTACCACCTGGCTGAAGTCCCCACCACCTGGCTGAGTTTGCCTGCAGGCCAGCGGGCTCTTGGGCCAAGGCAGAAGGCAGTGGTCATGGCAGCCCAAGGCCATTGGGTCAGCCGAAGTGTGATAGCCCTGGGCCAGAACCTGCACGGAGGGCCACCCCCACCTCTGTGTACTCTGTGGGTGCAGACTGTGCCGGGCTTGTTTATGTGGCTCTGTAGCTTTCACTGAACGGGACTTCTGAGATTTCAGTGCCAAGATCTGGGGTTGGATGGAACATGCCTCGAGGCTGCTGGTGACCTCAGGGGATGGGTGACTGGGTGACCCCTGAGTGTTCCTCTAGCTGTGTGCGAGGCTTTGGGTGTGGCCCAAGCTCAGAGGCCTGAGCAAGGCCATCGTGGTCCTTGTGATCAATGGCTGACAAACCCACACTTACTCATGAGAAACTGGGCTAAGGGAACAGCATGGGCAAAGGCCCCGAGGCAGTGAACAGGGACCGGCCTTCTGAGCTCTGAGTAGAGTGCCTGCAACACCTTTGGTTTCAGCCAGGAGTGAACATGTGAGTATGTTGGTGGGAGCCGTGTCCCAGGAGCCTGGGAAAAGCCCGCAATCCACAGTGTGTCTGAACACATCGGTGCCTCTCAGCCCTGGCTCCTGTCCCTTCAGCTGCTTATAAAACACCAGTTCCTAGGACCAGAGAGGTGAAATCCACGTTGCAGGTGTGCTCTTAGGACTGGCTGTGCATGTTTTACATTTACAATTCTTATCCCACTGTGGCCTGTGACACGTGCAGTGCACAGATTGTGAGTGTGTGTGTTCCTGTGTGTTGTGGTGAGCCCCCCAGGGAATCCTTCTTGTGACCTTTTATGCCCCCACCCGATCCATCACTCTGTTCTCCATCACCACAGAGCTGGGGTTCTCCGTGGGGTGATTGTGGCCCAAGGGGATATTTGGCCACATCTGGAGACATTTTGGGGGTTGCAGCTGGGTGGGGAAAGGCTACTGTGGGAACCTTCTCCAACACAGGGCAGCCTATGGACCCTCATTTTTATTTTTTAAATTTTTAACTTAATAAGAGGGTACCATTTTTAGCTTACATTGTTCTCACTTCCAAGGTAAAGTTCAAGTTGTAGTTGGGCCCTTCACCCAGGGGCGTGCTGAACCCCTCACATTGTGCACATTAGATGAGATCCTACCAATTGCCCTCATTCCTCCCGGGAATCATCCTATCTTGAAAAAAAAATTTTTTTTGAGGTGGAATCTCACTGTGTTGCCCCAGGTTGGAATGCCCTGGCCTCAGCCTACCTCACAGCAACGTCACACTCCTGGGCTCAAGTGATCCTCCTGCCTCAGCCTCCTGAGTAGCTGGGACTACAGGTGCCTGCCACCACGCCCAGTTAGGTTATCTATTTTTAGTAGAGATGGGGTCTTGCTCTTGCTCAGGCTGGTCTTGAACTCCTGAGATCAGCCTCCCAGAGTGCTGGGATTACAGGCACGAGCCACTGTGCCCAGCCTCTGGGTGAACTTGGCCCTGGTGGAAACATTCCCTCCCATCCACTCTCACTGAGTGTGCCTGTGCTGTTTCTGCGCCAGGCTGTGTGGCGTCGGCTCTGAGCTGTGTCATATTCCACGTAACAACATCCCTACCTTTACTTATTTTTTTTTTTTTTTTTTTTGGCCGGGGCTGGGTTTGAACCCGCCACCTCTGGCATATGGGACCGGCGCCCTACTCCTTGAGCCACAGGCGCCGCCCCCTACCTTTACTTATGCTTCCAGCTCTTGGTGGACACGTAGGTGGTTTCCCATCTTTTTAAATTGTCCGAGGTGAGTCTCGTGCAGACAGTGCATGTCCCGCTGAGCCGGACCTCCTGTCTTCCAGTGTCACGAAGCCGCTGTGTCCATCTACTGCAGCATGCGTGACCGGAGCCTCTCCCGCTGGGCCCTGGTGTCTGTGCTGTCCTTGCTAGCCTGCTGTCTCATCTACTCACTGACAGGTAAGGCCTTTCCTGGGAGTTAGTAGGGGTAGCAGGAGAAATGGGGGTGCACACTTGTAGAGAGTTTACTGCATGAGCTGTGCAATGCTAAGCGATTTAAGAGCATTCACTCGAAGGAGCCTTAGCACCCCATAGCAAAAGGCCCCAGGACAAGGAAACTGAGGCTCAGAGAGTTTTCAGGGCTCGTCCAAGGCCCTAACTAGACCTGCAAACGGAGACTCGAACTCTGGCCTGGCTGCCTTTAACACTCTACTCATATGTACCCCTCTTCTCCCCACTTGCTGTTCAAAGGATAGCGATAATGGTGGTCACACAGCTTTATGTCTGGTGAGTAGTGTGCAAAATGCTGGTGGATGTGATGGATTGAGGTGCTCACAACTTTGGGAGGAAGAGCGTCTTCACAGGTGATTCACGTGTGGCTCAGAGAGGGACTGTGATGTGCCTGAGGTCACACAGCATATCCGAGGCACAGACCCAGGTCTTGGTCACAGTGGTTTCTAGCTGGACACTTGAGTCTAGTCTTTCTTTTATCCACAACTGGGCATCTGTTTAGGAAGATCTTGGTCTCTGGCGAATCTGAACAGCAGCTTCAGACTCCAGTGTGCTATGGCTGTGGTCCCCAACCCCTAGGCTACAGACCTTCACCAGTCTATGGCCTGTTCAGAACTGGGCTGCACAGCAGGAGGTGAGCAGTGGGCACGGGAGCAAAGCTTCACCTGCATTTACAGCTGCCCCTTGTTGCTCATGGCCTGAGCTCCGCCTCCTATTAAATCAGCAGCGTAAACCTCCCTGTGAACTGTGTGTGCTGCTGAGAATCCAGTGCCCCACTCCCACCCCGGTCCGTGGAAAAATTGTCTTCTGTGAAACTGGTACCTTGTGCCAAAAAGGTTGGGGACTACTGTTTGAATATTTGTCCCCTTCAAAACTCATGCTGACCTTTAATCCCCACTGTGGTAGCGTTAAGAGGTGGAGCCCTTCAGAGGGGACTGGGTCATGAGGCCTCTGACCTCATAAATGGATTAATCCATCCGTGGGTTTAATGGGTTGTCCTGGGAGTGGTTTAGTGGCTATAAAAAGAGGAAGAGAGACCTGGGCCAGCACACTGGGGGCTCTGGCCATGTGACCCTCTGGGTTTTTCAGAGGGTCTTCACCAGCCGGAAGGCTCTCACCAGGTATAGCCCCTTGGACCTTGGACTTCTCAGCCTCCAGAACTGAAAAAATTAAATTCCTTTTCTTTATAAATTACCCAGTTTGGACCAGGCATGGTGGCCCACACCTGTAATCCCAGCACTCTGGGAGGCCAAGGCGAGGGAGGATCCCTTGAGCTCAGGAGTGTAAGACCAATCTGAATAAGAGTGAGATGCTTGTCTCCACTAAACATAGAAAAATTAACCAGGCACCATGTCAGGGAGGCAGCGCCTGTAGTCCCAGCTACTCGGGAGGCTGAGGCAAGAGAATTGCTTTGAACCCAAGAGTTTGAGATTGGTGTGAGCTATGATGCCATGGGTACTTTATTTTGAGACAGAGTCTCAAAGAGAATACTGGTTTCAGGTATTCTCTTATAAGCAGTAAAAAACAGGCTAAGAAAATCAGTCTCAAGAGTGAGGTGCTGCTGATAACAACCACCTGAGTATGTGAAGTGGTTTTGGAACTGGAAACTGGGCAGAAGGTGGAAGAATTTGGGGGAGCAGGCTGGGAAGAGCCTGGATTCTGATGAGGGCTCAGAAGACCAGATGGCTCTAGGGAGACTTTGGAACTCCTTTGAGATGGGTTAAGTGGTAGACTTAACCAGAGAGCGGATGGAATTATGAACAGTGAAGGTCCTGCTCATGAGGTTTCACACAAGGAGCAGGGACCTGGAGCCAAGGCTGAGCTTGGTATAAACTGGCAGAGAACTTGGCTGCCTGTGTCCATGCCTGAGGACTGTGGGGAGGGCCCGACTTGAGTGGGATGAACCAGTGTATCTGGTGGGAGAAATATCCTAGTAGCAAAGTGTTTGGACCTCTACATGGCTGCTTTTAACCACTAATATTAAGCCGCAGAGAGGAATAAGAAATCGAAGATGGAGTTTATCATCAGAAGCAAAGCAGAAAGCTCTACAGAGTGCTCAGCCTGGACAAACAGTGAGAAGCGTGCCAGGGAGAGCATTTGCTGAGGAGATGAGCACAGAGGGTGATGGAGAGGAGGACCCTGAGGGTGCTTCTGACATCTCAGATGCTGCCCCTCCCATCGCAAGCCCACGGCTTAGGAGGGCAGAGTAGGTTTGGGGGATGGACCCAGGGTGCCCTCCACAGGCTTGCTGCCGAGGGCCCCTGGGGTCTCTGTTCCTATACCCCAGGACAACAGTCCTCACTGCCCCTGCCACAGCTCAAGTGGCCCCAGGTGCAGCTCTGCTGCAACCTGGAAGGTACAAGGTAACAGCCCCAGGGGCATCCTCTCGGTCCTGACTCCGCGGGCTTGCATAGAGCAAGAGCTACAGGAGCTTGGCAGCCTCCACCCAGATTCAAAGGTTGTCCTCGGGTGAACCTTTGACTTCTCAGTCTCCAGAACTATAAGAAGTAAATCCCTTATCTTTATAAATTACTGAGTTTCAGGTAGTCTGTTATAAGCAACAGAAAATGGACTAAGATGTTGTGATTACCCGAGAAACCAGTTGGGCAACCTTTCCCCAGCAGGGAAGGAAGGTCTCAGCATGCTGCCCTTGGGTTGGAGGGCCAGTGACTTGGGGATGGCCTGTCACCTCCAGATGGCCCCACAGCTCTTAGCCAAAGGTGGATGTCTCAGGATAAGGCAGGGGACACAGGGTGATGGAAGCAGCATCGGGTCAATCTAAAGGGATTGGTACTCTGGTCTTGTTTCTGCCATAACTGTGTGATTCCAGGCTGTCATTGGCACCCTGGGACTTGGTTTTCCCCACCTGGAAAATGGGTGCATAGCCTGCTGCTAGCTTTAGAAGTTGTAAGAGTAAGATGGGGCACGGCAGGTGAAGTTATATTTTTCTTTTTTCTTTCTATTTTTTTTTTTTGTAGAGACAGAGTCTCAGTTTACCGCCCTCGGTAGAGTGCCATGATGTCACATGGCTCACAGCAACCTCCAGCTCTTGGGCTTACATGATTCTCTTGCCTCAGCCTCCCGAGCAGCTGGGACTACAGGGGCCTGCCACAATGCCCGGCTATTTTTTTGTTGCAGTTTGGCTGGGGTCAGGTTCGAACCCGCTACCCTCAGTATATGGGGCCGGCACCCTACCCACTGAGCCACAGGCATCACCCATGAATTTATATTTTTCAAAGGGCCTTGTGCTTGAGGTTCACACAGGCTTTGTGAACAGGCTCCTTGCTCCAGCCTGATGACTGATTTTGCAGAAGGGTAAGTGGCAGATTTCTCTGCAGTGTTGAATTGGTGGGACAGAGTCATGTGTAGGCTTAGGGAGGTCTTTGGGATAACCCTTCTAGAACCTTCCGTCAGCTCCTCAGGAAAACCTTAGGGGTATAAAGCCTGTCTCTCTGTCTCAGAAGGAGGCAGCATTTTCCTAATCCAAGCTCCCCTGCTTCCATCCTCTCCCACCTCCAGGGGTTTACGGCTTCCTGACTTTTGGGACAGAAGTTTCCTCTGATGTCTTGATGTCCTACCCAGGCAATGATGTGGTCATTGTTGTCGCCAGGGTCCTCTTTGCTGTGTCCGTCATAACTGTCTACCCCATCGTGCTCTTCCTGGGGAGGTGAGGCCTGGCTTGCTGGAGACACAATTCAACACGGCTTACTGACAGGTGTTGTGAGGCAGCACATGCCTGGGACGCATCATGGGACTCTGCGTCATCTCCCTTCTACAGAGGGGGAAACAGGCACAGAGAATTTAGGTAGTTTGCCCAAAGTCAGAGAGTTATTCAAGCCCCTGCCCCAAACCCTGCCCCATCGGCTGCCTGCAGGTGGCTTAGTCCCAGAGGGTTGGCAAGGCCCCCTGGGGACAAGGCACCTGGGTGTGGAACAGGAGCCCTGTTGGGAATGGGGGGACTTGGAATGGAGGGTGGGGACCAGCAGGTGCCGACTAGAGCATCTGGGGACAGGCGCCTGTCTGGTGGTCGTGGCCTCCAGGTCGGTGATACAGGACTTCTGGAGGAGGAGCTCCTGGGGGGCATGGGGGCCCAGGGCACTGGCTGACCCCTCAGGGCCATGGGTCCGGATGCCACTGACCATCCTGTGGGTCGCCGTGACACTCGCCACAGCCCTGTTTGTGCCCGACCTCAGTGAGATTGTTGGTGTCATTGGCAGCCTCAGCTCCTTCTTCATCTTCATCTTCCCAGGTGAGCTGCCCACCTGCCAGGCTTCCTCCTGCTCCTCTCTCCCATGCTCGTGCACAGTGTGGGGACTCCTGTTTTGGAGTTCGAGGTTCTAGAAGGTGGGAGCCCACATGGGTGGGGTCAGGGCCTTATGCAGATACCTTGGTTGTGGAGGCAGACACAGATGGAGGCTCCATGTACCTTCCCTGCCTTGCGACACTCCTCCCTCATAACACCTGGCTGTTTTTAGAGACAGGGTCTTGCTCTGGCTCAGGCTGGTCTCGAACCTGTGAACTCAGACAGTCTACCCGCCTCAGCCTCCCGAGTGCTACCTCATAGCTTTGATGGGCAGATGACGGTTGTGCCTTTGTCCTCTCTTGCACAGGTGAGAAGACCGAGGCCTAGAGACCCCCTGGGGGGGACAGTGATTATGCAGCCCGGCCTCAAGTCAACTCCATAACTTCACTCCCAGCACCTATTCTTTTATTTAAAAAATTTTTGAAATAGGTGAAAGTCATGTGGCTCAAAATGCAGAAAGTGCTGTGGGGAAGTCCTGTCCTGCCCCCAGTTTCTACCATGACAGCTTTTTTTTTTTTTTTTTTTTGGCCGGGACTGGGTTTGAACCCACCACCTCCGGCATATGGGACCAGCGCCCTACTCCTTGAGCCACAGGTGCCGCCCCCATGACAGCTTCTTGAGAGACCTTCCCACTGTTAGTGAGCCATGGCCTTGGCCCCAACAGGCAACCAGCAGGGCTGCGGCTGGGTGTGCCTCAGAGGCAGGAGGAGCATTGCAGGGACCCACGGTACCTAGAACAGAGACCTCAGACCCTCAGGGGCAGGGGTTCAGACCACAGGCACTGTAGGCGCCTGGCCCATAGTAGGTGCCTGGCACATAGAGGGTGCACAACACACAATAGTTCCCATCAGTGCGAGCTTGTGATTCTGCTGTGAGAGGAGCTGTATCCAGCAGACCTTGAACTTGGGTACTCTTATCCAGATGTCCCTGACATCCCCCCCCCCCCCCAGTCCTTTATCAAGCAGATGCAAAGCAGATGCCTGGAGGACTTACAGGAAGGACGTGCAGAGGCGCTTGAAGGTCTCCCAGACTCACAGGGGGCAGTGACAACTTCAACAACAGCCTCAAACAAAGCGGGGGAATTGAGGGACACAGAGAAACTTCCATTAAAGGGACTAACTGGTTTATGTGGGGCATGAGAAGCAATTCTCGGTGGGTGAGACAGGGTTCAGGATCGTCTCTGATGTGGTAATTTGACAGTTGTACCTACCTGTGAGGATGGGGGGAGCCCTGCTTGGTGGGGGCTCTGCTGGGCCTGGGGCGGCGGGTGAGGCAGCCACCACTGTGCCCCACTCTCTCTTGGTGAGGGGTGCAAGCTGCTGTCCAGGGTGCTGGATCCAAGTCTGTGGCCGTGTCCTGGGCGGGCCTTTCAGCCCTGGCTCTTCCCAGGACAGGTTTGGAGTGGAGAGGATTCCCTGGGAGCTTGAGGCAGAGCTGCTGGGCTTTGAATTCCCTCCAAAGTATTTTTAAAGGGGGAGAAAGAGAGAAAGTGAAACCACTGCTTCCGTTTGCTGTGCCCTTCCCAGGCATTGGGCCCTGATCCCCCCCACCCCATCTCCTAGCAGACCCCAGTCGCCTAGAAGACTGAGGCTCGGAGAGGCCATGTGGTTGTCACACCGCAGGCCAAGTCATGGAGGGCACTGATCTGGGACTCCTGCCCTGGTCCTTCTGAGTCTAAAGTCTTAGCACCCCAGGCTGCCTCTGCAGGGGGGCCAGGGCCAGTGGGGCCGCCTGTGGGCAGAGCCTTGCTCGCCTCCTGGGTCCCTACAGACTGTTCTCAGGCAGTCTCGTTGCTTTGGGCTGAGTGAGAAAGAGCTGGGGGTGACTCTGTGTCTGTTTTGCAGGTTTGTGCCTCATCTGCGCAATGGGCATCGAGCCCATAGGACCAAGAGCCAAGTAAGTGTCCCCAAGATGAGGGTGGAAGCCTGGGTGTGCCCAGGGCTGGAGTGAGAGTGCTGCAGGGGTCGGGAGGTCCTGTTGTCCATCCTCCTTCTCCTGCAGATGAGAAACCTGCAGGGCCTGGAGAGGGACCTTGCCCCATGGTCTGAGGGTGTCTGAGCCAGGACAGGAGCCCAGGCCAGTAACACCTGGTCCTGTGACAGCCTTCCCTTCTGCTCTGAGGGTCTGTGGTTGGAACTTCCCATGGGTTTGGGGTCTTCCTAGCCTCTGGAGGCCCCGTGATACATCCTTGGCCTCCCTGCTCCTGGCTCAGACCCTCATCAGGATTGGGGTACAGGCTGAGTACCCCAACTAGATACGAGTCAATGTCATGGCAGTGGGTCCCTGTTGGGTGGCTCCTCTGTGCCAGCCCTTCACACGTTCACTTCCCCACTGCACCAGGATGTCTCCATCCTACACATGAGGGCGGTGGGTCAGGAGGCTAGTAAGGACAGGGCTGGACTCACTCCAGGCCACAGGACCCGAGTCCCCATGTTCACCCGGCTCCATGACATATATTGCTGGTGAGATGAGATAATTTGGATCATCCTATATTTTGGCAAACATTTATCAGCGTGCCCGCTCTTCTGGGCCAGCCTGTGAATCAGGCATGACTGAGACCTTGTCATTTGTCACTGAGTAGCTCTGACCCCACTGGAAAGGAGAATGTCCACAGAGCGGTGTGCTACGTCTGACTGGGTCCTCCGAGAAGCCCAGAGTCTCTGTCATTGTTATTCCCATGCCACAGATGTGAGCACTGAGGCGGGAAAGGTCTTAATTTTCTAGGGCCACTGTCACAAGTCACCGCACACTGAGGGCATTTAAAGCAACAGTTCTGGAGGCCAGAAGTCTGGAGTTAAGAGGTCAGCAGGGCTGAGCTCTCTGAAGGCTCTTCTATCTTCTGGCGGCTCCAGGAGGTCCTTGGCTTATGGCCGTGTCACTGTAGTCTCTGCTGCCGTCTTCGTGTGGCTTCACCCTGTGCCTCCGATCTCCTTCCTTTTATGAGGATGCCTGCCACTGGATGTAGGACCCGCCCTAAGTCCAGGGTGATCATCACATCTAAAAATCTTTCACTTCATCACATCCTCAAATGTCAAGTCTCCCAGTAAGCTCACACTTCCAGGTTCTGGGTGGACATGAATTTCGGGGGCCACCATTCAGCCCACTGTCGATGCTTCTAAGTGACGGCAGCCATGGTCGGGTGCCAGCGGTAGGCCTGTGCCCGTGTAATCCCTGTTCCTCCAGCCCCACTGAGTCTGAGCTTGGTTATTCTAAAGGTGTACAGGATTGGTGTGATTCTCTTCTGGATCGAGAGCAGTTTTTCTGGATGTCTTTAAGCCTGAGTTGGGCTGAAAACCAGCCCCCGCAAATTAGCTGGCAACCCCCCAAGTGGCTCTTTCCCTGGAGCACTCTTTGGGGTCTTTTTGCTTTTGTTTTATCCCTCGATCGGGTTCACAGTGGCTTTTACTGATGTTTTTCTTTCAAGATGTTTTTCTTTCTAAAGCTGCGTTAGTTCCCCAGCACAGTGGTGCTCTGGCCTGTGCTCCCCTCAGATGAATGGATATTGGGGGCTCTCAACAGACTGAGAAGCCGCTCCTTCCATGACAACCGATCCTCTGGCTTTTGTTAACACGGACAGAAATATCTCTAGCGGCCCTGCCATTTTGCCAGAATCTTATTGCTCTTACCTTGTCTGGACTGTCTCTGGTTACATCAGGAAGATCACAAATGTGGCTGCCAGTCCTAGTCACCTTTACCTCCTCTGTCCTTGTCCCCCAGCTCCCTCGGTCCCTGTGATGTGTGACCAGAGCTCCGTCTGCTCCCTCACTTTAGGGAGGTTTCATCAGATGCTAAAGATCAGGAAGGCAGGGACTTTGAAGCTAGTGTCTCCCTCCCCCCCGTTTCTTCTTTGATAAAATTTCAGGGAGGAATGAGGTTATAGAATGATAGGGGGGGAGAGAGGGCTTTTTAAAACCACCTGGATACTCTATCCCCCAGGTCTCAGAAGCCCATCCCTACAGGTGCAGAATACCCTGATTGTTTTCCATATTGGTGGCTTTAGATGATCACTTTCTGCGTGTGCTTGCCTTGTTTGTACAGAGAATCAGAGGCCCTCCAGCTGACCCTGACTTCTTGGCTCAGCAGGTGCTGCCTGGAGGCCTGGGGCGTGGTCTCCGTGCTGGTCGGCACCTTCATCTTCGGGCAGAGCACAGTGGCTGCGATCTTGGAGCTGCTCTGATGGTACCTTGGTTGGGGCAGGGAGGGGACAGACAGGTGGACCCCAAGCGCTGCTGTGTCCAGCCATGAGACCGAGGCTGTTTCTTATCATCATAAAGACGCTGGAGGAACTGACGCCTTCTGCCTTCTCACCTGCTTTTGTTGTACTTGGGGGTTCAAAGGGTTTCTGGTGCGGACGGGCGGTGTTAGTTATGGTCTGTGGTCACTGTGACAAAAGATCACAAGCTCGTGGCTTAAAACAACAGAACCATATTTTCTCATAGTTCCAGAGCCTGGAAGTCTGTAGCCACTGGGCATCAATGGGGCTGAGCTGTTTCCTCCGATGGCTCTAGGGAGACGAGGGCCCCTCCTGTCTCTCCCAGTTCCTAGTGGCTGCCTCCAATCTCTGCTTCTGTCTCCACATGATAGTCCCTGTGTGTCTGTGTGCCCACATTTCCCTCCTCTTATCAGGATGCCAGTCATTAAATTAGCCTCCCCTCCCCCAAGTGAGTACGATCTCAACTTGATTGCTTCTGATCTTCATTACTTCCTTAGGATCTACGAAGGTACAATTTCCAAATAAGGTCACAGTCACAGCTTCAAATTCAGATTTTTCTGGGGGATGTAATTCACCCCATAGAAGGGAGGAGCAGAGGCTGAGGCCCAGAGAACTCTGGGATGGGGGAGTCAGAATCAACATCAGCTGATGCCCCAGCACAGTAGACGAGCCCAGGAGACTTGAAGAGGCATCCGTCGGGGACGGTCAGGGTATAGGAAATGCCAAAATCCTGGAGCTGCCCTGTGTGCCCAGAGCAGGTCCCACAACCACGTCCCAGTGGGGCAGGGGTGGGCAACTCCTAATGGGAGTCCCCTTTTCCTTACCACTGGCTGGACCTGAGGATCCTGGAGGCCACGAGCTCTGTGGTTCCTACCTGAGCCCACCCAGTTTTGGGGCAAGGGGCACACTTGCAGCGGAGGGTGAGAGGGGTGAAGGGTCTGCCCCAGGGCCTGGGTTGGGCGTAGAGAGCCAGTAGGGACCCAGCTGCTCCTGAGACGAGTGATTCCCCAGCATTTGCCCTTCACGGGTCCAAGGGAACATCCTGGGTGGTGCTGAATTCAGCAGCATCCTCTTTTCTTGGGCCATCATCCTAGAAGTGGTGCTGGAGCAGGACAGGGAGGCTCTGCCATTCAAGGAAATCTTTTTGGGATAGGCAGCAGGCTGGGTCCCTCCTAATTGTCAGTGTGACATGTGACTCTGTGAGGTTGGTGGTGATAGACCCATTTTTCAGTTTGCTTTTCAGCCTGTCCAGATGTGTAAGTTTAAAAAGCAGAGATATAATTCATATACCACAAAAATTCACCCCTTGAAAGTATATAATTCAGGAGTTTTTAATATATTCACGGAGTTGCGCAGCTACCACTACTAATTCCAGTATATTTTCATCATTCCAGGAAAAAACCCTGCACCCACAGCAGGCAGCCCAGGCGTGGTGAGTCCATGCTCGGTGTCCGTGGGCTCCCTGGGAGCAGGCTCAGACGGTAGGCAGGCCTTTGCGTCCGACCCCTTTGACTTAGCATGAGGCTTTAGACGTGTCTATATTACAGGTGAAACCAGTGACAAAAGTCAAAGCCACCTATCCTGTGAGGTGCAGAGCTGGGATCAGGACGGATTTGGGTTCAGGTTACACCGTCTGTTCCTTCTCACTTTGGGGGGGGTCCAGGTGGGGCCCTCTGCTGGCCTGCAGCCTGGCCTCTGGGAGGGGGGCAGTGTGGTGGCAGGGGTACGTTCTGACCCTGTGAGGGGACCCAGGACCATTCTCCAAGTCCTCTCTGACCAGCCCATCTGTAGCCTGCAATACCCAACCTTCAGGCGAGGGCCCCAG
The DNA here is from genome assembly GCF_027406575.1 of Nycticebus coucang. Classification (NCBI taxonomy): domain Eukaryota; kingdom Metazoa; phylum Chordata; class Mammalia; order Primates; family Lorisidae; genus Nycticebus; species Nycticebus coucang. The sequence goes on along the minus strand of NC_069781.1, from coordinate 180,364,538 downwards.
AATCAGGACGCCTGCCCGGCTGGTTCCTCTTATAGGTACTTATCATTCACCTGCAGTGGGCAGTGAGGCCAGCTTGTCATTCATTATTTATACCTATCTGCTTCCTAAATGGCTTTGAGGCCCTTGCCAGGGAGGCTGTGGCTGTGATAGGGCCATTTATGGAGAGTCTTAGAATATCAAAGCATGGCAGGGTGGAGGTCACGCCAGGAGAGGAGGCTGTGTGTGACCAGATCTGGAGTTGGACTGTGGGTTTCAAACACCAGTTCTGCCATTCGCTGACTCAAAGCCCTGGGAGATTTAAGAACCTTTGCTAAGGATCCATTTCCCTATCAGCAGAACAGAGCTGCTTGTCGTGTGTGATGCAGAACAGAGCTGGCTTGTCGTGTGTGATGCACACGTACTGTGAAGAGTAAGGTGACAATGTATCTAGAGTGTGAGCTGGTGCCTCATATACAATGGGGACCCATCCAACGGTAGCTTTATTTCAAGAAGAGATTGGCAGGGGTGTCTGAGCTTCCTGGCAGCCAAGGGAAAAGGGGAAATATGAGCACAAGGGCTCTCCTAAAAGCAGGAGAGCCCACCAGGAGGCACTAGTGCTAAGAGGTGAGGGTGGGGACATAGGTTTCCCTCTCGATTCTGTGACAAGTGTAGATGTGATCCTCACGTGATTGGCTGCAAATTAACCACCATAACGTAGAACGTAGTCTCATGCAGTCAGAGAAAAAGAGGCTGGGGCTGGCGTCTGACCTAATGGAGGAAGGTATGAAGTGCCTGTGTGTTATCCTACTCAAATGTCCAGTGACTTCCTTGACAGCAGCTGGTGCAGGAAGAGCTGGTGTCCTCACGGCAAGGTGGTATCCCTGGGCCTGCCACTTACCAGCCTTGTGACCTCAGCAAAGCCTGTCCCTCTCCAAATGGTCCTTGTCCTCTGGAGGCTGACCCAGGAAAACCTCCCTCCAGCCCTGGGTTTCAGTCCTCATCCTTCTCTAAGATGATGCTATAGACAGCCTCTCCCTTCAAGGAGAACTGAGAGGGTGAACTGAGGCTCACTGGCAGGTCCTGATCAATGGTGACAACTGTGCTTGAGTGTAGGGACCTGTCTCAAGTCACCACTTTAGATGTGGCTAAGTGACACGCTGTAGTGCGAATGACTTGTGTTCCTGCTCTGAGCATGGGGCACTGAGTGCCCTGGGGAGGCACCTTGCCATTGGCTTGGGTCCCAGCCCAGGGTGCTACTGGTCCCCAGTGCCCTGGGAGGAGGGAGGAGTCTCCCACCCCCGGCACACGGTGGCCTGTGCATGCCTCCCGAGGACGGTGTGGGTCTGAACAGGACCAGGTGAGGATGTAGGTCCGTCAGTTGAATGCAGATGGGGAGCTGCATGCAAAGATGAATTGATTGAAATTTTCAAAAATTGCGGTGAAATTCACAGAACTTGAAAGTAACCAATTTAAGGTGTACAACTCAGCGTCATGTGGTAATTTACAATGTTGTGCTGTCACCTATACCTAGTTCCAAAACATTCCTACTGCCTGAAGGAAGCCCTAAACCCGTTAACTGTCTATTCCCATCCTCGGCCCCAGCAGCCCCTAATCCACTCTGTCTGGATTTGCTTGTTCTGGACACTTCACGTAAACAGGATTGTATGATGTGTGGTCCCGTCGTATCCAGCTGCTTCCACTGAATGTCGAGTTCCAAGGTTCATCCACGTTGTCACACTTCATTCTGTTTCCTGGGAGCTGAATAACTCTCCGTGGGATGGACGGACCACTTGGTTTATCTGCTGGGTGGTTGACGGATACCTGGGTTGTTTTCACCTTTTGGTACTGGGAATTGTGCTGTTATAAATGCGTGCGCTAAATTACCTGTTTGAATGACGTTTTCTTTTTATTTTTTTGAGACAGTCTTACTCGGTCACCCTGGGTAGAGTGCCATGGTGGTGTCATAGCTCACTGAAACCGCAAACTCCTGGGCTCAAGCGATTCTCTTGCCTCAGCATCCTAAATAGCTGGGACTACAGGTGTCCACCACCACACCCAGCTAGTTTTTCTGTTTTTAGGAGTGTGAGGGGTCTCAATCTCAGGTTGGTCTTGAACTCCTGAGCTCAATCAATCTACCTGCCTCAGGATCCCAGAGTCCAAGGATTACAGCTGTGAGCCACCTTACCTTGCCTTGAATGCCATTTTCAATTCTTTTGGGTATAGGATCTACCTAGAAGTGGAATTGCTAGGTCACGTGGTAATTCTATCCTTACTTTTTTGAGGAACCGGATTGATTTCCCTCTACAAGGTGATGCTGTACAGCACAGGACTGGGGCGTGTTGCTGTGCGGTTGAACCTGACCTGAGTGAGTTACTTACCCTCTCCGTGTCTCCATGTCTGCACCTGCCAAGCACTGAGGGAGAGGGTGCCTGGCTCTGGGGTAGAAATTAAGCGGAAGCTCTGATCCCTTTTGGGGGTGACATTTGTTCTCTGCACCCGTTCCCACCCACTCCGCCTCTGAGGAGGCTCCAGGTGCTCGTGGGCTGAGAGCAGCAGAGATGCCACGAGGAGGAGAAAGCTCGGGCAAGCGGGCGTGCCGCATGGCAGGAGCTCACCATGCAGTTAAATGTGCTTCCTCGGTTGTACCCCCAAAGAGCCTTAAAATAGCTAAGCTGACTGGAAAAGCACCAGCCTCGGAGTTAGGCAGGGCAGCTCTCTGGCTGCTGACCAGGCCTGCAGACTATGATGTCCCTGATCCTTCTCCCCACTTTACAGATGAGAAAATGGAGGCCCTGAGAAGCTGGTGCCAGGATGTTCGTGTGGCCCCTCCCCACTCTTCTTGCAAGGTCATGTTTGGCTGGCTTTGTGTGAGCAGGTGTGGCTGGTGTCAGACTATGCAAGGGAGGGGCAGGCCCCACAGCCAGAAGGGAGGGAGCAGGGCCTTCAAGGCTCCAGGCGGCCAGGACAGCATGGGCAGAGACCATGCCAAGTGGTGGTGACAGTAAGCATGTTTCCCTGGCTGACTGTACCAGGCTCTGCTAGGCTGGAGCAGGAGGTAGAAAGACATACGTTTTTGGTTCCTGCCTCCTCAGGGTTCCCACCACAGCCCAGGCCTCCCTCTGGATGAGACCAGCCATCTGCCTTCCTCCCCGCCCACCTGTCCTCCTTCGAACTGGAGAAATAGATGTTACAGAGCTTCCATAATAGTAGTTTGGACATTATTCATGTTCAGTCTTGGTGTCCCCGTCTTGCTGGAGTAGCTCATTTACAGGTGTGAAGTGTAAACTATGCCCACAGGGAGGTCCTTGGAATGTCCTGCTCACAGGTGTCTGTTTAGCTGGTGCTCCATGGGGGCAGTTGTGCTAATGCTGTGACTGACGTTGAGTCCTTGGGCCCTGGGGTATCAGGAGGGGCCAGAAGCTCAGGCCAGCCATGGGGGTGTCAGCCTCATCTCCGTGATGGGGCCTGAAGCTTGGGGAGCTGCCCCAGCTGGCAATGCTCCTGCGTGTGTCCCCACACATCGTGGCCCAGAGTGAGGTGCTGGTGTTGTGACTTCACTGGCAGCCCTACACCTGTCTCCCCTTGGTGGTCTGGGTCTGTCTGTCAAACTGTACTGTGACTATTTCAGCTTTGCTGGGTCCTTTAGGGAATTACTGAACCTGAGGATGAGCTTAGGGACCCCTGAACTGTGCAACAGGTATGAGCCTATTTGTCAGAATGCCTGCCCATAGAATTGTCACCTTTATGTTACACGGAAGAAAACTGAGGCTGTGGGGACTGGGTTAGGGTATCACGGAAAATGCGGGGCTGGCTGTATGGATGCTGCCTAGCGCCCCGCACACCCTGACAGCTGGAATGTAGGAATCAAACAGTACACGGATGTTCCCAACCAGAGTTTATTTGGCACCCCTGCCCAACGGCTGCCTAGCGTGGAGCTGGTTACTATGGGTTTTACTGCCTGCGTACAGGATCACTTAGGTTGGGCACTACAGGGGCACGGCTCCTACCAGATAGAGAAACACCAGCAAGGGGAGAAGAGAGGTGGCCTTTACCGTTAGAATATGAGGCGGGCGGGGTAGAGGTGGCCACTGTCTGGGGTGGGGAGGTTCCTGCATTTCAAACAGCAGGGACGTAGGTTTGTGTTGAGAAGTACAGTGAAAAGAAGGCTTGTGTACCAAAGTTTCTAGAAAAGGGGCTGTCCTTCACAAGAGATGGCGGGCCCAGCCGCAGGCCTCAGGGAGGTGGTCAGTCTCGGCCCACTGTGCACCAGGCAGCTAGAAGGAGCCAGAGGGAGAGGTCAGAGGGTAGGTTGGTTAAACGTGCTGCCCTGCCTACCCCTGGAGGTGAGGGAGGCTGCAGGGGCAGAAGAGACATCCCCATACTGGGAGCTATCTCAGGGCCATACCAGGGTGGGGGGAGGGTGCCCGCGCATGGTGGGCCTCAGTGAGGGAAAGGAACACAGCAAGGCTTCAGTCCTTTTGGGGTGATGCAATGGTGGGTGCTGGGAATGTGGGAGGGGGCCCCTTAGGGCACCTCAGCATGCCCCTGGGTCTCCATTCTACAGCTGAAGGGCTACAAGGCTAGGACCTCTTCCTGCCCACCTCCTTGATAGCCAGCTCACAGTGGGGCAGTGCCCAGCTTGCTACTAGTGGGCTCTCCATCAGCCCTGCCTCTACCTGGCACGGAGATCCTGGAGAGGGCCTCAGGCTGGCTCAGCGTGTCCACCTTGACGTGCCGGAATGCCTTACACACAGGGCTCTGCAGGTGCCTGCAACCCGGAGGGATGAAGGTGAGTTGGGGGCTGATCTGGGGGGCTCCAGGAGCCTTGAGGAGCTGCCGCTGGTCCAATTCTAATCCCAGCTCAACACCAGGGCTCTGGGCCTTTGTGGGAAGAGAAAGCTCAGGTCCAGGGAGGGCACCATACCCAAGAAGAGCCTTTTCCCTCCCTCCCAGGGAGTGACTGCAAAGGCCAGACTGCACAGAGGCCAGGACCTGCCACACCCTGGAGCTGCTTTGGCTTGCCCCTCAAGGGGTTTCAGTTCTGTTTCCAAGGGTTAGTGAAATAGGAGTGGGGAAGAGACCCAGATCCTTCCCTAAGGCTACCCATTTGTGATGGTGGCCCCAGCCTGTCAGCAAATTGTGTTTGGCAGGGAAGCAGCAGAGCTGATAGTCCCTGATGAGCCCTGGAGGGGAGGGGAGGGCCAATGAAAAATGCTTAGGACCCTTGTGGAACTGCTCTGAGCAGGTGCCAGAGCCCTAGCTTGAGCTCGGGGGTGGCCACCAGAATGGATCCCCTACCCTGTCTGCCTCCACAGTAAGCCCTCAGGACCACCGTGGGGGAGAGGGAACAGATCAGCCATTGAGTTATCTCACCTGCACTGGGCCTGATACCTAAGGCAGAGCCCCGTTCAAGATAAGCCAAAGAGGTGAGGGTTTAGGGGAACAGGGGAGGAATCAGGAGAGCTTCCTCGAGGACGGCACTTGAACTGGGTCTCAGCATTGGAATGGGGAAAGGCTGGGGGGCTGGAAAGGGGATTTCTAACCCTTAGAACAAGTATGCCCCAGCTGCATTAAGGCCTGACTACATGATGGGAGTCCCCCTACTCTCCAAAACACCCCCCACGCCGGGATTACGAGCACACTTGGCTCACTCCAGCAAGCACGATTGGTGGTGAGTAGAGCTGGACTCTGTACCAGCCCCCTCTGCCAAGGCCATGGGCCACCTCACTACAGCCCCCCACCTGAGGAACAGCCTGGACCCTCTCACCTCTTCCACTCCTCCTCTGTCTCCCAGAACTCGTAGACGACGAAGGTGAAGCCATCAGAGAGCCTCACGGCAGCAATGCTGCAAGGGGAGAGAGGCAGGGGGCTGTGGAGTGAAGGCCACCCCCCTCCTGCTCCCCTGCGGTGGGTTCTGGCCTGTGTCACACACAGCGTAACCTCTGCAACCTTTTCTTGCCTTCTCCCCACAGTTCCCACACAAGCACTTGTCAGGGCAACTCCAGAGCTGAGCTAGGCAGGACAGAAGCTGAGGACAGAAGCTGGGGGCAGCAGCTGGGTGGAAGACTCTGGTTCAGTACCGTGGCCCCAGCAGCTGGAGCAAGGCCTGGCCCCGAGGAACAGTCAGTAGCGATCCACTGTCGGGAACCATAGTAACATGCGCTGGAATCATTTAAAAAATCTTTAAAAATCATGGCGGCGGCAGCAGCTCACTAGGCTCTTTGTATGCATTGTCTCAATCCTGAGAACACTGCTCTTGAGCGTCCCAGGCCTGGCAGGAGGAGCGGCCCCCTGTGCCATGGGGCATACCAATCACCTGGTAAGGGGGGCAGAGTGTCTGGAACTCAGGGCTTCCAAGAGAGCTGGGGCGGCATGGGGCCTTTCCCGTATGTTCAGCAGGAGGCAGGAGTCCTCAAATTACAGCCCCTGGGCCACAGGGCCACAGGCAGCAGTGTGATTGTATTTGTTCCCATTTTGTTTTTTTTACTTCAAAATAAGATGTGTGCATAGGAATTTGTTCATAGTTTTGTTTTTTTTAAACTATACTCTGGCCCTCTGAGGGACAGTGAACTGGCTCCTTGTTTAAAAAGTTTGAGGACCCCTAGGGAAGGTCTAGCGTGGGTGGCAGCAGGGAAATAAGGCCCCTGATGGTGTCATTATGCTGAAATGACACATGGAGCTAGGGGCTCTTAACACAAAGGGCAGCTGCAGGTGTGTGTAGCCCGCTAATCAGATATTGTGCCACACAGGGGAGGTGCCCACTCTGGGTCTTTCAATCAATGACACGGCACTATGGGCAATGTGGTTCATCTAAGTGGGTTACTACAGGGTCATCACAGCCAGCACACTGACTGTAGCAGCTACTTATTTTGGGGAAAGGATGCCTTGTGGCAGGTGCAGGGAAGACATGCAGTCACTCCACAGATAGGCGTGGAAACCCTGGGGATGTCAAGCGTGGGGGAGAGTGTTCAGCCTGGAGGACCCCCACCAGGGCTCCTCTCTCCCTGTCCTTCCTGTGGCAAGCACAGCACCACACTTCTAAACACATCAGCACCTTGATTGTCAACTGGAATTTAACGTGGCCAGTGTGACGCCTTCTACCTATACACACTTGTTCCAGCTCAGTACGGGGCTCTGGCTTTGTCTGAGGCCAAAGAATCTGGAGCCCCTCCCTCCCCAGCCCTCTATCCTCACCAGTTGCATGGGGGGGGGTGTTCTACCACTACGTGCCATGGGCAGTAGCCCTTGCGGGAGGAGCATGAGGCCTCCCCAAGCCCTGCACACCATGCAGTCTGGAGGTCTCCACCCTGTTCCTGCAGCAATGGTGAGCACCTCACCTCGGGCAGGAGTGGACCCTGGCCCCTGCCCACATTGTCTCCTCTGCCTTGCTCTTGAGTTCTACAGGCTCAGGTGCCTGGGTAGCCCCAGTGAGTCCCCCTACCTGAAAGCAGCCTCCTCTCCCAGGGTGTCTGCTAGCATAAGCTTTCTCCCACCTGGTGCTAGGCTTCCTGGGGGAGCAGTGGGTTTTCAGGGGTGAGGCTTGCCTGCCCCACCTGCCATGCCAGGCCACTCACTGGAAGCAGCTCCTCACTCCGGCGGTGCCTCGCAGGTACTGGCGCAGAGAGTCCAGAAACTCGCTCAGCTGATCAGGGCACACGGCCATCTCCTGGCGGACCAGCTGGAGATGCTGTGGGGCCAGAGTGCACATGAGTCTGGGGACCCCAGGCCACCCCTCAGCCCCTGATACCTGATGAGAGGACAGGAGAAGTGGGTCAACCCTTCCCCCCCACTTTTCATTCCTATACAAAATAGGTTGAAGGACTAGAAAAACAGCCAAATGCAGAAAGCGTCCCCACAAATGGGGACCAGCAGACAAGGCTGATGAAAAGCTGAGTCCCCAAGATACAGAAAAACCAGTGGCCAACAGAATCCCTTTCTGATGGAATCTGCTTTTGTGTGTTGTCCTCATCACTTTGTTCCAGGTCATATTTTTTTGCTCATAGTCCCCAGTGTGTCTGAGAACACCCTTGGGGATGGGGGCGCGACTGCTGGGCCAGGGTGGGGAGTGGGGGCCTGATGGTGGGGCCGCATGTGTCTGCATAGTGGTTCCGGGGGGGAGGGGAGAGGTCAGGGATGCCAAGCCACCTGGGTCTTGAGTGGCCTAGGTCAGGGTGAGGGGTAGAAGGGGGAAGGGTTCTCACCATGTTGGTGCCTTCTTCATCGGAGAGGCGCTGCTGCAGGTCAAACCACAGTGCCTAGAACAGTGAAGCAGAGGGACTCACCATGACGACACTGGCACAGCTGGGGCCACTACAGAGCTCCACCCACTCTACCCCAAGGTCCCATGCCTTGGTCCACCCTCCATGCACAGTGCTGGCTCAGAAGGGACCGGAGAAAGCTGAGCCAGGACATCAGCCCTAGGAAGTGGTTGAGAATTTCTCTTAGCCCTAACATCTGGGACCATGGGAAAGCACACAGGCCTAGCTGACCCATGGTGGGGGACACACAGAAGGTTCTAAGTGTTCTGCTGTGGCAGGGAGGGCTTGAGAGGGGTAACAACAAGGAAGTAAGAGGCCCAAATCCAAGATGCGTGGTTTTGCCAGAGCCCCAATTCCCCCATCAAGTTACAGCTCCCCCAAATCATAAGCCCTGGCACCTCAACCTAATAGCCTGACTGGGGTGATCTGTTCTCAGGGCTTTCAGTAGGCCTTGAGCTAAACTGTATACAAATACATGTTAATTTTTCCAACTCCCAGGTAGCTGCTGCCCCTCTCTAAATTCCAGGTGAGCAGGAACCTTGAAGTCTCTGTCACCCAGACCTGGTGCCTACACAGAGCACCCAGGGAGGCTCAAACAGCCCTATTTCATGCCGAGCACCTTGGCTCTGAGGGCGCACAAGGTGGTGTCAGAGCCAGACACCCAGGATTATGATTCTTTAACTTGGATACCCCGATAATGGCCACCTGTGTGCCCATCCCTGTCCATCCTCCACCAGAATAGACTGTTTCTCTATCACACCAGAGCACATGTGAAGGTCTGGCTGTTAAAGAAAACGGGGGTGGGGGGGTGATCTGTGCAGTCCCCACCTTGAAATTATTAATGTTCAAACTAAGGGGCCCTGCCTGTTCACTCTGCACTGGCCCGGGAGAAGGTTCTGACTCTGAGGAGGGCGCTTTGCTAGGTGGTGAAGGTGAGTCTGCCAGGGACGGGTCTGTTTTCATGGTTTTACCACCATATATGTGGCTTTTGGAAGGCGAGGGCTACAGCTGCTTCCTTTTAGATTCTCCCAGCCAGCAGAGCCAAAAAAGTCTGGGGGAAGGCACGGCGGGACCCACATCTACCCCATCCCTGCCCAGCCACCCACAAGCTCCTCCCCCCTCCTGGCCCAGGCGGAGCCAGAAGGCAGCTCTGGGAACTGTGGAGGGCGGGGCCCAGAGCCAGGCCCCGGATTGGCCCCTGCTCGCAGCCCTGGCCAATCGGAGGCCGGAGATAAGGGCCCCTCCCCATCTCCAGGACGCCCAGGTGCTCTGTGGTTACCCGCCAGCCTGGTTGTTAGGGCGACTGGGCGCTAAAAATAAGCTTCAAAGAGCCTCCCTCTGGAGGCACCCACTGAGTTGTTATGACAACCGGGCCACAGGGTCTCCCTGAGCCCTCCCGCAGCTGGCTGCAAGGTGGAGGGGGCCAAACCCACCTCGGCCTCACCCCTACAAGGGGGACCCGCCTCCCTCCTCGGACTCTCTCCAGGTCACAGGCTCTGCTCCTCCCTGTGGGGAGCCCCTCGAATTCCTCAGGACTCAAACCCATCAAAATAGTAACGCCATTTGTAAAAGGTGTAAAGGAAATACGGAGAAATAGAATGCATAAAATCACCTCAATCCCAGGGCTGGGAGACCTGTTACTGGGTTTAAATAGGTGGGCAGTATGGTGTATATGCGTTGCATAGATTTTGGTAACAGAACGTCTAATATTTGCTAATTTTACTAATACTAAAGGCTATATGGGACTCTGTATTAAGTCATTAAGACACCATTTTTGGCTGGGTGTGGTAGCTCACTCCTAACACTCTGGGAGGCCGAGGCAAGATGATTATTTGAGTTTGGAAGTTCAAGACCACCCTAAGCAAGAATGAAATGCCATCTGTACTAAAAATAGAAAAACTAGCTGGGCATTGGGGCAGGTGCCTGTAGTCCCAGCTACACAGAAGGCTGAGGCAGGAGGATCACTTAAACCCAGGAGTCTGCGGTTGCTGTGAGCTATGATGCCACTGCACAGTAGCTTGGGGACAGAGTGAGACTGTCTCCAAAAAAAAAAAAAAAAAAGAAGACATTTTATTAAATCCTAAAAACATTCCATAAGGGTACTATTCTCCTGATTTGCTGTATCATCAGAGGAAATCAGAGGCTTAGAGAGGGTAAGTCATTGGCCCCAGGCCATACAGCTATTAAATGGTACTGCCAGAATTCCAATGGTGACAGGCTAATACCTGAGCCCATCTATCTGTAAATGAAGACAAACTTTGTTTGAGACAGACTCTCAAGCTGTCCCCGGGGATAGAGTGCTGTGGTGTCACAGCTCATAGCAGCCTCCAATTCTTGGGCTCAAGTGATCATCTTGCCTCAGTTTTTGTATTTTTAGTAGACACGGGGTCTCACTTTTGCTCAGGCTAGTCCTGAACCTGTGACCTCAAGCTATCCACCTGCCTCAGCCTCCCAGAGTGCTAGGATTACGGGCGTGAGCCATTGCACCTGCCCAAACTTCTTTCTTGCGCCAGATGATCATATCATGGGTACTCTACCAAGTCATGCAATGCTCCCTTGATTCTGGAAAGGCTGTCATTTTTTCATTACCCATGTGCCACATCGTACTTAAGACTTCCTGCTTCGGGTCATTTCATGGTCTCTAAGAGTCTCTCACTCATCTGAAGCTGCCTCTTGGCGACCACTTACTCAAGGCCACTCACCTTAGAGCAAAGCTACCTTTGCAGCTATGGCCCCTTGAAGCACCGAACCCACTGGCCACTCTGTTCCGTGAGCTGCCCCTCAGCCCCTTTTCCCTCCCCAGGGTTTTTTGTGTCTCAATCATATACCTCCACACTGGCTCCCTGATCCCTCTAAAGCCATGACTTCCGTCCTAAGTCTGCACTCCCTGGGAATGGGGAGGAGGGGAAGGATGGAAGTGGGGGTGTGGCCAGGGGTTCACCTTGTTCTCCAGCCTTCCAATCAGTTCTGCCAGCCGGCTGATCTGGGCTTCCAGGCCCTCCTCCTTTGCGTCCTCTGTGGCTGGCAAAGAGAAACAGATCCTGATGGGAAGGGCCAGGCCTGTGGGAAGGAGGGACACCCCCAACCCTCCCAGGGGCCTCAAACATTTCTTCTGAGTCCCAGTCCCCATCAGAGAACTCTTAGAACTCCTCAGTAACCCCTCCCCAAAGTGTCATTCCCCCACCCTAGGCCACAGCTCTCACCAGATGGAAGGCTCTTTCCTTGTTCTGTGGCCATTAGCTTGTGGTTGGGGGAATAGGGGGGAGCAGGGCTTCTGTACCAGGTTTCCGCCTCGCCGTGGCTTGTTTTGCTGTGGTTCTGTCTGCAGCTTGAGTGGAGGAGACACAGGCCATGGAGCAGGTGCCGGGCCCTGACCACATTGAGCCACTGACAGGTGTTTATTCAGGACTGATTTGGGCTAAAATGTACATAGGACTTGCCCCAGGGAACCCTATCCCTGAGAGGCAAGCATTTTTGCCTTTTTTACACAGGAGGAAATAAGGCTTATAAAGCAGGGGTCTTGGTCTGCAGGAGCCTAGGGCAGGGCTGGGATTTGAACTCAGCTACCTCCTGGGACCCCACCCTGTTCCTGATTGAGTTCTAGGACCACGGCAGGCTGAGCCAGGTACCCACCCCCACTCCAGTAGCCCATTGCTGTGCCCAGACACCTGCCCAAACTGGGGAGGTACCAAGTCTCCCTTCCTCTCTGCCTCCTGAGAAGCCATTCTGGTGTTTGGTGGCCCCTGGGGTGGGGGACCTGAGTTTTACAAGATCCCCCCTTACACACACACAGGGGGCCCTAAGGGATGCTGAGAATAGGGATATTAACAGGATAGAGAACTGTGATCCTGACCTAGGCTTGCAGCTCCCCCTGTGCACACTGCTGTGCCGAGTGCCCTGACAGCCACATGCACCATGGTCTCCAAGTGCAGGACATAGCAGGGAGTCAACGCATGTTCAGTGAATGGCCAAACCCTCATGTGCAGAAAGATGCTGGAAACTCACTGTGGACACACAGGAAACGCACACAAAGAGCGCCCTGTGCAGGCCCCACCCCGTCTGTGAGTGTCGCTGCTTGAGCATGCTCTGGAATTTGTCTCCCATGAACCCTGAGAGCTCAGCCAAGCTCTCCCTGTGCTGAGGAAGAGAACTCCACTCCGCTGAGGGTAGGGGGAGAGGCTGGCAGAGTCTGAGGTGTCAATCACAGCGTGTGTACAAAGTAGCAGCAAATTAAATGTGTCCCTCAGACCATGGGTTGCTCAGGGGCTTCTAGGTGGTGGGGTTTGAGCCAGCATCTTGGCCTGGGACCTGCCATCCTGGGAGGCTGCTCCAGGGCTAGGAGAGGGGATGGGCCTCGAGGACCTGTGGCCGGGAACTGACACAGCTGGGAGCTGGAACAGCCGTATCGCTCCATAACCACATACCACCCCCTCCACCAACATCCCAAACTAAGGTCCCAAACGTGAGGGTGGGCAGCTGTAACCACTGACATGCGACGGAGCTGACACAGTGCAAAAAATTAGCTATGAAGTCGTGCAACGTTACTATCTGTTCTAGAGCAAGTTTTTGATCAAGACAACAAAACAAAGGTAATTGTCAGCTGGGGGACCCTCAGAATCATAGTACTGATCATAGATGCAGAGTTCTGGGCTCCGTTACCAGGACATCTAATCAGTGGGTATAACTGGGGGGCTCAGGAATCTGCATGTTAAGTTTCCCAGGTGTTCAGCCACAGGTGCTCAGAACAAACTCAATTTTGGGAACAAAAATGTCACAGAACCACCTTCACAATCTTATCTGATTGGGACCAACGCCTCACCAACCAAACCCACAGGCTCAAATTCCCAGCCCAAAGCAGTCCAACATCCTGGCCTTGTACTCTCTGCTGGGAAAATTCAAGGCCAGTAGAATCTGGGCATAGACCCCAGGCTGCTGCTCCCATCTATTTGTATTTTCTTTTTCTTCTTAGCACCAGGCACATAAGCTGTTCTAGGAACAACTGGGCCAAGAAGGGGTTGTCTCAACTTGGGACAATAAATGGGAGGGGTCGTGGTCCCCCCAAGAGGGGTTCTGCTTAGCCCGAAGTAGAAAACTCCCCTTCCAGATGCCAGGTCACAGCCTCAACACGGCATCCACTATCCAAGAAGGGACCTCAGCAGCTTTCCCCTGGTTCTAAGGACACAAGGCTATATAGAACACTGACAAGCACTGTGAATAAATGACCCCATTTTCGGTTGTCCCGACAAAGTCTCCATTTGGTATAACCCTGGCCCCAACGCCTCTCATGGTCTCTCCTTTTAAACAAAGTAGGAGCAGGACTCAGGATTCAACCTGGCTGTAGACAATACCAGGTGTTTATTTTTACACTTACTTCATTATTTGTGGCATGTAATATTTATTTTCCAATTATTGTAGCCATACAGTTTCCTAAATGTATTTCTAGTTTTAAAAAGTGGGCCAAACACACACATGAAAAAAAATGTCTATAGTCAGAGAAATGTCAATCAAAACCTCACTGAGGGGCAGTGCCTGTGGCTCAGTCCGTAGGGCGCCGGCCCCATGTACCGAGGGTGGCGGGTTCAAACCCAGCCCCGGCCAAACTGCAACCAAAAAATAGCCGGGCGTTGTGGCGGGCGCCTGTAGTCCCAGCTACTCGGGAGGCTGAGGCAAGAGAATCGCTGAAGCCCAGGAGTTGGAGGTTGCTGTGAGCTGTGTGAGGCCACGGCACTCTACCGAGGGCCATAAAGTGAGACTCTGTCTCTACAAAAAAAAAAAAAAACAAAAAACCTCACTGAGATATCATGTAAACCCAGTGAGAATGGCCCACCTTACAAAGTAACAAAGCTGCAGATGCTGGTGTGGGCGTGGAGAGAAGGGAATACTTATACAGTGCTGGTGGGACTGCAAACTAATACAATTTCTTTGGCTAGAAGTATGGAGAATCCTCGAAGAGCTAAAAGTAGAACTTCTATTTGATCCTGCAATCCCATTACCAGGTATCTACCCAGAAGAAAAATTCACTTTATTATAAGGACGTTTGCACTTGGATTTTATAGCAGCTCAATTCCCAATCACAAAGATATGGAAACAACCCAAGTGCCAGCAACCCATGGATGGATTAACAAACTGGTATATACACACCATGGAATACTATTCGGTCACGAAAAAGACAGATTTAGTGTCTTTTGGTACAATTTGGGTGGATTTGGAGAACACTCTAAGTATCTTAAGAATGGAAAAGCAAGCACCTCATATACTCAATATTATTTTGAAACTAGTAGATGGACAACTATAGGCCCCCATGAGGAAAAAATACAAATTTAGGAAGCACCCGTGGCTCAGTGAGTAGGGTGCCGGCCCCATTATACTGAAGGTGGTGGGTTCGAACCCGGCCTCGGCCAAACTGCAGCAAAAAATAACCAGGTGTTGTAGCTGTAGTCCCAGCTACTCAGAAGGCTGAGACCAGAGAATCGCCTAAGCCCAAGAGCTAGAGGTTGCTGTGAGCTATGACGCCACAGCACTCTACCGAGGGCGACAAAGTAAGACTCTGTCTCTAAAAAAGAAAAAAATACAAATTCAAGTGTGGGGGAGGGGTACAAGGTACCTCCTAGATGAACGACTCAGCTACAACACGGACGCTAGCTAACAAATGCAAACAATGTAATCCAATCGTATGTACTCTTGTATTAATCCAAAATTAAATTTTTTAAAAAGTGAGCCAAATGATAGACCAGGTCTACATAAACAAGTGCATGAAGCTGTCGCGAAATGGATCACTGTCTGCGTGATGTGTGCACCTACTGTGCGTACACACACCAGGCATTCCTCTGAGTGTATACCGTCCCACTCAACCCTCACAATGAGGAATGAGTGTGTGAGCATCCCCATGTTAACTGCTGGAGAAATGGAGGCACAGAGAGGGGCAGCAACTTGGCAAAGGTCACCCAGCTCTTAGGTACACAAACACTCCCCTACGCAGCAGGCTGCAGCGTGAGCCGCACACCCCCACGTGATCCTGCGGGGTCTCATCAACCCACCGGATCTGGCTGGTCTGCTCCTCGATGGCCTCCACCGCACTCTCCACGGAGCTCAGCAGAGACTGGATCTGGTTGGCCGTCTCCTTCAGAAGGAAACGGGTCACAAACTGGTCCACGTTGCTCCCTCCCTCGTATACCTGTGGAGGGCAGGGAAGGGGCACTCAGGGGAATGGGGTTGGGACGGAAATCGGACATGGCGTCTAGCACAGGAGCTGGGACAGCACCTGGAGTCCATGACGTTGCCTCTGAGTAGGAAGGGGGGACTCCATCACCTCCTGAATCTTGGAGCCCGTCCAGTCTCTAGTATGGGGCCTATGGACTCAAGAGACCAAGGTCTGAACCCTGGTGTCACCACTTGCGAGCTCTGGGACCTCCCTGAGTATAACTAACTGGGTTCCCGTACTGTCTATCTCCCAAGGCAGCAGTGAAGATAGAGTGTCTAAACCAGTGGTTCTCAACCTTCTTAATGCCGCGGCCCTTCAATACAGTTCCTGTGGGTCGCGACCCATAAGGTTGAGAACTGCTGTCTATATGATGCTCCACCCAGCGCCTGTCACATAGCAAATAGGAGCTGCTGTGATGAAGAGGACAGTGGTGGGGTGGTGGTCTGGTTGCTGTGGCAGGGGTAAGGTATTAGGGACCATCTCCTCTGCCCCCTTCCTCCTCCAAGGAGGATTTTCTGCACCCCTGGGTCTTCATGCTGCTAACTCAGAAAAGATAGAACAGAATCAGGAGCAGAGTGGAAACTGACCCCCACAGAAAGTCTGTGCTCACAAATCTAGAAGTGGGGTGAGAGAGAAGTTGGGGTGGGGGTGGGGAGAAGAGAGGTTTAGCAGCTACCACAAGAAGATAAAAGAGGGTTTTCTGTAAGTTTTACTCTGGTATGGGGCAGAATTCTCCCCTTTGTTATGAGACATTGGCAGAGAAATTTCTCACGGCTTTTGGTTCCAGTGAAGATTCTTTTGGCTGCAAAAGGCTTTATAGTGGAAGAGAGCAGGCTCTCGCTTATCCATGTCACTCAAGGACGAGATAATAAATGTGACACTGTGTGGAAGGAATGTGGGTCTCCCAAGCCCTGTGCTGCTCTGCAGCCTCCTCTGCTAAGATTCTGCCTGCCTGAACCACCGGTCCTGGGCATCTTGGAGTTCTGCCCAGCCCCTGGCAAGGCAAGAGAAAACAGGGCTCTCAAGGAAAGCAAATTAAATCATCCATCACTCTGACTGGGAATTAATTAGCAATAATTGCACAATGGGAGACATGGCTGCAAGGCAGACTGAGAAATGGAGGTGGGGGAGGGACACAGGGGACCACAAAACAGGCAGGGAGGTGGACATCCTCTAGCAGCAGCCGGGCAGCCAGAGCAGGGCCCGCCGGACAGACCCCGAGGGACGAAGGATATTGAGTTCCAGCAGCCTCGTGTATTACAATGACCCTATTATCCCTCTTAGCCGATGGCAGAAACCACACATAGTCCAGTGATCAAAAGACTCCAGATAGACCACTGGCCAAAAATGAACAAGATATGACCCAGCAAAAAACTTAAATACAAAGAAAGAGGGTTTTAGAAGCAATCAAATAGAAAAATGGGCTGAAGGGTGTTAAAAGCACCCAGACCAGCACCTGAGGACAGGGATCAATAAGTGTTACTGATCAGCTGAATTCCCAGGAGGACAAGTTATTTTCAAGGGGCAGAACATGAAGCTTCTACAGCTTTCTCTTCTGCCACAGTCAATGCCTCTGCCAGACCAACCAGCTCCACAGATTCCAGAGGGAGAGGATCAGACCTAGAAATTTCCACATCCAGAGGACAAGTTACTCATTTGCAGAATAGGGAAATATTCAGAAATCTGTAAATCTCTGAGATGTTACCAAATGAGCACCTTTTCTGCAAAGGCAGCTTAAGAATTTCTCCTAAGTCAGCTAGGTTTGAATTAGAGAAAATTCTTTGTTTTTGGGTTTTTTTTTTTTTTTTAGAGAAAGAATTCTTGAACAGGGAAGTTGTACAAAGAAGTAATGGTGGTTGCTAAAATGCAACAGGAACACTTTAGAGGTCAGGAAATCAGAACATTAACCACTAGTAGTTTAATTTCAGCTGTCCTGGATTTAGTCAAACAAGTGTGGAAAATAGAGACAAAAATCTTAAACAGTTCTTTTATTCCATAATGGAATAGAAAGCGTTTTTTATTAGCTAAGTATATAAATCAGATTATTCTTCTTTAAGCAAAATGAAAACGAGGATGTTTTTACCTTCTACATCGTAATCAAAGATCAACAGGGCAGACCATCACAGGTTCAAGACCAACCTGACGAAGAGCAAGACCTCCATCTCTACTAAAAATAGAAAAACTATCCAGGCACAGGGGTACCTGTAATGCCAGCTACTCGGGAGACTGAGGCAAGAAAACTGCTTGAGCTCAGGAGTTTGGGGTTGCTGTTAGGCCACAGCACTCTAACCCAGGGTGACAGAGTGAGACTGTCTCAAAAAAAAAAAAAAAAAAAAAAAAAAAAAGTGAAATGTAAGAGAAATGAAGGCATAAATCGTAACAGCAGTCAGACCAGACAGAATAATCATACCAATAAAAAATGTAGCCTGAATTTCCCCATGACTCAGCCTCAGACTTGATTAAGTAAGATCCACTCAGAAGCACACCCAAAGCAGAACAGAACAAAGAATTTACAAAGAAAAGCCTGAGCAAAGACACTGCGGTGAAACTTGATCAAACGAACACAAGTTGTAAGATGGCTATCCAGCTAGAATTTAAACGGGAGAGTGTCACACAAGATGAGAAAGGTAGAAATACAATGACAAAGATATAATGTCATGTCCATGTTATGCTTTAATAGCTGCTGCAAAGGCAGCTTTGGTGATGTCCATGCACACAGGCGTTTTCTAAAGCAATTGTGCTACATATTGAGACCTTATTTAACCGGCTTCTATTTCTTTAACCCAGCAATTCCACAATTCTGATAATCTATCCTGAAGATTAGTGCAAATGTATACAAATATGCATGCTCCAGGGAAGTATAGTATTACTCATAACAGCAAAAACCTGAAAGTAATCGAACATTACACAATAGAGGAAAAATAAATTCATCTAAATAATATTTAAAACAGTGCCTTGGAACAGCATTAATAACACAGGAAAAGTGTTAAGAGATCAGGCCAAAAGGCAGGAAATAAATTTGTATACACAGATTATAAATATTAAGGAAATATACATTTAAAAGGCACAAAGATAATAAACTAAAACATTAATGCTTAGGGATAGTGGGAATTAGAAGGGATATGAAAGATTTCTCTACGCTTTTCTCTACTTCCTACATTTTACATATTAAATATGTACTATATTGGGCGGTGCCTGTGGCTCAAAGGAGTAGGGCACCAGCCCCATATGCCGGAGGTGCTGGGTTCAAACCCCGCCCCGGCCCCCACAAAAATGTACTATACTATTCAACATAAAATACACCAGCAATCTATATACAAACAGATAAAAATACAGAAAAGAGAAACATTAGAAATACAAAGATTATGTGGCAAACATTTCAGTGTAAGAAATTAGCTTATCAATGTCTAGGACAGAAATTAGATAATAAATATGGCATCAGGAAAAATAGCGAAAGTCCTTGAAATGGGCAGAAAAATTCTTGGGTTTCTTATTTACAAAACTTTCCTGGATTACTAAGTCTTTCCATATTTTTTGAGCTGCTTTTAAAACTCTGTAAGCTATAGAAAATTTATAATAATTCAAATCAATCTCTTCCACAGGAAGGCATTTGAATTTTGTCTGGTGGAATATAATCAATTGCTCTGCTATATAGTGACCAGCTTTACATTTATTCACAAGTTCATTTCAGGGCAGGGTGCCAGCCCCATATACCGAGGGTGGTGGGTTTAAACCCAGCCCCGGCCAAAACTGCAAAAATAAAATAGCCGGGCATTGTGGCAGGCACCTGTAGTCCCAGCTACTCGGGAGGCTGAGGCAAGAGAATCACCTAAGCCCAGGAGCTGGAAGGTTGCTGTGAGCTGTGTGATGCCACGGCACTCTACCATGGGCGATAAAGTGTCTCTATAAAAAAAACAAAAAAACTCCACAAGTTCATTTCAGAATACTTGAAGAGACAATTTAAAAAAAGTAGCATATTTCCGGGCGGCGCCTGTGGCTCAGTGAGTAGGACGCTGGTCCCATATGCTGGAGGTGGTGGGTTCAAACCCAGCCCCGGCCAAAAAAAAAAAAAAAAACAAACAAAAAAAAGTAGCATATTTCCTAACAAAAAAGGATAGTATTTTCAGATTTGCTATTCTGCAAAGCACAATCCACATCTTCAAGCATCCGTGAGACATTATGTAATGAAGATAGATTTAAAAAAAAAAAAAAAAAAAAAAAAAAAAAAAAAAGGCAGAAACCTGGCTATTTGGTTTTATCATAACACAATCAAATGAGAAGTGAATGAGGAGAACAGAGACTACAAGAAATACTGAGAATCAATATGCTACACGTTAAAAATCTATGATAGCCATGAAAATATCTAAGGTAAATTTTTAAAAATCTGAAACTTTAATATCAAAAAAGCATTCTGGGCTGGTTGGTGGCTCACACCTGTAGTCCCAACACCCTGGGAGGCTGAGGCCGGTGGACTGCCTGAGTTCACAAAAGGGAGACCCGGGCGGCGCCTGTGGCTCAAGGAGTAGGGCCCTGGCCCCATATACTGAGGGTGGGGGGTTCAAACCCGGCCCCAAACTGCAAAAACACAAAACAAGAACAAGAACAAAAAACACGAGACCCTCATCTCTACTAAAAATAGAAAAACTGAGGCAAGAAGATCACTTGAGCCCGAGTTGGAGGTTGTGAGCTATGACGCCATGGTACGCTACCCAGGGCAACAACTTGAGACTGTCTCAAAAGGATAAAAAAAAAAAAAAAAAACATTTGCTCCATTTTACATGTGCAAAGGGACAGCAACCACAACAAACTCAAGGTAAGAGGAAGAAAAAAGTAATGAGAGGAACTAAATTAGATAACAGACCATGAATTTAAATAAGTGCCAGGAGCTTAATTAGCTAATTAAAACAGGCAAAATTTTAAGATGTAGGAAAATAGTATAAAACTTAAAATAAGACCTAAGCTATAATAGCACATATTTTATTGAACATAATCTGCATTTAGTGCCTGTTTTCTGTCAAATACAATTTTGGATGTTGTAAATTATAAGAACACACTATATGTAATTGATCTTAGAGGTGAGCATGTCTGGGGGGGATTTTGTTTAATATATGAAAATGGGCGAGATGCAGTGGCTCATGCCTGTAATCACTTTGGGAGGCTGAGGTAGGAGGATAGCTTGAGGCCAACAATTTGAGACCGCTGTGGGCAACATAGCGAGACTGTCTCTACAGAAAGTACAAAAATTAACTGGGCATTGTGATGGGCACCTGTAGTCCCAGCTGCGGGGGAGGCTGAGGCAGGACGATCTCTTGAGCCAAGGAGTTCAGCTTTTAGTGAGCTAGGATGACGCCACTGTACTCTATTTGGGGCAACAGAGTGAGACTCTACCTTACAAAAAAGAAAAATGAACACACAAAGTGAAAAGCTTGACTAAAATTAGAGCTGACCTTAATTATGAAAGTAATCTCCTCCCCTATTTAATACCTGGACCCAAGACTTATGGATAAATTCTATTTCTGAGCAGGAAAATGAGTCTCTGAGACAGAAGCTGAATCACACGGAGAAAACATTCAATACCATCTCACAAATCATCCCCAAACTAACATCCCATCTTAATTCCCAATGGAGACAGACAGATAAAAACGCTCAGCTGGTGACACAACTATTCGGCAATGTGATAAAATAATAATGTATCAATTAGAGTTTATCGCAGGGAGCTAAGGATTGTTCAATATGAGAGAATCTAAAAATAGAATCCACCCCATCAATCGCTTAGGAAAAAAAAAAAAAAACGATCATTTAAAAATACCCCAAAGGCATTTGAAAAAATTCACTACCACCTCCTAAGACAAAACTGAACAAAGGGAATGCAAAAATATTTCTCCAACATGCTGAAGAGGATTCTAAAATAGGAGTTGGTATTAATATAATTAGTGGAGAGGTAGTAGAGACCGCCTGGCCCAGCCACAGTGTTTTAGAATTCAGACAAAATGCAGGAAGACTTGACAGGGAAGAAGAGAAACACACGTTAGAAACACAGATCGCGCCACTGGGTCACAACAATGCTGTGTCTGCGTCTCAACAACAGCAAAGGAGACAACTAGAATCAATGGACATAAGAAAAGCACGTGAAATGACCACCAAGGAGCTGGCGTTTACAAAAGACGACCAGTTAGAAAACACACAAGACAAAGCACCAACCACCACTGTGACAACCAACCTACTAGCACTACCACTAAAAACCCACCGAAGACCACCCTGCCACGCCACGGGTGTGACGTCCCAGAACGAAGTCTGACACTGGACGTGCAGACACCTCTCCTGGATGGAGAGCTACGTCACGCTCCTGGAAAGTCTAACCAAAGAACAAGAAGGCGCCATGGTATCGGCAACGCCTTGGGACAACATCTCTAGGAGCTGCCCCATTCCCAGATGAGAAGGGTGAGGTTCGGGGAGGGGTTTACATTGTGCAACGTCACCCACGGGCACGTGGTATCCCCCCACGGCCCGTCAGGAACAGACAACAAGTCACCCTTGTCTGCTGACTCGGGGCCCCTGGATCTTTCCACACTCCCTTCTGATCCACTGCCCGCCTCAGCACTTGAGGAAATCACATGATATTCCGTAAAGACAGCCTAGGGAGTGGGTCCTATATGCCATTAAAACGTGCTTTAAGACAGCAAGACTCAAAACAGTGTGATGCCAGGTGGGAAGGAAGATGTAGATGGGCGGCTGCTGGGCAGCAGGCCTGGCTGGTTTTGGATATGTGGGGACGGTGAGAAAGGGATTCTCTGCGACAGGCAGGCAAGTGCCTGAGCAGCAACTGCTGACCGCATGGAGTTGGTCTTGCCCTGTATCAGGGCGGGCAGCAAACAGGAGCCTGAGAATAAGAGCCAGCAGCTGCTTTGTTCCGTGCCAGGCCCTGTGCTAAGCAGCTTAGAGGTCTTACTTGGTTCATTCCTCTCAAGGACTGTTGAAGGTAGATGCTCCCATTTCACAGATGAAGAAACTGAGGCTCAGAAAGGGCCATGACAGGCTGGCTCCAGACCTCCACCCAGGTCCGGCTGACATCACTGGCTGAGCTTCCAGGCTGCTGCCGCCTCCTCGGCAGGTGACTCAGGTTTCTCTTGGCTGCTGAAGCTCAGGGTGTATCTGCATGTCCCTGGCCCCACCCTGTGGACCTGGTCAGTGAGCCCCTGGGCAGGCCTGGAGTCCAGTCCGTGCTGCACCACACTTCTTGCCAGGTCCCTGACTTGGTCTCCCCTCTCATCCTGGCCAGCAGCTATGGCTGCTTGGCTAGGACTCTGAGACCACTGACTCCACCCACTGACCTTCTTGGTGTAGCCCATGGCCTTCAGGACAGAGTGATTCAGGGTCTCCAGGGAGGCCAAGACGTCCTCATAGTCCCCCATGTGGTCCACGAAGTAATCTGGCAAAAGGAGGGCAGCGGTCAGGTCACAGCACCCTGCCCCCCAAACTGGGCCCTCCTCTAGCCCTTCTCTCCCCAGCCCCACCTTGCACTCCCATCTTCATTTCTGCATAACCAGGCACCTACCACACAACTCCTTGGTGTCCACATGGCTGCAGAGGAGCAAGGGAGAGACGACAGAGAGGGGGTCAGCAAGCACAGCCCACACAGCCCATAAACCAGGCGCCACACCTGCTTTTCAGGTGCTGGCACCATAAGCCCCACCTTGTAGATGAGGGAACAGCAGGAAAAAGGACTGAACAGGGACCATTCCCCACCCCACATTTCTTTCTTCACCCCCAAAGTTGGCTGATCACATCATCGTGCCTGGATGGGACCAAGGGCGGGGCCGGGTCAGGGTCAGGAAAGGGAAGAGGGAGGGGCTACAACCATTACACACTGAACAAAATTGGCTCCTATGCCCCACCCCTGCCTGCTGGGGCTGGCTTTATATCCCAGCTCCTACAGCCGGTGAAAGGGCTGCTGTCTCTCAGGAAAGTAGCTGAGTGGGAAAGTGGTGTTAATGATGGTGAAACACACAGCAGCTTGAGATCAGGGTGCCAAGCTGGGGTGAATGGGGGCAGCTCTGATGACTGGCCCCCATCTGTGCCCCACCCCCATCCCAGGGAAGAGAGGGTGGAACCCAAGTTCGAGAAGCCTCCAGACCGAAGGTCTCTGTGGTCAAATAAACCTGGGCTTTGCCTGCTCTGTCTTAGAGGCTCCTCAATTTACATCGCATATTGGGAGTCCTCACAAGTCCCGCAGAAAACAACCCTGTAATTTTGCTTAAACCAGCATTTCAAAAATCTGATTCACTGTTTTGTAAATTTTTCGGGCAGAAAGCCAATTTAGCATCCCAAGGAGCTAACGTTTGTAGCTCACGCTTCGGGGGGAATGTTGGAGAAAATATTCCTAAAGGTCTTCATAGTTTCTACCTTCAGCAACGATGAGGCTGCCTGAGTCCCCAGCCACCTACTCTCAAGGTTAAGCTTTCAGACCAGTGCCTCCTGCTCCCTCCACCTCCACCCTGCTGGCCCAACACAAAGGCACCGAATGAGAATGAATAAATCAGTGGGCACCTGCCTCTGCCCCTTCAAAGCTCCCCAGGAAGCTGGAGAACAAGCTCAGAAACCTCCATCTGGCTCCAGAAACAAAGCTCTCCACTCCGAAGCCTGCAGCCCGACGCCCTCTCTTTAAAGTGGCCTTTCCCAGAGACAGAAGCCTGCCCCATCTGCCCCATCCTGGTCCCCAGCCGGCCAACGTCCAGGCCACCAAGTTCCTGGATTCCTTGCAAACTGGTTTGGTGGTAACACCTTTTCCAGACCATTTCTAGCCAGTCTCAGGGGATCCCAGCTTCTCAAATCGTCCCCAAGCAGAGCCCCTGGAAACTTATTGCTTGAGAGCCTGATGGAGGTGACCAGCTGGGGCTGAGGAGATGGCTCAGACCTATCCTGTCCCAGGAATCCTGAGGAAAAGGATTTCGGGAAAGGTCAGAGCTAAGTTCAGGCAGAATGTACAATTTGCACTTGATATAGAAATGGATTGGAGCCAGGGTTTTTGACTGATCCTGAAATGCAGGTTAGGCTTATTATTGGCTTGAGGAAAAATTTAATTAGGTACAGCAGCAGAAGTAGCATTCAGGTTAGAGTCAGGTTTCAGTTTGGTTTCAAACAGGGTCAATGGGAAGGTGAGACTCAAGCAGAGAGTTCATGCTGGGACTGGGAGAAGGCACTGGTTTGGGGGTTTTAGAACTGGGTTGGGTGAGCAGAAGGATGAGATTCTTGCCAATGTCCCATTATCCCGAGCACACTGTGCAAAGTTGGGGGTTTTGGCTCCTCAGGCCTGTAATCCTAGCACTCTGGGAGGCCGAGGCAGGAGGATCCCTGCAGCTCAGGAGTTCAAAACCAGCCTGAGCAAGAGGAAGACCCTGCCTCTACTAAAAACAGAAAAATTAGCCAAGGCTGGTGGCAGGTGCCTGTAGTCCCAGCTACTTGGGAGACTAAAGGCAAGAAGAGTGCTTGAGCCCAAGTGTTTGAGGTTGCTGTGAGCTATGATGATGTCACTGCACTCTAGCCTGGGGGACAGAGCAAGACTATCTCAAAAACAAAACAAAAAAACTCAAGTTGGGGAAGTGTATGTGTGTGGGGGGGTCTCTCCTTGGCCACATGCTCAGAAAAGACAAACCTGGGGCAGCAGCCACTGCAATGTCAGTCTGCTTGCTCCCGAGATCACCCTAGGCAGCGAAGGCCAAAGAGATTCTTGGACTAGCAAGTTTGGGGGTTTTCAGGTCACCTGCCCCCCCCCCCCCCACAGGGGCCTGGAAAGTGGAGACTCCACAGACCCACGCACGCCCTGCTCCATGCAGGGCTCAGGCTCACTTGGTGTTGTCAGAATCAATCGTGTGAAAGAGACCCTCCAGTTCCTTCTCGTTGAGGACACCATCTGCAAAGAAGAGCTGGAATTCCTCCAAGGACAGCTTCCCATCATCTGTGAGGAAGGGAGAAGGGAAAGCGGCTGGCGGGGCCAGCTCAGCCCCTAATTCGGCAATTCCCCGATCAACTAATCAACCCCAGCTCAGATAATCCCTGCCCACTCAGCCAATTCTCAAACCAACAGATAACTCCATTTTAGATAATCCCTGCCCAGCCAGCTAATTCCCCAATTAACCAGGAAACTCCAGTTCAGAGAATCGATGACTCATCCAGCTAATTCCTGAACCACAGACCAATGCCTATTTCAGATAATCTCAAATCACCAAATAATACAATCATAGCAAGTTCGCTGGGGTGCACCACGTCCAGGGGATTTCATGTTTTCAGTATATACGGAGTAGCTACCAGATCTCTCACTCCATTTACACATTTGGAAGGAGCTGCTATTTAAGGCATCCTAATTATAATAACTTTCCCAACATGATGCCACTGGGAAGAGGTAGCTCCAAAGGCCAGGCAGTCAGATGGACCACTGCCCTGTTGCTTCCAAATGCCCAGACGGTCTCTTCCCACATGTCCATCTCCAACTCTGGCCCCTAAACCCTGAATCTGGGAGAAGGCACCACCTCTCTCCTCTCTGCCCATCCACACCACCAATTTTAGGACTTCTAGCAGTCTCATCGGAGACACCTGTGACCATTGGGATGGCGCACTCACTCTGACCTCTTATGCCAGGCTATGAACGTAGCTGCCAAGATGCCAAACTATGAAGGAAAGAGGTGCCAGGCCTGGCCTGGGCCAAGCACTGCCTGCCCTCTGTCTGGGCTGAGCTCCATGGGAAAGGCCCCGACAGCCAACATGAGTCACCTGTCCCAGCCACTCCCCTTGCTGTGGCTGTTCTGGATATCTGTATCTGCTGGCCCCAATCAGCAAGGTCTTGTGGGTTTGGGTCAGACTGGGCCACAGGGGAGGTGGCTCGAGCAGAACATCAGTGACTCCAAGAGAGGGCCCCCACTTTCCCTGCCGTCGCCCCCTCCTTGAGGACCTAAGAATGGTCCCTGTTCCTCCTTCAGGGACACTAAGGATTGGCAGTGGAGGTTGGGGAGAAAGGGGAGCCCCTGGCATTTCCTGGCCCGCAACCCCCCCTTCCATGAGGTCAACAGAGTCAGCAATCAAAGCCAGCGCTAGGGACAAGGACCCTTGTGAATCTACTTGGCACCTTCTAGCAGATTAGAAAGGCTTGCTCTTGTCTCCTGTGGGGGGCTGGAGCCCAGCAACAGGGCACACGGCCCAGCAGCCTGACCCTGAACCTTCTTTGTCCTCGGGGCAGTGCCCTTGTGCAGGGCACAGACTGCCCAACCACACACAGCTGACCCTCTAGGGTTCGGAGTGGCCACCATTCTTAGACTAGTTTAAAGGCTCTGGTGCTTCCATCCCTGCTCCTAGCAGCTCTGACACAGCTCAAAGCAGGAAGAGGAGCGTCCTCAGACTCTGCCCTGGTTTCACATCTCTCTGGCCCCCAAAGGCATAAAATATCAGAGGCCTCCCAAGGTGCCCCTAATGGCCCAGCTCCAATTCCAATGTCACAGAGGAAGAAGGGATGTCTAACTTCCAAAAACAAGACCAACACCCCCAAAGCATCCCCCACACCAACCAACTTTGGAAAGTCCACAAAATCTGCTGTGATACATGTGAAATCCAAGCTGTTACTCTTTGTATTGAGAGTAAAGACCAGTCCCAGGTTGCTTCAGCAAGACTGAAGATAAAACCCAGGAGCAGCCGGGCCCCGTGGCTCACACCTGTGATCCCAGCACTCTGGGAGGCTGAGGTGGGTGGATTGCTTGAGCTTACGAGTTCAAGACCAGCCTGAGCAAGAATGAGACCCCAACTCCTAAAAAATAGCCGGCCGTTGTGGCGGATGCCTATAGTCCCAGCTACTCGGGAGGCTGAGGCAAAAGGATCACTTGAGCTCAAGAGTTTGAGGTTAGTTGCTATGAGCTATGATGCCATGGCACTCTACTGGGGGCAACAAAGTGAGACTCTGTCTCAAACAAAACTCAGGAGCCACACACATGGAGGGTCACAGCAAACACACAGGGGCTTCCTGTTTCTTCAATCCTTTGGTCTTCATAACACCCCCGTTTTAGAGAAGGGTTAACTGAGGCATGGGGCCTTTAGGGGACTTTCCTAGGTCCCATAGCTGGAGAGGTCTTTGTCTACCCAGCCTCCCTCTGGCCACCTCACCTCCTTGTGGCTGTCCAGGCACTGTGATCCTCTCTGTACCCAAGGAGAGCAGAGACGCCGTGATCTCAAACTCTACCCTGGCTGTTTGAGCACGGGCCTAATGAACCCTCATCACCTAATAAGGGGGAAACCTTCCCCACCTGGGCCTTGGGTCCAATCAGAGCACCTTCACTTCACCACAGGCCTGGAGTGGGAATGTCCCTGCAAGTGTCTGCTAATGAGCACGAGCTCAGCTTCTGTGGTGTGACCTTCCAAATGCCAAAAGCCTGCTAGCGTCCTAGAGGGAACTGCTGCCTGGCACTCAGCCCTCTGCCACCCTCCAAG
Source organism: Nycticebus coucang (assembly GCF_027406575.1). Lineage (NCBI taxonomy): Eukaryota > Metazoa > Chordata > Mammalia > Primates > Lorisidae > Nycticebus > Nycticebus coucang. The sequence continues at coordinate 180,336,632 of NC_069781.1, read as the reverse complement.
GTTTATGTCCCAGGCTGCAGCTCAGGCGTCTCACACTAACCTTCCCCTAGAGTCCTCCTGAGCCTAGCAAGTCTCTGTCCTGGGCACCACCCCGACAGGCCAGCCCCGAGCAGTGGCGCCTGTGATCCGGGAGGCCTCTCCCACTCCCCAGGGCCTTCTGATCAGGTCAGTCCTGCGACACTAGGGGCAGGGCTGACATCCGCCTGTGATGAACAATTGCACATGTGCTCGTTTTGTTGCCTCGACACCTGCCCTTCTCGCACAACACACGTACCTACCCGCACAGTGCTCCCACACCACACCCCCATCTGCACCCACACCCCCATCTGCACCCACACCTGTACTGTGTCCCCACACCTACACAAGGCTGGGTTCATCAGAATCTGCCTGCACCCCTGCAGGCTGGGCTGCTGAAGAACAGCGTCTGCTCACTCCCCCCCAGCTTTGCTTCTGCCAACTGGAAAAGGGGGGATCCTTCTTATCTCGGTGGATCACAACAGAAGATCAAAGGAGAAAGTCACTTAAGGCTTGGCGTATAATAGATGCTCAAAAGCTGCCAGCAACCTCCAACAGACCCTCAACTCCCCACTGAGCACACAGCCAAAGTCAAACACCTGTGGACAGGTTGCCACAGCAGACTTGCCTTTTCCAAGACATTCCATGAGTGTCAGCTGGGATTTACTGATTCTGACAATGCGCCAAGCTAGGAGCCTATCTCCCTATCCTCAGACAGCCCTTTGGGTGGGCACTGTTATTATTCCCATTAACAAATGGGAAAACTGAGGCTCTGAAGTCTGGTGACTTGCCTGAGGTGGTAAGTGGCTGAGCCAGGGGGAGAACGCAAGCAGCTAGGCTGCAGAGCCTGACCCCACCCTGTGCCATGTCCCACAGCACTGGGGCCAGAGAAATTCCCAGAATTGCATCTCACACCCACCTTAAGCCTGGTGACAACCCCCCGTGGCCACACAGCGGTGGCTGGGAAGGTTTAAGGTTCAAGGAGGAGGAGTAGGCTCTGCCCCTGTGTGGGCCGCAGAAATGAAATTGAGGGTCCTCACAGCTCTGCTCAAGGGGGGGAAACGTGGGGACGCACAACAGGTCGGACCCCCATCTGTGCCACACGTTGGTGGCTTCTGCATAGCCACACATGTATACACAACTGCATACACACGCAGGGGGACAGGCAATGGTGACAGAGGCCCACGTGTGCCCTGAAGCAGGCACAGAGACCCACAGCTGCAAACTCGGTGCTGGGCTCCCACCCTGTGACCCACCTGCAGACATTTACTGAGGAGCTAGTGGGTGCCAACTACTGGCCCGGGACAGGGGACAACCCCATCCCTACCCATAAAGACGTTTCATGGGTAGTGACGATGTAGCCACAGGCCTCTGCATACTGAAGACCCCAGAGGCCCCCACGGTGGGGACCCACATCATATCTAAGGCTTTTCAGGTCACAATGTTGCAGCTGTCTGTCCAGGGCCACTTTGTCTCCCCACATGCTGCTCCTTCCTCTGTTCCATAGAGAATCAGAATCTCTGCGGAAGCTCCTTTACCCTTCCAGGCCTGGGTGGAGGAGGTCACTGTCACCCTCAGGGACGGGAGGCCAGGGACAGAGACCTTGGCACTGATTCCAGCCCAGACTGTGCCCCAGTGCCTCCGATTCTACCCCTCAAGAGCCTGGGGGACAATAGTGATTCCCTGGGACGAGGCGGGTGCTTGGGACCCAGGCTGGAGCTGCTGTCCTGAACCCCAGTCTAGGCAGGAGAGCAGCCAGAGGCACTGGGGACTGAGGGAGCAGGTGACAGGTCCCCTGTTGCCTACTCTTACCCCAGCATGGGCTTGGTAGTTGGTGTTTTCTCAGTGAAGGAACCAACAGGAACACTCCCCAGCTCTCTTTAAAAGAGACGTTTGTTATCAGTGTAACCTGGCTTATTGTACCCTCAATGAATCCCCAACAATAAAAAAAAAAAAAAAAGAGACGTTTGTTACTTATGTCTTCTCCCTGGCTTTTCCCAAAAGCCCAGGGTAGCAGGCAGGGCAAATATTATCACCCCATTTTACAGATGAGGAAACTGAGGCCTGACAGGAAACACGCCTTGATTAAAGCTTACAGAGTTGCCTTGAACCTAATAATGACTAGGGTGGTTACGCTTTCTGTAATTCCACTCCTCTTGGTTGTGAGGCTCAGAGGGCCTTCCTACTACACCCCCCCCATTCTTAAGCCCTGGTCTTCTTCCTCTGGAGGGGGGGAGATATTGATTCCTTGACCATGATGTGCTGCTCAACACTGTTGGAGGATTTCAGGAGATGCTTGACCTCTTGCTGCAGCTGGGCAACCCCAGCAATTCACTTAACCTCTCTGGGCCCCTATGACAGTGACGGAATGGGGTGACATCACTAATGGCATCAGGTTGCTACGAGGAGGAATTGAGCCAAGTGGCTTCCCCAGTGCACCAAGCACTCACCACAGGCTTCACTCTTGGCATCAGACATCAACTGACTGAATCCTCAACCCCTGCCAAACAGGAACTAATAGGATCCCCATTTTACAGACAGGGAAACTGAGGCACAGACCCAAACCAGGATTTGTCTGCCTTCTGACTTGAGAGTCCTCTGCTATTAATCTTTACGTTCATGCTGTCCATGCCTCTACCTCAATCCCTTCCCCTATGAAGCATCAGGAAAGAAAGAGCTGGGTCCCACCCAGTGGACAGCCTGAGAGGGTAACTCACCATTCTTGTCCGCACGGCGGAAAATCTGTAGAAAAGAGAGGTCAAGTCAGCTGTGGGCTGGGGAGGGGCAGGCACCTTTCAGTGGCTTCTGCCCTGAATGTAGGTCCCTCTCCTCCCCACCCCGAGAAGCTCAGGGGTGGGAAAGCTGAGCTCCCTGTCTCTGGGCTCTCCAGGAGGAGCCCTGGGAGCTGGGATCCAGGGTTGAGGGAAGGAGGTTTCAGGCAGACTCTCCCAGCCATCCTCTGTGGAAGCAGCTGCCCCCTTCTCCCTTCTGTGCCGCCCACCTGCCCAGGGCCACACTGATAGACACATGCATGCGAGCCCGCACACGCGTGCTCGTGCCCACACATATCCCTGCAGGTGTGCGTCCACAGTCATCGGGCCACGGAGTCCACCCACTGCCAAGCGCTTAGTCGCACACAACCACACTAAGTGTCCCGTGGACAGCTACACCTCTACCTCCATACTCCTTCCAGCACCTTGGATTTTTCCAGGGAGGCTGGGTTAAGTGAGAATGGAGGTATCTGCCAGGCCTGGGGATAGGACCAGCCACCAGCAGGACAGTGGTATTTTTTGGGTGGGGGAAGAGGGTGGGCCAAGAGCAGAGGACCAGCTGCAGACAGGTTCTGGCTGCATCGCGCAGGGATGGGAGGGACGGCCCAACACTAGCCTCAACTTGGAGACCGGTAGACTCCTCTGCCCTTCCCAGTGACATTCAAGGTCAGCCTGGACAGTGGCCTGGGAGCTTTGAAAGCCCCTCAGCCCATGCCACACCCCGGAGTAACTGAAGGGGCTTCTTTAAGCTTCCCAGGCGCACACAGCATTGACACTTGTGGGCTGACTTGCTCCTCAGAGAATCGAGGTTCAAGGTCTCGTCGGAGCTTGTTTCAAATGCAGTGTCTGTCCTGCCCTGGGCCCACTGAGTCAGCCTCTGCCCTGCAACCAGATCCCTGGAGAAATCATGCACCAGCACATTAAAGTTCGAGGAGGATGTCAGGGTATGGGGTGGCCCTCGCCCGTCGAACTGGCTAATTTTAGCAGGGAGGACATAGAGACCCAGGAAGGGTCAGCAACAGGCCCAGTCCCTGCAGCGTCTTCCCAGACACCAGGGAAGTTGGACTGGGACCATGTAAGCCAAGCAGGAGGTAGCACTTTCTCCAACCATCCCATTTTGGTCCTCGACTTGGGGCAAAGGGCAGATGCCTGTCTGCACCCCCATTTCTCCAAGCAAGGGGACGGGACCATCCCGGGCCATCTGTCATCAGGCACCTGGACCATGTTGGACTGAAGCAGCAGCTCTGGGAGGGCCTGCCAAACATCACTGGTACCCCCAGCTGAACCAGAAGGGGTGGCGGTTATCAGACCCTAGGTCCTGCTCCTGCCTGGGTGGGGCTCCTAAAGGCTGGTATTCCCAGATGCCTCTGAGGGGAGGCACCGGGGCAGGTGTCTGTTCTGGGCATGAACATTAAACAAATGGATGGCATGGCATAGCTGACACCTGGTGGTATCAGCTCAGGGAGTCTGCACAAACACCCCTACCCTGGCTCATCATCCCACTTCTCAGACGAGATGAGGCTCAGAGCCCCGGGCAACCCAGAGCCCACCTCCATCACTGCCACAGGGTGGAGGCAGGAAGAGCCTGGGTCGGTGGGGCTCAGCCTAGGACTTTCAGTGTGATCTCTGCCAGGGTCCTGAGATGGAGAGTGCAGCTGTATAGGCGTGGTTCAGCTGTGTGTGCATGTGTGCGCAGCAAGTGTGAGTGTGTGTACATGTGTGTCTGGAGGACTAGAGCTCCTCCTGCCCTGCCCTGCCCTCCCTGTCCAGACCCAGCAATGGGATCCAGGAGCCCAGAAGAGAAGCAGAGGAGGGAATCCTGGCTCCCGCACCCGCAGGGATGCAAGGTACACACGTGTATACACACACACACACAACTCTCCCAGCAACACACACAAAACACCCCCAGCCACGAACCAGCAGGGCCCTCCCTGGGACAGGCCTGTCCACACCCCCATGACAACCCCTCCACCTCCTCCCAGAGCTCCCTAGGAGAAGTCTCCCACCCCCAAGCTACCCGCCCTGAAGAACCCTTCCTCTGGGTAGGGGTAGGTGGGGGATGAGGTGGGCTTCCCAGAGGTGGGTGGTTTGGGTCCCAGAGGGGCCAGGAGGGGTAAGGGGAGAGTCTGGGGTCCATACAAAGAACGGAGCTCTTGGGGGGGTGTGAGGAAGGAGACCGAGCAGAGAACCCCTTCTCTGAGGTGAGCCCGGGGTGGGGAGCCCTGGCAGAGTGCAGGCTCAGAGCCCTGGGTGATGGCTTCGGCTCCGTGGAGAAGAGCTGGAGGGTGGGAGGTGGGGAGGAGGCTTCATCTTGAATAGCCGTGGCTGGGGGGCAGAGGGTCTTTCGGGAGGAAATTAAGAGGGTTGAGGGTCTACAGCGAAGAAGAGAGGAGGGGCCAGAGCAAGGGATTTTGGGGTGGGGTCTCAGAAAAGTATTTGGGCACAGGGCTGGGATGGAGAGGAAGGGGGCGGGTGGCGGCGAGGGGCTCCCGTCCCGCGGGGTAAAGGGTGGGGATTTAGCTAGGATAAAAGTAGGAAGACAGTGGCTGGGTCCAGGGGGCTCGCGGGTCCGCCTGTGGGCAGGGAGGGATCCCGAAGACCCCAGAGAGGGGACGCAGGAGGGGGTCTTCCCGGTCCAGGGAGGAGAGACCGGCTCCGGACGTGGAGGGGCCAGGGGTCATTCTCCAGGATGCCGTGGTCGGATGAAGGTCCGGCTAGGGCCGCCGAGGGGGGTGGGCCGGGGTTCCCTGCTGCAGGAGGACGGGTCTCACGGATCCCATCGGACCGGGGCGGCGTCGGGGGCGCCCCATGGGATCGCGGGGCTCCGGGTCCGGCAGAGGCCGGCGCGTACTCACGTCCAGGATGACGGCGGTGCCCCCGCGCGGCGTGGCGGGGTTGGGGCCGGGGTCCGCGGCGGGGGCGTCGGGGGCCAGCGGCGCCCGGGGCTCGCCCATCCTGGCGCCCACCCAGCGCAGCAGCCCGCCCAGCGCCCGGCCCTGCGGCGGCGGCTCCCGGAGCAGCCTGTGCGCGCCGGCCCTGCACAGGCGCGCCGCCCGCTCGCACATCGCGCCGCGCCCGCCGCCGCCGCCGCCCGGAAGCCCGCCGACCCCCGCCCGGCCCGCGGCCCGCCCCCGCGCGACCCCCTCCCCGGCGCCGCCCGCCCGCGCCGCCCCGCCCTCCCTCTGTCCCCGCGGCCGCGGACACCGCGGGGACTGGCCGCCGCTGGGGGACGGGGCGGGGGGGGGCGCTCCGCCCGGACCCCGAGCCACGTGCCTGGTCCCCGCCGCCCCACCCCTGCCGGCCGGGCGCGGCTGCAGGGGGCTGCCCGGCGGGGCGTGGGGCCGGGTGATTGGACCCCAGGCCGGCCGCGGAGGGATTTTCCCGAAGGCACGGGGTGAGTGGGGGTCTGGGTGCGGGATGTCTCTGCGATCTTCCCCCCAAAAGTCTCCTTCTGCGCCCCCAAGTCCCCCCTGCCACCCGTGGTGCCGCTGCAGGGGCCGGAGCGCGGGTGTCCAGCGAGTCCAGAGCGCCCTCTGCCGGCTGCAGCTGCGGGGATCCGCGCCCACGCACCGCGGCTCCCCCGACTCCCGCTGGCGTGCACGGCCCATCAGACCCACCCCTCCTAGTACAGAACGCCCGGAACACCTTCCCTTCACACTCATCAATCCAAGGCACTCTTCCACCCACCCTGCCGCCTGTCTGTCCACCCATCCTTGTGTCCATCCAGTTGAAGGGTTAAGGAGAACCCACCATATGTCAGGCTGGGTGCTAGGCGCTGTGTTCCAGCAATGGGCAAAACAGCCAGGGTTCGCAGAGCCAAACTCTGAAATTTTTCTACAAATAAGTGAACAATTAAAACGGAACTACTCTGTAAGAGGTGGTACCCTGGACTGTGAGAGGGAGATTTGTTCTGGCCGCAGTGCAGGGCTCCTGTCTAAAAAGGCTTCCTAGAGGAAGTGATTCTTAGGGAGAGAGATTCACAGAGAAGTTAAAAGAGGAGAGAAAGCACCCTGGGCTAGAGACTAGCCTGTGCAAAGGCCCTGGGGCAGGCAGAACAGGTGACAGGAGGGACTAAAGGAGACAGTGAGCTGGAACTGAGAAGGGGGGGTGAGGACAGGTTGGGGGGCAGTGATAGCCTCCGTCCTCTACTTCCTGCACACACTGTCCCCGGAAGGGTCCAGCACAACTGCCAGTCAACTGCCTCTAAAGTTGGGCACCACCCCCTGCCCCTCACCCTCAGCCCCAGGCCTCATCCAGGAGCTCTGGCAGGACCCTGTGCCCCCCTGCCCAGTGCAGGGTCTTAGGCTCCCAGCTCCCCCCAAACACCGAGTCCTCAGACACATGAATGGAGGTAGGCACTGGTTTTATTTGGGAACTGCATGGAAAGACCTGGCCAGGAGTCCTCCTGGCTGGACACTCAGCTGGCCCTGGTTGTGCCAGCTCATAATGGCAGCTTTCCCCCCAAATCCTAGGTCTAGGCCTACCTTCTCCTGCGACCACTATTCCCCCCTTGGGCAATAGTCTGAGTGTGGGGCAGCCTGGCTTCCCCCCTTCCTCTGGACCTCAAAGGCCAGCTGCATGGGCTCACAGTCCCTCCTGTCTCCTGCCAGGAGTGGCTCCTCCCCTCATCGGGGCATCTCAGGTGGGCCCTGCATCTAGCAGGGCTGTGCTGATCTCCCCTCCTCTTCAGGGGCTGGGTGCTGGCGTGTCAGGCCAGATACTAGGGTGGCTTCCTGGTCTCCTTCCTCAGCAGGGAGCTGGCCACGGCCAGGGCCCCACCCTGCACGAACCTCACAAAGTTGTCCCCAGCCAGTGGCCCCATGGCATACAGGCCCTCCTGGCGAGTGCTCTGGTAGGTAAAGGGGTCCACATCAATGGGGTTCCTCCTGGCGCTCAGTGGCTGGTCGGGGTCCACGGCAAGGTCAGCGCCTGCCCCGGGGAGGAAGGAGAGGTCAGGGTGGGAGCCAATGAGGACCAGCACCAGGGAGATGCCGAAGACCTTCTCGATGCCCTGGGAGTCCCGGAACACGGCCTGGTGGTCTTCCTTGAAGAACAGCAGCCTGTGCTCGGGGAGGCTGCAGTAGCCCTTGTAGGGGCTGGGTGACAGGATGGACTGCTCCCGCATCATCTGGTGCACTTTGTGGTATTCGGGGTATAGCATCTTGGGCAGCTGGTTGAACACCAGGCCAGGGTCCTCCACTGGTCGGCGGAAGGCGTGGATCACCGGGATGTTGTAGTGGCGGGCATAGAGGACAGCATCAGCCGCAGACAGCCCCGCGCCGATGATGAGGACGGGATCTGACGATGGGGTCACTGCACCTACCCGTATGGCCACCTCCAGGGCTGATAGCTCATAGTGGACAAAGGGCAGGGCCTCCCCGGAGACACCCAGTCGAGCTGGGTTGTCAAATGTGCCAGTGGCCAGGACCACGTTGTGAGCCCAAAGTGAGAAGGGCTGCTGGCTCTGGTCCTTGGTAGTCAGGAAGCCGCTCACCTGGAAGAGGGGGCTGGGGGCCTGGGTCCCAGAGTCGCTGGGCTCAGGTGTCTCCCACTCCACGGCTGTGACCATGGCGCCAGACACAAAATTGTGGCTCAGACCCTTCTTGGCCACATAGTCCCTGTAGTAGTGGGCAATGTCCCCAGCCGTGGCCCGACTGTTGCGAAGACCTCTGTGGGGGGAAGGCAGGAGGGTGGGTGTTAAGGTGGTCTAGGGTGTGGGGGCATGGGTTGGGCGAGACAGATAACCAGGGTAACATCAGACCCTGGACACCCCCCAGCTGCAGGACTGGCCTGGACAGTTGAACCTCTCCAAGGGTCATCTTCCTCTTCTGTAAATGGAAACAATAAGGGCACCTCCCTCAGGAGGTCTGGGGTGGGATCAGGGGGCCTGCAGAGTCACGCTGCATGGGTTTAAATCCTGGCTCTGTCACTAGTGAGCCGTGCCTGAAACTCTGTGCTTCAGTTTCCTCATTTTTGAAATGAGGATGATGATGGTGGCAGGACCTATTTGGTGAGGTTGTTGAGAAAAATTGATGAACTGATAGAAAAGAAATGCTCAGAGTAGAACCAGACTGGTAGTAAGCAATAGATAGAGATGGGCCACCGTTATTGTCACCGTAAAAGATTAAGTGGCATTCTATGTAAACACGGCATGCTTGCGTGTTTGTAAAGCTCGGACCTGCTAATCTATGGGAAGGAGGGGTGGTGGTGATGGGGGCTTTCGGGGAGGGGCTGCATTTCTTGATTCTGTGTGCTCACTGTGTGAAATTTCTCTAGGTGAGACTCAGAATAAAGGGAGGGGCTGCAAGAGGCCAGAAGGACTGGGACCTTGGCCAGAGTTCAGGGGACAGAGGACGGCTGTCACACTGCAGGGAGGCCAGGTTGGGGGCTCATGTGACAACGTGGAGGAAGCACTGGACAGGGAGTCCTGGAGAAGCCGGTCCTGCCTACTGAGTGGTGCTGGGCAAGTCCTTTCCCTATCTGAGCCTCAGTTTCTCCTCTGGAAGAAGGGGAAGGCAGACTAGAGGAGCTCTGAAGCACCCCCCACCCCCAGTGTTCTTGGTCTTAGAAGCGGGCGGCAGGGGCCTTCCCTGCCCACTGCAGCCCTCTGGGTGCTTACCTTCGCTTCTTTTGCATCCAGTCCTTGACCTGCAGGTCTGGGAGCCCCATCCACTGGCCTTGGCTCAGGGTCACCATGGAGCCTTCAATAGACTGGGCAGAAAAGGGATCCTTTGGTCCCGGCCTCTGCTAGTCCCAACCCACTCAGGGCTGGAAGGCATGGGGCTGGGGCTGAGGGGGGAAGGACAGAGAGGAAGGAGAGGTGGGGGACGGGAGGGAGAGGTGAATGAGGACATGGGGATGGAAAAATCCTGGCTCCACACTGGGAAAGCTAGGGAGGTGCTCTCCCCAAGACTTGAAGCAGATTCGACCCAGACCCCTGGCACCCCTGCTTCCCACTTACATGCCAGGCTCCCCCCGGAAGGTTCCGGCCCAGGACCATGTGGGGGATGGCTCGCTCCTTCTGGTGTTTCCAGGTGAGGACGGACTCCATGTCTCCTCCGAAGTCTGTGTCTGGGCGCAGGAGAGCATCAAAGAGCAAGGCCATGGGGCTTTGGCACCGGCCTTCGAGGCCTTCGGACAGGTAATCCAGGTCCTAGAAATGGGGTAGGAGTCAGGCGGGGCACCAAAGGCAGAGCCCTTTTCCCTGAGCCTCAGGGTGGGCAGGAAACATTGGAACTGGGGCTGGACTATTTTTCTGGCACTAGAGGGACCCAGTCTCAGAGGACCATTTGGGGAGCTCTTTTTGAGGTATCTCCAAGAGTACTCTGGTGGCCCCCAGAGTACAGGCCAAATGGGCAAGCTTAGAAGGGATGTATGCACTGCCTGGTCCTACATTCCTGCAGTCACAGCAGGGTCATCAGACAAGCTGGGGAAGTGCTGCCTCTTGCTTACCAGCACACTAAAGGCTCTGACAAGTCCTGCAGCCATATTTTAACTGTTCAATTTTGCCAAACCCAGTGTTTCCCAGGATTACTAGTGGGAATATTTTTCTCTGCATATTATACTGAGGAACTATTATACTATAGAAGGCATTGAAAAATGCTACTTTAGGGCAGCACCCTGTGGCTCAAGGAGTAGGGCGCTGGCCCCGTATACCAGAGGTGGCAGGTTCAAACCTGGCCCCAGCCAGAAACTGCAAAAAAAAAAAAAAAAAAAAAAAAGAAAAGAAAAGAAAAGAAAAATGCTACTTTAGATCAAATGGTCTAAATGGATTTTCCCATCCCCAACTCGGGGGGTGAGGGGACTGAGAGGATGGAGGATGCCTGAAGGGGAAGGCCAGGGGCATGGAGGGAGGACTAGCAAGCCCTCGTGGAGCCGAAATATCTAGGGTGGGGCTTCTCAACCTTCTTGACCTCTGGGCTGGGTCATTCTTTGTCCTGGGCAGTAGTCCTGTGCACTCTCACATTCTTAATAGCATCCCGGGCCTCTACCCCACTAGATGCCCTAGTACCCCCATCCCAGCTGTGACAATCAAAATTGCCTCTAGATGTTGCCGCGTGTCACCTTGGGGAACAAAACTGTCCCCTCACTGAGGACCACAGGTCTAGGGTCTGGTGAGCCGATGTAGTATTTTGAGAGCTCTGATTTCTTTTTTCCCTCATTGCCATTGAAGCACCCCCCACCCCCAGTGTTCTTGGTCTTAGAAGCTGGCGGCAGGGGCCTTCCCTGCCCAGATTTTGTTCTGTGCTTGCTCCCGTTCCCAGCAAACACACACTTTGGCTTCTCCCTGGGAAAGCTGGGCTAGTTTCCAGAGACTGGGTATGGCTCCCCTGGCTGTGGCCTACCTGGTCCAGAATGGAGACCCCTGGAGCCTCAGTAAGCTTCCTCTGCAGCAGGGGGTGCGGGTGGATGGCATCTGGCTTCACATAGGGGGTGTAGCCAGACAGCAGGTAAGACAAGCAGATGCCCGAGGGGCCGTTGCCTGGGGAGAGAAGACAGGAGTCAAAGGGCAGCCTTTTAAGGCACAGGACACTACTGAGGGCTGTGGGCTACACTTATTCATTTATTCCTCATTCACAAAAACATTTATTAGCCTTTTGCCCATGCTAGACACCATGCCTAACAATACTCAAGAAAATCCTAACACTCTGGGAGGCTGAGGCGGGTGGATTGCCTGAGCTCAAGGGTTCAAAACCAGCCTGAGCAAGAGCAAGGCTCTGTCTCTAAAAATAGCTGGGTATTGTGTGGACGCCTGTAGTCCTAGCTACTTGGGAGGCTGAGACAAGAGAATCGCTTAAGCCCAAGCGTTTGAGGTTGCTGTGAGCTGTGACGCCATAGTGCTCTACTGAGGGTGACAAAGTAAGACTCTGTCTTAAAAAAAAAAAAAACTCAAGAAATTGAGCGATTTTGTTGTTGTTGGTATTGAGACAGAGTGCAGTGGCGTCATAGCTCACTGTAACCTCAGACTCAGGCTGTGGGCATCCCACTGCCTCAGTCTCCGGAAGCCGCTGGGATTACAGGTGTTTGCTTCAGCGCCTGGCTGGGTTTTTCCATTTTTTTTTTAGGAGTTGGAGGTCTCACTTTTGCTCAGGCAAGTCTTGAACTCCTGAGCTCAAGCAATTCTCTTTCCTCAGCCTCTCACAGTGCTGGGATTACAGGTGTGAGCCACCGCACCCAGCAAACTTGAGTGATCGTTAAGGGCTTACTAAATGCCAGGAACTATATCAAGAGCTTCTGACAACAGCAGCACCATGGTAGCTTTAGTGAGGTACATACGTGTTACGCTTTATCTCATTTTATACTTGAGGAAACTGGGGCACAGAGAGGTTAAGTAACTTGTGGTCACACAGCTGACAAGTAGACAAGCCAGGATGAAAACCCAGGCAGAGGGAAGCCTGATAATGCGACAGAGATTCTGAGATCACTCAGAGCCTGTCCTGCCCTTCCAGAGCTGATAGTCCAGCAAGTAAATGTGGTCAGATGGCTGTGTGCCCTGTGTACCCCGAGTGTACTCAGGAGGGGTGCTGTGCTCCCAGAGCTGCCTGTCCATGGCCCTTCCTGGACAATTAATCAGTCCTGACCCCATGACATCTGTTCTATTCTTATCTGTTTCTTTCTCTTCTAACTTGTCCTATTCAGAAATTACCCAGATGTAGAGCACCAGCAGGAGCCCTGTGAAATTGCTGATATCTGTTTGGTTTTGACATACAAAAATGACTTTCTTGCGGCTCAGCCTGATGTTTATATCCTAGGGAGTTGTCAGTCCCCATTTTCGTGGACACAGGTCACACTGCTGTGTGTGGGTGCTGAGCACAGTGGAAGGCATGGGGCAGTCATGGAGACCAGGCCCTCCTCCCCCACCTCTGTCCTTCCCTCCTGGGTTCGTGGAAGGACATGGGATGATAGTTTATAAACTGCTAAGCACAGCACCTCCACATAGTAAACTAAGGGCTTAGTTTAATGACAACAGCTGCAAAGAGGCCAGGTCTGGTCTTGGGCGACTCCTACCCTCAGACCCTGCTCCTCCCCCTGCCTACATCACTCACCGATGACGATGACCGGGAGGGGCTTCGAGCTGCTGGCACCAAGGTGCTCCTTCTTTGGGGAGCTCATGGCTGTGGCTGGTGGGAGGTTTGGCCTTGGCAACAAACCTGGGGGGCACAAGGGAGAAAGGGCCACTCAGGTCAGTCACTTCCCAGCAAGGGTGGACCACAGTCAGGCCCCAGGTCCCTGCCAAACCACATCACGTGACTCCTCCTGCCCTGCCCACACCCTCCTTTCCAAACAGGCCTGTGTCCCCACCACCCCATCAAGGTATGCCTGCCCTTCACTGCCCTGTCACCACCAGCCTCCAGGTCTCTGGGCCCCATGCCGTTCTGCCCATCTCCTCAGCAGGGCAGTAACAACAGCTGAGCCTGTCATCTGTCTTCCTAGGAGCCTCTCCCTGCCCAGCACTTCTGGGGTGGCTGCAGCCCCCGAACACCCCAGCCCTCAAGTTTCAGTGTGACCTGGTGGACCTTGGAGTCGTCACCTGGCCCTGGAAAGTTGCTTCCTTGCAGGTGGCTGTGGCCCATTCCTGGACCTCTCTGGGTCTCACTGTCCTTACCTGTAAAATGGGAATCATCAAGAGTCCCTGCTGCATGGGGTTGTTGAGGGACAGAAACCCCTCCCCGGAGTAAATTTGCCACCAGAAAAGGTTCAGTTTGTCTTCTCCAGGAGCTGGGCTAGAACCCATGGACTTGGGAAACTTTGGAAGCAGGACCAGCTTGGTGTAGGGACGACGGTAAACCCTGCTCGGCTCTGGAGCACCAGTGCCCGGTGCTGGCCATAGGCCCTAATCACTCAAGGGACCCAATTCTTAGAGCTGCAGATGCTGAGGAGTGGCCAACCTGCCTTCTCCCCCCAACCAGCTAGCAGTGGGCGTGGGCACCGGCCTCACCCACCACCGTGCACCATCCTCAGTGCTGCCACCTGAGGGCCACAAGGCGACACCTGGGTGGGAGTGGGGGTGGTGGCATTTAGCATTTACTCTGCACTGGGAATTTGCCCTGGTTTATCTCCTCCCTACACTGACCCCACGCAGTCAGTCCTGATAATCAGTGCCCATGCCACTGAAGGGGGCTCAGAGAGCCCGCACAACCTGCTCAGTGGTGCAAAGCTAACTTTCAAGCCCAGGCTTGCCTGTGACCACCACCTACACCACTGAGCTTGTCCCTGGGGGAACCCAGGCCCAGCGAGGGGCCAGACCCACAGTGAAGAGTTTAGCAGGTGGAGATGCGTCTGGACCACCCAGAGGGAGCAGGGGTGGGGCTCAGGGTCACTGGCCTCGGACTCTTCCAGAGAAGGTGGAGATCTAGATTTTTATGTGGCTTGACTTGGAAAAGTGGGCAACTACTTCTCATTTCTTGAAAATCTTTTAAAAGGCTGATGACTAAGAAAATGCCAGGAAGGCTATGTTAACCAGTGTGATGAAAATGTGTCAAACGGTCTATGAAACCAGGGTATGGTGCCCCATGATCACATTAATGTGCACAGCTATGATTTAATAAAAAAGAATAAAAAAAAGAAAAGAAAAAAAGGCTGACGAAGCACAACTGGGGACAACATGGGACCTCAGATGCATATACTGCTGGGCAAGTCCCAAGCAGACAGATGTGGGGCAGCTGCACAGATGGGCTGGTCAGAGGGCCTGGGTGTCACCCCCACAGTGACAACAACTGACCTTCTCACAGCTCTCTACAGTTTGCAAGGAGCTTACCCCTAAGAATCACATTCATTTCTCTCGACCTCCCTGTCCTGTCTGGCAGCACCCGATGCTTCCTCCTCTCTCCCTGGGGACCACATGGCCTTCTCTGTGCCCAGTTTCCTGCAGGGCTCCATGCTATCTGCCTGGGGTGGGATTTGGGGTAACAAGACCAGCAGTAATAAGAACAATGATGAAGCACATGGCTAACATTTCTATACTTCCTTGGAGTGGGCGAGCCAAGCATGTTCTAACCACCATGTACATGTTAACGAATTCTATCCTTATTTAATTGGCTTGTTATAAGTATTCTTCCACTCACTCCCATATTACAGATGGAGAAACCGAGGGCCAGTTTTCAAGGAGTTTGCCCCAGCTCTCATAGGCTGTATTTAAGTCCAGGCCACCCTGCTCCAGAACCTTTTCTGTACCACCCCTGTCCCCCCAGTGGTGTGGTGGGTCCTACTGAGGTCCTCTGGCCAGGCTGGACATGCAGTGTCCATCCCGGCTTCCCCCATTGCTCTGTTTCAGCTCTGGTGGCAGGGAGGGAGACCACGGGATGGTTGATGTTCCCAGTGGTCCAGCATGGAGAGCACTGCTTCTCACTGACCACCAGAAACCAGGTGTGCCAGTGGCCTTGAAGAACAGGACTGTGGTTCCCAGAGTGCTTTCTCCTACTTGCTCCTGGACCCTTCCAATGGTCCCCGGGCCGCTCACTCATCTTTACTGTCCCCAAGAATAAGAGCACTTCCTGTGCATACATCCATAATCCTCTTAATGACCTACTTTGCAGATGAGGACACTGAGGCTTGGGGGCCTGAAGCCACACCCCCAAGCTGCAGAGCTAGCACGGAACTGAAATTTGGTGGCTGCTGGCTGAACCCACCTAGACACCCCCGACCCCACCCCTGGACATGAGTGTGCCCCAGGCCCTGCCCTGCCTCCTGTGTTCTTTTGACACTCCCTCCCCCCACCCAGCAAGGAAGGCACCTATAGGAGACCCCAGGGACCAAAGAGGAATCGGAACTAATTATCACCCTTTCCCAGAAGCCATGGGCACTGATTTACCACCAGGGCTTTTGGGCTCCAAGTCCAATGATCCCTCCCAGAACCACTGCCGGGCACTGGACAGAAGCTTCTGGATGCCACGTACATGAGGTCACCACCCAGAGCTGGGGACCTGAGAGGCACTTTCTGTGCCGAGTTACACAGGACATCCTGAAGTCCTGAGCAGCTGGAAGCTCTCACTCACAACCTCCGACAAACATGCTGCAGACCCCAGGAGAGAAGTTTAGTTTCAGTATTTCTATTCCTTTTCTGCTTTTTAGTTTTGTGAAGTTGGAATTATCAATTTTTAATGTTATCTTTTTAAGTCCCTCCGATTGAAGATGGCAGATATTGATGAAAAAAGTTAACATTAAAAATTGATGTTTCTGGCTCGGTGCCTGTAGCACAGTGGTTACCGTGCCAGCCACACACACCGAAGTTGGCAGGTTCAAACCTGGCCCAGGCCAGCTAAACAATGACAACTGTAACAAAAAATAGCCAGGCGTTGTGGCAGGCGGCTGTAGTCCCAGCTACTTGGGAGGCTGAAGCAAGAGAATTGCTTAAGCCCAAGAGTTTGAGGTTGCTGTGAGCTGTGATGTCACAGCACTCTACAAAGGGCGACAGTGAAAATCTGTTTCAAAAAAAAAAAATTGATGTTTCTCACCTCACAGAAGCAGATAAGCGTAAAAGAAATAAACAGTTGCACCTTCAACTGGTGCTTCTTGTAAGTTAGTAGCATTGGTACTTCTGAGGTTATTAAACCCTCAAAATGTTCTTAGACTCTGGAACACCTGTACGTGGCATTTATCGGGCACCACACCCTTGCTCATTTGACTTAAATGACACCTGCACAGGTGGGTTTTCTTCACCCTCTGTGCAGAGGAAGGAAATGATACCAGAAGGAGGAGGAGTTGTTCTGCCCCAGGTCACCCAGGAACGTCTGAGACCACACTCCTGACCACGTCCATGCTCAAAAATGCTATTTCTTCCCCTTGGTCCCTGTCACTGAGAAGGAGGAGTCCCCAGTGAATAAAGCAGCTGATTACAGTGACAACAAGAGGGTGACAAGAAGCCCTGAGGGGTGAGGATGAGAGGCACTCTGCCCGTCCAAGGTTACCTGCCATCAGTCACCAGGATGAGCCCAGCACCTGCCCCACCTAGAGCTCAGGGTCTCCTGGAGTTCCCCAGAGCCCAGGGGACCCACCTCTTCCCCATCACACTCCCAGAGTCTCCAGGAAGAAGCCAAGCCCCTGGACCTCCGAAGCTGAGGACTGTGTGTGGCACTCGTGGGCTCTACCCCTCCTGAGCAGAGAGGCGGAGACCCTGAGGGCAGCGCCCAGCCTGGCTGCCCACTTGGTGGCCTTGGGACACACTGGGCAGCAAGCCCAGGCTGGCCACACCTCTCTTTCCTGCCAAGAGCTGCGGTCACGTGGGCCAGGGCAGCTGTTGGGCTGAGCATGCCAGGCACCTCGACATGACCATAGCCAGAAGCCACATGAGAGGAGGAAGATTGTGTGGCCCTCAAGAATGCAGGGGCCACTTGGGACCCTTCCTGACCCTGGAGCCTGCAGACCCTCTATCCAGCTGGCTACCTGTCTGGGATGTGTCCAGTCTCTTGCCCTGGGGCCTTGCCCAGGCCACTCACCTGACAGGCAGTGGGTGGAGGGAGCCCGTGAACCTGGCCTGGTGGGGCACAGCAAGAGTAGGGTGTCACCTTGTCCTCCTCGCCAGCAGGACGCCCATTACCCTGTGGGGATCCCAGAGGCTGTGAGAGGCTAAGGGGAAGTGAGGGTATTTCACAGGCAGGGAGGAGGCGGGGCAGGCAAGGGGGCGGGGCCAGGAAAATCACTTTCATAAGCGTGAGTCAGCAGGGGCCCCGGGATGAATGAACTTGTACACTCTGGAGGACAGTGTCACGCTTCACCAGCCCTGAGGGCCTGCCTTAAAGGACCCCTGCTTGGCAGCCTGCCAGGGGGCCTGGGGGCCTCCCTGAAGCTACCTCCTACCACCCAGGCCCCCATCCCTGAGGGCTTGGTCACTGGAAGAGGAACCAGTGACCCCTGAATGAGCCAACCTGGCCTTTTCCCATAAGTGGGGAGGAGACAGCTTTGTCTGGTGGAATATGCTTAAAGTGACAGCCCCTTTAAATGGAGAAGAACCATCCCTATTCCCTCATTCCACTTGGATTCCACTTGGGTGTCCTCCCAAGCCCTGTGGCACTAACCTGCTTGGGCTGAGGACCCAGCTCTGCCACATCCTGGTTCTGGGTGCTCAGGGCAAGCTGCCCTTGGGACCAGTCTCCATTCCTCATCTGAAAAGTGTGACTAAGTGACATGCTCTCCCTCCTGGGGTGGGTGTGAGGGTAAAGGCCCTTATTCTCAGCTGCCGAGCCTTGCATTTCAAGCCCGCTCTGGTTTCTACCTCCTTTTCTTTGTGCAGCGAGTGCCCCACACTTCACACGGTGCTGATCTTGGCTGTTCTGTTCCTCTCCCCACACAGGACCGGGCTCCACGGGAAGCATGTCCGCGTCCCCTCTAGCCTGTGTCTAGAATGGTGCTCAATGTGGGGCAGGTGCTGGGCACGTGTGGACTGGAAGGCAGGGGGAGGAAGGAACTTAGGATTGTGTTTGGCCGTGTGGCCCTTGGCCCTTGGTTTTCTTTAGCTGCTATTTTCATTATCAATGTTGTTGTTACCCTCACTGTCCTCTCCACCACCTGTGTGCGGGCTGTGGGGGGAGGAGGAAGGTCAGGCTCTTGCTTTGAGTGCAAACTGTAAGGCGGTGCCAAAAATAGAAATCAAGAAAATAGTATTTTGATACAGTTTTTCTTAAAAAAATCAAACTCCATGCAAAAACACCTGGATAAGCAGGCAGATCTGGAGCAGGGCCTGGCTGCTCTGGGGCCCGACGCTAAAAGAAAAGTTGGGATCACTTATACACTGCTGCTGAATTGATTTAAAAGTTTGACAATTTGTTCATCCTGGATTTTTTTATTTATTTATTTTTTTTTTGTAGAGACAGAGTTTCATTTTAGCGCCCTCGGTAGAGTGCCGTGGTGTCACACGGCTCACAGCAACCTCCAACTCCTGGGCTTAGGCGATTCTCCTGCCTCAGCCTCCCGAGTAGCTGGATTTTTTTTTTTTTTTTTGAGATTGTGTTACCTCGGGCTAGAGTGCCATGGCATCAGCCTAGCTCACAGCAACCTTAAACTCCTGGGATCAAGTGACCTCCCCCCACCTCAGCCTCCCTTGCGACCACACCTGGCTAATCGTCCTATTATTTGTAGAGATGGGTGTGTTGCTCTTGCTCAGGCTGGTCTCTGAACTCCTGGCATCAAGAGATCCTCCCCGTTGGCCCCCCAGAGAGCTGGGATTACAGCCATGAGCCACTGTGCCTGGCCCTGGATTATTTTTTGTGACTTTTGATTTTTACAAATACTGCGTGAGCCCCTTACATGTTCTGATTATGGAAGGACTTTGGTGCCCCTACATTTTGTGCCTGAGATGTTGCCTCACCTTTCTCACCCTGTCTACCAGGGCCATAGGGCCTCCGGGCCGGGGCGGTGAAGAGGAAAGGGCGGCAGGTCTGACTGCAGGGCCTGGGGCTGGGTCCTGGGAAGCTGCCCCTCTGAGGTGGTGAGACCAGCTGGGACCTGCAGAGGGCTGGAGGGAGAGAAAGTGAGAGCATGAGCAAGCATGTGTGTGCACGTGTGCACATGTATGTGTGTGCACGTGTAGGTGTCAGGGGTGCTGGTGATTAGGGGCAAGTGCCTGGAGGGTTTGACCCAGGATATGGGGGGAGAAGTGCAGCTTAGGCTCAGGCAAAGAGGTTGGGGACGTGAGTCTTCCCCTACGGGCTACCTGTGCCCAGGGCCCTGTGTTCAGAAGGGCCACGAGTGGTTTAATGCTCTGCTATTACTGCTTGAAAAGTCTTAATGAATTTCCAACAAGGAGTCTGTCTTTCCCTTTTGCAACAGGCCCTGGGGCTGTACCCGGCTCAGGCTGCGCAGGTGGCTACTGTCTCTGGTCTCAGTGGCCAGTCATTGCCCCCTCAGAGCCTCTGTTTTAACCATGGGGAAATGGGCACGCATTGCCCTTGACTGCTGGGGTCCTTGGCAGCAATGACACATGGGGGTAAAGTGACACAGTACACAGAAGGGGGCGGCAGGAAGCCCCCTGCTCTAGGCCTCAGCTCCCGGCCAACTTCTAGCCCCACCGCAGGTGTTTGGTGTGACCCAGGGCCTGCGTTCCAGCTGTGACCTTGTCACCAATATTCCCCAACACTCAGGGTGCAGCCCCCACACAGCAGACGGTTTTGCACATGGTGAGCCCCCCTGAGAGCAGAGAGGAGCGTGGACAGCTGCTGTGGACAGCGGATGCACCCCCGTTCCTGCTGCACCCTTCCCTGGCAGCTGCCTTGCTGTCTCCCCATCCCACCGCTCCTGGTCTGCGACTTCCCAGTGTTTTTGGATGTGCAAACTGAGGCAGAGAGAGACACGCACCCAGCGTCAGAGACTCCCACCACAGCGTGTCCAGCTCACTCTCAGAGTGTGAAGCTGAGGCTCGCAGAGACCTGAGGATGGGAGTCCAGAGGGCAGAGCCCGGGAGGGAGGTGGGCTGCCCTGGACCCCCGTCTCCTGGGTTGTGGCCTGCCCTTCCTCCCGACCTGCTCTCTGCCCCTGTGGGCTCTGATCTCTATTCCTGAGTTTGAAAATTTGCTGATATGGAGAGCTACAAGGTGAGGTGTGGACTTTCTTCTCTGTCTCCTTGTTTACCTGCTAGGCAATTATCGGAAATGGAATTGTTGAGTTGATTCCAGAAAGTTCAACTAAGACAAAGATAATGTTAAAGGTAGGTGAAAGGGCGATAGTTAGACTGTTAGAGGGAGGGAGGAGATGGGCCTCTCAGGGATGCTCTGGGGGGTGCTGGCCCCTCCACACCTGCCATGTCCTTGGAGGCCAGGAGTTCAAGTGGCTATTGGGCATTTGAAATGTGATCATCTGAATGCGGAGGTGCTGAAAGTAGGGTTGTCAGAGGTAGCAAGTAAAAATAGAGATGTCCAGGTACATCTAAATTTCAGATCACTAAGAAACAAACTTGTAGCATAAGTATATCTCACTTGTAACATAAGTATACCTCACACACTGTACGAGACATACTATTTCTTGTCTACCTGAAATTTCAATTGACCAGGGCAGCCTCCGTTTTATTTGGCAGCTCTAGCTCTAAGTGTAAAATACACACTAGATTTCAAAGAGTTGGTACAAAAAAAGGGTAAAATTAATTAATAATTTTTATGTGGATTATATGTTGGAATGAAAACAAGGAAAGTAAGTTTGATGAAAATATTCCACATTGTATATAAAACCAGCACATTGTACCCCATGACTACATTAATGTACACAGCTATCATTTAATAAAACTAAAAAAATAAAAAATATATGTTGAGCACCAAAAACAAAAAAAACCAACAAAAAAGAAAACAAGGAAAATATTTGACATCTGGGGATTAAATAACATATATTGTGACAATTAATTCTGCTCATTTCTCTTTACTGGTTAATGTGGCTACTGGGACATCTGCAGCTGCCCCTTTGGTTCTCTGTGGGCCCCTGCTGGACAGGGCTGGTCTGGACGCTGGCACTTGCTGCTGACATGACCTGGGACATTCCTGGGTTTAGCACTGGAACCCATGCCGGCCTATGACAACCAGGACAGAAGTCAGCTTGGAGCACTGCGAGTGGCTGGGCAGCATGACCTGGGACAGGTATTGTCCTTCTCAGCCTCAGTTTCCCCTCTGGGCCTGGTGCTGCCAATGTGGAACATGCAGAGTGACAAGTAACCCATTCGGGAAGGAAGGCCTGGTAGGGCAGACTCTCCTCCAGCCCCCCAGCCCCATGCAGGGTGCACAGGAGCTTGGGGCACTGTGGAGGGGCAGGGAGGGGCAGCTTCCAGGTGCTTCCCTGGGAGTCCTGGTTGCAAATGGACTCCCTCTGCTCCTACTGGAAACCATCATTCTTCTCTCCCTCAGAAATCCCAGAGCCATTCAATAGGCTTTTGGGCCTCTCCTCATCCCTTCTTGCTGGACAACTCCAGGCACTACCACATACTGTGAACAGCTGAGGCTCAGAAAGGCTGGTCTCAAGCCTGAGGTCACACAGCATGAGTGGCTGAGCTGAGCTGGGCACCTCCAGGAGAAGGCAGGTAGGAAAGGCACGGAGGCAGCCTCCTCCCCGTCCCAGGCTGCAAAGGCAAGGCGCCAGGAACCTGGGCCTGTTCACAGAGCCGGGGAGTGCAGGCCCTGACCGGCCCTCCTATCACCATGGCTGCCCCTTTTATGAGGTCCCTGCACTGCAGGTGAGTTCTCAGGCCCGCACACCAGTCCCTTGAGTGAGGCGTGGGGCTGTCATTCGCCCCATCCTACAGCTGAGGCACTGAGGGCCTGAGAAGGCGAGGTGTGGCCCCAGGTCATGCTAAGTGGCAGAGCTGGGAATATGATGACCCTGTCCTGCCTGGAAGGCTGGCATGAAGAGACCGGACCCCACCAGCACATGATTTGGGAACTAATATTTGTCCTGAGCCACGCTGTTTACAGAGCCTGGTCGCCCACATTATTTTATTGATCCTCCCAGCAGCCTGGAGAGGTGGGCAGATATTTTCAATAACAATTTAAGTTTGCAGATAAAGAAACCCAGCGGGTCTTATCCAAGGCCACAGACAAGTGGGGGTAGGGGAAGATGGGTCCAGATTTGAGTCTGTCTGAAGGCAAAGCCACCTGAGGACACTGGTGTGAGCTGCCCGGGCCTGGGAGGGCACAGCACCCAGCTCAGGAGTCACTACAGACCCCGGGGAGATGTTGGGGACCCAGGCCTCCCTGCCCCCATGGAGAGGATGGGCTGGGGAGGCTGGGGGGCAGTCCCCAGGAGGAGCATGGCACAGGGCTCTCTCTCTCCCTTCTTAAACCCCAGGGGGAAAACTCAGCAGGAGAGGGAACGTTCCTGCTCTGGACTCCAAGGGGACAGAGGCTCAGCCCAGAGGTGTAAAAGGCTTGCACTTTGAAGTCAGACAAGCCAGGACATGAGCTTTAGCACTTTTGGCTGTGTGACTTTGGCACAAAGTCACTGGGCTTCCCCATCTGTGCTTTGGGGATAATGACACCTACTGCCAGGCAGTGCTTCTCATCCCTGCTGCACACTGCAGCCACCTGGGAAGATTTCAAAATGACACTAACACCCAGGGCCCTACTCCAGAGAGTATGCCATCACTGGCTGGGGTGTGGCTGGACCTGCAGCCAGGGCTGGAGGAGAAGGGGCTGAGATACAGCCTGGAAACTGCAGGGCCTGCAGAGGGGCATTCACCAGACCCTTGCACGCAGCGGCCCATCTGTGTGCTGTGCAGGGACAGTCCCTGTGGGACCCTGTGGCTTCTCTTCTCGGAGCCTCAGTCTCCTCATCTATAGAACAGGGATGATGCCTTTGCACTAGGGCACCTTGCTGCCTGGCACTGCATGTCCCTCAGTAAATGGTGGGTACCCCTCCCCTCTATCTGCCAGCATCTAGCTCTGGACTCCCTGACTTTGCTCTTCTGACTTTGCGCTTTCTCAAAGTGTGGCCTTCAGACCAGCAGCACATGGAAACTTATCAGAAATGCAGATTCTCAGGCTGGCCCTAGACCCAGGGGATCAGAAGTGGTGGGTGTGGGCCCAGCAACGTGCCCAGTCACAAGCCTTCTGGGTAGTCCTCAAGACGACCACATTAGGATGGGATGACAAACTGCCTATACCCTCCCCTGTACCTGACTACAGGTGCAGCCAGACACAGCAGAATGACAGCCACCTGACGTGGCCACTCCTGGGGAATCCAGACCCTTAGGGCAACTGGGAAGCATGGCTAGAATTCTGCCCGTAAGCCTGTGGGCCCCCAGGACTGGAGTTTTAGCACTACTTTCCTGCTCATAAAACTGGGACCCTCCAGGGTCCTGCCCTTTTCCTGTGGCTCCTCAGCTGCGAAGCCTCCGAGGGTGAGTGCCCAGGTCCCCTGCATGCTGGGAGGTCATTTTCCAGCCTGAGAAGTTCTGCAGACTCCAGCACCTTGCCCGGGCTTCCAGTGACCCCGACAAATATGTGGAACATTCTAGTCCAAGTTCCTGGCCCTCAACAGAGAGGCTGCAGCAAACCCAGGCCACTCCAGCCATGACCTCTCTTGTCCAGGCCTGTGCCCCACTGGACGGGTCACATCTCATGTCCAATGTGGATGAGATACCATTTCTGAATGTGCGTGGGACACTCTAGTCCAAGGCCACTGAGGGACTTTCTGGCCTACACAACTGTCCCCATGGCCTCTTCTTAGAAGGGCCACCCCCATCCCTCCAGAGCCATTTTCTTTCCCCACATACTGCTAACCACCCCCCAGACCTGTTTGTTCTCTTATCAGATTTCACAAATGCTCCAGGCCTTGACTTCTTGGAAAAGTGGGGTCAGTGGCCCAATCCAGTGTCATGTGATCCAGGCCCTGTGCAGTTTCTGATAAACGGCCCAATTAGACCCTGCCCTGTTCAGCAGCATCCAGGGGCTCCCTGCTGCCCTCCCCAGATGCCTGCAGAGGCTGACCCAGGAGGACCTCGCCTGGCCTTTCCCTGCTTTCCCTGCAGGACAGCGGCTCCCCCTCCTCTGCTTGCTGAGCGGCTGCAAGGCCCCTCCTTGCTTTACCCTGGTCCAGGGGCCCCCGTCCAGGCCCAGCTCTGACTTTCTGCTGTTCAGAGGGGCAGAGAGGCCTCTGGAGCTGCAGGGCTGGGTCTGGCCAGGTCCCAAGTGCTTTATGAGCTCCCGCCCTCAAGAACTGGACCAGACAAGCCAACAAGTGTTTCCTATCCAAGTGTCCTGTGTTGGGGGAAGAAAACAAGGAGCTTTGGGTAGAGTGAGGCGTAGGGGTGGCGGGTAGCAGCCTTGAGAAGGTGGCACTTCGCTGAGAGAGCTGGGATAAAGGAGGTTGAGGGACAGCAGGACAGCCCCAGGATGAGAGTCAGGCTGTTTGTTTAGGAGCCTGGGAAGGCAGGGAGGGAGCGGGGAGGGGTGCTGAGAGGCTGGCCAAGGCCAGGTCTGGCCAAGGCCGGCCAAGGGCTGAAGACACCTGGGACATTATCTGGGCTGTAGTGGGAAGTCTCTGGTGGGTTCTGAGCTGCAAACAGCAGGGCTGGGCAAGGGTAGAGGCAGGAGGGCCACTGGGAGGCTGTGACAGCTATTCCATGAGGGCTGGCGGCACCCTGGATCCCCACGCTGGCTGTGGGGTAGGGGAGAGGACCGGCTGCCCGTGGTGATGTGTCAATACTGGCAAGTGAGCAGTTAACCAACTGACTTCTCCCAACAGAAAAGCCCTATGTGTGGCGTCTGCCTGTTCCTATGGTGTAAATATTCCCAGCCATAAGTGATTTCAAGCTACCAACTTGCCGTGTGTCGGGAAGAGCGTGCACGGTTGGCTGGATCAGGGGAGAAGGGAGAGAGAGGGGCCACTTTCCTGGTCTGAGCAGGGAGCTGGATATGGATGGGCTGCCTCCTGGGTTGAGATGGCAGAGGAACAGGCCAGGAGAGGGCTGGATCAGGAGTGGTATCTCATCCACACTGGACATGAGATGTGACCCCTCCAGTGGGGCACAGGCCTGGACGAGGGAGGTCATGGCTGGAGTGGAAATGCAGATACTATGGGCGAAGAGGTGATGTCTGAAGCTCAGGGACCAGAGAGGTCACCAAGATAGAGCGAGCAAGAAGAGAACACGGGGCCAGGATGAAGGTGAGAGAACTGCCCAGGTTCTGACAGCCTGTGGGGTTGCCCCCGTCTCTCCCAGCCCAGGAAGATATGGCCTTGCTCTTCACTGGCACCCAGAATGCTGAGCAAATGTGCCTTCACAGGGCTGCTCACTCTGCCTTTGGGTTGTGACTCGGGAGCCCTACAGGATCTTCCAGAGCAGCTCAGAAGGGTCCTAGTGGCTTGGGGCTGAGGTGACAGGGCAGCCCACAGAGACCAGGGGACAAGGGGAAATGTGTCACCCAGAGGCACAGAGGGGATGAGCTAGAGCGGGGGAAGACTGGCTAAATGTGTTCATGACACAGGCTGTGATTTCTTTTCTTTTTTTTTTGTAGAGACAGAGTCTCACTGTACCGCCCTCGGGTAGAGTGCCATGACGTCACACGGCTCACAGCAACCTCCAACTCTTGGGCTTACGCGATTCTCTTGCCTCAGCCTCCGGAGCAGTAGGGACTACAGGCGTCCGCCACAACGCCCGGCTATTTTTTTGTTGCAGTTTGGCCGGAGCTGGGTTTGAACCTGCCACCCTCGGGGTATATGGGGCCGGCGCCTTACCGACTGAGCCACAGGCGCCGCCCATAGGCTGTGATTTCTTACAGCCTAACCAAATGCTCAGCACCTTTGTAAAGTTAATCATTTTCTGAGGCAGGCACTATATTTAGCAAAACAGGGAGAAGAGGGAGGGCCGCAGATAGGCGGCTGGACGGCAGCGCTCCCTGCAGCACGGTCTGTCTAAGTTCCCCCAATCCCTTCCCCAGGCACTAGGCACAGCCTTCTGTCTGTTCCTGGTCTCTGAGGAAATGAGATTTACTATGCTTTCCTTCAGGTGAGACCAAATTGAACCATATGTTGCCACTTGGTTAGTTATCATCATCTTCATCACCACCATCCTCATCGTATGGTCATCGTCACCACTGCCATCATTACTATCAACACCACCTTCACCATCACCACCCTCTCCCTTCATCACTACCATTATCCTCCTCCTCACATCAGGATTGCCATCACCCTCATCAGCTACCTCATCCACATTGCTGCATGGCAGGATGACAAGGGATTGTTGCTTAGCTGTATCTGCAAGTTTTCTGCAAATATATCTTGTGCCTTATCATGGGGGGCAGTCCAGTGGCAGAGCTGGCTGTGCTGTGACAAGTGTGGGGCTGAGGAAACTGTCAGGACGAGGGGATACCTGTCTGGGTGGCAGAGGTCCCTGCTTTGCTGCTAGGGGCCTGTCTTATAGGACCTAGCAGGCCCTGGGCTCCTGGGCCTGATGTCTTCTGGCAGCTGGGAAGCCCGCCATCTGCCCTGGGCTGGGGTGCCCGCCAGCAGGCACAGTCAGGTCTGGGCAAGGCCCTGGAGACTAGCATGTCTGCTGCAAGGCTGGAGGAGCAGAAGCTGCCTCCACTGGGGTCAGGGAGAGGCGTTGCAGAGGCGTTCACTGCACGGGCAGCGGGCCCGTGGCATCCTTGTTTGAGGATAATTCCTGTATTAAAGATGGAATCCAGGATGAGGCCAAAACCTCATCTGGCTGAGCCTGGCTCTCCTGACTCATACAGCCAGCTCTGTGCTCCACACAGGTCTGTGCAAGGAGGGGCTTGTCTGCCTCTGGCTGTCAAAGATTCTGGACCTGACTCCAGGCCACTGGGGCCTTCTTCCTCCTTCTGGTATCCCCAGCTGCCACTTCCCACTTGATCAGGGTGGGCTGTCTCTGTCTCCCAGCCAGGGGCTGTCAGGAGCTTCTCTCCTGCTCTGTGCCCTCCTGACCCTCAGTGCTCTGAGGCCCACTGGGGGTCTAGATTTGTCTGTCACAAATGGAAGGACACAGAATCCTGTGCCTAAGACGCCCACTCTCAGAGGGAACTGTCCCACAAGCCAGTGCTAGTTTTCCTAGGCAGAGAAGCTGGGGTCCTGCCAGGGGCAGTCATACAACAGAATGGGTCTTGGAGAGCCTTGGAATTCAGCGTCTTGCTGCTTCCCCTTTGATATGGCTGTGACCTCTGGGGAGGGGCTTATAGCTCCCCAGGCCTCGATTTACTCAAGCAGCAGGAATGTGTGTACGAGATACTGTGCGACATGTGATGGTGGGAAAAAAAACCCCAGACTTTGCCCTCCTGGTGCAAATAAGCCCTGGAATAAAAGTACTATCACAAGCTGACCAGTCTGGTGATATAGGGGAAAGATCCCCTGAAAGAGAAGCATCTGGTCTAGGAACAGGATGGGTAGAAGAGACCCAGGAGCAGGTGCAAAGGCCCTGGGGCAGGAGACTTTTGAGAGAGTGAAAGGGGCCATGGCCGAGCATGGGCATCAGTTGAAGCTGGATAGGTTGACAGGGGCCAGATTACAAAGGATTTGGTGGCTCTGGGGGAAGTTTGGTTTTTCTCCTAAGAACAAAGGGAAGCTCCTGGAGGAGGGTGAAAAGATAGGACCTGCCTTTTTAAAATTGTGAGGAGGATCGGGGCAAATGTGGTATGGTGCTGTGGCAGGATCCCAAGAAAGCGTCAAGGCCATGACCACTTCCCCTGCCCAGGAAGAAGAGGAATAAGCTTTGCCAGAGAGGGTTTGGGTTCCATCACACACAGGGAGAAAGCTCTGTGTGTGTGTGCGCCTGGGTGTGTATACATGTGTGTATAGAGAAGGATAGGGGACAGACAACCAGGGCTGCAGTACTGGAGCTTGCACTTGGGGTGAAGGTCACAGGTGTGTGGTGCTCTCTCCCTGAGTCAGTGTGGCCTGTCCCATGTAGGGGGAGCCACCCACGAGTTCCCTTTTCTTCTTGTGGAAGAGGTTGGTACAGTGTGGCAGAAAGCACTGTGGGTCTGGCTGGGGAGAAACAGGCCAAGCTCCCAAAGTCCAGCCCCTGCCTACAACTCTGCAGCAGCTTTGGGCCCAAGGTGCCTGTGAGCAGCAAACACCCCCTGTGCTGGTGTCTCTGCTGGGGACGCCATGAGGAGAAGGGTTGCTGGGTCCTGGCAGGCTCTGGGCCTTTGTGGGTTTTCTTTTGGGTACACGCATAGTGATGCAATCACGGGAACAAATGGGAGGTCTGATACTGTCATAGCTCAACACTGGATCACCATGCTGTCCCCAGCAGGGACAGGGGTGTGGTGATATGTGCGTGTCTGGGGATCCCAATCCCAGCCCCCTACAGCTGTTCTGGTTCAGCCCATCCTACCTGGAGCTGCCCAGGGCCCAGGCCAGGGTCCCGTGTTCAACAACAACTGAGAACTAAAAGTAGACCTCCCATTTGTTCCTGTGATTCCATCACTACGTGTCTGTCCCAGAGAAAAAAGTCATTTTACCATAAGGTCACGCGCACTCGAATGTTTATAACAGCCCAATCACAAAGATGTGGAAACCACCCAACTGCCCTTCAGCCCACGAACAGATTAATAAACTGTGGTATATGTACAGCATGGAATGCTATTCAGCCATAAAGAAACAGATTTTGTATCTTTTGTTACAACTTGGATGGATTTGGAGAACACTCTCCTAAGTAAATTATCATAAGAATGGAAAAATGGGCATGGCATCTACTCAATACTAACTCGAAACTTATAGATTAACAGCAGGCTCACATGACAGAAAAACTCCATTAAATCCAAGACTGGGTGGTGGCGGCAGAGGAGGGGCTAGTGGGAACAATGTGTGGGTGTCTGGACACTTCCCGGGTGAGGGAAACAACTACAACTTAGACTTTACCTTACAAATGTAAACGATGTAACCTAATTGTGTGTATCTACCTTCAGCCCGCATATTAATTAGAAATAAACAACAAAAAAGATTTCACTATAGCAACAGCAGCGGCTTAAACCCAGCCCTGTGCCTTCTGAGAGGCACGTGCACGCACAGAGCAGCCCCCGCCACAGCTCTGAGGCCAGAGGAGTGGGGACCGCACACATCCTGAAATGCCTGTTGACCAAATAACCTCCTGGGGGTCCATCCCTGCCTCGGTCAGGCACTGAGCTCCGGTCACCAAGCACATCGTGTTCCACTGAGGCCAAAGCTGGAGGAGACACAGGAGGTCTCTGCTATGTGCTAGCTCTGAACGAGTACCCCATACCCAAGATTTCCACGACTGCTGGGGCCCAATCTGGGGACTTTCTGCCTGCTGGGATCCTTCCCTGGTGGCGCCAGGACCCGAGGACCTGGAGGCTGAATGCCTTGTTCCTGACATGTCCTCCCTCCCCAGATCAGTGGGGCGTGATGTCCGATTGCCCCTTGCCCGCGCCCCCTTCATCCCCTCCCCACCCTGCTCCTGGCTTGAAGTGCCCCCAGTTCTCTGAGCACGTCCTTTCTGCCTGGAGCACATTCACCACACCCCCACCCTCCCCCAGCCTCCTGCCCTCCGCAGAGTTCCTCCCCCTGTTCACTTCTGCCTCCTGGAGCCACCCTGGCTGGAGCTTTCTGAGCATCCAGCATTTGCATTGCTGGTGCAGAGTCAGGGCAGGAATGGAGACTGTTTCTTCCCCAGCTATGTCCCCGGGGTCCAGCAGGAAGGTGACATATGGTGGGGGAGGCACCCTCACTAAATGTGCAATTGACAAGTGACAACGAGTCTTAGGCAGGTGCTGAGGCCGGGCTTCCACTCGGGGAAGCACACACATCTTAGGTGGGTAGCTCCACAGACTTGCAAAAGTGTCCCCGTGTGACCGCCACGCAGGTCAAGATGTGCAGTATCCTGCCCCCTAGAAGCCTCCCTCAGGCCTTTCTCAGATTTCTGACCCCCTTTCTGCTTTTTGTCCTAGTAAATGAGTTTTGGTGGTTCCTGAAGCTGACGTCAGTGGCAGCACACCTGATGTCCTCTGTCTGGCTTCTTTCACTCCATGTTGCGCCTCTGAGATTCACCACATTCCACACTCTGCTGTGAGAGGCAGGTTCCTTGGCCCTCCCTCCCTCACACCGTGTCCTCTGCCTGGACGTGACTGCTCCCCTGCCCACACTTGTCTTCTGATTCCCTCTTTTCTTCCTCAGCCCACGTGGGGCTTTGTCTGTAAATTCCTGGTTTCTGAGAAGACAGGCTTCTTCTTTTTATCCTTGGCAAGTTATTGTTGAAACTCAGGATATTTGAACTTGAATATCCGTGAAGTATACGAGCCATGTGCTGCCTATATTCCCGAGCAGTCTGCTGGGGCCCTCCAGTCTCCGGGGTCCCTCTTCACTATCACTTGGCCTTCCTGTCATTGTGAACCCTGATTCATGCATGCCACCTCGCTCCACAGGGAGAAGACCCATGGGCCCCTGTCCTCCATGCCTGCTGCTATAACACAGCCACACACTTCAGATTTGTCAGGGGAGGGCAGTCCTGGCCTATTACGTAAGCAGAGGGTGAGGATGGGACCTCCTCGATGGTTGCCTAGGGCAGCGCTGATGAGTGTTCAGCATGTCACTGAGGGCGACAGACACCACAGGTGTCCTCTCCCTGAGAGCAAGGGTTCCCCTGATCCATTCTCCACCTTCTCCATCTGCTCTGAGCCGTGGGAGGCAGAGCCCCAGGTGGCTGGCTTCCGATTGGGTTTGGTCCATGGGAGACGATAAAGACGGGGCCAGGGTGGTGGTGTGCTAGCCAGTGTCTAGCAGCTAGCTCAGGGTGGGGGACATTGTGCAAAGTTCTCATTTGTAGTTTGCTAGTTTCTGTAATGTAAATACTCCCACCACGGTCAACTCAAGTTAACCAGGGTCAGATTTCGGCACAGTGGAGTTGGAACTGTGGTCTGAGTGCTGTGTCCCCACTGCACGGACACAGACCCCCAATAGCCCCAAGAGCACAGCGAGGACTAAAACCTACCCATGAGCTTTGCGTATGTACTACCTTTACTTTTTAATGTACTTGGTTAACTTTTTAAGTTTATATAATTTAATTTTTAACAAGAGATGTCTTTAACAACTGGCTCACGAAATTCCTGAAGATTTCCCTGTTAGCTCTCGTAAGCAGGTGGGAGCTGGCTGGAGCACACGGCTGGTGCAGGACAATGTTTCCTTCTGTACTTTGTCCCTGTCGGAGGCGCCTCTGTGGCCCAGGCTGGCTCCACTGACACTCTCCTCCCCGCCCTGGAGCAGCATGCACTTCCTGCTATCGCTGTCTCCTGGGTCACTCACTGTCCCTTGTTCCCTTCATGAGTTCTTGGAGGTGGCATCCCAGGGGTGGGAGACAAGAGCACAGATGTGTACCCTCTGCTCTCACTCCAGCCACCTTCATCTTTCTTAAGAACAAACTTCTGCACAAGATTTTGTGGGAAGACAGGATTCTGAGACGAGAGCGACACTCAAGGGGCGGGGTAAATCCCTCCAGGGCAGGCAGAGGCTCAACAAAAGAGACCCTGTTCTTCAGCATGGCCAGTGGGCGTGACAATAGAAAGGGGCCTCTTGGAAGGTGACCACATCTGTCATGACGACAATGCACCCAGCCCTGGGCTCAGCCACGCCTTGTTAGGCATTTGTCTGTTGGACAGACTTGCACCTGGGAAAGAATGTCTGTCTAAAGCTATTCATCACCCCACTGTTTATTAGAAAGGCTGAAAATGGGGTGCAGCCCAAGTGCCAATCATGAAGAGACTCATTAAGTCTCTTCTAAGTAGGTTCTAGCACATTCTTATAATGGAATACCCTGCAGCCACTCCTGACGTAGACATGAGAGTTGCTCTGTGGTCGTAAGTGATGAAGGAACATCAGCGCGCTTCCACGTGTGTGGGGGAGGAGGGAGGAAGAGAAGGGGTCACAGGAGGGAGGGAGGACGCACAGGAAGCAGGTGGCAGTGGGCATCTCCCAAATGTGGAGCCGGAGCTGAGGGGACTTGCTTTTCACTACAGATCCGTTTGTACTTTTGAATGTTGTACCATTTCCATGAACTACCTGGTCTATTAATATGCACTATTTAAACACAAACAAATATCACGAAATGCAATGGGTTTCTCCTCCTGTTCACTCCAGGGCAGAAAGCCTGGTGGCGCCAAGTAGGACACTGTCAGTGGTGACGTCTCTTTTGCCTGAGAGTTTGTGCCCATCCTGTCTCTGTCCTGGCTCTGCTCAGGTCAGGGGGCTGAAAGGTGACAGCGCCCACTCGAGAAGAGAGAACCAAGGGCAAGGGAGGTGTGTCATCAGCCCAGGGCCACACCAAGGGCTCCCGCCAGGTGGGGGTTCCACGTGTCTTAGACTTTCCCTGGCATCCAGGCCATCCCAGCAACAGGCTCAGGACATGCTCACGATGTCTGTGGAGTGACTGGACACTGGCCCCAGCTCCTCTGGGTTGGAGTGGTCCTTCTGGGAAGCTTGCTGTTACAGCGTTTGTGCCTTCCACAGTTAGTGGGTGGGTGGGGAGTTTCCACCCAGATTGGCTGGTGCACTAGCACGGAGGATGGGGTTAGAGCAGCGTTTCTCACATCTACTGGCCTCACCTGTTTCTTCACGGGCACCTTGCAGAGCTAGTGTTCCCTGGAAACCCTTCGGGAACCATTGGTTATCAGTTTGCATGAATTTTAGCTGTCATCCTTAAAGGCTGGTCACCAGGGTCTCAGTGAGTTGGGGATGGTGGCTCAGGCTCAGACGACTGGGAGATGGTCACCTGCACCTCTGTCTCTTGGCCCTGGGTGCCCACTGTAATTACCTGGAGCCATCTCTTGAGATGTTGATTTAGTTGGTGTGTGTGGGGGGGCAGGGACTGGGACTTTTAAACTCCAGGTAATTGTAACCTATAGGCAGGGGTGAGAACTGCTGCTCTAGAGTCAGGAAGAGTGGGAAGAAAGATGGTGGTCTTCCTGTAGTGCAGTCTTGGGTCATATTAATAAGGCCCTAGTCTACAGAATGTGGGAGGTGACGGTCCCACTTGATTTAGCTCTAATCAACCAGACTAGGTTCTGAGAAGCTCCACAACTTAACAGAAACCCCCGAGAGTTGGAAAATGTTGAGCGAAGAGGAACTTCTACAGCAAGGAGACTTGAAGCATGATCCTGAGGGGCTTAACCCAGGCCTCTCTGGAGAACTCCACAGACAATAGGCATTCCTTGGAGCCGTGGGAACTGAGGTTCAGAGGTGCCATTTATCACTCCTGCCATGGGCTCTTTCATTGGAGGGCTTATCTTTGAAGCCACTCTGGTTTCTAACTTTCTGAGGAAGAGCAGGAAGTTCTTACTGAGGGTAGAAATTGCAGATGCAGGCTGGGCTGGGCAGGATTAATCCATTTAAGGCTGATAAATGATTTTACAGGCTCATGTGGGTACCAGCCAGTCTCAGGTGTGATTTAAGGAGGTCATGAATATTTAAGGAGTAGGAGCGAAAGGAGAAGTGTCAGGGTGACAATGTGGGCGATGTGGGCAGTAGTGACTGTGAACCAGACCCCTCGCTGGAGGTCAGGTCTGTGAGGACCAGGGCTTGCTCTCCTGGTTCACTGCTTTGGTCCCTGCCCTGACAGCACACGTGGGCGCTCACAGTGCTTTACTGAATGAATGAATTATGGGAAAAGCAAGACGGAATCTAGATTTGGAGGGGAAAAGGGTTTCCAGAGAGGGCCTCTCTGAAGAGGTGATATTTTCCCCGAGTCCTGAGCTACAGGTGTGGAGCCTGCCACAGGAATAGGACCCCTGAGTGGGAAACTCCTCTGGGCTGAGCAGGGTGTGCAGAGGGAGTGAGGAGCTGGCTGCAGGGGGAGGGACCTGTTACATTTCAGGAGCAACTCTTTGTTTGTGTTTAAATTTTGCATAGTAATTGACCATGAAAATGATACAACATTCAAAAGTAGAAAAGGTTTGTAGTGAAAATTAAGTCCCCCAGATCCCAAGGCCAGTGTGGCCTTGGCAAGTCACAGCATCACTCTGGGCCTCAGTTTCCTAATGGGCAAAATGGAGACAAGACTAGCGGCCGCTCAGGACTGAGAGTGACACCGGGGCTGAGAACCGTGCCTGGTGTGCAGCAAGCTCTGCAGAAATTTCACTGACATCATCATCACCACTGACAAAAGAGGCGCCCAGGAGACAGAGCCAGGCCTGGGCTCCGGGTCTTTTCCACTCCGGCTGCCCCCTCCCACCTTTCCTTGGCTCGCACCCCAGTTTGGAAGATTTGCAACTGGCAGAGGGCCCAGGTCTCTGGATCCTGCCCAGGCCCTAATGTAAGCTCTGTGTTGCTCTCACTTGGACATCCTGGAAAGAGGGTCTGGCGGGCCTGCCCATTCCTGTAGGCTAGGGGCAGGTGGGTAGGCTGTGAAAAGGCCTGGGGGCCTCATGGAGGGATCTGAGGGCAGCAGGCTGTGTCCCAGGCACTCAGGATATGGATGCCCTCATGGGCTACGCACTCAGCTGTGGCTGCACTGGGTGGGGCTGAGCCTGGGAGGGCAGCTCAGGGCAGGTCCAGACTGGCAGGAGGGAGGGACAGCAGGTGGAGAAGAGCCAGCCCCCAGCCAGGATCTGTCCTCCATCTCCTCTCCCGCTCTGCTTGGGCAGCAAAGCCACTCCCCAGCCTCCCTGCTGCCCCTTGCCCCAGAGTCACTCTGCTTCAGTCACTCAGGCTGAACCCACAGAGTCAGCCTGGGCTCCTCTTTGGTTCACCCCACCCAGCCCCACTGCACAGACTCCACCACCTGCTGTCCTGGGCTGTGCCTTGCTGTCACAGCGCCCCCAAACTGGCAGCCTGAAGGCCACACCAGAACACAGCCAGATGGTGTCCCTCACCCTCCAGTGATGCCCCTCTCACCCACAGTATAAGCAAGTGCCCTTGCACACTCTTGCCTCAGGACCTTTGCACCTGCTGTTCCTTGACCTACAAGGCTCTTCCCTCAGACGTCCATAGGACTTGCACCCTCAGTTCATTTGAGTCTCTGCTCAGCAATACCAGAGCACCCTCCGTGGACAGGAACTCCACCCTCCTCCCCAGCTGATTTGTCCACACAGCCCTCACTGCCATGTTCTGGGCTTCATGCTTATTTGTTCACTTGTTTGTCTGAATCGCCCATTCTGGGATGCAGGTTCCCAGAGTGCTGGCGCTTTCTGCTTTCTTCCCTGGAGTATCTCAAATGCCTAGGTTAGGCCCGGCACACAGTAAGTGCTCCGTCAATGCTGAACTGGGTCTGGGACGTTCCTTAAGTGAGAGACAACTGGAGCCAGAGTCTCCTGGGCATCACCCTCTGGGACTGACCTTTCTCTCCCTGGAGACACAACATTAGAGGGGAAGTTGGAAGGAGTCTTCAAACCTCAGGAGTGGCCACTGGGCTTCCTTTTGGTGGAGGCCAGGAAGAGCACTAGATGGGGAGCCAGAGGCTGGAGCTGGCTTCTTCCTGCCAAGGAATTGGGGCAGGACACATTTTATTTGTCCAGCTTGCATGGGGCTAGTAGTCTGTACTGTGTCAGGTCACAGTGAAGCTCACAGATGGTGGAGGGCCAGGCCAGGCAGAGGAAATGCCAAACCCAAGACGTGCTACAGGGTGGGCAGTGAGGAAGCTCCTACCCCCCTGAATCACATCACAGCAAACTGGCCAGCACACTGCTATGCTGGGTATTTTACAGGTAGGAAAACTGAGGCAAAATGGCCTTCCAGGAAGCAGGGCTGTGGTCAGAGCCTAGAGGAAGTCAGTCTTGCTTGTGGGCATAAAAGGGCTCCTGGCTGCGCTCTCAGGACCCGGAGCCTCCAGCTAACAGGCTCTATGGCTTCCTTGTGCCCTTCCAGGGAGAGGATTTGTCCAATCTCAGATGGAGTGCCAGCATGAGGACCCGTGATCAAGGCTTAAGGTTCCCCTGGGGCTGCCACTAGTAGGAAGGGCCAGGAAAGGTTTGGGGTCAGTCCTGCATTGTACCACCCAGGAGACTAGTGCTTGGGGACCATGGTGCTCCTGACATTGCGGCAGCAGTGGACGCCCACCCAGGTCACCCAACTCCCAGAGTCCATAGCTTAACCCTCCTCGCCTCCTGGCCAGATGGCCAGTTGGTCGCCTTCTGGAGCCTCCTCCTCTCTGGCTGGCCACACCAGGTGCCGCTGTGTCCTAGAGCAAGCCCTGTCCCTCCTTATTGCGCGTCCCTCTTACTTGATGACGAATCAGCTGGGTGCAGCAGAGGTGACAGTGGTGACCTGCTGGCTGGGGAGGAGCAGGCATAGCGGAGCTGGCCCTCCCCCCGGGGAATGCCCCCCTAGATGTGGCAGCGGGGGGCTAGGGGACAAGAGGCCAGGCTGGGCTGTTTGTCGCATCACAAAGTCCTGCCCTGGATGGCCAGGGCTCCTGGTTGGTGGGGGGAGGGGCCTGGCAGAGCCCTGGCCCCCTCTTCTGCTGCGGCCGCTCTGGAGTATCGGCAGCCTCAGGGGCAGCACCTTGAAAATGGGCACATCTTACCAAGGTGAGCCCAAGGGGTAGGTTGGCCTGCTCTGATGACACAGCACCCCACACAGGGCCCTGTACCCAGGGGGCGTGCATTAAGAACTTGCCCACTGCTGGACCTGTGCTCGCAGCTGGCGGAGCAGGGCTCAAGCCCAGACCAACCTGGCTGCCCAGGTGCTGTTCCTCCCTGCCCTGCCTCCTTCCCTGTTCCCTCAGAGAAGCAAACTCACCTCAGGGAGAACTTCCCTTGCTTGCTCGAGAGGCCTTGGAGACAACAGGAGCTGTGAGAATGAAGCTTAGGAGGCTGCAGGCCTCTGGGAGCTTGGAGCAGGACCCTCCTCGAGGGTCGAGATCCCCACTAGGTTTCTGTGTCCCCTGCCTGGTGCAGGCCAGGGACTCATGGACTCGCCGTGGTTATTCTTCTGCTGGGAGTTGTCCTCACAGGGTGAGCACTGTGCCCCCTTTCCCAGTCGCTTGATTTAACTACCACTCCTACCCATCCTCACAGGCACTAGTGATTTGCCCCAGGTTCCAAGGTGATAAAGAGAGCATGGATCCCACGGAGATAAGGTAAGAGAAGAGAAACACCTGCAGAGGGTTGACAGTAGCACCACGGGACATGCCCCAGGCAGCTGGGCCTGCGGGCACAGGCCTCTCAGAGAGGCATCCTTTGCAGACCAAGATGGGGTGAGTGGCCTTCTCTCCTGACCTAGAGCTTTCTGGGCAGAGCTCATTCTAGGAGGTGTCTGCATCCAGAGACGCCATCACCAGCGCAGGCAGCCGCTCGAGGGCAGACCTGGGAATGGACGAGGGTAGAGGGAGAAGCTGCCTAGACCCCTGGGCCACCACTGCCATTCAGAAGGGCCTCTAACTCGTCACACTCAACATTTTCAAACTTCACTTACCAAGCTTGCCTCTGCAAAGCTTTTTATATTAAAAGTAAACTTCTAACTTGAAATGCCAATATGATAAATTTTAAAGTAAAAAAAAACAAAAAAACTTTATTGGCTTACATTTAAAAAACTTTATTGGCTTACATAAAAACTGACACATTTACTTATTGTAACTCCAGTAACGGCCACCATTTCTCAGCAACAACACCAGGCTCAGGACCCTTATCTGGGTTTGGCTTCCTTGGTAAGGCTATGATTTGTATATGCTGAGGGTCCAGGAGGTGCCCCAGACCACTGTGTCCTGTGGCTGGGCCGGTGAGGTCTGGATGAGTCATCCAGCCGGCAGACAGAGCCCCTAAATTACTGAGGCACGGTGGGAGGCTGCACTCTGTCGTGCAAGAGTCTCTTGGGTTCTGCAATCGGAGAAGAACTGGACATCTAAGGAGAGTGTCCGTCCACTCGCCTCTTCTCTTCCACGGCTCAGCTCCTCCCTCCACTTGGAGCAGCATCTGCCTCTGTCCGTGACAGCGCAACTACTGACCCACGCAGCATCTCGACACTGGCCTTCCCTTTCGAGGCCATAAAGCGGGAGACGTGGAGAGTGTATCTCTGGGCTTGAATGGTGGCACTGTGGGAGTAGGTGCTTAGCTGGGCTGGCGGGCCCCGTCTTTCATGTGGGTCTGGACTGAAGTCCAGGATTGATTAGTATTACTGTGACATCATCGCGCTCCTCTTCAGGAGAGGGCTGGTGAGCAACTGCGATACTGGAGGGTGGTGGACATCATGTGTAAAATTTTAGCTCTCATCCGCAAGGCATTTGGGAGATTACAAAGATTGGAGACCAGAGATGGGAAACATCTGGGCTCATTTCTAAGCTAGCTTGCCTCTGTGGCAGCCCAGGACTAATAGCTCTGACGCACATGGCAAATGGCTGAAAATTATCAGAGTTTCAGCCAGTTTTCTTGGCATGTGCCTCTGCCTCATGGATTTTGGGAGAAGCCCAGGCAATTTGAGGGTTGAGATTACCTCTTACCACAAGCTTCCAGGGTGGTGTCTGTAACGTGCTCATATTTGATACATCACATTTGTGAATAGGCCTTTTTTTTTTTTTTTTTTTTGTAGAGACAGAGTCTCACAGCACTGCCCTCGGGTAGAGTGCCGTGGTGTCACACGGCTCACAGCAACCTCTAACTTTTGGGCTTACGCGATTCTCTTGCCTCAGCCTCCCGAGCAGCTGGGACTACAGGTGCCCGCACAACGCCCGGCTATTTTTTTGTTGCAGTTTGGCCAGGGCTGGGTTTGAACCCGCCACCCTCGGTATATGGGGCTGGTGCCCTGCTCACTGAGCCACAGGTGCCGCCCGTGAATAGGCCATTTTCAGTGTGTTACGAAGAGGGTTACTGTCAGCCAATATGCAGAGACTGAGATAGGTCCAACTGTTTTATTAGCAGAAGGCCAATGATTCTGGAGAACAGCGATAGTAGCCTTTCTAGATTGTTCTGTTCTTCCATTTCCCATATCACAGTTATATAAATGAAAGTTAAAAGCAAGAACCCTACTACTAACTTTGAACAACAGTAATTAACACTTATCTTAAACAACAGTGATTGCCATAACCTATGACACTATAAAAAATAATAATTGACATAACCCATGACCCAAGATAACATTTCTTTTTTTGCAGTTTTTGGCCGGGGCCAGGTTTGAACCCACCACCTTTGGTATATGGGGCCGGCACCCTACTCCTTTTGAGCCACAGGCGCTGCCCCCCACCCAGACATTTCTAATTCAAAAGTTAATTTCTTAAATCAACCAAAGCCCAATTTACAAATCAACAAGAACGGGAGACAGGAGGTAAAGTTCATGTGGCACCATGGCACCTCACCCACCCAGACCAGCTGTGTCGTGCCAGCCCTAGCCTGACTGCCTCCATCTTATTCTCACTACACGCGCTCTCAAATGCAGTTAAGATAGTTATAAATATGATTTTAAGTGAAAGCTTAATAAAGTATGCCTGGAGCCCTGGACACCCACAGAACCTTGCTGGTTCCCCAACATTGTTGTGGCAAATTATGACCACACCATGCTGGGGGCCACCCTCCTCCTCCCAGGATGTCAAGTTCTGAGTTCTCCTGGGCTTTTGAGAACATGTCTAAGGAAACAGCCTTAGATAAACCCAAAGGAAGAGTTCCTTGGTGTGTCCAGAGACAGAATCCTTCAACGTATCACCCAGGGTGTGAGATGTGGAATGGCTGGTGGCTTCTCCCAGTGGTTCTCAACCTTCCTAATGCCGCAACCCTTTAACACAGTTCCTGTGGGTTGTGACCTACAGGTTGAGAACACTGTTCTAGACAAAGCAGTAATTTCATTTAACACTTTCCCAAATCTTTTTTAAAAGTCCTTTGAGGACTTTTTGAACCTTCAAAGAGAAAGTCTGAACATTCCATAATATTTATTAATCTTGTTCCCCCTTTTGTTGAGAGAGGAAGCGACTGTAAGTAACTGAGTTTTATTGTTTATTTATTTATTAAATCATAGCTGTGTACATTAATGCGATCATGGGGCACCATACACTGGTTTTATAGACTGTTTGACACATTTTCATCACACTGGTTAACACAGCCTTCCTGGCATTTTCTTGTGTTAAGACATTTATATTCTACATTTACTAAGTTTCACAGTAACTGACTTTTAATAATACTCTTTTATCATATTTTTACTGTCACCTTCTATTTAATGACAAGAAATGCTGAGTTTTTACTTACAGCAGTGATATAAAACAATTGTAACCAGGGGTCAGCAAAGGACAGCTGTTTGGGCCCCAGGGCCCCTAAATTTAGTGGGATTTGATATTGTAATTTGGGCTCCTTGCCAGAGCTAGAAAGTCACACCTGAGTTGAGACCCCCCCCCCCCCGAGGGACACGAGGGGGATCCCCTGGGATTTACAAATGACCACTCTAAGTGACCAGCAAGCAGGGGCTGGCTGAAGGGCTGTGCATGGGAGTTGGGAAAGTCGGAAGGGCAGCAGGTGTGGGCAGCCCCAGTCGCCTGAACCCGGTGCCTAGTGCTGTCAGCTAACCCCTGCCAGGGGCTGGAGATGCGCGCAGTCTGAGCGAAGGTTAAGGTTGAGCCGGGCCGGCTGGGCTGGGCTGGGCTGGGCAGGGC
This sequence comes from Nycticebus coucang, assembly GCF_027406575.1. Lineage (NCBI taxonomy): Eukaryota > Metazoa > Chordata > Mammalia > Primates > Lorisidae > Nycticebus > Nycticebus coucang. The sequence continues at coordinate 180,295,910 of NC_069781.1, read as the reverse complement.
TGTCCCTGAGAACTGCTGGACGGCGGAACAGCTGGGGAACGCAGCACCGCCATCTGGTGGCGGCGGGCTGCACTGCGTCCGTGAGCCCTGGGAGCCACTCGGAGTGACAGCCCATCCGGTCTGGCTCAGCTGTCTCTGCTGTCAGTTAAGAGCTTACCATGCCCGGCACTGGGTTGGACTCCAGCACCCGGTCAGGTCATCTCGTGAGACCCTCCCGGCATCAGGCCCTGCACGGCGGGATTCACGGGGCAGCATCTCAGGTGTCCGAGGGGACAACCTGGCAGGGTTGTCCAGACCTTATGTTGGCTCCAGGCAGCCACCCAATCAGAGTGGCAGTGTGCCTTTTCAGTCCCTTTTTGTGTTTAAAGGGGACGTCCAGGCAGCAGGTGGATGGCGCCCCTGCAATCTTGTGCCAGGGACCAGCCCCTCAGGGCTCGGGGCTCCTTCTTGGCTGGGTGGGGCTGAATGTATTAGGACAAGCTCCTGGAGGGAACTGGATGTGGAGGAAGCAGGGTGTCATGGGTTCAGGGTCCCGTGTCCCCTTCCTGCACAGCACCACTAAGGGGCAGGATGCTGTGGGCCCGGCCTGGCCCATAAAGACACCACCTTTCAGGGACTATGGAGTCCTGGGCATGGTGCACATCGGGGTAACCAACAGAGTCTGAAGGCAAGGGCCCTCTGCAAGTGTCAGACTGGATGGGGTCCCAGGTCACCTATGCATCCTGTAGCCGGCTTGTGGCAGGAGCTTTGCCATTTCGGTGGAAGCAGTCACCCAGCGGCAGCCCCTGCCCCTGAGGGCTCCTAGTCTAGTGGAGACACACATGTGGCTGCCTGGCTGCCTGGATGGGAGGGCAGCCAGCAAACAGAGCTGAGGGAGCCAGCAGGGGGGTCAGACCTGGTCAGGAAGCACTCCTGACCAGGGGAGAGGGAAGAGTGTGTGTGAGGCAGGGAGGACGGTGAGCTCCAGGGCTGGAGAAGGCAGTGTGACTGGACAGGAGGACAGTGCCCAGGAGGGTCCAGGAAAAGCAGTAAGTGTGGGCAGGACCAGGAGGTGTGCATGTGACTGGGTACAGTGGGGAGGGAGGGAGGTGAGCAAAAGAGGGGACCTAATTTACATTTCAAAGTAACAACTTCACTTGCGGGGATGGAGAAAGGTCTGGAAGGGTCAGCAAAGGCACCTGGGCAGCCCATTACTACATGAGATCTGGTAGAGAGACTGTTGCCTGAGCTGGGGGATGACAGTGACACTGTCTAGTGGTCTGTCCAGGGGGCCTGGGGGGAGGAGCACCGGCCAGGCTTCTAGGTTACATGGCTGGGTGGCTGGGAAGGAACAGCTGGGAAGACAGGTGCTGGGGAGAGCATCTATGCCCAACCTTAGCTACCACCCAGCTGTCCAGGGTGGACACACAGGTCAAGCATCTGCAGTGTCAGCAGGGGAACTGTGTGACTGTCCAAGTGAGGGGCAGCTCTGTTAACAATGATGCCATCACAATAGGACCCGAGACAGGCCCTGTTGCAGGCAAACAGGGACAATGGTCACTCTCATTATCAGTATGTAGGTGGAGAACAAATATCCTTAGGGAAGGGTGGTCTGCCAGTAGTGGGAGACAGCTGGGGGTGGGGGACACGAGTGGCCCATGGGCCTGGCCACTGCCAAGAGGGCACCTGGTTGAATATTGCATTGGGGGCCTCAGTGACAGCTGGCAAGCAGAGGTCGTATCCTGAGCTGTGGGTGACCTCCGGGGGAGGGGAGGCGATGGTGTGGATAGAGTGCAAATGGCCAGGCCAGACACTTCAGGAGCACAGAGGTCTAATCCCTCTTCCGTAGCTTCCAGCATCTTTGAAAGCAGCTCTGGGCTCCCTCCCTCCTGCCAAAGCTACCCTGACAACAGGAAATGTTCATCAGGACTGCCCTCTGAGCAGGAGTGAAGACTCTGCTTCCTCAATGGACAAAAACTATTTACTGAGCCCACCCTGCACGCCAGGTGTCCCAGAGAGATTTACAGCAACAGCTTGGGTGTTGGAGCCTGTGCACAGAGCACAGAGGTTCAGAACCAAGACCCCTTTCTGGATGGAGACTCGGCTGCTTCCAGCCTGTTTCCTCATTTCCAAAACAGATCAACCTTCATTCCCACCATGCCCACAGCTCAGTGTGGGGTGGTGAGAGTCCAGCCACCCTGGGGGAGGCAGTCCCTGTGGTGGTGGAGCTGTGGGCAGCCTGTGTCTTTCAAAGAGGGCCAGACCCAGGCCGAGGCAGGGAGCCCCAGTGCTCCTGCACACCCGGTGGTCTGGCCATTTCTCGTGGACTTGGGGTTTCTGCTTTTGCCAGAACTGGGCTCCTGTCCCTGGCAGCTGAGGGTTCTGACCAAATATGGCCAGTGCAATGCAGGCTCTGGTTTCAGAGAAGACCACAAGAGCCTTGAACAGTCCTTCTCTGGACCCCCGTCCCCTGCCAGATGTTGCATCCTAACTTTCCTGCTCTCTTGTCCCAGCCAGGCCACCCCTCTGACCTTGCTTCCTTCCCACTTGCCAAAATGAGCCATTTGCCCTGTTCCGTCAGCACTGGGCTCCTCCCCTTGGGCCTTTTCCTGTGCAGTTGCTCCCCATCTGGGCTGGCATGGAAAAAGGGGGACTGGGTGTTGGTCAGGCCTGGGTTTGAGTCCCAGCTCCACCCTCCCTAACTGCTTGGACCTCTCTGAGCCCATTTCCTCATCTGCAAATGAGAAACACTCTGGCTGCCCTGGCTGCCCCTGGAAACGGGTGGAGAGATTTTGGGAAGGAGGGGAATGCAGGGCCAGGAAAGCCTGCGGAGAACCCCTGGCCTGAAGCAGACTCCACAAATGGTGTTCCTTCCTTCCTTCCTCAGGGATTTAGTTAGGTGAGAACTGCAAATGCAATTTGGAAACAAAACAAACAGGAGAAAGAGATCACCTCTGTTGATGTTGCTAAACTGCAAATAATGCAGTGGACTTTCTGTGCTGGACAGAGATCACTGGGCAGCTCTTAGATCAAAATAGACGTCATACTCCGATGTATGTCTCAAAATTCAGTTAACTCTACTGAGGGCAATAAAGTGAAACTCTGTCTCTACAAAAAAAAAAAAAAATTCAGTTAAAAATCAGAGGTAGTCCCTCAATTTAAAACCTAAATAGGCCTTGTATTTAATTTCTAACAAAGCCCACAATATGCTAATGCTTGCAAAAACACTGAGATTGCCCCCCCCCGACCCCCACCCCCGCTTTGAAGCCGCTACAGAACAAGGAGGAAGGTATATCCTCCTCCCCTCAGTGTCAGGACAAAAGAGAGAGGGAGAGGGAAGACGATGGGGAGGGGAGAGGGAGATGCCCTGCAGGGCTTAGAAGTCAAACCCTCAGAGGGAAGGGGCAGGGGAGAGGGACAGAGGAGGACAGGGAAGTCTCAGAGTGACCCCAGACTCTGGGCCCCTGTGCAAGGGGTTCAGAGCTCACTGGGCAGCCTGGGGTCCCCTCTCTGTAGCGTGGGGTACTGCCTGGTCACTGGGGGTCGAGAGGCCCCTGAAGCACCTGTGCAGCCCAGAGAAGCTGCTCCCTACCCCCCTACCAGGGAAAAGATTACTTTATTTAGTCTTTTGGCAGAAATTGTGAACAGAAGCCAGAAGAGCAGCAACCATTTTAATATCCAAATAAGGGGATGACAGATTACAGAACCCTTATTCAGGCAAGCATGATGGTGGTAGCCAAAGTCGGGCTGCAGGGACATCTGTGACAATGACGGGGGTGGGTGTGCCTGCCAGGCCACATGGCCCTCTCTCCTCCGAGGCCCTCTCTCATCCTCAGGGCCTTCGGAGCCAGTCCAAGGCACTGGAGGAGGCACAAGACAGCCTCCACCAGTGACCACTGTCACACCCCTGTTATGAGGCCAAGTGTCAGACACGGGAGATGGCAGAGAAGGACCGGGGATGGTGAGAATTTAGTGCCCTCTGGGTCTTAAAGATGAGAAATGAAGGAAGGGGACGACCTGTCTGCCTGAGGACAGGAGGGCACTGCAACCACAGACGTGTGCTGACACACGCACAGATGCACGCACACGCGGACACGGACACACGTGTGCTGACACACGCACAGACGCACGCACACGCAGGCACACGTGTGCTGACACGCACAGACGCATGCACACGCGGACACGGACACACGTGTGCTGACACACGCACACGTGGACACGGACACACGCAGACACGTGTGCTGACACATGCACACGCAGACATGGACACACGTGTGCTGACACACGCACACGCAGACACGGACACACTTATGCTGACACACGCACAGACGCACGCTCCCCTTCCTCCCACAGCCACAGCCGTCCCTCATCTTTGTCCTCATCCTGCACCCTTGGCTCCTTCCCAGAACACAATTGCCCCAGCTCCAGCTAGGGACGACGGCACAGCTGACACCTCAGAGCTGACTCCAGCCTTACCAGCCTCCTATCTTAAAGGCAAGCTCAGTGAAATGATCACACGTTTACCGCTTTGGAGAACAGACTTGTTCCGTACTATGCAGTTCATTATGAATGTAAATCCCTGTCAATCCAGCTCCAGCAGCAGCTTCTGTGCTATATTTGTGCAGAATCACAAACCTTTTCGTATATTTATGAACTTCAGAGTTTAACTGGTAAAGTGTAGCAGAGCCCTATGTCCCTTTTTATTAAGTGGAGAGAAATGGCTAAAGCAATCATCACCAAATTACATTCTAGAAGCTCCATTAAATCTGTTCTCCTCTGGGCCACTGGCCCTGGTCCTCAGGAGGCCGACTGACCCGCCTGGGATGAGAACTGTAGAGCCTGAGGCTGGAGATGCCACAGCACCCACCCCGGGCAGGGTGTCAGGCTGAAGGCCTCAGCAGACCCTTCTGGGGAGCACACTGACCCGCCTGTCCGTGTCCACCTGCATCAGGCCCTGTCTGTGTCAGGCAGCACCTCCTTCCTGCACAGTGGAAGTGAAGGCCCGTCCTCACGGCACAACCCTGTGGGCCAGAGGACAGGGTCAACACCAGCTTTACTCAGAAAGCTCCCTCTGCTACACGACCTGCCCTGTCCACGATGTTTTCATCTTCCCAGCCCTGGGCCAGGGGCATGTGCTTTAGGGGAGGTTTCCTCCTAGAGCTTGCTGTTCTTCTGGAACTGGGCCACCAGGCTGAGCACCTGCTCGGAGGCCTTGATGTTCCTGGAGCCCAGGTAGGCGGTACTGTTGGAGCCCGTCTCGTGCAGGTAGTAGCGGTAGTTGACCATCAGGCCGCAGGAGCCGCTAAGACCCTTTAGGCTGGTGTCGGCCATCCAGTTGATGCGCCACAGCACCGCCCCGTTCTGCAGGTGGAAGTTGGCCACGGGGTTCAGAGCGTAGCCCCGGTGCTTCTCCCCGTACAGGTACCAAGCACACAGCCGCATCAGTGGGGCCTGTAGTGCCCGCACCAGCTTCTCAGACTTCACCCATTCGCTGCTGCCCAGAAGACCCTTGAGAGTCTCATTGATGGGGCCACCAGTGAGCTCCGACAGTTCTTTACATTCTGAATCCGTAAAAGGTTCGTTCCGCCCAAGCTCTTTCATTGGTGAGTGCAGAAGCCCCAGGAGCCACTTGGTGAACCCAGGTATAGGAGACAGACTGGAAAATGTCCCCAGGTGAGGAAATTCTTTCTGTAAAGCACGGATGGGGTGGAGGAGAAAACACACAAATTCAGCAGCTGTGTTACTGACACGGGGAAACCTGTCCACTTAGTGCTTATGTGCCTTTAACCTTTGTATGCTGTGGTACGGCTGGCAAGTGACACGTGATACGTGTTATTTTTCTTCTTTTAAGGAATGTTTATTAGGAACCTGATGTGTGTGGTAGGCCCAGGAGGCATCTTGGGTCCCCAAGGCAAGGAGTCTCTGTCCCTACCATTGTCAAGGTGGCAAAATAGAGACCTAAGTTGGGGACTTGCTTACCACCAGAGAACTGCCCACTGTGAGGTGGGGCCTGGCACACAGACTCTGACTCCAGCCTTTGTCTTTGTACCACACCAGGCCCTTGTCGTAGATACTGCTGCAGCCACAGAACCTGCCTTGGTGCTTGGTACACAAATCGCTTGGACTGGCGATGAACAGGTGAAAGCCCAGGCATGCCACGGGGGCTCCAGGGGAGCAGGAGGTGGGCTGTGGGCATTCTCCCACATCACACGACTCGGGGCAACTACTGCTGCTCAAATTATGTACAGACCTCAATGATCATTTCAAAAAACCCCAGTGTTTCTGATTATAAACGTAATGCACAGTCAGTATAGAAAAAATTAACAAAAATGTATGACAAAAGAAAACCACTACGCCGAGCAAACTACAATCCTCTGGTCTTTCTCTGCACAATCGTACGTGGATGAGAAGCAGTTTTATATCATGTGTTACAAACTTATAACGTAAGCATTTCCTTATTATCATTTAAAATCCCAAAATATAATTTTAACAGCAGAGTAATATGAAAAGTGAAGACTATGCTGTGATTTCCCTAACCATATTCTTCTCATTGGGACATTTAAGGAGGCTCTCAAGTGTTTTGCTTTTATGAACCCCAGGGACACTTCTGAGCACAGAGGGTCACACAGCTTCTTTCCAGATTCCTCTTTCCAGCTTGCAGCTGAGTGTCAGCTCAGTGACACCATCAGGACGGCTAGTGGATTGAGGTGCCAACCTGACTCAGAAACAGTCTGGGAGTGCCATGTCCAGAACCCCGATTCTGTCCTTCCTCTTACTGCTTTTCTTACCTGATATGCCCCCCACCCCTGCCCTGCCCACTAACACCTTCAGCAAAGACAAAATAAGAAGAAACTTCTACTAATCGGATGTGGCTTCTTACCACCTCTGGGAGAGAAGTGACAGAGAGTGATAATGAAGCTGATACCCAGATGAATCCTGCAATCTCAGGTTTAAAACCCATTATTAATTTAATATGGAGCATGTCAACATTTTTAATTCCACTGTCATTCTCTAAGATAGAGCTGTAGTATCTAAAGCAGATAACGGCATGCTCTGAGCCAATTATTAGCAATCTAGCTATTTTACTTAATAATAAGATTCTAACTCCTCTAGCTCTTAGCAGCCCACAGTAGGCCTTGATAGTTCTGCTGTAGGATGGTTAAGGTTTCCCATAGAGCAGCAAGAAGAGAGATCAAAAGAAGTCAATGCCTGGGTCTGACCACAATGCTCCCTCAGAAACCATGAGAAGACAGGCCCAGCTGCTGGGAGGAGGGGTCAGAGGCCTGCAGGGTGTGGGTGTGGCGGTCATGCATGGCTAGGATGGCCACGAGCTGTATCTGAGCTCGGATGCTCAAGAGCTAATATGCCCCTTTTGGAAAGAAGTATGGACAATACTCAGGGAGCTAAAGGTAGACCTGCCATTTGATCCTGCAATTCCTCTACCAGGTGTATATCCAAAAGACCAAAAATCACTTTATAACAAAGATATTTGAACCAAATTGTTCACTGCAGCTCAATTCATAATAACCAAGTCATGGAAGAAGCCCAAGTGCCCATCGACTCATGAATGGATCAATAAATTGTGGGTATATGTACACCATAGAATATTATGCAGCCTTAAAAAAGATGGAGACTTTACCTCTTTTTTGTTTATATGGATGGAGCTGGAACATATCCTACTTAGTAAAGTGTCTAAAGAAATGGAGAAAAATGTATCCCATGTACTCAGTATTATTATGAAACCAATTTACAATCACTCACACTTTTGTATGAAGAATAGATCAGAACCATGGCCCAGGAGGGAGGAGGGAGGGTTGGGAGGTCAGATGGAGGGAGGGTGAATGGTGGGATCACACCTATGGTGCATTGCAAGGGTACGTGTCGGATCTATTAGTATAGAGTATAAATGTCTTAACACAATAATTAAGTAAATGAGGTGAGGGATATATTAACCAGTACGACGTAAGCATTCCAAATTGTATATGAAATCAGTACATTGTACCCCCTAAATGCATTAATGTATACATGATCTACCTCTTTATGATTTAATAAAAAAAAAAGTGAAAGGAGGCACCCCTGACACTTTAATGGAACAGCACACAGGCCCTAGCACACCCTGGAGCTCGCGCACAACCTCAGAACACACCTGCATCTTGCTGGTGCCTGAGAAGCTGGATTCTGAATGCTTCTTCTCAGCATCATTCTCACTCTCTTGGGCATCCAGCACTTTTCTACTCCTCGCCACCCCTTTAGTTCCTATCTTCATCTGCTCTCCAGAAAGCAGGGGCAGGATTAGCCACTGGTTGTCATACCCGATGCCTACAGCCCTGCCCAGCACTCACCTGAAGCTGCCTGTGGCCCTGCCCAGCACTCACCTGCAGCTCCTTGATGACACGCTTCACCAGGAATGTCCCTAGCTCTACTCCCTGCAGTCCCTGCTGCGTCAAACTGATGGAGTAAAAGATGGCAGCAGCAATTCTGCTCTTCTCCTCTGTTTCCGACGGGGGGCATTCCTTCACTATTGCCTGGAAAACACCAAGGATGGTTCTGAGAGCAGGTGCAGGCTCTGCAGCTCATATCACAGCCCTTTCGCTGGGCCTTAAGATAATTGTCAGAGGATTCGAAGAGCTGAGAGAGACCTCGGCTTCCCCATCTGGGTTTAGGCCATAAGGACTACACTCTGCTCTGTTTTGAAACTCTCTGGAGGAGACGATTTCACAATTTCCTAGGGTGTTTGCTCAGCGTTATCATATCATTTCTACCATTTGGAAATTCTAGTGCAAACTTTGTTGAAGAGCAATTTCTGTCCCTTTTTGTCTTTTTCAGGCCTTTGTGCAAATGGAAACTTGCTTCACATCTCCCCCTCTTCACGCCGCCCCTCCAACACCCAGAGTGCACCAAGCCTATGTTGAGGCCAAGGAGCTGCAAATTCTTCAGTATTTCTTTAAAGGCCTGCTTCCCCCTTTAGTCATTTTTGCTCCTTTTCTCTGAACTCTAGCTTTTCAAATTTTTCAATAAGCCATAGCCAGTCTTACAAAGTATTTTTAGGCAAAACAACAAACAAACAGAAAAAAAAAAAAAAAAAGGCTCAGTGCCTGTAGCTCAGCGGCTAGGGTGCCAGCCACATACACCGGAACTGGCAGGTTCAAATCCAGCCCCAGCCTGCCTAACAACAACTACAACCAAAAAATAGCTAGGCATTGTGGCAGGCGCCTGTAGTCTCAGCTACCTGGGAGGCTGAGGCAAGAGAATCGCTTAGGCCCAAGAATTGAAGGTTGCTGTGAGCTGTAACGCCAGGGCACTCTACCGAGGGTGACACAGTGAGACTCTGTCTCAACAAAACAAAACAAAACAAAAACAAAGTATTTTTAGGGAATTTATATTTAGGACTTTATAATATTTGTCCTAAATTACAACACAGATTTGCACAGACACATGAGTAACAAATGACCGATATGGAAAGTCACTTCGCTGGAGTGTGAGTTTACTGTCATTTTTGACTGCAAGCTTTTTTGACCCCCACTACTCTGAAGGTCCCTGGAGAATGCTGGAGCAGCAGCATGAAGCAAGTTTCCATTTACATCAGTCTGCTCAAAGCAGGCACACCAGCTTGCTTTTGAAGAACACACTAGAACATGTTAATGAAGGTAAAATGTTAAGTTTTACCAGCAACAGTGGATCCTTGAAGTAGGAGTGAATTCTTGAAGCCCATGGACGGGGTCTAGAAATCCATAACTATCTAAAATCGTGTGTGGGACCTGGCATCTGTGCATATCTCCCTTGGGGAGAATGTCCTTAGCTTTCAGCCCCTCCAGATTCTCAAAGGGTCTGCAACCCCTAAAAGTTTAAGAACTGCCACCACAAGGGTGGTTCAGGAGACAGAGGGGACAATTTACCTGAAGACAAAGGAAATATTGAAAGAAAGACATTTTGATGACATTCAGGACGTCAAGGGTAATATGAGGACAGCTTTGATGGCCATCCCAGAAAAAGAGTTCCAAAACTGCCTTGAAGGTGGCTGAAGTGCTGGCATGGGTGCCTAGCTTCCTAAGGAGAGTACTGTGAAGGTGACGGGAGTGATATTCAGCAGTGAGTATGGAGCGCTTTTCCCAGGATGAGTTTGTGAACTTAATCGTCAGACCACATATTGCTATATTCTGTAACCTGAATTTTTACTCACCAGCGAGTCAAGGTCAGCTTTCTATGTCAAAAATACAAACCTACATCAACATTTAACACACATACAAAAATCCAATGTATGTAAAGATGTGTTTATACCATCATCTCCTGAACCCATCCTCTGCTGACAGACGGCTGGGTTATTCTCTCCAATCTTTCAAAGCCAGAGAAATGCTATCTGGGTAACCTCCCATACTCTTAGGTTCGAGTAAGCCCCTGGGATAAATTCCAAAGAGGGCAATTTTTAGGTTAAAAGGAATGTACATTCTGTATTTCCAATCAGTCCATATTGCCAAACTGCCCTCAGAGAGGCTTCCTGTCTCACTGAGGGAACAGTGAGAGGGTGCAACCCCTTCAAACACGGAAGTTGTTAAGGGCATTAATTTCTCCCTGGTGATCAAGAACATCTGCTCACTACCCTACTCGATTCTTTAACTTCACAGATGAGGAAACTGTGCCCCAGGCACTCATCTCAGGATGTGTTTTCATCCAGTCAGCTTCCAAACAGGCTCCTCTGGCCCCAAAGTCCTCACTACGTCCTCCTGCTCCAGGCAAACCTACTCTGACCCAGGTGTCCCCAACTCCCTGCTCTCCTATTTCCAGGCTCTGTGATGTGGTCCTGGCTCTTCTGCCCCTGTGGGCTGGCAGGAGTGCTTCGGACACCCGTGCCAGACTGCCCGGGGGAAGGTCAGCTGGCCACGAGAGGGACGATCCAACACGATTCCCACAACCTCCACCCTGGGCAGCATCTTGGGCGTAGAGGATGGAGTATCAGGCACAAAGGACAGAATATATCTTTCAATCACAGATTTTAAAACTCCTTGAAGGTGCTTAACAGATGCAGAAGGGCTGCCCTGTGCATCCTCTGTCCCTGCTTCCCTCAGGGCTATTTTCTGCCCCAGTAGACTTCAATTGTCTCGACTCATGGTCGGCATATCCGATAAATGCTTTCTTTATTCCATAACTGTCTATATTCTACACTTCTACATTCTATAACTACAAGTCTGGAGATTTTACCTAATTAATCGAACAGTCCAAAAAACTCCAAGGCAATTTATTTTCAAAAACAGAGGATAAAACCAACTTAAACGAAAATCAACACAGGGGACTTTGTGGGAAGCCTGTCCTGCCCAGAACTCAGTGTCGGCAGGTACCTGGATGTTGTTGGTGATATCGCTGGTCAGGGCCACGTGCAGAACCACCAGGGGCTCCCCAGGGATTGAACAGTGGGAGAAGAAGTAGCACCTGCGGTAAGGCCCCACGCGGCGCTTCATGTCCATCCAGCTGCGGACAGGGTGCACGGCCTCAGACCTGCGGGTGAGAGAGAGAAGACGCGGAGTTTACAAGGGAAACGATGACAGCTGGTTCCTATTCATATTACTTAAGTGAAATAAATTATTTAAGTATAACTTTAATCGACTCTTCTGGAAAATTCAAAGAAAATCATTTGAATGAGAAACAGCACTGGCTGAGAGCAACTATAATTAATGACCATTTTATAAACAAAATTGTGCTCTAATTTGTAATACTAGTTCTAAGAAGAGTTTGTGAGTCTCCTGGGAAGCATCCACACAGCAGAGACTAACAAAAATATCTAATCAAATGCTTCTTTGCTGGACATTCCGTCTTTTCTTTCCAGGGAGTCTCTGCAGTTTGGAAGCGGCTGTCGTGCTGCGTCTGTCTTTCGGGTCCTTCTGTCTTGTAACCTCATCCAAACGCTCGTTTGTGTTCAGGAGGTGAATGGCGGCAGGCACTGTCAGCTCTTGGAATGTGCCACACTTCAAATAGTGGGACAGTTCTCAAGCCTTCGCTTCCATAGGACAGCGTGGAGCGTGAGATCCTCACGTAGGAGTCTCCAAGTTGTGAGGACACCGAGCCTGTGTCACACCTGTACTGCGTCCTGGATGTTTTGTAATTATGCACGGCACAGTTCATTTGGGGACTCTGTCCAAGGGAGAAATTTTAATAACCAGTTGGGCCAAACACAAATACTGGGTCCAGTGAGTCTACCTTGGGAAGCTATAAAGTGAGCTTGCTGCTTTAAATGTGAGGCTGCAAATCCAGGAAAGACCCCACTCACAGGTCACTGCAGATGGAGCAGGCTCTATCTATCCCCCAACTGCCCCTGGGTGTCATGTGTGATGACAGTTACAACATTTGCGGATACTGTGTTTGGATTTTAATAGGCTTGAAATAAACTGTCCATATGAATGGAGAAGGGCTTTCAGCCATTATCAATATATATAAAGAAAACAATAACGTTGCTACTTACTCACTGATTTTCTGAAGCACTTCACAGGATGAGTGCCAGGTGACGCGTTCCAGGCTCAGGAACCCGGCAGAGTACCACTCCGAGAGCATGCCTTTCAGCACCCCACTCATTTCCTGACAAGGAGGAGAGAAAGCGCGGGCCTTTAGGGCACAGGAGATCAAGCCCACCCCTGCCTCACAGCCAGCATAGGGAATTAGAACGCCTAATATGTGATGCGGAAGTGGATACTTTAAGATAGGCTTCTCTGAGATACCTCCATCCAAACCCTCATCTCAACCCCAGGTGGGCTTTAATCCAACTCTCTGTTTAGACATAACTACTTCAGTCTATAGGTTACCTGAATAGAAATATTCGATTTGAACTAAGTTGCCCAAATCAAATAACATGTCCCAATTCATTCACCACAGTGAACACACTGAACACACAGGATTACTCTAACAATGGAAGAGACTCTAACACAGCACAGGCTTGAGTCCTCACCCTCTCAGGAACATTTTTCAGTATGTTAAAACATTATTACTCCGTTTCCTGAGACAAACAGGTACATGGTGCAGGAACCCTAGTTCCTCAACTTGAAGATCATGTTTTTATATTTTAACATCTCTGAAGTTAGAAGGGATCTTTCAAACGATGGTAGGTCACAGTTTAACTGGCAGTATTTTTATCTACCTTAGTGGGATATAAAATAATAATGTGTCTGGCAATCAGTGCGTTTTAGAGTTGATGAAATTATCTTAATTTTGCTTCACTCATTCATACTTATCTACTTCCCAAAACGATTTGAGTCAATGTTATCATCAAAGGTACATTTGCACTGAAATGTTCCAAACAAGATCAGGAGAAGAGGCGTGCACATGAAGCAGAGCTGCCCGAGTGAAGCTTCACGTGAGCACAGACCGACATGGAACAGCAGAAAGCTGCCGGGGGCCAGCAGGGAGAGGACGCCAAGAGTGGCAGACAGAGCTTGGCACTTCCCAGTACCTGTTTTCCTTTCTTCCAAATTAACAGAAGCCTCATTTTTCAGCTAGGAACATGGCTGTCCAGAAGAAAGACTGCACTGCAGTGAGGACAGTCACGTGACTGGGTCCCGTCCCAGCATGCCTTTTGCCCATCTTTCTCTTTGTCTTTGCACTTCAGGCTGGAAGGCAGTGTGATGGCCAGCATCAGAGCAGCCACTTTGGGCCAGGAGTACCTTGTAAATGAAGGTTTTTTTAGGGCAGAGAAACAAGATCCAAATCTGGGTCCTCTGAGAGCACCACAGAGCCAAATTAGCTCTGGAACACCTGCCTCCAGGCATGAACATGAGAGCCATACTTCTCTTGTTCAAACCACCATTACTTGGGGTCCCTGTTATCATATATGAACTTCATAATAATCGACACACAAATATTATTATTAAATAGCGGTAAATATCTCAGCACATCCAGTACAGAGGTGACCTTCTGAATCTTTGCACAAGGATCACAAAGAACATGACGCACAACATCCGTCAACCAGGGTTTTACGATAGCTATAACAACATTATAGGACCACTTCACACTCTTACTCTTGCTAAAAGGTGAAAGGCCTCAGAACTTTGTCACCCAAGGAATAGTTACCGGTAGGGCTTGGTGGCTGAGAGAAGTCTTGGGAAGGGTGTGTGACACCTATTGTTACACATTTAAGAACTAGACACAGAGGAGGCCACAGATTGATTCTATATCACCTTATGGGGCCAACTGGTGGGAGTTACGGACGATCAGATGTGGACTGAATTTAATATAAAGAATTTTTGAATAGCTATGGCTATTCAGGATGTCATCTTGAGAGACTGAATCTTACCACTGGCCACAGGGTTGGCAAGAACTTGGGAGAGTTGTCTTAAAAAGCATTTAAGGGGCGGTGCCTGTGGCTCAGTGAGTAGGGCGCCAGCCCCATATACCGAGGGTGGTGGGTTCAAACCCAGCCCCGGCCAAACTGCAACAAAAAAAAAGCCGGGCATTGTGGCGGGCGCCTGTAGTCCCAGCTACTCGGGAGGCTGAGGCAAGAGAATCATGTAAGCCCAAGAGCTAGAGGTTGCTGTGAGCCGTGTGACGCCATGGCACTCTACCAAGGGCGGTAAAGTGAGACTCTGTCTCTACAAAAAAAAAAAAAAAAAGCATTTAAGGGTCCATGAGGAGGTTGGACCAGATGATCTTTGCAATTTCTTTCTTTTTTTTCTTTTTGAGACAGAGTCTCACTCTGTCACCTTGGGTAGAGTGCTGTGCCACAATTGTTGCAATTTATTTTAACTTGCAAAATCTTTTAACTCTAGATTCCACAATCTAATGTCCTCAATCAGCTGCAAACTCTGTTAGGGTCCATTTCTGATTCATTTCTACAACTTCCCAAACATTCATTAACAGATTGATATCAAATTAAAAAAAAAAAAGAAACAATTAGGAAGTAGTTAGGAAGGGAGGAGGAGAAGAATCATATGCTGGGCCATACCATGTCTCTTTACTAAACTGTATTTTCTGCATTTGACTACAATGGTTCCTAATCTTCCTGGGTTCCACTCATATTTCTGAGTGTGTGTTAAAAACCACAGACTCTGTCCCCAGAAAAATGCAAATAAGCTAGTAAAATTGTGCACACAAGAGGTGTCCAGGATTCATGGACACCCTTGATACTTATTTATGGGCCATCCCCAGGGGCCCAGGGACCCCAGGTTAGGAACGTCTGCACTAGATGGTTAGGAAGGGGCTGAGCTCTGTCCAAGGTGTGCTGGTGTCTCTGTTACATGTCTGACAGGAAAAAGCTGGAAATACCTAGTTTCAGTATTAATTCAGTATTCATTATGAAAGAAATGGTTTGGCTGATGAAAGCTCCCCCCCCACCCCCCAAGTGTCTTCATTCTATTTTTGGCGGCTTACTGCTACAAAATGTGACTCTGGTACAGGAGGGCTGGGAATCTGGGTTAAAGGTTACAAGTCCGCATGGCTTAGTTTCAACAGTGACAGCAGCTGTTCAGGCTGGAACTAGGCAGGGCACGGACACAAATAACACCAGGGAAAGAAACCACTTCTGCTGCGTGTTCATTAATTCAGCTATCATTGATCAAGAATAGAAGGCTGAAAAATACACCTGCTGGGAATATTCTGGTGGTGCTGAAGTCAGAGCCAGGTCTCAGCTCCTCCTGTTCTGCTAGTCCCAGGGGCCTGGCGCGAGGCGGCT
Source organism: Nycticebus coucang (assembly GCF_027406575.1). NCBI lineage: Eukaryota > Metazoa > Chordata > Mammalia > Primates > Lorisidae > Nycticebus > Nycticebus coucang. The sequence goes on along the minus strand of NC_069781.1, from coordinate 180,280,285 downwards.
AGACCAGCCAGCCTTTCCTTCCAGCAGAAACACGGTTGCTCCCCACCCTCTCTTCAGGAGACCTATCAAGACGTGACTATTTTTAGAAGGAGAAGAAAAGTTTACTTTTCTTTGCTCAGAAGCCCTAAGCTGGGGAAGGACTACACGGTAGAGGCTGAGAAACTTCTTGAACGATTCCCCGTCATATGAGCAGCCACCCATCAGCTGTACACCTGCTCGTATTGGAGTACACTTTCCTATCTAAAAAGTTCCTGTTTAGCGCAGTAAAACACAGAATTTACTGGAACCAACAAGGGACACTAAATTAACTGAAAGGTTACACAGCTGTGCCTTGGGGACATCACCGTGTCCTTTCTCTGGTTCCCTCAGGCACCTCTCATTTTGCTATAACCTGTGTGTTATAGCACCTCCCACCCATCCGGAAGTCTTCTGAGATGCAGGGGCCAGCCTCCCTTGGGGCCCGCACAGCAGTGCTCAGACCTGCCCCTCCACAAGGGTTCAACTTGGTTTTGGTGAGATTTTACCTCTAAGAAACTTAAGTCACCTACCAAATGGGCCTCTAGAAATGTCTCTGGAGAAACCCCAAAGCCTACGGACCACACAGCACACACATGGACATGCGTGCTCAGAGGCCGGCGATGGGCAGAGAGCATCACTGACATCTGCACACTCAGAGAGCCCCTGGCAGAAGCCAAACCAGACCTACTTCCACCGAAAGGACCCTACCCAGTCACGGTCACAAGCTTCTAAACTCACCTGGAACTCTGACAGAGGAGAAGAACTTTTGTTTTTTTCAAGAACACTTTTACTCTTGACACCAAAGGGAGTATTTCTTTTCCTGGTGTGACTAAGTTGCTTTATGGATTTTTATATCATTCCCCATGCTAAATAATTCACTTATTGTTCCATTTCTACAGGTAAAAATTGGAGATTTTGTGATCATACTAGTCAAGGATATGAACAAATATCTTTTCTACAAATTGCTTAATTAAAACAACTAAAATTCCTTCCCTGGAATAAATCCATTAAGATCAGCTCACTTATTGTAATCTAAGCAGGGCTCAAATCGACGGCAGATAACCACAGGTACATGGTGGAGGTTTAACATGAACCAAGGTAACTGGTAACACCGACTCCTCTGACAGCCTTTTAACTAGCGATGGGCAGTATCTGCCTCCTGCCAGCGCTGGATTTGCTATCTTGAAAAACACAACACAGGTATTTGACCTTTGCCGCACTGTAGAAACTTTCAACATAGCACTGGTATTTTTTCAGCAAGAACGCTTTGACACTGAATTTCATATCAGAAAGGATTAAGAATCCCCAAAGAGGATGAAAGAAACCTTATCTGATTTAAAATATCCAAGGGGAGAAACATACCCTGGCCTGGCCACACACATCTGTCCCTGTGCTGGGCCACACTCGCAAGGGAAAGTCAGGCTTCTGGATCCTTACACTTCCACTCATCTCAACCTTGGTGGGAGCCCAAGGTCTTGACAGATTGAGCTCTCCCTGGCATACCAGACTTTAGCAAAGTTCCAGTACACCCCTCAGTGCATTCCTTGGAATAGCAGCAGGATGACAGAGCTACTGACAGTCAACCGAAGGTCTCAACGTGGAAGTGGAGCCAGTGGGTCCCAGTGGCAGGTAGTGGGTGGTTAAGTGATTTGGCTAAATTCAACCAAGATCACGCCCTTAACCAAGAGATGCAAACACGGACTAGAAACTGGCTCCCCTTCCTTTCCAGTGCCCCTTCCCCCGTACCCACTGCCCTGTAAAACACACGGAATCAGCATCATTTTGTGGTTTCACATTTCCCATTTATTCTAAAAGCACCCGTGCACCTATAGAATTTAGTTAACAGAAGAACCTGCAACAGGCCACTGAGGGGACTGAAGCATCCGGGGGAATGGTCAGGATCCAGCCCACAGAAGTGCTCCTGTGAGCCACACACACTCACTTGGCTCTACCTGGCAAGCCCAGAAGTCACAGGGGCCAGGCCAGGAGCATATGTATGGTGGAGCTGAGACCAGGGGCAGCGAGCACATGACCAGGAGTGCTGAGACCAGGGCCAGTCCAGGAGTGAGAACCCAGCTCCCCTGACAGCATTCAGTGTTGAAGAAAGCCCTTGGGGGTCTGAAAATTTGGAACTAAAGCTTTGTGTCTCAAGCTTCTAGTGGTTTCTGAAGTGAAATTCCTGCTCTAGCAGAGCTCTCTCCAACATAGATACAAAATCCAGAATCAGGTAAAAGAAACAGAATCAAACTGCACCAAACCCTCAGAATGAGCAACACAAGAGTGAACGTGAATGTAAACTACAGACTCTGGGTGATGACAGGGACAAACGTCCTCCGCTGGTGGACGTGCTGCTAACAGCGGAGGCTGCACGTGAGTCAGGGCAGGTGGCAGAAGGGAAATCTCTGTACTCTCTGCTCAGTTCTGCTGTGAACCTAAAACTGCTCTAAAAAATAAGTCTCCTTTTAAAAAGTGGACTGTACACCTTAAGTAATTCTGGTGACCAGTTACAATAACAGATTCCAGTTGATAATTTCCTATGTATAGAAAAAATACTCCTCTATTCTCAGAATGATAAGACTGAAAATAATTTTTTTTAAAACTTCATGTAACTATGTTGAGCAAAGGGGAATGGACAGATTTCGATACTAACACAGTAATATGCACTGTATATAAGGCTGGGTGGAGAAAGGAAGGGGTGTGACCAGGCAACTGGAAAGGCTTCTCTGGCCAGGATGTCCAAACCAGGGGCAGGGGCAAAGAGCAGGCTGCTGGCATTCATTCTCTGTTCAGTAATTATCTCTATTCCACATGACTTGGCCTGACAGTGTGTGTGTGTGTGTGTGTGTGTGCTGTTTCTTCCCTTGTGTGTATGGCCAGCCCTGGTTGAAACGTCAAGGAAACCCGTGAACTTCTAAGGACACAGCAGTGCCTTTTCCCAAGGGCCAGCTACTCTCTCTGAACAAGTCAAGTCTCAGTGTGATAGTGTTCAGTGGCCACTCTGTTCCCTCCCCACTATGAGATAACCAAGTTTTCTCTCATAGGGAAGAGGAAATAGGATGTATTCCACAACCTCACAGAACCAGAGGATGCTTGCTGAACTGGGCTAGATGTTAGAAATTGATGAGGGCCAAAGTTGTCCAAATGTCTGATAGCAGGACCCTCTCAGCCGTGCAGAGACCTTTCTAGCCCTTCTTGACATTATGCCAGGCTTAGAACTGTGACGGAGAATGGAGGCATCTGAACTCAAGACAGATGCTGAATGATGAGTGTGCCAGGAGTGTCTCACGCCAGAGCCCCCATGAGTCTAACTCGGTGATTCATTTGTCATTTCGCTATGCAAGAAATTTAAGACAAAGTTCCCTGTTTCCAAGTGGTTGACAGTCTAATTGGGGGGGGGGGGATAATACATTTCAAACACTAAAGCTCAGCTTTTCAGATTGGGCTTAAGCCTGGAACATGATAATTCAACACAGTAAGAATCCAGGACTGATTTCATGTCATGCAATGAACTGTGGGTTCTCAGTCTAGGAATCTAATGGCCAAAGTTTCCTGGCCCTTGGTAACACTTAGGATTGCAAATTGCTATCATGAGGAATCCTTAACTACATCTAATTTTTATGCATCTAAGACTATGTTGCCAAAAAAAAGTAAAGGTTCTTAGAAGCATCCAATTAACTCATATTGCATGATGGATATCAACCATAGGACAAAGAATCCAGGATTTGGGAGGATGATCACAGACATACTATTTGCTCTGAGTTCTTGGAAAAGTCACACACTCTCACTGTCTATTTCACTGTAAAAGGGGATACACATTGTCACCCCCTAAGACTGAGGGAATCAAAGCTATTATTCCAGTCAGGACATAATCATTTAGCTGTTCTGTTTCTTTAAAGCACATGACAAAGTCCTGAATGTCAGAACTTTCTGAAACATTTACATCATTTTTCATTCGTGAAAAGGGCAGGTCAGTCTTCCTGCCATATTTAACAGTACTGGTATCAAAGGGCTGTACTCAACTCTAGGAAATTTTTCAGGTCATAATTATTTAAATCTCAAAGCATTTATTTGCATCTAACATGGATGCACTATGCTAACACCTGATCACCTCAAGAAGTCAACTAAAAATCATCACATTGAGGGCTGAACTCAGGGAATTAAATGCCCTGCCCAAAGTTATGCAGCAAAGGGAAGGGCAGAAGGTACTGAGACTTCTAGGCAGTGGTGACCTTGCGTCCTGGTTATCTTTGTCCATTTCACTTGACTTCTTAGGACAATGTCTCCCACACAGTGGGTGTCCAATTAACTTTTGCTGACACCACCCAGGTTTTTAGAAGGTCACCTGACGCTCAGTTTGATATTTCAGTTTAGCTATACCATATGGACAAAATACCCTTCCGCTTAAATAATGAAAAAGGCTTCATGGAGCACATCAATTGGAGAAGACTGAAGCGCCGATCATCTAGTATGTGAGAACTACAAGGGGAGACTGGATGGAGCCTGGGGTGCGCTCTAAGGAGACCAAGACTCAAAAAGCATAGAAAAAGAGGGGTCAGAGTTCGGGGGCTAAAACTGTTCAAGCAGGGAAGGCAGAGTGTTTGAGGTTTGGTAAGGAGTACTAGGAGAGGGCTGCCGAGCGCCCGGGGTCTGGGCTCTCTGTCCCCGCTGCCTGGGGGTTGGGAGCGGCCCGGGTGGGGCCTTACCCGGACGTCTGGCCCCTCCACCAGCCTGAGGGCCTGCGCCTCCAGCAGGTCCGCCCGCAGCTGCACCAGGAAGCGCACGCCGCCGTCCAGCTTGCTGATGTGGTGGAAGAGGCCGCGGTAACGCGGCACCAGCGCGTAGCGCAGCCGGTCCTCGGCCTGCAGCAGCACGGCCGCCTCCCGCTGCTGCTGGCGCAGCTGGAGCAGGCTGGAGCTCTGCTCGGCCACCTGGCCGTGGTCCACGCCGAAGTCCCGCGCCAGGCGGCCCAGCAGCTCGGCCCGCTCGGCCACCTCGCTCAGGCCGCCGTAGAAGCACACGAAGTCCGCGCACTGGCCCTCGGCGGGCGCCGGCGTCTTCTCGCGCAGCTCGTAGACCGGCGTCGGCGGCACGGCGCGGCGCAGCAGCTCGTCCATGGCCCGCTCCAGGGCACCAGGCGCCGCCGCCGGCCCGCTGGACAGCCGGGACCCGGGCGGCCGCGGCGGCCGCAGCGGGGAACGCAGAAGAAGGAGATACCTCGCCGTCAGACCTGGCCCGAAGCCTCGCATGGCGCCGAGCGACAGCTGCGGAGGGGGCGCCTAGCGGGGAGGCCGCGCTCCGAAATTCTGGCTTCCGGCTTCCGGCGCGCGCCGGCTCCATTGGCCGAGGCCGGGGCATGGGCGGGGCGGGCGGGCCAATCGGAGGACGGAGCGGCGGGGCGGGGCGGGGCGGCGGGCGAGGCTCAGGCGTGCGCTGCAGGCCAAGTGTGGCCAAAGGTCCTGGCTGGGCGGCATCGGGGGCCTCCTTCTCGCCCAGCAGCCGCCTTGGCCTCCTGTCTTGACACTTGGCCGTCTCAAGCCACCCACCGTCTCAGTCCCTTTCCTTTCGCCACCGAACAAGTGCCGCCTCCACCCTCCAGGTGCCTCAGTCACCTGGGACCGCGTTTGCCGGTGCGGACTTCTGCTCTTTGAGAGTCGGAGTCTGGGAGGAGCCCAGGAATCTGCGCGTTACAGAAATATTTGCGGTATCTCTGGCAGGCTTGTGTGTTTTATCCTTGCCTGGTGTTAACACTTGCATACCAATGCGGGGGGTGGTGTCATAGATTGACCCTACCCATGTTTTGTTATTATCTGTTCTGTTGTCCTGCATAAACAAATATACAAAAAAATTGGTGGGGCAGTCCTTGACGCCCCTCCCCCTTTGGGATGTGACCCAAGCCACACGATTATGTCCGTGATGTCAGGTTCTAAATAAATAAACAATCACACACTTTATGAATTTGGAAAGAAGAGCTTTATCTCTTATCAAGGGTTACAGCCTGCACGATGACCATTCTGACAGTCTGGGAAGCACAGAAGCATGAAACAGGCACTTCCAGGGAGGGAATGGTAAGACAAGAATTTACTCTAAAAGGACTGGCCAAGTATACATATTCAACAGATTGCAACAGGAGTTATGCATATTCATGAAGATGGGTCTTAATACGTGTTTGTTCACCTTGGGGGGGAGACTTAACATTTAAACGTATTACAGTTAGGCCCTATACTTCAACGCATCTCTTCAAGACTCAAATGCCTATAGGATCAGTCCGTAGTTGGTGATCTTCTCTTTAGGAGAAAGTTACTAAAATCAATCCCTGGTCCAATCAAGGCTGTAGTTATGTCTTGTGGAACAGTGGAATAGGGGTCAGACTCTGATGAAGCTGCAATCATTTTAATATTTCTTATCTCAAGGCCAATGCTTGCTTAGCTGCTAGAGAAAAAGAAAACCTTGTGGTTTTCTTAGAATATAGTTTATTCTTTAAGTGTAGGGACACGTGACTTAACCTTTACTTGGCATGGCCTTAGGTACCATTTATAATTTGGTATCTTACTGCCACAAAGAGTCCATTCTGTCAGTCTTGTGAGCTCTGTTTTAACATTCATTCTGGTCAGTTATTGTGTCTAAATTGCAAAAGAGAGGGGGTGTAATGAGGGGAGTCTGATATCCTGGCCCTTCATGGCTGGGAACTCTGTTTCTCTTGGGTCTCCTTGGCCAACAGGGGGCTCAGTCAGTTTCAGGGCTTGGTGGGTGGGAGAAGGGAGAATGGGAAATGACTGCTAATGGACAGTCGTTGCTGAATTATAGACTTTAAATTTCTGAACTGATGATACTGTTTTTAGTTTACACCAAGCACTCTTCATTCATTGTCAGGGGCTTCTTACACAGGTAGATCCCAGGGTTCTAGCCTGCCTCTCCTCCTGCTGTCTGCTGGAGGCTTCTCCTGGAGCATCAGCCTGTCCCTCCTTCCTTGGTCTCCATTCATTGGTTCATTCATTCAACAGAATATGTCTTACTACCTGGTATGTACCAGGCCCTGTGCTAGACTTGGAGATAAAAATGAACCAGACTCTGCCTTTGTCGTATTTACTATCCAATGAAGACAGACAATCAAATATCTACAAATTGTAGCTATAAGTGTTAAGTGTTATAAACTTGCATGCATCAAAGGACACTATCAAGAAAGTGAAAATGGGAGAAATATTTGCAAATTATAGATCTGACAAGGATCTAGTATCTGGATTAAAGAACTTCTATAATTCAACAATAGAAAGGCAAGCAACTCAATTAAAAACAAAGGATTTGAATCGACATCTCTCTGAAGAAGATATATAAATGACCAACAGACACATTAAAAGCTGCTCGACATCATTAGTCGTTAGGAAATAGAAGTCACAGCCATGATGAGATACCACTTCACATACACTAGGATGGCTATAATAGTATTAACAGAGAAATAAGTGTTGGCGAGAGTGAAATTAGAATCCTCAAACATCGTTGATGGGAATGTTAAATGATGTAGTGATTGTGGAAATCAGTGTAGTGGTTCCTCAAAAGGTTAAACAGAGAGTTGTCATGTGGCTTAGTGATTCCACTTCTAGATACCCAAAAGAATTGTGGACATAAGTTCGCACAAAAACTTGTGCACGAGTGTTCATAGCACCCTGACTCTTAATAGCCAAGGAAGTAGAAACAAGCGAGCTGTCCATCAATGGACGAGTAGGGTAAACCACATGTGGTCTATGCACGCCACGGAATATTATTCAGCCAAAAAACCCCATGAAGTACTGACACACAATACAAGGTGGATGAACCTTGAAAAAGCTACGCCAAGTGAAAGAAGTAGGTAAAAAAGGCCACATGTTGTACGTGAATGAAACAGTCAGAATAGGGGCTGGGTGGTTTGGGGAAGGGGGAATGGTGAGTGATTACTAATGGACAATGGCATTTCTAAAATTATGAAAATGTTCTAGCATTATATAGTGGTGATTATTGCATAGCATTGGGAATATATAAAAAAACCACTGAGTTGGCTTGGCGCCTCAGCGCAGTGGTTACGGCGCCAGCCACATACACTGAGGCTGATGGGTTTGAACCCAGCCCTGCTAAACAACGACAACAACAACAACAACAACAACAACAACAAATAGCCGGGTGTTGTGGCAGGCGCCTGTAGTCCCAGTTACTTGGGAGCTGAGACAAGAGAATCCCTTAATCCCAAGAGTCGGAGGTCGCTGTGAGCTGTGACACCACGGTGACATAGTGAGCCTCTGTCTCAAACAAACAAACAAAAAACAACACTGAGTTATATACTTTAAAGTGATATATTTCATACATTGTGGATTTTATCTTTAAAAATAAAAGGAACTACCCCAAAGGTATTGACATTTCTCTAGTCCAGTTTCAAAGATTCAGTAGAGAGACTCTGATTGGTCCAGCTTGTATCAGGTGTCAAAGCTTCAGTACAGAGTCACAGCCAGTGGTTCTGCTGTGGCCTTAGGGTGGGGACACAGCATTCAAACAAGAGGGGTGTGGGCTGGGCAGTTGTCCCCAAAGATGTCTACTTTTAGGGAAAAAAAACCTAGCATTAAATAAAATCCTGGAAAAAAGAAAAAATAAATCACCCATAATTCTAGCATCTTCATCAGTACAGCTTTTATTTTTGCAAATCCTTCTAGTATTTGTCCACAGACCAACATATTTTTCAGAGTTTGTGCTGTTTATTTTCTGTTCTTTTCACTTCCCATCATATTCCAAACATTACTCATGTTTCTAAACCACCTTCATAATTGTCCTTTTTATTTTTATTTATTTATTTATTTATTTATTTTTAATTTAATTTAATTAATTTTTTTTTTATTGTTGGGGATTCATTGAGGGCATAATTGTCCTTTTTAATGGCTGCATAATATTCAATTGAGTTGATGTACCAAATCGTCTTAATCACTTTGCCATTTCTGAATGTGTACATAATTTCCAATTATTTTTTGCTATTTTATACATATACATGTATATAATCATACTATAGGAAATACTTTTATGCCTATTGGTTTTTTTTTTTTCTCTACTTGAATTGCCCAAATTACTTAAAAAGACCTCCCAGGAAATGTCAAAGTAATTGAGCATCTTAGAAAGAAAAGAGACTCATAAACTCACTGGGGATAGTTGGGAAAACTCTACCCAGGGGACCCCTTCTCTGCCCAGGGAAGCCCCTGTCCTCCCACCCGTGGTGTGTTGATGCTTCTTGCCCCCCCCAATAGTTCACTGACATTGGCTGTGCTATGAATATGCCGCTACAGATTTATACTTGTATGTGGGTTTTATCCAGGTTTTTTTGTGTTGTTGCAATGCAGCTGTGAACATCCTTAGACACATCTCCTGGAGACACATGTGACAGGTCTCTCTAGTTTCTCAGCCTTGACTTGATGGCCATTTGTGGGGTGCTCACTCATTGTGATGGAGGCTTCCCTGTGCATTGTGGGTGTTTGTCGGCATCCCTGGCCTCCACCTGGTAGATGCCAGGAGGAGTTTCTGGTACATTGCCAGACTCCCTCTGGGGGATGAAATGGCTCCTCCCGCTGCTGAGAACTGAAGCTTTGGCCTAATAGTTCTTAAATTTTGCTGCACTTTAAAACCACCTGGGGAGTTAAAAAATTCAATGCCTAGATTTCCCTTCCGTCCAATTAGATCATAACCCCTAGGGGCACAGTGCTAGATGCTGGTTTTCACAGTATCTGCTCACAGGAACCACCTGAGACCTTTAAAAGATGCTGATCCCTGGGCAACACCCCCCAGAGGTTCTGATTTAATTGATCAGGTGTGAGGCCTGTGGATTTTTTTTCAAAGCCCAGCCTTAGGTGCGTCTAATGAGCAATTAAGTTTAAAACTACAGGGGCAGATGCTGGAGTGAAATTGCTGGGTTGCAGGCCTCCACTTCACTCCCAAAGGCCAGGCATATATCTCACTTTTAAATTCCTGTTGCGCAGCCTGGTGGCTGATGTATAGTAGCTGCACGGTAGTCGCGCAGAGCACCAGAGAACAGCAACCACCCTGGGTCTCTACTCCTGCTTCTGAGTTAATCCCCTGTAAATGCGTGTGTCAGCCCTCACTCATCTGGTGAGCATGTTACCACATGAAAAATAAGCAATTACTAACGCAACTCTTTGTACCATGATGCTATTCTGGAAAAAGGTTCACCAAAATGTGAAGAGTAGTTATTTCTGGATGATTTTTAAAAAACTGACTTTTCAGTATATTTTTGAGTTGCTTTTTTTTTTTTTAATTACAGTGATCATGTGTGACTTTTAATAATAAGAACAAGTTGTATTTTTGTTTCTTGCATTTCCATTTTGGGTGAAAAGAAGAACCTATACTTATCTAGCACCCTAAGATATTATGAATTTGTGTGTCTTCCCAACATGCTAAGTTCTCTCCTTTACGAGAGGCAATTCAATGCCATGAGCATCGGGGAGCACTGACTGCCCAGCTATTGGCCTTGGTGTGACAGGACAAATGCAGCACAATTCCTACTTTTAGAGAGCTCCGTGCCCAGTGATCACTCTGATGTCCATAAAAGTTCACAATTTCTGACTTAGTATATTCAATATAACTCAGTCTCTTCTTGATAACTCAGTGTCCTCACTGAGACCCCAGCTAATGTGAAAATGTTTATCAGGGATAAATTGATAGTGGAGTTAGGGTGCAGTTTACCATGTTCCTGGGGCACCTGCACTGATATAAAGGGTCACTGACTCTTTAGATCAAGTGACCCTGGACTGTTAGGATTTTCAGTAACAGTGATATGTTCAGCCCTTACCAGGTGTTCGGCAAGGTGCTGAGAGTTCACACGTCTGATCTCCCTTAATTCTCAGAAATAACCCTATGAAGTGTGGGCATTGTTATTCTTTCTATTTTATTTATTTAGACCAAGTCTCACTCTTGCCACCTTGGGTAGAGAGTTGTGGCATCGTCATAGCTCACAGCAACCTCAAACTCTTGGGCTCAAGTGATCCTCTTGCCTCAGCCTCCTGAGTAGCTGGGATTATAGGCACCTGCCACCACGCCCGGCTAGTTTCCTATTTTTAGTAGAGACAGGGTCTCAGTCTGCCTCTGGCTGATCTCAGACTCCTGAGCTCAAGCCATCCACCTGCCTCACCTCCTGTAGTGCTGGGATTATAGGCGTGAGCCACTGCGCCCATCTTTTCTCTCTATTTTAAGATGACACAACTGAAGCTGAGATAGGTAACGTGACCCGCCTGAAGGCACACAGCTAGTTGATGGACGTGCCAGGAGTGGGACTGATTCCCGGGCCTCAGGTTTTCATCTCTGCCCTGTTCCACCCTTCCACGCTCAAGCCATCTTCACATGTTGTAGCAAAGCTTATGCTCCCAAGATGGCTAGAATAATAACTCTTGTCCCATTTGTTCTTTTAGTCTTGCCAATTCCCCATTGGGGGGTGGAGCCTAATTCTCCTTTCCTTAAAAGTGGGGGGGGGGGCTTGCTTTGTAGCCATGGCATTCCCTATTCCTCTCCCTCAAGGAAGAATTTACTGCAAGGAAAGTGTGCAGCGGCTGTCTGCAGCTGTCGGCACCAGCAGGGTGGGTGCCTTAGTGTTCAAGCCAAGGCCACACTCTTTCTGGATGGCCCAGCCAATGACCGAGCAGGGCCAGGCCGTTTCTGTCCAACATGGGACACCTCTACAGGGCAATCTTTGTTCCAGAGCATGAGGTCAGATTCGCAAGTCTCCGTATGATCCGTATTGCCATCTGCGGCTCCATCCTGCTTCCCTGTCCTTTCCCTAAATAGGAGTCAGCTCCACACTGCAGCCTGAAGGCTTTTCCTGCCTCATTCTGCTTCCACCTCCTATTCTCAGGAGTTTCTCCCAGTAAACTTCGTGTGCTCCCAACTCTTACTTCCCACCAGTCTCTTTAGGCACAGCTTCTGTGTGCCTGCGACCAGCAGAATCTGTGGGAGTGACGCTGTGTGACTTCTGAGGCTGTTATAAAAGGTGGTGCATCTTGCACACATTGGCTGAAATATTCTCTTTGAGGCCTTCAGCTGCCATGTAGGACACCAGCTCCCCTGAGGCTGCCATGCTGTGAGGAAGCCCAAAGTGGGCCACACAAAGAGACTGCATGGAGAAGCCCTGAGACCACATGAAAGGGGTCAGGGGACACAGAGAGCTGCCTGAGCAGCCCACATATGCTCCAATCCCTGCTATTCCAGTTCTAGCCATCACTAGACTGAAACCATATGAGCATCCCTGAGCCAGAGCCACGCAGCTGGACTGTTCCTGAATCCTTCACCCACTGTCACTAAGTCTGGGGCTGATTTGTTACGCAGCAATAGATAACTGGTGTACGAACCATGTGGACTGAGGTATGTGAGCCTCGGGCCTGTCATTTTTCATGATACTTAGCAACTTCGCCACCCTGTGAGAGTTCAGCACAGTGTGTAAATGCCAGGCTAGCTCACCCAAGTCGCAGATATAAACAGGGTCAAGCTGCCTGGAAATCCATGTGCAGCGATCTCAACAGCTTCTAATTAAATTGTGATGAGCATCCATTCTAAGCCACTCTCCAAATATTTGTTAATCAGAGAAACACTGGGCATTTCTGAGGCCTGGGATTAAAATTATGAGGCTATAAGACTCAAAATTACAAGATCCCGAATGTCCAATAAGCAGAAATGATTGTCATGAGGTATGAGCTCCTGGCCAATGTCTACAGAACTATAAAGGACAGTGGAGTTGTGCTGGCGCCACCTTAGGCCATCCCAGATGCTGACACAGGCTATGAGACTGATTCTGAGCTGAACAGAGTTGGATTTGAAGCTCATCATTTTTTAATTTTTTAATTTTTTTTTATTTTTTATTTTTTTATTAAATCATAACTGTATACATTGATATGATCATGGGGCTGAAGCTCATCTTTGTCCGTATAAATGTAACTTGCTTTGTAAAACTGTTGGCAGAGTCCAATAGACCTGAACATAAGCTTCCCTCAGGACCCAGCAGTCCCCTCCGCGGCATGTACCAAACAGATCTGTGTGTGTGGGGGCCAATAAAATGTACACAGGAAAATGCGGTATTAAAATCGTAATACTCAATATATACTGATAACGTTTGTTGTCTTGTGTACGGTATCTTGCATCTCTTGTAATTGCACAAGTCAAATATGACTATTACAATTTAAATACACTTTTTCTTTTCTAAAATTCTGTATACGTTTTTTGGCACCCTCTGTATGATCATCAAAAGTCATATACATACTAGAATGTTCATAGTAGGCCAAGATTTAAAAAAAAAAAAAGGTCTGGATACTATCCAAGGTCCATTGTATTAATACTAGTTTTATTTTGCGGTATAACAAATCTCCACAAAAGTAGAAGTTCAAAAAAACACACAGTTTTGGGCAGTGCCTGTGGCTCAAAGGAATAGGGCGCCAGCCCCCTATGCCAGAGGTGGCGGGTTCAAACCCAGTCCTGGCCAAAAACTGAAAAAAAAAAAACCTCACAGTTTCTGGGAGTCAGGAGTTTGGGCCTGGACTTTGCCTCAGAATCGCACAAAGGTGCAATCTAGGTGTGTCCTATTCCATTCAGGCAGGCGCACAAAACAACAGAAATTTACTCCCAGTTCTGGAAGCTTGATCAAGGAAGGGGCCAGCAGACTTGGTGTCTAATGAGAACCCATTTCCTGGTCTACAGGTGGCACCTTTTTGCTCTGTCCTCACGTGGGACTGTCCCAGGCTTCCTTTATGAAGGGAACTGATTCCCCCTTATCACCTCCCAAAGGCCGCACCTTCTGATGCTATCATCCCGGGAGTTAGGATTTCACCCTATGAATTTTGGGAGAATGTAAACATTCAGCCCACAGCAAGGTGTCTGCCAGGCAGAGCTCTCATTTCCAGGCTCAGCAGGGGTGGGGTCTGCTCCCATGTGCATATGGTTGTTGGCAGAATTCAGGTTCTTGGGGCTGTAAAACCGTGGGCCTTGGTGTCTTTCTGGATGTCATCAGAAGGCCCCCCCCAGTGCCACTCACTTTAGTAAAGACCACAAGGGAGAGAGTCCCCTTGCAAGATGGAGGTCACAGTCCTGTGCAGTGTAACCACAGAGGTGAATTCCAGTAGTCACTGTGTTCTGATGGTTAGAACCACACCACACACTCTGCCACTCTCAGGGAGATGGGCTCACATGGGGGCAAGAACACCAGGAGGTAGGGGTCTTGGGAGCCACCTTAAGTCTGTCCACCACATCCATCAACAGCAAAATGCAGAAAGACAGCATGGCGTGTCCACACATGGGAATACTCCACAGCGCCGAGAAGGAACAACCTCAATCTCACACAAGGACACGGATCAATCTCCAGACAGATTATGTGGGTGTGAAACGGAACTGTAAATAAGACCTCGGTTTCCCCAAATGAGATGGGCTCCCTGCAACTGACAGGGATGCCCACATTAAGATACCGGGAACCAAGCAGCAGCCACTGTGGGTGAGAGAAGGGCGGCTGGGGGCCTTCACTGCCAGATAAGGCTGCTTCAAGCAAACAAACATCCCCTCATTGCCTCTGAGCTAAGACGGTCCCAGTAACCAGAGCCCAGACACCATTGCTGGAAAACTTCTCCCAGCTTCCTGAAAGGGGCAGCTAACAGAGACCTCTGGTTTTGGGCTTAGCAACTACCCAACTGGGACTCCGTTATTAAACTCATCATGTTATAGTCACTTCTCTGTATACATGTTAAGCATTAATACAAAGTTTAAAAAGAATTGACTCAAGAAGAAGTAGAAAACTTGGTAGCCATAGAAGAAATTGAAATGGTAGTAAAAGAGCAATAACCACTCCCTGCTTACCTCCCTCTACCCCCACCAAAGGCACCTCGAACTGAGGGATGCTCTGCCAAATCTTCATGGGATGTATTTCTTCTCCTGCTTAATGCAAGGTGGTGGTGCTCCCAGGTACTTACAACACATACTCCAAACCATGGCCATTGTGGCCTTTGATTCTGGCCCCTTCTTGTCCTACAATCTCATCTTCTGCCCTCCTTACTCCAAGCCCCACCATACTGGGCATCTCTCTGTCCCTTTAGGGTTCCAGGCTTTTCCCACCTCTGGGCATTGCCAGGCGCTGTTCTTTCTGCCTGGAATATACAGTTTCTCTGTTCCATTGTGTACATGAAGCCTTGTCTCTCATTGGGGACCCATCCTTATCCAAAGAATCTCCCCACTCTCACTGCTCGTTACCCTTTTTTCTTTTTTTTCTGTCCAAGCCAAGCAGGCGTGTAACCCTAATCCAAGCAGTTACAGTCAGAGGGCCGGGCGACTAGGCAATTCCCTCTGAAGGCACTGGGAGCAGATGTAGCAACGGCTCCAAGGACAGCCCTAAAAACTCCCCATTTCACATGTCTTCACCTACCTTCACCTTTCACCAAGGTTTCTTTGGTGAAAGCAACACTGTTCTGTGTCTTCTCTTCTTAGGAGACAGGCAGGTGGCTGATCCCCGGGTCAGTAGCACAGGCTTCCAGCAACATGAACTCTCTGCGTTCTGCTCTCCCCAGGACCTGGCTTTGGAGATGGAAGGAAATGTTTTCACCATGGTACAGGAACTTTAGTCTGTGGCATGGATATCATTTCTGACAGATGCAGGGAAAAGAGAAACAGATCTGCCCTTGACCGAAAGTTTAATTTCACTCTAAGTTTTCCCCAAATGGAATGAGAAATAGCAAGAGTGAAAAGCAAAACAGCCACCCAACAGGGAACCTTCTCTTTCCCCTCACACCCTCTGTGTGCTCAACTGCCAAAGCACAGGGCTGCCCCAAACAAGGGGTTCATCAGCTCAGTCCAAAAACGTCGCTATTCAGCCACCAGAGAGATCTTTCTGAAACCCTAACGTACTATATCACTCTCCTGCTCAAAGCTTGTCAACCTTACTAAATGCAGAATATAAATGTCTGAAGACAATAACTCAGAAAATGCCATGAAAGCTATGTTAACCAGTTCGATGAAAAAATTTCGAATTGTATATAAAACCAGCACATTGTACCTCATGATTGCATTCATGTACACAGCTATGATTTAGTTAAAAAAAAAAAAAAAAAGCTTGTCAACCGTCTCTTTCACCAGCAGGGACTGGCAGTTAACAGTATTTTGAGTTTCAAGTAGTTGTGAGTTAGATCCCAAGTAACTTGGTACTGTTGCAAGTTAAAACATGGCTGTTTTCTGGGAATTTAAAAAATGTTTAAAATTGGAGTGGATTTCTAAAAGGTGTATATTAGGGTGTTTATGATGGCACGAACTGTAAACAGTTGAGGTGTTCATCAACTGTGGCTTGTGGTTTAGGATGGCACTCTTTGTACTTGTTCTGCTGAGTCGGTGGATTGCCTGAGCTCAGGCGCTCAAGACCAGTCTGAGCAAGAGTGAGATCCCCTGTCTCTAAAAATATATCTGGGTGTGGTAGCAGCCACCTGTAGTCCCAGCTATTCAGGAGGCTGAGGCAAGAGGATCACTTGATCCTAAGAGTTTGAGGTTCTGTGATCTATGAGGTGAGGGCACTCTACCAAGAGTGACAAAGTGAGACAAAAACTAAAAAGATACAATTTCTTGAGCTTAAAAAAAGAATCTATTCCTTTCCTGCTTAATCTTCTCAGAGGGGGGAGTTGGGTACCTGGGCTTCATTTCTTCACTACCCACGTCCCTTCATTTAGAATTCAATGGGATCCTCCCCAGATGTCCGCAGGCACCTGACTCACTGAACAGTCAGGGATGGCAGGGGGTTGAGAGGGCTTCAAATGTATATTTCAGCCCCATTCCAGACTCAGTCTAAATCTTAGGAGCTTTAGATGGGTTTGGGGTTCAAAAGTCTCCATTAAAAAAAAAAAACAATACAACAGCATCCCAGAAGATTCCTGCATATAAAGTTTAAGAACCACCCATTTTGATGCAAAATGTATTCCATATTTAATTTTTATAATACTTGTCCTTAATAAATATTTGTAGCAAAATCCACAAGTTCCAGCAGAGGGGGATGTTACTGCATGAAAGAGATAAAAAAAAGCTTTGGCAGGAAAGTGGGATCTGACAAGTCCCACGTTCCAGAGCAGGAAAATGAAGATAGTTCCTTCGAGAAGATGTCCGCCCATGAAAGGGCTTCTCCAGCCCCCACCCTCCTGGAGATCTCAGACGAGCAGCAAGGCACTTTGCAGAACAAATGCCTCGTTCATATGTTCATGTTCTGAGAATTTGGAAAAGTGTCAAAGCACAGGACTGTTAAAGATTTTTGTCTTTAAGGGGGTCTGGGGAAATTATTTTGACACCCGTCGCCTGACAAGTGTGCTTTTGGTTCTCGTTTGTTCACTTTTATCGTCATGCTCTTTTGAGGAAGCCGTGAATGAAGCTGCATGTTTCTTAATTCCCACTGGAAATGAAAAATTGTCGCAAATAGCATTTATTCCTGGACTCAGTCTGCTCTGACGATTCTGCATCTTTACAGACATGGCTTGCTCCCTAGGCCAAGAACTCCATGGACAGAAACTTTAACTGAGAACTGGAGTGTCTTTAGCGGCCTCCTTGTACACACAACTCAAATGTGACAGCCTCTAATCCTCATATCTACAAAGTCTGGAGTAGTGTCTCCATTTTAAAGAGACGGTAACATGGCTCGGCACCCGTTGCTCAGTGGTTACGGCACCAGCCACCTACACCAGGGCTGGCAGGTTCGAGCTAGCTGGGCTTGCTAATGACAACTACAATAAAAACAACACCACCACCAAACTGGGTGTTTTGGCAGGTGCCTGTAGTCCCAGCTACTTGGGAGGCTGAGGCAAGAGAATTGCTTAAGCTCAAAGAGTTTGAGGTTGCTGTGAGCTGTGATGATAGGGCACTCTACCGACAGCAACATAGTGAGACTCTGTCTCAAAATAGATAGATAAATAAATAAATAAATAAATAAATAAAAGAGAGAGAGAGAGGGTAACTTAGGATCAGAGGCCTTAGGAAATTTGCCCAGATCAAGATCACCACCTTGGTCTAGCGACTCAGTAGAAAGCAAAAGAAGCAATTGTCCCTGTCCCGTTACCTAAACAAGAGGGTTGTCACCTTTAGCCAAAGGATGGAAATATGACAGAAGAAATACCACAGGCATTAGCTGAAGATGACGTCCAGCAGCCTCTCAAGGTGCAGCCCCGGAGGTGAGCTGCTGGGGAGGGGATGCTCCCAGGCTGACCCTGGAGATCACAATGACTTTCTTCCTTGGGTCAGTTTTTTAGTTTCTGCCTAAGATCTTTGTGGCTGGCAGAATAATGGCCCCCTAAGGACGTCTATGTCCTAATCCCCAGAATCTGTGAATGTGATGGAGAAACGGACTCTGCAGACGTGATTGAGGTAAGGACCTTGAGATGGGTAGATTCTCCTGGACTATCTGGGTGGGCCCCATGTCTTCCTGGGAATCAGTAAAGGAGATGGGAGGAGAAGTGGAAGGTGGAGGGAAGCCCGGCCGTGAGCCTAGAAGCTGGGAGAAGACAAGGAAGTGAAGGAGGCTGCTCAGCGAGACATACTTTGGACTTCTGACCTTCAGAACTATAAAATTACAACTTTGTGTTGTTTTAAGCCACAAAGCTTACAATAAACAAGCCCCCAATATGGTCTCCAAGCATTTTTTTGATTGTACCAGACCCATCAATAAATATCATCACTTTATTCATGGTATCCTGTGTTTTACAAAAGCTTTAATTTTGCTGTAGTCAAATTCATTGTTTTTTTTGACATATGCTTTATATTGCAAAATGTTTTTTTTTTTCTTTGAGAATTTCTTCCTTTATCCTGGCTCCCAGAGAGATTTTTCTGTTTCTTCTATTAAATTTATAGTTTTATCTTTCACTTCTGACTCTTTAATTCACTGGAGGCTACTTTTCTGTAAGGTAGTATGTAGGAATCTTACCTTGGTGAGTTAGCTTCCCTAATATCATCTATTAAACAATCTATGCTTTATACATTAATTTATGGTGCTACCTTTATTTTATATTAAATTTTTACATACACACACGGGCATGAGCTCCCTATTTTATTCTATCATTACTTCTTGTGCAGTTTTTTCATGAGACAGTATTACCATTAAAAAAGTAAGCTACTATTGAGAATACTATTGTATTCCCTGGTACATCTTTTATTTAATGGCTCACTAAAAAGTGGTCTTCTGTGTATTTCTTTATGGAAACAAAATCTAGCAAATACCATTAGCTGTGACACTTTTTTTTTTTTTAAGGAAAAATATGCACTCTTACTTGGCTGTATAGAAAGCTTCCTACACACATAATTTCTTCTAATCCCAGTTTCTTCAAATATCGATGTTTTCTGTGCCTTTTCCAATGGCAACGCTAACAAAGAGATGCATTTTCCTATTTGCATTTTTCTATTATTTTATCCGTTTTTCAATGCAGCAGAAAGAACAAGCATTTCCCCAATGGCATACATATGTCTCTGCTTTTACTAAGAAATCTCAGAAGAGACTTTTGTATATTTATAATCGTATTCAGAATTTTTTCAAGTACCAGACTGAGGACTGCCTGATTTTACACGCTAGAGAAAAAGTGAGGCGCCTTTGTCTTCATATCCGGGATGTTTAATTTTTTCAAGGGCTTGACAATCATGACAGCTCTGACCCTCAGCTAATATCTCCCAGCTTGGTGTCAGGTAGACCGACAAATGCGTGAGGGAGAAGCAGGAGGTTTTGCACGCCCAGCTCCCGCTCCTCTGGCCTCTGTCCGTGCCGGCATTTGATTTGCTTGGCACCTAACACCAGCCCCAGGAGAGCCAGAGGTTGGGCACGTGACCCACCCCGGCCAATCAGCCTACTCCATCCTCTTGGCCCTGATTGGCTGGGGATGGGTACGTGACCCAGAGCAGGCCAATGAGACCCGCACTGCAATATTATTGGTTAGAAGATTATTAAACAGACACTCTTATTGCACAGGGTGTAAACGCCCCGAGAGAGCAAAGTCTGCGTAGAAACAGCCAACACCACAAAGGAAACTGGCAGCAAACAGCACCGGGTCCTCTGAGCCGCTCTTTCAGCCTTGCTGACCTCCATGATTGAAGCCAAAAAAAAAAAAAAAAAAATCTGTATTCACACACACACACGCACACACTCATGTACCCCCTTTTCTTTTCCTTTTTTTTTAGGTTTTTGGCCGGGGCTGGGTTTGAACCTTCCACCTCTGGCATGTGGGGCCGTGCCCTACTCCTTTGAGCCACAGGCGCCTTCATGGGTCTATGAGTTGTTTAATGGTCATTTCCAAACTAGAGAGAAATCTGGGAACTAGATGCCTCTGGTGATCTGTGGGTCCTCAAGGCTGTTTTCCTGTTTATAAGGCTCTTGGCTAAAGGCACAGGCAGGGTATGGAAAGGCCTTTCCTCACAGTCTCTCAAAGCTAGAGCTGATGGGCGAAAACAAGGAACCTGTGCTGACAGGTGACAGGTGACAGCCACCTCCCGAACTATGTTAATTAAATGTATTAATATAACGTTGCAGTGAGAGTTCTTGTCTCTTCTTCTGTCCCAGATGGTCTGGGAAAAGGGAAGATTTGCCAACTCAGCCACCTTCTGCATATCTAATTACCTGGAAAAGTTTGTAGAAAACACCGAGACAGGCATTCCAAGAGAAACACAGAACCCCAGACTTGGAAAGATCTCAAGCCATCCTGATCTGCACCCTCATCATAAGATGTGTGTCATCATAACAGAAATCCCAACGCTCAGATAAATTTGCACCGCAAAACTCTTTAGGAAAAGAGCTGAAAGTTTTTAAAAAACACTAAACATTTACCTACTCTACAATGAAACACCTCCATTCTTCGATATTTACCCAAGAGAAACAAAAGCATGTTTCTACAAACGTGTATATAGAAATGTTCTCTATTGCTTTGTTGATAATCATCCAAAGTGGAAACAACCCACATGTCTATCAACCGGAAAAGGATTTTTTAAAAAGTGATATATTCGGGCAGCGCCTGTGGCTCAGTGAGTAGGGCGCCGGCCCCATATACTGAGGGCGGCGGGTTCAAACCCAGCCCCGGCCAAACTGCAACAAAAAAATAGCCGGGCGTTGTGGCGGGTGCCTGTAGTCCCAGCTGCTCGGAAGGCTAAGGCAAGAGAATCGCTTAAGCCCATGAGTTGGAGGTTGCTGTGAGCCGTGTGACGCCACGGCACTCTACCGAGGGCCATAAAGTGAGACTCTGTCTCTACAAATAAATAAATAAATAAATTAATTAAAAAAAAAAAAAGTGATATATTCAGACAATAGACGACTCGCACCATTCAGCAATGAAATCAGCTGCTGACATGTGCAAGAACATGGATGAATCTCACAGACATGCTGCTGAGAGGGGCTGAGTCCCCAAAGTACATGGTCTGCGATTTCAGTTATACAGAGTCCCAGACAAACAGAACTGATCCAGGGTGAGAAAAACTCACCATATGTGGAACCACCCTACATACTGATGAAGGGGTGCAAGGCGAGAACTAGGGTAAGGTAAGGTAACCAAGAAGCAGACTTAGGTAAAATAATGATCAGCCACATGTCCCCTGTTTGCTTGACAATAATCACTGTTCCCTCTGCTTCTTTCCCCTGGAGTCACACATAGTTGTCCTTACAGAACATCACCTGTTTGGAACCTGCAGGTAGTTTGTGAGATATCTTCCAGGCCTTTCATTTCAGTGATGGATCCACCCAGACTAAGGAACTCACTCAACTGGTCAGGCGACCCCTGTGCAAGTCCTGCATTCCAGGGGATTGGCTGATGCACCCAGGCAGCGGCTGAGACCATGGGACTGCTGGCTCCATCCCAAACCCAGCCAATCAGCAGACCCCGATTACCTAAAACCCTTGGCTGTCAAATGGTCTTTAAAAACCCTGTCTCCCCAGTTTTTGGGGAGGTGGATTTGAGAAATTCCTCCTGTCTTCCCACGTACCACTATGCAGAATAAACTCTTACTTTGCTGTACACCCTGATGTCTCTGGGTATTGACTTTCCCTTGAGTAGCAGGAAGATGAACCTGGTTGGTTGGTAACACACGCATCTATGGAGCTCTAGATCTGTGGTGATTGTCTAGCTAATGCTGGAATCCTGGTGGGGAGGCAGCCACCGCCAGAGAGGGCCTAGCATGCTCTGATGTGTCCCTTCCACCTTGGCCTCAGTCACCCTGATACCTCCACTGGCCAGACCAGCTTACACGAGAGGCTGGGAAATCTGCTCAGAGTCACAGTGACCAAGTCAAGAGGCAAACCTGGGTCTGCCTTGGTCCTAAGCTGGGGTTGCCAGATTTAGCGAATGAAAATGCGGGATGTGTTCTGCAACCACTGCAGTCTGCAAAGAAGATGTGCAGTTATTTGAATTTCAGAGAAGTACCCAATGATTTTTTTTGGATAAATATGTCTCCTGCACATAGGGGTGGTGAGCCTGCAGTCTTGGGTCCACGTGAGGCCTTCTGGATTGTTGAATGCAGCCTTTTGGCTGGATTCAAATTTTACAGAACAAATCCTTTGAGTAAAGGGCTTTATCCTTTAAAGTTGGATGAGTTATCTGCATTTTATCTGACAACCCCAGAGAGCTCTTGCTGTCTCTGTCCCTTGGTGCCCACCAACTCTTCCAGCAAGAGACTGAGCAGTGCAGGCCACCATGTCACTGAGGGCCTCATTGTATATTCATAAATTGCCATTCTGGTTTGCATTCTTGCAGTGGTCAGAATCCTCTTGGTCACAGGTGACAGAAATACAACGTGACTTAGGCAAGAATGGCAGCTTATTAGCTGACGTCATCAAACTTCAGGAAGGACAGCACCAGGGGCTGGAGGCGGGGATTCTTGCTCTTCGCCTCTCTGAGTCAGCTTTGCTCAGGAGCTGGATCCTAGTTCCCAAGCTCCCGTTTTTCCCTGAGTCAGGGAGAGGCATCTTCTTTGAGAACAATCCAGGGAAAGCCCACCTCAGGTCACAAGACCTCTGCATTATACCCGGTGGCCTCCCCCAAGGATGAAGTGTCCACCTCACAGCAGAGTCAGCACCACCTGGAAACTTGTCTGGCCACGTGGGTGTCTCAGAAGTACTGAATTATTAATAGAATCTGGGAAACAAGCCTTCCAGGTGATTCTGGAATCAGAATCCACCCACAGGCAGAGAAGTGCTGTCCTGTCTGGGCGGAAGCTTCTATTCTAGAGGAAGGAAGGGTTCTGGGCAAAAAATAGTAATATGAAATATGACACCATCAGCACCCAGCTGCTCTGAACCTCTGACAGTAGATGAGTCCTTGCCAAGCTCCTGCCTTCCCTTCTTTTTTGTGAGACAGAGTCTCATTCTGTTGCCCTGGGTAGAGTGGGCTCAAGTGATCCTCTTGTCTCAGCCTTCAAGTAGCTGGGACTATAGGCACCCACCACTGTGCCCAGCTAGTTTTTTTCTATTTTTAGTAGAGGTGGGGGTCTCCCTCTTGCTCAGGCTGGTCTCAAACGCCTGAGCTCAGGCGATCCACTTGCCTCAGCCTCCCACAGTGCTGGGATTACAGGCGTGAGCCACCCTCTGCCTGGCCTTAACAAGTTTTGATAGAGTTGCATCTCAGAGCTTACAGGTTCAGACCATGGGGCCCCTGACTTCACCAGGAAGGTGCCAGGGTGGGGTTCCTCGCTGGCCCGCCTTCTCAGGGGTGTTCCCAACTAGGCAGTTTTCAATCCCCGCCCCCCCAATCCAGCAGCCCTTCCTCTGCAATCAGCCATGAGCCACCCATCATCAGTATCCAAGCAGGGCAATTAAGTGATAAAAAGAAGGTTGCCGGTTTCATTTGTCCCTTTAACAGGAGCTTTTTACATTTTGCAAAACTAAATAATCATATTAATATGCCTAACACAATCACCACTTCTTCACATGCCTGCCTTGTTTCACTGAAGACATTAAGGCAGACATTTCAAACTGTATCTGCACATCTCCAACATTAACGAATTATTAGACACTAATTGTTCTGGGGTCTAGCCACCTCTCTACACAGGCAAGGCTTTCCATTTGCAGAATTTAAAACATACCAGAGCAATTTGTGTTCCTTAATAGCAACAAATTTGTTAGCTCGACTCGAAACTCGGAAAACCTGGGAAGCTATTATGTAAATAGAGATAATGTTGTTCCAATGATGGTAATTAATGCGAAGATCTTCAAAATGGCATCCTCTTTGTGATTTGGTCTGAAACAGGGAGCATTTCGCAGCCTGTGTGTGGCATCAAGAGTCCCCTGAGTCTGGAGAAGAACTTTAGCTTCCACAGAAGGAATAAGAAACGGAGGATGAAGACCGGCTCCTCTTCCTCTGAAGCCCCAAAGCTGACCCTGGCAGTGGCCACGGCAGCTGGCTGGCTGCCTTCCTGTCCCTCACTGCCTCTGAAATGGTCAGTTCTATTTCAAAACAGAGAGCTGTGTCTGATGTCAAGTCATCTAATTTTTTATTTTTTGAGACAGAGTCTATGTCACCCTGCACAGAGTGCTGTGGCGTCACAGCTCACAGCAATCTCAAACTCTTGGGCTTAAGCAATTCTCTTGCCTCAGCCTCCCAAGTAGCTGGGACTACAGGGGCCCACCACAATGCCCAGCTATTTTTTGGTTGTAGTTGTCACTGTTGTTTAGTAGGTCTGGGCCGGGCTCGAACCCGCCAGTCTCGGTGCATGTGGCCAGCACTCTACTCACTGAACTATGGGCGCGGAACCCATCTAATTTGTTTTAAAAGCAGTGTCATTAAGAGCTGTCTCCAATCTCGATCATGCATGGATTGTGCGTTTCAGGTAATGCTGGGCATTAAGATTCTGTTTGCTGATGCAGGAAGGGCCTCCTGATCAGCTGATCCGTTCTTTGTGAGGCCCAAAGAAAAGAGATGATGAATGCAACTAATGAACCTAGGTTATGGGCAGGGAACCCGGGGCCTGGATTGCTGTCCCTCCCCTCTTTATCTCCTGACCACAGATCAATGACAACATCTCTTGAGTTGTATTGAGTTTTAGTCACTGTGCCAGGTGCTGAAAGGATAGAGTGATGGTGAAGATGTGGCCTTCAAGAAGCTTCCAATGCAATGTGGGGATCAGACCTGACAATACCTGACCTGACCTAATTTTATTAGGAAAATAAAATGGAGAACAAAAACAGAGTGATCTGTCTTAAATACCTTGTCCCACTTGCCACATAGCCTTTCTACCCGCTGTTTCCTGCACCTGACTCATCTGCCTCCCTTCACCTCCTCAACACCTGTTCATCCCTCCCTGCCCCCCACCTTTCCCAAAGACGCCTTCCCCAGCCACCTGGAGGAGTCAGGTGCTCTTACGATTTCTCATTACACACTCAGTTTCTTGTCCTTAGAATGTCTCTGCTGTATTTTTATTGCTAACCTTTGTACTCATCCACATTGAAATATAAATGAGTATATTCTGTGTATATTAAAACTGTGCTTACAGGCTGGGTGCGGTGGCTCATGCCTATAATCCTAGCACTCTGAGAGGCTGAGGTAGACCAGTTGCCTGAGCTCAGGAGTTCGAGAGCAGCCTGAGTAAGAGTGAGACCCTATCTGTAAAAGTAACTGGGCATTGTGGCAGGCACCTATAGTCCCTACTACTTGGGAGGCTGAGGCAAGAGAATCATTGACACCATAGCACTCTACCCAGAGAATCAGGACACCATAGCACTCTATCCAGGGTGACAGAGTGAGACTGTCTCCAAAAAAATTTAAAAAAAAGAAAGAAAGAAAAAAGAAAAAAAACCCTGTGCTTGTAGGCACACAGCAGCATCCATCTTTATGAATGCCTAATGAAATAACAGAAGATCTTGGGACAGGGGCAACTTGGTGTTGCCCCTGTTGTTTCATGCAGGCAGCGTATCTAACATCCCTCTGAAGGCCACTGCCCATTCCAGGCATTATGAGAACCAGAAAACTCCCCATGAGCTTCCAAAGTTCCCCCCACCAGGGGGGCGGGTGGGTAGCAATTTCTCCATTCAAGAACCACCACTCCGGAAATCCAATAGAATCGCCTACATCCAAACCTATTACCCTGATGGGTGCACAGCACAGGTGGAGATGGAGGGTGGCCGTGGCAGCACCACGCCGTCATCCTTCATTCATTCAACACGTTTCCGTGTGCATACTTGTGTAGGCTGGGTCCTGGGGACCCAGGGTGAGCCTAACCTGACAAGGTCCCTGCTTTCACAGAGCTTTTAGTGTACGATGATAACACAGGCTAGAGTGGGTGTCTTGGACATTCAGATAAATGGAACCTTTGCACCATTACGGATCAGAATGTGCAGGAAGGAGAAGTTAAGGAACTTTGCAGGACTTCTCCAAAGTTGCACATCTTGGCTGAGTGTTAGTGTGTTGCATAGGAGATATTCTTTTTTTTTTTTAATTTTACTTTTTATTTTTTCTAGATCGTATCACTTGGCTCCTACATAGAAGATATTCTTGGCTAGGCGTGGTGGCTCATGCCTGTGATGACAGCACTCTGGGAGCCTGAGGCAGGTGAATTGCTTGAGCTCAGGCGCTTGAGACCAGCTTGAGCAAGAGCAAGACTTCATCTCTACTAAAAATAAAAAAAACTAGTCAGGTGTCATGGTGGGCACCTATAGTCCCAGCTACCTGGGAGACTGAGGCAAGAGGATTGCTTGAACCCAAGAGTTTGAGGTTGCTGTGAGTTATGACATCATGGCACTCTACCCAGGGTGACAGAGTGAGACGTTCTCTCTCTCTCAAAAAGAAAAGAAAAGAAAAGATAAGAAAAAGATATTCTCGACTATTCATTTTCACAGGTAAAATCATCAGTCTGACCATCTCGGTTGAAATGAAAAAGACACCTTTATCAGACATGGAGGTGAGATAGAACAAAAGAGATGGCTCTTACTCTGGATGACAGAATAAAGATTTGACAAACTTCAGCAGGTGGAAAGGATATTTGGAGACCAACAGGAATAAATCAAATGACGGCGAGTGCTGTATCCCCCCAGGCCCCATAAATCCAGTGTGAGGGACACCTAGCTTAGGAGAAGTTCATATGAAACATGTGGGATTTGGGGCCTATCCAGACATGTATGGGGATGGGGACCACTAAGTAAATGCCGCCAGTGGCCAGAAGGGCCCAGCGGCAGGGAGGGCGTGGTCCTGGGGTGGGGAGTTAATCTCTACTTGTTACGCTTGACCTGCACCTGCACTTCACACTGTCACTGAGCCCCCGCACTGTCCCTGTGGTTTACGAGTGTCTCATTGCCATCATGGAAGCACAGGGCTTCAAGAACCTGACGTGAGGCTCAGTAGGAAGGGTGCAGCCTTTCCACTTGGGTGTCCTTCTGAATCTCAGTCCTGCCACCCTTCAGCTGGTGTCGGCCCAGTCAGTCCAGCTTTCTGAGTCTCGGTCTCATCACCTTTGAGATGGAAACAGCAGTGTGGATTGCGAGGGCTGACCGGGCGCTGTATCCTCAGCACAGGGCTGGCCCGCAGGCGCAGAGGGCCCTTCCCTCCAGTTTCTAAGAGCGGGTGTGATTCTGTCTCCTCTTTCTTTTTCATGGCTTGATGAACACTTAAGACGTGACCCAGAGTGACTGCAAGGGTTTTGTTACCGGTCCCAGTTAGATATTACAGAAGCTGCCTACATCTCGGTGCCCACGCCTCAGGGAAGCGAAAGCTGGAATTGTCTGGCCATGGTGCTAAGGAACACAGCCATCATTCTCCTAAAGCCTCCAGGTCAGCTTTTCAGTCTGCTGAACAGCATTTGCCTATCAATAATTGGCTGCTTATTGATTTCCTCAACCTGAGTCATGCAGCTAATGGCTCCATTTTTCCAAGCCAGAGCTAAATGAAGAGGCCACGAGATGTTGAAAGATGGCTATTTGGTGTATCATTTGGGAGCATGTTAATCCCAAGCACGAATGACCTATCCAGAGTTGGGGTGTCTCTGGCTTTTAAGAATGGAATTGAGTATTGATTTCTATACCATTCTCTTACCGTTTAATTAAACAAACCACAGTCCCTGGCATGCTGTGGCCATCCAGTCTCATACTCATTAACGAGCTAAATGGAAGATCTATAAGCTACCCCCACATGCACCTGTCACAGCTCTGTGAGCACGGGAGCAGTAGCTTCTTGACAATTCCGGGTGGAATTTACAGCTGGCGTCCACTTCTTGTATAAGACGGACCCTGTTCAAATCCTAAGTAAATAACCCTTGTTCCATATCATCAGGCAAGGGGAGTATTTGCAAATATTGAATGTTCAATAAATATTTGTTATGTGAAGCTAAATACTTGAAGGGAGTGTTCTCTGGTATTTTAATTCTGTTGCCACTGGAAGAGGAGATAGCTTGCCCTTTAAAACTGACACTGGCCTATCTCTCCCAGCACTGGTGCAATATCTCAAAGTGGGTCTCTTTCTGGAGGTCTTGACTGCTCAGAATGAATGGGATTCTTAGCAGTGTGCACTGTGTTCTAAGTTATTTGGCACAGGGTTCCAGACTGCCTTGTCTACCACGTACCTAATCCATTTGATCAAAGCTGTCACCCTGTAGGCAGCAAGGACTCTATCTGTGACACTGGAGTATTCTTCATGGATGTGGCTGCTCAGCTTGGCCTCACGAGGCAGGACCCGCCTGGCATGAGGGCTGGGCGTGGGAGGGGACTGTACCCTGCCTCCCGGGAGGGCCGCCAGGAGCTGAGTGAGCTGAGAGTGCTCTGTGGGATCCTCACTGTCCACGCCCGGGGCTCACGATGGTAGTATTTCCAAAGGATTATTTTAGTCTCCCAGGGAGGTTTGGGGCAGATTCCATTTTCTTCATCTTGTTACATTTCTGACCGCGTGTTTGCTCCCCTTGTCATTAAGGGTCCAGCCCAGCTCTGTATAACAACTGGGATCTAAGGGAAGTGGGCAGAGGTGATGGGGAGGAAGGTGAGAAGTGTGTGTGTGTGTTTGTGCAGCTCAAAGGTGGCAAGGACAGAGCAATGGGAGGCCGTACCCGGGTAGGTGGCAGCATCTGCACATGGCTCTCTGCAGCCTTCCCAAGGTGCCACCGTGGGTGGTGTCTATGCCCCTCCGTGCTGATCTCCGGCCTCCCCACGGGATTTGCTTTGGCCTCTGCAATGTGAGCAGACATAATGCAGGCCACATGGGACTGGAGGCTTTACAATGCTGTCCTGGTTGGCTTGACCGCCCATGCGCTCATTCCTTGCCTTGGGACAAGCATATTCCAGGAAGCCATTGGACCTTCAGGAATCGTAAACCCACCCAGCAGACCAGAGACCCGCTCACAGCCAGCACAGAGCTGAGCCTGATGGATGAATGGGAACGAAAGACGTGTGAGCCCAGGAACCCGGTGGGACTGTTTATCACACAGCATCAATGCAGCAAGCCCTGACTGACACAGTGCCTGTGTCCAGCACAGGGGAACAAGGTACAACTGGTAGAGAAGGGAATGAGAACAGGGATCTGAGTTCATGACCCAAACTCTGAGCCACGTGCTTCGTCTGAGATGGTAGCTTCTTGTTAAATGCTGTCAGAACCCCCTCCGACTGCTTTCCCTAACAGATAAATACATCTCTGTGACCTTGTCACAGGTGCTCAAGGAGCCCTAGGCCAGGACAATGGCAGCACTGCTTGTAAAGGGGAACAGTGGATACCAGGTGAACATCCATCATTGGGAGAAAGGAGAGAATCTATGAGGGTGTATTAACAGTCTGTGAAAGAGCTGCAAGAACAGGACAATAACTCCATATACACACACCCTTTCCTGAGTCCCTGACCTGGGCCACACATGTTAACAAAGGATGTCATCCTTCAGGGTTCTCTCCAGAAGCCTTCTCTGACCTCTGAGCTATAGTAAGTTGCAGGCATCCTGATATTCACTCTTCACTATTTTCAACGTGTCCCCTAAGTTCAAGGACATCCTCTTCTAAAATCTTAACACAGTGATCATATTCAGGAAGCTTAATACTGATCCAATACTTATCTAAATAACAGTATACAACCTTTTTTTTTTAGACCGAGTCTCACTCTGTCGTCCGGGGTAGAGTGCCATGGTGTCATCATAGCTCACAGCAACCTCAAACTCTTGGGCTCAAGTGATCCTCTTGTCTCGGCCTCCCGAGTAGCTGGGACTACAGGCACCTGCCACAAGGCCTGGCTAGTTTTTCTATTTTTAGTAGAGATGCTCAGACTGGTCTCGAATTCCTGAGCTCAAGCAATCCACCTGCCTCGGCCTCCCAGAGGGCTTGGCATGAGCCACCATGCCCCGCCGTAAACTTTCTTTTTTAAATGATACACTGGTCCTCCAAAGTTGGTGAGATCACAGAACCTTATCCCACACTGATGGGGGGATTTTTAAATATATATTTCTCTCAAGGTCAAATTTGGAAACCTTTATCAAAGCTTTTCAGTCATTTAGTATCTATGAACTTATTTTAATAAAATAATTATAGTTATTTTAATATAATAATTATATGTGTTCAGAAGCTTTCAGAATGTTCATTACCTGTTGCTTATAAAACTGAGTTCAGCCTAACTGTCAAATGAAGGGGAATCATTTAAATAAATTATGGCCCATTCACACTCTAAGGAGCTTTGTGCCTTTATGTGGCAATAGAAACATGTCTACTGATATAAAAAGTGTTCATAATTTATTGTTCAGTGGAAAAGCAGTTTAAATGCAAACCTGTATGTACAGTGAAGTCTGTTTTGGTAAGAACCAAAAAGTACATGTATACAAAGGAAAAACATTTAGAATAGAATACCCCTAAACTTTAATGGTGGTTTCCTTTGAGAAGAAGGTATGAATGATTTTCTTTTCTTCTTAAAAATATTTTCTAATATCTCTATAATTGTATAGAAATCACATTATTAAAAAATGGAAATAAATGTTGGGTGAGGTGGCTCATGCCTATAATCCCAGCGCTCTGGGAGGCTAAGACGGGTGGATTGCTTGGGCTCAGGAGTTCAAGACCAGCCTGAACAAGAGTGAGACCTCGTCTCTAGAATAGCCGGGCATTGTGGTGGGCGCCTGTAGTCCCAGCTACTTGGGAGGCTGAGGCAAGAGAATCACTTAAGCCCAAGAGTTTGAAGTTGCTGTGGATCACTTGAGGATGCTGTAAGCTATGACTCCATATCACTCTACCAAGGGCAACATAGTAAAACTCTATCTCAAAAAAAAAAAAAAAAGAAAAAGGAAATACATTATGATTTCTTCTGGGGAGCTGAATTGGATAGGTATGGGTGGAATACTTCTTTTTAACATACTTTTAAAGAAAGTGGTTAAAAAGATTGTTTTTCCGTTTTTTTGGAATCCCTCAGTCCTTTTCAAGATTATAAAAGGATCCGGTTGTACAGTAGACAGTGTAAATTCTGCCAGGAGAATATACCAGACTAAAAATTAAAATACTGACGTGCAATCCCAGGGCACTCGCCTCGCTGAGGGTATCGGCCTTTGTTCTGTTCTAAGTCCAACAAAAAGTGAAGTCGTTTGCTTAGCAGAGTATTCATTATACAATAAGTTGGATATAGCAGCTGAAAATACTCATGCAAATATCTTCATTAGTAAAATCATGCAATTAACCTGAAATATGTGCTAAATGAAGCAGTCAAATTGTTGCATATTTTCCCAGCTCTTAATTATAATTTTGGTAATCAATTTTTCTCCTGATTACCAAATAGAAAAATGAAAAACCTCTTCAGCATATGCATGATCTCGGGATAAGCTGGAACGTGAGATAAAACCCCGAATCGTTGCAGCAAAGAAGCCATTAACCTTTCCTGTGTTTTTGCTCATTGCTGGCATTTCCTGCTAATGCTTATTGCCGAAGAAGATTGGATTTTAACAAGAGCTTTTTGGATCAAGTCAGCCCTTCTTGAACTATGAGTTTTGCAAGTGCCGCCATCATTAAAGGTTACCAGCCCTCCTTCCATTCTCATCTTCCCTGCTTTTATTTCTTAACTGGCTTTTGACTACAGTGTAAAAATTTTCCTTAAGTAAAAACTGACAACCAAGCGCATAACCTCAGCCATTTAGATGACCCCAAATTCCCCATACCATGTTAATAAAAAGTCGGTGGTGGTGGGTGGGGTGAGTGGGCAGAGAGTCCCAACAGACACATCTACATTTTTCAGACTCTTGGGTCCTAATTTACTAAGCATTTGAAGGCGGGAAGGACCACACCACAGCATTTTACAAGGCCCACTAGGTGGCGCTGATGAACCAAGGGGAGGAACTCAATTTCTCTATCTGTAAAATGGGGTAAAGAATGCGAGGACTGAGATAAGAAAAGTGTCTAGCATGTATAAAGAAGAAAATATATCTGCCAATATTTAGGTGGACACATTTTAACTTTCTCCTTTTAACACCCTCAGCTTAAAGCAGCCTGCCTCCTAAGGCTGAATCAGAAATTGATTACCGTTGTGACAGGACAGAGCCTATACTTGATCTCTCTCTAGGAAGATGCTTGTATTGACCACTTGACCTCAGAGTTCATCTCAAGGTGTAGAAATGCTTAGTGTTCAGTCAAGAGAGTACAGCTGGGAAGAACACATACATCCCCTGTTTTCCCGAAAATAAGACATCCTCCGAAAATAAGACCTACTTACAGGAAAGATAAGATGTCCCCTGAAAATAAGACCTAGCACATCTTTGGGAGCACACCTTAAAATAAGACACTGTCTTATTTTCGGGGAAACAGGGTAGTAGATAGAGAATACTGTCAGGAAGGCAGGGCCCAGGAGTGTAGGTTGTGCACTGCACAGGAACCCATCTAATAGGCTCCTTCCATTATGGCACAGATAGTAGATTATCTTGACAGTTCTCTAGATACAAAAGAAGTATATTACAGCATTTCTCTCCCCTCTAGATAGAAGTAAAGTATCCTGAGGAAGGGGGCACCTCTTTCCAAATTGCACAGAGGCAAAGGCCTGAACAAGAGCAAAAATGTTTTTCAGGCTATCTCTTTACCCTCTTCACCCTTTTGGGGAACTAAAACCTGCATCCCTGTCTTAGCCAGTAACCAGAGAGGCAGGGGATTGTTCATTGTTTTTTTGTACCATAGGAGATGGCGCAATGGAATTGTTGGTCATGAGATTGTCTTCCCAGCGATGGGACTGATTAGGACCATTAACTATAGTTAAACGGAAATAGCCCCCATCTCTAAAAATAGTCAGGTGTTGTGGAGGGCTCCTGTAGTCCCAGCTACTCAGGAGGTTGAGGCAAGAGAATTGCTTGAGCCCAAGAATTTGAGGTTGCTGTGAGCTGTGATGCTGGGGTGACAAGTAAGACTCTGTCTCAAAAAAAAAAAAAAGAGAGAAGGTGAATCTTTATGATAGGTCTCTAACATGCAGCATCTCAAAATTTGTACTTTCTCATGATTCAAAGAAATAAAATTATGAGCCGACCAGAGAGAATACTTGAAGTGAGAGATCCCTTAAGTCCCCTTACCTGGCCTGTGCTAGCTCCTCAGCTAGCCCTCTGCTCACTCTCCAGTCCCCTGAGAAAGTGACTCCCTAAAGTTCTCTCATCTCCCTCTCCCTCTGGGTGATGTCATCCGAGGAGGCTCTAACCATCCCCTGTATGCTAATGTTCCAAAAACATTACCTTTGCTGTATGCTTTCAAAGTCAGGAGTTCTGAAGTAGTGGTCAGACTTAGAGGAAAATAGGGAAAGGCTTTTAGTTGCTTGATTGTAAAAAAATTAATTACTTTATAGTATCCACAAAATGATATATATTAAAAAAATTGAACAACATACAAAAGTGCAAAGAATAATAATGCCATAGGAAAGATACCCTCAACCTCCTACACCCCAGAAAGAGCCATTATTATCAATATTTGGTCTCTGCTATGTATAAGACAAATAAAAAGACGTATGTTGGAAATGGGGAATTTAAAAATTTTTTTTGAAACAGAGTCTTGCTTTGTCACCCTTGGTAGAGTGTCATGGCATCACAGTTCACAGCAAACTCAAGCCCTTGGGCCCAAGTGATTCTCTTGCCCCAGCCTCTGGAGTAGCTGGGACTACAGGCACCTGCCACAATGCCCGGCTATTTTTAGAAATGGGGTCTTGCTCTTGCTCTGGCTGGTCTGGAACTCATGAGCTCAGGCGATCCACCTGCCTTGAGCTCCCACAGTGCTGGGATTACAGGTGTGAGCCACTACGCCTAGCTGGGGAATTTTATTGTACATGCTATTTTCAAAGAGAAAGCATTTGATTTTACTTAGATCTAACAGTGAAAGAAGGGAAATTAAAGAAAGCACTGACCTTTGGATAAACAGAGACACACAGAGAGAGACAGGGGGACACATGAACACATACACACAAACTCAAACTCTGTCCTTTTTAAATTAAAAAAAAAATATAGAAATCATAGAGGCCTTTTTGGCCAGGGCTAGGTTTGAACCCGCCACCTCTGGCATATGGGACCGGCGCCTTACTCATAGAGGCCAAAACCATTAACTTTTTAAACATGAAACTCCACATTTTAACTTTGGATGGTATTTATTGACTTTCTGGCATGAAAAATGAGAAAATTGGCCCATTTATTTTTTTCTTCCTACTCCCTTTCCTATCAGCCCCAGGAAAGCATTTTTAAAAAGGAAAACTTGGTTTTAGGGTGGTTGATTAGCAAATTTTATGCCATATAAATCCTCAGAACTTAACTATTGCTGAATTTAAAATATTGAAAATCTGTGAGTAAAGCAAATGAGATAATTACAATTGTGACACTTCAATTAATTAATCTGTTTTGTCTTCTCGACTCTGAAATCTGAGAAGACGCAAACACCATTCACGGGCTTTGAAGATTCTCTGCCTCCTGGTTTTGCCTCAGGAATAAGAAGAGCTTAATGCAAGTGGAAAATTAAGATTACTGTTATACAAGATAAAGATAAACTAAATAATTCCACAGAGTTCAAATTATTGTCAGTGTTCCCACATGGCGTTTTTTTATCTGTGGTTGAGGGAAGTAGAAATACCAACCTTACTAATAACTAAGATAACGAGTTTGAATATAATTTCCTAAAACGTATTAATGGATGTTTTAGTTTTTAAAGCAGTCAGGGGACCTAGATCTAAAATTTGGACATTCTTTTACTAACCATAGAAAAGACGCAGGACAGTTGTTCTAATGAGATTAGATGATTATGGATGAGCACATTTCCCTTTCTAAGCACATAGGCTATGAAATCAGCAATTAAAAAGAGATCATCGTTGTTGTAACTTGATCCTCCTACCCTGTGGAATTAATCTCTCCAACAGAATCAGTGGGCTGCATTTTTTTCCTTCCCTCCTTCCTTCTTTCTCTCCCTCAGCCGCCTCCTTATTATGGACTCATTCATTCAGTGAACATTTAGTAAGCATCTCTTCCAGCCAGCCCTGTGGCCTGTATCCTCTAGGATACAATAGTAACTGTATCAGTTAGTCTGTGCTTGGTAACAAACCACCCCCATCTTTAGTATTTAAACTTATTGTGAAACAACAGTAAAATTACAGTAGTCACGATGCTGTGGGTTGTCTGTTTTAATGCCGCTGCTGGTCTGATCTAGGTTTGCACATGTGGCTGCATCTAGCCAGAGTGTCAACTGGGCTGGAGGTTTTACTATGTCTCACGCATGCATGTGGCCACTGATGCCAGGTGCTGGTGAAGTTGAGAACATCTCAATTGGAACGCCGAGGGGCATGCACCCCATCCTAGGATGATCACAGATTTTGAAAATAAAGTTTAATGTGTAAAACTCCATAAATAAAATTAGAAAGACAGATATGGAAAACGTTAGCAGTAAATATTAGTTCAGTCATTTATTCATTCAACTTTTTGTTTTTGAGACAGGATCTTGCTCTGTTGCCTGGGCTAGAGTGCAGTGGTGTGATCATACCTCATAGCAACCTCAAGCTTCTGGCTCCAGTGATCCTCCTGCCTCAGCCTCTCAAGTAGCTGGGACTATAGGCATGAGACATTATGCCTGGATAACTTTTTATTTTTGGTAGAGATGGGGTCTTGCTACTGTGCCTGGGCTCTTAACCAACTATTCAGCACCTACTAGATTCTACAGTTCCAGACCCTTTCCCAAACACCTGCCTAAATATATAGTCAAACAGAAAATTAGCTAGGCAAGCATCAGCCAACATGGGATTCATTTTTTTCATTTTTCTCTCTCTGATATATCTTGATAATCATCG
The DNA here is from genome assembly GCF_027406575.1 of Nycticebus coucang. Taxonomy (NCBI): domain Eukaryota; kingdom Metazoa; phylum Chordata; class Mammalia; order Primates; family Lorisidae; genus Nycticebus; species Nycticebus coucang. The sequence goes on along the minus strand of NC_069781.1, from coordinate 180,244,085 downwards.
TCAGTTTGATGTGTCTACTCCATTCTTTTGGAATGTATGTACACTATTGTTTATTTAAATGCTGATGAATTTTAGGTTGTTTATAGTTATATCTTATTGCAACTAATGCTACCAGGACCACCTTTGTGTCTTTGCACATGGGTAAGTCTTTCTTCAGTCTAATAACATTGTCACAACAAATGTAATGTGTATTCTAAACATTTTAACAGCTTTTGCTGTGATGCCTTCCAATAAGGCTGAGTGAATTTGCATCTTATCACCATTGAGACTATCCACCCCTTTGCCAATACTAGGTATTGTCAATCATTAAAATTTTTAAAAATCTGAAGGGCAAAAAGAAAACACAAACCAATAACACAGCAAAATTCCTGATCTATCATTACTGAGCTTTTACATTTGAATTGTCTTAATTTCCAGTATGGTACTTACAAGTCTTAAAGTGACCACATTTATGAGACACCACCAGCTCCCATTTCAGGAGTCATTTGCTTTTGGAAATTGCCTGTTTTGTTTTTTTTTTTAAAGTTTGTGGATAAATTGAGGGTTAAAATGGCTCTGAATGAAGTTTAAGGTTTATAGCAAAATGTAAGACCCCAAGGGATATCAAAGTAATAGCTCGGAGCAGTGTCAAAGAGCTTACACAGCTCCCTTCAGAATAAGAGCATATGTGCGCAGGGAGGCCATGATTGTCTAGGGTTTACTCATGATAGAATTCCTTTTGGGGTAATAATCTAAATAAGCAGCCACCTTTCCTTCTGAGCAGAATGAATGTGATAATGTTCTACACAAGATAGGATGGTAATATCCATGTAGATAAATGGAGGATTTATCATTTCAGAAGTTGTTTGTGAAAAGAATGACTCAGCAGGATACACAGATGAGAAACCACATGAAATCCACCTGAGCTTTTGACTGAAGCTGGTTTAATAAAAGCCATTATGTTTTGCTTTATCCCTAGACATTTATATCTTAAATTTAATCACACTGAAGTCTTAAGTGGCATAATTTTATTGAACACGGAACTGATGACTACAATGTCTGTTTAGTTTTTTTCTTTAAAAATTACTTCAAATTGGGCTAAAATGATTCTATGTGCTCGGGACTGGAACAATTGGTGGAGTCATGGGTGAAGGTAGGCAGTCTCCCTCATAAATTAGGTTATTATTCTTCCTTCAGATGTTACGAATGGGGAATGCAGACCTCCTTCTCTGTAGGCTCACACCCATCGTGCTTTCTGAAGTGGTTTTGGGTGTGATTACTAGGAAATTCAATTTAGAAAAACAACCATGTAATACTTAACCCAGACCAAGATTTAATTTCTTGCACCAAGCTACCCAACCCATTAAAAAATCCTTTTGACTCTACCTCTCAAATATACATCAGATTCAGTCAGTCCTCCCCACGAGTGTCTTGCTAGCCCAAGGCACCCCGACAATCTGTCTGAGCAATGCAAGGCCTTCCTCTTGGTCTATGGGCGTCCACTATAGCTCTGAGGGGTGGCCATAGTTTGGTGCCAGTTCAGCAACCCACTCCTAAGTCCTGCTTGCTAAGAACATCCAAGAACTCAAGGGAAAGTGACCCTATCTCTGGCCCACGAGTAAATTGTGGTTGGTCTAAGCCAGTGAGGGTAGCGCCATTTTCTTAGGAGTGATTGGTTTGGAATAAGCAAATGAACTAAAGAGTCAGTTATAAAAGCCACAAATCTTAACATCTTCTTAGTCTCTTTTTTTTTGCTGTTTTTGGCCGGGGCTGGCTTTGAACCTGCCACCTCTGGCATATGGGGCCAGAGCCCTACCCCTTTAAGCCACAGGCACCGCCCTTAGAGTCTTTTTTTTTTTTTTTTAACCTTTTCTTGAGATAGGGTCTCACTCTATTGGCCAGGCTGGAGTGTAGAGGTATGATCATAGCTCACTTCAGCCTCAAGCTCCTGGGCTCAAGTGATCCTCCTGCCTCAGCCTCCTAAATAGCTAGGACTATAGGTGTGCACCACACTTGGCTAGTTTTTACATTTATATTTTGTAGAAATAAGGATCTTGCTATGTTGCCCAGGCTGTTTTCCAACTCCCAGCTTCTTGCTTTGGGATTACAGGCGTGAGCCATCATGCCTGGCTGGGGTTGTGAGTTAAGACATTACAGAGGGAAAGTGCTCTTCTCACTACATCATATCAAGGCATTTACATGAATAGGACATCACCGTTGATGTTGACCTTGGCTGAGGTCATGTTTGTCAGGTCTTTCAACTTTTTTTTTTTTTTTGCAGGTTTTGGCCGGGGCTGGGTTTGAACCCACCACCTCCGGCATAGGGGGCCGGTGCCCTACTCCTTTAATTTACTTTCCTGTCCCCTCTCTGGAGGAAGTCAGAGCACACAGCCCATACTTCAGCATAGAGAGTTATGCTACCCCCCAGCATGGTTTTCGGGAAGCTCTGGTGAGGCTGTCTGGGAGTCCATGAGCCAGGCTCACCTGTCAGAGGAGTCCTGCGTCCTCCAGGAGTGGGCCTGGCTCAGCATTCCTGCTGTGCTCAGTCACTGGCTAGGAGCAGCCCACAGCAGGTGTGGCCTTCGTGCAAATGTGGCAGTGGATTTCAGGAATCAGCAGCTGGGGCCACAGGGCAGTCACCCTCACTGCAGGTGGAGATCTGCAATGCACCAGGGTGTGGGGAGAAGTCAGGTGTAGCAATCCTGTCGGCAGGCCCAGCCGAGGTCCTATCCAACCACCACCATCAACAGACAGCCACATGAGAGAAGCTGGGTGGCTCCAGTCTCAGAGCAGGGACCTGCATTTCCTGCTTTGCTGTGCACAAATTTTCCATCAGAAGGACCAAGAAACATTAAACACATGGCCATTTTATGCTGCTTACTTTTCGGAATACTAGCCTTGCTTCCAGGAGACCCACCTGTCCTTCAGTGGACACTGCCTATTTTGCTTACTGGGCTGCTGTGGTGGCTTCTGGGATGCAAGCATCTTGCTGAAGATCCTACCCAGCTTGTGGTTTAGGCAGACACAGGAGCCCCTCACAGGTGTGGAAGCAAACTATCAACCACTCCGGCTCTTCTGACCCTGCAGCTCCGTCCTCCTTGGGCCATGGTGTTTCTTATCCTTGGAAAGGCGCCTTTCAAATCATTCTCACTCCTTTTTACAGTGCATTTCTTTGAAGGGATTGAGCCATTTCAGTAGAAAGGAGAGAAAGAGCCATTCAGGGTGCCCAGGGCAGGCCTTCCACTCACTTGGTTCCTTTGGAAATGTCTTCCCACCTGGTCGGGGATTTTGATCATCTTTTAGGCAACACAAATTGAAATAGTGCGACCAATTCTGATACAACAAAGCCTTTGATACAAAGGAGCTTCTGGCAAGGACGTTAGAGCTACTATTTTCTGCTTATATAAAGAAACTGAAGCATGATTTTAAGCAAACAAGATTTTCTGATCTCTAATGCATTCCAGAGTGTTTATTCACCACCTTTTGGAAAATTAGAATTTCTGTTTAAACAAAAGATTTTCTTCTCATTATCTATTTATGGCTGACATTGCAAAAGTTATTTTACTATTTGCACCAAAGAGGAGCAAGTAAAAAGTGAGGGCCAGGATGATGAGGGTCACAGAGGTGAGGGGGGATTATTGGATTTTCAGTTGCCCACTGTATGAAAGCCCCCCTCATCCCTGTGGGAGGGGACGGAGAGAGGAGTGAGGAAAAAAGCCGAAGCAGGAGGGAGGAGGAGGGGCAGGGCTGGGAACCAGGCGGCATCCTTTTCTGCTCTTCCTAACAGCATTCCAGTTTCATCCCAGCATCTCCAGGGCACAAGGCAGTGCTCCCCTCAGGAGCAGGTGTTTGTCTCATTCACTGGCACCAGAGGCAGCAGAGTGTGGTGTGTATGGATGGAGGTTCTGCAGTCAGATCCCTATACATGCTGTGCAACCGTGAGCAACTAACCTAACCTCTCTGGGCCATAGTTTCCTCAGCTGTAAAGTGTGTGTGTGAATGACTACAGACATGTCACAGGGCTGCAGGAGCACTGAGTTTATATTGTAAAGTGCATAGGATGGCACCTGATACAGAGTGTTTTGTTAAATAAATGAATCTCTAATTCTCTTTGCCAACATTTGGTTCAGAAATCCCACGTGACTATCTCCCCTGCAGGCTTCTTAAGTGTAAAGAAAACCTGTTGTTCTGTGTGACCTGGCGTAGAGGGGGCTTCTAGTACTCCCCAGGGAAGCCTGCCTAACTGAAGCATCACAGTATAAGTGACTCAGTCTACAGCTGACAATGACGTCTCAGAAATTACCCTGTCTACCCAGGCATTTTCCTGATATAAGAAAACCCACAACTTATTTTCCAAGACACTTTATACTAAATATAACTATTAATGAAGTCATATAATGGCACCTTTTGCAGATATTTAAACATGTGTTGGTCTTTGCAATTTCATTTTGGCATTTTTTGCATCAAAACCAGGCCCTCCCCACCCCAGGTCTCCAGGGTGTGTATCTGTCCTGGGAAGCTCATAGGCCCCAGCGATGGACCATTTACCCTAAATGAATAAAATGGTCTGTTTTCCTTGCCCAGGACTTTCCACAAAGTGGCAGGATGGCTGCCAGAGACCCCCAAGCCCTTCCATTCCTTTTATCCCGTTATTTCGGAGCCAGAGAAATGCAAATCTCCATCAATGCCTGACAGAGTGTCCTGCTTGGCTAGCGCTGGCCACCCGTGCTCGGATGAGGAACGGAGGAGGAGGGGTCTATCATATGAATAAGACACGGCTTTTTGCCAGAGTCGCACGTGAAAGAGCGATTCTACCACAGCTTCTACATCTGCCAAGGGGATTTCTTGGGTGTTACATTAGCCGGAATTTTACCGCAAATATCCCTTCTCACTACCGAAGCTAACTACCTAAAACCGACGAGCCGCACCTGCGCGCAGCCCCTAGGCATACGCCTGCCCCAGGCCCCGCGTGCGCACCGACGCCCCGTGCTGCCCCGCCCTGCTTGCAGTCCATTGGCCAAGTGGCACGTGGCCACGCCCCAGCCTAGGCGTGGCCCCGCCCCCGCAGTCGTCGTTGACACTGACCCCCCACCCCACCTGAGGGAGTGAGGATGGACCTCGTGACTCACCGCTGTGACCGTGTCCATGTGGGTCAACTTAGTGACTGTCCTGGCGCAGCCAGCCGTATGATCCTCTTACCCGGCTGCCACAGAACAACATGGAACTGGCCACATGCACCTTTTAAAACAGAGATTTCCCTGTCCCTGCACCGGACCCCCCAGAATTCTCCCTCCATTACCATGGGCAAACAGTGGAAAGGCAAGACACTGCCCATCGGGGAATTGAAAACATCGATTATAGGTGCCACGCATGAATACATGTGTCCGTTAAAAAATTCAAATGATCAATGTATAACGTGAGGTCGCCCCTTCCCTTCTCCCTGCCTCCCTGCAAGTGGACACCGACGTCACTCTTCAGTGCTGGTTTCCCTGGACGCTTCCTTCTCTTGAAAAACTGGAAAGCAAGGAGGGAGCTGGGGCCACCGGGCGGGCGGGAAGCGACCCAGTATTCTCGCGCACCCGCTCACCCGCGCAGGGTCCTCTGAATACCCCAAAGCTGTCGACCTGCCGGCTTGTTAGAAGGATTCCCTCTGTCTTCCCTGGCTGCTGTTGCCTTCCTAGGGCTTCTGGCGTCACACAGATATGGAAGGTTCTGAAAGTTTACCGGGATTCCTTCTACCGAGGTGCAGTTTGACCTGGCATCGCCAGCTATGCAAGCGACATGGGTTCTCCCTTTAGGAAAAGCTGAGCTCCCTCCTTTCCGTGGGTTCAGTGCCAGATCAGGAGGCCATGCGTCTCTACCATCCCATAATAGTCAAATGCAGCGAGTCTTCTTTCGTAGGCTTGTGCTTCCAACTCGTAACAGTGGGGAGGTGGTCTGGGCAGGATGGCCCCTGTCCCAGAGGCCTCTGCTCCAACCCCAGGACCTGGGCTGACTGAAGTCCGGCTCTTTCCTCGGCCTTCCCCTTATCTTCAACACCAAGGTCTCAGCCCCTTCCTCTCTGGCTCTTAGCCAGTGCTGAACATCACAAAGACCTCAATGGGGTTGGTTGGGCCATATCCTGAGGACCTAGCACTGCCCCCTTGCCATCTCTGTTCCCCATCTTCCCAGGAGGGTCTGGATAGACTGGCCATTTTGAGGGCTGCACTAGTGAAGTTCACTCTGGAGGTGGGCTGCAGGATGAGAAAGCTGCAGAGACCAGGAAAAGACAGGCAGGCGCCCAGGGAAGAACAGAGAGGGACAGAAACCCTGTTGATGTGTCTAGTGGCTTCTCACAGGGGAGGACAACAGTGTTTCTCAGATGGTGAGGCCCTGGAAGCCCTAACCCTATACAATCTCTGCTAGTCCTGTAGATAGGGAAGAGAGGGGGTGAGACGTCCCCTGCGAGATGGGAAGGGCTGCTTTGCAATCTTGGGGGTATCGCTGATGGGAGAAAAGGAGAGAAATTTACCCCATGGCTGTAAGGGACAGACATAAGGGCAGGAAATGCACACTGGGGTTTTTTCAAGCTCTAACCCTTTGTGGAGACTTCACTGGTGCAAAATGCCCAGTTAACAGCCGTGGCGCTGCAGGGACCTGCATTCATTTCCACGGCTGCTGCAACAAAACGCCACACGCTGTGGGGCAGACATTGATTGTCTCACAGTTCTGGAGGCCTGAAGCCCCACATCCAGGGCTGAGCAGACCTATAGGGGAGGATCCTTCTTGCCCCCTCCAGACTCTGGTGGCACCTGGTGGGCCCTGGCTCACAGCTGCACGCTTAGCTCTTGGCCTCCATCATCACCTGGCCTCCTTTTGTGTCTGTAAAAACTTCCCTCTTACAAGGATTTAGGGCCCACCCTAATTCAGTCATCTTAACTTGATCACATCTGCAGAAAACCTTTTTCCAAATAAGGCCCCATTCACAGGCAGCGGGGTCAGGACTTCCACATTTCTCTTGGGGGGACCCAGTTCTACCCTACAGTGCTCTCCTCCTGGCCTCCGCCTTTGCCACTGCAAGGAGCTCTGACCCAGCATCTGGCTGCCAACACCTTCGGGTCTTTGCCTGAGAGCTTCTTTTTGCCACTGAACTCTTGTTGGCACCTGTTATAGGGAATTGATACTTCTTCCTGCTCACCCCTCTGCACGCCAGTGGCCCCAGCCCATGAGTGGAGGGAGTCAGTCTATAAGTCCTCCAGCCCCTCCTCCCTGGGAAGGCAAGGCCTGCTCTGCACTGGCTTCTGGGTTTCCCAGGGGAATCAGGCTGCTCACAGTGGCAGCTGCCTGGATAACCCACCCTTTGCTGGCTGCTTTCTCTTCTCTCACTTTGCAGTTCCCCTATACATGTTTCTTTCACCTCTCAACTGAACCTTTAGTGTTTGCTTTTGGGGAACCCTGAATAAGATGAGAATAGATGCTTGGTACCCATTCCCTGTGTCAGGAGGGGAGGAGGTGCCTTAGCCCTGGAGGGCTATCTTTGTGGATATATATATATCTTTGTGGATATATATCTTACCGAATTACTAAATAGGAATCTGCTACAACCTTTGGCTGGAGAAATGCAGAAAGATCTTATATCTGGGAATAAGAGATTTATGTTACTGTGTGGCTTGGGGCAGATCACTTAACCTCTCTGTGCCTTGGTTCTTCCCCTTAGAATGGATGGGAAATGAGGCGACCTCTAGTCATCCCTTTTGTGCCTGTGGGACTATAGGGTTCCTCAGCTTGCCTTTCCTCAGCCCTGACTTTTCACAACAGCTTCTTTGTCTGCTGTATCTACTATAACATTTTTGATTTATTAGTGTTTCCGAGGCAGAGGAGGAGTAGAAACTGGACTTTGTCTCTGTGGGGCAGGCTCATGTTTTTTGCATGGGTTCCAAAAAAACCTGACATGGCAATACAGTCAACAGTTTTATCATGGAGAAAGAAAAAAAATCTCCCAACTTTTGACATTTGCTCATATTTGGCAACAAGATAAAGGGGGAAGCAGACTGATTTAAGGGTCAGAGGGTCTGAGTTGAATGGCAGTTCTTCCTCTTATCAGCTATGTGACCTTGGGCAAGTTTATTTATTCATGGAAGAGCCCAGGGTGTTAGGGAGTCAAGATGAGGAAAAATGAACAGTTTCTACCTTTTTAGTGCTTACAAACTAGTGAGGGAGAAAGGCGGTAATCAAATAGTCACAGACATACAAGTGTATCATGGCAGGAGCTCTGAAAAGGAGGAACAAGCTGTTAAGAAAGCAATAAAGGAGGGGCCTGGGCCAGGTCTGCAAGATTAGGGCAGGGCTCCCTGATGAGGTGAGAGCTGAGCTGAGACTAGGCACACATAGGTGTTGGCCATGTGGGGAGGAGTGGGGTGGAAGGGAGTCGGGCATATTTACTCTGATGTTTAGTAACAAAGGAATATACAAAAGTGCCTGCCTTTCAGGTTATCTAAAAATCAAATGTAATGCTTTATGGGAAAGTGCCCATCAAGCATTCTTCCCAGCCTGGGGAGAGGCACTCAGGGCTCTGAGGTTTCTCATCCTGGGGTTTGAAGGGTGAAAGTATATGGGTAGAGAGGAAGTGATTTCTTCATGCTGCTGCTGTATTTGCATTCGGGTCACGTGCCTCTTAGGCACCATTTCTTGGGGCTTTGTTTGCTTTAGTTTGGAGAATCAGGAGTACCTTCCAGCAAAGTAGTCCTTGGGGTTTGGGTGCTTGCCCGACTCCTGGGGCTTTAGTTGTGTAACGCTATCCTCTGCTGGCCATAGCTGGAGGTCTGGCCGTGGCTCTTGAGCAGGGTGGATAAACTCTCATCCCCCACTGTGCTGTCAGTTTTAGAGTAGAGATGGGGCCTGCACTCACACTGATGGTCAGTCTGCCTCTCTCCGCTCTTCATCCGTACACCAGCTGAATGGTGCTTAAGCATCGCACGTTCCTGACCTTCTTTTGATCTGTACACCCTCCCCACCTCCCCCCCAGAGGGCATTATTGCAATCCCCTTCACAGAAATGAGTCAGGAGGCTTTGCTGGACTTTCCAGGATGAGCAATGACCCTGGTAGATGGGGCTGGCTTTGCCGGCCTGTGACCTGTGCACAGGGCCCCACTCTTGGTTTAATGCCCTGCCATCACCATCCAGGTATTCTAAATCATTTTGAACACAGGATTCTGCCTTTTCATTTTGCCCCACACTCAGCAAATTATGTGGCCAGTTCTGCTGTCAGACTCAGACCTGTTTTATTCCAAACCCAGGGCTCTGCCACCTCCTCCAGGGCTCTTCCTAAAATGCACATCTAGCATCTCCTCAGTTAGCCCTCAAGATGGCTCTCCACTACCTGAGGGACAAAGCATCTTACTTCCCAACTCAAGGCTTCTCAGCCCTGGTGGTAGACACCCAGGGGAGGGAGGACGTTGGAAAAATACGACACTCCGGGCACGTTGTCCATAATTGAGGGTGGGGCCCCAGCACTGCTGCCCGTAGAGGTTTTCTGGGTGATTCTAGTGAGTAACCAGAAAGGGATTCCATCAATGTAGGGCCTGGTATGATTCTTCGTATTCAGTGAGTGTTTAAGAACTGTTCTGCGACGTTTTAGAGCCGCATCTACTCAGCTCATGCTGAGAGACTCACTTTTGGGTTCTCTGTGTGTCATGATACTCGGGAGCTCAGACTCTGTCAGGCAATGGGGAAATTACCTGGGGTTGGCTGGAGCAGGGGAGTAGTTCAGTGGGGAGGAGGGAGAGAGAGAGGGGGAAAGACTTGGAGATTAGCTGCACCTTCCTAATGGAATATTTGCTCATTAGTGAGAACTTAAGTTAGGTCTGGGAATAGTACCTGATTTCATGTAGGCAACTTTTCTCCCCCTAGTCTCAGTTCCAGTGCTTGGATGACGGGTTTGATTCCACCCTGGTCTCAGTGCAGAGCATTCACCCAGGCCTGGCCAATCAGATTATCCCATCCTCCTCGGCTTCTGTGATTGGCTCAGAGATGGGCATCTGTCCCAAGCCAGATCAATGAGCCTCATCCCTGCATGTTTGTGGGAATCTCTGCAGAGCCTCTCATTCAAGAGAGGTTGGTGCCTGAGGGGATTGGATGCCATCTGTGACGGCTGGTGGCCATTTTACTGGGATGGCAAGGGCCACTGTACAGGACAGCAGTTGACTGGTGGCAGCCAATTCCTGGTGAGTTTGAGCACCTGGATTCAGCAATGCCAATCTCTCTCCCTGACTACCGCTTTCACCTGTCAACAAATGCCCCTTCTTGGTTCAGTGAGGTAATTTACCAGTGAGGTAAATCTACTGGTCACTTGCAGCTGAAAGTGAGCTGGTGATAAGGAATGTAAATATCCTGCACAAAGTTTCCTGTCCTCTAGTCCCCGAATTGCCCTGTAGAGATTTGTGGGTGCTGAATATTCAGTCCAGCAAGAGAAATGCATTTAGTACAGTGTCCAAGACTCAGGTAGCTACAGCACCAGCATCTGAATCTCTATTTTAGCTAAGAAATCCTCCTCCCCTATCAGTGCAATTGCAGACCCCTGTAGTGACTCCTGGCCAGGCATGGTGGCTCATGCCTGTAACCTCAGCACTTTGAGAGGCTGAGGTGGGAAGATTGTTTGAGGCCAGGGGTTTGAGACTAGCCTAAGCAATAAGTGAGATTCTCATCCTTACAAAAAGTAGAAATATTAGCTGGGGGTGGTGGAGGGTGAGGCAGGAGGCTGAGGCAGGAGGATCGCTTGAGCCCAGAGTTGTTTGAGGTTGCAGTGAACTGTCTTGAGGCCACTGCACTCCAGCCCAGGTGACAGAGGAAGTCCCTGTCTCCTTCAAAAAAAAAAAAGATTCCTTAAGGAGAGATATCGTTCTCTGACAGCAGCTTTCTGGTATACACACATCTCTAATTATCGAATGTTTGCTGAGCATTACTTCATGCCAGGCAGGATGCTGGCACAGAACTCGCAAAGATGATTTTATTTCTAGGTCATCCCAGAAAAGCCATGTAGCCCATTAGACGGTTCTCAGAGTTGTCAGCTGCAGGGTCTGGAGACATCGCTTCTGTTTACTCGATTATTATTTTAAACAGATGCAAGACTATTTCAACCAATTGCACGTTTTTATAAACTAGTTATTGCAGGTAGCTGCATTTTACTACACTAAGTCATCAGAAGAAACTGAGAAAAAGAAGAAATGTGCACTAAATATTTTATTTTAAAATTTTGGCTGCTGGTGCTACCGGGAGAGAAAGATGGACATTTTCACAAGGATTCTGGTGGCAATTCTGGCCTCTTCAGGGGCTCTGGATGCTGATGACACAGGTTGGTTTGAGGACAGTTTTCTTCTGAGACGTTGGCACATCTCTATGTATGTCTGGAACCTTCTTCTCCCCCGAATCCTCATGCTGATTCATGCCAAGACAGATCCCTGAGTCCGATATGCAAAAGCAAGTCCAGTCACGTGCTAGTAGTTGAATTCAGGTGGTGGGCTGACAGGTGTTCAGCTGTATGTTTGCAAAATTTCATAATGTTGGGGAAAAATGAACTCAATTCAGGTTTAATATTTCCCTCTTTCTTTTGCAATTTTTGGTTTTTCTTCAGTTTCATTTTTATTACTGAAGTTGCTAGTGCCAAAGCCTCAAATGAATTTTTGACCTAATTTAATTCCCAGTGTACTTGCCTTTAAAAAAAGGAATCTTAATTTCTCCGCGCCAAATCCAGCCTTGGTATACTAGTTATGATTTCTTTTCAAACTGGTTATACAATGCCACGCCGGTCAGCGCGAGGCAGTCCAAAGGAATCAGTGAGTGCTGGGAAAAGCAAGAATGTTCAGAGCTGGCTGGACAAACGGTGGAACCCACGCACAGAAGGGAGCCCCGCGGGGTGGGGCGGACTGCCACGTCCAGTTAAGGGGAGACTGAAGACGGTGCAGGTGCAGACAGAGCTCCTGCTCTGCTGAGCAGGGACAAATGGCGCCCAGGTAATGAGTGGGATGAGATAGGGCATGGGCATGTAGCCGAGGAACTTAACACCATAACCCTTTCCCAGATGCGAAACTCTCTACAGGACCCCCTATCAGACAGCAGTAGGATGAATACTTTCTGGTGCCATATGTCATTATAAATGCCACCAATCAGGGGTACACTCTGCAATGAATATTGTTGTGTGGCAGATGCCACCTGGGAGGTTCTCAAGCTTCCATCTGTTGCTTCATTGTGGAAACTGTCCACTGGCCTGCTTGGACCAGAGGCAGACACTCCACCAAGCTGGGCCACTTAGAGTCTCTATCTCTGTACTTAACATTTGGATTGGTGGCCCCAGACACGGAAGTTGGAGAAACTGAGACACAGTGTTGTGTCCCTCAAAAAGATGTGGTGACATCCTAATCCCCAGTACCTGTGAATGTGATCTTATTTGGAAATAGGGTCTTTGTGGATATAATTTGTTAAGATGAGGTTGTAATGGATGTGGGTGGGCTCTAATCCAGTAACTGGGGTCCTTGTAAGAAGCTAGTTTGGATGCAGACAGGCAGGGGAGACATCTGTCCCTTTTATTAGGAAGCAGAGGCCTTCCCAGAGCCGGTGGAGCAGGTTTCTATCGGCTTCTAGAACTCCCTCAAAGCTCTCGAGGGGCTGAGGGTGCACGCTGAGCTTCCCCAGCCTCTTCACTGGTGCTCTCCCCTTTCCCACAGCTGCCACAGCCAAATGCCACAAACTGGGGGGCCCAAGACAATAAAATATATTCGCTCACTGTCACCATCTAAGGGCCTGGGTCCTCTTTAGGGCTCTGAGGGAGAAGCCTTGCCATCGTCATGGCCCTAGGGGTCCTAGGTCTGTGAACACATCCCCCAGGCTCGGCCTCTGTCCTCACAAGGCCTTCCCCATGTGCTATCCCTGTGCCTCTCTCTCCCCCTTACAAGGACACCAGTCATTGCACCAGAACTCACCACAGTTCACTGTGACCTCATCTTGATTATGTTTGCAAAGGCCCTATCTCCAAATAAGGTCAAATTCACAAGTGCCAAGGTTAGGACGAGAAATACCTTTTAGGAGTTGGGGGGGGGGGGACACAAATCCATCTATGACTGAGGTGGACCGGGAGGAAGGGTTTTGGGAGTGGGTGTTGGGCTGGACTACAGATGCCATGTTTGGAGATACTGTGTTCCTATGAGGGACAGCAGGAGGCTGGAGGCTGACAAGTCCCTCGCCCCCAGGTCTGCCCTTCTGGATTTCTCACTCATGAGATAACACAGCATCTTCATGGTTAAGCCATTTTTAGTCATTGTTGAAAGTATTCTCATGTTTTTATTATAGAAATAAAATATTGAACCATAAGTACTTGAACTCAGTGCCTTGATTTTTGGCCTTACTTATTAAATGCTTTCCTTTCTACCTACAAGAAAAAAAGATAAATGAGAATGTTCTTCTTTCTTCAAAACAGCACAAGTGATTGCTTTTTAAATACAAGAAACTGTGCCTAGAAGCTGCCAGAAATTCTTTAAAAGTATAATCTGACAGCTATCTTTCCTGTTATTAGTAAAATCTTATTTTCACCAGTTAAATTATATTTAAATATCTCTATGTATTACAGAGTTATCAAGTCATAGCTTCACCTGCTGAAGGAAGAGAGAAAACAGTGTGCCCAGATTAAAAGAAGGCACTTTCATGAAAATAAAGATAAATGAACTAATAAATTACTAGTTTTTAATAAATAATCTCCTTACTGAATAAGTTATCATTCTGGTAAAATATTTACCATGCTCCTTAAAACCTTTTTAATCAGCTGAAACACTCAGGAAGAGGTAAATGATTGGGTATCCTTTTGTGGCTTAAGAGCTGAAATGATTTTTTTAACTGAAGTACATTTTAATAAGAAGCAAATTGATTTAAAGTGATTCAGGTCTTCATGGTGTGAGGGCTCTTCCCACAGCTCCCTGGACTGGGGAGTGACCTCCTCTTGGTTCAGAGGGCTGAAAAGGTCATGCTCTCGGTCAGAGCTTGGATGTTCCAGGTAATTAAGAATCAATTCCTTTTCAGTTATCTTAGGACTGGCCCAGACCTGAGTGACTTACAGCTTGGGGAGAGCAGCATCTGTGGTGTCTCAATTCTCTACACAATGTTTTTAGACATGGGAAATAATCATACAAACTGGGAGATTTATTAAAAATATGAACCCCCCGGCTTGGCGCCTGTGGCTCAAGCGGCTAAGGTGCCAGCCACATACACCTAAGCTGGCGGGTTCGAATCCAGCCTGGGCCCACCAAACAATGATGGCCGCAACAAAAAATAGCTGGTGTTGTGGCGGGCACCTATAGTCCCAGCTACTTGGGAGGCGGAGGCAGGAGAATCGCTTGATCCCAGTTGGAGGTTGCTGTGAGCTGTGATGCCATGGCACTCTACCCAGGGTGACACCTTTAGGCTCTGTCTCAAAAAAAAAAAAAAATGAACCCCCCCATATACCCTGCCTCATATATCTGAATCAGGATCTACACAAGAGGATCCTGGGGATGTGTATGCTAATCAGCATCCCAGGAGCTCCTTACAGTTGGAAAACTCTGCCCCCAAAAGCTGTTAGACCGTGACTGTCACACTTAATCAAGGCCAGAGTCCCCTGGAGGACATGCCCAGACACAGGCTGCTGGTCTATCCCCCGTCTCTGATTCAGTAAGTCAAGGCAGGGTCTCACTCTGTCCCCCAGGCTGACGTGCAGCGGGGGTGTCATAGCTCACTGCAGCCCTGAACTCCTGGGCTCAAGTGAGACTCCACCTCAGCCTCCCAAGTAGCTGGAAACACATGCACATGCCACCCTGCCTAATTTTTCTATTTTTTGTAAAGACAGGGTCTCACTATGTTGCCCAGGCTGATCTTAAAATCCTGGCTTCAAGTGATTCTCCCACTTAGGTCTCCCAAAGTGTTGGGGTTACCTGTGTGAGCTACCATGCCTGGCTAGGATTTAACTAAATTTCCCAGGTGATGCCTACACTGCTGGGCTAGACCCCATTTTAAGCATCACCTGCCAAGAACCACCTGCCATAAAGAAATGCCTCTGAGAAAAGTCATATTCTCTACACGTGCATTTTGTTCACATCTAGGGTAGAACACGCCCCTGCCAGTCTCAGACCACAGTATCAGGAGAAAGAACATCGCCCAGCTTTAGTGATGCCACCAAGGTGTAGTTACAAACCTTTCTTTGCCAAGGCCAAATATGGGTCACCCTCTGAGTAGGCTGTGACTCCCAGAAGGGAACAGTCTGGGTAGTTCCTAGGCAAGAAAACCCTTTACATCTCAACAGTATTAAATATGGCACAAACTGCTACACTGATTTAGTTACGGGCAATTCGAAGAGTTCTCACCGGTTTATTAGTGTTAGTATAAGAAGAGATTCTTTAAATTCTGAACTTGTTAAACAGTAACTTACTGGACGCATTACTTATAAATCTTATCCTAAATTGCTCTGGAATACGAGATAGCTTGAATAAGCCGCCCAAGGAATTTGTGGCAGGGATGTGGTGTGAGGAAATTTTTCTCAGTTGGTGATTCCAGAAATGCTGCCCCAGAGAGTTTCTGCACGCCTGCCTCTCATCCTGGGAAGACAAAGTGGAGTCACAGCTCACCGCTAAGCCTGGTCTGAGCTTGAGGGAGTGAGTGGCCCAGTAAAGGAATCTTAATGGTGTTTCCTTTGGATGATGCTGGCACAATGTATGTTTCCTATAATTGATCTCCTGGACAAGGATGCTGATAGAAGGTCTGGCCCTGGTGATGAGGACTCAGGCGCAAAGCCAACCTGTGGTAGCCACTAGCATCCTTAAAAGTCTGCTAGCAAGACAGCATGGTTTTGACAGATGGCTTTCAAACAGATTCTTTCCCTTTAAGATTCTTGATTATGGGCCCAGCGAGCACAAGTTCTAATTGAAGGGCATCTGAGTTTGGCTCACACGACAAGAGATCTGCCTGCCAAGGGGAAAAGGCTACGTTCTCTTCAGAACATCATTCTGCAGCATTCCCCACGTTTCAATCTATGCACCAGACCAGTCCCCAGCTTCTTCTGTTCCATGAAGAATTCCAGCCATTCTTTTGTCTCAGTAAGATTTTGGAGGACAATCAATCAAATGTTTTTTAGGAGAATGTATCATGAAAAGAAACAACCATATTATTTAAATTTCCAGAAATGACTCTTCTGATGATTATCCCTGGCTCATCCAAATTAACTGGCTGTCTTCTGCATAACAGGCCTTTCATTTTAATATATTTAATATTTAAAGTTTCATTCTGGAAACACTTACTGGGTTTTGACAGCAAGGTAAGAGGGCATCGAACTATAGCAATGGCTTAGAAATGGGGTTTTTTTGAAGGCTGATTAGAGGGAGAGAAATTCCAGCTGGAAAACTTTTTGATAATGTCAACAACCTTTGAGTGCTTCTGAGGAGTGACTGAGAAGATGCAGGTGAAGGCATGGAGCCTCGTACCTGGCACAGGACAGGCAGTCAGATGTCAGGTATATCGGAAGCTGAGTCTGCTTAACATGTCATCACCTGTCAGGCAAGCAGAAATCCTTTTATCCAAACAGTGGTGACCCAATCAAGTCTTGGAAGCAAAAATGACACATGAGTCGAACTGAAAGGCAGATAACATGTGCCAAAGTCCTGCCTGTCCAAGTCAGAAGTGTCAACTGGGTTGACAAAAACTTGGTGGAGCCCAAACGAATTAACCTGGTGAATTACTTCATTTGATGATCAGCAGCAGACAGATCTTCCAGCCCTGACTGTGGGTGTTGTCTGGTCATGGGTGTTTGAGACACTCCCCAGGTAATTCTAATTGTGCACTCACAGCTGAGAACCAGCTAATCCCTCATTTAACCATCCTCAGTATGACCACTGATAATCTAGAATCTATATCTAAGAGGTCTGGAGCAAACACGGTGTGCTGTTCACCCAATAGCCATCCCCTTTTCCTTTCTAGTAGAATCCTGCTTTTATTTTATTTAAAATCAGGATGGATCCTGATTTTATCCTCTGAGGGTTCAGAAACTATTAAAAGATACCTCATACCAGGCCCTATTGTCTCATCAATAGGGACCACCACAATATGCAAACTCAGCTGCTGGTCCTGTTTCCTTTAGGTATAGCAAGTGGGACAGAAACACGTTTAAAGGAAGGAGTAAAACATTTTTCTTCTGATGGGTGCGTCAAAATGGAACAAATCTGGGGTCTTTTTGTTTCTGAGACAGAGTCTCACTCTGTTGCTAAGGGTAGAGTGCTAGGGTGTCACAGCTCACAGCAACCTCAAACTCTTGGACTCAAGCAATCTTCTTGTCTCAGTCTCTCAATAGCTGGGACTACGGGTGCTGGCCATGATGACCATCTTTTTTTCTATTTTTAATAAAGATGGGCTCTCGCTCTTGCTCAGGATCGTCTCAAACTCCTAAGCTCAAGCAAGCCACCTGTTCCAGCCTCCTAGAGTGTTAGGATTACAGGAGTGAGCCACCACACCTCGCTAAAGCTGGGGTCTTGATGGTCTTATCTAGGGGCAGAATTTACTCACCCCAGAGCCACCCACCCCCAGGACTCCTCAACACGTGAAATAATAACTCGCATCCTTATTTGAAGGGCTGCTCTTCTGCTATTGGCAGCTAAATGCTTCCATGCTGCTGGGTCCTGAATCCAGACGGTTCTTAATTATTGAGAAATAATACTAGACGTTTTGCTGGATCAATGTGAATAATTGGCCAAAATCTGTGTCCACACAGCAGGGAACTACAAATGCACAGCCAACATTATGACCGCAGAGCAGGTGGTGTCTGTGGGCACACGCTGTGTATGCGCTGCATAGACTCGCTGGGGTTAGACGGGGCCCTGCACATGGAGAAAGCAGTGCTTCGCATTTATCAGTGGTCAGGGATCCTGCAGAAGCAGCTGCTTACAGCTGTCAGGTACAAATCACACCCAAATCTAACTCCTCTAAGTTGAGGAGCTTCAAGGCACCTCTTAGAGCTTAGTGGGGAGAGCAGTGCATGAAGGTTTTTTTTTCTTTATTAAATAATATAGTTACCGTGTCAAATTCCTTTCGTATTTCCAATGTGGTTTGTGGGGTCCTCTCACTTTAGTTTTTGGGCAGTGACATACATCCCCCCCTCCCTAATTTTCAATCATTGAAAAGTTTTTAAAGGGGCTGGAATTAAAACGAGATACTCACAGTTAGCAGAGCCCAAGATTCCTGGAGATGGCTGTAGGGACTCAGCTCTGACCGCTTTTTTTTTTGGTTCTCTTGCCCAAATTCTTTTCTAAGAGCCCTGATGAGTTAACCCTATGAACAATAACATCTCATTAAAATGGGTTTTATGAGCCTGGTATAATATGGCTTCCTTTCTAACCTGATTCTGATACAGCATCTCAGGAGAGGTAGAAGACCCTTTTATCTTAACTCAAGTATCCTAGCAGACCCCTATGTTAATTCAAGTTCTCCTTTCCACTGATTCTAGGTGTTTAGACAAAGCTTGACTTTTCCCAACTAACTGTCAATTAAAGAATCCCTAAAACCCACCCCTGACTTGTAAGCCCCACCCTTAGCTGTCACTCCCTTTGGGCCACACAACGTGGGCCTTCCGCGCACTCATCTATGGCTTTCCCTGGAGCTCCTGCTGTAACTGTCACCTGGCCGTGTTGGGCACATTTTACTCCAGAACCTCTTGGGAGCTTGTTTCCCAGACTGTGATCACACACATTTAACTCAGAATAAACCTCTTTAAACGACTTTACAGAGTCTGGGGTTTTCTGTTGACAACTGTATATTTTTAAGAACTCTGTACTCATTGTGTTTTTGTTTTAATTAAGCTGATAGGATGAAAAGCCAATAGGTCATGGAGGGAGGTGTCTTCCCCCACACCCCTGAGGATGGGTTTCAAGTGGTCATTTTTGAGTGACAGGTTTGATGGGTATATTAGCAAGGAAAAGGAACGTGAAAACCAGTGGTCATATTCCCTGTGGTTGTGGTCAAGGCAACAATTTGAGGAACTGAGTTTGTTTCCATAGTTGTTCTCAAATAACTTGTCAGGAAAGAGAAGACATTAGTTCAGGAAAACATATTTTCTAGCAGCCGTGAATAGCCTAAAATTTGAAAAAAAAAAAATTCCATTGAATGTGTTACTTCGGTCATGTTTAATTGGAAACACAAAATTAGCTTTTTTTTTTGTCTCACTATGTCACCCACAGTAGAGTGTCAGTGGTGTCACAGCTCACAGCAACCTCAAACTCTTGGGCTTAAGCGATTCTCTTGCCTCAGCCTCCCAAGTTGCTGGAACTACAGGTGCCTGCCACAATGCCTGGCTATTTTTTTGTTGCGGTTGTCATTGTTGTTTAGGTGGGGTGGGCTGGATTCAAACCCGCCAGCTCTGGTGTATGTGGCTGGTGCCCTAGCTGCTGAGTTATGGGTGCCAAGCTGCAAAATCAGCCTTTTTTTGAAGTTCTTGGCTGGGGACGACTTGAACCCACCACCTCCAGTATATGGGAGCAGTGCCCTACTCCTTGAGCCACAGGCGCCACCCAAAATCAGCCTTTTGAAACTAAATTTGATGATCCACCATGATAGTGGGGTTGATGACTCCCAGGCAGTCTCAGCAGAAGAGCAGAACTCTTTATTTCGCAGGAATCAGCAGAAGGGGCACAGCTGTGGATGCTTCCTGCTGCAGGGCTGTGGGCAGATGCCAGCGGCACCATTTACCAGGTGTGTGAATGACGCCCAGCCTCATTCCCAGTTCCTTTTCTTTAAAATGGACTCGGCTGAATTTGGCTCCCACCTGTAATCCCAGTACTTTGGGAGGCTGAGGTGGGGTCACTTGAGGCCAGTAGTTTGAGCCCAGCCTGGGCAATAGAGTGAGACCCTGTCTCTATAATGCTTAGCATGGCCCAGTGGTTTATAACAAATACTTTGTTAATGTGGGGAGAAAAACCCAACTCTGTAACATAAAGGTTTATTCTGAGCACAGTACATGTGACTGATGGGCCAGAGCACACTTTACACTTTGGTTTTTTAAGTATATTCATAGAGATGGGAACCACAGGTAAGATTAAGTCAGTACGTTGAAGGCACATATTGGTTTAGTCTGAAAAAAGCATCTGGGTGGTTACAGTTATAGGTGGGTTGAAAGATTCGATTTGTAATTGGTTAAAAAAAATGAAACTTTATAAAGCCTTGGAATGTTTTACCTTAAGAATGTTTGTTAGATCACCTTCGGGCTTTGTATTAATCAGACACTGCGACATTTACTGAAACTCAAGTACTGTGTTAAGTAAACTGATGGCCTGCAGGTGTGGTGGAAGCTTTGTTTTTGCAAAGTCCTGGGCCTGCTAATGACTTAGTATCTTGTTACAAAGAACCCCAAAAAGGAAGGGGCAGGACAGGCATGTCTCATCTCCTTTCTCCTCATGGCCAGGAACTCAGCTTTAAGGTTCTTCTGAGGCCCCCTTGGCCGAGAGAGCCCAGTCAGCCAGCTGGGGGCTTAAGATTTAATTTTAGTTCACAAATCTCAATAGGTGTCAGAGAAGAAGTAATTGTTAAGTGTTGCCAGTTAATTTTCAGGGTTAGAGATGACAACACAGTGCAAATTCCTCCATTTTTTACCTAATTGAAATATATAATCTACAGAATACAAAAATAAAAGAACATAATATGTATTTACAAAGGCTTCAGCTTACAAGCAGGTTGTTAAAAAAGTTAACTTTTAAGTTGATTTGTTTGGACTACTCTATGTTCCCATAGCAACAGATTCCAAGGACTCACAAAGGCAAATTAGTTACCTGAACTAGTATCCGGGAGGTCCAACGATGGTGATACTTTACTAGTGCGGCGAGCTAAGGCTCTTGCAAGGCAGATTAACAAGGAAGGAAAAGACATACACTTCTTTAATGAGTACATATGGGACCCTCAGAAAGATTATCCAGCTCCCCAAGGGATAGAGGCTTGCCTTTCTGGTAAAATGGCTTATGGGAGGAGAGAAGGGAGGAATTTTGCTCAGGGGCAGGAAAGGATAGCTCAGGAGGATGAATGGTTGGGGACGAGAGATTAAGTGGTAAAAGTTTTTTGGAATTGGAATGTGTCTTAAAGCTGAGTTTCAAGGCAGCTGTAGGGGCTGCAGGCAGCTTCCTGGGTCCTTGGTTCTCGGAATGCTCTTGGTCCAAAGATGACCAGACACCCCAAAGTAAGGCAAGCATGAAACAAAGTTTACTGAGGAAGGGAAAGGTAGGTTTACAGAGTAAGAGAAAGGAACAGGCTTACAGAGCAAGATAGGTTCACTATAGACAGTGGATGGGCCCCAGTGTCACAACAAAGAAGGGACAAGGGTGGGGACAGCTGCCAGGAAGTGAGTTTCCCTGAGCAGAGGTTGCTGCGGGCAGGAGGGGAAAACAGCTGTTTGTCCAGGCCAAGTTGTGCCAGAAAGGTCAAGACTGGCTCAGAGGTGGTGGCTGTGGGGTGTCTGGTCATCTGTGCGCTCAGGGTACTGTCATCCATACAGATGCAGTTTGAAACCACCTTTTCTCAAAATGCGAAGGCCTCACCAGGGCTGTAAAGTCTATTTTTTACAAGGCTAAGGCTTTGCCTGTGAATCTGGGGAAGGGGTTGGGTGGGTACCTGACAACACATGTTTACAAATGTAACACAAGGCTGTTGGGATCAGTTTAAGTGGTCTTCCAAGGTCTCTATTACCCCACTAGTTCAAGTGTCAATTAGGCATTAAGTACAAAGATCCTTGGTCAAATAGCCTGGAAACATGCAGGTGAGGTTCAATCTGACTTCCCTGCTCTGGGCTTTCAGTCTTACACTATGCTCACCTGCTTTGTGAACTGAGGCCAAGCAGCCATAAACCCTTCTTTCCTAGAGCTTCTCCAGGAGCAAACGTGGGGAAGGTCTCCTTTACTGTTTGCCCGTCCCAAGGTCCCAAGGCTTGATGGTCCTCAGCTGCTCCTTCCAGCACACAACCTCCTCCTCCCCACTGCCCTTTTTAATTTGCCTTTGGCTACTAGTACTTGATACCCTAATGGGGTGTGTACATTTTAATGTGAAAACCTGGAAAGTCAAAAAATCTTTGACACAAAAGCTTCAGTAGCAGGATTTCAGGCACCTTTATTCACAGCAGGTATTTTTGGTTGGGGGGAGGGGGGCTGCCTTTGAAACATGTTATATCAGGAAGCCAACTCCTGCTCACACCCTGACTCTCCTACCATGGCAACGAGCAACACCATTTCCATTTGCCATTTATGAGGCTCTCAATAAATCCTGCCCTCAGGTTTTAGGTAGTCTGGTCACAGCCAGCTTGAGAGAGACATTTAGGGGCTAAACCCTGCAGCATAATGACTGGATCCATCAAAGGAGGTTTTATAGTTGGGTAGTAATAGTGGTGAATTCATTTTATTATAAAAACACCTCAGTCTTTTTTTTTTTTTTGTTCCTCATATAACTTATAAATAGAACAAATTATTTCCTATAATCATATATTTGCAATATAATCAAGACTGGCCATATGGGAAAAAATCTGCTGTTTTCATCAAGTTTCCCTCTATCAAGGACCATACCATTCCTCAACTCTTACAATTTCTCTAGTTTTTGTTGTATAAAATCACTCTGTGGTGACAATCACGTGGATTGCCTTCCAGGTCATCAGTATTGACCTCTGGGCAATGGTCTACTGGACACTGGGCCTGGTCTACTGGACACTGCGTTTTTGAGTGGCAAGAGTTATTATCCCCGCCTTCCATGATCAATAATGAAACTGTTACTCTGCAAGAATTTTGGTAAGAAATAGTTTGTCAAAGAGTACTTCTTAAAAACCTGAGCCTCCGCATCAGCCGTTTATCATTTTTTAGCCAAGCAACTGGCAGACTTAATATGTCTCTTTAGCTTTTTTCTCTATTTCACTCAAAGAAAAGATGGAGTAACAGTTTTAAAATCCTTCCAGATTTTTTATAACCATTGTAGATGGTTATGCAGGGTCCCACTGAAGTATCAGAATCTCATGCAAACTCTAACAAATGAACACCTCATGACAGCAGGCTATTCTGTTATTTTCTGTATTTTAACTAAGTTCTAACACAGGAAAGTGGTGGTCGTTACTTTTCATTGACTTTAGCATCTGACCTCAGGAACTTTAATTCTGAGTTTTGGCACAAAGCAGTGACAGATATTTGTTAATAAACAATTTTTAAATGTTTTTAGCCATTTGAAAAGTATTGCCAACACACTGTCTTGTGTTAGCTGCGGTCACTTTGTGTTGAGAATTGAAGAACCCTAAATTCTACCAATGTCTCACTTCACCAGGGCTAACTACGACTGAAGAATTTACTGTTTAATTAAAAAAATTACACAGCCTTTTACCAAAGAGCAACTACTATAAAAGGAATGGCAGGAAAAAAATGACTTCACAAAAATACACTAAAAAATTTGACAATTTTTTTTTTGTAGGAACTGCCAAAGTTTTAGTGTTTAATAATTAATAGCACAACTGACCAAGGTCCAAGATACGAAGATACCATGTTCAAGCAACTAGGGGGTAAATCACTCTAAAATCTAACCATATAGTATGTGATAAGAACACACATTTTATAATATAAAACCTGTCTACACATAGTAGTTAGTTGCAAAAAGCCATTCAATCTTCTCTTGGCTTGGAAAAAAGGTGTTCCAGATTTCAGTGTAAATTAGCAACCTGTTGAAGAAGGAAAAATCATAAACATGTCTTTTCATTAAATGAGGACAAATAAAAATGACACAACTATCAATTAAAAATCCTTTTAGAATCCTCCATTGAATTAAACTCATTTTCTTTACTCAGTATTCTAGCAAAAACACAATAGATTTAATTAGAAATACAGTATTCATTATAAAAAACTTCTGAATCTGTTTCCTACTCATTCTTTTCTTTGTATTATCCCTGTTACTGGACAGTCTTTAATCAGCCCAATTCTTGCGAAGATGCTCTCATCCCATGGATAGAATTTTTGACTGCCACATAGTATCAGAGACCCAGAGAAGCTTCTAAGGCTGGCAGGACATTTCCCAAATCATCTTACTTGTAAAGATCATATAACCCATAACAAACTGGTGATATGATTTACTTACAGTGAATCAATCCAGCCTATTGTTAAGACAGATTTAAGAGTCTTTAACTTCCCAGACCTCTTTCAGTTATGTAAAATTTGGTCCAGAACATGCTCAGAAAATAAGAAATTAGGTCATCTTTACTATGCATTCTGTTTGGAGCTCTAGTAATCAAAGGATTCTCAATAAACCTTATTTATAGAGTATTAGAATGCTATAAATGAGATGCAAGAAAAGTGAGTTTAAAAATTATTTTGGGGTTACCACAGTAATCACTCAACACAGTTTCTTGTCAGCCTTTTCCTATAGTGCATGCCTTGTGTTGAGTGATTACTGTGTATCTATCTTGCTATGTAAGTTATTTAATTATTTCCTGATAACTATTCAGTGGACATTTAAATCAACTCCAGACTAAAAGCTTAATATGGCCACAATCTAGTTTATCATAAGTTCCCAGGCAAGTCCCTAGAATTTAAGGCATTTAAGAAGGTGGCAATGTGGGTGGTTTGATTATCTGCTATTTCTAAAACAAACAAAACCCCTCTCAAAACCCAATGAATAATCTTCCAGGTTTTTCAGGCCAATGACACACATTTGCTATTGGCTGGAATGATATAAACTGCCAAGGGTCTTAACTAACAGTGACAAAGGTTTAAATAATAAAAATTGGGAAAATTCTACGTGAAAAATTAATTGTGAATGAATGATTTCAAAATACAGAGTCTTCCAAACAAAAGGGATGCTTGCAGGGATCATGGCTGGGAACTGAGCTAGACAAAGTGAGAATGCATCAAAATTGTAGTAATGAGTTATCTCCATGTATTTTTGTTGTTGTTGTTAAGCAGACCCGGGCTGGGTTCAAACCTACCGCCCCTGGTGCCCGGGACCAGAGCTCTAATTGCTGAGCTACAGGAGCCCATTTTTATTTTTTGTTATATACATATTTAAAAATACGTATTATTGTACTTCCCTCACCTTCAACTCTTTTGTGTGGCAGGTATCTTGCTTTCACCTTCCAGTTCTTCCACTCCAGCCTGTGTCATGAGGTCTGCGATATTTTTCTCCAGATCATCAATGCGACTACTCATATCATCAAGTGGTGAAGTTAAAGACCACTAACACCAACATTTCATTTCTTACCCTCTTCCTTGGAGGCTCTATATGCGATGGCCCTAAATATAACTGTCTTGAGGAAATGGGTCTTCCAGTTTCCTTTGGATATTGTTACACCCTGTGAGTGAGACTAAAGGAGTCTGGGGCAAGGCTGCCTGAAATAAATTCCAGCCCTGATGGGGACCAGATGAGAACCTGCTAAGGTCTTTCAGTTTTCTAAACTCAGTTTCTTCTTCCGCTGTATAAAGATGGTTACACTAGAACATATTCATAAGGTCATGATCTTGTGCATATGTTATTAGTGTTACCCTTTTTTACAAAGCCTCAAACATGAGACACACAAAAAGTGCTGTTCCCAGCCAAAAGTGAACCATACTAGCCATTACCATTGGTGGACTGTACGTTCACGGAAACTGGGATCTGACTTAGCTGTATCCCTGGCCGCGAAGACAGTCCTCAGGAACACCGCACATCTAAGCTCAGTTAGCGACTGGGCTGCAAACCATCCGTTTATCCCCATCACTACCTGGCAAAGAGGATGCCAGTGCCCATTAAAGGCCAACTTCAAATTAAAAGGATATTTCTTCCAATGATCTGGTCAGACATGGTCTGAAATTTATCTTGCATCTGCTGCAGGAGGGTCTGCACCTAAGAAAAACCAAAACAAAATCCACAGTGATCTTGAGACCCCTTCCTGGGATTGGGACGGGAGCCCCGACGCCGGCCAGGGGGAGCCTAGGATCCGGTGTTCCAGCCCCACTTGAGATTCCTGGCAGTTGTGCTGTCTTCAGCAAGGAATTTCCTTTCCGGTTTCAGTTTTCCCACCTAGCAAATTAGAATGATGGACCCGAGGCCCCTTTCCAGACTGGGTCCCTGCTATTTAATGCTCGGGGTCTGTGGGTGTTCTGGGGGCTCAGGGGCACCTGGGTCTGCGTGGGGAGCGGAAGGGTGGGGTGGCGGGAGGGCTGACGGTGCGGGACGGGCAGCTGGCGGGGCTCGGGGTCCGCCGGGGGCGTTCACCGGCAGTGAGAGGGGAAAGCGAAGGGGGTCGGCTCGGGGGAGTCAGCGGGCACAGGGACCCACACCGAGCGGCCGGAAACCCCGGGGGACCGAGCCTCCCGACACAGGCCCTCCAGAGACGCCGTGCGATCGGGCTGGGCAGGGCCTGGGCGGCGCCTCCCGGCCGGGGATGCCGGCGCCG
This sequence comes from Nycticebus coucang, assembly GCF_027406575.1. NCBI lineage: Eukaryota > Metazoa > Chordata > Mammalia > Primates > Lorisidae > Nycticebus > Nycticebus coucang. Next base: position 180,217,699 of record NC_069781.1, on the reverse strand, counting down.
TCTCGGGGCAGGTGCCGCCGTCCCTTACCACCGATGCCAGATTCTGCACGGTCTTGGGGTCAGTCTCGGCCATCTCCCCGGTTCCCAGCTTGGCGGCGATGTCTCGGACAGTCACCTACACTTCCGTTTGTCCGCGCAGACTCACTCAGCCGCCGCTTCTCGCGACGAGACAGGCCCCTCGCGGGATCGCAAGGCATTGTGGGGGCCGTAGTCACGTCACGCACCGGAAGGGCCTCGAGGTCTCGCTCTTCCGTTCGGGGACGCGATCTCCCGCTCACTCCCGCACAGCTCCGCCCCTTCCGCATCGCCCCGCCCCGCCCGGTTCGCGCCTGCGGGGGGGAAATGAGGCACAAACCGGAAATGGGGAAGGGAGCCGGTGGGTGGCTCTGGCTAGGGCTGTAGTGTTGGAAGAGGGCTCTGGTTTTCTGTGGCCGATCGGGACGAACTTACTAGGCTTCTGCGCTCCAGCCAGACCTAGTATACCCTTGTGACCATCTCCAGGTCTAGAAACACGACCAGCCTCCCGGAAGCCCCTGGCCCCCTCCTCCCCACCCCCACGACGAGGGTGGGACCAGTGTTCCTGTGGCCTGCCAGTTGCGTGCAAGGGGACTGGGACAGAGTCATTTCAGTGCTGTCACTGGGGTGACGCTCCCTGGGGTTGAGCGGGAGGAGTTATGGGGGTTCAAGGAGGTGGGTGCTGCTGAGTTACAGACCCCCAAGCGGTCCTGGGCTTGGGACTCATGGCAAGGGGATAGGAGAGTCCTTGACTGAAGGCATCTGAGCAGCCGTGTACCGACTGCACTGCACTGTGTGTGGGGCGGGTCCAGTGGCAGTGTGGCTGGAGGGGAACCCACCAACCTGGCATGACGGTGGCCTCGGAGGCAGGAGGCTCAGCTCCCTTCTCTCAGGCCTCATCCCTTCACCCCGCCCCGTCTGCACAGACAACTTTCTAATTGTGCCAAGGCTGCAAAACTTTTTATAACTGTCCGTAGTTAGATGGTATTTGGTTAGTGTTTCGCCAATTTGAAATAAACAAATCTCAGTGTTTTCTCTTAATCGTCAGAGGACCCCTGGAATATAATTATCACCAGTTTACAATTTTTTAGAAGACAGACACAGAGGGGCTAAGAAGCAGGATCAGGGTTATTAAATTAAGGAAGAAAGAGAGGCGGGGCTTCCTGACTCCACAATGTTTCCCTTTCCTACCGTTCGGAATTCCCTGAGTTTTCTGAGCTTGGAGCAAGCTTTGTCAACAGCAGCACTCTTGCCATTTGAGTGAGGTGCTAATAATTCTTTCTTGTTGGGAGAGTTAAGGAGGGGGGTTACATCCTGTTACTACTACAGGATGTTGAGGAGTATCTCTGAACTCTTTAACCACTAGATGCCAGAAGTATCCCCCTTCCCATCTTTACCCAGCAGTGACAACCAATAATATCTTCCAGACATGCCAAATGTCTCCTGGAGGTCAGGATGCAAAATCACCCCCTGTTGACAACCGCTTAGAGGAATCTGTGAGCACTGCCTAAAATTGTGTGTACTTGTTCTTCAAGTGTGAACTTATTTTTGCTACAGCCATTTCTTGAGACTCTTCCCCTGTATATATTGAGATTGAAGGTTGGTGCGTTACTTTCCTAGAATGGCTGTAACAGAGTTCCCCGAACCAAGAGACTTCAGGGAACAGAAATTCTCTCACAGTTCTAGAGGCCAGAAACCTGAAATTGCAGTGCTGGCGGGGTTGGTTCCTTCTGTGGAGGCATCTGATCCACATCCCTCTCCTAGCTTTTGGTGAGGAGCAGTGGTCCTTGGCGTTTCTTAGCTTGCAGAGGCAGCAGCCCAATCTCTGCATGGCTCTTCTTTGCCTGTGTCTCTCTCTTGCCCCTTCTTATGAGGACACCAGTCATTTGGGGTTAATCCAGTATGACCTCATCTTAACTAGTTAGATTTGCAACAGCTCAGTTTCCAAATAAGGTCACATTCTAAGATTCTGAAGGTTGAGGCTTCGATGTGTCTTTTTTGGCAGGGAGACACAATTCAACCCATCACAGTTGGCAGTGATTCCAACTTAAAATTGTTATTTTACAAAGAGTTTTTAAAAAGCTCCAGAGTCATTTAAAAACTAGTGAGTAGCCAAGGCCAAGTCGGGTGTCAGGCTTCTGACTTTGGACCCTTATCACTGGGGCTCCTGCACTCAGCTTACAAAGCTGGAGTCCCTGCACCCTGGATAGGTTATAAGTCAGATCTTTCTCGTGGCCACGAGCAACATAAAACACAAGAACATGAATTAGCAGAAGCACCTGAAGGGTTTTTTTTCCTTTTTTTCTTTGGTGGCAGGAGACTTGGTTTTTTAAAAATCCTGATTGAAATTGTCTTGACAAAAACAGCAAACAGCCTTGACAGTCTTTTAGGGAGGCATTATTTGTTTTATTTGTTGCACTTCAACTGAAAGGCAGGTTGCTTTCTCTGTGTGGAGATGAAGGTCTTTGAAACAGCTGCTTCATGCAGCGGTCTCACTAATTTATAGTCGTGGCTGGCGTGCTCACCTTGTGGGGTTGACACACTGAACCTAATGGAATATTGTTCCATTAACAAAACTCCTGTATTATGTGTAAGGTACTGGTGATTAACCTTTAAACTTAGTTTCCAACAGCCCGCATTTTTAACCTTTATTTAAGTGTCAAAGTTGTCTTGCCTCCTCTTAGCATTTTTTTTTTTAGCTCTTTGTAGATTAATTGCATGTTGTAACTCTCTTTTTCCCTTTCAAAATGGGTTGCCTTTGTGTGTGCTTATTATGGTACTTTAATAATAACTTTTTGGTTGAAGCCGAGCCATTCTCTCAACACTCCTCCCTTCTTAGACCTGTGCTAAGGAAGGTGTTGATGTGTACGTGTGGCCACACACAATGTGAGGCTTTGTGGGTTTGCCTTGTGCAAGAGGGGACTGAATGATCATGGCAGCGCCTTAGAGAAACTCACACCTGTTCTTTTCCTTGGTTTGGCCATATCAGCTCTGTCAGGTTCCATCCCTGGGTCCAAGCTTCTGTCCATCTTGTTTGCTTTTCTGCAATGAGAGTCCCAGGCCTGGTTCAGGACCTGGTGCCTCATCTTTCCAGGGGTCTGCGCTGCTCAAGCTCCTGGCCCTTCTCTGGCCATTCCAATCCTTTCCAGGCTCCCAGACCTAGTATTTTACCCCTTTAACTTTCAGAGGAGGCCTTTATTTTCTACTTTGTGGAGGGAATAGAAACATTCTGTCCAAACCCTTCAGTCTCCACCCATCCTCCCACGTTACCACTGTTACTGCAGCTCTTCCTCAGGAGATGTGTCTTTCCCCGCAAGCAGGGCTGTGCATTTGTCCTGGGTCCCCTTCTCTCCTGTCAATCCCAGGAACTTGCTTCCTTCATTCACCTTCTCTTTTTCAACAATTCCGTCTTCTCAGCATACGAGATCTGACAAGTTTTGCAAACTCATCCTAGAAAAAGCCCTGTGTACCTCATTGCAGACTATCTTTATAGTCACTGCCAAAGTGCTCCCCTGGGGAAGCCGTGCACCGATGCTAGTGCCTAGGCCACCCTTAAAAGCAGTTGTGGAACTCTTTTCCTGGAGTGGCCATCAGAGTTTTTGTCGTAGGGCACACAAAATCATTCAACAACAATAATGAATGCCACTCAGCAAGACACGGCCACACGGTTGACAGGAACAGCACGGACATACCAAGGTTATGAACCCTTACCAAGTTGTTTGTACAGCGCTGCCAAGGTCAGTGTACAGCAGCAAGTTCACAAACTTCATAGGAAGACTTCCTGTGACAAAATCCAAATGAAAAACCAAAACCACCCCAGCCAAGATGAATCTCCACTGGTTCCGTGCCCTTCCTGAGTTGCTGCCTCTAGGCAAGGTTCTAGAAAGAGAAGAAGTGTCGTCTTCAGCTCTTGGACCCACCTCCTTACTTTCTATTCACTCAATTTTTGCTTGTTTTGTTTGCGTTAAAATGATTTTAGGCGGTGTGGACATGGCCCTGTGTAAGCGTGACTCACGCGGTAGACATTAATTCATTTCATCTTCATTTCTCTTTGAGTGATGGTGATGAGCAGAGGGTCTCAGCTGGACATCACTGTGTCTTTGAGACCTCTGATCCTTAGCCATCTCTCCTCTTAATAGAGAGTCTTACAGGCAGCACTTAAGTAGATAATAGCATAAGCTAAAAGGTAATCGCACTTTTTGTTTTGTTTTGTTTTTGTTGCATTTATTTTGATTGCTACTTTAGTATACCAGGTAATATTGGCTTCTCATTCATAGTAGTAACGTACAGCTTTAACTATTTTATATATTTAAGGTGATATAGTTTAAAACTAGAGCTGTGGCTGAAAGTACAGGTGGCCTTGCAACAGGGCAGAGTTCGTGCAGGTGGTAAGAGGTGACACAGGAATATGGTAAATAGTGAAGGTGTTCTCCTAGGAGTAGAGTTGGGAACAGTCTGCCCTAAGACAGGGACCCAAAGGGAAAAGAGTTCATTTGTGTTTTGAAACGCCGCTTTGTTACGTAATTTGGAAAGAGAGGAGCATAGGGCAAGGTGGCTGCATCAGGGGAACTTGAGTCACTTCCCGGTGGGCATAAAGTAAGGGAGAGTTTGGAAATTCTGCAGGTGCCGGGTTTCTGTTCTGCATAGAGCAATCATTCAGGGTTCTAGTCAGCCAGGGGAGGAAGGATGCTGCCCTGCTGACCCCAGGAGGGGTCAGAGCAGGACATTCACCACCCAGCAAAGGCAGGGCTGGGTTATAGAGAGAAAACAGTCCTGTTCTGCAGATTTAATTTAGAAATACCACCATCCCCGTACTAGTCCTCCTGACTTGGTTTTCCCTGCTAAAATCAAGTTTTGCTAGGCTCTCTGCGTGTTCTCTGGCTTGAATCACTGGATATTTTGACTCACATAGGGAAGCTGGAGAGGGCTGTGTTTACAAAAGCACAGAAAAGCGCTTTTCTGGGGAAGAATGGTGTGATTAGCGGTGTTCTAATACATCTTAAATTATTTCACTTTTGGACCGAAGTGTTTATGTTTCTTATGCTCATTTGAGGCAATTTTCCAAATTAGCGCCTCCACGACCGGCTGCCAAGGAAGCAATTTCCTATTTATTTACCCAAACTAGCAGTTTTCTAGAGACAGACTGCCCAGGGACTGAGGAGGAAGGAGACATCTCGCACAGATGAGGGTTGCAGTTTTGGTCTCTCCTGCTCAGGTCACCTGTTGTTTCTGGTTTGTTCAGTCATCATCACTTTCCTGCATTGTTGGTGATGATGCAAATTCAGTTCACTTTGTTCCTGGTGACAAACTGGGGGTGGCGCATTTGGATATAGCAAAAATGTACCAGATTTACTGAGCAGGTGTGAAGCTGGCTGCAAGGGAGTCATGTTTTATTTTTATTATTATTTATTGCGACAGAGTCTCACTCTGTTGCTCTGGGTAGAGTGCCCTGGCATCATAGCTCACAGCAACCTCAAACTCTTGGGGCTCAAGTGACCCTCCTGCCTCAGCCACCTGAGCAGCTGGGACTATAGGTACCTGCCCTCACACCAGCTAGCTTTTCTATTTTTAGTAGAGAAGGGATCTCACTCTTTCTCAGGCTGGTCTTCAACTCTGTAGCTCATGCCATCTACCCGTCTCGGCCTCCCAGATGCTGGGGTTACAGGTGTGAGTGACTGCACCTGGCCTGTAAGACAGTTTTAACTTTGTAAGCCTTGGTAAGTTTCTTCATCTGTAAGATGGGGTTAATGTCGATTTCAACATCCCATGAATTACATGTTACACATATGATATATAATTATATATCACACATAAACTACACGTAAGTTACAAACATAATAGATACGTAAAGTATCTGCCCCCAGGAGCCATTTATTAGATGTTAACACCCTGCCCACCCCCTTTTTTTTTGTAGAGACATAGTCTCACTTTATCGCCCTTGGTAGAGTGCTGTGGCGTCACAGCTCACAGCAACCTCCAACTCCTGGGCTTAGGCGATTCTCTTGCCTTAGCCTCCCGAGTAGCTGAGACTACAGGCGCCCGTCAACCTACCCACTCGTTTTAAAAAAAGAATCTTGTTAATCTTCTTGCTATGTATGATAGATCGATGTATTGATCTATCACATATATATCTTTCAAATAAGAAGAATTTGACTATTACTAAAGAAGAAGAAAAAAGGTAATTATTAAGCAGAGAGCCCGTGGTTTTAGTTTTAGTCTTTATTTGAAAAAAATACCCTTCTTCTCTGTCAGTGTGTTTAGACTGAACTGCACTAAAGATGGTCTAAGACTAAGCACACAAGTTCAAAATCCCAGATAACGTTTATTTGAACAGTTCACAAACAAGTTACGCATTTCCTTGCAACTATATTATAAAGCAAATGTTAGTTTGAGACTTAAGCACTCTAGTAACGAGGGCCCCATGGAGTGGTTTTTGCAACAGAGTTCAGTATTTTAAAATAATAAACTTTTATCCTTTTTGCGTTTGTATGAAAAACTGCATCTGAAGTTGATACAAATTTTTATCTTGGGGGCATGATTTTTGCCATCAGGACAGCGTTGCCATGTACACGACAACACAGAATTGTATTTCACATAGCCTTCATTTTCAACTCTCTAATAACGAGAAGGGGTGTATCAAAAGATGCAGAATGGTTTTGTTCCTCTTAAAGGAAAAGCTTTTTAAAAAAAGTAGCAGAAATGGGAGTTGTCAGCTCATTTTTATAGTGCTCTACAAGCCTCTTTCAACAAGGCTTCGCAGCCTCAGGGTGAAAATGACCATGGTCTCTCTCTACCTGTGGCTTCTCACTGCGACCCTCTTGACCAGCAGACACTCACAAAGTCAGCCCTCCAATGACAGATGTGATGACAGTGAAACAGCACGAGAGACAGGAAGACCCTTTCCTGCATCCTTCATCTGATGAGTATCTAAATTATTTCTGTTTAAATTATAGACTTTTCTTAATTTATAAAATGGAAGTCCTTATCTGAAGTCCTCACTCACACGTCCATTCTATTATCTCTGTCCCTGAATATTTTACATATTCTTTCATATGAACTGGGCTACAACCATGGAATTTCTTCAGCCATGGGCTAATCCATTAGGAACAGGAAGTGGGGTAAGCGGAACACATTTGACGCCGTCAAAGAATTGTTAACAGACTCAGATGAACAATGTTGAAAGCATTATATCATTGGGCCACAAAAAGAATCAAATCTCAACAGCCAGGAAGAGAAGGTGGGGTGCATTGTCTCTGTAAAAGGTGTAGTCAAATCCTTTGATTCTTTTTCTTCGTATTTAGTAGTTAATAATTATTTAGTTGGCCCCTTTCCTGCTGCTCTTGTTTCTTGTTGGTGTGACTTACCTGTTGATTCTTGCCTAAGGCCACTGCATGTGAATAGATTTATAGGCAACTTTTACAAAATGAGAAACTGCTCGGAGATCCTTACAATTTATTGGTTTGAATTGTTTATAGCCAAGCACCGTACAAGCTCGTGGACCCTGCTTTCTCCGTCTTCTGCCCGCAGTTGCTTTGGTAGTGAACGGGAACTTGGGAGAACATGAATTTGCTCTTGGGCAACTGAGACACTGAGTTGATCTGGTAGATGCCCTTCCTGCACCTGCTAACAAGCCACGGAAGGGAAGAGGGGCAAATACTTCAGAAAATGATGCTGCCTTGTGCAGGCAATTTTCTAGGGTCCCAACACTAATCGAGAATAATGTGAAGAGCTAGTAACAGAAAGCTCTCAGAATTAAGAAACACAGCAGGAACTTGATCATAGAAGGTTTTGTTAGTTGAAGATATAGTTGCCTAATGGCAAGTTGGTATAGCTGGGAAGTCCGGCTGATTGACACAGTCCAGATGGGGGTCTCCTGGGCTGCAGCAGGCATGTTGTGTGGCTTTGCTGAGGAGTTGAGAGAGGTTCTGTGCTGCAGTGGGAGGACAAAAGGCCTGGGTTTCAGTTCCCGAGACCACTTACCTTGGGTCGGTCATCTGATTTTTCTGAGCCTCAGCCTTCTTTATCTGTAACTTGGAGAAGATAGCTTGCCTCATAGGATGACTGTTATGTATAAAGGATTTTATAGCGTGTGACCACATAATATCCAATAGGTAAATATAAATCATTATTATTATATTTAATAATTATGAATTACCTTTGGTTCCATGTCCATGCACTCTGGGAAAATGTAGGCACCGGTCCTCAGAATCATCTGGGTGAAGATGATTGCACTGAACCCAGCATCATACATAGACTTGTTAATAAGTTTTTAGTTGTCGCATCTTAAGATCAAGACCCAAACATTTTACTTTGGAAAAAAGTTAACCCGATCAACTCCATTTGTTTGATGTAGGTGGTTAGTCCATGTATCAGACCGATTAAAATGATATTTTGAAAATGTGGGAGTTGGCAAAATTTCAAACCGCAATCTTGCTTGATACTTAGCGTGAAATTTAGGGGTATTGGGGGATGGTGCTCAGCGTGGCCGGTGTTGGCCTGAGGGGAGGCTTATTGCAGAGAACTGGCAGAATTGAAGGTGACTTTTATTGACATTAGAAAAGTGTGCACAGTCTTACTAAAACAAATTATCCAAAATAATTAATTTATCATATGCAAAATGGGGAGAAAATTTTTAATCAGCTAATTTTTAATCAGCTAAGGTGGTTGATGTATGTGTATTAGTAAAAAGCAGGGACGGAACTGTGACTGTTTGCTCAATGGAAATAAAACTCTCAGTCCTGTGCTCAGTAATTGGGAAAAGTAATTTCTGCTTCTTGTTTGACTTTATTTTTTAATAACTTGGACTAAGATAAAGTGCATAGGTAATCATGAAATAACATTTCAATTCTACCATGCCTTTCATTAAACAAGGTAATGTATTCTTGCAGGTTAACAACAACAACAAAAAAAATCAGAACATGCCACCATTTTGGCTTCTAGGAATTATTTTATTTTTTCTTTCTTTTTAAAGAAAGTTTTAGAACGAGAAGACAGAAAAGTCTTTGTCCTGATAAGAACTCTGGGGACAGAGAATATTCTTAAATAAGAAAGGAGAAGGGAACCATTTTACACTGCTGGTGGGACTGCAAACTAATACAACCTTTTTGGAAGGAAGTCTGGAAAATCCTCAAAGAACTTAAAGTAGACCAACCATTGATCCTACAATTCCATTACTGGGCATCTACCCAGAAGAAAAAAAAAATCATTTTATCATAAGGACATTTGCACTAGACTGTTTATCGCAGCTCAGTTTATAATTGCCAAAATGTGAAAACAGCCTAAATGCCCACTAACCCAGGAACGGATTAACAAGTCATGGTATATGTACACCATGGAATACCAGTCAGACATTAAAAAAGATGGAGACTTTACATCTTTTGTATTATCCAGATGGAGGTGGAACACGTTCTTAGTAAAGCATCACAAGAATGGAGAAGCAAGAATCCATTGTACTCTATTCTAATATGAAGACAGTAGATGAGCTAATGGGGGGGGTATAGAGAAATGAGGGATCAGGGAGAGGGAAGGCGGGAGGGGGATAGGGAGTTATGGTGTATGGCACACCTCTTGGGAACAGGACTCAATTATAAGAGGGACTTTATCTAACAAATGCAATCAGTACAACCTAATTCTTTGTACCCTCAATGAATCCTAAACAATAAAAAAATGTGGAAAAAAATAAGAAAATGTGGAAGCATATCCTGCTTACTAATGAAGTGTGTACTTTACTCCTGTTTTTCTGAGTTCTAAGCTAAGCTAAGCTTCCGGTGTGATCTGTGAAGTGCAGGATAGGTACCAGCTAGAGAGGGAAGGAGGAGAGCTGCCCTTGTTCCCTTCCGTGAAGGGGTCACTCAGCTTCCCTGTTTGTCCCTGGAGATGGCTGAAGTGCATAAGGAGGGTGAGTTTTCTGACTGTTCATTAGCACATGGGTCAGGCTGCCAAACACCCGGCGGTCTGAGGATGTTCCTCCGTGGGTTCAAGAGTGAGCATTCTCTCCATGCCTTGTAGGAAGAGGGGAGTGAGGTGCACCAGGGAGCACTGACTTGTGCCCCGCGATGCCAGACGAGGAAGTCTTGTGAAGTGTGAATGCACAGGCTTGGATCCCCCTGCTCCAGGTTGGGGATATGTGCTTGTGGAGAATGATGGTGCCACATTTAAGGGGTGGCATCTCCTGATTAAACAACAGGACTTGTTCTGTAGAAAAATCCCTGTGTCTTGGGACTGCAGACAGATGGTTGTGACCATGTTTCACGTGTTCATTAAGCTGAGGATGGTCTCCCTCGTCTTTGAGGTCAGTTATCTTCCTGGAAATCGTGATGTGCTCAAATCAGATCATAAGGGGGCAGGAGGAACACAGGCCCTGGCTGGGAGCTGGACTCTTGCCTTTATCGGAACACTCTTCTACCAGACATGTAACAGGGACCCCAAAGGGTCAGCCAAAAGTGTGAACTGGCTCTGAGAGAAGACCCAGCGTCAGTGACATTAGACACAACATAGAAATCAGAGAAAAGCTAGGGCCAGACGTTTTAACCACCAATACCCATTTATTTTAATGGAAAAAAAAAACCTCTGCATTCTATATGCTCCAAAAAGATTTACTATTGAAACAAATACAATATATGGAACTCTATCTGCATAATTTCACTGTAACAAAGACAACATATGACTTCTAATTCCTACGGAAGGCTAACATAGATTGCATAAGAAAGCGTGTGCGTGGGCGCGAGTGTGGTTAAAACCTTTAGTAAGCAATTGCATTAAAATATGCTAAGACACTTACCTTACCCTAGTTTGTGGCGGGCTCTCATAAAAAGCCACAGGGTGTCACTAGTTTTATTTGATAGAAAAATTTGGTGTGAGCTTTGATGATTCATTTACAGTGTATCAACAAGAAGATAACCTCAGTACGAGCACTAACTTACCTCTTACCGCTACATGCTCACAGAATAAAAATCAGTTAACTTTTCATACATAATGAACATCTTTTATTTTCAGGTTTGCAAACAACGGTAGTCGATTCACACGAAAGGGTACTTTTAAAACTACCTGTATTGACTCTATTTTAATGCACGTGTCTATGAAACAAAAGGAGTGTATGCTCATAAATGTTTGTCTGTACAGGTGGGTATATATGTGTATACAAGATGGTACCTGTAGACCTGTTCAGAGGCATGTGTGACCTCTGTGATGACCTTTGCGATTGTACAGATGCCGAGGAGGGAGAGATTCTCTACCATGATCCGCAGCCCCAGGAGAATCAGTGGGACTGGAGCTTCAGGATACATACAAATGCAGATGAATGCCCAGGAAAGAATACTGCAGCCCTTTCCTGGGCACTTAATGGTGAAATTTCCTGCTCTGCTCCACCCTGCCTGGCTCAGGATCACGGCATGTTATGCAGTGGAGATTGGTTATGATCCTCATCCTAGATAAGGAGGAAGGACTTGCTTTGTTCTCCCTCTCCGCAGCCCTGCCTGGCTGGTTGTTCAGACTGAATGGGATGGTGGAGAAGCAGCTTCGGATCAAAAGCGACAGCTCTGTGGCCTGTGCTGAGGCCCCGTAGCATCCACCTCCTCCTTGTGTAACCTTGTGCGGAAGAATGACATATCCAGCCCAGGCGTGCCCTGTCCAGTTTCTCATAAATACCATGTATGTACATATAGATACTCATACATATACAAATACCGACCCACAGACAATGCCGAGTGCCTGGAGCACTGGCTGGCGACCTGTCAACACATCAGGAAGAGTAGCCACCCCGCCTGCTCTTGGAAGGTCGAGTTACAGGTCATGATCTTTAAATATTCAGGGGAAATTCAGAGGATTCCATTAATTAAACACAGAAGGAAGATTCTCAAAATGATGAAATACAGACTAAGTGAAATCGCAAAGGAAACAAAAATCTAGAACAATTGAGGCCTAGTTGTGAAGTTCGATAGCTGTAAACTGCAATCTTCAGATTTGGATAGATTTTTTTTTCTCTTTTTTCCTGTTGCTATGGAAACTTGGGAGTCAAGCTTCAGATGGCAGGAGTTCTCACAGACCTGAATGGAGAAGGTTCAGAGTTAAGTCAGGAATATCACAACTCAGTTCAAAATATTTTAGCTAAAAACCAGATACATGATTGATAAGGTATGATAAACACACATATAAACACCGCACGACCTCGGGAAATCTGTTTTTCTGAAGCATGACATTTGAAGACAGAAGGAATAATTCTGCTGGTTTATGTCTTAAAAAGCCCGACATCTCTGAAAATGCTAGTGGTGGCTTCAGACACCAGACATCTCCCAGACCGACAGCTGGTGTTTCTGCTGCTACCACTGAGCCTTACAACTTGCACCCTAGCTCAGAGCCTGACTCTGTTGTGAACAAGTGGGGTTTGCAGCTCAGAAATCCCCAACTGTCCTGTGTCTTTTTTTTTTTTTTTTTTTTGACTTAGAGCAAGATACCTATTGGTGGTTCTTTAAACAAGGAATCTTAGTTTCCCATTGATGCTGTAATGAATGGCCACTTTCGATAAAAAAAATATATTTTCTTATATTCCTGGAGATCAGAAGCCTGAAATGAGCATGATGGGGCTAAAATCAGTATTGGCAGGGTCGCGTTCCTTCTGGAGGCTCCAGGAAACCCCTGTGTCCCTGTCTTTCCGAGCTTCGAGAGGCCACCTGCATTCCTTCGCTTGCAGCCTCCCCCATCTTCAAAGCCAGCCTTGCAGCCTCTTCTCTTTCCAACTATACCTCCCTCTGCTCCCTTCATCACATGGCCCACTCCCGGCTCCTCCTTGGGCCTCGTACAAAGACTCTGCGATTATATCAGGCTCACCCAACTGACCCAGGATCCTTTCCAAACCATCTCAAGATCCTTAATCAATTCAGTGAAGTTTCTTATAGTAACATGTTCATAGATTCCACGGATTAGAATGAAGACATCTTTGGGGCATTACTCAGTGAATCGTGAAAGTGGCACTGTGTTCCCAAGGACACAAGGCTGTGGGCCATGAGAACACGTCACTCAGGGAAAAGTTCACAGAAGGCATTGGTGTGGGGTGTATTCAAGAGCTGTCACCCCAGTTCCTGCTGAGGGATGCCTGGGTCAGAGAGCCTGTCAGTATCGTCAGGCTCAACTCAGCATTGTCAGTGGGGAGAAACTCTCTCTTTAGGATGCCTAGATCCAGTTTAAAAATCAAAATCAAGCGTGTTTTTGCCTGCGTAAAGCATTTTTGTGTCCATGCAATTCCAGAAGAGGAGTGCTGAAAACCAGCCCAGGACTGAGATTTCACCAAATTGAGTAAACTACCGTGTCTACAGCTACAGTTGCCAAGGCCCTTCTTCCCTCTGGGGCTCTGTCAGAGAGGGTCTACTTCCATCAAGAGGAGAGGAGGGAAGGAGGGAGGAGTCGGTCTGCAATGCTGTACACTTGCTCTTCAGGCCTTGTTGCTGCGCCTACCTGCCAAGACCTGCCTCCTTCCCAAAGCGCTTCTACTCAGAACTCCAGAGGTTATGAGGCAGTCCTTTCATTTTTACAATGACTGGGTCTCATTTACAGCCAAGTTGCAAGACAGATGTAAAATATGGACTGTTTTTAAAAGAAGTCTACGAGGAAGAACATTCTTTAAGATGTTCTTTTAGGTTGTATAAATATTCCTTTTTTGTATTGTACTATTTTATTTTACTTGTTTTTCTGAGACAGAGTCTCAGTCTGTCACCCTCAGTAGAGTGCTGTGGCATCATAGCTCATAGCAACCTCAAAGTCCTGGGCTCAAGCAATCCTCCTGCCTCAGCCTCCTGAGTAGCTGGGACTACAGGCACCCACAAAAATGCCAGGCTGTTTTTTCATTTTTAGTAGAGACGGGGGTCTTACTGTTGCTCAGGCTGGTCTTGAACTCCTGAGCTTAAGGAATCAACTTGCCTTGGCCTCCCACAGTGTTAGGATTATAGACACCAGCCAGCGCACCTGGCCTTTTTTTGTAAATGGTCAAAGGCCATTAGTATTGTCAGGCTGGTGCAGTGTCTCCACTTTCTGTGTCCAGTCTTGGTTAGAGCGGGGGTTTCCCAACCTCAGCGCTACTGATACCCGAGGTGGGTCATTCTTCCTGGTGGGGGCCCTCCTGTCCGGGTCGGTGTTTTGCAGCAATCTTGGCCCCCACCTGCTACATGCCTCCCAGGCATGATAATCAAAATGTGTCTACATATTTCCAACTGTCTCCTGGTGGGCAAATCAGTTAAAAATAGGGGAAAAAAAGATTTAGCTGAATAAAATCCACTAAATTGGATTTCAATCCCTTGTTTTCAAATTAGAGTCTTAAATTCCTGTTGTAAGTCAGACTATAATTCCACCTCCTAGGGTTACTGAGATGATTACATGAGGTAATCTATATAATTTATGTAAAGTGCTTAGCTGGCACATGCATAGAAAGCCCTAGAGGGTCAACTGTCATTGTCCCCAAGTTGTAGCCTTTAAAGGACCACAGCTCCTTTGCAGATCACAGCTCAGGGCCATCTGTATGGAGAGGACAGCCCCTTCTGCCCAGCGTAGTGCTTTTTCAGGGTCTTCTATGCTTACGGTACATTTCACAATAAACAGGAACAAAATATTGATATACTCTAGGAAATTCTAGAAAAAGCAAACCTATTATTACAGAAACCAGATCAGTGAGGGCCTGGATTCAGGGCACAGGGTCAACAGCAAAGGAGATCATATCCTGATTGCGTTGTGGCTACGCAATTGTGTACAGTTACCAAAAGGCATCAAACCATACACTTAAAATGGGTAGATTGTATTGCATGCAAATAATACCTTAATTAAAAAATTGGAATTAAAAAAAGTTTAGTAGCTGTCTTCTGCTCATGTTGGTCATTTCTTTAAACTTCTTTTTTGTGACTGAGGTTGTCTCCCATCCCCAACATAGAGACATTTAATTTTTGTACTTGTTAAACAGTGTGAGTTGTTAATGAGTTGCCTGATCTGTTTTTGCTATAATGGATTAATTGGCCCTAATGCAATGGTCAAAGAAAGGTGCCTTCCTAAGACTCGCTCTACCACACAGAGCTGCGCTGGGACGTCAGACGCAGCAAGAGGACAAGGCTGTTTGCTGTGCCGGGAGCAGGGAGGGTGCCCAGGGAGGAATTCTGCATCCCCTCAGTGCCATCAACACAGAATTTATACAACAATTGGCAATAAAAATAATTTCATTTACATTTTTTATTACTTTCGATATCATTAGTTTTATTTCCTTTATTTTCAGATGTCAGGGAAGGAAAAGCAGATCCGTCAGCTCCATTCTCAGCTGCAATAAAGCCATCGACAGTACCATAATAAATTGAAATGTTTTTATTATCTGTTTCCATAAAGGAGGCAGTCTGATGGTAAATGCTGGCCTCACTGGTTACTTGCCTGGGGACATTTCTGAGAATCAGTTTTCTCATCTGTAAAGTGGGATAAAATCACAAGAATGATGAAAAAAATATAGAAAAATAATATTAATAATATAAAAAGAAATAATAATATTTAGATCCAAGATCTAATATTGGGGTCTAATATTAGATCCAAGTTCTAAATATTATTTGAGGGAAGGAGAAAGATACATTTTGTCCTTGCTGTGTTGTGAGATGTGAACTCTCATTTTACACAGAGCTCTTGTGAATGTAGTTTTAAAGCAGGTGCTGGCAAACTTTTTCTGTAAAGGGCCAGAGAGTCAGTATTTTCGCCTTTCAAGGCCATATGTTCTCTGTTGTGGCTACTCAACTCTGCCTCAGTGGCAGAAAACCACCATGAGCAATATGTAAATGATGCATATGGCTGTGTTTATAAAACTTTATTTACAAAAACAGGCAGTAGACCAGATGGCCTGTGTACTTAGTTTGCTGACCCTGCTCTAAGGCAACATAAAGCAGATTCTACCAGCTTATTTCCTCGCTCCCAAAATTCTTTCAAGAGCCATGGCTGAGTTGGGAAGAGCTATCCTACTCTTGTAGTTAAAATCCAATCTCAGCGTCTTTAGAAGTCCCCCTTCCACCTTTCCAGCCCTTGCTAAAGGTTTTAGGTTCATCTTTGGGTAGCCTCTTGTCAATATCACAGTAACAGTGGAACCCTTGGCCTGGACACTTTGACGTCTGCTGAGTGGGGCAGTACCCATGTTCATAACTCCTGCCAGCTCCCAACCAGCTTCTCACGTGTCTTCTGATGAACAGCCCTTTTTGCTTAGGAAGACATCTTGGACTAAGAATATAATTAAGATATCATTATATTTGGCAGGCATCTCTAACTTTGAAATGAACAATATTAAATAATCTTAAGCTTTTTATACAGGGCTGGACTAAGGACCCTTCGGAAGTTAAGTAGGTCAGTACGTGTTTCTGTGGCACAGAACACCAGAGGTGTTAACTAAGTACCTTTCCTGCTACAAAGCGAGAGGCCAAGCCCCATTTTGAGAACAATTTTGAGTTGACCTGTAGGTACCCTTACCTGCAGTGGGTGTCTGTGTGGTGCCAGGCAGGATAGCTCCCTGTAGGTGAGAACACAAACGCTTTTGGTATCTCAGACATAGTGTATGTGGCTCTTTTATCCATGACAGTAACCATGAGGCAAGTCTTTCGGGGATATCAGGCAATTCGGCCTCAGATTGAGTTGATCCAAGAGCTCAGTTGAGAGAGATGAGAAATGGGCAGCCCTCAGGACTTGCACATTATTGGGACCTGTGGCTCAGTGTTCTCCAAAGTGAGGAGCACAAGAAAAATCCCTTGTAGGTAAGAAGAAGAAAATATTGCCATGTCTATTTATATTTTCTTGTAATGGAAGACAATGAAGGTTTACTGATATTTTATAGATTGGTATTTCCAGAAGTGTACATTATTATAAAATATTGCATAAAAATACACAAACGCTGGCCCTTGTGATGGAAGCCACAGTTACTTGAGATGTTGATGTCATAGGTTGGACAGATCTGGGAATCTATTTTATTTTACTTTTTAAAATTTTTTTTGAGACAGAGTCTTACTTTATCACTCTCAGTAGAGTGCCATGGTGTCACAGCTCACAGCAACCTCAAACTCTTGGGCTTAAGTGATTCTCTTGCCTCAGCCTCCCAAGTAGCTGGAACTACAGGTGCCTGCCACAACCAACGCCCGGCTATTTTTAGAGATGAGGTCTCACTTTGGTTCAGGCTGGTTTCGAACCTGTGAGCTCAGGCAATCCACTTGCTTTGGCCTCCCAAGTGCTGGATTATAGGCATGAACCACTTTGCCCAGTCCTGGGAATCTATATTAATAAGCAGTGGGTCAGGGACCCCGCTCTCCACTTAAGAAATTGTGGCTGGCATAGAGTGACTGATGTATGAACTGTGTCCTGCACAGCCTGAGTTCTTCCGAGGTATGTCAGAAGGAGTTAGGCTTTGATGTCATGTCATTGGGTTTACAGAGGGCAGTGTGTGATGTGGCCACTCAGTTATCTGCTGTGTACACACACGCATGCACACACAACACATACGTGCAAACACACACAGAATTTTTATCTCTTCGCATCACATGGGAAATGCTGCCCTCCAGTTTGTCCAAACCATTTAATATGAGCTCTGGCTGTTCCCAGAGTGCTGAGAATGTTGTCTCCAAGGGCACTGCCCCTGCCTGAGCAGTGTCTGTCTGGAGCTCACTGGAGGAGCCCAAGAAACACAGAGATCTCTCACTGCAGTCGAGCTGGTCATCACAGGACACCATACATGACTCCAATGTGTTTGTGACAGAGGACTCCACTGGACCATGTCCAAGTGACAAGACACACTGGCAGAGCAGGGGTGGGCGGACTGTACCTGTGGGCTGACTGGCCTCCAGACTGTTCTTGTGCAGCCCAAGGTTAAGAATGGTTTTCACATTTTTGAAGGGTGACAGAAGACAACGACAGAAACAAATCATAAAGAAGTAGAAACTATCTGATGCCCGATGTGACACATAAAGCCCACAATTTTTGCTGCCTAGTCCTTTACAGAAAAAAATTGCCAACCCCTGCATGAGGGTAACTCTGCAGGACCTTGGAAATGTAACACAGAGAGGAAGAAAAGCAAGTTGCAGAACTGTTTGCCCAACGAAATGTGAATAACTGGTAAGTGGGGATGAGGACCTGAAACAGGAGGGTAGAGGCAGTGATGGAGGGAAGGTGAGGCCCTGAGACTTTGGTGGGCTTTGCAGCTGGAGGACTTGGAGGAAGGCATGGGAATAATGGTGATGGTGGGGATGGCGATGGGGGTGGTGATGGGGATGGTGATGGGGTGGTGGGGATGGTGATGGGGATGGTGATGGGGGTGGTGATGGGGATGGTGATGGGGGTGGTGGGGATGTTGATGTGGATGGTGATGTGGATGGTGATGGGGGTGGTTATGGGGGTGGTGATGGGGATGGTGATGGGGTGGTGATGGGGATGTTGATGGGGGTGGTGATGGGGATGGTGATGGGGGTGGTGGGGATGTTGATGGGGATGGTGATGGGGATGGTGATGGGGGTGGTGGGGATGTTGATGGGGATGGTGATGGGGTGGTGGGGATGTTGATGGGGATGGTGATGGGGTGGTGATGGGGATAGTGATGTGGATGGTGATGGGGGTGGTTATGGGGGTGGTTATGGGGATGGTGATGGGGTGGTGATGGGGATGTTGATGGGGGTGGTGATGGGGATGGTGATGGGGGTGGTGGGGATGTTGATGGGGATGGTGATGGGGATGGTGATGGGGGTGGTGATGGGGATGGTGATGGGGGTGGTTATGGGGATGGTGATGGGGGTGGTGGGGATGTTGATGGGGATGGTGATGGGGGTGGTGGGGATGTTGATGGGGATGGTGATGGGGATGGTGATGGGGGTGGTGATGGGGATGGTGATGTGGATAGTGATGTGGATGTTGATGGGGATGGTGATGGGGATGGTGATGTGGATGTTGATGGGGGTGGTGGGGATGTTGATGGGGATGGTGATGGGGTGGTGGGGATGTTGATGGGGATGGTGATGGGGTGGTGATGGGGATGGTGATGGGGGTGGTTATGGGGGTGGTTATGGGGATGGTGATGGGGTGGTGATGGGGATGTTGATGGGGGTGGTGATGGGGATGGTGATGGGGGTGGTGGGGATGTTGATGGGGATGGTGATGGGGATGGTGATGGGGGTGGTGATGGGGATGGTGGGGATGTTGATGGGGATGGTGATGGGGGTGGTGGGGATGTTGATGGGGATGGTGATGGGGATGGTGATGTGGATGGTGATGGGGGTGGTTATGGGGGTGGTTATGGGGATGGTGATGGGGTGGTGATGGGGATGTTGATGGGGGTGGTGATGGGGGTGGTGGGGATGTTGATGGGGATGGTGATGGGGATGGTGATGGGGGTGGTGATGGGGATGGTGATGGGGGTGGTGATGGGGATGGTGATGGGGGTGGTGGGGATGTTGATGGGGATGGTGATGGGGGTGGTGGGGATGTTGATGGGGATGGTGATGGGGATGGGGGTGGTGATGGGGATGGTGATGGGGATGGTGATGTGGATGTTGATGGGGATGGTGATGGGGGTGGTGGGGATGGTGATGGGGATGGTGATGGGGATGTTGATGGGGACGTTGATGGGGATGGTGATGTGGATAGTGATGGGGATGGTGATGTGGATAGTGATGGGGATGGTGATGTGGATGTTGATGGGGATGGTGATGGGGATGGTGATGGGGTGGTGATGGGGATGGTGATGTGGATAGTGATGGGGATGGTGATGTGGATGTTGATGGGGATGGTGATGGGGTGGTGATGGGGATGGTGATGGGCATGTTGATGGGCATGTTGATGGTGATGGTGATGGGGACGTTGATGGGGGTGGTGATGGGGATGGTGATGGGGTGGTGATGGGGATGACGATGATGGGGAGGGCATAGTCTTCAAAGGCAGGGCAGGCAGAAGGGTTGGTCAGGAGGGGAAGATGCTACATTCTGTTTTGGAAACACACAGTCTGAAGGGCCAGCAAGAGGCTGTCAGGCCTCCTCCTTCTTAATCCCACTCACAGGACTCCTGTCCTGCACAGACCTTCAGACACAGTGAACGTCCACTGTGGGAACATGTAATGTCCTGTTGATTCACCTCCATTGTCACCAGGATGTAA
The DNA here is from genome assembly GCF_027406575.1 of Nycticebus coucang. Lineage (NCBI taxonomy): Eukaryota > Metazoa > Chordata > Mammalia > Primates > Lorisidae > Nycticebus > Nycticebus coucang. Next base: position 180,197,562 of record NC_069781.1, on the reverse strand, counting down.
AACCAGTTGTTCTCCTTTTCTGTCAGTCTCCCAACTTCCTAAGTCACAGACACCTTTTTAAAATGTATATACCAAGGCCCGAAAAGGCTTTTGGATGGCAATAGCTATATAAGAATAATTGCTAGAGTTAAAATTGGACTAGTATTTCATAAATAAGAAATCTTTGACATGTATTTATTCATTTTACTCTCACATCTATATTACTTGGCATAATAATTCATTTGTTTAAAATAATGTTTCATCATATTATAGTCATTACTACCAGTCAGTGAGAAAAAAAATGGTGCATTATACATTTATCACTTTCCTGACAGCCCAGTCTCTGTCTATGAATTCTCATGGTTTTTCTTAGAAAGGCCTACTATCTACTTTAACCTTATTCTAGATTATTCTCTACAATGTAGGAGAGAACTAGGCCCTTGGTAGACCAGTTAACTAATCCAGGCATACCTTTATTAGCTCAGTTGAGTGGCACCTGCAGGGAGTTTTGCTTATCACCTGGTTTGCAGAGCGGCAATGAGCCCTTTGCATAGTTCCTCAGCCTGGCCGGCAGGAGATTCTAAGATGCCTTTAAACATTAGTTGGAGCATTTTTACATGTGACATTTTCTATCACACAGACACAAACTAAAGAAGAACGGTTCCTTGGGGATACATTTTCTTGGAAAGATATATGGGGAAAAGCCAGCTCTGTGAACCCGGTGAAGTTACATTTTCCTACTTGTGCACGTGCTGGAGTTAGGCCAACTTACAAGCCAGGCTGAAGAGGCAGAGGAGCAAGAGTGAGGGGACGCTGGCATGGAGGGCCCCCGCGGCGTTGCAGTCCACTTTGGAATTCTTGCAGGAGCACACCTGTACCCTGAGATCTGTGATGTTCGTCATGGGTGGTTTCCCTGAATCTGTTACCATGATGGGCAGGTTGTAGTTTGCTTTGTTCAGATTTTGAAGAAGGCTTACCAGGGCGTGTGTGTCTGTAAAGACAAGAAGGACCTTTGTGAGAGGGGATCAGTCTTTCCCCACAAAGGAGTAAGGTTCGGGTGACTAAAATCACACAAAATACGTATTACATTTTAATTTATAATCATGGGAATGTTAGAATTTAAATTCGTTAACATCAGGTATGAACATAAATTCAGCTCCTCAGTGGCATCTGCCACATTGCAAGTGCTTGGGACCCACACATGGCTGGTGGCTCCAGTGTTGGGCATGAAGAGATAGAATGTTTCCTTTATCACATAGTCCTGTGGCTCAGTGCTATTATCATTAATTCAAGGAGATCTACTGTTGTGAAGATGATTACCAAGAACTCCACACTGCAAACGTATTATAAAACCATCTTGACGAAGACTGCATTCAGCAGCTAGAAAGCTAAGGTGAAAATGTACTCCTCTAAATGTGACAGGACCCCATGTGTTGCCATGGAGGTGGGCTCTGTAGCTTCCGTGTTTATCGATCCTCACTCCATAGCCTGAGATTTGGGTGGGAACCCACAATGTGGGGACTGGATCTTTAAGCTTCTCCTTCACTCTCCTAATCCCATGTTTGATGGAAATGTCTGCCACGATCCAGGCTACCAGGTGACAGTAAGCAGTGCCCACCTCTGCTGGCTTGCTCTTTGGTCTCTGGCTGTTCTCTATGACCAAGGATTTTCATTTTAATGTTTTTTACATTAAAGAAATTTCTGGGTATCAACAATGCTAAGCATTTAGAAAAGAGATTGGGACAACAAAAAGATGTTGAGAAGGCATTTATCTGTTAAATAAAATCAGGAGGGAAATAAAATCAAGAGTACCATGACACAGACATCGAAACAGATGAAGCATGATGATTACAAGAAGGTGACAGCACTAGAAAGGACCAATGTGACGATCACCCCAGTAAAGGGCAGATTAACTCAAAGACATTTCCTCATCTCCCTCACACAGGGGAGAAACTCTCGAATGAGAAAGTTCCAGTTGGAAAGAACCGGTAATGACTATTCAAATAAGCTACATCCATAAAAACTCACAAATAGAACACTATCTCCTAGAACAAGAGAAAGGCTGTTTTAATTAAAAAATAATCAGGGTAACAGAATTCATTCTTTAAAAAGCAATAAAATAGACAAACAGGCAAATAGAATCAATAACTGGAGAAAGGCAATAATAAAATAAGATACGAGATAGCGCTGTAACAATAGATATTATTTTTAAATAAAAAAAGTATGCACAATGGTACAATACATTTCAAAAGTTAATGAAATGGGGCGGTGCCTGTGGTTCAAAGGAGTAGGGCGCCGGCCCTATATGCCGGAGATGGTGGGTTCAAACCCAGCCCCGGCCAAAAACTGCAAAAAAAAAAAAAAAAGTTAATGAAATGAGTAATTCCCTGTCTTGCTCAAAAATTCTACTTTTGATGTAAGAAGTAGGAATCTTGACTGGGTCAAAAACTGGATATTAAAGACAGGGTATATGTCTAATATGTGACTTCTTTTTTTTCTTTTTTTTTTTTACTTTACTGTAAGACATCATGAACTTAGAAGTTCCTTCACATTTGGGGAGGAAAGCAGGTAAGACAGCGTGGATGCAGGGATATTTCATAATTCAACACTTTGGTGTTTCAGTCTTAATAAGGCAGACGGTTGATCTCGGGTCATGTTTCAAATTCCACCTGCCCATGTGGCGAGACTGGTAGAAAGAGATGTTTCTTGCAAGTTTTATAAAGGAAAGAGAGGACACGTGGAGGAAGATCTCAATGTTGAAGATAAAAGCCCAAGGATTTGAAAGAAAAGCCAAGGTCATCATTAGACTACCGGCCAGTCAAGTTGGAGGAAGTCTGCAGCACGTAGTGGAAGATAAGCGGCCGAAGGCTTTGTAACATTTCTTATCCCAGTGCCTCTCTTCTCTTAGTCTCTTTTGAAGGCAGGCACAGTGCAGCATGGAAACTCTCTCCAATGTGCAGTAGAAGTTACTGCAGATCTGGTTCTGTTTCCGGGACAAGAGAGCCAGAAGATGGGGGTGGGGGGGAGAAGAAGAGACCCCTCTCTTTTGAGAGCCTAAGACTGGGTAGGTTGGCCAAATTCTGGGCAAGCCAGTGTCCAGTGGAGAAGAAAGAATCTGTGGAATTAAATTAAAAGAAAAAAAAAGAAGAGGAAGGAGATGAACAAAGTATCACAGTCTCGTGACTGGGTGACCTGGGCTGGCAGAACTGCAGAGATGGCACGTCAGTCATCTGATCCACGGCACGCAGAGTGCACACAGCGGGGCACACAGCGCAGGTGTATGGTCCAGAAAGCATCAGGGTGGGGGCAGAAGAGGGAACATCCATGTTTGCTTTTATTTATTTTTTAGCAGTTTTTGGCCAGGGCTGGGTTTGAACCCACCACCTCTGGTATATGAGGCCAGCGCCCTACTCCTTGAACCACAGGCGCCATCTCTATCAATTCTATTTGTTTGCTGGCGGGAAAATCATCAGTATGTATAAGGTATAAATAACTTAGACCAAAGGGAACTACAAGAGAGATTAGCAGAAAAGAAGCTTTTTGGGGAGGAGAAACTTAAGTTCAAAGCCAGAAGAATCAGGGCAATGTTTTAACCAGACTTACTGTTGATCTTGGAGATCTTCCAGACTTTATCAGGAACGGTTTGTTTATGTATTTCAAATTTAAAAGGATCTGTGTTTGGGTGAAGATCCTTGTCTGATGCTCCTAGAATGACCACGCTGAGATTCTTGGCATCATCACAGACTTCGGCTACCGTGGGGTATATGAAGGGAGCATTGTCATTCACGTCTTCCAGAGTTATCAGCAAAGTTCCAGTGCCCGTGGCGGGAGGGTTGCCTATGGGAAAAAGGGAAGCTGTTAGTGTGCACCGGGGGTAGGAGACAGCAATTTACCACAGTGGTTTTTGCAATGCAGGACATTTTACATTATGTGCTCTTTGGGCCTTACACGTAAAGCTTTACTTTGTTTCAATATTTCAGCTAATTCTTGAAACGTTTTTCATTTTAGGAAACATTATTTTAAATGGTCTTTACAATCCCCTATCTCATAGTGTCTTTCACTTAAAGAAAGGTTTAAGGTTAGTAAGACTCAGTTTGACTTTAAGTTTTCTCTGCATTTATTTTTAATGTTCGGGGCATCAGAGGTCTGCTCTTGGGACAAACCATTCATTAGTGGTTTCTAATTTTCTGAGAGAAAAGTTGGAGCCAAGTTTGTAGGTCACAAATTTTAAGTGTGCAAATTTGCCTTATTCCAAGAAGGATTTGATGTACCTCTAGAATTAGAGTACTGTAATTTAATTTAGTCCTACTGTACTAACCTAATCTATGGGTCCATTTTATTTTTCTTATCCTTATTGGTATGTAAGCAGTTTTCCAAGTTTAATTTTATTTTGTACTGTATTTATTTTTTGAAAGGCACATTAAGTTTGAAGTTATTGGATCACAGGGGAGTTAGAAAGGATGACTACGTGCTAATGTCAAGTTACACGGCTAGCCCAGCAGGGAAATGAGGGAGTTTCAGTGGCCAGAGACCAAACAATTGATTGGCCCGCTCTGCCCAGTGAGCGTGGTCACTGCTTTAATTTGCATAGACTCGTTTTCCCCGCCTGCTTCTCGGAGCTGGTAGAATTAGTAGATTTTAGACGATGCTGTTTTTCTCTTTCTTTCTTTCTTTCTTTCTTTCTTTCTTTCTTTCTTTCTTTCTTTCTTTCTTTCTTTCTTTCTTTCTTTCTCTCTCTCTCTCTCTCTCTCTCTTTCTTTCTTTTTTTTTTATAAAGAAAGAATCGACGAACACTCTTTACATGAAGACAGTTCTTTACTGACTGAGATAGAGAAGGAGAAAGGAAGAATGGGCATTATGGCTTTTGTGCCGGCGATAAACACAGGGGTCGGGCGACTGCAACAGGATGGAGGGAGGTCCCTGAGCCCACCTCATGTCGCTTCTCAGCAGTGTCACAGCCTGCAGCTGTGCCCTGAGAGGGGTGGGCACAAAGCCCCGAACTTCCTAGAGCCGGGAAGGCCATGAGAAATTGGCTGGCCAGATGGAAAGGCATCTGCTAGACTGAGGGCAGCTGCGGGTCAGGCCCGCCCTCCGCAGCTCCGCGCAAGGTGGTCGGGGCGGTGGCTGAGTCGGTCCCTCGGCAACAGGTCGTACTAAGGCTGGCGCGGGGGCCTGCAGCCTTGAGTAGCACGACAAGGGGCCTGTACTGATTCCCCCCATGGCAGGAAGCCACCAGAAGCTTTCCAGGAAGACAGTGGGACATTCTGTTCTGACTTATTTTCAGAAAACACAGAATTGTATGGATAGGAGATGGTGACACTGCAGGCCAGCTATAGATTGAGTCGTGATGTGGGCAGCTTGAACAGGGGACACATGTCTTGATAATTAGGTACTCAGATGAAGCTGCCGGAAGAGAAGCAGAGGCTGCGGGGGGTGGACAGATAGGGACTTCAGCTGTGATGGCGCTAAGGGCACCGCAAACTCAGCGGTCCTGTGCAGAAGCCTGGTGGCTCCAGAGAAGCGTGGGTAGGCTAGAGGCTGGGGACTCGCCCACACATAGATGCCTTGGAAACCTCCTGGACAAACTAGGTTACCCAAGGTGAAAGTCTGGCATGTCTGGGGTAGGAGACCTAGAAGGCCCCTCGGTTTGAAAAGCAGATTCTGGTTCTGCAGAAGATATGGGGGGGATGGATCAGCAGAGGCCATAATCGCCAACTCAGTCAGAGTAAGGAGAAGTAATGGACCCCGGCAGGGAGGTTGTGCCTGGGACTTTTGGGGGGAGGAGTTTCCATCAGTGGGGAAAAACAGCTTGGAAGAGGGGGAGAAGTGAGGTAGGAAGCAGAGAGAAAGGGCAGATCCTCTTTACTGGGGCTGTTGGAAATATAAGCATGCCAACACCCAAGCATGGTTTCTAAGTAAACATTCCCAGAAATATCAGTTAAAACAGAAAGAGGGATGCTGTTTCTAATGGTCACACCTCATTACCCTTTGTTAGAGTAAAAACTCCAACGAAATGCGTAATTACTTTGAAGTTGGTTTTTCACTGTCAGCTTTACCCATTTGGTTACATTTCTTTATTGAAAAATTATTTTTCTCTTTTTATAGGACTAATTATCTCAGAAGAATCCATTATATATTTTTTTCACTCAGAATACATTATGAAGGAAAGACTTTTGGTAGAATGGATGAGAGGGTGTTACGAGAATCTGAAATATGGCCGTGGAATCGGCCTTTTGTGAACTTAATTATACTACTGTCCCCCATTTCCCACGTGTTACTCCCAGGCCAGGCTGGAGACGTCTGTTTCTGAAGTCAGTAAAATGAGGTTGTTCCTTGGGTGATGAGGTAGAGACAGGATTCCTAAGAGAAATTTGAGAGAAAGTCTCCCCCTCTCCCACATATATGCACAGGATGGAGAAGAATTACATCCCAAATTCAGACGTAATTCAAAACTAAATGTCTAAACACAATAACTAAGAAAATGCCGTGAAGGCTATGTTAACCAGTGTGATGAAAATATTTCAAATTGTATATAAGACCAGCATGTTGTATCCCACGACTGCATTAACGTACACAGCTATGATTTAATTAAAAACAACAACAACAACAACGAAGTACAATGTTTCCTCATAAGCCTGCTGGGCCTCAATAGGGGATGTTGGGACTTCCAGATATTCTCCAGACACTTAGCAAAAATCCCCCACTTTCTCTTTTCCAGTAACACTCCCAGCCCCCTGAGACTAGTTACTCCAAGACCAAATATCAGAACCACAGCACAATTAGGACAGTGCCCCTCCTTCATGGATCGGCATTTCAATAGGAAACAGCCTCAATTTGAGCAAACCCCCCTGGAATATGGCTTGAGAAGAATGCTTCCTCCTGCACCTGCCCAGGGGCTGTCCTCAGGGAGGCCATTCCCAGCATCACTGTTGCCTGACCTCTGAGTGCCTCGGGGTCTGGCTGTGTGTCTCTCTGAGTGCTTTGGGTCTGGCTGTGCATCTGGGGGGTGCTGGCTTTGTCATGGTGGGAGCTGGAAGGGGCCTGAGCGATGACCCATTCTGGCCAGTGGGTCTTCCACGTGGGCTCCTACGTTCTGGTTTTCTCTCATCTTCCAAGTGAGATTGCTTTTAACATGACTTGATTTTAATTTGCAGGATTAAAATTAAACATGTGATTGATCCACAAGGCACCGTGAAGCATTTAATAAAGACATGTGCTAAGTTTTCAGGGCTAGAGTTGCTTTGATGCCGGGAGTTTGTGCTGAACTATTTTCAGTGCTATAAGAAGTTGGATTTTTCTTTTACCCAGCAGTTGCAGACTGGTATTTGGTTTGCTAATACGTGTTTCTAGGATGTACAGTGTTGTAACAGTGCTTGTTTTTAATCTGAATGGCTTCAAATGGAGCAAGTACTCCAAAGATAGCACTGGTCTTCAAAAGCCTAGAGTTGGGTACTCCTGTTACCTGTTCCTTCCTAGCTAACATGAGTTTCCTTAGGGAGGTTTTGCTCTCATTTTTCCATCCCTGTCTTGTGGCTCCCTCCTCCCTCAGTCTTATCCTGCTGCTTTTCTAAACATCAAGGTTGTTTGTGCACAGGGGTGGTTTTATAGCATCTCACTTCAGGATCTGAAAGAAATAAAATCTAACAAGACCTCTCCTACTCTCTCCTAGCCCCAAAGCATGTACGACGGGGCAAACAAACCAGGAGGACACTCAGCTGCCAGAATGTCCTTTCTCTTGTGTCTTTGACTCCTTATTAGAAAGACTCGTTTTTGGTTACAAGGTTGGTGAATTTTCCCCCTTCATACAACCACATCAAATCCCATTTTCAAATGAAGAAATGAGGCCTGCAGGCATGGATGTTTGGAAACAATGCCTGGTGGGAATGGCACTGTCCTCCTAACCCTCCTCAGGGAGGGCCTGCCCGTCCTGACTGCCACTCTGGGGGGTTGTTTTGCTGTTAGTTCTCACACTGCCAAGCAATGGCCAGACTTGGGGGGGATTTGTCATCATTTTCTTTCTGCTGGGTCTGAGTTACTGAATCTCAGGACAGTCACTGCAGGGCCAGGGAGGTGCCGTTGCTTCATGCACTTGGCACCCTGCCCCAGTCTTCCTGGCACCTGACCCATGGTTACTCCCATTTCTGGCTTTGCTGCTCCCACTCAGCACTAACAGCTTCTAATAACCTCAGCAGGCTACGTGACCAAACAGGAACAAGTGGCTTCCACTGCTGGATTTCAAGCTCATGTTGAGCAGGGATAACTACTAATGAGAGGAGGTGGCCAAGGGGGTGGCCTGTGCTCAGCACCAGGCCTAGTTTTAACCATACCATGGCCAGCCGGGCTAACTCGGTTCACGATTTTGCATTTAGCCTCTGTGCTCCTGCTTTTGGGGGGAGCATGTTTTAAGACAGTGGTTCTCAACCTTCCTAATGCTGCGGCCCTTTAATACAGTTCCTGTAGGTTGTGACCTGCAGGTTGAGAATCGCTGTGCTAAGAGAAGCAGGATAATGTACCTGGCAGGAGGCCAGGAGGAAGGTAGGAGGTTGAGCACCTGCTGGTACATAGACTCTGGAAAGTCTGAGCAGACCACATGGGTTGTGGCTTTGGGCACCCAGTCCCCAACTTTCTGTTTTTCTCTCACCTTCCAAAAGGAGAAACTGGGGACTCAGGAGTGTGGCCTGATGAGAAGGCATTTCCATCCCTGGAGCTTCCTGGCTGCTCTGCACAGCAGGTGGGAGGACCCAGAATTGTAACCCACCTCTCCCCTTCAAGACAGACAGGCCACGGACTCAAAGTTTTAGGATTCTGGGGCTTGTGGCTGACACCACACATGGGTAGAAAGTGAAAAAACAGTCTCCCGGAGTTTCCTCCCTCAGATGGCTGACAATATATTGCTTTGTGTGGAGGGGTGTAGCACTGAGGAAGTCCGAGTCCCACGGGGGCCTGCTGGTGTCCCTTTGGTGCTGTGACCATGGACGTTACAGGAAACAGGGCCAGGTGCCTTTCTTTTTTTTTTAATCTCAGCAATTTTATTTTATTCAGAATCTTGACTGAACAGGATTTCCACTTAGCTAAAAAATACCAAGATTTCGGGGCGGCGCCTGTGGCTCAGTCGGTAAGGCGCCGGCCCCATATACTGAGGGTGGCGGGTTCAAGCCCGGCCCCGGCCAAACTGCAACCAAAACATAGCCGGGCGTTGTGGTGGGCGCCTGTAGTCCCAGCTACTCGGGAGGCTGAGGCAAGAGAATCGCTTAAGCCCAGGAGTTGGAGGTTGCTGTGAGCTGTGTGAGGCCATGGCACTCTACCGAGGGCCATAAAGTGGAACTCTGTCTCTAAAAAAAAAACCAAGATTTCTTTGCAAGTTTCTATTATTCAGAGTCACATATATAAGCATTATATCTTGTTAACAGACACAACTAAAAACATATGGATTTAAAAAATATTTATGATTTGAAAAAGATTAGAAAGAAATACATAAAAACCTCTAAGTGGTGATTATCTCTCCAGGTTATTAACATCAAAAGAATACTTTTCTCTTTTTAATTTTCTTTACAATAACTGTGAAGGCTATAATAATTGGATAAAATATAATAAGCTCGAAAGATATGTGGGGCTTAAAAATATTTTTGAATTCTACTTTACTTTCTTTTCTCTTGTTATTAACTTATTTTTATAAGTAACTGACTTTTAGTAAATTTGAAGCCATCACTACTTTCTAATTTTAGAACATTTCCATCACCCCGCAAAGAGACATTACACCCATTTGGGCTCACTCCCTGAACCCCTTCTCAGCCTCTGCAACTCATTAACTTTCCTTCTCTACAGACTTGTTATGCACATTTCATATACATGGAATCACACAATAGGTTGTCTTTTTAGGTCTGGATTCTTTCACTTAGCAGAATGTTTCGGAGGCTTGTACTTTTCTGTGGCATGTATTAATTATTATTTTTTCTTTTTTTTTGTAGAGACAGAGTTTCACTTTATGGCCCTGGGTAGAGTGCCATGGCATCACACAGCTCACAGCAACCTCCAACTCCTGGGCTTGAGCAATTCTCTTGCCTCAGCCTCCCAAGCAGCTGGGACTACAGGCGCCTACCACAACGCCTGGCTATTTTTTTTTTTTTCTTTTGTTGCAGTTCGGCCGGGGCTGGGTTTGAACCTGCCACCCTTGGTATATGGGGCCGGGGCCTTACCGACTGAGCCACAGGTGCTGCCCTAATTATTTATTCCTATATGTATGGACAATGTTTTGTTTACCTGTCCACTAGGTGATGGACATTTGGTTTATTTCTACTTTTTGTCAGTTATGCAAAATGCTTCTATGTTCATCTGCATACCAAGGTCCAGATTCATGCACTACAGTCTCTCCATACTAAGATAAGATGCATCTCCCAAGAGAATCTCTCTTTTTTTTTGAGACAGTCTCTATTTTGCCTTCGGTAGAGTGCCCTGGTGTCACAGCTCATAGCAACCTCAAACTCTTGGGTGTAAGTGATTCTCTTGCCTCAGCCTCCTGAGAAGCTGGGACTACAGGTGCCCATCACAATGCCCGGCTATTTGTTGTTCAGCAGACCTGGGCTGGGCTCAAACCCGCCAGCCTTGGTGCATGTGGCCAGCACCCTACTCACTGAGCTACGGAGGCTGAGCCATCAAGAGAATCTCTTTAGAAAAATAGGATCCCTGGTATTGCCCATGTTGGATGGGCTGGTTTCATGTACCCAGAATGTTTGGATTGCAACAAGAACTTTCAGAAGTTAGCTTTGAGAAGTCCTGGAAATTAATAGATTTTTTTTTTTTATTGTTGGGGATTCATTGAGGGTACAATAAGCCAGGTTACACTGATTGCATTTTTTAGGTAAAGTCCCTCTTGCAATCGTGTCTTGCCCCCAGAAGGTGTGGCACACACCCTTTAGTAGATTTTTTTAGTCATAGGTAACAAGTCTTCCCAGAGCTGGTCCTGAGGGACACAGCCCATGTCTCGTCTCTGGAATCCTGAGTAAATGTGGTTTTGTATGGGGAAGATCGTGCAAAGGGAGTTTGCCTGTGTGAAGAATAAACTATAGGAAGAGAAAAGGAGAATGGGAAAAATAGGAGGCCCAGTTCTGAGCCTCGTGGGGTCTGAGCTTCAAGATATTTTTCAATCTTGGGATATAATCAGTGCTCAGTAGATATGTGAGTTAATTTAGGTTGATTTGAAAAAAATCAAAGATGCACTGGTCTTCTCATGAATATAATCATATATGTTTCTATTTCTATAGGTTAACTTCTATTGTGAGAGTAGCGACTGTGTCTAATTGAAGTCCTTCCTTATCTAACCCAGGGCAGAGAAAAGTGTGTGGTAGGGCAGGGTTGGTGGAATCTGGATGCAGAATGGGAGAGTCCAGGCCAGGGACAGGGAGAGCTGGTGTCTCAAGGAAGCTTGAGGCCCAAATTCTGGGCAGATGATCAGGAGGATGGACCAATTTAAGAGGATTCAAGTTCAGCTGGTGTCTCAAGGAAGCTTGAGGCCCAAATTCTGGGCAGATGATCAGGAGGATGGACCAATTTAAGAGGATTCAAGTTCAGCTGGTGTCTCAAGGAAGCTTGAGGCCCAAATTCTGGGCAGATGATCAGGAGGATGGACCAATTTAAGAGAATCCAAGTTTAGCTGTGGACAGTTGAGTAGGCACTGACCATGGCAGTGAAGCTTTGAGGCTTGTTTGTGGGGACAGGATGCATGACATCTGCTCCCCAGTTCCCTCTAGGATTATACCGAACATCTGTTGAAACTTAAATAAGCAACTATGGGCAAATAAATGCCAGATTATTGAAACGGGGCTCTCAATTTACCTTCACCTTGCCTTTAAAGCTGGGAGTAAGCCCGGCTTCTCTAGAAGGTTGGTTATCCTTTGTTTGTTTTGTTTATCTTTTATTCTTTATTTATTTGGCTTTTCAGCACTGGTATTTTACAAATCATTTTTAGCATGTGCCCCATAAGCCAAAAATCTCATTGTTTTTTAATACCTAAGCATTTTTATTCCTTTGTTAATAGAGAGCTTGCCAATTTCATTTTAGAAAGTTATACACTGAAAAAATTTAATAGTGAACAACAACAGCAGCAACAAAAACCTGGTAGAAAATAAGTTTGCAAAGGATAATGCAAGGTTCACGTGTGTAATACTTGGTGTAGAACTAAATAAATTATCTACGTAATTTGGACTTAAAAAATTCTTTTAGAAGAGACATATTCTAAAACTGAACTTTCTTTTATAAAAGTCAACTTTATGGCTTCTTGGGTCTATTTTACTGATTTATACAAAAGAAGAAAACGGGAGGAATTGATTTGGAGGCCATGTTTATACACAATGACTTCATTTTTATTAATTCAGTCAATAATCACTTATTGGGACTCTGCCCTCTGCTTGGCTGGAAATGCACTGGAATCAATGGCACAGGTGTCTGCTCTTGAAACGCTCAGGGTATGGCTGAAACGGTATGTAAACAGATGCAGGATGGCGTGACAAGTGCAGGAAGAGCAGTGATAACAAAATGCTTGGAATAATTAACTGCCTGGAGACTGCCTGGAAAAGAGATGGCATTTGAATGTGCTGAAAGTGGGAAGATTTTGTAGAGAGGGCTATGGTTGTTCTAGGGGGAGGAGGTGGTGTGGCCACCTTGTGAGAAGTTTAAAGAATTAAGCAGGAGAATGGCTTTGGTGAAAAGCAGTGGGTGAGGAGGCAGCGGGAGGAGTGGAGCTGGGGGAGGAGAGGGCTAGGGAAGACCAGCTTGGAGGCCGGTTCCACACTGAGCACCACATGGAGGGCCTGAGGAAGGCGGGCAGGGAGGACTGGTTTGGGTGTGGGGACTCAGGGACTATTCGGGCACTGGGTAGCGGTGGGCTGGCAGTGCCATTATTAGCTGGGGACTGGGGAATTCAGAAGAGGGCCACCTGAGAAATGCTGGGGCAGGGTGAACTGAGCTGGCAGAGAGGGCTTTGCTGATAGCACTTTAATGCCAGTTTCAGTTTATTTCCCACAACAATGAATGAAAATTTTATGTTTCAGGGAGCTGATTTGTCTGGTCAGTGTGCCTGCCCATTGAGCCAGAGGCAAGCTCTGGGAACTGATGGTGACATCCTTTTCTGGCGAAGTTTCTGATTTTGCCCCCTACTCTTTGTGGTGGATGCTGTGGCCTGTCCCTTCCCTAGAGGAATGCTCGGATCACCACCAGGGTGATCATTAGAGTATTTCATAGTCTGCCTCAGACACTGATGATTTTGTAACCATCAGTTTAGAAAATCAGTCTGTAACTCAGTTCCAGTCAGTTGATTTAAACATTTCTCAGGTGCTTACAAGGTGCTGGGATTTTTGCATTTATGATTTCCGGTCCTAACAACAACCCAGCTGGCAGGTGGTATTATCCTCCTCTGCAGGTGGGGAAACTGAGGCTGAGAGACTGTGAGTCTTGGGCTTACAGTCACTTGTACAGCAGAGTCAGGGAGTTGGGCTCATTACGAGGTGTGGTGGGCACGTGCCCCTCATCCCAGGACTGCTAGGATGGCTCCATTTCCAGCCTCTCTGTTACCAGATCTCAAGAGATGTTTTATTGGGCCATTTCATCAGTGACAAAACTGTAGCTTATATTTTTGACATGATTGATATTTTGCTGGTACTTGAAATAATGAGAAATGATGGCTGGGTCTTCAATTTATTTTTCTTCCTCAATTAATAGAACAGCTGAGATAAGGGGTGTTAAACTGGCTTAATTGGGTTGCCATCATAACTAATGGCTTGATTTAATCCAAACTAGCATCTTTTAAGTAGAATCCATCTAAATATGATCTCAGTACATCCCCCATGCAGTCTAGCAGGGGTGTCTGACCTTTTTATTTCTGCAGCATGCTGTAAGAATAACAGTTGTCTTGGGACACACATTAAACACACAAACATTGACAGAAGCTGATTAGCAAAAATGAAAAAAGGTCCATGTATACTTTTCATGATGTCTGACACCACAGACAAGCAAAAAAAGTCCTCACCAAATGAGCATTGTGATTTTTTGCAGGTTGGACACCCCTGGTCTAGAGCTTCGTTGATCTATGAATGGAGAAGGGCCTCAGACTGAGGGATGGTTCTGAGGCTCAGTTCAGAGCTCCTCCGATCCTGTTTGGGGGCTGTAAATTCCGTGGTTCAGTTATCATTTCACTATGGGGCTGAATAACATTTTTTTTTCTTTTAATCAATCTAAATGTGCTTTGAATAATATTTCAATTTTGAATCATCTGGCATTATCAGAACATCTATCATATGGGGGGCTGAGAGAGAAGGCAGGCTGGGACATGATGTATCTTGGCCTATGAAAAATCATTCTCTTAGTCTATTCCATTTTAATTTTACAGCAGTTGAGCTTGCTTTTATAACTGTGTGTCTTTTTAGTAACCCATGTCATATTTTTCACCAACAGATTCAGATACGTTTTATACACGTTACTAAGTCAGGAAAACATGCTGTTGAGTTTCGAGGTAATTTGGCTTGTTTTTAAGCTATCACTCCCCCATTCTTTTTTTTTTTAACCTTAAAAAAATCCCTTTCCCGCCCTTTCCTTAGTCCCCAAAGAATCCCCTATTCTTTTAAATGAAAATAGTTGGGGAGCACCACACTTATGAGAATTCTATAAAGACTTACTATAGACTCTAGAGATGGTACGAGCTTCCTTGTTCAAACGATTTCATATGTACTGAGCCTGACAGAGAACTAACATGAATAATTTTTTTCCTCCTGTCTTTAAATTCTCTGCAGAGCAGGAGAGGACATTTGGGTTGACTGGAGTAAAATATTTGTCTTTGTTGTTTGGAGTCACCAGTTAAATCTTTTCTGGGAGCAGAAGAGCTCCATTCGCCAACAATCACAGAACAATGAACCTGCCTGATTCAATTTCCAAACAGAAAGGAGAGTGACACATTTTCATCACTCTGGTTAACAAAGCCTTTCTGGCATTTTCTTAGTTATTGTGTTAAGACAATTATATTCTACACTTACTGTCAAACTGTTTATAAAACCAATGTATGGTGCCCCATGATCGCTTTAATGTACACAGCTATGATTTAATATTAATAAAAAAAATAAAAGAAAGGAGAGTGACAGACAGGAGAGTGAGAAGGAGGCAGGCCCAGCAACCTGACAGAATTCTGAGCACTACGGGGGAGCCAGGAAGGACAGCCAGCTGCACCTTTCTGGCCCACGACTGTCCCCAGTAGGATTCAAGAACCCTTATGAGAAATCACTCGTGACAGTTTTCAGCCCACATAAGACAATGAGACTAACATTTGACCTGTCTAGTGATTGCTTGAGAAGGAGCGGGAATCACACTGGGTTCAGCCAATGCTAATTGTCCCTGTTTGTGGCACTGTTAGCATATCTCAAAGGGATCCATGTCATTGCATTCCCGAATGTTCTCTTTACATCTTGGATTTTTTTTTTCTTTAACAGTTATTGTGATTATTTTTTCTTTCTTAAGATAGGCAACGATTCTGGTTTTGTTAGTTTCATGCCTTGAGTAAAAGCATTCCTGCACTCTGAAAGCACTCTCTTAACCTTTGCAGAAAATCCGGACTGTACGTAGTACAAGGCAAATGTGATATTCCTCATTAAGGATAGAATGCTTGCCAACATTAAAGGTCACACCTTATTCCTCTATAAGATTAAAGGCTTTACTTATTAAATCATTTAGCTGCATGGCCAGTTCCACTTTCTGGACACAAAAGCATTTCAGGTACACTGAAACAATGTTGTTAGGTCATTTATAGCTCATTAGAATGGATAACAATTTAAGAAAAGCCCCTCGAGGATTCTGTTGGTTACTAAAGTATCTTTTCCTTCCCAAATCTTCTATAACCTTAGTGTTATCAGTAATATTACGAGTATGATTCTAGAATTTATCTAGACTAGCTTTGGGGCTCCAAGCAAGTGAGTCTAAAGGCCTCTCCATTTCTGTGGACCCCAGTGCAGGTTTCTGCCCTGTTATATCACTCCCTTCTAATCTTATAGTTTCTAGCTTTGAACAATGCTCTTTTGGCTCGGCGCCTGTGGCTCAAGCGGCTAAGGTGCCAGCCACATACACATGAGTTGGCGGGTTCAAATCCAGCCCTGGCCCACCAAACAACAATGATGGCTGCAACCAAAAAATAGCTGGGTGTTGTGGCGGGCGCCTGTAGTCCCAGCTACTTGGGAGGCAGAGACAGGAGAATTGCTTGAGCCCAGGAGTTGGAGGTTGCTGTGAGCTGTGATGCTACTGCACTCTACCCAGGGTGACAGCTTGAGGCTCTGTCTCAAAACAAAACAAAACAAAAATGCTCTTTTGGTACTTTTGTATAATTGTTCTGAACTGAATGAGTAGAGCTGTGTGTAGCAAGTTCTGATGCTGTTACTTCTGCCCGTTGCAAAGCATTATAGGGATTGTAGAGTGCGCGCCTGGCTTTGCTCCCTCTGCAGGACTCAGATCACACACTTTTCCAGGCAGAACTGGCCCATTAGCAGACCAGGATTGTCCTTCCTTGCAATAATAGGATGGCGAGAGTCTGGCTGTGTGAACGGTTTTAGCTCTCTCTCAGGCTAGCTGGGTGCTCTCTCTGGAGCCCTGCTTGTTTTGATAATTCCAGTATTACCAGATCAAGAAATCTATCTGCAAGGTCATGTGACAGCTAGGATTAGTTTCCGCTGAGTTTGATCTTTATATAAATGGAATTATTTGGTATGTGATCTTTTGTTGCAGCCTTTTTTGGGGGGTGGCGGGGGGCAGAGTCTTATTCTATCACCCTGGGTAGCAGGCAGTGGAATCATTATAGCTCACTGCAACCTCAAACTCCTAGGCTCAAGTGATCCCACAGCTTCAGCCTCCTGTGTATCTGGGTCTATAACCATGTGCCACCATGCCTGGCTTTTTTTTAATTTTTTGTAGAGACAGGTCTTACTATTGTCCAGGTGGGTCTTGAACTCCTGACCTGAAGTGATATTCTTGCCTCAGCCTCTCAAAGTGCTAGGATTACATGCACAAGCCAGCGTCCTAGGCCCAGCCTTTCACTTTCTTTTTTTTTTTTTCAACTTTTTTTTTTTAATTGTTAAATCATAGCTGTGTACATTAGTACAATCCCCTGTACCCATTCTAAGATGCACATAGATTTGGCCCCACCCATTACCCTCCCTCCACCAAAACCTCCCCCCTCCCTCCCCCTTCCTTGGCCCTTTCCCCATAGTCTTGTGCTATAGTTGGGTTGTAGCCTTCATGTGAAAGCTATAATTTAGCTTCATAGTAGGGCTGAGTACATTGGATACTTTTTCTTCTATTCCTGAGATACTCTGCTAAGAAGAATATGTTCCAGCTCCATCCATGTAAACATGAAAGAGGTAAAGTCTCCATCTTTCTTTACGGCTGCATAGTATTCCATGGTATACATGTACCACAATTTGCTAGTCCATTCATGGGTCGATGGGCACTTGGGCTTCTTCCATGACTTAGCAATTATGATTTGGGCTGCAATAAACATTCTGGTACAGATGTCTTTGTTATATTGTGACTTTTGGTCTTCTGGGTATAAACCTAGTAAAGGAATTATAGGATTGAATGGCAGGTCTATTTTTAGGTCTCTAAGTATTCTCCAAACGTCCTTCCAGAAGGAACGTATTAGTGTGCATTCCCACCAGCAGTGTAGAAGTGTGCCCTTTCCTCCACATCCACGCCAACATTTCTGGTTTTGGGATTTTGTTATGTGGGCTACTCTTACTGGGGTTAGGTGATATCTCAGAGTAGTTTTGATTTTCATTTCTCCCTTTTCACTTTTTTTTTTTCGTAGAGACAGAGTCTCACTGTACCGCCCTCGGGTAGAGTGCCGTGGCATCACACGGCTCACAGCAACCTGTATCTCTTGGGCTTACGTGATTCTCTTGCCTCAGCCTCCCGAGCAGCTGGGACTACAGGCGCCCACCACGACGCCTGGCTATTTTTTTGTTGCAGTTTGGCCGGGGCTGGGTTTGAACCTGCCACCCTTGGCATATGGGGCCCACGCCCTACTCCCTGAGCCACAGGCGCCGCCCCCCTTTTCACTTTCTTAATGGTGTCATTTGACTAACTGAAGCTCTTAATTTTAATATAATCTATCATTTGTTTTTCTTTTGTGTTTAGTATTTTTATGACTTGTTTCAAAAAAATCTTTGCTTATACCAAGGATATATATGTTCTTATATTTTTTCTCTAAAATACGTATTATTTTATCTTCCATATTTTGGTCTATAATATATTTAGAATTGATTATTGTATACGGCTTAAGAGAGGGATCTGGATATATTTTTTTGCATGTTTATTCAATTAAACTGGCATTATTTATTAAAAAAAAACAACAACACATAATTTCTCGTCTGCACTCCTGCGTTGTGTTGTCCTGGTTATAATCTGTAACTGTGTATAGAGACTGATTTCTTTCTTTTTTCTTTTTCTTTTGTGACAATCAAGGAAAATGGATTCCTTTCTAAACTTTCTATTTGATTTCATTTGTCAGTTTTTCCCTATCTTTGTGCAAATACCACTTGTTTAATTATTATAGTTTTTCTTTTTTTTTTTTTTAGAGACAGAGTTTCGCTATGTTGCCCTCGGTAGAGTGCCCTGGCATCGCAGCTCACAGGAACCTCCAGCTCTTGGGCTTAGGTGATTCTCTTGCCTCAGCCTCCTGAGTAGTTGGGACTACAGGTGCCCACCACAACGCCCAGCTATTTTTTGTTGTTGTTGTTGCAGTTTGGCCGGGGCCAGGTTAGAATGTGCCACCCTCAGTATATGGGGCTGGCGCCCTACTCACTGAGCCATAGGTGCTCCCAATTACTATAGTTTTTTAAGAGGTCAGGATATATGTGTGTGGTAGTATAAGTATTATAACTTTTTCTTCAAGGTGATTACCTTGGCAATTTTTAGCTCTTTGTATTTCCATCTGAATTTTATAATCTGCATATCAATTTTTCTCTGCTTCTCAAAATGAAAAATTTGAATTTTGCATGGTGTTGCATTGACTCCCTTAGATCAATTGGGAGAAAAATGTCATTTCAATAGTGTTGTCTTCCAATCCATGAACATGGCATACCTCTCTATTTATGTAGGCTTTAATAAAGTCTCTTACACAGTCACTTGTAGTTTTTTTTCTTTAATTTGGATCTGTTTAGCTTTGTAGAATCTATTAACAAAAACCACATAAACCTAGTATTAATGAGTTCAAGCACCAGCAGAAAGAAAGGAGGAAGACATGATCCAGAAATGGTCTTCCAACCATTACTTTCAATGTTTTTCTCCACAGAATTATCAGCAGAATTTGATAAGCACATTATGCAGTAACTCATTATTTGTCTCCCCAACTAGAATGTGAGCCTCACAAGTGCAGAGGCTTTGCTCTGTTCAAACTGCTATGTCCCCAGTACTTAGATCTATGTTTGGTACATAGTAGGTGCTCAGTAAATATTTCCTCAATGACAGAATTAGTGCATTTCTATTATGAAGCTATTGACCACGCAGGGCACAATAAAAATCAAGGCCATGAGCATGTTTTTCTTAAAACAAAACTTGAAAAACAATGGAGACTATAGTTTTATTCTCCATATACCAGAACACAAAGCATATTTTTAGGAGGGAGATGCATATCCACACATATAAGTGTGCAAGTAACAGGACAAAGTAGTAAAGTGGAAAAAAATAGTGGGTGTTTCTTGCTCTGCCAATTTTTAGTTCCAAGAATTTTGTCAGGTCACCTGAATTCTTGGCCCTCAGCTTCCAAGCCTATAAAATAAGGGAACTAGATGACGGACATTTCCATTCCAGCTCTAATATTATCTTTCTATCAGACACAGACACACACACACACACACACACACGCACACACACACAAACACATAGGAAGATATGTAAACAGGACAGGTGTGGTAGCTCACACCTGTAATCCCAGCAACTCTGGGAGGCTGAGGGAGGTGGATTGCCTGAGCTCATAAGGTTCAAGATCAGCCTGAGCAAGAGGGAGACCCAATCTCTAAAAATAGCCAGGCGTAGTGGCAGGTGTCTGTAGTCCCAGCTACTTGGGAGGCTGAGATAAGAGAATCGCTTGAACCCAAGAGTTTGAGGTTGCTGTGAGCTATGGTGCCATGGTACTCTACTGAGGGTGACAAAGTGAGATTCTGTCTCAAAAAAAAATGTAAGCAAATGGAAGAAGGAAGAAATAAGTATGCAAAGGAACGAAATAAAAGGAAGGTGGAGGGGCTGGAGGGAAGGGAAGGTGCAAGCACATAAAAGTTTGAGGAAGATACACATATTCCACTTTCCCACAACCAACTGGGGATGAAGAGGGTGGTGATACGACAGACCATCATATACAGACAGTTGGAGAGAGCCAGATAAAAGAGAGAGGAGACAACCTTCCTTCCCACAGGTTTTAAGGTGATCACTAGTAAAATGCCTTTCATTTAGGCTCTGGGATGACGGTAAATCAACACAGGTCTTGGAAAACCCAAGATGCTGAGAAGTAGTCCAAGTCAGAAGGCAGTGATAATCAGGCTCCATAACCAATTTCTGAATAGATCAAGATTTCACTTACATGCTATAAGTGAGTGTTACTTACACCTGTCTAGATCCCTGGGGGCCAACTGCCCCCATATTAATTGGACTGGGACCTTGGATTCCACCAGGTATAGGTCCTCTAGGGACAGGTACTGGGCCCCTGGTATCCCTCCTCTGACTTCCATACCTTAGACTTCCATTGCTCGGGCTTCCATTCCTCGGGCCTTCTTCGCATGGGCATCCAGTGCTCTGGCATCTAATCCTCTTGTCTCCGTGGCTCAGGCCTCCATCCCTTGTGTATACATTCCTCGGGGATCTCTTTCGCCTCTGCCATCCAAGGGTGGACCCCTCTAATCTAGCACAGGTCCTCTTGGCTCTGCCTTTAGAGGTCTGGGCTCAGCTAATGGACCTCCCCTCATCTCATGAAGAGGTGGTCCATGGTTCTCATGGCCAGGAACATGGTGCCTGGGTGGACCCTGATGAGGCAGTCCCAGGTAACCTCTAGGATCTACCTCTCCAGTGACAGAAAGTTAAGTGCCTCCCTGTGGGTCATTTGGAGAGTCTCCTAACAGACCTCAATGAGTTGGGATGTTGGCAGGCAAGGATCCCCACTATATAGCCGCTCTGGGGTCTTGCATTGGTACTTGTCCCCGTTCCAGGGACACTGGTCCATTTCCTGGCATTCCAACCTGGGTCTGCATTCCTTCTCCAGGAGCTAAGGAATCAGGGCCAGGTCCTGTGATAGCAGCTGGTATTTTCCGTGGAGCTAGAACTCCACCTTGCTTAGAAGTTTGCATCAGAGGAGGTATGCCATTGACTTGTATTCCAGCCAAAGACTGGGCCCGAGGGGCCTAAGGATTCTGCTGGTTCATTGACACACTGGATCCTGAGCCAGGCCCAGCACCATGGACTGGCTGAGAGTTGCCTGTAGTCAGTGTTTGGATATTTGTCTGGTGATGCAGAATTTTTCAGTGCAATCTCTGGATCCACAATTCTCATCACGACTGTGCTTGCAGCAAAGCATAAACCAATTAAGGGTTCTGAAGTGACATGTTCCATGCTTCCTGGGGGCTATCCTGGACACAGAGCTTCATTTTTTTCATCAGATCAAACATCTGCTCTGGTGGAGGACTAGCATCTGCTTTGGGAATAGACTCAGGGGCATCCCCAGGACTGATGGTCTCTCCATTAGGTGACTCAATGACAGGGGCCCCGGGGCCAAGGCTCTTTATCTCTTCTGTGTTCTTTTTGTTGTCCACGGGAAGGCCTCTCCCACTGAATTCGCTCCCATTCAGGTTCCTCATGGCACTAAGGGCTGTCTCTTGGTCTTGGTATTCACAGAAGTCATAACTCTTTGGCTTTCCTGTCTCCCTATCATATACCAATCTGAAACTAACAACAGGTCCAACCTCAGAAAAGATGTCCTTCAGCTGCTCTTCGGTAGCTTCATAAGGAATGTTCTCCACTCTCACTGAACACAGGATGTGGAGAAGGATCCCCCACTGGGTCTTTAACAGTCAAACCCGACAGAGGTCTCTCTCAGCGGCTTCCCGTGCGCCAAAGCACACTTCCATATAGGAGTCACTTGTAGTTTTTACTGTAGAAGACTTAGACATCTTTCTTTAAATTTATACAACTCTGTTTGATGTTTTTGATGTTATTGCAAAGGTGTTTTTTTTTTTTTTTCAAATTTTATTTTCCAATTATTTCTTGCTAGGATATAGAAAATATTAACTTTGTATAATGATCTTATATATGATGACTTTTACTAAATTCATGACTAGTTTCTATGAAAATTCTTTTGGATTATTTTAGGTACATGGGTGTATATTATTTGTGAATAAAGAGTTTTATTTCTTTTAATTCCCGAGCCTACTATTTCTTTTTTTGGTCTTCTTGCTCTGGTTACGACAGATCGTAGGAAAAAAAATTTGTTATTTTACCATTGAGCAAGCAAGCTGTTTCCTGTGGCAGCAGCTCCTTTTCTGATATTTTTATCAAATTAAGAAAGCTTATTGTTTGGCTAAAAGTATTTTTTTTTTTTAAATCACAAATCAATGTGGAAGTTTTTCAAATGCAGTTGTTGAGATAATATCATTTTTATAGGGCTCATTAATATTTTGTTAGCTATTTTAAAAATTTATGCTCATGAATGAGATTGGTCTGTAATTTTAACTTCTTATAAGATTTTGGACAAAACCCGATCTCATAAAAAGAGTTGTTAAGTGTTCCTTCTATTTCTGAGAGAGTTTGTGCAAGACTGGTGTTTTTCTTTCTTAAATATTTAGAAACATGTAATGAAGCCATCTGGGCCTGTAGTTTTCTCTGTAGAAAGGCTTTCACAACAGACTTTTAAAAATAAACATTGGGCTATTCATGATTTTTTGTTTCTTTTTATGTTACTTTTGACAAATTGTAATTTTGGAGAAACTTATCCATTACATACATATTGTCAATTGATTGCCTACAGTTGTTTATAATACCCTTTTATAGATGTCCACAGTCATTTTCTCTTTTTATTCCTTTATAGTGGCAATTTGAGGTTTTGTCTTTTTTTGTCTCTTTATCAGTCTTGATATTAAATCTTTATTAAATCTTTTCAATAGGCAAGCTTTTGGATTTGTTGATTTTTATCTTGTATGTTTGTTTCCCATTTTTCTAGAATTTTCCTCTGAACACTGGTATATTGTATTCCCTAAGTTTTGATATTTCGTAATTTCATTATACTTTCCCCAATATTTTCTATTTAACATTCTTTTTGACTATGGATTACTTAAAAGCATATTGTTCTATGTTTGGGCAGTTGAGGTGTTTCTAGTTATATTTTCTTATTCAATTTTAGCTTAATTCCATTGTGATTGGAAGACATACTCTGAATAATTGTAGTTTTAAAAAAAATTGTCAGGCTTTTTTATACGGCCCTGCATGTGAACACATTTGGTACAAATTTTCCTTGTGAACTTGAAAAGAATGAATCTAGTTGTTGAGTTCAGTGCTGTATGTATGATAGCTGGTTGAGTTTGTTAATTGTGTGATTCAAATCTCTATACATGACATGAGATTTTCCTACGGATCATGTCATGTAATTCAAATTTCTATACGCGATAGTTGGTTGCGTTTGTTAATTGTGTGGCTCAAATCTGCATCTGTATTCTTTTTTTCTTTTTTTTCTTCTTTTTAAAGTTTAGCAGGCCCAGGCCGGGTTTGAACCTGCCACCCCCAGTGCATAGGGCCGGTAATCTAAACACTGAGCTATGGGTACCCAGCCATGTGGCTGTACTTCTCGTTGTTTTTTCTCTTGGCTAATGTGAGAGATGGGTCAACTTTTCCCAGAATGACCGTGGATTTGCCTGTTGCTCTTTTTGTTTTCCTCTGTTCTGCATATTTTCAACTTTTGCTGCTGGGTGTAGATTTAGGATTGTGATGGCCTCCTCTTTGCTTCCTTTATCAGTATGAAATGGCCCCTTATCTCCCATCATGTTTCTTGCCACGCAGCAGTGATTTTCAACTGGTGGGGTGCAGCACACTGATGTGCCATGAGAGGATCTTAGGTGTGCTGTGAAAATTTTTGAAGATTATTAATTAAATTGTTTTTGAAATAAATTCAAAGCATAGTAAGCATATTCTTTCTTTTTTACTTTTTTTTTTTTATCAATGTAATTTAAGTATGCCATGGAAGTTTAACTATAGGTGCAAGTGTGCTGTGAGATAAAAATGGTTGGAAAACGCTGCCTTCAAGTATACTGTTATATTGTTTTCGGGAGGGATATTATTATCCAGCTGCATTTTTCTATCTTTTACTTTCATCCTTTCTTTCTCCTCTTATTTAAAGTTTGTCTATTTCATGCAGCATCAAATAAAAGTTTGATGATTTTACTTGGAATATTTAATCTTCCTACATTTTGCATTTAATTATGGTATAATTAGGTTTATATTTATTGTATTGCTTTGTTTTTCTATTTGGTCCACCTTTTCATGCTCTTTTCCCTTCCTTTCTTGTCTTCTTCTGAATTAATCAAACTCTTTTTCCCTTCTATTAATTTGTTAGTTTACATTCTTTTACTCTTTTAGTGGTTACCCAAGGTTACAGTGTAGACATGTGGGCTTATTACAATCTCTTAAGAAGTATTATTTTAACCATATCACCAATGCAGTCGACCCTGTTTTGACTATTATGTATTTCTTGCTTCCCACCTTTGTTATTGTTGTCATATGTTTTAGTTTTATAAATATTTTTAACTCATGTAATTACAATTATTATATTACCCAGGTATTTACCTTCTATTTTTTATGTATGCTTCTTCCATTTTCAGGTCTCTCTGGGATCATTTCCCTTTGCCTGAAACATTCTCTTTAGTAAAAGATATGAACCTACTTGCAGCACAACTGTTCACTTTTTGTTCATCCAAAAAGTCTTTAATTATCCTTCATCTTGAAAGAAAAACTTGAAGCCTGTAGAATTCTAGGTTGGCAGGTGTCTTTAAAGTGCTCAGATAAATGTTTTCCCGCTGACTTCTAGATCCATCATCTCTATTTATAGATCAACCATGCGTCACATTGTTGCTCCTTTCAGGTGATCATCTCTTCTATTCTCAGGCTGTGTTAACATTTTTTCTTTGGTTTTGGTTTTTATCAGTTTGATTATGATGCCTGAGGTAGGACTTTTCTTCACATTTATCCTGATTGTGGCTTGGTGAACTTTTTGAACTTGTGGGTAAATGTCTTTCATCAATTTTAGAAAATCCCTAGCTATTATGTTTTTAAATATTTTTTTTCTGCTCATTATCTCTCTCCTATCCTTCTGTGACTCCAATATCATGCCTACTCCACTAGTTTCTTCTCTGATTTCTTTCCGTACTTTCTTCTCTTTGTGCTTCTGCTGGAGTATTTTCCATAGAGGCACAGTCTGGGTCAAAAATCCTGTGTTGGGTGGCGCCTGTGGCTCAATGAGTAGGGCGCCGGCCCCATATGCCGAGGGTGGCGGGTTCAAACCCAGCCCTGGCCAAACTGCAACAAAAAATAGCCAGGTGTTGTGGTGGGCGCGTGTAGTCCCAGCTGCTTGGGAGGCTGAGGCAAGAGAATCGCGTAAGCCCGAGAGTTAGAGGTTGCTGCTGTGAGCCGTGTGACGCCACGGCTCTCTACCCAAGGGCGGTACAGTGAGACTCTGTCTCTACAAAAAAAAAAAAAAAAATCCTGTGTTCTGCTGTGAAATCTACCTATTGAGTTCGTAATATCAGATAGTATATATTTCACTTCTAAAATATCCCTTGATTCGGGCTGCGCCTGTGTCTCAAGGAGTAGGGTGCCGGTCCCATATGCTGGAGTGGTGGGTTCAAACCTAGCCCTGGCCAAAAAAAAAAAAAATCCCTTGATTCTTTCTTGTATATTTGAAATCTCTGGTGTAATTCTCTCTGCTTTAATCTGTCTCTTATTCTATTTCCTCGAACACAGTAATCATGGTTGTTTTAAAGTCTTTGTGTGCTAATTCAGAGCAATGGATCCTCTGCAGGCTAATTTTTCTCTTGACCACTTACATATTCCTGTTCCTTTCCAGGTCTAGTGATGTCATGGCCCTCTAGGCTTCTGACTGAGAGCCTAGAGTAAGTAGCTCAGTCCTGAGGGCTCTAGGAGACCCAGCTCTGCCCTTCAGTGGTTCCCATCCCAGCTCTCCAGCCATCCTTTATCCCACCTTCCAACTCCTTGTGCCCCCAAATCTGACAACTATCTTAAACAAGAAGTGGACTGGGTGGGAGGAGAGCCTCCTTCCTCAGGTAGGTCCCTTTCCCTGTAGGACCCCAGGAGATTTCATTCTGCCCCACTCTGTCCATGTGGTTAAAGGCATGTAAGAGTCCAGTTTTTTGTGCCAGCTCCCTCAAATCTAATGGGCATTCCTGGTTTCTTTCCCTCCTTCCTCATCTGACTCTCCCAGAATCAGAAGATGCCCCCAGAAGGAGAAAAAGAAAAACTGGCTCTGGATACTCTTTCTGGAATGCTTCTTTCCTCTTTGGTATTTAGTTCATCCAGACTTCCCTGCTATTGCCATCCTCTGATGCCTTTATAAATGCAGATTTTGGGGGGTATCATCTGACCTTTGTAATTTATCTGGATTTCTCTAGTTTTATAGCAGAATGTATAGGTTTATACATCCTACCTAGAAGTTTCTGCAGCCATATATTTTATTGACATATTTTTGTATAAATTCCTGAGTGACTCCTTGTTCTGGGCATTTCACTTTATTTTGCCTTAGCTTCCTAGAGTTATATGACAAAAATCCTTATTGTTTCATTCCATCAAACAAATTGAATTTCTATAAAATTAATAAAAACAAATGCTCACTTCAGATAAAGTTGAGATATCACTTAGTGCTATTAACTTTGATCTACTAGATTGTGTTTTTTTTTTTTTTTCCTGGTTAAACATAATACCTAGAGAGATAAGTGTTCAGTGAGTGACAAAAAGGAGCTTTTAAACAAAAGTTGCTCTGATCTATGAGGTCTTTTTAACATTGTGTTCTTTTTTGCTCTAAGTCTTTGGGGCCTTGTTCAAGATTATTATTCCTAATGATGGTTTTGTATATTAATGCCAACTGGTTTCTATTTGCCATTACATCTTTAGGGACATTTCAGTCCTTTGGAAACATCTGTGATAACAGATTTTAAATTTCTTTGTCTGATATTGGTATGAACAGGATTACACAAGAAGAAGCTCTCAAGCTGTCTTTTTCTTGGGTCATGGGAGGGACCAGTGTTGGCGTCACCCTCTCGTGTCTGGAACCCTCATTGGGGTGGGATTCACATTACATGTGGCTTTTGATGCAGAGTCTAGAGGGTACCACCCTCCACTGTCATTTCTTTTAAGTAGGAATTATCTTCCTCGTTTTATAGAAAGTGACCACTGAGCCTCAGAGTCTGTAGGAAGCTCCTGTAGTCACACTGCCAGAGCTCATGTGGGCGTTTGCTGAATGTGGAGAAAACATGCATGAGACCGCGTTCCCTCAGGCGAAACATGTGCTTGTCAGGTCTCACTGACTCTTGACAACATTGTAAGTTATTTCCTCACAATCTGGTAGCTTCTAGGTGGCATGGTAGAACTTAAAACATGTTACTGCGTCCAGGTAGAAATTTTAAAGAATATTAAAGGTGCAAGAAAGCGAAGACAGGAAAAATCATCTTAATGATATGACTTTGAGAAATTCACAAAATTCTGTGTCTCTTTCCTAATGTGTAAATCATGATCTTGTTCTCCTTAATATGTGTGGGCAAGACGTATACACAGAAGTGTCATTTGATTGATTACTGGCTACCTGGAAAGAAGGCTCTCCTTTCTGTCAAAAAGTATACTGTATTTTTTTTTTTTTTGAGACAGAGTCTCACTTTGTTGCCCTCGGTAGAGTACCGTGGTGTCACAGCTCACAGCAACCTCAAACTCTTGGGCTTGAGCGATTCTCTTGCCTCAGCCTCCTAAGGAGCTGGGATGACAGGCACCCGCCACAACGCTCAGCTATTTTTGGTTGTAGTTGTTGTTTTTAGCAGGCCTGGGCTGGGTTCAAACCCACCAGCTCTGGTGTATGTAGCTGGAGCCCTAGCCTCTGAGCTACAGGTGCTGAGCCAAAAAAAAATTACACTGTATTTTTTTAATTAATAATTGCATACAATATTTCATAAGGCAATGGCAACTATACCATGCTATATTTCAACCTTCCTTTGTGGCATTCTTAGCTGAGATGTTTTTCTACAAGTATACATAGTTTTATGTAGTTCAAAACCCTGAAGTCTTTACTTAGCTGAGCTATAGTTGATATTTTTCATTTATACAGCATTTTAAACATCCCCTTGGCTTATTGCCATCCTCTGTTAATGTCCTTCTGGAAAGCTTTTCTGTTCTAATGCTCTCATCGCTTCTGCACTAGCAACTCCCTAAGCAAAATTTCCTCTCCCTATCCAGGGGTCGTCCAACCTTTTCTCTATGCATTGGAAGAATAAGTGTTGTCTTGGTCCACAGAAAAAATAATACTAATGAAAGCTGATTAGCAAAAGAAAAAAAAGGTCCATGCATGCTTTTTATGATATTCACAAAATAAGCAGAACATTTATAAGCAAAACAGTTCTCACAAAATCAGCATGTGGGCCATAGGTTGGACACCCCTGAGTCATTCACAGTCATGCCAGATTCTCATGGAACATAATCTCAACATCTACCGACCTCCCTAAAGCAGGATGGGATCAATCCTCTGAAACTAGCTGCTTGTTTGTGTCAGTGGAATAATCCTTCCTTCCTTCCCCTGTAGTCCGATCTCAACAGGGCAGGGATAGCCCTGGTACCGTGAACTCTACTTTCTTTATCCACTGGGATGTATCAGGTCCACAGGAACAGGCTGTGTTTGTTCACTCCTGTGTTCCCAGCATCTAGATTAGGGTTTGGCACAGGATCGTTGCATTTTCAGCTTTTGAATGAACAGCACCTGTTTGTGGTCAGGAAGCTACTAGCTGAATGTAGTGATGTCTACCATGGTAGCAGGTCATAATAGGATGAATGCCATGGAGACAGTTCAATAGTCAGGGTTGGTAACATCCTTTGGGGCTTTCCTTCAAATTGTATTGAGTCACAGGACCTTCTGCAAATGACAGCATGACACCAAGGCAGGGGACATCAGTGTGGCTCCCCAACCTTGGTGCCTGCCTGAGAAGGGGCACACCCCTCACTGGACATTACTTTCCACAGAGACCCGAGGAGCCCAGGACTCGGGGATGTTACTGACTCAATACGTGTGTGTGTGAACATTGGCTTCTCTGCCCACACACGTTTCTATGCATCTCAAGAACACCTCTGGGTGTATCAGAAGACATTTCAAAGCCTTGATGGTCTTTTTCAAATTACTCACCACTGTCAATTGCCAGGAAGAGTGCAGTGTACACGCTGTTGTGGACGAATGGGGACTCACGGTCCAGCACGGCTGTGGTGTCAACAGTCCCATTGATGGGGTTGATATTCAGCCAGCCTGCTGGGTCCTTGTAAACAGAATACCTGAAAAGAACCAAAAGCAAGGTCAGATTACATTCCAATTAGTTTAAGAAGCATTTACTAAGTGCTGGGCACAGATCATATGCTAGGAACCAGGTGATGCTTCACAAAAGCCCAGCCACCGTGGTGATTTGGAAAGGAATGGCTGACCGTCCACTCTGGCCTGCTCTGGGCAAAGCACTCTGCACGGGCACCTTCTTTATTCCTTCCAGCCAGCCTCTGAGGAAGGTGCTCTGCCCAGCTCTGCACAGCCCTGATGGCTCCCTTTGTGCCGTCTCTACCCTGCTGTGCACCCTGTCAGTGTGATGTGAGCCATGACAGTGTGGGCTCTGGGGTGAGAAAGACCTGGGTTCTAGTGGTGTGACCTCCTCTGGGAGCTGGGGACCACCCCAGCGAGGCTGTGGGTAGCTCTGAGGATCCAGTGAAACCGATGTGGAGGGCTGGGCTCCATGCGGGGCGCCCTTGGGTGGTGCACCTAACAGTGGGCTGTGGGTG
This sequence comes from Nycticebus coucang, assembly GCF_027406575.1. Lineage (NCBI taxonomy): Eukaryota > Metazoa > Chordata > Mammalia > Primates > Lorisidae > Nycticebus > Nycticebus coucang. Next base: position 180,167,505 of record NC_069781.1, on the reverse strand, counting down.
TGCGGCTGCTTCACTGGGGTCAGAGCCTCGTGTGTCCTCTTCATAAGCAATCTGTGCCGTCCCCCAGAATGCTTTGGAAATAGCCGACTAAGCAGAGCCCCGGGGGACAGTGTTCTGAAGCAGCAGCAGCAGCAGTGACGGGGACAGATGGAGAGAGTGAACGAGGCTAACGCGGGGCTTCCCAGACACGTTGCTGCCTCAATTTTCATTTCACTATTTTGTGACAACAGAAGCGATGTCTTACCCATGAGAGTGAACTGCTTTGAAAACACCAGTCTTTCATTTAAGTAGTAATTTCTGCTTCCACCTGGCAAACTCCTACTGTTTCTCAAGACCCACTCACATCTCCTCTTCTTCACCCTGAGTGACCTCCCCAGAAGAATCAGTCACCCACCCTCTGGGTCCTTGCTGGGCACATGCATAGATTACCATGCCAGTCAGAGCACAGGAGGGGCCTTACTGGTCTGTCATCCTCACCAAACTCTAAGCTCCTCGGTGTCAGGGTGAAAACTGAGCTATAGTCAGTAAAATGCAAGTAAGAGTGTGCCCTTGTGCCCAGCTCTGTGCTAAACACTTATGGGCATGGCTGCACTTATTTCTGTGATCCACTTGACCTGATGGAGTAGGCATAATCCTTGTTTTAAAGATGAGGTAACCAAGAATCAGAGAAGCTTAGCAACTTGCCTAGAGCAGCCCAGCTAGGCAGTGGCCCACCTGGAAGTTAACATAGGTGCCCCGGATTGCAGGGGCTGGGCTTTTACCAGGTCTGTTTCTCACGCCTGAGAGCAGGTGTTGTCCTCACTCCCTCCCCAGGCTGCATGGGTACCCCGGGAACAATGGGTGCCTAGCAAATGTTTGCTGCATCTTTTTCTTTCAATTGGAACAATCACGAAATCAAAGAATGCAGGGCAAGGTGAACCACCTTTTTTAGGTAAGGAGTTCACAGTTGACTCAGGAGGAGTTGGTGGGAGTTAATGTATTTGAAATAGTGACAGCTTTAAATGGACTGTATTTTATTCTCTGATTACTCAACTCCATTTAGAATATAAATAAAAACGGACTTGAATAATCCAGCTTTCCCACATGGTATACAGGCAATGATCTTTGTCCCTCTGTCATTTTTCTTGGTCTCACGCTGCTGCAGTTTTGCAGTACAATTAACACATTTGTTGTTTTCTTATACGAGGAACGAAACACACAGAGCCGTGACCAGGAAGCGGTCCTCTGAAAGTGACACTGGTGCACGTAGGCCCGCGAGTGTCACATGTCCAGTGAGAGCCAGGGTGTGGGTGGTTTTACAGGATCACATCTCACTAGTTTTCGTCCTTTAAAACAATCAGGTGTCTGTAGCTGTGATTTAACTGTTTTCACAGGACCCTTTACTTACGCTTCTCTCATTTGTCTATTTCATTTCAGCAGGCCCTCCACAGCTGACCACCCCTACAGTGACCCCCTCCTTAAGCTGAGTAAATTTTCATAGACCAGGCATGCACCACAGGTACCTATCAGTATGGTGCACCTAGTTCCTTATGGCGACCACCTCTGTGTGCTGACCAGTTCGTTATAGTCCCTTGGGTGGTCACTTACAGAGGTTCTACTGTACACGGGTTGTTAGGAAAGTTTTAAGATACACAAAAATCAAGAATCATAAAATCTGCACACAGAAATAAATGAAGCCCTCCTGGAAACACAGATAAGCTGAGCAAGTTGGAACTTGCAGGGGTGAATCAGAAAGGACGCTGTTGGCCGTGTTTCTTGGAAGTGAAACAAAGGACTATAACACAGTCTGTCTCAAAACTTTTGTAGTGACCCAATTATCTGGTGCCCCTTCCCTTGGGAGACCTGCAAGAACTATGGCTATGTCCTGGGGCCCCCTGGGGCCCCCTGAGGCCTAGCTTGCTGCTCCTATCTAGAATCCTACCCACCGAGAGAGAAGGACAGAGGGATAGTCACTCGCTGAGCCCTCCCCAGCTCAGCTCCTTGGGTTTAGGTTCTGTTGGTGCAATGGGTGGGAGACACTGAATGGTGGGAATGTCTTCCCCATCTGAGGGAAGACAGCCGAGGGCCACCAGCCAGCCTGCTCCTCTGCTTCCTGCCTTTCGAGCACTTTTGTCGAATCAGCCTATTTGACCCATCAGCCAGGCATGCGATGTAAATTTCTGACATTTTCGAAGCTGTCTTTTTAATAAACCTTTCAGTGTAAAAGTACCAGTGTGCAAGATGTTTTCTGTGCTTCTAGGCCTGAAAAATGCATATGCCTTATTAAATTGGAATTTCTGGGCAATTTATCTGTAATGTGAACTTTGCTTGTTACAGGGGAAAGAAAAAATCAAATTAAAAACAGAGCTCATTTCGGTCTGTAATGTAGCTTCACAGAAGCTGCTTTAAGCGTGTGCCAAGGCTTGGCCTCATCTGGGTGTTGGTGGGGAGATGCAGGGCAGACAGATTAACAGAAGCCAAGTTGCAGGCTGTGCAGGGGAAGGTCTGGGGTGGGGATGCCTCTGTACTGTGCTGGGTAGCTGGGGAGCTATTCACAAAACTGCTAGCTCTGATTACCTTGGGTAGGGGCTCTGGGTTGGGGCTGATGTCACATGAAGCCGGTCCAAGGTTTTGGGGCATTGTTCCAGTACTACAGTTGGAGAAGTGCTGGTCTAGAGGGATCCGGCTGAGTCACATGTCCCAGGGAAGGTTGGCTTTCCGGATCAACACTTAAGAGATATAAGTATCATTGTGGCTCATTCTCAAAGGGGAGTCTATGAGGGTAGGGAAGACTGCAAGGAATCTGGAAAATACAAACCAGGAATGGGGAAATCCAGGGTAGTTTTATATTCCTACTGGGGGAATATTCCTATTGAAGAAAACAAACAACTCTAAAACGGGAGAGAACACAGTGACAGGAGGTGGGGACTGAGGTCCCCATTGAATTCCAGCCCCCTGGGCCTCTTACATTAGATAAAATACTTGCTTGGGTAATTCAAGTCAACCACTTGGTTTAAAACAGAGCTAAAAAGGTACAGAATTCCCAACTGAAGAAAATCTATTGTCTTAAAATAGCTCATGTAGTCATGGCTCTGAGTGTTAAAAAAAGGCGTGTTTCGAGTCTTCAGAAAAAAATGTACAGATGAGAGTGAAGGGCAGAAAATTCCTGAATCCTGGATTAGTTCGATGGCCACAGCCCATCACAGCTCAGGGCTCGTGAGTGATAAGGGGCAGTGCTCTCTCCCTCTGCCAGGGACCTCGAGTCAAAGGAAGCAGCCTCAGTAAACAGGACTTCCCCTGGAGGGAGAGATGTCACCACCAGCAGATGTGCACAGCCACGTGGGGGGTGGCCTGGCAGGGTCTCAGGGCTGGGAGGATGGTGCATAGCTGGCTTGGCCCAGCATGGAGCTACGACCTGCCACAGCTCACTAACGGCTGGAACAGTCTCTCCCTGGACCCCTTTTCAGGCCTTCCAGAGCCCCTGGTGGAATCCTGTGGGCACCTGCATGATGCTCTATCAGATTACAACTCTGTCACATGGCATATGCCACGTGGACTAAGGCTCAGCTTTCTACACGTGTTCTTACCCCTGCTGTGACAACAGGCACTGCTCATCACACCTGAGAGGTTTGCCACTTCTCACACACGCAGGGGCCTCCGCTGTCCTGGTGCAGGAGCAGGAGGGGAGACGCTGCGATGTACCCAGGCCTTTCCTTCCATTCGACTTGCCACAGTCTGTTCTCCACAGAGCAGTCAGCGTTCTGTCATACTGGGAGTGCCCCTGCTTAAAATCCTCCAGTGTCTTCCCATGGTTCTAGAATAAAGTCTAAAGTCCTAATCACTGTTTCTAAGGCCCGGAGGATCCATCTGGCTCTGCCTAATTCCTGCCATGTTTCCCACCTCTCTCCAAACCCTCCCTAAGCTGCAGACACACTGGCCTTCCTTTCATGCCTTAAAAACACCAAATGCAGTTTGATCTCAAGACCTTTCCACTTGCTTCACGGACTGGAGTCTTCTAGATTTTCTCATGTGTGTCTTGTAATCTTTGGTATCTCAGCTCAAATACCAAGACCTCTCTGTTCCTTAGAGAGGCCACTGCTGTTTGCCCAGCTGGTGTCTGTCTCCTCCCCTGGCAGCTCCCTGACCTGGAACATAAGCTCGCCAGGGCAGAGACCTCATCTGTCTCAGGTGAACGTTCTGGTCTAGAGCACTGCCTGGCACTTGTTGAGTAGATATTTGATTGTCCTTAACATGTTTTATTGACGCACATCCTGGATGACCAGGATGTTAGATGCATTTTGTCCTGAAGTTCTCACCTATCTCTCCCTCATAGGCAGAACTCTCTCTCTCCCTCCCTGCAAAGGGCCACTGGACCATCTCTCTCTGTTGGTCCAACCATCTCTGTGCTGTCCTGGCCACCCCTGTGCATTCAGGAGGTTTGGGTCTCACACCTGCTGTCAATTGGGGCTTTAGTAAAGGTGGTCATGTGTTGGGGTCCTGAAGGCCATTTCTGGGTTCAGTGATTTGCTGGGAAGACTCACAGGACATGACACATCGTCATACTCATGGCTAAAATTTATTACAGTGAAAAGGTGCAGAGCAAAATCAGCACAGGGAGAGGGCATGGGCCAAGTTCAGGGGACAGGCACAATCTTCCAGGGGTGTGCTCCCACGGCAGTCCCACAGGATGCACCTAATTCCAGCAATGGGTTGTGGCAACATGTGTGACGTGAGATTCAGATACCAGCTGAGGGCCAGCCTTGCAAGTGGCTTCTCTGGGGCCAGCAGACTCAGGCTACGGGGTGAGCTCTTTCTGCACATCCCATGACCAGAATAAGAAAGCTGATGAATCAAAGAAATCCCACTCATTTTTAGAAATTCCTTAATTCCTCTTTCTCTTAAAATCTTTTAATTCTGCAGACTACATAGGACAACCCTTGAGGAAGCTGGAACCCTGCAGGGACCTGCTCCTGCAGGTGCGTGGTATCTGGCTGCAGCCACATTCCCATTTACCTAATGAAACCCTGCTTTGATCTTCTGCATTTGTTACAGAGGAATCAGACAATAAATATAGGGGAGCAAAAAGAAGAAAATTAAAGTCAGTGTTATCTGCATCCAGAGATGAGCACTATTATTACTTTGGTCTAGAAGCTTCTAGCTTGTATATATTGTCACACACACACACACACACACACACACACACTTATGTGTTTTCAATGTGACTATACTGTTCACCTGCTTATTTTGAATACATATTTGCTGAGTGTCTGTTCCGTGCCAGGCCTGAGCTTGGCCCTGGGGACGCTGCAGTGGGTTCTCCGCTATTTAGGATATTATGCTCCAACACGTAGTCAGGGTATTACTTACAATCATGAAAGTGGCCATTGATTACACTGTGGCGAGGGCTGTGTAAACGTTTTCCCATAACACATCATATGCTGCCTGTAACTTTCTATTTTTCAACTTTCTTCTCGGTCCCTGTAGCTGTCACTAGGACACCCACTGATCACCTAGGAGGGGACACACAACATGGACATGCGTGACTGTGGTATTGCCCCATCCAGCTGGGAGGCAGGTATTGTCACCCTCATTGTACGGACGAGAAAACAAAGGTTCAGGGTGGTGCAGGAGCTTGCCCAAGTCACACAGCTTTTAAGCAGCAAAACTGGGCTTTCTGTTTGTCTTGGGTGATTCCTTCCTCTACGCCTCTGGTCCTCTAATTGTGTCATGTATTAGAACCATCATGGCTGTTGAAATATGTATGACGGCCTTTCCATTTTTAACATGTTTTCCAAAGTTTGCGATCAGCCATTGTCTGAATAACGATTAAACTCTGAGCTGAAACCCAGGGGTACGCCCCATGGCCAGGCTTTCCTCAGGAGGGGATAACTCAGGAACAAAAAGCATTGCCATGTACAGAATGGTAATGTTTCCTCAAAACAACTAGCTACTAAACTGATAGAAACCATTCTTGAAATTAGATTTGTTTATAAAAATTGTACACATTTGAGAAAGGTTTAATGTAATACAGCAAATATGCATGAATTCAGCGTCTTCATCGCTGGAAGTTCTCAAGCAATATTGCCTTAAGCTGTTCTTTTATTAGATGGCTTTTATCAACTTCCAGGCCAAAGGAAGGAACTTACCACTGAGATAACCTGCTCTGCTGTGATGCGGAGATCAGAGAACTAGTGTCTAATAATGCTCAATAATAACTATATAAATAATAACAGAAGATGGTCACTCCTTATGTTGTCACTTTCACTAGTGGGAGAGGAGGTGGAGGGCCACCGCTGGGCGCCACACAGTCGGGATCAGCAGGGATCAGGGGGTGCCTGCAGACAAACACCTGAGAATCGCCATCCTGAGCGCCCACCCTTTCCTGCGACTCTCCGACCCGCTCCTCTGCTGTGAGAGCCCCATGGGCACCCAGACTTCCCTGCTAAACAAGGATCTGACATTTCTCAGGCACCGGCTACTTGCCAGCCATCGCACGCATCCTCTCTAAAAGTCCTCTAGCCACCTGTTCAAGGCAAGGAAGTCTGCTCTGAGCATCTCCCAGCAAAGGTCACGCTTGGCGTCTTGTTTGAGGCTACTAATTACTTGTTAGAATTTACCAGAAATCTTTCCATAACAGCTGCGACATAAGCTTTTGTGCCTGTAGCAGGATTTTTCTGTACCAGCCTCTTTCTAGTGAGGGCTTCATCTCCATTCCACAAATTTACTTCCAGAGGTGACTTATAACCTCTCCTGCCTGACCCTTGCCTCCGCTGTCCTCCCTCAGCCTGTTTCTTGAAACCTCCATGAATGCAGCAGGTATTCAAGAGGAAAAGCAAAGTCTTCACAGCGATGCTTTATAAAGTATCTTTAAAGGCTCATTTCGTTATTGCCACCGGCCAAGTTGATTGCAAAGCAATACAGAGAAATATAGAACGAGATTCAATGTGGTAATCAAAGAACGTTGTAAGGGTTGGAAAACTGGGACCCTTTTCAAAAATGGGCTGAGACTTCAGAAATCTGAGCACACTCATTAATTATAGATAAAGACATGGATTAACATCCTCAGTGGTGGCAAAGGTGGGAAAAAGGCACGTTAAAAATGCAACCACTAGCTGGTTTCCATTATTATCATCATCATTGTTGTTAATTTCATTATGTCAGAGCCTGGCTCCTTAACGTGCACTGCTGGGGCCAGGGTTAAATTCTTCACATTCATGTATCCAGGATGGTGACTTTTTCCAAGCACTGGAATTGCACTCAGACAGGAACAGGGTGACTTGGAATTGGGTACAAGTTGGTAACACTGTGTGCTTTCCTCAGTGTGAGGGTCCTTGCCCATTCATTCACTCATTCAATGAAGATTTTATCACGTTTTCGCTGTCTTCCTAGGCCTGTGGGTACAAATGTGAACAAGACCTGCCAGGATAGCTCGTCCTCCAAGTAGTCCACTTTCGACGTCATGAACACATTCCCGACCAGGCCTAGAATCCTCTCCCAAAACCCGATATCCTGCTTAATTCCGGGGTCCGCCTGGTCAGCAGACTCAGTGGGAAGTCTCCCAGTGCCTAAAACCATCCTGAATAAGCACCAATCCTGCCCAGACTACCACTGTCAATCTCACAGAAGATGCGGAATTCCAGGACAATGCTCAAAGCCCAGGAATTAGGCCAAGTGAAATGAACCCGGCACGTAGAGACCGACACGGAATCATCTCACCTCTCTGTGGAATCTCAAATGGTCAAACTCACAGAAGCAGAGGGTAGAAGGGAGGTGGCCAGAGGGGAGGGGCAGGGGACCCTTCACAAAGTTCTATGCACACAGAGATCTGACTACCACCTGGTGGTCTGTGGATAGACACAATTATTAGCCGTCAGTCACGGATAAGGTGAAAATAGAAAGAGAAGGAATCATAAGCAGACCCAGGATGAGGAAAGATGCAGCAGGGAAAAGAGTGTTTACAACTGAGGCCAAGGAAGGGGAGTGGGTGCACATGTTCACGAGACTTCAGAAGAGTGACTGACCTGCCAAGGGTGGGGGAGGCCCCCTGGAAACAGGAGAAAGCCTGAGAAGGGTTTGGAAAGATGACCTCTTTTAACTTTTCTTTTCTTTTTTTTTTTTTTTTTACTATTTTTCTTTTTTTGTAGAGACAGAGTCTCACTGTACCACCCTCTGGTAGAGTGCTGTGGCGTCACACGGCTCACAGCAACCTCTAACTCTTGGGCTTACGTGATTCTCCTGCCTCAGCCTCCCAAGCAGCTGGGACCACAGGCGCCCGCCACAACACCCGGCTATTTTTTTGTTGCAGTTTGGCCGGGGCTGGGTTTGAACCCGCCACCCTTGGCATATGGGGCCGGCGTCCCACTCACTGAGCCACAGGCGCCGCCCAAGATGACCTCTTTAAAAACGTGCAGCTTGAGTTGAGCAGTTGAGCGTGAAGCAAAGGGTAGCATGTACCATCACAGGCTGTTGTGGAATAAATTATGTCAGCTGGGCACGGTGGCTCACGTCTGTTACTCTAACACTCTGGGAGGCTGGGGCAGGTGGATTTCCTGGGCTTACAAGTCTGAGACCAGCCTGAGCAAGAGCAAGACCCCACCTCTACCAAAAATGGAAAAACCAGTCAGATGTTGTGGTGAGCACCTGTGATCCCAGCTGCTCAGGAGGCTGAGGCAAGGGGATCACTTGAGCCCAAGAGCCAGAGGTTGCTGTGAGCTATGACACCATCGCACTCTACTGAGGGCAACTGAGTGAGATTGTCTCTCAAAAAAAGAAAAAAAGAAAAAAGAAAAAAGAAAAAGAAAAAATTATGTCAAAAGCAAAACGATCCTTTGTTCATCTGTGATTAGCTTAAGAAACAGCCTATGGCTGTGGTTAAAATATACACAAACAAACTTATTTTCATTATTTTTCCCCCAAATAAGATCTGAATCAAATTTTGTTTCTCCAGTTTTGAGTCTGCTTTGGTCCTCATCTAAAGTGATATGTGCAAGCCCCTTCTGGGCTACCTGTTTCTTTCAGTTAAGGGCTGCTGGTAGCTCTGCTTTCAATTCCTGATTGGGAGTACACGAGGCAAAGGCAGGCGGCATCATGGTGGGGTTCAGCTGATGAATCAACGTTAGAAGTACTTAGTTGCAAGGCTGAGAAGCAGGTGTCTAGTGCGTCAGTCTCTGGTAGACAAGGCCCTCCACAGTTCGGCTCCTTCCCCTTACTAGCAGGTCACACCCCGCTGTTGTCCACTCAATGCCAGCGGGTGGTGGCTCTGGGCCAAGTGCTCAGCCTCCTGGGGGTTGGGGGAAGGTATTTCAGACAAACATGCTCACTGGGAGAGCAAACCAGGATGTCAGGAGACTGGAATGGGGACGTTAATCACTGCTCTGCATTTCTTCTCAGAGTTTATTTTTATTGGGTGATTAATCGACACGCCAGAGCCTTTGCCCTGGCACCTGGGTCTCTGAGCCCACCTTAGACCAAGCTGAGCAGAGTTACTGGTGCTTTTGAGAAGTCAATAAACAAGACCAGCTGCTGCTGGGACCACAGCGAGATGGATGGCTGAGCCCTGCCTTACGTCTTGAAGGTCAGTGAACGTGGCCTGGCTGGCTGCCAAGCAAGGAGGCTCCTACAGGCAGCTGTGCTTGGCTGAGGGGACGACTAGGCTGCTCTCTCTGGTGGTGACTGAGTGCAAGGCCACCTGCAGAGACTGTCCCTGACTGAGGCTGGGTGGCTGCACAGAGAGCTTCAGGGTCTCTGGGAGCCAAAGGCATGTGGGTTTCATGTGCAGAGAGCTCCCCGGGGAATGCACACCTAGGGTCCTCATGTGGCTCAGGGTCTGGAGGCACCATCCCCCAAACAGGGGGTCCTGCCGCTCAGAACCGGTGCTCCCAGTCCTGGGTACTGCTTTCCTACCTTCTCCCACTACGTGGGCTTTGACCGCCTTCTACGTGCGGGTACTCAGCTCGGCTGCAGAGCCCGTTGTGGCTCTCCTCCTTTACTTGCCTGGCCTCACCAAAGGCACTCAGTATTGGATACCGTGATTCTCCTATGAGAGGGTGGCCTCCCAGGGGTGGACCACGTCTTCTGCTCTTCATATAGGCAGTGACCAGCCACACGTCACTCCCATAACAGGCCTGGTCAATGACGGGTGAACAGAACAGTGGGTGGGTGAATGGGCAGAAAAGTCAATATGGCAGAAGCAGATGGAAGGGTGACTCATGGAGTTCCAAGGAATCGCTCCCCAGGGATCGGCAGGGCTGTGTGAAGACAAGTGTGTTCCATGGTACCAAGGACAGAGGTTGTGACGATGGCCCTGGGAGCCTCCCTCTGCTGCTCCACACTTGGGGGAATGTGGCTCAGCCACGCGATGGTCCTGCAGGAAGGAGGTCCTATACCAGCACTAGGGTAGAAGCACAATCCTATCACAGTTTCTAGTCTGCTGCCCACACAGCAGTGGGAGTGAGCTTTACAGAATGTAAATCAGGTCCCTTTCAGGCTTCAAATTCTTTGGTAGCCTCAGGAGCTGACCCCTGACCCCTCCCTCCACCAACTCATCCTGTTGCCTTGATCTAAAGCCTGCCAAGCACGTTTTCTGGGGTGAGTTCACAGACTTAATTATCAGACCTCATAGGATACCAGCTCTGGTGGTCCTTCCAGAAAAAGAGCTCCAAAATGGATTTGAAGGGTGGACAGGGGACTTGCATGGGTGCACAGCTCCCCAAATGGAGCACCTTGAAGGCAACTGTAGTGATACTCAGCAATGAGCACGTCTGTAGCCCTTCATGTGGCACTTTTTCTAGGATGAATTCATGAACTTAATTGTCTGAACTCACATGTATAAAAATGGTGAACTAACTGTACCTTTTGCAACAACCTGGATAGAATTGGAGACCATTCTTCTAAGTGACGTTTTGCAAGAACGGAAGAGCAACACCACTTGGACTCACTATTGAAACAGAACTAGTTGACCGTCAACACCCACATGCGTGGTTGGTAGTGAAACTCTACAGGAGGCAAGAAGGTGGGAGGGGGAGGGGGAAGTTCACGTCTAACGGGTACAGGGCACACTATCTGGGTAATGGGCACACTTATAACTTTGATTCAAGCTGTACAAAAGCGATTTGTGTAACCACAACATTCATACATCCATAATACTCTGAAATAAATGCACACACGCGTGCATGCACGCACACACACACACATGTGCAAGAATTACCTGGCACATATTAGCAGGAAGGAGCTATTGAACTGTTTGTCAAGACCTTTTCTCGTCATTTGATAGGAACTCCAATGAAATGTATCTTCACATGCATGTGAGTACGTGTGCACATGTAACACACACGAGCAGTGCCAATCAACGCTCAGCCAGTCACACCACTCATGGCTCATAGCGTGGCAGGGCCAGCTCATGAGATGAGGGCTCTTCTCCCCAGGGCCCACATGTGTATCATAGACTTAAACCTTGTAGTCAAGGACAGGCTCCAAGGCACAGCATGACATGTGACTCTGATGCATGCCAGGTGTCCCATTTTCTCTTCTCATGCACAAAGCACACTCCTGCTATGTCTGAGTATGTGACGTTCCATGACTGGCTCCTTGGAGGAACATGGGCTCTTTGAACAGTCCCATTCTTCCCAAAAGCTTTTGCTACACAAAAGAAAAAGAAATGTACCTTCCCTCAGGCAGTTTTCCATTCTTCCCTCCAAATGCATGAATCAAAATTGGTACTTAAAATAAAACCTTGAACCCCCCCCAAACTCCTTTGAAAAGCGAGCACATCAGCAGAGGGTGGGAACAGGCTTCTACCTCCTCAAACCGTTTAGTCCTCCGGTCACCCTTCTCTGACTGCTGAGCAGGGCTGTCAGCTGGTCCCTTCAGAGGATTTGTTGTTCCCAAGCCTGATCAGTCCTCAGTCCTCACGTCCTAAACATACAGATCTTTCTAAGCCTTGTTTGCCCGTTGGACATAATTTTATCTTTCAGAGCTTCTAATGTTAATTTACTCACATTCTTGACTTTTAAACTTTACATTGATATTTTATTTTCAAAACGGAGTATTTTTCTTTCTCAAAACGAGAAGGTTGGAAGCTGCTTCCTTGAGAACCCCCATGGAGAGGTGATCCAAAGAACAAATGGACAGTTGTGTGCTGAGTAAAGCAAGTGGGAGAAAATGCTGTCGGTAGAATCTGGTGATGGGTGAGAGGGTGCTTGCTATAGTTTTTTTCAACATTTCCACATTTGAAAATGCTTATAAAGTTGAGGAAAAAAATAGAATGATGTATGTGCCTTTTCTCCATACACTAAGCAGCTTCCCTTCCCACAGTCTTTCTGCTTTTACATGTAAGAAAAAGCCCTTCAAGGAAGTGGGTTCTCTATGGTTTCCAGGGCTACCATAGCAAAATAAAATAAAAACCAAACACTCCTCCTATGATGAGTTCCAGCATACTACTGAATGGCAGAGGGCCAAAAAATGATAGAGGTATTTTGATTTTTCTCCCATTTTTTTCCAGTTTGGCAAGTGCTGAGTGAGACCTTGGAGTCTCACCTGCAGAATCTTTGTTTATGGTTGCAATCTCTGTAGCAGAACGCACCGACATTGACATTCACCTGAATGGATGCTACCTAAGGTTCTCGTTTCTACCAAACCCCAACAAGAGCCCCGGTCCTGTCATGAATGTGGCCTGTGACATGTGGCTTATGACTTTCACTCTTGGGCCTTGGTTTCCTCACCTATAAAACAAAGGACATGTTAAATGATGGTCTCTGAGGTTCCTTCTGGCTCTAATAAATCATGACAGCCTTTTCCAAAGTGATTGTTATTCATGGTTGAGCAAAAATGTTACACAATTATCCCTGGTGGGCAGATTCAAACTGAAGTCTGATAGTTTTTCTTACGTGATGTGTGACATTTTACAATGTAGTGTAAGTGCAGAAATTGAAAAGACAGTCATTAAAGGTGAGAAAAATAAATAGCCAGGAAAGAATACCTGTATAAATTGCTCACTCTGACTTCAGGAGAATATATTTTTTTAAAAAGTAGATCATGAGAGTTAGATTTATGTCTTCAGAGCCAATGCAAATGTGGGGTTTGTACAATATCCATTTATCAGTTCCTGAAGAGCTGATTTATGGCCCGCCACCCCACTTTGTATTCTGACTGGCTCAAAAACTTAACTGACAACACAGAAAGAATTATCCTCCGTCTCATTGCAGATGACAGGTTATAAATGAGCACAACTTGCTTTTCTGTTCTGGAAAATTAGTGTTTTGAAATTCTCATTAGCAATTAGTTGTTAAAGCTACTCCAAAACTTGACTGTTTGGCCCATTGCTTTGTTGTCGTCTAGTTTAGTGTTCTGAGAGTACTGGCAGGGAAAGGGCTGCCCTTGCTTTAGAATGTTCTAGATTGTCTCCCACATCTGCAATTAACATCACATCACTGGCCAGACTGGGCCCAGGACAGGTCACGCTGCTCATCCCCTGCAGAGATTCTTCACCCATGTGTGATAGGGGATGATGTAGAGCTGGCGTCCAGCACAGAAGCAAAATTGAGGGGTTGATCAGTCCAGGAGTGTGCACTGACCCTGACCCAGCCTACGGGTGCTGGTACCGACAGGTGCTGGCCCAGAGGGGGTGTAGCCATGGGTATGACTTGGCTCTTGTCCCCCTCCCCAAATATTAGTGGAGAAGCCCATAGTAGTATTTCCTAGGCGATGGGCCCCACAGAAGTGGATTCTGGAAACAGGTGCTATGTTCCATCTCCCAGGCTGGAGTTCTGCATTGGTGGGACTGAGGTGGGGCCTCAGGCTCTGGGTTTTGTATCTCCCACGGGATTTTGATGCAGCGGGTCCAGAGATAGGCATTTGGTACTTGGCAAGGCTGAGTCCTTGCTGAGCCTAGGGCCATTTCCTTCAGGTACCTGTGAGATTGAGGTTCTCAGGCTAAGGGTGGAATCAAGGGTACCGGAGCTAAGGGAGATCCATGAGAAGGGCAGGACCCTTTTTTGCAACTGGGGAAAAGACCCAGAATTTTCCTTTCCACCCTCCACTATCAAGTTAATGACCAGCCCCTGTCGATTCTACCTTCCTCATGTGTCTTAGTGTGTGGTATGTCTTTGAATTCTTACTTCCTCCTCTTCTCTCTTCCCCCAAAGTCTTTCCTGTGTCCATATGAGCTTTCTCTAAAGGTTAGAGCTGATCATATCATCCTTCTGAGTTCAGGATTTCAGGTGTCTTCACAGCCTGAATAACAAGGCTCAGATTCCACACCAGACTTTTCACAGTCCTGCCCACCAGTTCAGACAGCAGATCTGGGACCTCCAGCCTCGATGCCTCTGTCTGTGCTGCTTCCTCTCCCGGAGCTTCCTTCCCCTGTTCTGACTGTAAGTCTCAGCTGTTGCTTCCTTCCTCGACTTTCACTGATGTGCCAGTCATGATGTCTTGTTTTCACCTTAATTGTCACTTTCATTATAGCTCTTACACTGAAAGGTCTGCCCCTTCATCTAGACTGGGTGAACCTGGGTGACAGAGGCCATATATGCTGCAGTGACTGTACATCCCCAGTGTCTGTGAACAACAGGCTGATTCACATTTGCCAATTGAGCACCCAGGGAGTCTCTGGAATAGGATGATGCTGGAGCTGAAGGAAGGCTGGGAAGGTAGATGAGGTTGCACCCCAAGGCCATCTCAAGGGAGCAGCTCCTCCCCAGGGCTCTTCTTGGAATTGCCCTGGTTGCAAATAGCCACTGTTTACCTGGTCACCTGTATCTCTGCTGACCTCTGTCCACCACTAAATCTTGTTCCTTTGTGTAGGCTGGCACTGCTCAGTTTGAGAGGGGAGGGGAAGGCAAAGACTCAGGTCTCTAGGAGAGAGCTTTCCAGGATCCCCTCAGGAGAACATAGGAGACAAGCTCCAATGTTGGAATGGTTGAACTAAGGCATCCCCCACCATCTAAGTCACTTTGAACTTGTATATTTTCATTCATCCATATACCCCTGCATCCATCCCTCATCCATGTATCTACCTGTGTACCCATTCATGTATCCATCCATCCATCCAGACATCCATCCATGTATCCATCTATCTGTCCATCCATCCATCCATTTGTCCATGTATACATCCATCCATCCATCCATCCACGTATCCAACCTCCCATCCATGTATCCATCCATCCATCCATCCCTGGTTGCAAATATATCTATCCATCCATCCATCCATCCATTCATACATACATTTGTCCATGTATCCATCTGTCTATCCATCCATCCATCCATCTATGTATCCAACCATCCATCCACCCATCCTTTCAGTGTTAGCCATGTAGCTGTTCCATGTCAGGCACTCTTCTGTATCTTGCATCTATGAAAGAGAATGATGCATGAAATTCCTGTTCTCATGGAGCTTATGTTCTAGAAGAGGGAGAGAGTGATCATAAACAAACCTGTAACAAACAATACCATAACTTCAAAGATTGATAGGTGCTCAGAAAGCTATCATCTTGGGCAATGGTACAGGGAATGACCAATAACAGGAGGGCACAGCTGGGGGGCTTCTTTGGTGAGAGAGATTAGGGAAAGCTTCAGAGATATGAGAGGTAGGACCTATGTGGAAAGGAGACAGTTATGGTGAGGAAGGACAGTCCAGGCAGCAGGAACCTCTGTGGGCTGATGACAGGGAGGAGCCTCCTGTTGAATGCATCTTGATGATCATGGGTGGGGCAGAGGCCAGTCAGATGGCCCTGCTCTCAAGTCCAGGCTCAGCCACTGAATATCTGTGAGTCACTGGAGAGACACTAACTTTCCAAGCTTTTGCCTCCCTATATGTAAGGAGGAGACTCTAGAACCTTACTCAGGGTGGGTGGAGAGATTAAATCACATGAGGAGCATGGTCTTTGGTGTGGGGTAGGTCTCTGAATCCTTTTGCTGAGTGAAAGTTTGTACTTCTCACAGCAGCGTTCTAAGACAGGTGGGATGATGGACCACCTCAGTTCTGGTAACTGGTTTCCAATGGACACCTCTGTGTGTTTTTGCTTTCATTCCATATTTCAAAAGTGCTCTATGCACTCCCTTTATTATGCACGTCTCCGGCTCTAGTCACTGTGAAACTAGAAGGTCACAGCTTGGCTCTGGGCTCAGAAATATGGCACCTGTCAGGTGTGTGATTTAGGAACTTGGCCTTCCTCAGTGGGACTTCAGGGTAGTAAAATCAAGTCAATGATTCAATCCGTAGCTGCTGAATCAAAACTGGGCAAAATCTTAAGCTGCTATTTAACAGTATATTTTCTATTAGTAAACCTTCCCGTAAGACAATATTGAAATCCTCCCCAGTCCAACCTTGGTCCTCAAATATCTCAGCATTTGGTTGGAGGTGGGAGGTACAGAGAATCTGAATAAGACACTATAGCCCTGCCAGATGAACAAAGCCAAAACACGTGTGGGCCAACAGGACACATGGTCCAGGCTGCGTGGGTTTGCCACTTTGGTTTTCTCTCTTTTGAT
Organism: Nycticebus coucang; assembly: GCF_027406575.1. Lineage (NCBI taxonomy): Eukaryota > Metazoa > Chordata > Mammalia > Primates > Lorisidae > Nycticebus > Nycticebus coucang. The sequence continues at coordinate 180,151,041 of NC_069781.1, read as the reverse complement.
TTCACTCTCTGGCTCTTTTCCTTTCCTTTCCCAGAGATGTGCTGGTAAATGTTTGACGTCTGAGTCTCTGGAGGAGATACAAAGCCCAGATTAATAGATTCTGCCTATGTTCCTGGTGTAAATGCTCCCACTGTGGCCAATTTCCAGATACTCCAATGATGTCACTGAAGGCAGAGTTGGGGAGAGGCTGGCATGAGCCGGTCCCAAGACAGCACTGCTCCACCCTCACAGTGCTCGGGCTGGGCACTGTCTCAGGCCCCGCATATGTGATGTTTCGTATGCTCTTAATGGCCATGATCTGAGGCAGGGGTTCTTGTTACCATTTCAAGGACGAGGGAGCTGAGGCTCAGAGAGTATGCAGCCAGCACAGGGGCACATGATTAGAAAGTGGCAGGGCTGGGACTTAAGTGCTATGACAGCTCTTCCCTTCCTCCATCCGAGCCTCTTTCTTCCCTGGATTCCTGCCTTGCTTCCTGACAAACTCCACAGCCCCAGTTCCCTGGGAATCCTTCTGCAATGCTTGTCACATATATAACTGTCCACCTCCAGCTCAGAACTAAGCCCAGCTTACTAAGATCACTGACTTTGACCAGTCCTATGAGCTTTTCCTTGCCTCATGGATCAGTAATGGTGTCTGTCAAGCACTGTCCCCTCTTGCTGGCCCTTCTAGATGACTCCCCTTCCTCCTGGGGGCTCTTCCTCCCTTGAGTTTCTGCAGCCTTCACACCTGGGCCACTCACTCAACTGTCAGCCTGGTGGCTTCTATGACACTGCCATTTGCAGGTTTGGGGCTGTCATGGCTCCAGGGGACTGCAGGCTACGTGGGGCAGAGACAGTGTGGTGTGTATAATGATAGGAGAGCCAGGCAGAGTCACTTGCTCACACAGGTGTTCAGTAACTTCCCAGAGAACACCCCTGCCTTGACCGCTGCAAGGTAATTGCAAGGAAGTGCATCCCTGCTCTGGTGTCTCAGGCCCACTACCAGCCTGTGAGAACAAACTCAAGCTAGTTTTAAAAACATTTTTAAGCAGAAAAAATCTCATTTTATCCCTCTTCTAAACTATATATAATAAAAAAAAGATCAAGAGACGCAACTTCTCAACGGCTGGGTTTGCAAAAAATATGACTTTTCCAGTGCTCTGGGGATGAATTACAAGGTTCCTCATAAATCAGTTCTCCAGCCCAGGGAGGTTTGGTGGGTACAGGCAGTAAGCTACTGCAGGTGGGCTGCCAACCGCAAATAATGCTGTTCTAGATGGTAGCTGGCTGTGACCTTCAGGAGACTTGGGTCAAACCATGAAGGAGTGTGTCCAGCTGACCTTGGCAGTGTTTGAGCGTACCAAGTGCCCATTACTGAACTTGCGTTTCTGTTCATGTCTAACAGACACTCCGGCCAGAAGGTGGAGTGCTGAGTTCTGACAATGCAGACAGGACAGTACCAATGACATGGGTGCAGCCCAGGAAGACATGTGCCCACGTGCTGATGCCTCCCAGCCCCGGAACCTACCACTGGAGCTCAATCCACTCACACACAGTTACAGTGTACTCCATAAGGGTTGTGTCAGGGAAAAAATTATGCCAGGACCTTTCTTGAAAGAAGAGGTGGCCTTGACCCCCTTGGGATTTATCTGCTAGGAGGCCCTGGCCCTTGGTTTGGGATTGCATCCAGCCCACGTCAGCCTCTCCAGAGCCACATTTCCTCTTCTCTCAGAGCATGGAAGCTGCAGAGGGTAGACTTGGGATGTCCCCAGCAGTATCAGGCAGCCTGTCTGCTGCTTCCTGTGAAGTGAGACTGACTTCCTCTACATGGCTGTTTTATTTCTGGGCTCTCCTAATCTTTTGGGCCTGGCATAGTGCTGGATGCAATGGGGTGTAATGTTGATGAACCTTGAAAAAACTGAACTGAAAACTGAAAATACTGAACTCGGTGTGTGCGCACGTACCTGTGTGCATGAATGTTCAGGTGTGCATGGTGTGTGTATGCTGTATTCAGGCATGTGTGTGATTGTATTGTATGTATGCACGTGTGTACATGTGTGCTATCTGGACGTGTGCATGTATGCATGAGTGTGTGGTGTGTGCATGTGTGAGGTGTGTGCGTGCACGTGTGTGCATGTGTGAGGTGTGTGCTCGTGTGTGCTTAGGCATCACTGGATCAGGGGCATGCAGAGTGCACCCAGAAGACCATCAGCACCCCTGCCCCACCTGTGGAGCACCGACCATTTGGTGCCTACACTGTACCCATTTCCTTTAATTCCACCTTCATTAACCAGCCAGAAAGACGGGCTTGATTCCATTAAGAGGAAACTGAGGCTCCCTGAAGTCAGACGACCCTCACAGTAAGGGCATGTAGGTTCAGACGGGGTCCCCCACTGTCCCCTGTGCTGCAGCACTTCTTGGGAAGATTTCGGGAATCAGGTCTGGGGAAATTCTGTCCCACAGTGAGTGGGGCCACTCAGCTGACACTAGCGTCCACAGTGCCATGTATGTTGGGGAGAGCCCTGGTATTCAAGGGGGTCGGGGTTGGCATCTGGCATATTGTGAGTCTGAGGACTCAGCACTAAGCATCTACATGCCAAAGTCTCCTCGCCTGGTGTAGGGAGGGTTGCTGTGTGCCTCCCAGCACGGTTACGAAGGTTTAAATTTCTATATCTCAGGCGCATGGAACAGTGTATGGTGCGTAGGAAGCACATGGTAAATATGTACCTTGCCCTTCGTCCTAACTCACCCTCGTAAGCAAACTCTTATCTGATCTGGCGCTGTGGCTGGAAACACAGGGTTGGGAATGAACTCAAATTCAGTGTGGAGCAGACAGTCGGGGTATGGGTCCCAACTCCACCATTTACTAACAGGGCTGTGGCTGAGTGACATGACTTCCCCATCCTTCCCTTTCTTTGTCCAGAAATTGGAGATGGTGGTGGTTCCTTGCAGGGCTGAGGGATGACTGAAGGAGGTCATGGGGCTGGCACGCAGTGGTCCCTCAACAGTGGATAGATGTTATGAGGATCTGGTTGTATTCTCACAGTGAAGCTTGACAAGTTCTAGAATCAAAAGGTCACTGTGAGATGTGCCTGCTCAATAGAATGCCACGTGACCACCCAACACTCACCAAGAATTTGTTTTAAAAAGAAGCACAGTGAACTAGTTGTCAGAGGCACCAAGGGCACCCTGCCACCCCCAGGGCACACCAGGCTAGTCGCACGTGTGAGCACCTGCCCGCCTTTGCCAGAGAACTTGCACTGGTAGCCAAAGCCCTCTGCCCACCCGTGCAGTAGGCTGGATGTGATGGGGAATTAGCCGTCACCCCAGGAGCAGTCCTCAATCCGGGACTGCTGGGAGGAGGTGTGTAAACACCGAGCTATGTGGTTCCCCCGATGGAGTAAGCTGAGGTGTGTGTTCCCCAGTGGGATGGGGCTCCTCTGTCCACAGTGCTGGCTGCACCGTACAGAGTGCTGGGACCAGGTTCCTTTCCCTGTTCCACTTTCCACTCCCCTGTTGGCCTTTTATGAAATCTTCTCCCAAATAGACTATTTTCACCCACATTCTGTCTCAGCATCTGCTTCTGGGGAAATTCAAAGTAAGACAGTTGTGTCAATAGAATTCCCATCAGACAGCGGTTGACTCTTCCAGAAGGCCAAGTCCAGACCAACAGGAAATGACGTCATCAGGCACTAGTGTCTCACCAGCAGGAGAGGTGGGCAAGAACACAGTAAGAATCAGAGGGAATGAAAGTCCCTGGAATGAAAGTCTAGAGAAGGAAGCCACGGGGTGAGGGTTTGAGGAGCTGCCCCAGCACAGAGTGCTGTGCGTGCAGGGAGCTGGGTAGTGTGCCTACTTTCCCTGAGACTAGCTCCCCAGCCCTCCCCATAGTCCTGGAGGAGGGGATCACTGTCATCTACAGAGAAGGAAACTGAGGCACTGAGAGCCTAAAAGAGAAAATACATGCTGAGACCCAGCCCTGGCTCACAGCGAGTGCTCACTTAGCGCTACCGCTGGTTTCTTCCTGATGTGACAGTCGAGTCCTCGGGCACCACGGCTGGGACCATTTCTCAGGTGCTCTTACTCTGTTTTGGGAGACAGAAGAAAGCTGACGCAGGGGCTGCTGTGTCCAGTGAACTGGGTGATTCAGACCCGTCCTCCCATTGGGCCGGATAGGAGAAGTTGGAAAATGTTATGTAAAAAATGGGGAAGAATTCAGATAAGTTAGAGAATTACAAGGAAAGCAATGAGGCTTTATTTTCTTATATTCTTGAGGGCTATCGCCCCATTTCAGGGAGAATCTTAGAGAATTTTATAGGCAATGATATCAATCCAAAAATAGAGCAATTTCCAAAGAGGTTTTGATTTTGGAAAGAATGAACAAGACTGGAAGATTGTACCTGCTCGATTGAACCCAAATTATTAATAAGGCCAACTGGGGTGTGGGTGGGGGAAGCAGAGATAAATGGAGGGAGGGAAAGATGAACAGGCTGAACACAGAAGGTTTTTAGGGCCCCAAACCAGATGATGGTCTAGTGGTGGGGATATCTGTCCAAACCCATACGAGGTGTAACAACAACAGGGAACCCTAACGCATAGTATGGAATCTGGGTGATAATGACATGTCCATGTAGGACCATGGATTGTAACAAATGTCGGGCTCTGGGGAGATCATGGGGGAGGGGCCGGGAGTATGCGGGAACTCTCTGTGCCCTCTGCCCTAATTTGCTGTGAATCTGCTCTGAAAAAAATAAATGTGGGCCAAATCCAAGTTTTCCCAGCTTTATGGAAAACAAAACAAACTCAGTAAAATAGAAGACTGTATCAAGATGACAATGTCAAAAGAAAATTGGTGAAGGATTGTAACCATAGTTGATAGACTAGTCATCAAATAGAGGGAAAAATTATCGACAAAGGAAAGGGTAAGGGTTGTCTGTTTTTTCTTTCTTTCTTCCCCCCCCCCCTTTTTTGGCACCCAGCAAGATATTTGTTGTCCCTTAATTTTGGTAAAAAGTTCTCTAATTCCTACTTCCCCACCGTTGTCACAGACTATCATCAGGGTTGGCCATCTCCTGGCTAGAGGATGAGCCCTGATCTAAACTAGACCATGAAATCATCTCCAATGTGGCCTGGCCTGGACCAGCAGCAGAAACTGGGAATGATGCTGCTTCTCAGGGCCCCCGTCTGGGCACACCTGCCTGTCTTCTGCTGCATAGACCTCCAATACTCCTGTGATCTGTTCTTCAGAGTTAATTTCTGCTGCTTGCATCTCACTCCAATGGATGCAAAGGCCATTTCAGAAACAGGACACTATTGGGAAATGCATTTTACCAATGTTGCTGCTGCTACTAGGAAGAGGATGTATCAGGGTCTGGTAGTTATGAGCTCTAGGCTCTGGGGTTAAAATCCCGGTACCCAAACTGCAGCCAGAATACTTGAACATGTTCAAACAAAGAATCGCCTGAAGGAAATCCTGGCACTGCCTGCCAGGAGGAGGTCAGCAAGGGGAGAGCAGACGGTTCTGGAAAATGAAGAACAGCTATGAATGAAGCATTACCCAAACCCTGATCGAGTAAAGGGGGATGTTAACTGCTGGTGGGAAAATAGACTCTGCGTTAGCCGTAAGTTAGTCTGCACAAAGTGCAGGAATAGTCCAAGTGATTATTACCCAGAGTTTAATATTTATGCCAGCATGAACTCATGGCAATGAAACTCCATTTCATATCTTTTGTGGAATGAGGTGGGGGTATTTATGAGCAAAGGCATGCATGAATGAATGAAGAAATACTCTAAATGATAGCAATAAAACCCTCATTCTTGAACCTCGCCACCGCTCCATCCAGTCCTAGCCGGAAAGCCCTTGCTCAGCAAGTAACAATTACCTGAGATTACAACCATGTAAAGAAACAGACAGCAGATGGAACATGCTCATGCTTTTCCTTTCTCTTAAAAACACAAGTGAAATGGGGGAAAGGTAGCTGGCAAAATTGTTAACTAGAAATTAAAGACCCACTCTCATTAGAGGTGGAGACAGATGAGCACCCTCAGCATTTCTGTTTTCTACAGAAAAGCTACTACATATAAAACAAACCCACGGGTGCCAGGATGTCAAACATTTTGCCTCTTTGACGAATATTCAACAGTTCCCGAGTCTACTTTGTGACAGTCATAAGTGTTGCAGTTTCTATGGACAATGTTTTGAATGTTTTAAAATCATCTCTCCTATAGATAGTTGAGAATCTGTCTCAATAGGTAAATAACCCCTTAGTTACAGAGGTAGGAAGCATCACATGAGTAGTTATTGGATATCTGTAGGATATTCACTTGTGGGGAAGTGGGAAACAGGCTCCCCAGCTCCCCAGTTACCCCTATGAAAACATAGGCAAGCTCATCAGGGCAGCATGCCCAGGAAGGAGGTCCCAGGGATTGATTGTTTATGCTGGCTGTGTATTACCAACAGTGCAGATATCATGCTGGAAAAGTCTGTCAATAATAAAATCAATCTTTTAAGGACAGAGACATTAATGGCACTGAGGCAAGACACTAAATCAATGCATTCTTGAGTTTCCAGAAACCACAGACAGAGACCAGGGTGCCATGTGTTACCGTGAGACTCGCAGTGGATGTGACTGTGGTGGCATCAGTGGCATTCATTTCCCCTTCCTCTTGTGCGATCACCTTCACTTTGCAGTCCCCTCTTCCCCATACTGCCCCCAGGGTTTTGGGTTGGTCCAGGTCGGTGGGCGGGGATGGCTGAGGGCTGTGCTGGACCAGCCAGAGCCGGCTCAGGAATTCTGCTATTGGAACTCTGGGTAGAAACTTCCCTGGGAGGAAGAGCTGGTAAGCGACAGACCTGGAGACCTGCAAAAAGACCGCCAGCTTTTTGCAATCTGAGGACAAGCTTGTTTCATAAAGCAACAGCGAGGAAGGCCGGTGTAGGGGGAGGAGACATTTCCAATGGCAGCACCCTGGGTGCACACGTAGGGCTTCCGCCCCTGGTAGGCACTGTTTTGATTGGCTGTGGCTCAAAGGCATGCATTGCTCTGATTGGCTGGTGTCCACCGTTAGTGGTTCTTACTCGAATATTTTCCAAGAAGGCTCAGTTCGCACTCTGGCTAAAAGCACATCCATCCCTAGATTTCCCAGCTGCGTGAGCTGTATTAACTCACTTTCTTTCCCCCTCACTCTACTTTGAGTCGGATTTCCTTTTTAACCAGGAGAGTCCTGGGTGCTGGGTAAATACACTATTTGTGAGGATGAAAGTGATGGGTTTGAAAATGGAGGGAAAATGTGAGCGATGCAGAGATCTAGTTGGCTTATGTTTCTCTTCTGAAATCTTCCTCCCGACTTAGAATGGAAAGCACGTTAGGAACAGCTGCCTTCATCAAGAATAAGTACAACCCAAAGAACTTCATTTGTGATAAAAAAAAAAAAAAGAGCTACTTTCTACTTGTAAGGTGAGGCATGCCACACGGTCAGGTGAACAAGGTGATGTGGGGGAGGTGGTGACCAATAGGTGAGCCCCCTGGTAGAGGAACATTTCTGGTGGGTGCTGGATTGTCACACTGTGATCCAATGATGTTATCAGTGAAGGACTCCAGCACCCCGGCTGGAGACAGGATTGGAAGGAGCCTCTGGTGAATGAAGGGCAGCCGGCTGCTCCTAAGCTGGGTTGATGAGTTTGCTGCTGGGTGGCAGAGACAGAGGCAACTGCACTACTGGCTTAAACGCTAATCCCTCACTACCGGCCTGAACTATAATCACTACTTTACTCAAAACCCTGCAGTGCTTGGATCTTTTTAAACTAACTGAAATTTGCCTGGAATTATACTAGTATTTGAAAGCAATAGATCTTTCCACCTTAACATTTCTTTATTAGTGGCTCAGAAATGCACTGTCATTTCAAAGTCACTTTGTGGAATGTTTTTACTACTTTCATAAAAATCCCAGGTGACATGCTGACGAATTTCATAGGGCTGAATTTTTAGAGACGTGGTGCCATTTTATACAACTTTCTATACTTTTATTAGGTGTGTGCTTAACAATACATGGCAGACATGGTTAAACAGAGTCCAGCTAGCTAGAGGAAAGCAGTGTCTATAACACTGAAAATTAAATGGCAGTATGGTCTTTTTCCAGTAAAGGACAGATGGAACAGATGTGTAGACAAATTGAATAATGTAGGTAAAATATAAATGCTGCCTCTAAGGCTGTAGCCAAGTATCTTTGCCTTGCTGGCGTGCACAGGTGCAGCACCAGGCTTGCCCACACCTTGAGAGGCGCTCTTGAAAATACAGAGTATGCCCTGATGGTCCTTGCCCTGGGGAATGTCCTTCTCTAACACACAACCGAGGAAGGAAAAGTTTGGGGGTTTTTATTTTGCCTGCATTTTTTCTTAGATGCCTAATTCCCTCTCTACTGCACCTGCTGCACACAGGTCCTGTTTCCAAATCTGAATCAGGCCTGTCCTGACCCAGATGTGCTGGGTCTTGGAGCTTGGTCTCATGAGGTCATGAGAATTTCCAAAGCTGTGATGGCTGCTGCGACCCACAGATTCTTTCTTATCTGCTCAAGTCCTCTTTACAAGGTGTTACCCCAAATTCTCATGGTGTCTGCTACAGGGTAAATTGCATCTCCCCAAATTCATATCCTAATAACTCAGAATGTGATTGATTTGAACATAGGGTCTTTAAAGAGGTAATTAAGAGGTCATTAGGGTGGGCTGTGATCAAGTAAGACTGGTATACTTTTTTTTTTAAACAAGGGATGCTTCATGAATTTGCATGTCATCCTTGCTCAGGGGCCATGCTAATCTTCTTGGTATCATCCCAGTTTTAGTGTATGTGCTGCTGAAGTGAGTATAAGACTGGAGTTTTTTTTTTTTTTTTGTAGAGACAGAGTCTCACTTTATCACCCCTGGTAGGGTGCCATGGTGTCACGCAGCTCACAGCAACCTCCAACTCCTGGGCTTAGGCGATTCTCTTGCCTCAGCCTCCCAAGTAGCTGGGACTACAGGCGCTCGCCACAATGCCTGGCTATTTCTTTGTTGCAGTTTGGCCGGGGCTGGGTTTGAACCTGCCACCCTCAGTATATGGGGCCGGCGCCCTACCCACTGAGCCACGGGTGCTGCCCAAGACTGGTGTTCTTATAAGAAGAAGAGATTAGGACACAGACAGCCACTGAGGGAAGACTACGTGAGCACATAGGAAGAATACGGCCATTTGCAAGCCGAGGAGAGAGACCTGCGGAGGAACAAACTGTCACCACCTTCATCTCTGACTTCTAGCCTCTAGAATTGTGAGAAATTAAGTTCTGCTGTGTAAGCCAGCCAGTCTATGGTACTTTGTTGTGGCAGCCCTGTAAGTATCCGAAAACGTGCTAGCTAGTGTGCTTCTCAATTGTTAGGAATGTTTGCTCATTGACTGATTACATTAAGATAAAGGCCTCTGAAATGAACCAACTCTTATCCTGTCACTTGTTATGCTTACAATAGTCCCTTTGCATCTGTCCCACACTATCGTGTGCTCATGGAATGCAGGGCACAAAAGGGGCTTGTATTCCTCCAGCCCACCTAATTAATTTTGGGGCATCTCTGCCTAAGAGTGAGGTCACTGGTCTATTGACTTTCTAATGGGGTATTACCAAAATCTCTCTGCACCTACATTCACAGAAGCTTCTAACTGGAGAAAGTGGATAAGGGGTCACCTCAGCTACCATCCACCCAGGCTATTGTGCAGTGCAGTGATCCCTGCTCCAAGTGGCATCTCTTCTCGCCACTGGGATCAGGCTCTCTGTTCCAGCAGCCTGAAGGTCTTCCCAGTTTGAGCCCCAGTGAGCCTGAGAAGTTTTGGTCCTTTCATCCCCAGCCAAGTTCACTGGTGACTTCCTCCTCCCTCCTTCAAACACAGCATTGTGGTGACTGCATCTGTCACTGGCCTGTTCCTTTTCTAGTCCTAGATTCTTCCACTGGCCACATGTACCAGAGTCAGAGCTTCTCCTGTTCTTGTGAACAAGCATCAATGACCCTCTTTACTGAGTATGTAGGAGGTGGCAGCCACTGCACTGAGAACATCAATCTTGTTGAACTTGGACTCATTACAATCCTGTTCATTTCATCTAAGATGAAGAAACTCTGCTTATGGAGGGTGAGTCAGCTTCCCAGGGTCTCATTGCTGCTAAGTGGCAGTTTCAGGTCTAGAGGAACCTGGTTTATGTGGTTTCACAGTCCTCCTTCAGAAGACCCTCTTTTCCAGGCTGCCTCCCTGAACACTCTTGAGTTTGCCAACATCCCTCTTACAAAAGAGGCATAAGGAGAAACATAGAGGGCTGGCCATGCAGTGTGATGGCCCTTGTTCCACGATAGTCATAAGGCATGTTTGCTCAAGACCAAGCTTGCGGTCAATGTAAGCTTCTAGGCATTGGAAAAAATTGCCCTGAATGGGCTGTAAGCCAGCTTCGTGGTTTGAATCAGAGTTTGTTTGGCCAAGTTTCAGTGTGTTGTTCTACGCAGGTGTCTTTGCCTCAGAACTACTGACCTTTGGGGCTGGATAATACTTAGCTGCAAAGGGGCTGTCCTGCGTCCTGCAGAATGTTAGCAGGACCCCTGGTCTCTGCCTTCTAGATACCAGTAGCCCCTACTCCAAATGTCCAGGCATCCTAGAATTTTTAAACAGGGGGCCAATTCACTGTCCCTCAGACCACTGGAGGACCGGACTATAGTTTTTAAAAAAAAAAAAACAACTATGAAGTGGTGCCTGTGGCTCAGTGAGTAGGGTGCCGGCCCCATGTACTGAGGGTGGCGGGTTCAAACCCAGCCCCAGCCAAATTGCAACAGAAAAATAGCCGGGCGTTGTGGCGGGTGCCTGTAGTCCCAGCTACTTGGGAGGCGGAGACAAAAGAATCACTTGAGCCCTGGAGTTGGAGGTTGTTGTGAGCTGTGATGCTATGGCACTCTACCGAGGGTGATAAAGTGAGACTCTGTCTGTATAAAAAAAACAAACAAAAAAAACCCCAACTATGAACAAATTCCTATGCACACTGCACATATCTTATTTTGAAGTAAAAAAAGAAAATGGGAACAAAGACAATCACACCACCTCATGTGGCCCGTGGGCCACAGTTTTTGCCTGGGGCTGGGCTTGAACCCACCACCTCTGGCATATGGGGCTGGCGCTGTACTCCTTTGAGCCACAGGCACCTCCCCACAGCGGGCCACAGTTTGAGGACCCCCGTAATCTAGACATTACTAAATGTCATCTGGGGGGCAAAACCCTTGATTAAGAACCACCATTTTATTATATTTCAGTCACCTAAATATGGGCCATTTGCTTCATAGTATTTGGAGAAATCTCATGACTCTGGAGGAGCGAATGATGCTTCTTAAAAATCTCAGTTCTTTTTACAAACACAGCCAACTAGAGGAAGGTAGATATAATGAACTGAGAAAGACCCAATGTCAGGAATGGAGAACTACATATCAAATATACGTCTGATGTTCTAAAACAGAAAGTGAGTCCTCAGGCTCCATTACCCAGGATGATAAAGTCCATGAATAAAATGTTTACTTCCTCCCAGCAAAAATGAAATTATTCATTTCACTCTCCCACCATTGTGTGTGACTGGCTCTGGACAAATATAAATAGGCCTGGTGACAAATGTGTTTTAGGAGGCTTGCTGTGGATAGCAATGGATTACTAGCTTTCTAAGCAACTAAATAAATGTTTATTGGGTGTTTGCTATGTACAAGGCCCATGCAGGCACCATGAGGACACCGGGATGATTAAGATGAGATCCCTGCCAATCCCCTTCCCTCTACGGTGGGATTACACCAGCAGTGCATCTTACAAGGGTATATGTGAAACTTGGTAAACGTTCTGTGAAGCTAGTGAATGATGCCCCATGATTATACCAATGTACACAGCTATGATTTAATAAAAAAAAATAAATAAAATAAACATGCATAGATGAGAAAAAAAAAAAAAAGATGAGATCCCTGGACTGAGGCAGTGTTTCTTAAACACAGCATACAGGTACCCTCAGTGTGGGAGATTTGAGGTGTGCGTGGGTGAAGGCTGAGTGGGCAGTACTGATGATAGGGGAGCTTGTGGGGGATCACCACAGGTTGGAAGGAGGAAACAGATGAGTCTTAGAGTATTAGGTTCCTGTGGCCATCATAACAGATCACCCCAAACCCAGCAGCTGAAAACAACACATTTATTATCTTACAGTTCTGGAGGTCAGAGCCTAAAATTAAAATGTGGGCTGTGTTCCTTTTGGAAGCTTCAGGGCAGAACCTGTTCCTTTGCCCGTCCCAGCCTCCGGAGGCTGCCCGCATTCCTTCACTTGTGGGCCCTTCCCTGCATGGCTCCAGCGTCCTGCTAGTGTCACCACATCTCCTTCCCTGACTCTGGCCCTCCTGCTTCCTTCTTATAAGGAAGGACTCTTGTGACTAAATGGGGCCCACCCAGATAATCCAGGCAATCTTTACATTTCCAGATCCTTAACTTAATCCCATCTGCAGTGTCTCATTGCCACCTAAGGTCATACATTCACAGGTTCCAGGGATGTGGATGTAGACCTCTTTGGGGCTTGGGGTGGGGTGATATTCAGCCTAGCCTGGTCAGTAGCAAGAGATGGTATGAAGGTGTGAATTCAGGGAAGAGGACACCCATTGCAAAGAATCTCAGGAAAAAATACAAAAGGAGAAAAAAACACATTAAGAGTGAGTCAAGAGGGGCGGCGCCTGTGGCTCAGTGAGTAGGGCGCCGGCCCCATATGCTGAAGGTGGTGGGTTCAAACCCAGCCCCGGCCAAATTGCAACAAAAAAATAGCCGGGTGTTGTGGCGGGCACCTGTAGTCCCAGCTACTTGGGAGGCTGAGGCAAGAGAATTGCTTAAGCCCAGGACTGGAGGTTGCTGTGAGCTGTGTGAGGCCACGGCACTCTACCGAGGGCCATAAAGTGAGACTCTGTCTCTACCAAAAAAAAAAAAAAGAGTGAGTCAAGAGCAGTGGAAATTTTAACTAAAGAAGATGAAGGGCCTGTCTCAACCCCATATACTGGACAACCAGGCTCCTCTTTATGCTAATGACATTAAAATGAGGTCCAGTCATCCAATGAAGAACACATTTATTGGCAATGGAAGCACAGGTGGGCTGGTTGACTCTCCCCTGGGGAAAGGTCTTGGGAAGCATTTGGGAGGAGTCCGATGAGGTCACGAGGGAAAGGATGCTTTTGTCCTCTGCTGGGATATGGTGATTCTCCTGATGGCTCTGCATGGAGCCTGTGTAGGTCATGAGTCTTGCATTTGCCTGGTAAAAATGAGTCGAAGATCCCCACTGATAGTACGACCTGTTCCAATCAGTTACAACTTGCAGCACTGCTGGCTGGAAGAGCCTGGGCCTGGGGACAGGGGGCTCATGCTTTCTAGTACCACACGCAAGTTGGTTTGGGGACAAGGGCACATCTGGTAGTTTCTGCTCTCACTGCTCTCCATGCCCCTTGTCAATCCATAGAAGGGTAAGTTCAAAAAGAAGGTGCCACGAGAAGAAACAGAAATGGTCATTATTCTCTTCTCAAAATTCGACTTCCCTGAGCTTTACTTTTTTGCCTTCAGGGTCTGTCATGAAAGATGTGTCTCATTCAATTCAGTTTAACTTCATTCTTTCATCTTACCCTCCCCTTTTCCCTCCCTCGCCCTCTTTTTTCTATTTGTTCACTCAATGACTTATTGAGCGGCCACTGCATTGATGGCACAGCACGAACCTCAGGGACAGGTGAGGAATGTCAGAGCTGATCTCTCTGCCTCACAGGAACTCAGTCAGAACAGGGAAGACCAGCAGAACAGGGCGGGGGGTCAACCGTTACTTTTGAAATTGCAATAATATTTGTTTTAATGTGCATGGTAAAAACCATAGCTGGTGTATCACAGACATTATTGCTAGGGTGAGGCTAAATAGCATAAAAAGATACAAGTCAATTCAAAGTCAATTTAAAAGCATCGAGTGAATGATCATACAGAGAGGGCAGACAAGTTATGGGAGATGAAGGTGTCTGGTGTTTGGAAATACACAGTATTCGGATAAGGCAAAATGGACATGGCCAAAATAAGGAAGAAGGTGATAATGGCCAAAGAAATGTACTGAACAGAATTGAGGAATACGAGGAGGAAGAGATCATTTCCTACTCACCCAAAGTTTCATGCATCACATGGCCCTTGAAGTGGGCCCAAAAGACTGACAGGAGATATTTTAGGAACAGTGATAGTCCAGGTGATAATCACATTCTACAGCACAAGACATGAACGGTGTCTGGGAAGAGGGAACAGCTACCCCACATGCACCTTTCTATCCACTATCCTGGATGTGTTATTGTCATGTGTCCCCCCTTCTTCCGAGAAGGGAGCCTTTATTTTCCTGTGGGTTGCATCCTATTTTCATGCAGCTTCAGCGGGACTTTCATCCTGGTGCTTCTCTCTCCTCTGGTCGAGTGGTGAAGAGGGTTCGAGACTCAAGATTGGCCACCAGGATTTTATTTCCTGGGAATGTACGAAGTCTGCAGAGGGATGTGAAAGTGTAAAATCCTTGGCACTGATTCGCACTGACTGTGAGGGCCTAAAGTCATCCTCCATTCCCCGGGGACCCCGGTTATGGAAGCAGCTGCTCCGTGGTCCTCCTGATGCTGGCCTCAGTGTATTCCCATACACTGTGTGTGTTTTCTTCAGTTCCTCAGGGCTGGTTTCTGTGGCTTGCAACCAAACAACCCCAACCGATAGTATGACCTGATCCATCAGTTACAAACCACACTCACTTCACAAGTAAGAAAACAGCCTTAAAGGCTTCACTGATTTCCTCACGCCTAGAGCTACTTAGCAATGGAGCTGGGACCTGAACTCAGGTGCCTCTGACTCCCTACCCTCCTCTGTTCTTTTCTTTTATTTTTTTTTGCAGTTTTTGGCCGGGGCTAGGTTTGAACCCGCCACCTCCGGCACATGGGAACGGGGCCCTACTCCTTTGAGCCACAGGTGCCACCCATCCCTCCTCTGTTCTTATAGGCTTTGGGTACTACAATAGATTGTATTTTCCAAAAGTGGCCATGGCAAAATTTCTGATGCTCCTCCCATCCACCAGTGCAGCCTACCTCCCTTCTCTGGACTGTGGGCCAGGTTTTATGGATGCCTTGATGAATAAAATGTCGTAGAAGAGACAGCGCATGATTTCTGAGACTGGATCACAAAACGTGACATGGATTCCACTAGGTACTTGCTCTCGGGAGGTTTACCCTTGGGACTCAGTGGCCATGTTGAGAGGAAGCCCAGGCCACGTAGAGAGGGTCTGTGCAGGTGTCTGACCGACAGTTTATCCACTGCCAGATAAACAAGCAAAAAGCCTTTAGATAATTTCAGCTCCCAGCTGTTGGGATTTCCAGCTGTGGCCTCAGACATTGTGGCCCAGAGATAAGCTGTGCCCTCTGTGCTCTGCTCATATTCCTGATTCAATAAAACCACAAGAGATAATAAATCATGTTGTTTTGAGCTTCTAAATTTTGATGTGAATTGTTGCTCTTAATGAGAGGGAAAGAGGCACTTAGACTTAGGGCAGATTTAACCACTTTCCTGCCTAAAGATATTGTTTATTTTATAAAGTTTAAGTTAGGATGGGAAATTCATAGATTGTTGGTGCTTGAAAGAACCTTGGCATCACTTGATCTGACCTTGCCCTCCTTCCCTCATTAGAGTTGGGGGTTGAATGAATAGGGCAAGTCTAGAATCACCTCTTGGTGTCACTCTGTTGAACCTCCGTGGCCAGCTGAGGCATGTACACTGAGCTTAGTGTGCCTCAGAATGTTGAGAAGTCACTCCAGAAGGAAGTGACATGATCAGAACAGGTGTCAGTGAGCTTTCCGTGGGACAGGCCTGGTCTGAAGAAAGGAGGGCGATGAGGCTGTTACCAAGGAACACACAGTGATGTTCTTACCACAGATAGAAAGCTGCGGGCTTAGCATAGGCTGATTCTTAATAAATACACATTGATCAACCTATTGAATGGCTATGTAAAGGCTCAGTGATGGGTGCTCAGTGATCCCTCTGCAGGCGGCAGGAGGGACTCATTCAGAATAGCATCTAGTTCCTTCTCCTTTTGCTCACCCAGTACAGCTGAGATGCTGTTATTGGGGCCAGAGGTGTCCCAAAGGAGATATGGCTGGGCCATCCCACTGCCTCTCATCCTCTTCCAGGAAGACACAGCTGGTGTCCAGCTGCTGCTGTGGCAACAGACAGCAGGAGGTAGCTGAGAGCAGGTGTTGGCAGGAGAGAATGCACAACGAGCCCTGCCCCAGACTGGGTAGAAGATACACATTAACCCTATTGCTGTGAAGGGCCCCCCACTGGCCATCCTTAGCCCCTGGGGTACGAGCCCCAACCTGAAAGAAAGAGAAAATATTTTCTGAGTTCTTAGAACAGGTCTATGCTGAGATCCCCAGTAGGAGAACATGGGCTTAGACTTGCAACTTCTCAGCTGTGTGATCTGGAACAACTCTGTGTAGCTTCTCAGCCTCAGCAGCCTTTTCTGTGAAACGCTGACCATTTAAGACCTGCCTTGGCGGTGTTTGGGGGTGTGAAATGATAAAATGCACAGAAAACACCTGGTAGTTAGTCAAGCTCAGTAAAGCTTAATTTTCTCGCTTTGATGCTTTCCATCCAATAGAATTGTTTTTTTTTCCCTTTTAAAAAAAGTCTTAATACTTAAAAAAGCCTGTTGTCTAGTTTATTTTCCAGGGGGACTCCTATAGGCAGGTACAGGGACAAGGGTATGATAAACACAAAAGACAGAAAAATTCAAAATCAAGTAAAGCATTGCGCAGGTCCGTTTACCAACCTGTAAGAATGATTATCTCATATAACCTTAAATTCTATCCCCATGCTCTGTTTAAGAATCAGTAAAGCTTGTAGTTTAGAAACCTACTCAAAATAAACAAAGATACGGTACCTTAAAGGGGGAACTTCAGTTTCACAGAAAATTCATCTACGTGAAATGGCTTTTCTTCAGATAACGCCAGAAAAAATCTAGAAGTTTCCAAATTACTGTTGGCCTCCCAGAAAGCTCTACGCTAAGGAGCACAGGCCTCCAACCCGTGTTGGAGGACAGCTTTGATGCTGCATAACAAACAGTGCGTTTCACTCACGCTGAAACTGTCTTCCTGAAATTGGACCCTTATTACTAAGTTAATAGAAAAAATTTCCAATTGAACTTTTGACGATTTTTTCCCATTATGGTAACATTACTGAGTTCAATTTGGTGAAAAATGAGCAATGAAGGCTTTCAACAATTTTCTAACAGAGCTTAAATTCAATTCTAAGAATAGTCAGCATGTAATTGGCAAGGAAGGAGTACTTAATTCCCGGAACTGCATGGGTGGGGTAACGTCCTTTTCTCTAGCATCACAGCCTGTGGCAGTGGGGCTGTGGGCAGCCTCCATCTGGAATGATTCCCTGGCAGGGTGCTGGGGCAGCAGCTTCTCTGGGGTGGGGAGGCGGGTTGAATCCATACCCTGGGTGCACAGGCAACATCTCCCTTGAACAACTTAAACTTCCCTTCCTGGGACCTGAGTTTACATTCATAATTATCTTGGTGCGTGGCATTTGAAGAACCATCTCAGTGTTTATATTCTGACATCAAGATGAGAACAAGAGTGCATTCGGTTGTACATTTTAGGGTAAATTATTATTATCTTTTGTTTAGTGTGTCTCTTGCCTTGACCACCTAACCATACTGGATTCAAAATCCCATCTAAGAGAAAACACTGGAAACGCTTATCTATCCCTTATCTTCAGACACTTTTACCTTCCAGACCAAATTGGAAATCACAGATGTAGGTGAAAAGGGGATACACTTACTTTTCAAATATCCACTGGACATTTTTGGACCATAACTAAGGTTAGGAACAGGTATGCTATGAAATATAGGTGAAGGGTTTTTGTCATTTTTTAGACGCCAGGAAATGTCTTTATAGAACTTACAAAGGAATAAGCCTATTTCTTATAAGAAAAGTGCTGTGTGCAGGGTTATCTGGACGGGGTTTAGAGGATACATTTTGTGCAGTGGAGTGGATGTTATGGTGGCTCAAAGGGCTGTGTCCCACACACTGCAGTTCATGCCTATTACAGACTCAGGGGCCTGATGGTTTAGGCCAGTGTTCAAGTTCTCAGAAAGCTGTAGAAAAAGGTCCACAGTACTTACGAGTGGGTGGGCAGAGAAAAAGGATGGTTTTCTTACAATTTCCTGTCCCTTGGTTCTTAATATAACCTTTTCTCTTTATAATGTGTGTGTTCAACACTGATAACTTGACAATCCCAGACAGTGTAAAGAAAAACTTAAAAATCACCAACAATCCCTGGAGCCTGAGCACAGCACTCCTAACCTTGGGTATTTTTTTCAAGGTCTTCTCCACATGTGATTTATATAATTGGGATTGTACTCTTTACCAATTTGGATAGCCTAATTTTCCCACTCAGTTTATATCAGGAACAATTTCCCCGGCTTAAAAATTTTTATAGAACGGTTTTACACATTGTATATTATTCTATCATGTGGCTGCTTCATGATTTATTTATCCAGCTTCCTATTGTTGGACATTGAGGCTGTTTTCTAACTTTTCGCTATCATAAATAAGCCTTCAGTGTACAATTCTGCACATAAATCTCTGTTTCCTGAGTATAGACATTTTTGACACCACTTCTGATTATTTCTTTGAGATAAATTTCTAGGAGTGGAATTACGGGCATGGAGAGTGTAACTATATGGAAAATGTTCATCCATATTGCAACATGTCTTTCTGAAAGTTTGTACTAATTTGCATTCCTTGCCTGTTTTTTAAAGCACTCCTTGACACAGCATGTTTTACCATCTCAGGGATGCGGCTCTATTCAAAGAGAGGGTGACCCAAGGAGGAAGAAAGCTTGTCTTAACCTTGCCATCCATTGGAAGCCAGGAAATGGAGGCTTCACAGCAGAGTCTGATGGTTCAGAAACACTGCCTCTACTCAGAGGGTGTGGGCTCCACCCTTCCCAGCCAGCCTGGCTCCTCCCCTGCCCCTTCGTATCCTCATGTGCACTTTATGCTCATGTGATGAGGAGCCACTTGCTGCAGCAATGCATATGGAACCCAAGCAAACACGGCGGTACTTTCTGTTTCCTGAAGCTGCCAGCTTCCCTTCAGTCCCTCTGTACCTCTGCATTTCCCATCATCTGTTCTTAGAAAGTCCCCTCTGTGCCACCTGGTCTGCTCTGGAGTTGATTCTTAAGATTCAGCCCAAGGGAAGGTGGAAGGGAATGAAGACTGGATCAGATAACCAAGGCACGTGGTCACTGAGCTGAGCATCTCCTAGCCTGAAGGGGGGGAGAAGCAGCCCTCCAGTGGGCAGAGGCAGTTCTGTCTTCCTTCTGGACATAGAGATGAGCTACATTTCTTAGCTTCTCTTGCAGACAGGTTGGGGCAAAGGGAAAGTAGGGAAAGGATAATGTGACTTCTGGGACTGGCTACAAAACCCTAGCAAGACCCCTCCTTGTTTTTCCTCTTTCTCTTCTGTAGTAACCAGAGAGGCCACAAACTGGAGGGGCAGCCTCACAAGACGGAAGGAGCCAAGGATCCTGGATCTCTGAGTGATGTTGTGAAGCAGAGCCACCCGACCCTCAGCACCTGCAACTGGACTGTGTTATGAGGGAGCAATGCACTTTTGTATCACGCTGTTGAGATTTGGGGGGTTAACTATTACAGCAGCTGGTGACTGCTACACTCACCAGAAATTACAAAATACAGTTTGATGGAAGCTGTGCTAAGTGAGTACCAAGGAGGGGCAGCCAAGCCCCACCTGGCATTGGAAGGAAATGATGAGAGAAGACTTTCAGGACAGGGTATGTTTGAGATGATTCTTGAAGGATTACAGTAACAGCTGAGATGTGTTGGGTTTCTTATTAAGTTCCAGAAACTATGCTAGGGGCTTTGCTAAATTAGACTATTTAATCTTCCAGGTACTATCTCCTTTCACATCTGGAGAGAATGAGGTCTAGAGAGGTTAAGTCACTTACTCGACGTCCCACAGCCCTCGGTGGGTGTCAACCTCAGTGTGCTCATGCACTGCTGCCAGCGGGTAGGCAGACTCCAGCAGGTGGAGGGAGAGAGGCAGAGGAGGCGGCGGGCAAAGGCAAGGAGAAGAGATGATACGCAAAAGATTTAACTTCACACTCAGCCAGGGGCTGAGCAATTGGCGGGGGCTGTCCGTGGTGCTGAAGTAGAGCTGCACTTTGGTAGCTCGTCCTGGGGAAGGGGGCACAGGTGACACTCAGGACAGCTTAGCACAGAGGCAGAGAGAATATGTTTGGGAAATCACCAGATGCGGGTGAATACAGGCAGGCACCTCAGGGAGTTTAATTTTATCTCAAATACATATACCTCAACGTTCCACAGGACAAAGGCCTGCTCTGTCAGCTGCGAGGGTAGAACCCCCAGGGACCTGGCCTGTGACTCTGATGCACTCCTGTGTGGCCCGAATGAACGGATGAAGGAACTCATGCAAATGTGTCATTTGGAAAGGACACAGACTTGGAGCACTACATCCATCACTGGACTTCTTTATACGGCCACCTGACAGCCCCCCTCAGCTGTCCCCTTGCCTCCTCTGTTCCTAAACATCCTGACACTGAGTTCCTCGTCTTCTTAGGGATTTAGGCCTTTTATTCTGGCTCAGTAGTTGCAGCCATCACAGAATTAAGTAATGACAGAGTGAGTTATTATCCATCCCTGGCTTCAGCTGGGTAGGGAACCTGTAGCCGAGATACCTCGCTGCTGGAGCACTCACACGACTGTCTAGGTAGTGACATGAAAAATGTTCCCTATAATCCCCCAGATCAGAGCCATATATCCTCTGAGTCTCAACTCCGTGCTTCGTGGGGGATAATGTTGTTTCGTTGAGAAAGGAAAGAAGGGTGTAATTAGATTCCTCTTAACTGTTACATTCATCCTTGTTAATCAAAAATTAGTAGCTCTTAAAAAAAAAATAAACACAACCCAGCTCCCCAGGAAGCTGATAGCAGTTCCCATGCCCTGTTTAATTATACAAAATGAAACAAAACATATTTCTCTGCTCCCTGCCTGTGGAATTAACAAAATGAAATACAAAGGTGGCTGTGTCTGGGTGGTGGGGTTAAAGGTGATTTTTAATTCCTTTATTCTAATAGGTGTTTGTTAATTTCTATACAGTGAGTATGTGTGGCTCATTAAAAAGTACTTCAATGACTAAAAAAAAAGGAAATACGGGATTATGTTCTAAAAACCCTGTAAACAAAGGAAAGGTACAGATACACTTCTGACTCCCCATTGCTACGCTCTCCACAACTCCGATTATGTTTGCCCATTTTTTTAGCAGTTCACCTGCTGATTCTCTGACTGTTCCCCAAGAGGAAGGCCCTGGATGCTTGACACCCACTGTGTTCTATCCACAGTGCCTGGCACATAGTAGGGGCTTAACAACCAGCTGCTCAATCTGATAAAGAATGAAAGAAAAATGCGTAGTTTGGGGGGAAAATGGCTATTTAAAATCACCACAGTCTTCTAAAGAGACCAGGGCCCTTTTAGTCTTTTGACACGTTTTCATCTGTTAAAAGGGGCTCAAAGCTCTTTGAAGGAAGCACTTGGATAGAATTGAGTTGTTCTACAGGAGTCTTTATTTCTATTCATAGGAAAGAATGGTAGCACAGCGCATGGATCCCCAAATTACTGTGCTGAGTGAGAGAAATCAGACAAAAAAGACGACAGCCTCTATCACTAAATTTATATGAAACTCTGGAAAAGGCACACTCATCTTCCACAACAGAAGCTAGATCAGCAGCTGCTTGGTGATGAACTTCAGAAAAGGTGGGCTGAGGGAGGATGACAAAGGATCCAGGGACGTTTCGAGGGCACTGGGGTGCGTATGTGCCCTATTGTGATCATAGTGATAGCTTCATGGGTGTTTCCATTATGACAGAACTCAGTATGTCAATCAATCACACCTCTGTAAAGCTGTTAAAAACAAAGAAGGTGCAGAGGAGAGGGATAACTGGAGGAAGGAGATGGGTCACAATAGATGCCTAAGTTGGGGCACTTTCAGAGGTGAGGTGTCTAGGGAAAAATACAGAGGGATGGGCTGGTGGGAAGGATTTAACGTCAAGGCTATCCAGAGCTCAGGCTTAACCTTTTTGATATGACATAACTGTTCTTTCCATGTCTTCAAACAGCCCCAATTAAGTGGGCCACAGGCACCCAATCTGATGATGATGGCGAGTATGTGCATACAGGTGTGTGTGTGCACATGTGTGCTGGGGGGCATCAAAGGAAAGAGCAATGTGGAACGTTACAGACTGGTGCATACGGGACAGTGAGACAATTAGGAGTGACCCTCTGGAAACCCAGGGTCTCCTCCCACTCTCCAGAATGTGTACAAATACCAAGGAAGCCTTTGGCCTGCTAGCTGGATGTGGAATCAGGACTTATCCCAAGCTTAGTTAGGTCTCAAAGGCAGGCAGATCCCAGCTGACATCAGATATCCCCCCACCCTCAGTGGCTGCTGAATGAACACAGGAGTATTATTTTGAGTTGTTGACAGAGACAACTGCTGCTATTTTGCGCACTGGCAAGAAGAGGCAGGGTGATGGTATATGGGCTGCCCCTGTTAGCTTGTCTCACAAGCCCTGTGCTTTGGGGGCCACATCTTACAAGTCATGCATTGAGCAAACATTGGCTGAGGGCTGGCCACAGGGCAGGCACTGTACCAGATGTCAAGATGAAAACAGTGAGCAACATCGGGCTTTCTCCAAAGGGCTCACAGTGTCGAGCAAACCGACAAATGAAGACACCACAATATGAGTCAGGGCTGTGCTGCGGGGGTCAGCAAGTCATGACCCATGGGCCAAATCCAGCCCTCTGTCTGCTTGTGTAAATAAAGTTTTATTGGAACACAGCTGTGCCTGCTCACTGATTGGCCCCTTTTGTCCATGTAAGTCTCAGAGAACAGTGTCTGGGACAAAGCACATGCCAGCTACTGCACTGTAAACACGAGCACATCATTGTGGCTGTAGGAAGCGGCAGCCCTGGCCTGACCTTGTTAGGGAAGTGGACCACACATGATGATGGCAGAAGAGGCGTGGGCACAGCCAAGACAGCCTCAGTCTGATCGGCTCCTAGCAGACAGTCTGCACCACCCTGGGGCTTGTGGAGACTCTAGATCTGGCTGCCCAGTTAATGGCACATGTTATCTGCCCACAAAGGCTTGGCCACTATCAGGAAGCAGAGCCTCACGCAGATCAGTGCCAGGCAGGGCCGTCCCTCTGCATGGTAGCACGTCCCTGGGTTCTGCTATGGGTCACCTTTCTTTTCTTCCTTCACTACTTTCCTTGGGGATTGCAAACTCTTAGGGATGTAAATCCCATCTGAATGCCAATGATGCCTGCACTCCCCTGATATCCAAGTCACCGGCTCCCTCTCTCCCTCCCAAACTCAATGGGAGCCATGCCCCTCACCTCCGGTTTCTTTCTTGGCATTAATCACAGCTACTGTGCTATTTGTTTTATTTATTAATTTTCTTATTTTTCTTTCTTCTCCCCACTGGAATATAATATCCATAATAACAGGTTATTAAGTTGTTTTTGTTGCTGTTTTATCCCCCAATACCAGGAAAAGTACCCAGCATGCTGTAGGTGCTCATTAAATACTTGTGGAATGGATGAATGAAGAGATGGGTTCTCCCGTCACAGCCCTATGCAAACCCAGAGGTCCCCATTTCTCTCGTACGTACAGTCTTCACGCAGTGAACCAAGACTACATGAAGCCGGCCACATAAAGCTTGATTTCATAGTGAGATACCTGCCACGCCATTGGAATATATAAAGAAATCCCCTAATTAAACGTACGTAGGAGAACTGTAGTTTAGAGTCCAGCACTTGAAAATATGAGCTCCCAGATTCATTTGGAAAGCAAACTGGGGGCTGAAGATAAAATGCATTTCCTGAACTAGTTACATGACTCACCGCCTATGGTTTCATTACTTGTGTTTGGGTTAATGCCACGATAAGCCTCCAGTGGGACTCTGAGACATCCCATGCCTTGGCTGGGTGGTGTTGGTGACTGACAAAGAAACTCAGATAATAAAATAAATCAGCTGTTTTTCCCTTCCCAGCCGACTTTGGTTCCAGTTCTGAAATGTGTGGCTTTCTTAATCAACGCCTTCTTGGGAGCTTCTGTGGCAATCCTCATCTATTTCAAATACCTTTATTAATACTAAAAAAAAAGCTAGGCAGATTTAACAGCTTAAAAGATATTGGGCAAGAAATAATATTAACATTTGTCAATATTTTCTATATTGGTTCTTGAGAATTAATATCTCAGGCTGACAAGAAGGACCATCACAATTATATTCAAAATCAGCCACTTTGAAAACTTGTTTCCCATAATGAAAGTGTGGCCCATGGCAAATTTAAAACAACATATATAGATGGATGTTGAAGCGATGGTCGATGTGTAAAATTGTCTCTCCACTGTTCATCCAAATGGTCAGAGGCTTCATAGTAACGAAATCGAGCACATTTAGTTGAAGCTAATAACAAAAATCTTAGGTCTCTAGACCATTATTAAAAGCCAGGTTCCTAGGGTTTAGCCAGCAATGACCTTAAAACTTAAAAAAATTGGCTAATTTATTGAGCCTTGTTTCCCAACTGGCACCTTTGTAACAGAAAACCTGACCACCAAGAGTAAGAGTTAGCTGTGCTAATATATTTACATAAATAATTAAAAATGCCACAGCAGAGTAGGCGATAAAATGTATTGCCATCATAAACTTACAATGGAAGAACATCACTTTAATTAAAAGTTACAAAGGCACCACTGTAAACCATTCATTTACATTTCAAGCTCTGTGTTTGTTGACTCAAGAAAGAAAAATCCTAACTCATTAAAAAACAACAACAAAAGAATCACCTCACCCCAAATCCTATTATGGAGGTCAGTAACCACATTTAATTATGATAAAGTGTTAATAATACATTTTCATAGATAGAGGCTCTTCTCTTAATTTCCCCAGGTAGAAATGTTATTATTTGGCCTTTACCTTCTGATTAAAATTTTAAAAGTGGGGGTCACCCCAAGTGAAACTCCTAAATCTGGTTTTGAATTCTAGTGTTGAGGTTAGAAATGCGCCTTCTCCCAATAAGTGCTAAGTTCCTACGTATTTTGAAACCCCATGTTTTTCAGAATGTCGGTGATGACAAAATTCACATTTTCAAGTTAACTGATTTTTGTCTTCTACTTCCAAAGGTCTTAGAAGATACAGAATAAAATGCCCCATAGTGAATCGACAATGATTTTTGCTCAATGTCTTGTCATTTTTCACGATTTCCTTAGAATGGCTCCAATATTAGATTAAACAAGGTGGTAAAGAGAAGGGCCTGATGAATCCCAGGTAGACCTGCAAAAATCGAAATTGGGCATTTTAACACATCTTTTGGGGCTGAATTTTCGTTATTCTGTGTTGCATTCTTTACCTTTGAACACGTGAAGGATTCTACCATAGAGTTAAAAAGCATCCAGTTCTAAGGGGAGGAGGAGGGGGAAGCAAATGACATGTGAAAGACAGAGTCCCAAAGAAATCCGGACAAAGCAGGTTGTGGTTTTCAGAGATGAGCATCTAATTTGGATCCGATTCAGATAGTCTGTTTTCAAAGAATAGGCTCAATTTGGATCAAGGCTTCAGAAGGAGTCAGCTGACAGAATGGCTCTTTAATGTAACTTTCATAGACGTGGGAAGTTCAGGAAGAGGTCTAGGTGTCTTGGGAAGGTCTCTCTTAAGGGACTGGTTACGCCTTTAGGGACTGGTTTAAAACAAGGCCAAATGCAAATGTCATTAGACATTAGTCAGTGTTTGAATATAAAAAAAATGGCTGGTAGACATTAGTCAATGCTTGAATATAAAAATATAACAATAACCTGTGTTTGCTTTTGCACAAAAATAATTGCATGGAGACACCTCCAAATTAGCCACTATTAATCCATTCTGTACCTGTTTATTGGGTGCTGGCCACATGCCAGGCCCACTGCTGGCCTTGGGCTGATC
The DNA here is from genome assembly GCF_027406575.1 of Nycticebus coucang. Taxonomy (NCBI): domain Eukaryota; kingdom Metazoa; phylum Chordata; class Mammalia; order Primates; family Lorisidae; genus Nycticebus; species Nycticebus coucang. The sequence continues at coordinate 180,124,928 of NC_069781.1, read as the reverse complement.
GAAGACCTTTTGAGATCCCTAGGAATTTTCTCTGTCTATGGCCTTCAATTCAAATCACAATGTAGGTATTAAAATGTACTTACATTCAAATACATTTTTTCCTGTGAAATGCTTAAAATTATTTTTATATTTTTGCTTTTGGAATTATTAAAGGAAGGAATATTTCATTAATAATCACCTGCGATTTTTCTGGTGTCTACTTAGTCATTCTTGCAAGGCGACATCTACAAATAGTTGGCACATGTAGAGACGTTTTTGCAAATATTAAATTTAACCTGTTGAAGTTGTCATGATGCTACAGACAGTTCATGGTTATTAGTTTCAATGTTGCTGTTGTCTTTACCCATTTTGGAGACAAGAGCTTATGTATTCAGGTTCCTGACATTTTTTAGGCCCCCGGAAATTTTGAAGGTCTTAGTACTGGGCCTAAAGTACATAATTAATTAAATGGTACTGAGGAGACTGTAGAGGCTCATCAAGGCAGGAGATAAAGATAATTGTTACCCCCATGGAAGTCTAATAGGAAAATGGTAAATTAAGTCGGGAATTAAGGAGCAGTAAAGCATGATGGCATTATATTAAGGGATGCCCAGAAAGCCCTAAAGCAACATCAGAAGAAGGCACAGTTGGCAAATGGAACTCTAGGCTTCGCACCCTCCATGTTAACTCAGCCCCTGGACACCTGCTTGTGTGTTTTCCTTCCATATACCAAGGCTCAGATAGGTCATGCTTTCCTCAACAATAGAAAGGAGGACTAATATTTTCTCATTTGCAAGGCGTTTGTGAGAATTTGATGAGACTGGGTTCTTTGGGTAAACGTTCATATAAAAATGTTAGATATTGTTATCATAATTGTAGCAATATTATGATGATCATTCTCAAAATCCACATCTCCGGGGGGTGTGGAAATCCTGGCCTAGTTTTGCCTGGCACCTGATTCCCAGAGGGGCAGAGATCTGTGCAAAGCATGAGATAGCGGGGCTTCTGGGAAATTCAGCAATCTGTTGACAAGTGAGACAGTCATGATGCTTGGAAGGAAGCAATTTGTGTCACTCAGATCCTTCTCCTCTGTTGCAGACCACTGGTTCTTACTTCCTAAGGAAACAAGTCCTTTTCCTCCTCCCTCCCTCCCTTCAATAACCTTCCTTCAATAATCAATTTCTTTCCTTCCTTCCCTCCCTTCCTTCCTCATCATCATTTGCAGCCAGAGCTCTTGCTCTTATGATGATACACTCCCTGGGAGGCTGTAGACAGAGGCCATTTCTTTGACCTGTGAGTACACGATACTGTGCCCACAATGGCTCTAAATAAATACCATTAAATGAATGAATGAATGAATGAGAGGATAACTGTCATCCCTGTGCTTTTTTCTAGTGGAAGACTTTAGCAATACAATGATCTGTTTTTTGACGATTCAAAAATCTAATATCATCAGATATTTTTGCCTTTAAATTTTTTTTTGTTGAATAGAATGTTTCAACTTACAAAGGTATTCATCACAGAAACTGCGAGTTACATCACAATATCCATTCCCTCTTCCTTCTGTAATAAAGAACCTCAGTTTTTAAAACTGGGCACTTTGCTACCCAGTTGAATAATCATTTTTCCCACTCCCCCTTGCAGCTAGGTATGGCCATCTGACCAATTTTGGTCAACGAGACTTAAATAGAAATGTGGGTGACTTCTAGGAAGTGTCCTCTGTTCTTCCCCTTTCTCCCATCCTGTCTGGAATGCAGATGTGTGGGTTGGATCCCTTGCAACCATAATGGGCCATGAGGAAGAAGGTGCTGGCCTAGAAGTGATAGAGTGGTGAGCAAGAAGAATCCTGGCCTCCCAACAGGTGTGGGCGACCACCACACTCAGCCTGGACTCGTGTGCCTGCTTTAGACTTATTTTATGTGAGAAAAACAATCAACTTTTATCTTCTCAGAGCCACTGCCATTTTGAATTTGCCTGTTAAATTAAGCTGAGTGTAATCCCCCCAGATAAAGCACTTGACACACACTTGTAGGGCTCTCTGGATGAATAACTGTTTCCAAAAACTAGGTTGAACAGAGACACGAAGTAGGAATAATATTTTTCCTCAAAACGTATCTTATATATTCAATGTGTAGGGAGATATCCGTGCTGCAGACAGAATTATATACTACAGGCCCTGGACAAGATAGGTTCTGTCTAAAAAATGTTTAGAATAAGAATTTCTACTTGGTTGACGCAACAGAATCCCCATTGAGAGAATGAAATAAATCTTCCCAGATGATGCAGAATGGCTTAGCTATTGGTGGCATCCTTAACATACAAATCAAGGCATCTGATAGAATGTTAGTTCCATTACTTGTTTCACGGCTGGAGAATGTTGAGTATTGTGGTCATTTCTATTTTAGCATAATTGTCATCAAGCTACTCTTTCTAGTGATAATTAGTCAACAAGTTCAGATACACGAGTCCACTCCTCATTAGAGACGCTAAAATGTCATCAGCAGATGCCTGATTCTGTCCTGTGTATCTGGAGGGCAGTTTCTACCCCCAAAGCTGAAACAAGTCTGATCATCATCATACAGACAGAGTGGATGGAGCCAGCTCTGATTGAGGACATGTCTATATGTACATGATCTTGGAGCCAAAGGACTTTTTGACCATGACATCAATTTAGACAAGGGAAAGCATAAATCTGACTGCCTAGATACCAAAACAAATAATTCTGTATATGTCAAAGAATATTAACAATACGCAAGCAAAGTATTTTCCAGGATTCATCTTCAGAAAATTAATGATGCATTAAATAATTTAGCTATGAGTATGCTCACTAAGTTTTTTTTTTTTTTAATTGCAAATAAGTGGAGACAATGTAGTCAGCTAGGGAGTGACGAAATAAATGGATAGTCCATGTAATAGAATCATAGCACCCTATCCAGTGATTAAAAATAATGGCTATTTTTGGATATGGAAAGCTGTTTACTTGGATATTAGGAAGTAGACATGGCAGATTTCAAAACTGGATTCTGATAATGAAAAAGAAAGTTCTCACAGAAGTGATCGAAGGAGATGGATCCAAGTTGTGAAAAGGGGATTTTCTCAGTCTTGGATGATTATGGATATTTTATTTTGTTTATTTTATTTTATTTAGTTTTTGAGACAGAGTCTCAATATGTCACCCTCAGTAGAGTGCCGTGGTGTCACAGCTCCAACTCTTGGGCTTAAGTGATTTTCTTACCTCAGCCTCCCGAGTAGCTGGGACTACAGGCACTTGCCACAACGCCTGGCTATTTTTTTGTTATAGTTGTTTAGTTGGCCTGGGGTGGGTTTGAACCTGTGGACCCTTGGTCTATGTGGCTGGTGCTGTAGCCACTGTGCTATGGCACTGAGCCAATTATAGATATTTTATTATCTTCTTTATTCTTATCTGGCTTTTCAAAAGTTTCCTCTATGAACTTTCTTAACTTTATAGTAAGGATAAGAAGATAAAAGTCATTGGAAAGAAGAATTTCGTCTGTCACTGGACCACTGCTGTCCATTCTGATTAGGTGAAGAGAACAACGTGATGGGCTTTTTAACGAGTCTTAATAACCTGGGCTTTTTAGTGAGAATATTCACTCTGATGCCTGGACACCTCCTGTCTCTGGAATTACAGGTTTCTCAGAGATCAAGGTGCCTTCTGCTGATTTGAACACTCCCTGGTGAGATGAGAGAGTGCCTAGCTGTGACCAGCAGGGAACAGTCATGCCTGAGACCTGCATTTCCTGGCAGGAGACAGGACAGAGACCAGGACTTAGCTACAAGTATTAATATGCTCCCAAGTTTCAGAGGGTTGAGGGCAGAGGGAGTTTTCTCATTTTGACCTCAGGGTAGGGGTGAGGGTGACGGTTGGACAGGCAGGACCTGAACCAGGCTCTGGACCAGTGGAGTGTCTCTCAGTTCTGGGGGCCTGGTTGATCATGTGAGCTAAGGAGGAGTCCCTGGAGCTGAGTCACAGGGCATGGGGACAGAAGGGATGGTAGGAGGGGTAGAGACAGGGAGACAGAGACAAAGAGACAAGGAGGTAAAGAAAGGAGGAGGAGGAGGAAAAGGAAAAGAAGAAGATATTAGAGGTACCGAAATGTGATTGGGAGATGCCTGATTCAAGCTTTGCGGGTGGGGAGAGGAGGAGAAGCTCTCCTTGAGATAAAAATATGTCAAAGAGTTCCCAGGATGAAGTTTCTTTTTCCTACAATGCCTGTTCCCTGAAGAATTGTTAAAAGAACAACAATAGCAACGTAACTCACAAGGTCATGGTGCCTGCCTGAGAATTCTGGGGAGCTGAGTGTAGATTATCATAAAACCATCTCCCAGCCTGGCTCCTTGGTGCAGCCCTCTGCACACGCAGCCCCCAGGGACAGCACTGCTCAGTGTGCAGAATCAAAGGCTGCAACTAATTAATAAGACTCTTCTTCCCAAAGAGTTCTGTGACAATTGACAATAGTTTGACCTGTCAGTCATGTCATTGCTGACTTATATGAGCTCAGAACCAGCACCGGGGAGAGGAGAGGCATTACAGGGGGAGGAGGGGAGCGGAGGGACGGCAGGCTGGGGAGAGGAGGCTCAGCCAGTGCCAGGCTGAGAAAGGGACATTTGAAGGATTCTCTGATCCCCAGTAGGAAGGGAAATGTCTGAGGAATCAGGCCAGAGAGAGGAGCATGTGTGACACACACACTCACACACATGCGAACACACACACATTTACTCTGCTCTAAGGATGGGAAAGGGATGAGTCCAGCCATTGCTCCATCTGCCCTATTTGTAAATTCCAGAGCTCTCGGGCATACCAGCTGTAGGGCAACACAGCAGGTCTACTTTCTTTTTCTTTTTCTTTATTTTCCTTTCCTCTTTTCCCTCCCTCTCTCCTTCCCTCCCTTCCTTCTTTTTCTTTTCTTTTTTGAGACAGAGTGTCATTCTTTTTTCTTGGGTAGAGTGCTGTAGCATCACAGCTCATAGCAACCTCAAACTCTTGGCTTTGAACAGTCCTCCTGCCTCAGCCTCCTGAGTAGCGGGGACTACAGGCATGTGCCACCACAACACCTAGCTAGTTTTTCTGTTATTAGTAGAGATGGTCAGGCTGGTCTTGAGCTCTGGAGTTCAAGCAATCCACTTGCTTTGGCCTCCCAGAGTGCCAGGCATGAGCCACTGCTCCTGGCTAGCAGCTCTGCTTTCAAAATGTTTCATGAGACAAGATTTGCTTCCAGCAGCTCTCTGTGGCTCCCGGTCACTCAGCATCCACCCCTGTCTCCTGGGAAGAGCCTCTGCATTTCTTTGGGTAACAGCCCCTCCAAGTTGTTTGGGCTGAATCCTGGGATCTATGGTGGGCCCAAGCACCAGGATATACCGCTGGCAATATCTGTCCTTCCACTGTCCCACGTGGTTCAGAGATGTGTTCAGGTTGGTGCAGTGAGACCCAGCCTTGGGCCCTGAGAGGGATGGTTGACAGGTTGATTGGCATGGAGGCGTCTCTGTCTGCGATGATGGAGGGCTGCTATGGGAACATCTTCCTTCTTGAGATGCACAAGTGTAGCTGAGGGTGAAGCCAAGCCAGGGGAGAACAGAGCCAGGAGGTGGAGAAAGAAGGTGGTCTAGGCCCTGAGATGCACCTTGCTGGAGACTCTAGTCCCCACAAACTTTTCAATCAGGTGGGCAAATCCACATGCCTCTGAGGGTCACAGCTGTGGTGACAAGAGTTGCATAGAAACATGAGGATCTCCAGAACCTTCTATGTGCCAGCTTCTCCCCACAGTCTGGTCTCCAATAACTGCAGGTGGCTTCCTCTGATCTCACTCAGGGGCAGGATGGGGAACTCTTGCCTCTGAGGTCTAGTAATGGGAACTCACGTCTCCATGGTGCAGGTGGGTGCTGGCCTCACTGTCCCTTAATGTCTTGGCTCCCCCGTCAACTCCACCTATCCTTGACTCACTTTTTTGGGACTGGTCCAGCTGCCACATCTGCAAACAGCATATTGATTGCCCTCCAGCTGATGAACTCATGACTCAAACTCTATTCAGCAGACTCACCCCTGGGAATGTGGCCCCTGGGCCAAGTGACACTGGAATGGACGGGAGCTGGCTTCTTCCTCTGAGAGATTCTGAAGTGTCTGTTAGCCTGTTTGCACCTGTTACCCGGGGCCTTGAGGATGCCCTAGTTCCTGAGCCATCTCAGACTGGTCCTTTGGGCCTTCCTCTGTCCTATAAATCATCCTACAGTCTGCCACTAAGTTTCCCAGAGCTGGTCTTAATCAGACAACACAGACTGACCCTCCACTGGCCTCAACCCCAAACTTTAACCCTTTTATGCCCAGCAGCAATCTAAGTTGTGACAGCAAAGGCAAGAATCTCACGCTCAGCAAAATCAACCCCATTTTAATCCATTTTACACCCCTGCCACCAGGAGTTGCCTCCTTTCACCCCCTGTTGTAGATACACAAAGTGATAGTTAAGCTCCCCTGAAGACATCCTGAATGTGTCTAACTGCCTTGTAGCCTGCTAAGTTACAGGTTTTCCCATGTAAGTGCTCAAGGAAATCTTTCTCTTTGATGTTTAAATTGCATGTTTCCTTTGCCAGATACCGAACAAGCAAAAGGAAAAAAGAACAGGAAAAAGAGAATGATTATTTCAGATGTACATTGTTATAGGACTTGGTTTTATTTCACACTTCTATCTAGTTTATCTGGCATTTCAGGAAGTTTAGGTATAAAAAGAAATCCACTTCTGGGATTGGAAAATAACTACATAACGTTCTCTTTTCCTCCATGGTAAAGCAGCTGACTTGGAGACTGGCCATATTCTAAGGTGTTTAAAATCAGGAAAATAAGACACATGTTTATTACAAGTGTGTCTAATACTTGATTATTTGCACCTCATATGAGAAGATTAGATTTTGGAAGAGAAAGATTAATAACTTTCCTTTACAGAGACAAGTGTGCGTTTGGACCTGCATGCTGATTTCAGTTTATTACGAAACAACGTACCTGGGAGGCCATGGTGCACTCACCAGCATTAGATGCACCCTAGGTAACGACCATTTAATTAAATCTTGTTATGAAAATACCTTCTATCTGAGCACTGGGCAGAGCTTAAGAAATGAAGACATACGTTTCTGATTTCTGAAGGCTTTTTTTTTGCCTGTTATCCATCAGGTGAATCGCAGCCCCGCTGACCCACTTCTGAGCACCAGGCAATGTCTCTAGCCCTTCCCTTCTGCTGGCTCAGAGTCAACTAGTATTCAGCAGCCAGGAGGTGCACAGACCTTGCAGATTACCCTCTTTCCATCCTGTCTCCTCTGCCATCAAGCTGGGCTACTTTGAGCAGGTCACTGGGCCTTTCTGAATTCACAATACCTTCATCTATAAATGGTATTATTAGCCAACACTTTACCATAAAGCTGTGGAAACATAAAGTAGGTCGAGTTTCTGAATTGCAGGAGGCCACCCACGGTGGCTCTCCCTCTTTCCTGCTAGGGACACAGCTCAGCCAACAGGCCTGCGTGGTCACTTTGGAACAAGGCCATTAAACCACCTTCTCCCAAGCTGGACTTAGGTGGGGTACACTCTCCCTGAGGCACTGCAGAAAGCCTGGTCCCCTGAAGCCATCAGCCACAAACGATTCTTTAAGATACTTCCCTCCTACTTGCTTGAATTGATAACGAGTTTAATTTAATGGTATCTGCTCCTGACAACCAGCTTCTGTAACCAGAAAGGAAAAGCGATTCCTACCCACCTCCCGCCTGTGGTTCCGGAGCCGCTCACCCACCTGATGGTTTGATGCTGCAGGGAATCGGGGTCCGTGGCATTCACGGTCAATAGCACACTGCCCACGGAGATGTTCTCCTGCCTGGTCACCATCATGGGGTCTGGGTAGAAGACCGGACCCTCGTTGACGTCCAGGACAGTGATGTGAACAGTGGCTGTGGAGCTGGGGCCGTAGGAGACGTCGGGTACCAGCGGGTCCTCATTCTCCACTTTGATCAGCAGGGTGTGAAAGGCAGAAATCTCGTAGTCCAGAGGCTGGAAGGCAGACAGAGGGGTCTCAGGGTGTGCATGTGCCACCAAGGCAGACAGTTTAGCACAAGCTCCTCTGACATTCCACGAGCAATATGGAATGGACAAGCCTTATGGAATTTGGGCTCCTCTTTGGGAAAAAGACGAAGAAATATGCAAATGCAAAATTAGATATGGGTGCTTCTGATTTTTTTTTTTACAGTTTTTGGCCAGGGCAGGGCCTGAACCTGCCACCTCAGGCATATGGGGCCAGTGCCCTACTCCTTTGAGCCACAGGCGCCACCCCTGATTTTTTTTTAAATTGAGAAACAAATGATAATACACGGACTTGGGCCTGAGTGATCTGGGTCCCTCCTCCTGGGACTTTTTAGGCAACTCTTTGGCAACACTGACATTGAAAGGCTTCCTGTAACCTGTGACCCCACGCCCCCAGATGCTGATGGGGTCGCTGATAAATGAGAGGCCCTGGAGCCCAGGGTCAGTGTCTTCATGGTAAGATAACCCTGCCTCTCCTATGATGGGAAATCAAATAGAATTGGAAAACCAAGCATTTATTTGTAATGTTTCTCATTCACTTGCCATGAAGTCTAAGAGTCTCTACATCACTTAATGCATAGTGTTCCCTGGCCAGGGGCACAGTTTCTAGCAGGGTGTGCTGTAGGGAAAAGACTTACATAGCGGAGAGACTGAGACACCTGAGGTTAAGCTGCTGGGCCCTTCCTCATCAGAGAGCATTTGAACATGTGTGGAGGCGTTTTCCATTGTCATTATGACTTAGGGAGCTCTGCAGCCATTTACTGGGCAGGGGACAGCAATGCCAGATACTGCCCAGAATGGTCCCACACAATAGTGGGTTGTCCTGCCCCTGTGTCAGTGGGCAGCCCTACGAGGGCCACTCCAGCTGATTCTGCAAAGGGGGCTGATGGTACCCACGTCCCCCAGCCACTGTGTGGACTAAGTCTGATGATGTTACAAATATTATTTCTACGGTGGTCTTGATGACGGTGTGCCTGTCACTCTTTCCAAACCACTAGAGCCACGTGATGCAGGGAGAGTGATGTCCCAGAACAGGGCTCCTGTCACTGGGGTGTGTGGGAAGACATTTAGGTAAGATAGGAGCAGACTTCTTATTATCTTTTGAATGTTTACTTGGAAAATAAGTGGCCAACTCACCTAACCCAGGACATAATGGGTATTCTTGGGAGGTGGATGAGACCAAATGGGTCAAGGGATTTGATTTACACTCAACTGAGATTCAGCAAACAGCAGCTGTCCAGGTCTCACCAGATGTGGAAAGGTGGGAGCAGAGATGAGGCTGGTTAAAACAGGGGCAGGAACTGTGGGGGTGCCAAGTTAGAAATGGAAACCAGCGGGCTGGGGAGAGTGACTTTGGGTACAGTATGTCACCTTTCCTAATAATTACAGCTAACACGAACACAGGGTTAAGCCCTGCACACTCACATGCGTGCGTGCGCGCGCGCACACACACACACGCACACACGCACACACGAGATGCTTCCTGGTGTAACTGGACATCCTGGCTTCACCTAGAACAACTCCCTGCAGGGTTAATATTACAATGAACAGATGCAAAGCTCTTGGTGCCTAGAAGCTGCTCAGTTATATTTTGGCCTTGTCTCTGTAACACAGGAATAATTTACCATTCCATTCTCCTTGCTGTGGATTCTAATAATGATCTCTGTCCAACCCAAGTGATGCCCAGACTATGCAACCTCAGTGAAGTAGACATCAAACTCCCTGCCAGGGAGCTGCCAGGCTTGGACAACACAGCTGTTTGTCTCAGTTAGGATATGCAAGGGGGCAGACACCTTTGGCTTGCTGGGTGGTGACAGTGCTGAGGGCCAGCCCTCTGCACAGGACTGAGACACAGAGTGCCCCAAGCTTCCAAGAGCCATCCCCACTCCATGCCAGCACCGATCACAAGCTCAGCCTCGTTTGGTCTGACATGCCAGCACCGATCACAAGCTCAGCCTAGTTTGGTCTCCCATTCCTGGGAGGCAGAGACTTGGGCAAAGCATGGGATGGTGGGGCTTCTGGGGAACTCAGCAATCTGTTGACAAGTGAGATGGTCATGATGCTTGGAAGGAAGCAATTTGTGTCACTCAGATCCTTCTCCTCTGCTGGAGACCGCTGGTTCTTACTTCCCAAGGAAACGATTCCTTTCCCTCCTGCTTCCCTCCTTTCCTTCCTTCCTGGGGCATCATCATTTGCAGCTGAAGCTTTTGCTCTTATGACCAGACGCTCCCTGGGAGGCTGTAGACAGAGGCCATTTCTTTGCCCCGTGAGTACATAGCACTCAACACAGTCCTGGGCCCACAGTGGCTCTAAATAAATACCACTAAATGAATGAGTGAATGAATGAGAAGATAGTTGTCACCCTTGTGCTTCTTTCTAGCACTAGTCTTAGCAACACGACTCTCTACTATTTTGATTAAGCAAAAATCTAATATTAGTGTACATTTTTATCTTTTAAAATTTACCCTATAGTTTTTTATTAACTGCAAAGACAGAGGGGTGAGGGACCAAGTCATGGCTGTGCAGTAACTGAGGGACCAGCAGGTCAGTGCCAGAGTCTCAGCTTCTCCTCAGTAACAGCCTCGCATGCCTGGGGGAGTGTGGTACAGGTCAGGGGACAGTGATGAATGTGGGAGGCTTCCCCAAGGGCCAGGCCTGGTGTCCATATCAATAAGGAGAAGCCGCTAAGGTGTGAGGAGGGAGGAAGGGGACGGGAGAGAAGGAACGGGGAGAGCCAATGCCCCAGCCCCAGTTTTGCGGTGTTCCCTGAGCAGAATACCGGCTTCCCAGGAGGAATTGAGCCTGGAAAAATGTCACCGAGGGAGAGGAGGAAGGGCAGGAGGAGGAGAGAGAGAGAGGAGAGGAAAAGAGAGGCGTGAGGCTGCCTTCGGAGGAGCAAAGCCTCTCTGGTGTTTATTCCCATTTGCACAACTTGCAATGGATTCAATACGACCTGATTCAGTAATTCTTGCAGTTGTACAGTGCCCAGGGCTGGACCCCCAGTCCCTTCTGCGGGTTGTGCATCAGAGTAGGAGGCCCCCCACTTTTCAAGCACAAAACCTCATTACGTGCTTTGTTTGGTGCGCTGTGTGTCAGGCATGGGAGGAAATTGAAAATGCTCCTGACGGAAGCTACAGGATGCGATTAGATTAATATTTTTTTCAAGTGTCAAGAGATGATGTAGACCATTGTCCTGAAAAATTTAAAGGTTGGAAAAGTGAACCCACACAGGAAGGGTGGAGGATGGGGTATTCTGTTGGCTGGAAGATGAGGGTTCAGACTGATCCCATAGCAACTTTTAAGGCTGTGATGCTTGGGGAGCAAGGATGCTTTCCTGATGCTTCTTTCTTTGAGGACAGGAGAGAATACAGAATTAAAATACAGAGTTGATTATTTTCAGCCAAAATATTCACCTTCTGATGGTTGGAATAGGCTTACAAAGCAACTAAGGGTGTTTCTGACTCAAAGGTTTAAAAACGAAACAGGTACTCATTTTCCAGAGCCATTAGGGTTCAGTCCTGCTGAGAGACAGGACTTGCCTGGAACTGGCCCATGCTTGAGGCTCTAGCTATTTCTTTAGTATGCTGGATGCCAGCTGGCTGGGCAGTGGTTGGATGCCCAACAGCCATTACCAACCCCCTTCTCCCTTGCCCACCTCTTACTGTCAAGGCCAAAGGCCAGATTTGGACTTTCTCAGCTTTCCTTGAAGTTAAGGGTAAACATACATCACTGGCCAATAACATATTGCTGGAAATTGACTGAGGGACCCTCAGAAAAGATATTTCCTTCCCTGATAAGAGGAGAGGGGCACCTGAGTGCACTCTCTCTCACTGGTCTGGCTGCCTCCTTGAGTCCTGCCTTGGGACTCAGTGGTGGGAGGATATGATGCCTGGGGCTCTGGCAGCCATTTTATGTCCAAGAGGAAAAAGCCAAAAGCAACTGAGGTACCCTCTGCTGGCTCTCTGACACCTTGAACTGTCAGCCAGTCTCAGACTGACCTACTTTCATCCAGTTATAAAAGTTCTGAAATTCTCTTTCCTGAAGCTGCTGTCAGTCCGGCATCCTGTTAGTTGCAGGAGAAACATTCCTAGTGGATGTGCGGGTGGGACGTCGGTACAATGGGGAGAGCGCCGGGAAGCCTGGCCGGGCCTGCCTCTGTCGGGAAGGCTGCCCTGGGGTTTGTCTCACATGGGGTTTGTCTCACATGTGCCGAGAGGCAGGGAGAGCTCATGGGGAGTCTGTGTCCCACTTCTGAAGGAAGGATGTCTGTTTGCTGGTAAAGTGAAGCTCAGTGAGAGTCCCAGCTGGGTCCTCTTGCCCTGGAGCCTGCAGAGATGGCAGGTGCTAGCTGTGCCCATTGAACAACAGAACCAGTGGGCACCTCCCTTCACATCCTGACCCAGGAATCTGCATTTTAAGTGGCATTCCAGATGATTCTTATGTATGCTAACATGTGAGAACCATACCATTATGGACGGACACAGGAACGTGGGGAGAGAGTGTCCCCTGCCCGTACATCTGGCTTTGCTTGTATCTTATTTTCCTTAACCTGCAGTGAACACATATTTAGAGAACTGAGAGCGGAGCTCCTCCAGCATCTGCGATGGAGGTATCGTTACCTGAGTTTTATCTTCAAGCTGCATGTTTGGAAAATTATCTGACAGCTTTTAGAGACTTGGGAGTTGTCACAGAGGACAGCCAGGGGCTGAGTGACTTTGTGACTTTTATAGCTGTGAAAGGGCAGCCACAGAGGTCAGCTGTGAGGCTGAGAGGCTCCTAGTAATCTTGCCATTGCCAGAGGCTAAACAGGGCTTAAGAGAAACCCAGACCTCTTGTCCTTTAGAACAAGCTGGAAGCAGCTGAGATCTGCCATTCCCCACAGCTTGGGGTCCTGCCCCCAGGGGCGTTGGGGATCTTTGCTGGTGCAGTTGTTTGTATATCCACATCCTAACCCTTGGGGTCTGGGGATATGTTACGTCACATGGCAAAAGTGACCGTGCAGACTTGATTGAGTTAAAGACCTTGAGAGGGGAGATTGTTCTGGATTATCCACGGGAGCTCAGCAGAACCACAGGACCCAGAAGAGAGCACAGTGTGAAGGCCAAGCCAGGGAGCAGGAGGTGGATGATGGCGGAGGGTCAGGAGGCCAAGCCAGGAAGCAGGAGGTGGATGATGGCGGAGGGTCAGGAGGCCAAGCCAGGAAGCAGGAGGTGGATGATGGCGGAGGGTCAGGAGGCCAAACCAGGAAGCAGGAGGTGGATGATGGCGGAGGGTCAGGAGGCCAAACCAGGGAGCAGGAGATGGATGATGGCGGAGGGTCATGAGATCAGAGAGGGATTTGGAGATGGTGCATGGCTGGCTTTGAAGACAGAGGAAGGGCCCACAAGCCAAGCAAGGAGCTGGAAAAAGCAAGAAAACGCATTCTCCCTAGAGACCCCAGGAGGAACACAGTCCTCTGGACACCTTGAATTTATCCCAGTGAGATTCAGTTTAGACTTGTAGCCTTCAAATTATAAGATAGTAAATTATGGCTTTTTTGTTTGTTTGTTTTTTTTCCAGCCCCTAAATCTGCAGTAATTTTTTATAGCAACAAAGGGAAACTAAATCAGGCTGCAGGTGCTGGCCTGTGCATCCACACCTGTCATAGGCTGGATGTCTCTGTCCCTACAAATCCACACGTTGAAATCATGACCCCATCAGCTATCACATGAGGGCACTAGAAGCTGATTAGGCCATGGGAAGGTGCAGCCCTCATGAGCGGAATTAGTGACCTTACAGAAGAAGCTTCAGAGAGCTGCCTCGTCCCCTCCACCACTGGAGGACAGAGTGATAAGATGGACATTTGTGAAAAAGTGGGGCTTCACCAGATACTAAATCTGCTGGCACCTTGATCTTGGACCTCCAGAACTGAGAGAAATAAATGTCTACTGTTTAGAAGCCACCCAGGCTGCAGGGCTCTGTTATAACAAGCAGCCCAAATGGATTACGGCAACCACCCTAAGAGGTATGTTATCTTTCTCATTTACAGATGAGGAAACTGGGGCACAGAAAACATAGTTAGGCATTTTGGCTGAGGGCACACAGGGAGTAGATAGTAACCTCCCCACTCTGACCACTAGTACTATTATGAGAAATACTCACTCCTGCCTCTGAGGCAAATGGGCTCATCCACTAAAGGAAATGTGTCCCAAGGAAGGTCCTGGTCTCTGGCAGAAACTCTCCCCAGAACTTTCCAGACAATGCAGGGCTGTGTGAAATGCTTCCCCAGGACACAGACCAGCTGGGTAGTGTGCCACCATCCTCTTACCTGACGTATGTGGGTACTAGCAGGGCTTTACTTTTCCTCATTCCACTCGTAGCCAGAGAGAGGGTTAGTGTGCTGGTTGGCGAGGCCCCCAAAGGATTTCCCACCAAGAATTATTTTGTGTGTGTGTTTTTAAGGGAATAATGGAGCGTCTGCTCAGAAAGATTAAGAAGAAATGTAATAGTACATGTTTTAAGCATACATTATTCCTCCACATATCCCATTTTGGCATATATTTTCATAAATCATTAGCAAAAGTGTGAAGAATTTCATTTAAAACTTTGGTTTTCTTCAAGTTACACATAAGTTTGATATTTTTGGAACCTGTAAAACGGTTCATTTTACAGCTGCTGGTTTAGGCTGCTCTAAGCTCTAAGCCCTTTTCTTATTAACTCCAGGAAGGAAGAGAGGAGGAGACTTTATCCTTGACCTTGTAAACTCAGTGATTCCATGAGCCCCCACATAGACCCTCAGCACTCACTCAAGGAGAGAAAAGGGGTGGAAGCACCCTTACTTTGACAACTGACAGCATCCCCTCGTTGGTTTGAGGGTTGGTGTGGATCTCGAAGCTCTGCCCTGGGTTTCCATTGATGATGGTGTAGGCAGCCCTCCATGCACCTGTGGTGGGATCATCCTTGTCTTCAACTGTCAAATTGACAATAACTCCCATGACTCCTTCCTCAACTGTGGCTTGAAACTGCAAACAAAACAGACAGTAACTGTCACTATTTTGAAAAACAACAACAACAACAACAAAAAAAAAACAACATGGCGAAGACCATTTACTATATGCCTTGTATTGAATGCATCACACAAATTGTCCATTTAATAATAATGCATAACGACACAGGAGGATTATGGCCTGGAAGATGCTACATCCCACCTCTCAGCTTTCCTTGAACTTAGGTGAGTCTGAGAGACTAACTTCTTTTCTGCAGAATGTTGGCAGGAATGACGTCCTCTGGGCTGGGCTGGGTTGGGAGGGATAGGGGCACAGTTATGCCTCCTCTCTGTCCTTCTTCACCTTCTGCCTACCTGAACGCAGAGTACCCCAAGGCAGACGGATCTTGGGTCCCTGAGTCACTACATGGAGGCGAGCAGCCTAGTAGCTAACAGCACTTGTCCTGAACTACAGTTGAATGAAGAACTGTGGGAGGTAGATAGGTTGACTTTTCAGTGGGGCACCCTGCCTCAATTCTGGGGTATCCAGGAGAAAGCGTGCAGATGTGTGATCCCTGGGGCTTCCCCTGACCACAGAAGAGGAGAAGAGCCCAGAGGTGCCCTGACGGGATAGACTATCCTTGCCTGCCAAGACCCAACAGGTGGGGTGGGCAAAGTCCTTTAAACTCCTGATCTGCAGTTAGATTAGGGAACCTGGCTTACGTCCCCTGAACTGGTTTTCTCCTCCCCCTTTCTATTTTTTATTTATTTATTTATTTATTAAATCATAGCTGTGTACATTAGTTCCTCCCCCTTTCTAAACACAGCACCAGCTGTTTGTTAGCAGTCCCCTATCTTTTTACCCAGAGTCTCTCTCTAATCAAGGTTCTTGGGAACTTAGGATTCTTTCAACCCTATCTTTGGCATTTTTGCATTTTGCACATATGCTTTTGTTAGAAATCAATAAAAGTTTTCTGAAGAGGCCAGAGAGCTGCTGCACTGTCCTGGTCTCCTGCTTGGCCTGCGATAATTATGTCTTTCTCCAGGCATTCTCAGACTCTGCGTTTTAAAACTGGCACAGATTACTTTTCCTCTGTGTCATTTCCCAGTTGGCTCTCGAACCCAGTCCATGCACCATGACCCCCCCGCCAGAAAACAAACTTCAGTTGAGTTCAAGCCATTGTTGTTTGCTTCCCCTAAATAACCGGATGAGTGAACCACTAAGACTTGTAAGTGGGGGACTGGGACCGGAAGCACAGTGCTCATCCTCGGAGCCTCTGCTCGACCCTGCTGTCTTCTGTAATGAAGAAAACCAATCCCATTCTTCCCACCCCTTGGCCTCACATAACCTTAAAAATCATTTTCTAAGGAATCATATAAATCAACTCTTTGTAGCCTGTTGTATCTGTGTTTTTGTTGTAATACACCTCAAATACTTGTTGAAAGTAGGTGTGGTAAAAATAAATCAATGAATGAAAAATCATTTTTCCTACAGATAAAGAATTTCATGCACATTCCTTTGAGCTGGAAATATGAAGTATTGTTTTGGTGCTTACGTCTGACATGCTACAGGTGAACAGTAATTTGTTTGCAAATATTTTATAAACAAGCAATACCAATAAGCTGACAGCAAGAAGAAATATCTTGAAATTTCAATAGATAGGAAAGTGAATCTACAGACAGTAAGATGATGTCAAAAAGCCCTTGTGTTCAAAGAGAAGTAATTTGAGAAATGAGGTTTCTAAAGCAGTGGCTGATTAATTGACTTGCAAATCATTAATCATAAGCCTTAATCCTCGATGCCTTGCAGGGGATGGGTAAGGACGGGAACTAATTTGTCTATGGCAGCTCAGCAAACCTGGGTGAGTTGTTTGTCTGCCTTTCAGAAAAGGGGTGCTGGAAGATTCTTAGATGATGCATGGAGGACATGGAGGAAGTTGTCACATGGACATGGCTCCAGGGGGCAATTATTTTGATCTGATTCTTGTTTAAGTAAGGTCTACTGATTCGATCTTTGATCTTTCCCTCTTCTTACAAAAATCATAGAATTCTTGAGCTGGAAAACTAAACCAGTGGTTTTCAGCCTTATATGCACATTAGAATCTCTAGGGGTCTTTAAAAAAAATTCTAAGTCTTATTCTGCCATTGCCAAGGTCTAGTATTCAATATTTTCTTAACCTACCTAGATAATTCTCATATGCAGCCTGGAGTGAGAATCACAATAAACTTTAAATCTAAGGACAGCAGGCAGATGGCAGTAGGGGTGCCCACCCCTGTGGAACCCGGTGTCCAGGGGCTGAACCCTGCCTCTGGGAGCTGTGACCAGTCAGTGCTGTCTGCTGCATGCCCAGGAGGGGGCCACGGGGACGTATATGCTATTTAATCCCTTCAGATTACGGAAGATAACTGCATGAGAAGGAAGGAAGGGAGAGTCTTGTCCAAAGTCATTTAATGAACCAATAATCAGACTCAAGGGTCCTGGATTCCAGTACTCTCTGATCCCAACCAGTTCTGCAACCTGTGTGCACCTCAGATCCCCTTTGTTTCTTAGACTAATCTTTCACTTCTAGCTGTGTTCCTACTGATCACAGCGGATATCAGCTCACAACCTGTGCTCACGGCTCTTCTGATACCTGTACCTTAGGAAGCCAGGTAGTCAGTTACATGGGCATGGGGTGTGCTAAGACTGGAAGATGCATTTCTATCATTCAGGCAGAAATGCTGTTACGTCCAGTGCATGAGTGAGGAGTTGCTCTGTCAAAGCAGAAGAGCATGATATTGCCAAGATGAAAACGCTATAATACATCATGATTGGAGGAGGCTGGGGGCTCTATGTGCACTTGTCTTGATCATGACTTGGTCTCTGGCCCCTTGCATGCTGCTGGATGCACAGCAAGGACTCAGTAGAAATTTGTTGAATGAATGAATGGTCTTATACAGGAGTGGGATCTGGAGGTAGAGGTGAGGGCTGGGAGAGAATATGAAGGGGTGAAGCCATACAGGAGTGAGGCTATGAGGGACCGACTCACTGCCTGGTGTCTGATTCTGCTGCTTGCCTGAAGGCACAGGGGGCAGGGATGGACCAGTCCCCTTTGTTCCCACAGAGCTGCATTATGACATTTTTCAACCCCATGAATTTTTGCTTTTATTGGTCCCTCCTACCATTATAGTTTTTATAGTTTTAAAAAATTTTATTTTTATGATATGAGGACATAATTAAAAAATTTTCTTATTTTAAAAGCTCTTTTTCTTTTTCCCTTCTGATTTTAGGATCCTAATACTGTGCCAGTGACACTTGATGGATAAGACAGCCCTGGTCCTCGGTACACAGCACCGAACCTACCACACGACTAGATTTGAAGATCTGGGGGATGTATGGATGGTTGAATTCATAAAGTTAATATTTAGGCTATGTCTACATGAGATAAGCCTGTGAAGCTTCTTCCATGACATTGTAATTTTCATGTCTTCAGAACCTACCAAAGAGGCTGGCACAGAAATACCTTTTAGTGTATGACCAATGAATCCAAGTAGAATGGGAAGGTGATGGTCTAGGAATTCTCAAAAGGGTGTATTGTGGCCCTCATGTATCCCTAGATGTAGTCATGGATCTACGCCACATTTACCTACTATTCATCCATCCATCCATCCACCCATTCATCCATTTATCTATCCAATTGTCCATCTATCCATCCTTCTGTCCATTTTCCCATCCATCCATCCATCCATCCATCCATCCACCCATCTATTCATCCATCAAATTATCCATCCATCAACCCATCTGTTCATTCATTCATCTATCCACCCACCGATACATTCATCTACCCATCCATCCATCCATCCTTCATCTAAGGATATGCTAGTAAACAAAACAAACATGGTATATTTTCTCATGGAAATTTCAGGCTGGAAGGAGAGACAGATATAAAACAAATGTATAATTATAAAAACACGTTACTTGCTAGAACAGAAACCACACAGTCCCTGGAGAATCTGTAGCAATCTGTGTATGTGTGTGTGTGGGGCAGGTACCTGACCCTGTCCAGGGAGGAGGATCAGGGTGAAATCTCCCAAGGACGGAGAGGACAGGAGGCTCAGGTGGGACGGGCACTCCTGGTACCTGAACAGCTGCAGACAGGCCAGGTAGCATGAGGAGGCACAGGTGCACATGGGAGCAAAAGGAAGCTGGGTGTGGCTGGAACATGGTGGGAGGGGGAAGGGTTAATTTCTTACTATCGGACTCCAGAGACGGATAGAGTCAGAATGCACAGGGATTTGTGGGCCATGGAAAGGCATTTGGAATTTATTTTGAAAGAAAAATGGAGTCTAATCAAGGAACTAAGTTATGTGTAAATCTACTCCTGAGAGAATTCAGAAAAAAAATCTTTAAATATAGAAAACATTCAACACAATTATTATAGTAATTGTTAAGACCATTATCTGATTCCTGCATAAACTATAAAGCTGGTTTCTTTGAGCATCCATTAGAAACTCATTATTGCTTAATCAAATACTCAAGTTATTAATTCTATTCAATGTTTTAACCCGATTATGTAATTCAAGAATGGAAAATTAAATAGATTAAAATGAAATAGTGTCATTTTACATTTCTATAGCAATATTCACTTTGTGATTAAAAAACAATAGATGGACATTAATTTACCACACTGGAGTAGGAGGAATTATTGATTGTAACATTACTTCCTTTAATTGAAAAAAAAATAGATAAAGATACTTTTCTGTTAAACTATGTTCCATTAAATACCAAATGCAAAATGTATTTTTACATAACCATTGTGGGGTATTGGCTTGTTGGGATGACATTAGCTCATTAGCTCCTTCCTGTAAATTCAGAACTGAGTTATTTCATTCTCCTTTCTCTGATGAGGTGGGGGGGGAGTGACATCATGGGCATTTAGGATGAGGGTGACTAGTCGAACCACAAAGATCATTACCAGGGAAAGGAGGAACTGGGATTTTATTATACACTGAGAATGCACATCCTTCTTCATGAGCAAAAAGTTGATCTTCAGGTTAACCTGACAGATGGAACAGATGATTGGCAGGCTACGTGGGGGCTGGGGTGGGGGTGGGGAGGGAAAAGCGACAGCAGGTGACTTTAAGGGACTGATGTGCACCGGCTTGCATGCCTGGCCTGGCCACTAGTCCAGGTTCCTGAGCCGCCAGACCTGTGGTTTTACAGAGGACTGATGCTGAACTTGAAGTGCTGCAATGTAGCCATCTGGGCCTTGGTTTTGGAAAATTAAAAGATAAGGCCTCACAAAGACTTACCATCTAATATTTATTTGTGAGGATAAAAGGGCAGGAGCGAGACCATCAGGAATTTAACTAGCAAACTCTTCTATGAGTCTGTATTCACATAACAGATACAGCTTATTGGAAGAATCTAACCTCTTGCTAATAGTTTAATGGGCAGAGACTGTGATTGATATAAATAAGATAATGCATTTAAGAAGCTTGGCAAATTGCCCAGCACATATATTGTAAGCGATCAATATTTGTTAGCACATGATAATGATGATGGATTTCACTCTGTATTATGTGAAATTCTTACTAGTAAATTGGAGAATATGGTTTAAACCCTTGGGACTCTTTTCGTTCTCATCGCAGACTGTTTAGAATGTAGTTATTTGTGCATCGCATACGCCGTATTTGAGCTTGAGCTGTGTGGAAGAAGCTCTTTTCTTTTCTTTTTGTTTTTTATTGTTGGGGATTCATTGAGGGTACAATAAGCCAGGTTACACTGATTGCAATTGTTAGGTAAAGTCCCTCTTGCAATCATGTCTTGCCCCCATAAAGTGTGACACACACCAAGGCCCCACTCCCTCCCTCCATCCCTCTTTCTGTCCCCCCCCATAACCATAATTGTCATTAATTGTCCTCATATCAAAATTGAGTACATAGGATTCATGCTTCTCCATTCTTGTGATGCTTTACTAAGAATAATGTCTTCCACTTCCATCCAGGTTAAGAAGCTCTTTTCTTTTCAGTTATGTTCACCTGCCACAGACTTGTTTATTCTCTAAGGACAGACCCAGGTGAATGATGACAATGTACAGTGCCCACATTTAGAAAGGACAACTGCATTAGACACCTGGCTTCCTTCCATTAATGATTAGGATTCATCTCAGGATGGAAAGACGATGTCATAATTCATTTTAATATATATTCATCAAGTGTCTGTTGCATGTTGGGTACAGAAAGGAATAGAGCAAAGGAAGTAGAGTAGCCAGGGAGAGGGACCATGTTCCCCCTTCACGCCCACTTTCTGTAGATGTTTTGTACTCCTATGACATGTCCAGACAACCATTTCCTTCCCTATCAGACATCCAGTTAACAGTCATTTCCATTCATGGTGCTGGGTCGATCAGATATACATGTAGAGAAAACAATGATCCCTGGCCCTGACCTCACACCATACAGAATGCAAAAGGAAAACAGTAAAGCAAACACAGGAGGACATTTTCACCCAGCTTGAGTACAATGTTTATGTGTGTTTTATGTATAATATTATATGCGATATGATATAAAACGGTTAATATAAAAATGTTCCCTTGCTGGTGGGACTGCAAACTAATACAACTTTTTTGGAAGAAGTATAGAGAATCCTCAAAGAACTAAAATCCCATCTCCCATTTGGTCCTGCAATCCCATTACTGGGCATCTACCCTGAAGGAAAAAAAAAAATCCTTTTATCACAAGGACATTTGCACTAGACTTTTTATTGCAGCCCAATTTACAATTGCCGAAATGTAGAAACAGCCTAAATGCCCATATGGTATATGTAACCATGGAATACTATTCAGCCACTAACAAAGATGGAAACTTTACATCTTTTGTATTAACTTGCATGTAGGTGGAACATATTCTTAGTAAAGCATCATAAGAACAGAGAAGCAAGAATCCGATGTACTCAATTCTAATATGAAGACAGTAGAAGAGCGAATACCAGGTGGGGTAGGGGAATGAACAAGTGGGGGGGGAGGAGGAGGGAGGGGGAGGGGGCCACATGGTATGAGACACCTCTTGGGGACGGGACACAACTATAAGAGGGACTTTATCAAACAAATGCAATCAGTGTAACCTAATTTTTGTACCCTCAATGAATCCCAAACAATAAAAATAAATTAAAAACTGGCTAATATATAAGATAATATAAAAATAGAAATTATAATTATATGCATAGAATACACATAATACATACAAATTTATATGACTTTTCAAAAAAGTATCCAGTACAGAGTTCTACATAAAGTTCATTCAGTATCTTATAAAAGTTCTTATGTCTCAGAAGTGAACAACAGAGTCATACCTGGGGCCCGAGGGTTTTGCCTGAAAGCCAGAGTCTATCCACTGGCCTCAGGATGACAGGAACCCACCAAGTTCTTCCCTAGCCATGTCCCAAAAGGACAGGAGTAGCCAGGCCCTGCAGTGACCGTAGGACCAAGATAGGAGAACATTCAGGAACCCATTAGATCAACATAGTCTCAGACATAGGGAGCATCTTTTCTATCTGGATAAAATTCTCTAAATGCTTTGTTCTCTTTGAAGACAAAGGAGTGGTGTCAGACGTATGATTTTCAACACCGGTGGGAGATTGCTTACACAGCAAAGAAATAAATCAGATGTTTGAGGTCAGAATGCCGGCAACCGTGCTCAGAGGGAACCCAGCAGTGACTCCCTGCCCTCTCAAGTGGAGACGGCCGGGGGCACGGTCTCCCAGTGGGGACTTCCCAGAGAGACAGGGTCATGTGTCTGATTCCTCAAAACGCCCAACACCACTTCCTTCAGAAAGTGAGAGCACTCTGTGAATTAAATTTTAGGATCATTTTTGTCTAGAGAACCAAAACCCAAGAAGGGGGGCAGGCAAATGTACGTGTGTTTGAGGGTCTCCCAGTGAGGAGCAACTAGTTCTTCTCGATTTCCACTGAGCAGAAGGAAAGGGAACTGAATTGTAATTCAGAAGGCAGGGATGACGGGTTTGTGAACGGTGGAGAGTTTTCTTTTCTGAGGATCTTAAAGGTTTTGAGTAGATATATTTCAGGGTGTCTGCACAATTCATAGCACATTTGGGGGAACTAAACCGACTCCCAGTTTCTGTGGGAAAGACTGTTTCTAGGAAGCCACTCTGCGCCACGCAACGCCAACTTCCTTGCCCAGGTGACCCAGAGGACACCACCTGACTCCAGGGAAAAATGCACTGGCTGATTCATGAACTATCAGATTATTTCTTTAAAAAATTTGAACTCAGAGAAATGGAGGCCTCTGAGCATTGAGAATGGGCTGGCCATCTTTTGTCATTTGGACATTGATGAATTATCAGAGAAATCCAATTTGTATAGAGCAACAAAAGAATGGAGAAATTGAGAGAAAAATCCAGAGGAGGGAGGTTTTTGTGGCACTCAGAGGTGAAACACAGATTCTGTCCTTGATCTCTGACTGGTTTCCTGGTCATTCTCTCAGGCCCACGACTGACGGTCTCCTGGGGAACCTCCTTGCTTGTAGGAAGTTCTGTGCCTGTCAACAACCTCCTCTTCACACCAGTCACCTTGGGTGGGTGGTTTTTACTCTTTGCAACAATGTAGCCCTCGTGAAAACAACTCTGTAGACGTCCACCACCCTCATCAGGGAGGTGTGGTCCCTTTGATGAGAATTTGGGTTCCATAGATGGTTTCTTAAGTATTTTTTTCCCCCTTATCTTTTACATCTTGTTACAGAAAATGTAAAACATTTACAAAAGCAGACAGAATAGAATAATAAACCCCACATGCCTGTCCTCAGGCTGCAGAGATCTTCCACTCCTGCCCAGATTGGATTTCGCCTGCACAGCCAGCCCTCCCGGCCCCTTCATTGGAGCAAAGCCTAGACATGTCATTGCATCTATAAATATTTCAGTCTAAAAGATAGAGATTCCTTTTAAGAAGATGTAATCAAAGTCCTCTCTTGATCCAACCAACATTTTCTTCTGCAGACAATTACTGTGTTTCCCTCTTGCTCCAGGTGCTTTGCTAAAGGTATTTGCCTGTCATCTTTGTTATGCAAAAAGAGCACCTTCATACTACCAGCAACGTCAGAGAGCAGTCACAGAAAGGTCTGCTCCACATTCCACGCGTTACCAGAGTTTTCCCAGTTGCATGTTTCAAGGCCCCCATTGCTATTAAAACGGTAAGGGAGTGCAAAACCGGAATGTGGGGCCAGCTCAACGATAGTAAGGAACAGCAGCTCAACAAAAAAGAGGCATGCCCTGAGCAAAGGGTACTTTTCCAGACTCCTGGGCATCCTAGGCAATGTTGTTCTTGACCCTGAAGGACCATGACTAACGTTTCCTTACTCAGTGTGACCCACCCACACGTGGCAGCCCTGGGCTGGAAGGAGGGTTGCTGTCTGTGGGTCCCATTCCACTAGGAGGAAAGACCAAGCCTCCCTCAGTCTCCTGAGGGGTGCAGAGCCACCGGGCAAGAGAGAGGGACAACATTCACGCGGGCTCTGGCAGGAACTGTCGCCTCTTCCCTCCCAGCACACCATTCTGTGTCTGTTCATTTCCTCAGAGGCATTTCTACGTGTTGGCTGCAGACACAGAGGAGGTGCTGGCTACTGACTTTTGAGGAAAATGCCCTTGCTGGTTTGGGCTCATAGAGGGCCCAGCAATTCTGCTCTGTAATGATGGCATTCTTCCTCCTCATAACCTGCCTGCAGAAACTCCTCAGATCTGCCACATACAGACACACACATTTGCAAAACCAAGAAACAAAATCCCAAACAAAATACACACACACACACAATTAAAAAAAAACAAACAAACAGAAAAGAATTTTCAGGGAGAAGGGGCCCTCGTGACAAAGCCTGTCTTCTTCCCTGCAAAACACAAAGAAAAAGCACAGCCACCAAAGACGGACAGAAAAACAAGGCAGCGGCAGGGGCTCCCGTCGAACTATGTTCCTGGGAACTGAGAAGCTTTGAGATGGTCCAGGAGTCCCACCAAGGCATCAAGTATTTTCCCTCAAATAATAAGAATTTAAACCTCTTGAGGAATCTGTTAGTCATATTTTACCTTTTTTTGTAGCGCTCCTGCCTAAGATTTCACTTGAAAAAAAAAAAAAAAAGAGTTTTTCTCTTAAAGAGAAGTTTAAAAATCACTACCTATGGGGATGATGAAATAAATATTACATTAGACGGGAGAGAACAATGAAAACCAAGAAGCAAATATTTCTGCTTTCTTCTCTCCCTCAATTCCGGGCTTGGACACTTTCATCTGACATTAGTGTCTCTCCTTTAGTTGAATTTCTCTGTTTACAAAAAAAAAGGGAGAGAAAATGCAAAACACATTTTTTCATCTGACAAGATAATTGAAAATAGTTTAATTTTGAGAAGCAAAGAGATTTTCTGTAGAGATACTCGTTCAACCACAAACATTTGACTCTGGACGAAGAATGGCTTTTCAGGAGCAACACACAGCCTGGTCTGCTCAAGAGGCTTCAGAGTTTGGTTTACACAACTCTGCAAATTCACAGGAGTGGAGAATTCAGTGAAATGGGGCAAATTCTGGTTGGCCTCTGACTCCAGGATAAAATTCTAGTAAATTCTGTAACTCCTCTGTCTCAGTTTGCTTATCTGAGGCAGGGTATCAGTCTAGAGCTATAGTTCTTAATTTTGCAATCACCTAGAAAACTTAAAACACAATGAATGGTCTGGGTCCTGCTTTCAGAGTTTTCTCTGGTGGGATCCAGGCATCTGCAGGTCTAAAAACTCCCCCAGATGATTTTAATGAACAGCCCGGGCTGGGAACACCTGCTTAAAGTGACTACCAAGGTCCTTCATCCAACATTAAACAATCTTGGTGACCCATTCCCATCCTGGCTGGTGTTGGGTGCCTGCAGGTGCCAATGGTGATATGGGCAAGTGCCAAAGGACACTGCTTATGGGGAACCGGGAAAATATTTGCTGTGCTGTGCTCGAGGCATTGCTAAGCAGACCCTTGAAGTACATCTGCCAAGGCAATCATGGGGCTGTCCCCTGTGGGGGCATCTCTTTCATTGACTGTTTTATTTCTGCAGATATACCCCCACCTCTAATCTCTGTCCTCCATATTCCACCCAACAGCCTGTCTAGCAAAGAAGGAAGTATCTGTAGAGGAAAGCAAATCACTTGGAGAAGCAGAAATGGATTCTTCCGGGGAACACTTTGGAGAGACTGTATTTGGCTTCTCTCCTTGAAGGCAGGTTAACTCTGCACTGCTAGGTTCTACTTAGGGGGCCAGAGAAAGACGAGGAGCTCAATGGGCAGAACCCCCTAACCCACTGGCATAATAAAGACAGGGGACAAACCACGAGGCAGCAGATTAGTGAAAACTGTTTTGAGGATTTGCCTGCCGAGAGAGGCACAGGTGTATCATTTAGCAGCAATAAAGGCCTATTTGGAAAATCTGAGAGTTTTTATTTCTAAATCTTCTCTTCCCACCCTCTGATAGAACCGACGAGCCTTCTGGGTCTCTTTCCTCTCCCCCTGGCAGGTGATCTGTGTCCTGGCAGGACCCCTCCTCTGACCTCTTCTGCCTTCTCACCTTGTCACTGACCCTGCACCTTGCCAGCTGCCAGCTCAGGTCCCTTCTTGCACGTTGTTTTGGGGTGGGGGAGAATCTCTGCCCCTTCCGATCTCCTGACCTGCCCCGCTGGCTTCCCTTCCTGAATTCAGGGCTGTCCTAATCACAGGCCACGTCTTGATGTTCAGATAAGCCCCATGAGGAGAGAACACAGTAGAGACCCTTCCCCCGGACATGCTCTGAGATGCACAAATAGCCAGAGCAAACTCAGCCACGCGGCTGCCTCTGTTGTGCTGATCCGACCACCTCCCATCTGTGCTTCCATCTCGTCCGTGTGTGAACTCCCCTCTTCATACATTTACCTTCACATCCACTGGTTCATTCTGCGTGTGTGTTCCCAGCCTCTTGTTCACTTCACTCTCCACATGATGCTTCACCTTCACTGTCCATTTCACCATCCCTCCCAGCTCTCCTTCCTCTGTGCATTCTGCAAATATTTATGGCTGATGACGCAGTGCCAAGCTCTGCTCGTGACACTGGACACACGGCAGTGGGCTAAACATCAGAGGTCCCTGCTTTCATGAGTTTTGTTCTTAGGCGTGGGCAAGATGATACACAAATACATAAATAATAAACTGCCACGCTTGAGTTCTTTGAAGAAGAATAAAGCAGGGTAAGAGAATTCTTAAGTGATTCCTTCCTCTCTATACCTCTGTCCAAAACATTATTCTTTTTTCAGTTTTTTTTTTTTTTTTGGCCAGGGCTGGGTTTGAACCCACCACCTCTGGCATATGGGCCCGGTGCCCCACTCCTTTGAGCCACAGGTGCCGCCCCAAAACATTAATTCTTTATTCACCTCCGGAGTCCCATCTCCCGTCAACTTTTCAACATCTCAGGGCCAGGAATGTGTCAGACGCTGGTGATATTAAAAATACGATTCCTAACAGCTAGGTAGGAATTTCTGTAGATTAAGCTCTGTTCTCTCATCTTTTGAGAGAGTTCTTGTCCTGGAATTAAAATTTTGCCCAAACTGGTTTGATTTCTAAACTATGCAGGAAAAATATATGCATTCCACGCTGAACCAGCTGGTGGTTTTTCGAAAGATCTCATGTTCATTCTAGAAAGGTGGCAGTCTTGCAGTCTACATAGCATATTTTTGGTAACACCTCAACACTCACTGCAGACACAGCACTGTGCATATTTTTGGTAACACCTCAACACTCACCCATTCAAAGTGTACAACTGAATGGATTTAAGTACATTTTCAGTCCTGCAACCACTACCACAACCAATGGCAGAACATTCTACCACCTCAGAAAGAAACCTCATGCTCCGTCACGCCACTCCCATTCTTCAGCCCCTGGCAACCACTCACCTACTTTCCGTCTCTAAGGATTTGCCCTTTCTGGGCATTTCATCTAGACGGGTCATGCGGTGTGCCGCCCTCCATTTGCCTTCTGTCTGGGCATCACATTTCCAGGTTCATCCATTTGTAGTCAGTTTCAGCGCTTGGCTCCTTGGTGTGGCTGAAAACCACTCTGTTCTGCGGGCAGCCCTCATTCTGTTTCTCTGTCCCTCAGCTGATGGACATTGGTTCCTTCCCACTTTCTGGCTGTTGTGAGGACATGTGTTTTTTCTTTCTTTCTTTTTTTTTTTTTTATTAAATCATAGCTGTGTACATTAGTATGATCATGGGGCACCATACACTTGGTTCATAGACCGTTTGACACATTTTCATCACACTAGTTAACATAGCCTTCCTGGCATTTTCTTAGTTATTTTGCTAAGACCTTTACATTCCACATTTACTAGGATTCACATATACCCTTGTAAGATGCACCGCAGGTGTAATCCCATTAATCCCCCTCCCTCCACTCCCTTTCCCCCGCCTCCCTATTCTTAGGTTGTAACTGGATTATAGCTTTCATCCTTTTGGAAAGAGACATGTGTTTTCATTCTCTCGGGTTCGTACCGGGAATGGACTGCTAGGTCATAGGCAGACGCTGCTTCAGGAGACGGGGATGCGAGTCTTGGGCGGTCATGCAGGCAGTCTCCAAGGGTGCCAACTGTTTGCCAGCCTCCTGGTCCCACTGCCCTGGCTCCCCAGTGAGGAAAGGCAGGACTTGAGAAGGAGGCCATCCTTTAGACTGACGTGAGGGCTGAGAGAGAGTACAATCGGAGCCTTCTCTACTTCAAAACCTTCTTCCAAACCTCAGCAAGGAGGCTCCTTCTTGCCAGTTTCTGTGGGGTGTTGCTCAGGTTAATGCAGAAACCAGACAGACCCCCTGCAGCCCACAGAGCCTGGGCACCCCTCCCTTCATGCCACTTCCTGCTCATTCCAACTAGAGAAAGTACCTCTTTAATCTTCTGAGCTGCAGGGGAATCGACACACTTGGTTAGGCTCTTGATGCTAACACCCCAGTGCAAATAAGGGTAAGAGAAACCTTCGGTTTTCATTACAAGGGATTTGTACAAATTCATACATGGAATTGACTTACAGCTTCTAATTTATATTTAAATCCCAAATGTCTTAGTCAGAAGAAACTGCTGTAAATCCATTCTCTGTGTTTGCACCATCGATTCTTGTTTCAAACAGACCCCACAGGTCTTACTGTGATTCCCATCGGCACAACACAAATTTCTTCCAGAGGTGGCTTATGTAGTGTCTGTGTCCCTCAGGGAGAAGGTATGGATGAGAACCATTCTTTTGGGAATCAGGCTCCATGAGACAGGGGGCGATTAGGAAAATCATTCTTGGTCTCTTCTGGGCTCTGACCTAGGGTGGAGTAACGCAATGGAATTCTGTGTGGGGACACAGGTGGCCTCATGGCACTCTGTGACTTTGAACAAGACCAAGGAGGAAAATGACTCATGTTTAAGGCCATATGAGCTGTATCTCATCAGCTGTGTGACCTTTGGTAAGTCACTTAACCTCTCTGTGTCTTAATTTTCTCATCTGCAAAATTAGAAAAAGAATAGTGTATACCCTTATAGGCTGAAGATGATGATTAAGTGGAAATTTTTGTAAAGTGCTTAGATGAATGCCATGCATATAATAAACAATGTGATGCACATTCTTATAGTGAAGATGGAAAGTTCATTATAGAAAGTTCCCTTGTCATCTGAATTGCCTAATTAGAACTGAGTGTCAAATATAATCAGAAGTGTCCTGACAAATACTTTCTATTTTGTAATTGTCTTTTAATCTAACTTAAGGTTCTGCAACCTTACCGTTACTGACATTATTTTGGGTTGGATAATTATTTGTCGGGTAGGGGCTGGCCTGTGCTTTGTGGAAAGTTTAGAAGCATCCCTGTTCCCCACCAACTAGAAGCCAGACATCGCCCAAGTTGAAACAATTAAAAATGTCTCCAGACAATGCCAGATGTCTGTGTGTGTGTGTGTAAAATCCTCCAGTTGAGAAACACTAATCTAACTGCACCATGTGTGACATGGCTCCCCACAAGTCATTTGCCTGGGAACAGAAGACGACAAGCCCCCAGGACAAGATTAACCAGCAAGTTGATCCTAGATGCAGATCTCATGGGAAAACACTGAAATAACATAATAACATTTTCCAGGGTAATTGAATCAGACATTGCCAGAAAAACATTCAAGGGTAAAACCAAAGACTATAATTATTATGAAAATTATTAATGTCATTTTCATTACTCTACAATTTCTGAATTAGTTACTGATAATCCCTTTTAGAAAAGAGAAGAAAGGTAGCTTTTCTTGCTTTTTGTTTTCCCCGACACGTCAATAGATACATGTTACACCTGTGGGTGCCGAGTTGACTCAGGTTGACAGATGCTGGGCATGCAGCTGGGGTCCAGTTCCACCGTCCTCCCAAGGATCAGGAGGCAGCTCTGAGAAGGAGGCAGCTCTTTCACCCTCAGGGCTGTGCCAATGGCCTCAGATAATTAGAAAACACTTCCATTTGGTGCAATCAGGACGGTATTCGGACTCCAGCTTATGTGGCAATGAACAGTTGCCATCTGTGGTCTGCCCTCCCTTCTCAGTTCTCCATGCCCTCCCTGCTCAAAGCGTGGTCCTTGGACCAGCAGCATCAGGGTCATCCATGAGCTGGTTGGAAAT
Source organism: Nycticebus coucang (assembly GCF_027406575.1). Lineage (NCBI taxonomy): Eukaryota > Metazoa > Chordata > Mammalia > Primates > Lorisidae > Nycticebus > Nycticebus coucang. The sequence continues at coordinate 180,094,250 of NC_069781.1, read as the reverse complement.
GTAGACTCTGGGACCACTCTACACCTCTGAAATCAGAACCCCAGTGGCTGAGTGTCCCACCAAGGTTGAGAAGTCCACTCTAGACCCCTCTGTCAACTATCAGCAGCTGGTCTTGCTGCTCCACCCTCAGGAAAGAGAGTCTAGGAAAGCAAACCCATTCTCGTCTCCCCTTCTGCACCAAGTGAACTCCAGGCCTGGGCCCATCCCCTCTGTGCTTCTTCATGGATAACCCCTTCCTTTCTGCTTCCCTGCCCATCCACTTATCCCTCTCCTCAAGCCTGTAAACATATTCAAGGCTCTCCAGTTAAACAACAACACACAGCAAAGAAAAAGCAACCCCCAACCCTCCCACCCCCTCATTCCCTCCAGGAGAGGGGCCCTAGTTCCTCCCCTCCCACTGTAGATTAAAGAGTATTAAACACCTTGAGAGATGCTGGGAAGCTAGGAGCGCAAAAATAAGTGTTTGAATTTATTTGCAATCAAGGGACAATGTAATTGGTCATTGTTGAGGGGTAATTACAGCAGAAAACACACTGCTCAAACATCCTTATTGGGTCTGATTGAACAGGTGCCAAGGGTGCACTGTGTGAAACCTGCACAGATGAGGGAGGTGCCCTCTAACGCAGTGGGGGCTCTAACCTGGGCACGGCACCTGCAGGGAGGGAAAGGGGGACAGGCAGGAATTTATATGTGGGAAATAAGAACACTCACAGAGCTAAGGGATTTTAGGTAAAGAGTGAACTCCTTCAGCTTGAGTTTTTCTCCTTATGACAAGGTATCCCATTTCAGTTCCAGTAGGAGTTGCCAGGGACCACAGGAGGGTGTGTGTGTGTGTGTGTGTGTGTGAGAGAGAGAGAGAGAGAGAACAAAGAGATAAACAAATAAGCAGTCTAATTTTCCACAATAACTTTTCTTTTTCTTAAATAAGAAAATCCTGGCAAATCATGAGCTTTGTTCCAGCATTTCCAAGATCCTCAGGGGTTTGCAGCAATAGAAATCAAAAATGGAAATTTCCATATCAGTAAAAAGCGAGAGGCCGATGCCTCTATCTAGTCTGACTAACCATCTTGAGCAACCGCAGATAAACCGAGAAACCAGTGACCAAGCCTGTGGGACCTGGGGGGCAGTGTGTGTGTGACAGGGACTGCTGCCACCACTGAGGAAAGACTGTGGCAAGTCACAGCTGAGGGCAGTAAGCTGAGGAAGGGAATAAAACCCTTCCTATGAGTAAGCATGCTAGTTCTTATTCTATCTATAATCATTAACTTTAAGGGTCTGGGCAGCCTGTGGGGGCAGCCTCCTGTCTGTGGTCACACACGCAGATCCCTTGGGGGAGGTTAGACCCCTCTAGTTTCTCTGTGGAGCAGATGTGGTGATATTAGTTCTCCTCTGAAGAATCAGTGGAAAAGAAGAATTTTCTTCTTATCTCCACCCGAAGGCATTTACCTCCATGATTAGGGTACAAGCTCTCCTGCCCATATTTCAGGGCTCAAGCTGTTCCCTTGATCTCTGCCCTGGCCACAGTGCAAATTCCCATAGTGGGTATTTGCCTTGACTGTTGACTGGGCAGGGGTCAGCCTGGTTAATCTTTCTTTCCAGGCCTCACGTGGGCAGCCTCTACTATGGCCATTGTCCTCCAGAGTGCTTACACATCACAGCAGGGGGTTTGTGAGCAGTACCCCTTACAGGCAGGCTTCTAGTAAAAGCAGGAATTGCCCAGACAAGTAATTTAACTGTTAGTTTAAAAGTAAGCTAGCTAGTTAATCCATTCCTGGGCTGATGGGCAGTGGGGAGAGTTGAGAAAGGGAAGGTGGGAGGGGATGGGGGGACAAGGGGTGTGGTACACCTTTTGGGGGCAGGGCACAATTATAGGAGAGTCCTTATCTAACAAATGCAATCAATGTCACCTGGTTCTGTGTACCCTCAATGAATCCCCAACAATAAAAAAAAAAAGGGAAAAATAGTAAGCTAACTAAATTGTTTTTATTCTGCCTTACTCAGCTCATTTCCCTATTTTTCTTCTTTTCTGAGGGGGTTTTCCCTCGACAAGAATGGGGTCTTCCATCCCCCTTCTCCCTGCACCCATCTGAGTAGTGTGACCCTTGGGAATCCAGCTTCACCAGGGGCCCTCACTAATGATGTGGCCCTTTGACAGCTCTAGAATTCCACCTCTGCTCCATGCTGGCGTGCCAGATACTCCTCTGGACTGTGTGCTTTGACTCCATTTGCAGCAGAGCAGGCTAGGATGCTATGCAAGTACAGAAGCCAGTGTAACTCGGGGATGACAAAGGTGGAGGTGCGTTAAAAGTACTTTGATCACATCAGTAAAAGGGTGTAAACTATAGTTTAAAACGCTCGTGTATTCTGGGGCCAGGCATTTCACGTCTGAGAGTTTATCCTCCCAAGACTTTCACATACGTAGGTGGAGATGAACAGTCAAGCATTTGAACTGCTGTAATATTTATAAAAGGGGAAATTAGAGGCTGCCAAACTGTTCATTGATGGGAGCTCGCCAAACGCAACATGGAGCCATCGAGAAGAATGAATCAGTAAATTGTTTGGCATTAATGGTCAGCAGGTAAATCTGTTGTATTAGACTACGGAAATGCCTGGGGTTCACTTAGTAGAAATGAAATTGTTCTGTTAATGAAAGTGTGAGAACATGGGCCTTTCAAGGGGCACATCTGGAGGCAGGGCAGAGATACAGAGAAGGAGATCCCAGGATTTTATATTCTTAAAACACAAAACAGGGGCCGAGGACTTGGCTGGATTTTGCTCAGGGAGGGGCAGGGTGCTGATCTGAAGGGCTCTGCCCCCAGGTGCTCTGGTTACAGTTCAGGTTAAAGACATGAAGAGGATGCAAGCCACGTGGCAGAGAAGCAAACAATTTTGCCAGTTGGAGCAGCATCTGTGTGTGTGGGGAGCTGCACCTGGGGGAGGGCTGGGTAGAATTCTTGGTGGGTGTGGTGAGCAAGTGGGTCAGAATCATAGGATGCCACTTGAATGTCAAGGTGCTTTGGAAGCTCTGGGATACTCCTGCCATGCTAGACATCCCCGTGAGTGTAAGAAAGCTAGCAAGTCGCAATATTACACTCTCATTCAATCCATCTGGAAGGAAACCTGCATGGAAGATAGAAGGACTCCTCCCCTGATGGCTTCTGCAAACCACCGTGGCCTGCTTAGGGAGGGTTCTCTGCCTTTTCCTGCTATAAAGAAAGGCCAAGGGGCAGCGCCTGTGCCTCAGTCGGTAAGGCGCCGGCCCTATATACAGAGGGTGGCGGGTTCAAACCCGGCCCTGGCCAAACTGCAACCAAAAAATAGCCGGGCGTTGTGGCAGGTGCCTGTAGTCCCAGCTGCTCGGGAGGCTGAGGCAGGAGAATCGCTTAAGCCGAGGAGTTGGAGGTTGCTGTGAGCCGTGTGAGGCCATGACACTCTACCAAGGGCCATAAAGTGAGACTCTGTCTCTACAAAAAAAAAAAAAAAAAAAAAAGAAAGGCCAAGACCACCCAAAGCCGGTAGCAAAAGCCAAAGGGGGAAACACAAAAGGACAGCAGAAAAGGCATTCCCATGTGGCAGGCACTGGGCTGAGCTTTCTACTTGAATTAATAATATTTCACTTGGTCTTTCCTCCCAATGATATAGGTTGTGATACAGTGAACATAGGAAGTTCTCATTTTTGTAAATATAAAAGGACTTGAAATATGCCAAGGGGAAAAATCATAATAGTAGTCGTCTCTCAGGTGAGTTGGAGAAATCCGTTAGCTTTTTCCATCAGATGTTTATGATATTTTAATGTTTCTTTACAAAGGAAACGACTTACGCTTTAATCAGAAAAAATAATTTTGGAAGGTATGAAATGCTAGTGAATGCAAAGTGCATTTAAGAAAGTTTCTGATATACTTTTGAAAAAGAAGAAGGAAACAGGAGGAATCACTCTGCTTGATGTTAAGCTACAGCTCAGTAATCAAGACCTCAACCTATGAGACAGAATAGAGAACCCAGACGTGGATCCACACAGATAGACCAAAATGAGCTTTTTTTTTTTTTTAAACAAAGGGACAGTAGCAAATCAATGGAAGAAAAATTGTCCATCTGCAAATAAATGATCTCAGCCCAAACCTCATATCTTATACAAAAATCACTTCAAAATGGATCATTGAGAAGGGGCGCTAAGCAAGGGGCTTCGGCAGCGGGTGGGCAAGGCGGAACCAGGAAGTCCAAGGGCCCGAGGGAACGTGGGTGTGAAGTAACCTAGGAAACCAGTGGCCAATAGAAAGAGACCACCACTGACCAATAGGAAAGGGCAATACTGCCCGCAGGTGCAGAGAAGCCAGTGGAAGACTTGCAGCCAATTCAAACAGAATATTTATACTGCTGGAGCTCTTGGCATCTCCTTTTCCCTCACCTTTTCTCCTTCAGGAGAGGGACCCACTTCCATCTCTCTTTGGAAGTGCTCTAAACTTTCTGTTTTTCCTAAATAAAATCTTTGTTACCCTGAAGCTCGTGTAAGTTACTTTCACTTTCCACATTGCCGGAGCCGCTCTAGTTTTATCTTCAGTTCCTGTCCATTTTGCTTTTGGTCACCGCTGTGCCTCGTTTCAACTTCCCAGCTCAGCCAAGTAATAGAACCAGGTCAACTGGGTTCAGAGAACTGGGAACCTTGACCCCCAACAATCATGAATTTAAATGTAAAACACAAAACTACAAACCTTGTAGAAGAAAACAGGAGACAAAATCTTGCACAGGTAGGGAAGGCAAAGAATTCTTAGAGTTGACACAGAAAGCACAATCTAGGCACGACAAAATAAAAAACTTTTCTTCTATGAAATACTCTATTAATATTTCAAAAGCTAAGCCACACCTCTGACAAAGAACTTGTATGTGACTATATAAACAACTCTTAAAAAATAAATTCAATCAGAAAATGGCAAAAGATCTGATCAGACATTTCACCCAAGAGAACATAGCACATGAAAAGATGTCTAATATCATTCATTGTTAGGGAAATGCAAATTAAAATCACAAAATTACACGCCTCTCAGAATGTCTACAATTAAAAATAGTGATAATGGGCTGTGCCTGTGGCTCAAAGGAGTAGGGTGCTGGCGCCATATAATGGAGGTGGTGGGTTCAAACCCAGTCCTGGCCAAAAACTGCAAAAAAAAAAAAAAAAAAAAGATAGTGATAACACCAAATGCTGGTGAAGATATGGGGATTTCTTTCTTTTTAAAAATTATTATTAAATCATAGCTGTGTACATTAATGTGATCATGGTGCACCATACACTGGTTTTATAGACAGTTTGACACATTTTCATCACACTGGTTAACATAGTCTTCCTGGCATATTCTTAGTTATTGTGTTAAGACATTTATATTCTACATTTACTAAGTTTCACATGTACCCTTGTAAGATGCACTGCAGGTGTAATCCCACAAATCACCCTCCCTCCACCCATCCTCCCCCCTCCCTCCCCTCCCTCTCCCCCTTCCCTCTATTCTTAGGTTATAACTGGGTTAGGTTATAACTGGGTTATAGCTTTCACGTGAAAGCCATAAATTAGTTTCATAGTAGGGCTGAGTACACTGGATACTTTTCCTTCCATTCTTTAAAAAAATTTTTAAAAAATTTTTTTATTATTAAATCTTAGCCGTGTACATTAATGCAATCATGGGGCACCATACACTGGTTTTATAGACCTTTTGACACATTTTCATCACACTGGTTAACATAGCCTTCCTGGTATTTTCTTAGTTATTGTGCTAAGACATTTACATTCCACATTTTACTAAGTTTCACATATACCCTTGTAAGATGCACCACAGGTGTAATCCCACCAATCCCCTTCCCTCTGCCCACCTCACCCCTCCCTCCCCTCCCTTTCCCCCTATTCTTAGGTTGTAACTGGGTTATAGCTTTCATGTGAAAGCCATAAATTAGTTTCATAGTAGGGCTGAGTACATTGGATACTTTTTCTTCCATTCTTGGGATACTTTACTAAGAAGAATATGCTACAGCTCCATCCATATAAACATGAATGAGGTAAAGTCTCCATCTTTCTTTAAGGCTGCATAATATTCCATGGTGTACATATACAATTTATTAATCCATTCATGGATCTATTAGGTATATTTTGAATGGTTGATGCTATTTCAGAACTTGATATTGGCCTGTTCAACATTTCCATTTGATTCTGGCTAAGTCTTGGAAGGTGACGTGCTTCTGATTACCATTTGCCTGAAATATGGACGACCATCCTTTCATCCTGAGTCTATATTTATCTTTTGAGGTAAGATGTGTCTCTTGTATGCAGGAAATATCTGGCCTGAGTTTTTGTATCCAGGTGCTAACCTGTGCTTCTTTAGAGGACAGTTTAAGCCATTCACATTAATGGAGAATATTGATAAGTCTGGTAAAATTTTGGGTATCGAGTTTTTCAAAAGTTCAGTGGACATTTTTAATCCTTTCGCCACTGTGGAAGTTGGAGTTTGATCAAAAGTTTCTGAGTGAGTTTACTTTAGTGATAGTGGATTGGGTTGGTCATTATGGAGGATAGGTCTGAGACTATCCTGAAGAGCTGGTTTGGTTATGGCAAATTTCTTCAACATATGAATGTCATTAAAGTATTTAATTTCTCCATCATAAATGAAACTCAGTTTAGCTGGGTACAGGATCCAGGGTTGAAAGTTATTTTGCTTTAGGAGATTAAAATTTGATGACCACCCTCTCTGGCTTGAAAAGTTTCAGCAGAGAGATCTGCAGTCATTCTAATATTCTTCCCTTTGTAGATAATGGATTTCTTGAGTCTGGCTGCTTTCAGAATTTTCTCCTTCATATTAACTTTAGTGAATTTAATTATGATATGCCTGAGGGATGTCTTTTTCGGATTGAGTTGTTCTGGGGTTCTGAAACTGTCTGCTATCTGAATTTCAGAATCTGTTGGTATGTCTGGAAAATTCTCTTTCATAATTAAATGGAGAAGGGCCTCTGTACCTTGAGAGGCCACTTCATCACTTTCAGGGATTTCATCGTTTTCAGGGATCCCAATGAGGCAGATATTAGCCTTCTTTGAATTATCCCAGAGCTCTCTGAGAAAATGACCCGTTTTTGCTCTCCACTTCTCTTACTCTTTGAGTGTTTGGGAGTGTTCAAAAGCTTACCATAAATGTCAGAAAGTCTTTCTTCTGCTTGCTCCCCTCTGTTACTGAGGGATTCTACTGTATTTTTCAGATCTTTTGGGGCTGCAAATTCTTGCTTTAGTGTGTCAAAATCTTTGGTGGTTTTTTCTTTAAATTTGTTAAATTCTTTTTTTTTTTTTTTTTATTGTTGGGGATTCATTGAGGGTACAATAAGCCAGGTTACACTGATTGCAATTGTTAGGTAAAGTCCCTCTTGCAATCATGTCTTGCCCCCATAAAGTGTGACACACACCAAGGCCCCACCCACCTCCCTCCTTCCCTCTTTCTGTTTCCCCCCCATAACCATAATTGTCATTAATTGTCCTCATATCAAAATTGAGTACATAGGATTAAATTCTTGAGACAACTTTTGAATTTCTCCTCGAATTTCTAATTCCGACTTTTTTCCTTTCTCAATGTCATTCTTTTTTTTTTTAATTTATTTATTTTTATTGTTAAATCATAGCTGTGTACATTAGTGCAATCAAGGTGTACAATGTGCTGGTTTCATATACAATCTGAAATATTCTCATCAAACTAATTCTGACTTTTGAATTGCTCCTCAAATTTCTAATTCCAAATTTTCCTCCATTCTGTTTATCTTGTTTGCAATCCAAATTCTGAATTCGATTTCTGACATCTTTGCCAGCTTTTTATGAATGAGATCTTCAGTTACATCTGTCATATCTTTCCTTGGAGGGGTTGATCTATTCTAGTTATTCATGTTACCAGAGTATTTCCACTGATTCCACCCCATGATTATTTTACACCATTTAACTTTTCCCCTGGAGCTTTGTCAAGGACCCATACAGTGCTATGGCCTGAGAAACTGGGGACCTGTTTGGCTAAGTGGTTTTGTCTTGTTTTCAGCTGGTCTCTGTCCGACCCTAGTGAAACAGTTACTCTGGGTTGAAGTCTCAGCTGTGGAGAAATACCAGCAATTAAGTCACCCCAAACCCACAGGTAACAACTGGAAAAGGAAAATCAGACCTTCCTACAACCACACACCCAGGGCACCACTTGAATAGTCCTCGGGTGATTGGCTCAGTTCAAAAGGTCCAAATCAATTGTCTCAGTCAGCACCTGTATCAGGTGGGAGAGTTTAAAAGGTCTCTGGGAACTGGATCGCAGGGGTCTGGTGACAACTCAGATATGACTTCTTCCGGTGCTCCGTGAAGTCAGGAAGACCCACCCAGCAGATAGATTAGTCTGGGAAGGTTGATGCCTCCTTCCCCACCTTGCACCTCTGTCACACTCAGTCACTGGTAGCCCTGCAGGGCTGTGACCCAGTTGCCTGTAGTGAACAGATACTCCAGGGGTTTGCACCTGCCTGAATCACAAGGAATTCTATATCTGTTCAGCCAGGCCACTGCATTCTGCCTCTATCCAGCAGGGGGAGTTGAGGCCTGACAACCTCCAGCGCTTGATGGAGGCTGGGGAGTGTTCACTCAGTTCCAGCCCCGCCCCTGATTGATTTTACTGACAGAACAGAACAGAACAACTTTGCGGGAATTTGTTTCTGTCCCTGCTAAATTCCCCTGCAGAAGAGAAGCTGTTTTGAGTTCCCAGAGCCTGTGCCTCAGGCCCTGTCTTTGCTCCTACAGGTTTGTATTCGGTTAGCTGTCAGTTCTAGCCTCCTGCCTTCCTTTGTCTATAGGCTGACGATCCTGAGGGCCCGTGCGTCTTAGGCTCAGCAAAGCGGTCCTCTGGGTCAGCCCCACCCTGTGAATTTCCTGGCTCTGTGCGTGCGTTTTCTAGTCCCTGCACTCCACCCAGGCAGGTACCGCCTCAGGCAAACCTTTTACTCACAGGGCCTGCTTTTCTGTCCCAGATCTGTTCCTTGGTGGTTGCCACCTGAGAAGTGTCCGGCCTCCTCTGGTTGCCCAGGGAGACAGGGCGTGTGGCTTCGGAATATCCGGGAGTGAGCCCTATTGTTGCCAAAAATGACTGCTGCTCTGCGCCTCAGGGCATTGCCGCTCCAGTGTGGTTTCCTCTTAGCCCTCCGTTCTCTCCTCACTCCCGTGCCACAGAATCAGCACTAACTAGCTGCAGTCTGGGCCCTGTCCACACCCCTCGAGAAATCACCCAAGAATCTGGACTCCTGGGGGACAGGCCTCCAGATCTCAGAGTGAGAGTGGAGGGGAGAGCTGGGAGCTCAGATTGCAGGTAGAGAATATATACAGTTTTATACGGTTTTATGCATGGCAGGAGAATGCCGTGGCACCCTAGTAGGGGAGGTAGGTCCAGTTTTTAGAGGGTCTCTCCTGTGGACTGTAGTGAGGACCTTTGAATCTGCTCCTTTGTTTGTGGGGCACTCTGAGCTGTTCTCATGGGTGAGGGGACTCCCGTCTGCTTGGTGATGGATTTTGTACCTTTAGTTTGTATCCTTGGGGTCGCAGCTCACCTCAGCGGGTTGATGTGTGTTCTTCAACCTCTCGGTGTAGCTCTCAAGATGTGGGGATTTCTCATGCATTACTGATGAGAATGGAAAAAGGCGCATTCACTCTGGAAAATGGTTTAATAATTTCCTATAAAATTAATATGTACTTTATATGTGGCTCAGTATACTGGTACCTTGGGCATTTATCCCCAAAGAATGAAAACTTATGTTCACAAAAAACCCTGCATGGAAGTGTTCATATCAGCTTCATTTGCAATAGCTTCAAATTAGCAACAAGCCAAATATCTTTCGGGAGGTGAGTGATTCAACAGACTCTGATACCATACCATGGACTACTACTCAGCAATAAAAAAGAACAAACTGTGGGCACATGCACCTAAACTGGATCACTCTTGAGGGTATTATATTTAGGGAAAAAGTTAATCTCAAAGAGTTACATATACCATAATTCCATTTACATGCCATCCTTGAGCTGACAACACTAGAGGTGGAGGATAGATTAGTAGTTGCCAGGGGATAAAGCCAGGGGTAAGAAGAAGGTGGGTGCAACTATTAAGGAGTGGTAAAAGGCAGCCCTTTTGTGATAAATCCTATATCCTGACGGTGGTGGTGGTTACACAAAACTGTACGTGTGATCAAATACATAAAACTCCACACACACAAACACACACAAAACTGCAAAAATGGGTGGAAACTTTTTCAGTTCTGGCTAATTATACTGTGTCTCTGTAAACTCTCTAGTCTTGGTATTGTACTAGTTATAGGGGACGATCCCATGGAGGGAAATAAGAGAGGGTTTGAATTATTATTATTATACACTATTTTTTGCAACTTCCTGTGATTCTGCAGCCATTTAAAAATCAAAAGTTAAAAAAATTACATTGCTTTTCTTTTTAATCTAGAAATGATACATTTTGGGGCCACATGGACTATTTTACTGTTATCATAGAGGAGGACCAATTATTTATTCTGGAATCCACTTTGCAGCTGGGATCCCACACACTGGACAGGCCCAGAACTCTACTTCTGATGCACCCTATTTTGAGGTATAATAAAAATTTTTTATTTAGAAAGCAAGGAAGGTCTATAGAAAGTAGATGTGTTTCTCAAGAGCAGCCTCCTGATACACAAGTGGCTGACAAGGCTCTATTCTCCCTCTGTATGAATAAGGTCCTAACAAGAGAAGACAAACAAGAAGAATTTTCACTGAAGCCATCAACCCCTATAAGAAAACACTCTGTACAACATGAAAATGAATTCTTTTCTAATCTGGCAAATGTGCCTTTTGTGCTGATCCAGCCAAGGAGAGTCTATTAGAAAGTGATGGGGGGCTTCTAAAGACTGATGTCCATTTGCTCAAAATTATAACTTCGGATTGGAAACACCCTGAGCCACTGCACACATGGGACAATTCCTGGGTCTTTAGACAATGAAATTAATGCTGGTACAAACTTTCACCCAAGAATGATGGGGCATCTCTTAATCAGACTTAGCTACATGGGTTCAAAGGGGACAAAATGTCACTGACCCATGGCTAACCTTGAGGGTAACTTGCTGTAACCTGGGTAACCTGAGCTCTCTAACCCTCAGCGTCCTCATCTGTGAACTGAGTGACTAGCAGAAGGCACCTCAAGCAGAGATCATGATAATTAAACATGACAACCCATAGGAAGCACTCAGTACCTTGTCCTGCATGGAGCTGGTGGCCTTCCTTACCAACTCCCCCAGCTGAAGACACCAAGGCAAAAAGAGTCAGAGAAACCTGCACAATATCCAGGTGGTTGATGGACATGGGCTGAAATGAAGAGTCACCCTCTCCCCACACCATCTCCCCTGTGCTATCCCATCCTGCCTGGTGAATACAAGATCTCAGAAACAAAACTGGGATTTTGAGGTTATAAAAATGGTCCTTCCAGTCAAAGCAGCAGTGTGACAGAGTGACAACTGAGAACCAGACAAATTAAGCCTCTTCTTCCTCCCCTCTGTCCTCTCCCTGGATTCTATCTTCTGAGACTTCATGGATCAAAATAATTGGGTTCATTATTTTTTAAAATCTTATACTCTCAAAGTCACATTCCTGTCATGGCATTTGCTATTTCACTGGAATTTCAAAGCCTAAAAGAAGCCTTAACATATGGACAGCTTATTTTATGATTTGGCTCAGCTGCTGAGCAATACTTTTGGATCTCTTCTGTGGGGGCCAGGACCCACGATCAGGACACATGATTTGGTCAAGTGGAGATGAAGGAATTGTCTAGAGTCCCTTATCCCACAACACCTGACAAGCTCATTGGTGGCCACTTTAATCACGGACCATCGGCAAAGCACACAGACTTCTGCCAGGAGCTGTCATGAGTTCCCGGCTCCCTTCAACAACACTTTATTGTGTCGGCTCTGGTTAATGGCACTTCAATGTTCCCTAAGGAGCACCTTCTCTGAAGGTGACTTCCCTGTTTCCTTTCCTCCCAAAGCACTACTGCTCTTTGGGGAGCTTGCCCTGTTGACACTGTCCATGTGAAACTACATTTCTGCTAAATGGAAGAACGCCACCATTTTTATGCAGATGGATCTTGAAGGGACTTGGAGAACCTACCTTTCTCTACCAAAATGTCATGTGAGATTACAGGATGGGCACAGAAGGACAGGAAAATGAAGGGAACACAATGTTTTTTCTCCAAACAACAGGACCATGGAAAGAAGAAGAAAAAAAAATCTAACCACTCAAAATCTTATTAAAGCCCCAAACCTGAAATGCATTTATAGATGCAAGGCCAATTTGCATGCCAACCTAGAAACAAGCCAAGTTTTTCTGCCCAGTTTGGGCAGAATCTCATAAATAGAAATTTCCAGGGAGCAGAATTCTGCCAGATAACCTGAGGGCTTCATTCTGTATCCTTTCCAAGTTACACTCACGGATTGCATTTGCTGGCTTCAAATGCCTTCCTTACATTTCCCTTGGACCAGACCAGCAAATACAAGGCTGAGGAAGGTGTGTGTGTATGGGAGATTCTCTGTAATTTTAGCCCAACTGTTATGGGGCAGGGATACATCCCTGGGATGCCATGATCATTACTGTGGCCCCTTTATTGGACCACATGCCAGGCCCTGTGCTTGTCATATGCTAGTGACCTTGGCATTGAAAGGCTCTACTTTATTGAACCCTTATCACAAGGTAGGTCTGTTTATCTCCATTTACCTAATAAGTAAGCCAGATCTCACAAAGGTTAAGATATATGCCTGTTGGAAAATGGTGCTGTAGGGATACAAGGCAGGTGTGAGACCAATGTGTGGGTCTTCAGAGCTTGGCTAAACGTCTATTAGCCCAAGATGAATCTGTTAATTGTCTCCCACTGGGGATAGACTGTCAATAACAAGTAGCATGTGGGAAATAAGGGTGATATGAGGATTCTTCCATCTTATAAAAGATGGAAGCTAAGATACATTTCAGTTGCTGACCCTGATTCTCAGCTTCAATGGTCCCAGACTGCCTTATCTATCTAAATGGATTCAAGGCTGTTGTAAACTCCCTTTCTCTGCACCTGCTAAGGTGGAAGCTCATGTGACCTGGCTTGTCAATCGTCTTCACAGATGACCCAGAAGTTTTTCAATTGGATGCTGGGTGTTCCACTGCCTTGCTCTCATTGAATAGCCTTAAAGAGATGGGATTTAAATTGTGTTGAGGATATTAGTCTAAAGTGAATGAAGAGGAGAGTAGACTTCTCGTCTGTGTCCCCAGAGTGAAAAATGAGGGAGTGTAATTTTTTTTCTAAGGCAAAGAAAATGGGAAACCAACGTGGATTTCAGACACATGAGAAATAGCTTATGAATTTAGATGATAGCTCGGCAGAAATAAATTGTACATCTGTTCATTCATTTTAATAAAGTGGAGAGATGGCATGCTGCTGTAGCCCTTGGAGAACCCCGGGTTTTTAAAATTATGATCCTATAATAGTAGCATTAAAATTTGTAATGTAGCCAGTGCTTTCTGAATTGGAGGGAAAATTCATTTATAAAATAAAAGTTCAGACTTTGGAATGTAAATGGGAAAACATAATTTTTCTTGCCCTGATATGAATTAGTCCTGGGAGGATGTGGTAGCATCTTGACCATAAAATATATTTTAAAAATCTTATGAGGACGTTTTCAGGCTGCCAACACAACTTCTTTGGGCAATCTCTATTTAGGTAGACTGTGCAGGTGTGAAACATATGGTTAACTGGCTTTGTTATTTCTGCCTTGAACTTGCTGATTCCTGTACAAGAGCAATTACAGATTAATATTTCCATTTGAAATGAGTCTAGTCTGTTACAAATATGAAAATCATTTTTACTCAATTGCAGAAACATAAGGAAGACAGCTTTTATAGACCAGCAATTACCAGTTACTGTGAAAATTTACTCATTAAACAAACAGTATTGAGTGCCTTCTTACATAAATGCCCCATATTTGATATTGGTGAAAATATAACAATCCTGATTGCAGGTTTCCTGATGATTTAAAAAACCCAGAGGCGCTATTAAAATTTCTTCAAAAAATAGGTAAGTATTAAGCCCATAGAAAGCTTTTAGATAGATTGAACCATTTCAATTTTATTTCAAAAATCAGCCATTCAAATTTTCAGGTGGGAAAAGGGTACAAATAAACCAGGATAGCTGGCTGGCTACAGACAACACGAACCCAGCCAGGAAAGTACCCGGATTGCCTTGTGTTTATCTTCACTTGCTAATGAAATACTGAACACATACAGAGGACACACTGCAGCTTGCAAATAAAAAGTACAGATTGTGAAGGGATTGTGTTCAGTCTTAGAACCAGAGACAATTAACTATTGTCTTAGGTCAGATTTTGCTCAAAGATGCACACGACTCTCCCCAGGTCTACAGGAATCCAGACATCTCAGGAGGCTGCGGGGGTGAAAGGGAGGGATGTGGCCCATCATTGCAGACAGAAAACACACTTGTGACGAAGGAGAAAAATAAACTATTCAAATTCCTTGCAGGCAGGGCAGTAGCGTGGGTTATCCAGATGAAGGAAGATAAAGCACCCTAGAAAGTGTTGCAACTAACTTCTTTCTTAACTAGTGTCTAGAACTGGCGCTGTCCAGATCAGTCCTCCTGGGAACCTTGTTCCTGTATCTGTGTGTACATCCATGTTCAGTTTCTTGTTTCTGGAGATGGAATCTTTAGGTCCAAGAATAGGAATTTTTAAAGAATTGGCCAGGAGGCATGAGAACTGAGGAAGAAATGGACAGGTGGGAGGTGTAAGAGGGTGTGGGTCTGACCGAGGGTAGGGTCAGAGCGAGGGTGGGGTCAGAGCGAGGGTATGTTCAGTGTGAGGGTGTGGTCAGAGCAAGGGCGTGGTCAGAGTGAGGGTGGGGTCAGTGCAAGGGTGTGGTCAGAGCAAGGGTGGGGTCAGAGCGAGGGTGTGGTCAGAAGAGGGTGTGGTCAGGGAGGTGTCCAGACTGGGGGTAGAGGCACAGTGACATCAGGGGACAATCTCCGGGGTGTTACAGCAGGGGTGAGGACACGGAGTTTGCAGGGGGTTGGGATTGAATTCAGTCAAGGACAGACTTGACAGCCTGTGCCACAGTCTGCTTCTAATCCTGGCTCCATTGCCTCTTCCACTGGGATCTATTTTGAATCTGAAAGAGGCAGCTAAGTTCTCTGTTGAGAAAGAGAGATAGGGCAAAAGACAGCCATGGTGACTGTGGAGAGGTTGAGTTTAGCACCAGGTGAGCAGTAACGGGGACTGGTTGGGGTTAAACAGAAAGAATGGAAGACCTCTCCCCCTTCCCCTCCGTGTTTGGAAACCACACACTTAGGACTTATCCGAGTATCACGTATTGATTTACTCATCTTAGGTCCCCTGCACTGTGCCTGGTTCATGGTAAGTGCTTGATTAATGTTGTGGAGGGACGCTCACGTCGCTGCATCCTACCCTTTCAGCCCCTCATCCGTCATCCCTCACCCTATGGTGGTGATGGTGCCAATCACATTATTCCCAGACAGTCCCCTGCATGGCTGCCTGTGCCAACGTGTCCAGATGGCTGAAGGTTCCTCCTGTATTCCTTGGGCCCTCTGGCCTGGAGTTTGTCATAAAACAGTTATGAGGAAGATGAGACAGCCACATGCCGTGTGGATCAGTGGAGACATTATAAAAGCTCCTGAAGCAGCCGCGAGCCCGCTGGCTCACACCGCACCTGCAGCAGGTGCTCCGCGTGGGGGCCCGAGGGGAAGGGCCCAGGAGGCTGGCGCTGAGGGGGCGTCTGCTGCCTCTGGGGGTGGGCTGACCTTGCGTTTGTAGGAGTGGGGTGTCCCAGGCCCCCAGGGCTGCCAGAAGCCACCTTCCTTGCCACCAGGAGAGACAGGTAGAGCTGGGAGAGGGAGCTGCAGACCCAGAGCACCCCGACTGCATCCTCTGAACCCCTGTGTGCGGCCGCACCAGAGGTCAGGAGCTCATTCCAGGGTCCGTTCCTGTTGGTTCCACGTGCATTTCTGCTCCTAACAGCAGGATCCGTGATTCTGGAGAAACTACACAGAGATTTTCACGGGGAAGAGGGAGCTTCCAGCCTCAACCTTCTTCTAAGTAATTTGTCTTTTCAGTTTCCCAGAGCTGAAGGAAAAGAGATATCCTGACCATTTCTATACCAGGCTGGTACAGGTGGTCAATTTAATTTGCTGGCGTTTCTTGAGACTTTCTTTTGAGCACCAGGGCCCAGTGCCCGCGATGTGAAAGGCAGTGCTTGGTGGTCATAACCACACAGCTGAACGCTGCTGGCACTCCTCTGCAGATTCTCAGTGCTGGGCCGAGCCTGTGCTAAGCCGTGCACCCAGGGGGATGAGCAGCAACATCTGTGCCTATTTGCGGGATGCTGGGAAACGGCGCCGTTTGTTAGGCTTGATTTAAAGCAACAGCTATTCCCTGTTTCCTCTGTGTACACCACTCTGTGGCGGGGGGGGGGGGGGGGCATGACAAATGAAGCCATGTCTGCCCTCAAGGAGCTCCAGTTTGGAAGAGGCAGAAATGGATACCAATAACACTGATCCACGTGTGGTGTGATGGGTGGTGGGAGAGGAACACTGGACAAGTTCAGGTGAGAGAAAAGAGAGCCAGTTAGTTCTGGCTGGGGAGTGATCTGGGGGAACTTAAGGGAGGTGCTTACTGAAGTCTGTCATTTGGTAGCACACACTTGGGCATGGGCCACCTCTCCTACCCATCCCTGGCTTACAAAATCCAAGCCAGCCCAGCACAAGCGGGCTATGTGTGCCCCAGGGCATTTGCACATGCTGTTTGGTCTGTCTAGATTGAGCTGTCCTTTACAACCTCTCCTCACCTCACCTAGTAGAGTTAAGACTGAAAGGACAAGAACTTACTTTATGACTTGACCTTCCCAGACCTTGACTAGGTCTGTTTCTCTTAGGTCATGTTCACAAAGCTCTCAGAATTTATTTGTAGGACTCACCTCTTCTGCAGTACTTTACTATCTGTCCTTCCTGTTAAGCCTGACGAAGTCAAGCATCTGCCCGTCTTGTCTAAAGCTCAGCTCGCAGCCTGTGTTTGATTCACGAGTGGCGCGTGAATGAACGAGGAAGCTACGGCTGCTTCCAACCCTGTTAACTCAGGATGAGTATATCAAACTCCCAAAGATTAGTGAACTCCAAGAAGCAAATTATCTCATTAATGATCATGGAACTGCAGTAACAGCACCATCATAAATTAAAAAGGATCTGAAAATCACTATGTAGAGATACCAGACTAATATAAAAATCACCCTCGTTAATGAAGTAAAGTTTTTCTTGTTTTATAGGCCTTTGCCCGAATTCTCCAGGAAGTAAAACCTGGATCTTAATCATGATATGTAATGATTGGTGAATCAATTATAAGCTACCCATAGTGATATAGGAAGATGTTTAAAGGAGATATGTACATGAATGTATTAAAGTGTGGAAATGTTAGTATCTTTTTAAGAAAGTTTCTGTGTTCAACATGAGAGTTTTTGACCTATTTGTTGGAGTTCCCTAGAGAAGGCTAGTCTGTGGGGGGCCTGGTTTCTTTCATTTTTCCACAGGGCCATAGGAGGAATACAGGTGTGCCGAACTCACCTTCCAGAAACTTCCAGAGCTGAGTGACCTCTGGTGCCAGGTGCTCTGGGTTCACCTCTCTGGCCCACCACTGACCTCCATCATGCTCCCGTGCCTCAGTTTCCTCATCTTCAAAAAGGGCACAACATGAACACTCATATATAGGGCTATTGTGAGAATTAGATGAGTTAAGACTTAAGAGCATTTTGGATAGTGCCTCACACAGGTAAGCACTTTATAATTATTAGCTTTAAAAAGTTGGTAATACAGATGAATGTTTTTCAGATAGTCTTTGTTCCTAAGACATGATCACACATCCACTGGACCTATCGAAATAAAACTACAAGGTTGTTAAATGAATTCATTGGCTATTGAGGGATCATGTCCTTCCCCTTCCCTTTTTTAAATTTGAAGAAATTATGGTGGGAGGAAGGGTAACTGAAACTTGTTTTGGTGAGCCCAAGACAGAATATTTTTTTATTCTGCTCTTATATCCTGGGTTTGTGGAAAACAACCTGATTTGGGCAGAGAGGCAGGTGAGGTGAGAGGAAGGAGGGAGGCAGAGATTAGAAGTTTGTAAGTTCAAGTATAGTGGGGAATGGAGGCGATGAACCTGAGCTGTTTCTGCAAGCCCGTGGAGCAGCAGTGTAATGAGAAAATGGGATGGATGTTCCCGGAGGGACAGGCCTGGCAGGAATCCTAGAGAGCAGACCTGAAGGGCAAGAACACGGAGCAGGACTGTAACAGCTGCAGCTGAATTGGGCAGAAACACTCTGAAAATTGGCTGCTGCAGGCGCTGAGCCGGCCAGTCGATAACCCTTTCCTGCTAGCACAGAAGCTGCTTAGTGGACGGCTGGGAGTGAGGGATCTGGAGTCTGGCAAGTCCTTCCACTCCCCGGGCCTCAGTCCCCACACCATGAAGGGGTGTTGTTGTCACAGCACCTGTCTCTGCACTGGCAGGAGTGACCGAGGGAGGCAGGAAAAGATCTCTGTCCCTGTGGGGCGCAAGGCAGGTGCTTTCCAGTCTTCCTGTTGGCTGTGGGGTGTTTATTTAACAACCAGAACATTACAGAGTAAGTCTGAGGAGTGCTGAACCGATGGGCGGATAGAATGACTGGTGCTGCCCCTCCTAAGCATCACAGAGTGGCTGTCGTTGATGGATGCTGCCTGCGCTGAGGAAAGACATCCCTTTGAATTCACAAGGAGAACACAGGTGCAGAAGTCAGAATCTTAGCATGTAGCTCCCACAGGGAGCCTGGGGGAGGGATCAGTTTCCTCCTCTGCATAAGGGGACACCTGATGCTGGGTTGTCTGAGCCTTGGGAGAGAGGGGGGAGAGAGGGAGAGGGGAAGAAAGAGAGGCAGAGAGAGAGAAATGTGGAAGGGCTTCATAAGCTCAGACGTTGTCGTATCAATGTCTGCTAATGTGGTTCCTGGTGGTTGGTACTATTCCCACTTCTGTGTAGGACACAGGTGGTGGAGGAGGGAGGGGGGGTGTCACATGTCACTGGTGGCAGTGTTCCCGGCAACCTCCTGGCCAGTCACTCGCCCTTGTGGGCAGCAGTATTCCTGGGCGGCCCGGGGGCTCTGAGTTTCACGGTGTCACTCCTTATGCCTTTTAGTGTCTGCCAATGTCTTCCCCCCACTCTTGGAGCAAATCTGGTCCCCTCATCTTGCCCTCCTTGCTTGGCCCCTGCCTCCTGCTCCACTCACAGCTGTGCCCTCCTGCAGTGCTCCAGCCACACCGTGGCTCTCAGCTCCTCCATCCATTCCTGCCCTTCCCAGCCTGGGGTCTTCACACAGACCCTCCACATCTGCATCGAGTCTCACTGTTAGGCCTTGAGATGTGTCCCCCAGCAAGGACAGGTTGGTGTCCTAACACTCGGTAACCTTATTTGGAAACAGGGTCTTCACAGAGGCAATCGATTTAGAATGAGGTTATCATGGCAGGTCCCATGCCAATATGACTGGTGTCCTTATTATACAAACAGGATGTGGGGACGCAGACATGCGCTCAGGGAGAACAGCGTGTGGAGGTGAAGGCAGAGGCTAGGTGACACATGTACAAGCCAAGGACGCCCACGATCGCCCACAAGCCACACGCCAGAGGGGAGGGAAGAGGCCTGGAAGAGATTCCCCTTCACAGCCCTCAGAAGGAACCAAACCCATCGGCACCTTGATCTTAGACTTCTGGGCTCCAGGACTGTGAGAGAGTAAAGATCAGTTGTCTAAGCCACTCAATTTGTGATAGCTTGTTGGGGCAGCCACTGGAAACTGATAGAGTCACCTTCAATGTCACCTCGTCTGAGAAGGCCTCCAGCAGGTGCCTGAAGCAGGTGCCTATGCAGCCCCCTCCAAGGTAATTTCCCCACATTCCGCCTTATTACCAGGGGTCATCACAGACCCATTTCTTGGCTGCTAGTTGCTTTCACCCTGGCTCACACCTCCCCTTCATGAGGTCAGGGACTCTGTGTCTCCCTCGCCACCTGCCCTCCAACCTAGCACAGAGGCTGGCAAGGAGGGGGCTTGGGACACATGGGTGATGAGTAGGCAGGTGGACGAATGAATGGACGCACTTCACAAAGTGACGGTATCACGCTCTAACATAAAACACAAATGCAGACGCACTCAGCTGAAGGCCCTTCTTGTGAAATCCCCTCCTCCTACCTCTGGGCAGCTCAGCAGCAAATGTAAAATGCTGCCAACATTAGGAAGCCGAGATCTAGTCTGTAACAAAAACAAATTTTAGTTTGGAAAGAAGTGAATATATTAAGTCAATTCTGGATTATTTTGTTTAATCCCACATAGAAGAAAGAACTCACAGAACACTGGAGCTATGGAATGTTGCCTTACCCTCGTGTTTGAAAAAGAAAACCTCACAGGATAAGATGAGCCTGTCTACACTCTAATGATTCCTTTATGTAGTATTTATTAACATTGACTTTTCTTGTTTTTGGTTTGGGTTTTTTTTTACTTGACTGACAGAGAAGTAGATTCAAGGTCCTCTGCTGCCTATGTAGATTAGTTAATTCAGTTTTGCAAAGGAATTTAACTCTAACCGTCTCGGCTTTCAGCATACCATATTAAAATGATGAATTTCAGGATTGCTCATGACCGGTTATATTAGTGCAGGGCCTTGAATTTTCACTGGCAGCAGCATTTTCTGCCACAGTGAGGTTGGTCTGGGATCTGTTATCTGCTCTGAGCAGCATCCCTCATCTACAAAACCAATGGGTTGGATGAGATTCCTTCCAAAGTCCTTTTCACCAATATGGCTCTTTAATCTTTTCATTGTCTCTGTTGTCCAGTATTTATCATTTATTCACCTATTCATCAATTACTTGGGCATATGCTCCATGCCAGGCTGGGCACGGAGGCCACAACAAGAGACAGAAGAGACAGTTTCTTTTCTTGGGGATCTTATATTCTAATCTGGGGAGCGTGACATTAAGAAGCATCATGGCTCCTTGGAGCATGATGTTACATGTGACATGTTAGAATAGCATATTTGTATATTAGGATATGTACGTAATAGAACAGATTACATAATAGAGTATTACACAGACACAAAAGATAATGGTCACTGTATATAAAATGAAATAAAAAATAGTTAATAGCACATTGGAAGCTGAAATGGGTCTGTAATAACTATTGGCTGCATGAATAATAAATTCATCTTGAGTCAAACATTTGATGTCACCCCTGTTCTTGGCCCCAGAGGTGGTGGTGAAAGGGGCAGGTGCCCAAATACCCAAGCATTCCACTGGTGCTAGGGAGACAGACTGTGAGCGGCTGACTAAAAGGTGGTGTGACAATACGGTGCTAAGGGCAGGGCCAATGTGTGCTGGGGCAGGAGGAAGAGGAAACAAACGGCCTGGGGGATTTATGATTTAAGTGTCAAGGATCAATTGGAGTTTTCTAGTCACAAAAGAAAGGAAAGGCATTCCAGGGAGAAGAGAACACACCTGTGCTGGTGGGAAATCGCGCCAAAGCTGGGCATGTTTGGAGGTAAACAGAGCTTCTGTGTCATCCGAGATTGAGGCAGGCTGTGGCCAGGCAGGCAGTTTGAGACCGCCGATGCATCAGACCCAGTGATCTTATTTCCAAAATTGTCCAGGACAAAAGGGCTTCCGGGTGCAGTGTGGGCTTGGACGCTTCATTTTCCATCCTGCCCTATCTTTGCTTCCTGTTTCCTGACTCTTAAGCTCTCGTTCTGCACATCATGTTACAGAGGCGTACAAATGCTGTATTCTTGGAGTTACAAAGTGGATGTTTTATTGCTCTGTGGTTGTTGCTTAGTGTGAGTATATTATCTTTGAACAGAAGCAGATGGATGAAGTCTTCAGAGGCCTCCGTGCGATGGAGTGGTTTAGTGGTAAGACTCTGGCAGCTGCAGTGAAAAACTGCTTTTATTGCCACTGAGTTGCTGCTGACCCTGGAGCATAATCCACAGGGTTAGCAGAGACAGAATTTGCATAGAGGCTCACACAGAGGTGATGGGGCTCAACCCATCACGAATATAATTATGAAAGAGTGATTAATGTGGTAAACCATCCGGCTGTCTGGTCTATCTTCAGGAGTGACTTGAAGAAACAGCCATGGGGTAGATTAAATTTTTTTTTCACTTAAAAAAATCCAGATGTTTTGACATTACACCCACAGTTTACAATCAGCCTGAGCATTTTCAACCACGCAAGATATCTCATCCTGCTGTCTATGAACAATTACACCTAGGAGCGCCCACACCACCTTTTCCCTCCTCTGGAAGTGTAGTATCTGGGTGTTTAATCTGTCTATAGATCACTGTTTATATTTGTGGAATATTTCCCTTCACTCTCTTTTAGTTAGGAAATCCACCCGCAGACCTGCCATTTCAAGTGCCTCTGGTCTTTGAATACTAGGGGGATTAGTTGGTGGCTTTACATTTTTTCTGTGACCTTGGCACAGGAGATGAGAGGAATGAACTCACTCCTTCCAAAAGAAGATAAATGTGGAATGAGGGTGTTGGGCTGTTTTGCAGCTAAACCCTCTTCAGTTATGCTCTGGGAAGTTGGGAATGCAATTTATAGCAGAGAGTGCCTTGGAGTCCTTGGACAAAGTGTTGACTGAGGCAAGACAGTCCAAGACCTGAAGTAATTGGAAGAGAGGTTACTGTTTACAGAGTTGGAAATTGCTGGCACCTTGGCACTGAAACCACACTGTTCTCTATTCTCTTCAAACTCTACAAATATTCCATTTCTTTACATGTTGGGATTCCCCAGCCCTGTATACAAAGCATGAAATAGGGATCCCAATAGTGTATGTTTGGTTTTATTTAAAACTTCAGCCACATGAAAAACTGTCAGATTCGTGATTTCAAAGCATCACAGAAAACAAGTGTTAAATATTTCACCATAATGGCTATAAAAAGCTTCAAGGGAAGAGAGAGTTTGGACTATTCGGAAAAACACTTAGTCATCCTCAAAGATTTATCTGGTTGTTAAAATGTCTCTGACTTCACCCTCCAGAAAAGTCACTTGAGTCAGATAATTGAAATGGGTTTGATCTTCGAAGAAATATGTGGTTGACTTTCTGGATTTATCTCTACTGAGCAAACAGAATAAGCAGAATGTGTAATTATATGGTCAGTGTTTAGACACAAGTGCACCTGGATTTAAAGGGCTCTCCTAAGGGAAATAACTCTTATGAAAAGAGGGGAGTTTCACTGAAAGTGCTCAAAATATTGCATGGAAGTCTTGGAGGATTGGATAAATATATTCCTTTCAGTTAGAGTTCTCGCTAAAAAGGGCAGTACTAAAGGCATGTTTCCTAATGTCATACCTGGAACCACTAATGACCCAAAACAAATGAAAAGATCCAGAGGAGTTAGGGAACTACAGATATTCATGGCGACGTGGCCTCTAATGACAGAGCTCACCTTGCTCAGCTTTAGAGTCACTTCCTGATTATCAATATCAAGGAGGAGACACTTAAAAAAATGTAAAACTTTTTAATAAAATAAGCTCATTTTGAAGCAATTGGTAGGAGATGGGAGAGATACTGTCAAACCATTCAATTATACTTCTGCCAATATTTTTAGTTAAATTATTATGCTTTGTGCTGGAATGAATTCCATAGGCGCAGTGTCTGTTGCTTTTTTCCTGATACCTTAGATCAAAAAACTAACGCAGATTTTTTCTCTGTTATGATAATTAGGGCAAACTTCTAGACCAACCCTCAAATCTAAATAACTTCAGAACACAGATTTAATATGAAACCCTTCACCTATTTGAAGGTGCTGAGGAGCGACTAAGGCAGCCAGAACTTGAGAGTCCAGGATCCCAGAGAGAAGTGAAATTCACTGAAGTGAGGCTGATGCTCGACAGAATCAAGACCTTTACCAAATGGTAAGGACTCAGGGATCAGAGGCTAAGCATCTGAGCAGGAAGTGCTGGCTAAGAGTCAGTAAGCCATGTAGAGCCTTTAGCAGAGTCAAGGGACTGGGAAGGCAAGGGAAATTCAAAGTCTGCCCAAGTAGATGAGCCCTTGTGAGTGTAACTAGACTTCCATTTAGGATGCCAGGAAAGCTGTGTCTAGGGAGGAAGGGAAGCTGGGAAATAATATATATAAAATAATATATTTTATTATTAAAATATAATAACTAGTCCTCGTGAAAAACTGAAACCCACCTGTGAACCAACTCAGTCTCTGACAGATTTAAAGTCATCTGTTCATGCTCTTATGTGTTCACAGGGGGCAATAAGGAATCCTCTCTGGAGGAATTGCCAGCCAGAGTCTAAAGTTATCTTTAAACATTTTCATATGCCAGCCAGGGAACCATAACAAAGTGACCAAAGCCAAGAGAAAAATACTAAAAATGGAAATAGAGTTAGAAGTAATCTAGATACTGGAGTTATCAGACATTGAATTTTAAATCACTTAACTAAAATATTCAAGAAAGTACATAAGCCGAAGATTCTCAGCAGATAATTCTATTCAAAACAGAAGTACATGTTACATAATTTAAAATATAATAAGTGAAATAAAAAAGTCAGTAGATGGATAGTAGATTGACAGTGCCAAAAAGAGGATTGATGATCTTAATAAAATAGGTCAGCAGAAGCATAGAAAGCCAATATATTTCACACACACACACGTCTTTATATATGTGTATGTGCATGTATGTGTGTGTAAATTAGAATGGGGAAAAGAAATGGGTCAGAAGAAATATTTGAAGCAATATGGTTATAAATGGAAATATTTAAGGAATAAGTATAGTCGATACGAATTAAATCACAGTTCAACGTGTCATAGTAAAATGGCTAAAAGTAAAGACAAAAAAAGTTTTAAAGGCAGCCAGAGAAAAAAGACACATTTCTTAAAAAGGAGAAAAAAGTAACAGTGACAAACTATAATAGACATAAAAAGATAATGAACTATCACTCTTTCTAAAGTGCTATAAAAAAAGCCTGTCACTTAAGATTTTAGAGGGAAGGGGAGGGTGAGGGATGGGGAGGGGGTGGGAGGGATAGTAGGGGGACCACAACTATGGAGCACATTGCAAGTACAAGTTGGTTCTATCATGTGTAGAACACAAATGTCCTAATGCTACAATTGGGTAAATGAGATGAAAGCTATACTGAATAGTATGATGTAAGCACTCCAATTTGTACAATAATCAACATACTGAAATGGGCATAAATGTATTTATGATCCATGTACAAAAGACTTAATAAAAAAAGAGATTTTACATCCAATAGAAATATACTTTAAAAAATTCAGGCCAAAAAAAAAAAAGGGTTGTAGACAATAAATGAGAGAACTTGTCACCAGACTATCTGTACTGTTTTTAAAATAAGGTAATGTTTTAACCAAAAGGAAAATTACCCCACATGGGGGCACAGAAATGGGAAAGAATAAATAATAATATAAGGGGCAAATAAGTAGAAAAGGTTTCTATTAAATAAAACAATAGTATTTTTGTGAAATTCAAAATAGATGCAGAATTAAAACATGAGGATAATATCTCAAAAGGAAATAAAAATATTCAAATGTTCTAAGGTCCTTGCATTATTCAGCAAGTAGTAAAAATGCTAATTTATAGTAAACTCTATAAGTCAGAGATATATGCTGTAGTTTTTCCAAAACCAGTAGGAGAAATGAAAATGAAGTATAACTAATAAGTTGTTAGAGCTGAATATGAAATTATAGAAAATACACAAGTAGTTCTGAAAGTGGTAAGAAGAAAAATAAATAAGTGGTAAGATATAAGAGCAAAAGAAGCACATCAAGAAGGAGCATATTAAACAAATACTTAGATTGGTAGATTTAAAAACAAATATAGTGTCCTTGCAATAAATGTAAATGGACAAAATAATCCAAGTAAGAAGACTAGGATTACCAGAATTGATTCAAAGAAATCAAAACCCACATATATACCATTTATAAAAGATACATTCTAAATATAAGCTTACAGAAAATTTGAGAAAAAAATGACAGAAAGAAATATACTATGAAGATACTGACCAAAAGAAAGGTAAGAATTATAATACTAGATAAGGTAAATGTTAAATCAAAAGCATTCCCATAAATAAAGAAGTAAGTTTCATAATGATAAAGGGTCAATATGTTGGGAACATATAACAATTTTAAATTTGTGTGTGTACCTCATAAGACAGCATCAAATAATGAAAAAAATTGATAGAACTGCAAAATAGATATATTTATAATTATAGCTATTATATCTATTCTTTCACTGATAAACAGATTAATAAAACATGTAAAAGATTTGAAGCACAAAATTATAAACCTTAACTAATATTGCATATAAAACATGATTCTAAACAAATATAGAATTCACATGATTTTCAAGTGCATATGAACCATCTATCAAAACTGATCATATGTTGGGTTGTAAGCAAGTCCTAACAAATGTCAAAGGACTATAATTTTAAAGAATATGTTCTCTAACAACTGTGGAATTAAGCTAGCTGTTAACAGCAAAGAGTAAGATAACTTCCCAATATATCTTATTAAGCAATATACTTCTAGAAAACCATGAATCACAAAAGGAATATGAAGAAAATGCAAAAATATTTTTGAACATCACATTACATAGTATGGAATGCAATTTTAGCTATGCTTAAGGGAAAATGTATATAGTCTTAAATCCATATGCTAGAAAAAAAGACTATCAGTGATTTAAATATCATTTTGAGAAGTTTAAAAGATATAGCAAATGACACCCAAAGAAACAGAAGGAAAGACATAAAGAAACATATAATAGAGAAAAATCAACAAAATAAAAAGTTGTTTATTCGAAGAAATTAATAAAATTGATAGACTCCTGGGACTAATCAAGAAAAAAGAGAAAAAAAAAAGATGAAATAGACAAATTCTAGAAAAACATAATTTATCAAATTGAAATAGAAATTTGAATTATCTTATATCTATCAAAGAAATGAAATGTTTGGGGTAGGCAAAAACAGTGAACACAAGTAGATCATGGCGATAGGCAACAACACAGATAAACATCACCAGAGGTAGTCACAAGAGTACACGCTGTGTGATTCCACTTGTGTAAAGATAAAAAACAAGAAAAACTAATTTATAGGGAATGTTGGGAGAGGAGTTGTTGTACAGAGCAGGTGGTGGGATTAGCAGGAACCCAAGGAAGCCTCTGAGCTGGGGATCATATTCTGTCTCTTGATATGGATTCTGTGCTTGGCTTGTTGAGAATTAAATCACTCAGGATTTGTGTACTTTTCTGTATGACAGTTACATATTTATTCAAAAGAAGTTGACAAACCTTGAAGAAGCCGTATTAACTGCAATTCAGAAAGGCATTTTGAATTGTTTCCATAAGACAAGTAAGAAATTATAGCCTATTAATTTAGGGCAATGTTACAGGTAACTTCTTTTGCATTCTAGCGATTGAATAATTGAGAGAAAAGGCAGGTGACAGTTCAGTGGACTGAACATAAATGTTCATAGCAGCATATTCATCATTGCCAAAATGTTGGAACTGCCCAAATGCCCCTCAGTGGATGAACGGGCAAGCACAATGTGGCCTGTCCATATAATGGAGTATTAGTCAGATAAAGGAATAAACTCCTGGGAGGTCCTACAACATGGATAAAGCTTGAAAACATCACACTAACTGAAAGAAGCCAGTCCCAAGCACCACATGTTATATGATTCCATTTATATAAAATGTCCAGAATAAAGAACCCCACAGAACCTGACAGTGGATCAGTAGTTGCCAGAGGATGGGGAAAAGGAAGGAGGAGGGGCCGCCGATGGGTACACAGTTTCTTTTCAGTGGGAAGAAAATGTTCTGAAATTAGTAGTGATAGTCGCAGAACTTTTTTAATACACTAAAAATTACCAATTGCCATTTTAAGGCACAATTTGAAAACAAAATTGATTGAATAAAGGAAGAAAACGCTCAATTTGTCTTTTTTTATCTCTTATAATCATTTGCGAACACGTTCACTTAAAGTTAACAGGAAGTGCATTACTTTCCATGGCCTGAGATTTATGTCAAAGCATGAGTTATTTGGGAAGTATTTGTTGGGTATCAACTATGTTCTAGACACAAATTCAAAGTCATTTCTCATTTCTAAAGAAAGGAAAAAAACCACTTTTGAGACAGGAAGGAACAAGTCACTTGGTTCTACATGGGACTGAGATTCTTGTCTATATTTCCAACACTGGGTTTGGAGAGTTTAACTAGATTCCCGAAGATCATTTCAAAATACTTTACCTAGGAAATTCAAAACTAACATTTGGTTGGACTCATGCATACAAGCTACTAGGAAAACTCACAGAGAACTCTCCACAGGGAAGCTAGTGTTTCCATGAAAGTAAATGACTAAACATTGATTTCATGTATCAGTAGCAATTTTAAGTACAGCCTTGGTTCATCATGTACAATGACACTGTTCTCAAGTTAAAATTATCTTTGGGAAGCATTTAGCAAATACTGAATTATTGAAGGCCTACTGGGATGTAGCAGCGCAGATGGGAGATGTGACCCTGGTTTCTCGGTGAGCGTACGGTCAGTGTAAGTGACCACAAGGGGAATAAACAAATGAGCCAACCTTGCACTAAGAATTTACTTTTAAAAGTAACTTTTAAAATATCTTCTTCCTTGGGCGGCGCCTGTGGTTCAAAGGAGTAGGGCGCCTGCCCCGTATGCTGGAGGTGGTGGGTTCAAACCCAGTCCTGGCCTAAAACTGCAAAAACAAAACAAAACAAAACTCTTTCCTTAAATAACAACTATATTGTCAAGGGTTGCAACGCGACAACTGAAGATATTTGGAGTTATTTCTCAGACTCCTTTACAGATAGGAGAGGTTAAAGAGACGCAGGGAGAAGTCACCTGGGCTTTCAGGGAAGTTCTTCAAGGGACATTTACTTAGGTGGCAGGTCCTTCTTCACTCTTCTCGTCCCCTGCTTCTTTCTGCCTGGCACGGGACACTGTAGCTGGAACTGCAGTGGCCTTTTGTGGCATGAGGCAGCCTTGAGGAAGCCAGAGCAGAAAGACAAGAGGAGTCTGGGAAATTGATGATGTTATGATGTCACCAGACTGGCGTGGGGTTATCTATTTGCAAACTTTGATGTGAGAGAAACAATCTCTCTCTCTCTCTCTCTCGTCAAACACAGTGTTTTCCCAGTCTCTGTTAATTGCAATCACAATTCCTCTTTTAAACAGATTTCTAAGACAGATAAAAAAATGCATTTCTCTGGAGATGGAGGGTCACGTCAAATAGAGTTTAAAAAACCCACTACGTTTCCAGCTAGGATTTTTTTTTTGGGGACAGTCTCAAGCTGTCACCCTGGGTAGAGTGCTGTGGCATCATAGCTCACAGCAACCTCCTACTTGGGCTCAAGGGATCCTCTTGCTCAGATTTTCTATTTTTAGTAGAGATGGGGGTCTTGATTTTGCTCAGGCTGGTCTCGAACTCGTAAGCTCAAGAAATCCACCTGCCTTGGCCTCCTAGAGTGCTGGGATTACAGGTGTGAGCCACCGTGCCTGGCCTGACTAGGATATATTCTTATGAGCTCCCTAGGAAATGTCCCCATCTATGTAGAAATTTGCACAGGACATCATCCTGGACAGCTTTCTGGATATCCTCAACTCCAAATGGTCACCATTTCTATTCTGGAATAGCTGAACTTGACCTTTGTCTCTAGAAATTGTTTTGGTTCCACCATCACAGGCTCTGTGTTTCCTCACTGTTCCAAGCACATTCTGTTACCCTTCCTCTTCCCCACCCCAGAGGCTACTCCGTCTGCTAAGTCCTCACCAGAATTCTTCTGACAGAAGAGAATTTCTCTTGGCCTTTCTTGATTTTGTCTCTTGTCCTGTCCTCATAGTGATACATTTTAGAGATTCTGCCACCTCTCCTCCAGAACTGCATTAACCAGAACTCTGGCACTTAGATAAAGCTTTTAAACCATTCAACCCAGTGCTCCCCACATCAATTTCACCCTGAGATCTTTTCCTTTACAAGCCCCCATGGTATGATTTTTGGGACTAGCTTCTTAGATACTAGTTTGGGAAATGTGGATGGGCTGAGCCACCTGTGGGAGCAGCCACAGGAATGCTGCCGGGGTTTCAGGGCACAGTGATTTGCTGGGCTGCCATGGGCCTTGCTATTTTGAGGCTGCAATCCTGAGCTCCCAACACACCACTGGGAGAAGGGAGTGTCTACCTCCTGGATAAATCTGAGGGCTGCCGTGGAGAGAAAAGTCTGTGGAGGACCTGGGAGGCTGGGAAAGTTGGTCTACCTATCTCAAGCCAACTATGGTAGCCCTGGGGTTCCTCAAGAGAGTGTGGGGCGAGCTCAGGGTTGCACATGAACCTTTTCTCTGAACACCTTGGAGAGTGTAAACACCAGTGGCAGGCAAGGATGTGCAGTGCCAAGGGGAGGAGCATGGCTTCTGAGCAACAGACCTGGGTTCACTTCCTGTTTCTCCCATTTACTCTGCCCATGACCACATTGTAGCTGTTCTCTGTGTCAGTTCATTTGTAAAATGCAAAATTCTGCTCACACAGTCACATGAGGTGCTAGGTGGAACGGGCTGGGGTAGATGCAGTAAAGGCTTGGTGAGCATCAGGGTGAAGTGAAGGGCCAGAGCTCTGGCCCTGACCCCAAAGAAGCTGTGATCTCAGAACACTGCAGAGTGTGAATGGCTTCCCAGTTTGGGTACAAATACAGCAACTGAATGTGATCTTGCATTCTCAGCCCTCCCCCAAACATCGTTCCATTGGAGTAAATGAAAATCAACAGTCATGATCCACAATTATAAAAGCACAAGAGCTGGGGATAAATAACAGTGCTCCCAGACAGACTAACTGGGTTGTTATTTATAAGCGCTTGGGCTACATTGCTATTGACAAAAAAGTCTGCCCTGCTTCCTCACTGCTGTTCTGCCTGGCTTCTCAATCTGTACTTGCTGGAAAAAGTAGTTATTGTTATGCTAAAATCACAATGGGACTCTCATAACTCAGTGCTAAATAACACCCATAAAACTATGAAAATGGCACTTGGGCATTAAAAGTTGTTTTCTTATGAACTTTCATAAGATTCAGCGCTTTTGTTTTCACGGTGCTCTGGTATTTTCGTTTCACACACACACACAAACACGCAAGATAAAAACACGAAGAATTCCAGCAAAACACCATCCTCTCTCCCACGAAGGAGAATTTTGATTTTGCACACAGGGAACCAGCAAGGTTGTGACACGTGGAATTAATGTCGACCAGCGACCATGCCTGTCACTGCGACAGTGGCGCTCAGCAGGTTTACCTCTTTCCTGGTGAACTTTGGGGAGTGGTCATTTTTGTCATCGATCATGATGGTGGCTGTGGCCGTGCCTGTTAATCCGACATCCAGTCCAGCCATATCCTGAGCTTCGATGATCAGTTCATACTTGGGATTTTCTAGAGTCTGCAAAGCACAAAAACAAAGGGAGAAGGGGCATTTAGGTTTGGGTCATTGCTTTGGAAAGGTGGCAAGTGTGTTCTTTCTCCCTACTCCTCCACGGAGGGCAGGGTCTCCCAGCAGTCACAGCATTATTGCCTATCAATGTGCCTTAAGAATCTGTCCAGAGTCACTATTCAGAGATTGGACGTGGCTGGGGGATAGAACCTATTTACTGCCCCTGTTCAGGGGAACATTTGATACATTCCGGAATGTTCCATTTCCTGGGCTTGGTGCACCCTGTATGTGCATGTTCATACCCCATCTGTCATTTCACAGTGACCTCATGAAGCTGATCTCAAAATGAAGTTAAGTTTGATGGTGGGTTGAGGACCAACATGGGAGCCCTAGGAACTCACATTTGAATTACTATACTTTATGGAAATCCTGTAAACCTCAAACTTTTGGGCTCATGTGATCCCCTTGCCTCAGCCTCCAGGCACCCTTCAGAATGCCTGCTATTTTTAGAGACAGGGTCTTGCTCTTGCTCAGGCCAGTCTCGAACCTGGGAGCTCAGGCAATCCACCTGCCTCGATCTCCCAGAGTGCTAGGACTACAGGCATGAGCCACTGTGCCCAGTACATTTTACTATGTTAAATTATTGTAAATTGCACACAGACGTCATGTCCACCCTGTATTTCTAAGATGCATTTAATCCAACCATGATCTGATCAATTTAATACAAGCAATATTGTACTATTATTTCTTTTGATATATGAGGTTTGACATTTAAGTTCATGAACTCATCCTAGGAAAAGTGCTACACACCTCACTGCTGAAAATCACATTTGAAGTACTCCCCTTGGTCATCTGGTGGCCATCGTGATATGCAGCAATGAGGTATGTAACACTTTTTCTAGGATGAGTTCACAAATTAAATTGTCAGACCTTGTGCAACAACAGTTCTGATGGCCATTCCAGGAAAAGAGTTCCAAAGTTGCTTTGAAGGGTGGACTAGGGGCTGGCCTCGGTGCACAGCTTCCCAGAGAGTAGCTTGAAAATGACCGTAGAGACATTCAGCAGGGAGCCATGTAGCGAGCACTTCTTCCAGGATGAGTTTGCAAACTTAATTGTCCAGCCTTATACATGTTTTTCATTCCAACATTTGACAGATATTTAGCTACCCTGTTCATACGTTCAAAAAACTAACCAAACAGCTCTGATCCTAAGATGGAGAGTACCGAGGCTGGGACATGGCAGCCCTGTGTTTATTTAGCCTGCCTTCTGGAGTGGACCTGCTTGATTTGGTCAGACCACAGCCCTTTCCTCTTCTATAAGGTAGCACCCCACATTTATTTTGGTGTCCTTTCTCTCTCTTCTTCTCTGCCTGTGTGCTTTGGGTTGGATTCCTTCTCTGCAGTGAACTCTGGAATGAGCCGGTGAGGGGAGACTGACAAGTCAGTCCATCTGTTTGAGGTGTGTAATGATTAGATCAAGACCAGGCCAGGCCCTGTGTTTGGCAGGCAGGGGACAGAAGCTCTGTGTCCCTAGAGAGGGAGCCTGGAGGTATTTAGCTGGGGCTGCTAGGGGGGCCATCTCATGACCATGGCAGGGGTGTGCCAGGCAGGCCTGTCTAAGCATGAAGCCAATCTACTGAATTATACCTGAACTTTAGGAGAAAGATAAAATGGTTTTCAGTGACTCTTCTGGGTCCACTTCATCACGCCGTGTCTGAAGCCAGCCCTGCCCACAGACTTTTCAGCTAATGAAGGCCTTAATTTTCCTTATTTGCTTAAACCAGTTTGGATTGGTTTCTTAATCACTCCCACAGAGAGTCTGAATGGAACTACCTTCAGTAACAAAAATAAAAGGTGTTTACAATCACAGAAATAGTCCTACCAGTATGACAGCCTCGCCAACAGTTGGCTATACCAACTAATAATTAAAAAATACCACAGGGAGCAAAGAACAAAAAAGCAACAGGGAATCTCTATTTTTCTGCTAAAGTCATAAGTTTACATGGTAAATATTAATAGCTCAGTGCTAGTTATCACAAAAACTTTTAAGTATTTTTGAAGGGCTGTTAGCTGTTTACTCCCTGGGGCATCTTTAATTGGAGTTTCTTTAACTTCTAGGTGGCTTCTGAGCTCCTAACTTAGGAAAGATTAGTTCTGTTGGACAGTTTGGTAAAGGCCTACACTGAAATCCAGGATGGCAAGTGGGATGTGATGTATTCTGACAGCTCCTCCCATGGGCCTTTGGTTTCAATTCCAGCTCCACCAGCTCTGAAGTTCCCAAAGGTCGCTGGTGGATGAGTGCAGATGGAATCCGACCGGTACTCAGATCTGGTTTTGCCCAGTCAGTTGACACCTTTCGGTAAAGGTGCTTAAAAAGCCTTCGACTCGCAAGTTGAAGCTAGAAAACTTTACCCTGATGTCAGCAGCTTTCTGCTTATTACCATTGGCAAGTTGGGTTAGATTTACTACTTACCATAAATTCTGTGGCTGGACCATATGAAACCAGTAAATTGGCCACCTATAAGATCTTTGCTGAGTGTCCCTGGACATGCTCACCACTAGCCTGAACATCATAGGCCTGATTTCCTGTACAACATTTTTAGTTTGGTCCTAAAACATTGTATTTTGGAAGCAAATAGTCATTAACATGAGATATTATATAGAATGTTTTCCAATATTAAAGAGATCATGGTAAATGTAGTATTACTTTTCCTATGTGATACCATTTACCAACATAATTCCTGTACATTAAGGGCTGTGTAAAACATAAAATGTTAGTTTTATAATTTACTTAGTCCTCTTCTTTTATTTGGGCATTAAGTTATTTGCAGTATTTTTAAAAATGTTGATGGCTGGCCCAAAGGGTTTCTCCTTTTTCAGAGGTATCTTTGCCAAACCCTACCCTGTGTCAGGCATCTGGGTTGCAGGGAGGGTGAGTGTGGACCCTTGCGTCTGTTCTCAGGTATGTCTATACTTACTAGGAAACTCGGGAAAATGACTGATTTCTGGAACTCTCTTCCTGCACGGGGAAGGGCTTCCTCAACCAGGGGAGATCTAGGGGAGGGCTTGTTAAATTACTTTTCTCCAAATCCCATAGATAATAAGGGCCTGGGAATATAAAGAAGGCTTCTCAACAGAACTTTGCCCTTTTGAATATCTTTCTCTCCCTAAAGCTCCAGAGCACGGGGACTCATCATTCATAATTCACTCCATCAGCACCCATTTATCCTGAGCTGGGCCTCGGACTAGACACTAACAACAGAAGCCTAAGACATAAGGCCTGCCTTTGAAAGGTTCACAGTCTGTGAGAAAGAAAAACAAATTACTATGGGAATGTATATACCATAGCAATGACTTTTACAAAATGGTAAGAGGAGCCCAGAATAGGGGAAGGTTGAGTTCAAGGCAGGTTTGACTGTGGAGGTGACACATTGCCTGATCCTTGAGGGACAGTCCAGGCGGGAAAGAGAAAAAGGAAAAACAGAAAAGAGTGCTCCTCGGGTGTGGAGGAGCCGAGTGGCCTGAGAAAATGCACGGCTGTATAGGAGAGAAGGGTAGAAGCGGGTTGGTCACTCTGAGGGAGAAGACAGTGGTGTCGAATCTGTCCAGCCAGAACCCTGGAGGGGCAGCTGAAGTCTTCACATCCCAGACGCCCCTCCCAGAGTCCTGGTGCTGATCAGACGCACGGGTCAGGGGTCAAGAGGACGGACGTGATGAGGAGACCACCTTCATTTATTTATTTACATAGTTATTTATTTGTGATATATAGAGTCTTCCAGATCATTTTTTAAATCTCAGATTATGAAGGTACGAACGATTAGGTTACGGTGCTTGTGTTTGTTGGATAAGGTCCCTGCTACAGTTGCACCCTCTCTCAGGAGGTGTGCCATACACCCCTGTGCCCATTAGGTGAGAGCCTACCCGTCCCCTCCCCTCTTCCCTTCTCTGCTCTCCTCACACACAACTGGAATTAAACTGAGTTTCCCTCCTGTGTGGGGAGGAGGCCCTCTTCCTGCTACTGATGGCTGCAAGGCCATGGAGACAGGGCGTTGTCTACAGGTCCCTTCAATATCCAGCCCTGACCTTGTGGATGAGAGGCAACTGCAGACTGCTGCCAACACCTTGCTGACCCCAGCTTCCTGGTAGCTTGGTCACAGCCCCCAGCATCTCCTGAGGTCAGGGCTGCCCTGGTGGCCTCCTGAATCCCACAGGTGGAGGTACCTGTGGCCGGTCATTTCTGCAGCCCTGTCAGGCACTCAGGCAGGCCCAGCCTGCAGCCTGCTCCTCCAGCCTTTCAACAATTGGAAGCATCTAACTGCCCTAATGAAATCCCTTTCTTATTAAAATGCCTTTAGTAGTTCCTTTTTTTTTCTTTGCTGTGAACTCTGAACAATAAAGCAAAAATAAGATGTGTTCTGACAAACCCCCCCCAAAAAAAAAATGTTGATGGCTTTAAATAGCACTGCAATGAACATCTTTATTCCAGGAGCTTTATGTATACTTTGGGTGTCATTTTGTTGTTGTTGTTTTGAATGATAGATCCCAGATGTATATGGAATCACCATATGAAGGGTATGAGTATTTTAAGGTTTTTTATATTTTGATATCGTTTTCCAAGAGGATGGTGTGAATTTTTACACCAGTCTTACCAGAATATTTAGTTTATGATCTCAAGTGGGGCTTGTCTCTAAAGAACAGTTCCTGTTACTGCCCTGTGAAGCAAACTGGGGGACCAGTGTGATTCTATGATGGCCACCAATCAATTCTTCTCCAGCCTGGAGTACAGTTCAGAGGATGGCTTCATGCACTCTCCCAGCCCCCACTCCCTTTTCTACTCAGGGCATCACGTGGGCCTTATTCTTAGTTCAGGTGGAGCTGGGGCAGGGTTGACTCTGCCCCTCACCTCTAGCTGGCCATCCAGATCATGGATCATAATATCAGTTGAAATATTAGTTAAAAACCTGCCTTGTCACTCAGGCCTGGCCAATCAGGGCTTTCAATTCCCATGGCCATTGGCTGAACATGTAACCTAAGTTAGGCTTCCCTGACACTGAAATTCTGTTCTGGGGCATACTTCTTTTAGAAGGCTTAGGGAGAAGTTCCCTTCTGCTAGACTCGAAAGTAGAAGGGTCTCAAGCTGGAGCTGGGAGTGGCCATTTGCAACCCCACAGTCAATGTCCATCTCTTGAAGAAACCCCACAGACTAAGGTAGAGACAGAAGGCGTTGTTTATTTTTTTGCAACATCCTTTGATCCCTTAATCGCCATCCTTGAATTCAGAATTTACTGCTCAGATTTTGTGACTCTATGAGTTGACAAATTTCTCCTTTCCTCCACACGTGATTTACATGTTCTGTGAAACCTGCAACAAGGCAGGTTTTTAACTAATATTTCAACTAATACTATCATCCATGATCTGGTTATCAGTAAGAAAGCTCACGAGCTATTAAATCATGCCATGGTATCACAGTAAACTCCTCACAAGAGCATTCCAATTATTTCACGAATACATCCTTTTCTCTTTTAAGTTTCCCATGCATGGAAACATCTTTTTCCCTAGAGAAAGTGACTATAATTTTCTCTTTCATTATTATTTTATACATCCATTTAATCAATGGTTAATGAAAATCTAGTTTAAAAGTTCTGCTGGGTTTTGGGGATACAATAATGCAGAAAGAGGGTCCCTTTCTTTACAGAGTTCAAAGTGTAGGGTTGAGGACATTCATGTTCACATAGAACCACAAGAAAATACAGTCAGACTACACAGAGGTGTGTACAAATTCTCACCACGGTACAAAGAACGAACACATGGGTGTAACTCTCTTGTGACTAAAAAAATTTTATAAATCATTAAAAAAGTGAACCAGTCAATTTCCATCTCTTGAAGAAAATAAAATTTTACAGCATGATGTGAAGTAGATCGATTAACCTCACGGAGAATCAATTAGACTATTAGGTAGCTAAATTGCAAGGTTTGGGATGAAATGCTACACAAGCCCCAATTTTCCAGCAGACTTAAGGTGGACATTAAAAATGCTTTATTATTGAATATCTGGTCATCGTAAGAAAGATAAAAATAATACAGTCATTTTTTTTAAGTGGAAACCGAGGACTCTCCACCACTGTTCCCCAGGCTTCCCCAGGAGGTGGGTGCTGACAGTGATGAAGTGTGTCTCCCCACTTTGCCTACACAAGCACACACAGACACGTTGTATATCTCCTCATATTTAGTACACGTTCACACGCACACGTGTTCAAACAGAACGATACCATTTCTGTAGTTGCACAGTGTGGCCTATCGATCCTACCCCTTTTATTTCAGAGCGTAGGCCTGTTCATTTCAGCAATGCTATCTTAGTGGACTGGATGACTCCACTGTCCTTTGTTTAACCAGTCCCTCTTGTCGTTTGAGTTGTTTCTAAATTTTCACCCTTAAAAGCAACTCTAATATAAAAAAAATCATTGGCTTGTTAGTATTTGGGGACTTTTCTGTAATGAACACTATTGCTCTCACACTGAGAACAACAATGACAAAACCAAACAGCTGGAAATAAAGGGAACCTCTTTTGGAATGTAAA
This sequence comes from Nycticebus coucang, assembly GCF_027406575.1. Lineage (NCBI taxonomy): Eukaryota > Metazoa > Chordata > Mammalia > Primates > Lorisidae > Nycticebus > Nycticebus coucang. Next base: position 180,056,087 of record NC_069781.1, on the reverse strand, counting down.
AGACCCTGAACATATTCAAAATTGGGAGAAAATGCCACGCAAATTTCTTCACTCTTGCCTGAGTAGGATACTTCTCACTCCTGCTGAACCTCTTCCAGAGTCACCCTCAATTCCCTAGTTCTCCTACTTGAAGATCACCTGTGTATTTAATTCTGTGTCTGTCACTGGTCACTTTGCACTGCAGGGAAAGAGTCCTTTTAGGTTGGGTGTTCATCTCCGGGAGGGACCCTTGATGCAGAGACATAGGCCCCAGCAGCTCTGGGTCATGACTGTCTCCCCTGGCAAGAGTTGGCGGATTCACAGGGAACCCCGTAATCTAAGATGGGGTAATCAGATTCTGGGATTATGAAATGTGGAACCGAGAGTCACAGAGACAGATGCAGAGCAAACCCCACTGTCTGTCTCTACGTAACTCCTGGGACCAACGGCGGGAGTTTGCCTTCTTGGATATTTGGCAGGAAACTTCCCACCCTTGTATCCTCTCTGCCCACGGGGAAGGCGACCTGCTTCTGGGAAACCAGACCCTCAGCTGTCCAGCTGCCCAGTCACTAAGAGAGTGACCTGGACAACGAGAAGGAAGCTCCATGATCCTTTCAAGGGCAAACTATGCTGTCCATGGGCCTCATCTGATTCTTGTGTCTCTTTGGTTCAAGGCTCAGATGGAAATGGATGTAAACAAAACTCCAACTTCAAAGAACTTTCCAGCCTAGTTATGAGAAAGCTGCTGCTCTAACCAGAAAGTTGCAGGGTTAGCTGTGAAGGTCAGAGAGGTTTGCTGCCCTTCTCTTTAGTTCTTTCCTTGGATCTGTGACACAGCCCAGTGTTTTCTTAGGAGCTTCCTTTGGGCACTGAAGCCAGAACCAGTTTCTGTTGCTTGCAACCAAGGGAACGTGTGTGAGGCCAATACTACGTGTTCACCGCATCCTGTTTCCTTGGATTCTGGGGGTGCACAGCTACCCTGAACTTCCCAGGGTTCCTTGCAGTGAATGAATTTGTGCGACTGATTCTGGTCAATGGAATACATACAGAAGTGACGGACTTGGTGCGGCCCCCAAAACTCTCAAGTAACAAAACCCTTCACACTTTCTTTTTCCCAAAAAGGAAGCAACCTGGCTCTCCAAATAAATGTAAAGCAGAGCCCCTCTGCTAGTCTGCCTTAGACTGGGAGATAAGCTAGAAAAAACAGAAGCCTTTCTTTAGGCTTAAAGGCTGTTCGTTACATTGCCTAGTCTACTTTGACTAATATGAAGGTTATGTTCCCTGTTTTGTTTTATTTTCAATGCCCATGTACTGTCGTACATGGATGACAAAGTTTTCAAGGGCAAGGACCATGACTTTGGCCACAATGCGTGGCCGGTGCTCAGCACACAAGGTGGGCGATTTACTTTCATTATTGATAATGATGATGTATTACTGTTTCCCTGAACTAACTTAGATCTCAAAGGTCTGAGCATATCAGTGGCATTTCCAAAGCCAAGCCATTTATTCTGAGAGAATGGCTTATCCTTTGGGGAACTCTAGCTCAAGGAGATAGGATTTTATTTTGAGGAAGAAAGGCACTGTGTCATAACTGGGAAAATTAAGTTGGCTGCTCTGATTTTATCTAAGGCTATCTGATCTGTGGGACACGTCCGGGAGCACCACACTGGCTCCGGTCTGAGGTCTGCAGTCTGCCTTTCTTTGCACTTGCCGTCTCCTCCTGGCGTCTACCAGCTACCAGTTCATATATATCCTAGAGACAAAAGGAAGATGGTGCAACCACAAGAAAAAGCCTTGAGAGAATCTCCACAGACACAGGCCAGGTTCACTGATCACACTGATTTGAAAACCAAACATTTCATCTTGAAGAAAGAATCAAGCTGTCTCATTAAATATGGCATATAATCAATCACCGGACCCTTGATGTTTTACATGGCTACAGCGACTTCCATACAAGCATGCATTGAACAGAACATTTATCATTAATAATGAGCATAATGGTAGCTGTGTGTATGGGAATCAATGAATGAATGTTATATAGAAAAAGGTTTTCTCAGTAATCCACACAGCAGCCCACCCTTCCCTGGGCTGACCTGGGGCTGCTCTCCATGTCTCTGTTTATACTTGGCCAGACTTAATTTCTTTTCACTATAGCCTACTTTTCCTTATTTTTGAACATTTCTCTTCTATTTCTTCCTGCAGGCTGATTCCTTTTCCTTTGCTGATGGTCACTATTCACTGCACTGAAGCTCCGTGAAGGCAGGAAGCTTAGTGTACAGAGGATGGCTGATGCCTAGGAAGGGGACGATCGGTATCTGATCAGTTGTCATCACCCTGGCTTCACCGCCTGGTCACTGAGTGATCTCTGCCTGGTAACTCAGTTTCCTCATCTGTAAAATGGGGAGACTAGGGTAGGTGAGGATGAAGAGAGGGACAGTGCTGAGCACAGAGCCAGGTGTTTGCAAATGCTCCATAGATGATGGATACTGTCTTAGCTGCAGAATCCTTGGGGCGTCTCCTACAGATGTGGCAAGCGAGTGAGTGTGTCGGCCAAGTGGAACCCAAAGCAACTGAATGCTGCCAGTGACCCCTGAGGGACCCTGGGGGATAGATACTTTCCCAGAGAGATCTTCTGTGAGAGCCAACAGAGTAGAGGACACAGCAAGGAAGTGCCCAGATTTCTGGACAGAGAAGCTGGGAGATGGCAGATGCAAGCAGGTTGTAAGTCATTCTGTTACGGAGTAATTGGTTACTTAGCAATAGATGATGAATACAGATCCCCCCCACCCCCACCTCCTACCCCAGACAATGTTCTTGTTTATTTATTTATTTAATTTTGGCCAACTGTACTATGTATTTGTTTATTTATTTTTATTTCAGGTTAATGTGAGGTACAAACGCCTAGGTTACAATGTTTGCATTTTTTAGGTAGAGTCCCTCTTGGAGGTGTGTCCCAGTGTTCTGGTTAATTGATTACTTGTTTACTGGCTGTCTTGGCTATGGCAATTTGGGCTCCATGAGATCAGGGGCTGTGTCTTATTTAGAGTTTTATCTCTCAGTTATTAATTCAACACAGCCATGTAATAATTAGTCAGTTATACAAGTGAGGGCATAAAGTTTGTGTGCTATTTAAATAGTAGATTAAATTAAATTGCATAAGAACTTCATGTTCACCCTGTATACACACACACACACACATATATACACGAGGGCTGTCCAGAAAGTATCCCATCATGTATGACTCTATTTTTCCTATTACATGGCACAATATTTTCTGGACTATGTATATATATATATATATGTATATAGATATAGATATATATGTGTATATATGTGTGTATATATACACACACACGTGCGCGCGCACACACACACACATACACACTTTTATAAAATAATGAAGACATTGAGTTTGCACCTGCAAATGTTTAACAACAGATTCTACTGATATGTGCTGTTTGTCAATTTTGGTGGCTTCACTACCCCTACCATGGCTGATTCCAAGCTACCCATGTGATGTCACTCCGAAAGTCATAGTTAGAAAGCACTACATACAATCAGCTATTGTGGGCTCGGAAGAACTGGCTCTAGCATATAAATTCTGCTTTAGGAATCAAAGAGTGTCACAAGAAGGCATTTTGTCAGCAAACCCCTATGCTGTCTAACATTTAAGGTTTTGTGAATGAGAAACATTGACGTGAGGTATGCAGCAAAGATGTGATGCAATGCATTTGTTTATTTACTCTACTGCTTTGCCCTGTTAAACTGGGGGGGGTCATAAGACTCCTTGCAATATGGAGCCCATGGAAGGGTCCCATTCTTCTCCACGTTAGCTGCACCTGGCACCTGGTTTATAAATATTGCAATAGATTGGTGAAAACATCATCTGAAGCAGAACGAGTTGTTATCTGTCTGGCGTTTGATTTACCCACTCTGACCACATAACACCGTGAATAAGTTGTCCATAAATCCAGCCGGAACTGTGCACATGTCCTCATAACACGTGTGTGCTCCCACCACGGCTGCCGAGCACCGTCTTCCATCCTCTCATGTGGGTCTCGTTTGACCTGTGCTTGTCTTTGGGCCTCTTTTCACTTGGCTGCCTGCTGTTTTAACATTCCTGGCCGGGGTGTGGTGGGTAAGGAGAAGGCAGAGCTCATTTCTCTAGATTTACTGGCTGCTGACAAAGCTGGCGGGGTAGGGAAGTAACAGGGGAAATAAACACTGCCTCTCAGACACATGTGGTGGGAGGGACATCAAATCCAATAACACACTTCCGGGCAAAGTGTACATCTTCTGATGTTACCGATGTGTTACAGTGACTAAGCCACCAATGGCATTCATAGCATACCTAGAAAACCATGCCCTGTAGACCCACAGAACCAAATATTTGACTTTTAGTTTGATTCCACTGAAACATTTATTTAGTGCCTATGAGGCTCAAGGAACTCTTTTCAGATGCAGTGAATGATGCAGACCCCAATTTTGGTGAATTTCTTGTCCAGAAAAATAAATAAAAATCAAGTCTTCAAGGTATGATGCGATTAATGTTATCAGAATGGCACCAACTGAGGTCTATGTGAAGGGGTTGGGGATGGGGGGCTAGGGAAGGCTCTAAGGAGCTTATTTAATACATCGAACATTTACTTACTATGTGTTGAGTAACACGCTGGATGGTGGGAAAGAGGAACAGGAATCAAGACCAAAGCCAGGTCATTTCAGTGGAAAGAGGGGCTTAAGCAATTCTCTTGTCTCAGCCTCCCAAGTAGCTGGGACTATAGGTGCCTACCACAAAGCCCAGCTATTTTTTGTTTGTTTGTTTTTGTTGTTGTTTGACAGGCCCGGGCTGGATTTGAACCCACCACCCCCAGTGTATGTGGCTGGCACCCTAACCGCTGAGCTATACGCACAGAGGTGGATCTGCCTTTCTAACAAGTTTCCTGGAGGTGCTGACCTGCTGATGGGGTGCTGATCAGTACTGTTCTGACAAAGGAGTCAGAGGCAAAGCAGGGGATGGATGATGGCAGCAGAGGAGAGAGGTGTAGAGAGGTGGGGAGAGGTGGAGAGAGGGAGAAAGACAGAAACCGGCCCTGAATCAAGGACTTCAGGTGGCCTCCAGGAGCTAGGAAAAGGAAGAAGATGGATTATCCCCTGGAAACTCCAAAAGGACCCAGGCCTGCTACCTCCTCCATTTTAGCTTAGTGAGATCCACTTTGGACTTCTGACTTCTAGAACTGTGAGATCAAGAATATGTGTTGTTTTAAGCCTCTGACCTTGTGGTCGTTTGTTAAGGCAGTCACCAGAAATTAGTAGGCCTCCAGAGAGTGGTCACTGAACTCCCTGGGCAGCTGAGTGGCCCACCAGCCTCCCAGGTCCGCCGGGCGCACAGCCTCACCGGCTGTCACTGTCCTTCCACTCCCTGCCTGCTCCTACATAGGGCAGCCCGCCCTTCCCAGAATAACATCCTCTGTCTTTTCTCTGGAAAATATTTTCATTTCAATTCTTTGACGTGTAATGTCAACCAGACCTTTCTGCAAAATCTGTCTAGCAGGAAGATAAATGTCCTCTCATCTACGAAGTGGTAAATATCAAATATTGGAGAATCTTCTCTTCAGTGGATGTGGTTTCCAATCTGTCAGTCACTTTCCTAGAGTTTATTACAGCCCCTTGGTGAGGGCAAGGATACTGACGTATTCCTGCCATCTCCCCAATGCCCAGCCCCCTGAGATATTGAGGTACCAAAACACTACTTTCACTGGGTTATAGTCTTTGAAAATAAGTTGAACTTATTCTAACTAACCTGGGGTGGGAGTGGGGGAACCACATAAGCTAGTCTGCTGTCTGGCACTCTCTGTAAATGTTTAATGAATAAATAAATCAAGAAATGGTTATATCAATTACTACACAGTAAACATGGCCTCAGGACTGCTCTCTGGGTTAGGAGTCTAAAGGCAAGGCCCGGGTAAGGTCAGGCAGGGCTAAGCTCGTCTCTAGAGTCTGGTGAGGCAGAGTTAGGTGGGAGATGAGGTTCAGTTTTCCAAGAGTGAGCAGGGAAGGTCCTTCCCCTTTGGAGAGGGGTCCATGCAAAGGGAGTCTTCATGCACTCTGGATCCAAGGGGTTGAGCTGTGTCCTTCTCTGCCTTGAGACAGATGCCCCATGGTTGGCCTAATGCCAGGCTCAGCCCTTGGAGGGGGAGGTGTGTGAGATGGAAGGAAGGACATTCAGGTGGGGCAACTGGACGCTTAAGTGGTGAGGTTTGGAAGCAAATGAACTTTCGCACATACAAATAGGGACAAGAGAATGTTACTCAGAAGAATCTCAAAGAAAGCCATCTGGGGGCTATCTCAGGTGACGCTGGGGGCCCATATTTGCCACAGTATAAAACTGGGAAACTGGCATTCCTGCCACTCACCAAGCACTCTCGAAAGCAAATAGCTTTCCTTGGGTTGCAATTTATTACCGTCTAAAATGTCATTCTCTGTATGGGTAATAAAAGATAATATGTTTTATGGCAGCTCCTTATGTTAAGGTTTTACAAAATCTGTTATTAAATGGTCTGCATAGAATCTAAATGAATCTTACTAGGTTATGTGAAATAGCAAGGTGGGTTTTTCTTATTTCCCCTCCGCCCTTTTCTCTTCCCCAAATCAAGAGCAGGTAGAAGGGCAGGACTCTGTGTGTGTTTCCTAATCATACAGTAGAAAGTAATGCTTTTAAGGTTAGGCAAAAAAGAAAAAAAAAGTGTGTTCTGCTGTGTAATCAGCTTCACAAAGTTACACAATGGTCAAAATGTCCAGAAAATTCAATTACTGACTCCCAATGACAAGAGCACATGAGCCCACCAAGGGTTGGGAGATGTTTCTAAAATTAGGCTCTAAATGCCTACAAACAGCAGCAATTTCAGCTTTACGACCTCTGCCTAACATCAGTCCTCTGCATGTTAATGGTCCCTGCCCGTTAATTCCAGGGGCTAAATCAGGACCACATCCTCCCCCCATAGAGGACAATCTAAGTGGGCTTCCTGGAACCCAACTCTTCCTCCATGTCTTAGGAGCTGTTCCCCCTTCAGATGGGATCTCCTAATCCAGTCCACCACCCGGGGTTGCTTTTCATCAGCGTTACACATAGTTGCTTAAATCAAATGCATTTTTATGCAAAGCCTGCTTTGGTTTAGAGTTCTGTTGCTGCAATAATTCCAGGTAGCTTTTGAAACAAAAGGGGCCTGCTGGGAGAGTAATAAATCAGCCTATGACACCCACCCACTCTTGCCATGGACAGAAAAGCAATTTGAGACAGAGCCTTTATGCTGTCATTGGGTTATAGTCTTTGAAAATAAATTGAACTAATTTTAAATCATCTGAGAAAAAAAAAAAATCACATAAGATGGATTCCAATTACACCATGGCCGTTGTTCCAAAACTAATTCACGTATGAGGGAGAAAAGCCAATGAGAGTCACCTGGCCACAGATTACTCTGGAATTCTCTGCCTGTGATTCCGTACCCCGTGCAGCCAGCTGTTCTGATCACCTTTCTTGAGCATACTTGGTCTTAACATAACGTGATCTCCTGGCCTGTTGGCAGGAGGCCGCTCTGTGACCTGGTTCCACCACTCACTTTGTTCTTGGAATCGTACTGGCTCTGCTGACCAGGGCTAAGCCTGTTAATGCTCCGGAATGTCCTTGGAGCAAGGAAGAGTAAGTCAGATGTTATGACTTAATATCTGTCCCTGCCCTCTGTTTGGCTCGGCCTCGAAGACAGACAAAAGGTTGATAAAGACAAGTGCTTTCTGCTTTACAAATAATAAAACCTATCAACATGTCCTTGGAGGGTTCTTTTTCATTTTATTAAAAAAAAATAACAATAAACCCAGTCTCTGTCTTTCCTCTGGCCCTTCTTCAGAGCCCTTTTCAAAGTGGAGGGGAACTGGACTCTACTGCCAGTCTCTCGGCCTCAGCTGCTTGTCCCAAAGTGTGTCAGGGGTGAAGACCCCAGGCCCAGGAGGCGGGGAGGGGAACATACCTCTGCGCATCACACACCCTCCTGGTTCAGACCCCACACAATGGGTCTTCCCACTGCAGTCCACAAGTACCTATTCCCTGCTGGCATAGCTGGGCTCCATTCAGACACACTGCCATTGAGTGAGGTTGGGAGGGAGGTTGTTCCCATTGTACAGGTGAGGACTCTATTGTCCCAGGACACGCGCTTCCCATGTGGTGGCGCTGGGACTGGAATTCAACTTGGGTACCCTGCCTACACTCTTAGCTGCTATACTCCAGAGAGGATGCAGTCGTCATCACCTACACAGTGGCCCAAAGCACTGTTGGTAACAGTTGAAGGATCCCATATGGGAGCCTGTTTCCTAGCTGTTCCTATCAGCTCTGTAGAGTTTGGGTTGGGAGGAAGAGAGCTATTTTTTTAGGAGGTGCAGGTTGCCAGTTCTGGCAGCTCTTTAAGCACTCTCCACCCAGTCTCTGAAGGGCAGCCCTCTTGGGAGACCCCATTCATCCTCTCAGCTTTGGCTGTACACACCCCTATTGACTCTGACAGCTTCAATTGCTACCTGTCTCTTTTATGTCTGAGACTCCCTTAATTCCCAGACCCACGCTCTCATTGCCTGCAGGACATTTATTTCCACCTGAGTGTTTCATGTGCACTGCAAACACAGCATGTCTCAATGCAAACTCAGTAGCTTCCCAGCCAAGCACACTCCTTCCCTATCCTGGTATGTGGTGCCACCCACTTTGTTTTAAAGAGAGTGGCCTGGAAATGTCGTATCTGAATAAAACCACAAATGGAGTGAGGAGAAGCCATGTGAATATTCCAGAGAAAAATATTCTAGATAAGGGAACTAGCAAGTGCAAAGGCCCCGAGGCAGGAGCGGGTGGGATGGATATTTAAGTCTGACATATTAAAAAAACACTGAAGACTGATTTCGGATGTTCTAGGCAGTGGGTACTTGTTTGAAATAGAGGTGAGTACTGAGGATGTGCTCATGGAAAAATGATTCACCTGTCAGTGTTAAGAGAACAGGCACCACACTGGCTTTCTAAACACCCAAATGCATTTGTTGGTTCAATAAATAGGTGTAGTAATGATTTTTATGAAAAAGAAAAAGATCCGTATCATTTCAAAGTAAATATAAAGCACATTTCCTCCCATGCCAGCTGACATAGAGTCTGCCCACATTTTATTACAGCTGCAAAATCCAAGGCTGAAATTTTAACAACATAAAGACTTTTAAAAAATAAACAGAATGAATGGCACCATCCATGGAGAATGTCCCTTTCCTTAGTTTATTAATGTTAGTAAAATATGAACTCCCACAAATAGAGATCTGTTATCTAGCCCGTCAAGTATTGCTTTTCTGCTGAGCAACCAACCAAACCTTTGGCTGTTCTTCCCACTTATAGTCAACTCTGACATTATGGAAATGGTAAGGACACATACAAGAAAGCAAAATAAAGAACTTATTAGACATGAACAAATAAAAAAACAAAGAATGCATTGCCTAGATCGTAGATTTGGGACCTTCCTGAACCCAATTTAATCAGCTACTGAGTTGATCAATTCCATTCCCTTGATTTGTTCATATTTGTCCTCTTCTTTCCATCCATGCCAATCCTTCCCCCCCGAGGCCCATATTGCCACTGTGTGCACACTTTCATTGGAATGATCTCTCTGACCTCCAACTCTGATCACGCCGCTTCACTTCCCTGATCCTTCCATGGCTCCCTATTGCTGGCAGGACACTGCCCAACACTGTGAACGGCACCAGCGGCCCTTGCATTGCCCCCTCGGCCTGCATGCCCTACCACCTCTCCCCTCACCCATTATCTACCAGCAATACTGAGTCCCTAGCCGTGGTTTGCTAAACATGCCAGGTCCTCTCTGCCTCTGAGCCTTTGCACACGCTGTTCCCGTTACCTGGCTCAGCCTCCATCTATGTGTCCATCTCCCAGGCAAACACTTCCTCATGGTTTGAGTCTCAGCTCCAGTGTCAGTCCTCTGTGAAGCCTGCCCTAGTTTGACCCTGTGTAATTGGGAGTCTTGTTTTCTCCCCGTGCCCTGTGACTTACTTGGGCCTACACTTAATGTCCTATCTGACATCACATTTGCATGCGTAGCTCCCCACTAGCCTGTGAGCTCCCCCCACAGCTTATAGGCTGTGACTCCATTTATATCAGTACAGCTCCTGGGACAATGCAGGCAACAGATAAACACAGCAGAATCTTTGTAAGTTGACCACTCAAAGGACTGTAACGAACTGGTTGCTATAAGTAAGAACTAGGCCTACCATACTGATTTGCGCATGTGGTCCAGCCTATGAAAGCTGTGTCACTTTGAGGAAGTGGTCAATGGAGGGAGGTGGTCAGCTGTGGAGGTTCTACTGTACTCGTGAATGGAACGGATGGTGGAGTAGGAAGTCAGCCTTTGGAGGGCTCTCTGGGGATTCGCCTCCCCTGAACCCCCGGGACCCCTTCTTGCTGAGGTTGTGGCAGTGAGGTGCAGTGCGCCTGGAGTGGTCTCAGCGCCAGGCAGCAGAGCCTGCTCCACCTCTTACTGTGGACCTGGACAAAGAAGTCTGTGTCTCTAGCTCTCTCTTTATATATGGGGAGTTTATCTGCTCTGAAAGTTTGCCCTGAGCATTAAGTAAGAGGAAATGTACACAATGCTCTGCATGCCGTGCAGTCCAAACCCGGGCAGCAGAACTGTTAGCAGACAGACTCCACCACCGACTCCCCGCATGGGTGACCGTGGGCACATCAGCCTCACGGGGCCTCAGCTTCACTGTTTATAAAACAGGGAGAATAATAGTATTGTTAGGAGGACTCAACGCAATGACACAACCATAACGCCTCCCAGTGAACATCTGCCCAGTACTTGTGACTAACCCTCCTGCGCCCTGTAGCCTCTCCCCGGTACCACCTGTCATCCTGGCCTGTGCCCATCTGTCAGCTGTTTGAAGTCATGTCTTCTCCAGCATCTTTTCATATCATACCCTTGGCAGCTGGGCACTGCTGGGCATACAGTAGACGCTCATTAAACATGGTGGGTCCAATGCCTGAGCAAGCACGAGCTTCTCCCCTCCTCTGCAAAATCCTCCCTCACTCCTGTGACCTCTTCTGCTTGGGAACACCCACCATCATTTGTAGGCCTCTCACGTTTATCTGTTTCCCTGTGACATGTCTCAGCCTGAGACCTTCAATGGTTAGTTAAATTTTAACCAGCCCCAGAGATGTGCTGTGCCTGTCTAGCCTTGTCCTCCTAAGCCAAGGTATAAATCAGCCAGCAGACTATTGGTGGGTTTGTACCCTGGAAGCCTGAGTGCCGGGAAATTTTACTATCCAGGAAAGTGTCCCGTGGCTGTGAGAAATGGTTAATTTTCCAGGGTCTGAGCAGGTCAGGAATGGCCAGACACCAGGAATGGCCAGCCAGCGAAAATTCTCACAGATGTACCATTTAAACATTCTCATAATACCCTGAGAAAAAAATGGATTCAAAGGCACGGAGCAAAGCTCTCTGCGGCACGGAGATTGCTGCTGTTTAAGCCGGAGGCACACACATTAAAAATAAATGCATAGTAGGAGAATATTTAATGAGATGGAAAATGTTTCTATTACATTGTTGAGAAGAAAAAGCAGATTACAAAACTGTATGAACAGTGAGATGCCATTTTTGTAAAAAAGTGTATTTATATATCACAATATGTATAAATAAAACAGGAGAATTATATGCAGCAAGTCATTAACAGCAATTATCTCTGGATGATGTGGTTATGCAGTTTTTAGTTTATTCTTGCGTCCTTTCTAATTTTATAATTTTTTTACAATAAACATACATTATTTAAAGGTCATAAAAGAAACTAAGTTTTATTATCACAACTGAACTGTGACGGTTGAGGGTGCTTCTGGATCCATCTATATGATTTCAATGGGATGAATTACAAGGTGTGTGGCTCTGGGTGAGGGATGTGGCCTGCTGTCCTCTCGTCCTCAGCCCTCTGGGAAGCCTTGCGAACCCCCACATACCAGGCTTTTCTTAAAGGAAGACGACCCTTTCCTTGAACCCAGGTGTGATGGTCATTAGTGATTCCAATGGGGGCATGTGTGAGGACCTCACATTACAACAGAAAGACGGTGCTAAATAAAGAACGCGTGCCTCTCCGAGGCTCTTTAAATGTCAGTGTGCAGGTCTTAACATTTATATCCAGACATCCCCAGAGAGCCAGACCCAACAGCTGTTGCAGAGCGAAACAAGAATTCAAGTAAATGTTAATTGGCACCAAGATGTGACATGGGGGTCTTTAAAAGGTCGTGCTGGGAAGCTTGGTCTTTTCCTGGTCTTCTCCACTTCCTTAATGCGGCCATCCATAAACCATGAAGGGGACCTGGTCAGTGGACACAGGAGGACAGGGGAGAGTTAACTCTCTCCACACGAAGATATCTGTGTGCTGTTCTGTGACTGTAACTGCACCTGGTCATGGAAGGTTTGGATGGAACTGAAGCCTGCAGCCAGCCAGAAGCTCAATTCCTAATACCCGGGTATTCAGAGAGACATAAGTTAGTGATCAAATATGGGAGCCCTTGATTGTTTTGTCCACAAATATCACCTATATGTCTGCACTGGTTTAGTAGTTATTTCATCAGTTAAAAAAATACAACAAAGTGGACAATATCAAGAAAGTGAAAAGACAACTTACAGAAGGGGAGGAAATATTCAGCAACTCATGTATCTGATGAGGGTCTAATATCCAAACATGTAAAGAACACTTATAACTCAACAACAAAAGACAAGCAGCCCAATTAAAATATAGGCAAAAGGGGCGGCACCTGTGGCTCAGTCAGTAAGGCGCCGGCCCCATACAACCGAGGGTGGCAGGTTCAAACCTGGCCCCGGCCGAACTGCAACCAAAAAATAGCCGGGCGTTGTGGCGGGCGCCTGTAGTCCCAGCTACTCGGGAGGCTGAGGCAAGAGAATCGCTTAAGCCCAGGAGTTAGAGGTTGCTATGAGCCGTGTGAGGCCACAGCACTCTACCGAGGGCCATAAAGTGAGACTCTGTCTCTACAAAAAAAAAAATAATAATAAAATATAGGCAAAAGACTTGAATAAACATTTCCCCAAAGAGGGTGGCGCCTATGGCTCAAGGAGTAGGGCGCTGGCCCCATATACCCAAGGTGGTAGGTTCAAACCCAGCCCTGGCCAAAAACTGAAAGAAAAAAAAAATCTCTGGAACATTTCCCCAAAGAAGGTACATAGCCAGTGAGTGCGTGACGAGGTGCTCAGTGCCACTAATCCCCAGAGAACGTGAACCAAACTACAATGAGATAGCCCTTCACACCTGTTAGAAGGGCTACTATAAAAGAGAAACAAAACCAGAAAATAACACTGGGAAGGGTACAGAGGATTTGGAATCCTTATGCACTGCTGGTTAGACTGGAAAGTGGTGCAAGTGCTATGAAATTGGTAGGTAATTCCTCAAAACATAGAATTACCTCTCCTAGGTAAATACCTCATAGAATTAAAAACAGCTACTCAAACATATATGTGCAAATATATACATGCACGCACATGTTCATAGCATAACACAGTAACCACAGGTGGACACAGCCCCAGATGTCAATCAATGATTGCATGAATAAACAAAACGTGGTCTTTTGTTTATTCCATTTCTATTTTTTCTGGACAAAATTTTTACTTATTCCTATTCCATTATCTCTGGACAATGTGGTTATGCGGTTTCTGTATAATGCAATAATATTCCTGAACAATGGAATATTATTCAGCCATAAAAATGAAGCATTGACCCATAGTACAATGTAGGTGGACCTCAAAAATATTATGCTAAGGGAAAAATACCAGAGACAAAATGTCATATTGTAACTTGTATGATTGCGTTTATATGAAATGTCCAGAAGAGATAAATCCGCAGAGACAGAAAGCAGACTGTTGTCTGTTGGGGACTGGGGAGAGTGGGGATAGGGGGAGATTTGCTGAGGGGTCCTGGGGTTTCCTTTTGGGGTGATGAATGTGTTTTGGAACTTGGTGGAGATGGAGGTTGCACAACATTGTGAATGCCCTAAACGCTGCTAAATGGTTCACTTTAAAATGGTTGATCTTATGCAAATTTTACCTCAATTAAAAAAATACAATAAAGTGCCTATTGGGTGCTAGTTGCTGGAGCCACAAGGCGAGTGAAGCAGTCATGGACCCTGCCCTTACATGGACTGTGGCCCTGTATAGGAGCAGGTATACATCGTGTGAGTTTCTGTTAAATTCTAATGGTGAAATGAGAGTCGAGGGAGGCTCAGGAGCTACAAAAGCACTGACAAAAGGACCAGCACTTCTCACAGAGACCAAGATAGTCTGGCTGAGCTGGGCAATCAAGGGGCACACTCAGGGTGAGGGAGTGTCCGGAGCAGGCTGTGGTTGGAGATAACCTCATGGCTGGAGGCCGAGCAGGAGGTTTCTGGGGAGCCCAGTCTCCTCTCTAAATTCAGGGGACTCAGTTCACTCAAATCTGGGATGAATTGGCCTGGGCTGCCCTGTCCCCTAGCTCACTGCTAGGACAAGCCAGCAGCTCCCCAAGTAGCATGCATGTGACGGGTGCACAGTTGGTCCTCAATAAATGTTTACCAGATAAACAAGTGAGCCAACTCCACAAAAAACTATAGCACTTAAACAAACCTGGTCTTTTTACCTTCCAATAATTTGCTGAGTGATAAGAAAAGAGTTACTAACACTTAAAAAAATGCAGCCCCATTGACAACATTTGGGCGTCCTTCTGCCTTTGTTTTCATTTTATCTTTTATAGGTTTCGGAACGTTAGATTTCAGCTTACATGGCCAACTGCATCAGCTGTGGTGATGGTGCACGAGCCCTCTGTTAAGTAGGATCCTGAAGTGGCATCTGAAACCAGGGCAGAGTGCTTTTGATTTGTGATGTCCACTGTAGGGACAGGAGGGGTGGGCACAGTGGTCACATGGTGTGTCAGTTTCCTTCCCCTGATCATCTGTTTGCCTTTGATGAGCTCAATGGCATCCCGAACCTGACAGGCCCTCAGCCTGGTGTTTTTGCTGCACGAGTTAGAGTCCTGACTCCCCCTAAAATGCTGACTACACTAAGCTGAGCCACACACACAGGTGCTAAACCCGAGAATCCAAGCCGTTTCAGAACCACACACTTGACGGATGCCA
This sequence comes from Nycticebus coucang, assembly GCF_027406575.1. Lineage (NCBI taxonomy): Eukaryota > Metazoa > Chordata > Mammalia > Primates > Lorisidae > Nycticebus > Nycticebus coucang. Next base: position 180,040,912 of record NC_069781.1, on the reverse strand, counting down.
CGTAATGAGCTTCTGGGCTCCTGCTACCTCCTTCTCCTCTACCTCCCCCAATTCAGCGATTCAAGGTTCCTTCAGTGTCTAAATCTTCTCTATTCTTAAAATTTCTCAGTGGCTCAGCAACGTGTCCCTGCATTGTGCACAGTCATAAAAATAATATTAATGTTTCATGGTGTGAGGCGATGCTCACGCACAATTCTGTGGTGGAAAAATATTGAACGTGTCAACATGTTCAAGGCTTAAACAGAGAGTTTCATCATCCTGCCCGTTCCCTCTGTAAGGACTGTATACATTTCAATTCTTTATGTGTGAAACGTAATGAGTTTGGGTTCTTTGCCTCATTGGTCACACTGCTAGGAAATAAAATCAGGGAGAAGGCATAACTTTCCCACATTTAAACTTTAAATGCATCAAATCCTTAAAACAAACCAAACAGAAATGATGACTCAAAATTTATAGGAGAAATGATATATGATTTGAATTTCCAAAGCACATTTTAGGTCTGTTCCAATTCTTCCACATCAGGAAGGCCACGTTTGCTGTTACGCATGTTCCATCACTCTTTCCTCCGACTATGTATTTCTTAGATTTGCTAAGAATCTCACAAAGTAATTGGACAGCTAAGGCTAGAACATTGAATTTAATGCGAAAGGATTTATTTTGGTGCAATAAGGGGTCAGACCCTGTGCTTGGCGCTGGGGACCCAGACGAATCTGATACTCACACTGCAAATATCCACCTCCCCAAGACAAGATGGTTTAGGAGGGAGAGCAGGAGAGGAATGAAAGAAAATTTTATGAAGTAGAATCAAAAGACCTAGCTATCAATTTGGGTGAAGACGATGATGGGGAAAATAGGAAACATCTATTGATCACTTAATACACATTGCCAGTCTTCATGAGTTTTCTGGATGTTATTCCCTCATGTGACATGGGTGTCACCATCATACCTCTTTTAGAGAAGACAAAACCGAGGCCCAGAAATGCTAGTTGACTTCTCCTAGAAGTCACAGAGCTAGGATCTGCACCCACATGGAGCCGCCGTGATGCTCTGGCTGCTGTGCACACACCACGTGAGGGGCTACGGGAATGAGGTATCAGCCTGGTGGGCGGTTTCTAGTGTGGGAACCTAGGTCAGTGCACTTGAGATCAATCATGGGAAATGGATGAAAACAAAAAGCAGCTCTGGAGGTCAAGAGAGGGGATAATTTAGGGAGGGGTTAAAGTAGAGAAGAAAGAAGGGAGAATAAACGTAACTGCTGTTCCTCCTCGGCTACAAATGCATGAGCTGGATTCTCATGGAACACGCCAGCTTCATGTCAGGGAGCGGCAGGTCCAATATTTCTTGATTGTGAGGAAGGACAGAAGCATATGGTCATCATTACCTGCAAGCTCTAACTCAGGTCTCTGTCTCACTGCCACGACCGTTCTTGCAAATTTGCTTGGATTATTCATCTGATTTAATGCACAGGTGATTTAGGGGATCAATATCTATTGCTATAAGGGCCAGATTTTTTTTTTTTAAAGGAGTAAAAACTTGGACCAACACCAAGCAAAGGGAAATGAAAAGAAGCCCGAGAAAGCTTCCTCCAGAACACGACTATCAATTTTGGTTTTGCCTGCAAGCAGTTCTGTTTGGCTCTCCTGCGATGATTTTCCCTCTTTTAATTCCCTTGCAGGTAAAACCGTTAGGTGCTTTCTTGGTAGCAAAATGAGATAGGAAATCCATACGGAGTAAACTGGGTGAAGATTTCCACTGGGAATTACTTCCAAACATTTTGGTAGTCACAGAAAATGAAAAGGACTATTTTATGATGTTTGTGGGAAAATGTGCACATCAGCGGAGTCTATTTTGGTTTTCTTTGATCAGCGTAGCTCCCTCACCCTGGTGAAAGTTGCAGCGTCTCTGCTTTTGAACATTCAGCTTGGGATGCCAGCCGGAATTGTATAAAAAAGAACAAGAGGGAATCTTCTGGAATTCTAGGATGGGCGCTGTCTTCTCCCATTGAGCTCTCTGTCTCTCTTTGCCAGCTATTGCACATCTCTGCTGGTCCCTCCTCGCAGCAGCCCCTCAAGGCAGCAGGCTCTTGCTCTCTCGCACTACATCACAAGTGCGGAGGGGCCTCCCCGAGCTTTGCCATCCTCACTGCCTGGTGTAGTGCTGGGACATGGTCAGGACCAGGGCTAGGAAGGGTTTGGCTGAATGGGAGATGGTACCTCACATGGTGGGAGCTGCAGAGTTTAGCTTCTGGGACAAATGCCATCACACACACACACTGTGAAGGGAGAGGATTTTACAAGGCAGGGTGGCATTTTTACCTTCTGAGGAGTTCTGTGGCCACTGAGGGAAGCAGAGACCCTGTTCGGTGTCTATGACACAAGAGCCGTGCTAACAACATCAGCAGTCAGCATCCTGCACCCAGTTCCCTTTGCTTGGCTTTCTGGCCAACACTGGCACTTCTTCCCCTCCCATAAGAAAATACAGAGAAAGGGGATGCAGGATCAGTTTAAAACCACCGGCTCCTCCAGCGGCAGGTAGGAAGCCACATGCCTGAACACCTCCCAGCCCACACCCTGTGTCTGTGTGCACAGGTGACAGAGCCTTCTTATCTTGGAGTAAGATAATTAGGAATCTACAGGGTTTTTCTCCTTTGGGCCTGATAAAAACTGTGCACAGGTCTTTTAGGAAAAGGTATTTTTGCTAAACATGTTAATTATTCCCTTCGTCTGATTATCTTTTGAGCATCATTTCAGAGAAACAATATTAACACATCTATAGCCCAGTGACAGAGGCCTGAGCAGACTGGCTTACGAGGACAATCTGTCCGTCAACTGGTAGGCCGTGCACAACATGCATGGTGACCTGGGGGAGCTGGGCATTGAGTGAACACGTTGATTCCATGGGGAAGAGGCAGGGAAGGCTTGGTGGGGCATTTCAGCTGAGTCTGCAGGGACACAAGGCAGTTCCCCAGGTGGACAAGGGAGGGGAGGGCACTCAGGCTGCAGGAACAGAGGCGTAGAGGACAGAGGGCAGGCAAGGGCCTGCTGTGTTTATGACCACATGTTGCAGGAATCTCGAACATACAGAAGGAAGGAAAGGAAAGGAGGCCAGACAATGGTTTGGGATCTGATTATAAAGAATTTGGAGTTGATGCCTGAGGCAACAGTATTTTTAAGCAGAGCAGGATGTTTTAGAAAAGGAGAATGTTCTAGAAACAGGAGAAGGATGGATAGTGCTGAGAGCAGAGAAGCAACCAGGAGTCTCCAGTGGCTCAGAAAAGAGCCGTGATGGGCAGAGTGAGGACAGAGGGCAGAAGTTTCAGGGCAGCAAGTGACGTTGAAAGTTGGCTAGGAGGCGGCCCTGGAGAGTGGGCTGGGTCGGAGGAGAAGGGGGAGGGGACGACCTTTCATAACATCTGCAAAGGACACCTGATTGAAACAGAAACTGTTACTCTAAGTCTGACGGCCAAATAAATGTTAGCAGGGCACGTTTACTTTCCGTCAGCCCCTCCCATCTACTGGCAGTGAGGTCACTGCTGGTGCCCTTAGCTGAGCCCCAACCCCAGGCCCTGACAGAAACTGGCCAGATTTGCTTCGATGGAGTTAATCGTAATCCCCTAAAACAATAGCACGACCCAGACACACTGGGCTTGATGAGCTAAGCTCATCTGTAACTCGGTGACATGTTCAGACACTCACGAAACTCAGAAACTTCATAAATGAACCGTGAACGAGCCATTGTTGGATTTGGAGATGACACATGGGACCCAAGAAGGAGGATCAGAATTCAGTCCTGTTTGTTCCTCCTAGGAGATAAGGGAATTTTCCTTCTATCTCTTTCTAGTTCATCTCTATAAGAAATTAATATTTTTAAAGGCCAAACTTACGGCTTCATTTTTCATCTTGACAGCTTCTGAGATGCAGATAGATTTTGCACTAGATTGGCTTTTTCTCCCCCTTTTTTGGGGGGTGAGTTTCATTTCGTTCCGCCAGCACCTGTGTGCCTTTGATATGAGCTTGTGAGGAGGACAGGACATGATTAAACCGTGAAGCTCTGCTAACAGGACACCTGATGAGCCCCCTGCCCGCCTGTGATCTGTGTCTGGGGGTGAGGCAACAGGACGCACCTGCTCCTGATTCCCTGGCTGGACGTGGGCAGCCCTCTGTGCAGGATGGAGCAAACTGGGGCTTTGGTCACAGCTGGAGGCAACACATTATATAGAATTAGAACTTGTGAGTGGACATTTTTGTGCTTTTGTTTTTCTTTTTTTTTATTAAATCATAACTGTATATATTAGTGCATTTATGGTAAGAACTTGTTTCTACCTAAGAAATCTTCACTTATACCAGCTCTGCCATTTACATGTTAAGTCTTGTGTGAGCAGTCCTTCCTCTGCCTCAATTTCCCTGCCTGCTCCTTGTACTTTTGGACCTTTCCTATTTGATAGGTATATGCTGCATTAAAGGGGCATTCATCAGTCTCAGGCCTTTGTCAGCTCTCACACAATGCGCCAAGCACTAGGAATGCAGAATTAGACTGATAACAGCATTTATTCTCCAGGCTCACTACCTCTCAGGGGAGGGAAGAATACATCGATGGTTGCAGAGAATATGGGGATGAGAGCCAGGCCTGGAATGGGTTGGGTGCTGGAAAGCACAGAAGAGGGTCAGCTAAGCTGGCCTGGGAAGAAGTGAGGCTGGAGCAGAGCTTTGGGGGACAAGCAGGGGGTGGCAAATGGGGAACAGTGTGGCATTCCAGGTTAAGGCAGGACCACAGCCCAGAGCCTGGAATTGCATGGCACACAGGGAGTGGTGGGGGGTGAATCCGCCACAGATGGAGAGATGTGGGGAAATGGAGAGGGAACAGGCGGGAGGTGAGGTCAGCAGCCGTGTGGGGGAGCATGGGAGGCTCGGAGGCTCAGAGCTCCTCCTCTCTCCCAGAATTCTGCCTCTGGAGATGACACCCGGAATGCCAGGCAGGTGAGAAACGATGGGCAGGGTTGTTACAACCTTGAGGGCAGCCCCCATTATTAAGGGGGGCTGAGACTGACCAGCACCTCCTGGCAGATCCTCTGTCTTGCTTTACTGGAGGGCTATGCAGGCAGACCCACACCTGCCCATGGAGTGCTCAGATCCCGGGAGCAGAAAGCAAAGAGGGGCCTGGGTGGAGAAAGTGGAGGGGAGGGATGGAGAATGGAGCTGGGCGCTGCCTTTGAGATGCAGGGATCTTATCTAACCATAAACATGGCTGGAAGGATGTGCCAGCCTCCCAGCATCATTTAGCAACTCATCATCCTGTGGGAGGCGGGAGGGACTGAGAGAGGAGCAGGGGCTCCCCTTCCAGCCCCAGGTGGGGGAAAGGGCAGACATTCCCTATGCGTTGAAACAGCCTAAATGCCCACCAACCCAGGAAGGGATTAACAAGCTGTACACCATGGAATACTATTCAGCCTATTAAAAAAGATGGAGACTTTACATCTTTTGTATTAACCTGGAGTCCAAGAATGGAGGCGGAACACACTCTTCTTAGTAAAGCATCACAAGAATGGAGAAGCAAAGCATCTCATGTACTCAACTCTAATATGAAGGCAGTAGATGAGCTAATACAAGGGAGGGGTAGGGGAAAGAGGGAGCGGGGAGAGGGGAGGAGGGTGGTGGTGGGGGTCACGGTGCATGGCACACCTCTTGGGCACAGGACACAAGTACAAGAGGGACTTTACCCAACAACTGCAACCAGTGTAAACTAATTCTTTGTACCCTAAATGAATCCTAAACAACAAGATAAAAGGAAAAAAAGATGAAGGAAATGAAAAACAGTCCTTCTCTTCCCAACACAGGCTGGGCGTCAGAAGACAATGCCTATCTCTCTCCCCACTGTAAGCAGAGGAACAGGTAATTGGGCTGCTGCTACTGTGTGCTTGGGTGGTACTGTCAGGACAACAGACATGCACCATTTAGGGCACTTGGGCAGGTGGCAACCTCCTTAGTCCAAGACAGGAGAGGGATGAAGGCAATCCTCCAGGCTCCCAGAAGTCCTCGGTCCTGCTTTAACACTCAGCCGCGGCCTGGCCTTGAACTATGTGTACCAGATAGAGTGCAAAAGCTCCAGAATGAGAGCTGGGTAATGGAAGGAGAAAAATCGGACAAGTTACACATGGAAAAGAAAAGTCATAAGTCAGAAAAGAATAAATCAGCTAAAAGTAGGGAAGAGGAGGAGAATGCCCAGAGGTCCCCACACAGCAGGAAGTATGAGGACAGAGGTGCAAATCCATCACTTTCACCCTCCACATACAGATCGCATTTCACAGACATCCCACTGCCTGGTCCTTCCTCGCAGGGAGCTCTGAGAATTCATCCAAGCAGAGAACGGGAGATGAATTAAATGTCACCAAATATCCTCAAGGAGTGGAATCATTTGTGACACAGAAACACTTTTGGGGAGAGAAGTGATTTGGTAATCAGTTCAGAAAAGCTCTATGAGAAAAAAAAAAAAAAAAGAACAATGGAAATGGGATGGAATCTCCAGGAGGGATCTGAGGTCAGAGCCGGAGAGGGGAGTGTGCACCGTAACAGATGCGGGCTTAGACCTGCAGTGGGCAGCGTCCAGCTGCTGTCTGGGGTCAGAGTACTTTGAGGAGGGCAATTTTAGCCAGAAACCAAGGAGTAAGGCTTGGGCCAGGTTTGAGCTGCTTCTTGAGAAGGACCGCTGGGCCTGAAAGGTCTTGGTGAATGCAAGCTGCAAGAATACCCAGACACCCGGCAAGTGCAGGGCAGGGGAGGGAGAGAGATAAGAGAGGGAACAAGAGATCCCCTCTGCCCCAGTGGTCCTGTGTGCTATTCCATTCGGAGGAATGAGACTGCTTCTCCTCAGGAAAGATAGTTGACTGCGTTTACCACAGGCCTCGGAGACCTGGGCTGTGGTTGACACAGGGCCAGGGAGGGCTGCCTCCCCCCCCTCCACTGGCTTCTGCACAGATCATAGTCCCTAAAGTATCAGACACTATTCCCACCTTTTTGCCATTTGACCCAAGACTCACCCTGTATGTTACCTTCTCCAAGAAGTCCCCCTGGCTTCTTTCCTGCCCTGGTCCATGTTTCTGGCCCTACCTCATCATTGCAACATTTCCTCTTCTCCTTCATGACTGGTGGTCTGTCTTCCATCACCTCCTCTCCTCTAGACTTTGAGCTCCCTGAGAACACAGACTAGGTCCAAGTTGGCCGTCATGAGGAATTTTGCCTCAGGGCTGGTGCCCAGAAGGCACCTGACAAGTAACAATAATATGACAGTGGCAGCAGCTTGCATTCACCGAACACCCACAGGGTACCAGGCGTGCGCTAATCATCTCACAGATCTGACCTCATTGACCCCCAGAACCACCTGGGGAGGAAACTGACAGTTCACACGGGCAGGATGTGAAGAGACTTAGACCAGAATCTCTCCGATTCCAGAGTCCACACTCATGGTCACTTCACTGAACAAATGAAATGACCCGTCCTGCTGCTTCTTGTGAATAGTGGTGTTGCTCATTTACCTGGAGAGGTGGGAGGCCAACCCTGACGGGAGGAAAGGCAGATAATGGGGCAAGAGGCTTTTGGTTCTCAGCCTTTTGTAAGAAGTCTTGTTGTCCAGAGTGTGCGGGAGAGAATGAATGTCCATGTATTCGTGTGTGTGAGTGTGTGCCCGCCTTCCTGGAAACGGTCTTTTCTAGAGGAAAAAGAGGACTCAGAAAGTGACATTTGTAGTTTCCATCAGTCTGTGTAACTCAAGTACATTGATTACCAGTAGAAAAATAAGGGGAAAAAGCAATAAAAAAAACAAACTAAAAACAAAATAAAATACCCCCAAAGTGAAAAAAAAATTTTTGTTTAAAACAAGAAAAAGATTACTAGTAGAGACAGAGTAGCTGTCACCAGCCCCAAAGATCTGTGAATTAGTGGACAATGAAATGTGAACATTTAGCATCTTATTAATTCATTTGCTCATAGTTACTCTGTGCCTTTTTGAATGTTGCTTTAAATTCAGTCTTCTTCTAGGAGGCAAAAATACAGCTTCATATTTTCATCATGTTGAGTTTGAGGAGAATAAATGCTGCCATCCATCCCAGGAGCCTATGTTTTCATGACTGCATAAATACTCCAAAAGAATAACTATGAAGTCAGTCAGAACCTAGTAATGCTCCCCACATTAGTGGGACAGATGGGGCTCCTAGAAATGGAAGCAGCTGGCATACACCCCTCTCCACAAACCCACCCATCAACCATCTGTGTGACACGACAACAAGAACACTTGCTCTGCACTTCTGATCACGAAAGCCGCTGTACACAGCGTCTAACACAAGCTTGCTTCTGTCACACATAAAGAGACTCAACCAAAGAGAAAAGGGGGCTTTTCCAGGGTCCCTCAATCTGTCAGCCAACAGCTCAGAAAGAGATGTGACTCCTTATCCCTTCCGGCTGCCCCACAGTCTGACCAAACACACAACACTCAGGGGTGTGTTACTTCTCACAGCAGAACGGTGCTTCTAGCTGTTTCAGATGCACACTAAAGACCCTTGGTATTAGTTTTACTGCAGTTCTAACAGGATGGATTTCTTGACATTCTCCTCCCTTCAAGATTCCCATTGTTCTAAGTATCATCTACCCACTCAAACAGGCAGAAACACTCTCCATGTGGGTGTTAGCACAAAAACCAGAGGAACTCTCCACCCAGCCTACACTGCATGAAGGTTCATTGAAGGACGATCTGTTCAGTAGTGTTTCATCTTGAATCCTATACCTGCAGGACTGTCCATCATGGGGTTCTTCTTACTCAGACACTTTTATGTTTAGTCATCAATCTTTCATGAGACAAGCAAATCAGAATTAAATACTTAATAATATATAGAATCCATGTATAACCCACTATTTCTCCTGAGCCTGTTTGAGATACCTGCCTCTTGTTCAACCTCTGGGTTATGTGAGAAAAGAAGCTGGTGGTGTTTATGATGCTTCCCCCCGCCCCCCATTCTGGGTCACTAGAGCAGCCCTCCTCTGAGATGGGAAAATGAAGGTATTATGCCCTGACAAGGGCCCTGGGGCCTCTTTTAGTCCAGTCAAGAATTCTACCGTCCCTCACAGGTCAGAAGATCCCAGTTCTGAGCTGTCCCTTCAGCACCAAGACCTCCACTTCCATTAGAACCTTCACTCAAAACGAAGATTAGAGCCTTTTAAGGCTGGGGTCCCTAGTGTAGAATTTTGCATTAATCTGTGATCTAGACCAGTGATTTTTCAACCGGTGTGCGTGAGAGAGGCTCATAGGAATGCCATGGGAATTTTTAAAGATTATTAATTAAATTATGTTTGAAAGAAGTTCAGAGCACAGTAAATATACTTCTTTTTCACTCTTTTTAAAAATCAACATACTTTAAGGGTGCCACAGAAATTTAACTACAGCTTCAAGTGTGCTGCAAGATTAAAAAAGGTTGAAAAACACTGTGCCAGACATTTGGGCATCACTGAGAACTCTCCAGGGTCCTGAATACCGATTCCCTAGACTTCGGCTCTCTGGGAACTCAGCTCTGCAGCACTTGAGCTCCCTGGATTCCAACTTGTGATTCTAACTACTTTTATTATTCATCTCCCACCCTTTGGATATCTGCATCCCCACCTGAGCTTGGTACTCTGCCTTCAAATAATTTAGTCAGAGTCGAAGCAGTGGTGTCTTTTAAGGACTACAGAACAGCGTTGTCATTGAGCTGAGAAACATTGTTATAGTCACAGCAATAATCAGGCACTATTTTTTCCAGCACATGTATTAATAAAAAAATCAGCTGGGCGGCGCCTGTGGCTCAGTCGGTAAGGTGCCGGCCCCATATACCGAGGGTGGTGGGTTCAAACCCGGCCTCGGCTGAACTGCAACCAAAAAATAGCCGGGCGTTGTGGCAGGTGCCTGTAGTCCCAGCTACTTGGGAGGCTAAGAGAATTGCCTAAGCCCAGGAGTTGGAGGTTGCTGTGAGCTGTGTGATGCCACGGCACTCTACCGAGGGCCATAAAGTGAGACTCTGTCTCTACAAAAAAAAAAAAAAAAAAAAAATCAGCTACATGATTTCTCAAAATTCACCATCACCTGGATATAGGTATTCTAACTATCCTACAAGTGAGAAATGAAGGGCACTGTACGTAAGATCATTGTAGAAAATTAATGGTTTTAAAACATGTACAAAACTCATAAGTGCCAATAGCCTAGTACACACTCAATAAATGACAGCCAGTGATAGTTTTTCTTCCTATATGATCTTGCTATTGACTTAAATATTGGGCCCCTGCAGAGGAGAAGGGAAATTCACTCTGATACACCCCACTGTCGGCCTCTAAGAAACTTTTGAAGGAGCGAGAGAACTTGAATGGAGATTCTTCAAGGGAAGGAAAGAAAAACAGTCAATCAAAAATGATCTGCTGGATTAGGAGTTCCAGAAAACTTGAGTGGAGACTTAAACAAAAGAAATAGACTGTAACAAGCTACAGCACGAGTTCATAGGCGATTATGCTTCTTAGTTGTTCCAATTTGCTAGATACACCCTTTCTCTTCTGGGTTAATCTGCTCAAGTCTCAGTCCCTGCAGGGAGGGGATGTATGTGACCTTATGGGACATGTGTTTTCACAGAGCCATAGTCTTCTTATTCCAAAGGGAAGCAGATTATAGAATTGAGGTTGAGTCAAGTATCATTGTCTCTTTGAAATTTGGTACTGAAACTTCATACTGAAACTTCGAGAGACTAGGTAGCAAGGTGTGAATGTTTTCCCGTGTTTGTGTATTTGAAGTACTGTTATGTGGAAGAACTGAAACTTGAAAATAAATTTTAAAAAACACTTTACTGAAGTCTGGTTTACATACAAAAAGCTATATAAATTCAATGTTTTACAAATTGATGAGTTTAGAGGTGAGCTTACAGAGATGAAATTATCACTACAATGTACCCATCTCCTTGAAAATTTCCTCCTGTACTCTTTATGTTTTTACTATTTTGTTCAGGGTAACACTTAACATAAGATGTATCCTCTTGGCAAATTGTAGAGTACATATTGTTAACTACAGGCGCTGTGCTACACAGATCTCTAAGAGTTACTCAGCTTGTAGAAATGAAACTTTGTATTCCTCGACTAATATTTTCTTTTTTTTTTTTTTTAGCTTTTTTTTTTTTTTTTTGTAGAGACAGAGTCTCACTTTATGGCCCTCGGTAGAGTGCCGTGGCCTCACACAGCTCACAGCAACCTCCAGCTCCTGGGCTTAAGCGATTCTCTTGCCTCAGCCTCCAGAGTAGCTGGGACTACAGGCGCCCGCCACAACGCCCAGCTATTTTTTGGTTGCAGTTTGGCCGGGGCCGGGTTTGAACCCGCCACCCTCGGTATATGGGGCCGGCGCCCTACCGATTTGTAGAGACAGAGTCTCACTGTACCGCCCTCGGTAGAGTGCCGTGGTGTCACACGGCTCACAGCAACCTCTAACTCTTGGGTTTATGCGATTCTCATGCCTCAGCCTCCTGAGCAGCTGGGACTACAGGCGCCCACCACAACGCCCGGCTACTTTTTTTTTGTTGCAGTTTGGCCAGGACTGGGTTTGAACCCGCCACCCTCGGCATATGGGGCCGGCGCCCTACTCACTGAGCCACAGGCGCCGCCCAGACCAGACTAATATTTTCTTATTTACCCCTCTCCCCAGCCTCTGGTAACCACCTTTGCAATCTCTGCTTCTGTGAGTTGGACTATTTTAGATTCTTCATACAAATGGATCATATAGTGTTTGGCCTTTGGTGTTTAGCTTTTCTTCACTTAGCATAAAGTCCTCCAGATTCATCCATGTTACATATGGCAGGATTTTCTCTTCTTTTAATGCCAAATTTCCATTGTGTGTGTGTATATATATCTCTCAAATGCAACTAGCAACTTTGTAGCATTAAGGTGTAGAGTGAGGAATTATGGGTATGGTTAACAGGGAAGAGTTTTTCCCAGTTAGAACAATAAATAATCTGCTATATTCTAAGCTTCATGAGGGATGGAAGGAACCTCATCTGTCTTGTTCTTGACTTTGCTCAGCTCTCCATCCAGGGACTAACCCAGAGTGAGCTACTTCACATGTGTTTACATATAAATAAGGAGCTGGGAGGTGGAGGGGTCCATTCAAAGGAGTTGGAGTGTTGAAGGGAGTTGAATGGATGAGGGTTCCTGAGTTCCAAATCCTTTCTTATTCTTCTTTTTTTTGAGACAGAGTCTCACTCTGTTGCCCTTAGTAGAGTGTTGTGACATCACAGATCACAGCAACCTCAAAATCTTGGGCTCAAGTGATCCTCTTAACTCAGCCTCCCAAGTAATTGAGATTATAGGTACCCACCATAATGCCCAGATAGTTATTATTTTTATTTTCATTTGGAGAGACATGGTCTCACTCTTGCTCAGGCTGGTCTCAAATTCCTGAGCTCAGGCTATTCACCTGCCTCAGCCTCCCAGAGTGCTGGGATTGCAGGTGGGAGCCACCATGCTAGCCAAGTTCCAAATCCTAAGGTTTGCTGTTTGTACCATCAGCATGGGACATAAGCACTGAGGCCCTGACATTTGAGTAACAAACATGTACATTATCCAATTGGTTGATTTGCTTCAATGGTCTATTTTTATAATAAAAAAAAACAACCTTCATTCTCAATCAGAGCATTCGAGGAGGCATGAGTGTCAAGTTCTAAGAAGATGCTGTTCACCTCCTCGTGTGCAAATCCCTGCTCTTCATGATAGTGAAAAATCTGCCTAACCACTATGTGCTTCCCACCTGAAAACAGGTAGAATGAAGGTACCTAAATCAGTGTTTAAAATAAAAATTAAATAAAATGATAGATGTGAGGTGAGTGCCCAGCCCATAGCATTATAACAACTTAATAACATTAGTAGCTGTCATTAGCCACGGAATTGCTTCCTCAACTTTTCAGAATAAACTCTTTGCATTTCTCCATCTTCACTCTGTTTTCCAGGTTCCATGCCATGGTGTTTATCCCAGTAACAGTGTTTATGATGAAGGGGTGTGACTGCCCTCCAGGAGCTCCTGGAGCGGGGTCCTGCTTCCGAGCAGCCTTCACGTGACTTATTTATGAGACGCTGACTGTGTGTGGCTGGCCGCGTGTGGTCCTCCCTGGCGCTGGATGCTGACCTCTCTGTCTGCCCTGCTGCTGCAGACACAGAGGCCCTGAGGTGACTGTGGAAACACCGCTTTCAGTGCCGGCATGCTGACGATGACCACAGATCTCACCGTCTCACCTGTCCACACAGACAATCACATACCCCCTACTCCAGAGCGATTTCTCTGATGCTCTTATTAAATCCTAACAAGGGTCCACATGACTTATTTTAAGTACTAGCTACTCCACCAAAATGAAAATTATGTCAAATAAATTGACTCAAACACTAACACTCAGATAGAGGTAATTTGGCTTTGGGGGGAAAAAAAACAGAAATAAAAGTTCCATTGTGTTCATAAATGTTACATGCAGGCTCAGAGTACTGTCTGATTAGCTGCAGATTTAAAGTGTAAATTATTTAAAGTGTCCAAGATGTGCTCCACATTCTTCATTCTAAGGCAGTGACACATACATTATGCATAATTTATGCATTAGACGCCCACTGTATACACACTGACGCTGCTCAAGGCACCATCACTCAGGGAGGAGGCTCTGGCACACTACAGACAAATCTAGATGCTCTCAACCTCCTCTGCCTTTTGCCTTCGAGCTCTGTCTTGGATGGAAATACCCTTCACAGGTCTGATGTGTGAAGTGTAATACCTCATGCAGATGTTTGCTGCAGGTGGGACACTCTGTTAACAATTGCTGTCCAGATCAAATCTTACCACTATGACCTATGAACAGCCCACTAGCCCATGTGGGCTCACTCTCACATCTTAACAGCTTTAACAGCTTGCAGAAAGCAAACCCAGAGGCCTCAAATTCTAGTCCCTTCAACAAGAGATGACTTACGATGTCCAGTCAGGAGGTTTCTTGCTGCTGTAGGAACACTCATCTGCCTCAGGAAGAAATGACCCCTGCGGATTGTGTGAGCACCAGTGGGGACCCTTTTCCAGATAATATTGTACAATCATCCAGTGCCCAGTGCCCCCCAGATCTCAGCAAACAGCCACGAAGAGGAACCTTGGCTGTGAAGTGACAGGTGGATCCACAGACCCTCATCCCAGAGACCCTCACCCCAGTTCCTCTTCCATATGGTTTTGTCTGCGAGACTCTGTTACTCAAAACGATCAAAACATGTGTCCTAATTGCCTCTCTGCTCACTTTAAGTCTCAGGTGGCAGGGAAAGTCTGAAGCTGGGTACTGTTAGGGTCACGTTGGTATCACAAATGGGTACTGACATGAAAGTTACTGACAAAGTAGCAGCAAGATTTAGAAAAACAGCTCAACACTAATGCTTCTCTTCTACTGAGACACCTCCCAGCACCTTCCCAGATGCAATGCTAGGGCCAATTCCCCCAGCAAAAAGCAAGGTGAATGTGTCACCCTGGGAGCTTGAATGCAAAATATCCATGTTTGCATGTATGCACTAAGTGTTTCAGACAACTTCATCTGCCTCCATGTGGAAGAGTCTGCATAATTTAACATTACCAACGACTGAGCATTGTCATTATGACTACTATCTGTGGGGGGAGCTGCAGACAGGACGCAGGAGGCATGGGGATGGGAGGGACACAGCCCAAGAGACGCCTTGACATTCCCTTTGCTGAAAAGCTCCCCGGCCTCAGCGGAGACCTTGCCCATTTCCTCTTGCTCAAATTCAGAGTGCTGTGTGGGGTGACAATATCGCCCCTGTGCTAGATACGTGACTACAGCCAGGCCAATGTTGATTCTTTGTGACAATCTTGATGCTGTGAAAATACATCCTGTTTCTCTTCATGTCCCTTGATTTGTGGAAAACCCTAATCACGAGAAAGGGAGGAGAGCGGGGTGCTAAGGTAGGCTCTGGAGTCAGAGCCCGACTGAGCAGCTTCACGGCTGTGCAGTTGGGGGTAGGTTATGTGTCTCAGCCTCCCTTTCCTGCTCCGTGAACAGCTGATAACACCTTCACCTTGTTTGGGGGGTGAGCCCTGCAGGAGAGGAGGCATGTACAGCCTTAGCTCATGACGGGGGCTGTGACTGTGGGGGCTTTATCTCAAGGAATCTCTTCCCAAGCATTTCCTTTCCTTTCTCTCTGCCTTATACTAACTTTCTGCAATTCCCCTTACCACTTAAAAACAGGAGCACTGATGTTTGCTGTCCGCTTAAAGCCTACAAAGTTCTATTAAAAATAACAATAATTGAAACTGATAGTTTGTGTGGCTTGATGCTAGACCTGGTTATCTCTAAATCCCTCCTTAATGCTTGAGATTGAGCAGCCCTGCAGGGCAGAAACAACGTGAAAAACCTAAAACTTTTATACTGCACCTACGTAATTTATCTCATTAAGTCTCTTCGTAAAATTGTGTAAAATTAATCTTGGTGCATAGGCTGAGTCACTGAGGGAAGGAGAGAAAACAGCTGAAATATTCTGAGTACGAATCTGGCTTCCCTGGGCCGTAGCTTCACCTGCCTCCTGTAAGCTCATGACTCCAAAATTATTTTTCACTGAAGAAACATAAAAGGATGATATAAACAGAATAGAACATCCTTGCATAGATATTTCATGTACAGTGCTTGGAATTTTCTAGAATGTTTACAATTCCCAATAGCGTACCTTACTTTCTGGGGTTGGGAGCTGCAAGTACAGCACAGGCTGACCTGCTCCTTTCTGCTCAAACCTGATTTAATGACACCTGTTCTGACAGGCTTTGGAAAGTATCCCCACAGCAGATTGCTTTGCTCAGAAAGCTAGAAAGGTTTCATGTAGCCTGGGGTTGCTGACTGGTTTTCTCCCACTATGTCAAGTATCTTCCAGTGAGTTTTAACTTTGTGCCTGAAATCACGCTTCTAAAATCTCCCGTGATTTGGTCAATTACAAGGGCTCCCATTAATCTCTGGCTTTTCCAGTGAATGCTGAACCAGAGAGATGAGCCCACTTAAATCCAAGCCCTAGTAAAGTTTGGATGAAAAGATGTCTTCCGAGAAAACAGAAGACTTCTCAGATTTTAATGTGTGTATGAATTGCCTGGGGAACCCTGTGAAAATGCAGATTACCTTCCAGGAGGCCTGTGTCTCAGGCAGGGCCTGAGATTCTGACTTTCTAACAAGCATCTGGGTGTTTTCGATGCTGCTGGGCCAGGGACCACATGAGCAGGGAGATCCGAAGATGCATTCAGGTCTGTTTCTGAGCCTGAGTTCACCACGGCGCAAACCCCAGTCTCTACACACACTGTATACAGAATGGCCACAGAGTTTGTGTGCAATTTTAAATTACATACTATTTTAAGTTGCATGTGAACTTTATGGGCGCCTTGTATAAACCTGTCATTCTGCTACACTGTGAGCTCTCCCCCTGCCCAAGATGTCCACCTGTTCTGGTTGAAAAACCAGGAGAGTAACTCTCTGCAAACACAAGATGGCCTGGGGGGAGCTGCAGGCGGGTGCATCCTGGGTCACTCTCTGCAAACACAAGATGGCCTGGGGTGGGGGTGGGGAGCTACAGGCTAGTGGGTCCTGGGTCACTTTCTGCAAACCCAAGATGGCCTGGGGTGGGGGGTGGGCTGCAGGCTAGTGGGTCCTAGGATACTCTCTGCAAACACAAGATGGCCTGGGGCGGGGGGTGCTGCAGGCTGGTGGGTCCTGGGTCACTCTCTGCAAACACAAGATGGCCTGGGGCAGGGGGGAGGCTGCAGGCTAGGGGTCCCGGGTCACTCTCTGCAAACACAAGATGGCCTGGGGGGCTTCCAGCCGGTGGGTCCTGGGTCACTCTCTGCAAACACAAGATGGCCTGGGGTGGGGGGGCTACAGGCTGGTACATCCTGGGTCACTCTTTGCAAACACAAGATGGCCTGGGGGGCTTTCAGCTGGTGGGTCCTGGGTCCTCCCGCTGGATGCCCCCTCTATACCACTGCCCGCTGCAGAGCCCTGCCCAGTGTCAACCTGAATGACAAAGAGAGAGGCTTTAGAGAAGAAAAGGTATTCATTTGGGAGGAGGGCGCTTCAGTGGGGATGTGCGCGCCACAGCAGACCGTGTGCCTGGACTGTGGGTGTTTTAAACTTTTAATCTATTTGTTTATCTGTTTTTCCTCATTTTAAAAAAACGAACATGTCTGCTTATATCATAAAAATAAATAAATATTTTATACGTTAACAACAACAAAAAAGGACACAAAAGTTTTTGAAAGAAAAAATACGAGGAGGCTGACGTAATTGTTTTGCCATAGTTATCCTAATACTGAGGGGGACGCTAGTCCAGGCTTGGACAGGTGGTCGCTGGGCAGATGTCCTTGCAATCTTTGTGCAGATTTGTGGTTTTTTTTGCACTGTTTTGTGACAGTTTTTGTTTTCAGGCATACAAGCAAGAGACCCCCCCCCCCCAAAAGCCTCCGTTTGCTCTGTCTACTTGTCAGTTTTGTTTTGTTTTAGACATAAGTGACTCCTTTTGATTCTGAAGACTTTCACGGAACTTAGTGTCCCCTTTCCTCAGAGCTGGGTAGAAGTTTTCTTTTCTACTTTCCCACAGCCTTCTTCTAGCAAGTTGCCTGTCTCCGGGTATCCCGTGATTCCCTGGCTGAGTTCCTGGGTTGACACCCCTCATCTGATCATTTATTCATTTTTAAATGTTCACTGCTTCTTTTCTTTTCTACTCAAGAGAATGTTACCTTTTATTTCTACACCCAGGCTCAGAAAGACTTAAGAAGCAAGACTCCTAGACAGGAGTGGCACCACCACTGTGTTGAGATCTAAATCTACTGTCTCCTGAAATGATCACATCCTCTGAGCTATTAATTCCATTCCTAGGCATTTATTAGGAAAACAGGCAGAGACACAGGCAAAAATATCCATACGAGGATGTTCACTACAGAATCATTTGTAGCAGCAATTAAAGGAAAGAAACAAAACCGTCTACAAGAGAATGTGCCTCGCCAGGTCCTGTGGGCTCCCTTCTACATCACATTCTGCGCAACTGCAACTCCAGAGTTCCCCGTCCAAATGGCAAACAGGCCAGAAGGACACTCAGCCCTCCCAGGACAGTGGCGTATCATTTATCCCTAAGTGGTGGGGAGTTTGTTAAATAAGGAAAACTAAGGGATATCAAAACAGTGAGTAATAACCTGAGATTAAAAACCATCACTGCTAAACTGGACCCACACCTCTCACCATTAACTAAGATAGACTCTCACTGGATTAAAGATTTAAACTTAAGACATGAAACTATAAACATACTTGAAGAAAACTCTTGAAGAAATCGGCCTGGGCGAATATTTTATGAGGAGGACCCCCTGGGCAATTGAGGCAGCTTCAAAAATACACTACTGGGACCTGATCAAACTAAAAAGCTTCTGCACAGACAAGAACACAGTAAGTAAAGCAAGCAGACAGCCCTCAGAATGGGAGAAGATATTTGTAGGTTATGTCTCTGACAAAGGTTTAATAATCAGAATCCACAGAGAACTCAGAACAAGTGGTCTTATCTCAGGCTGGGCAAGGGACTTGAAGAGAAACTTCTCTGAAGAAGACAGGTGCACGGCCTACAGACATATGAAAAAATGCTCATCATCCTTAATCATCAGAGAAATGCAAATCAAAATTACTTTGAGATATCATGTAACTCCAGTAAGATTAGCCCATATCACACAATCCCAAGACCAGAGATGTTGGCGTGGATGTGGAGAAAAGGGAACACTTCTACACTGCTGGTGGGAATGCAAATTCATACATTCCTTTTGGAAGATGTTTGGAGAACATTTAGAGATCTAAAAATAGATCTGCCATTCAATCCTATAATTCCTCTATTAGGCATATACCCAGAAGACCAAAAATCACATCATAACAAAGAAATTTGTCCCAGAATGCTTATTGCAGCCCAATTCATAATTGCTAAGTCATGGAAGAAGCCTAAGTGCCCATCGACCCACGAATGGATCAATAAATTGTGGTATATGTACACTATGGAATATTATGCAGCCTTAAAGAAAGATGGAGACTTTGCCTCTTTCGTGTTTACATGGATGGAGCTGGAACCTATTCTTCTTAGCATAGTATCTCAAGAATGGAAGAAAAAGTATTCAGTGTACTCAGCCCTAATATGAAACTAATTTATAGCTTTCATATGAAAGCTATAACCCAGTTATAGCCCAAGAATATGGGGAAAGGGGAAAGGGAGGGGAGGGGGGAATAGAGGGAGGGTGATTGGTGGGATTACACCTGCGGTGCATCTTACAAGGGTCCATGTGAAACTTACTAAATGTAGAATATAAATGTCTTAACACAATAACTAAGAAAATGCCAGGAAGGCTATGTTAACCAGTGTGATGAAAATGTGTCAAATGGTCTATAAAACCAGCACATTGTACCACGACTGCATTAATGTACACAGCTATGATTTAATAAAAAAAAAAAAAGAAAAACCATCACTGCTCCCTACAGAACAGGTGACAATGATCATGACAAGGAAAGAACACAACAAGACAATGGTGAGTGTATGAAAATCCCAATGTCGTAAGAAGAAAACACATGGAAAAGAGCTAGCAAGAAACACGCCTGATGGTTACTAATAATTTGCCTTGGTTGATGGGATTACAGATAAGATTTTAAAAATAACTTTTTTGTATTTTCTGTTATTCCCTACCATGGAAAAGGATTCCTGTATTTTAATCAGGAAAAAAAAAATCCTGCGTATACAAACTTACTTATCTCAAAATGTAGATATTAGATCCCACTCACAGATAATTTTAACTATGTGAATATTTGGACAGCTCAGACTCACATGAGAGCTTTCACTGAATAGCTGTAAAAAACGCTTCCTTAGCAAAAATGTTTACACATCATCACAGATTTTTAGAGACTGAACTTGGGCACGATCTGTCCTCATCTCTCCCCTGAAATACAGTAATCTCTTTTGCCATGTTTCAACATTCTTTCTCGGGTGACAGATTCATTCAGGATGCAATTCTTCAACTGGCTAGCAAACTAGCTTGACTATTTTGGGCATAATTACAGATAATTAGGCAGCTTCCTAGAGTGATGTGACTTTCCACTCTGTGCAGAAAAAGTAATTTGCACTTTCCGAGCGAGTCTCTTCTGTCTCTGCATCCTGCAGTATCAATGTTTTGCATTTCTCCTATTATTTAATGCCTGACTAGGAGACTGAAGGTTGTGCCAGGGTGATGTCTCGAGGAGACATCTATCATGTGAGCACCAGGCAATTAGTACATCCTCTGCTGGAACTGATAGTGATGGTGGTCGCCAGACTGACTAATGCATTGGCAGTGCCTCGACTGTGTGTCTTCAGCATTTCCTGATGAGATAAGACCTTTAGACTGAGCCATTAGGGACCCTGCCCTAAGTTCCATACATCAGGGGCTCCACTCTGACCTACAAACTGTGCCCTTCCTCATGGCACAAAGATTCCCTGGGACTGAGGGAATGGGCCCAGCCAGGTCCCTTCTAGATCACATTTTGTGCTCCTAGAACTCAGGAATTCCATGTCCAAATGACAAACAGACAAAAAGGACACTCATCCATCCCTGGACAGTGCCATATCATTTATCCCAAAGTGGGAGGTGGTTGAGTTGTTGTATTATTTAATTAGCATTGTTGTTGAATTGATCAATTCATTATCCCTTCAACTAGTTCATTCATTCATTTTGCTACACATCCAAGCTGTTCATCTATCAGCCTATCCATCCATCCCTCTATCCATCTATCCATCCCTCTATCCATCCATCCACTCATCTACCCATTCATCTATCCATTTTTTTCAAGTAAAATCAAATAATTGGGTGTTAGGAGCCATAATTACCAAGTCACTGGAGGGAGTGGTGATAAAGATGCCAAAGACATCTGTACCAGAATGTTTATTGCAGCCCATTTCATAATTGCTAAGTCATGGAAGAAGCCCAAGTGCCCATAGATCCACGAATGGATTAATAAATTGTGGTATATATATAGCATGGAATATTATGCAGCCTTAAAGAAAGATGGAGACTTTACCTCTTTGATATTTACATGGATGGAGCTGGAACATATTCTTCTTAGCAAAGTATCTCAGGAATGGAAGAAAAAGAATCCAATGTACTCAGCCCTACTATGAAGCTAAATTATAGCTTTCACATGAAGGCTATAACCCAACTATAGCACAAGAATATGGGGAAAGGGCCAAGGGAGGGGAAGGGAGTGGGGAGGTTAGTGTGGAGGGAGGGTAATCGGTGGGGTCACACCTACATGCATCTTAGAATGGGTACAGGCAAAACTTACTAAAGGCAGAATACAAATGCCATGAAGGCTACGTTGAACAGTTTGATGAGATTATTTCAGATTATATATGAAACCAGCACATTGTACCCCTTGATTGCACTAATGTACACAGCTATGATTTAACAATTAAAAAAAAAGATGCCAAGGCCCCTGTTTGGATGCCTTCATGGGCCAGTAGGTGAGATGGGCATGACAGGTCTTAAACAGAGAACATGTTTTTTTCAGGTAGAGAAAAAAAAGATGAATGTTCAGGCTCAGTGTACAATGAGCAAAGAGCAGGAGATACGCGGGTGAAGGTGGGTATGTGGAAAGGTAGAAATGTCCCCCAGAGCAGCGTTGTGTGTGTCCTGAATGAGGTGAGCTAAGGCAGGTTGTAAGGGCCTAGTAGCAAAACCTGTTTGTTCAGGTCCATCGTTTTAAGTCAGGGTTGTAACGTGATGGAATTTATATGTTGCTAGAATTGAAGGGGCATGGGGAACAGACTGGCCGCAGGGTTATTCATAAGGAAGACTACGTGGGTTGGTTCCAGAGGGAGCTGATGGGGGGCAAGATGTGGAGATGTTTTCATGAGATGTAGCACACAGAACGTGGGGGGAAGGAAGAGGCAGAGGTCTAAGGCAACTGAGAGGTTTCCAACTTGGGGGGTTAGGCATGCCCCAGTGTAAGAGGAGACTCCTGGCAGTAAAACAGGCCAAGGCAGGGGGCATGCAAGTCTCACTGTTTCATCTGTTTAACAGACACTTATCAAATGTCCAACGTGTGTCAGTCACAAAGATGCAACCATGACCAAATCAGACATGTGGAACTGCCCCATCTCATGTTCATAAGTAGAACTTCCCCCTTCCTGGCAGGTCCACGTCCAGAAGCCCAGGAAACCCCATACTGGTTTGCGTACCCGGGCCAGCTCCTCCATTATGAGTAGAATTTGCTTCTGATTAACTGCTTGGCAACTGACCTCGCATCAGTCAATCATCCCTGTTATTAAGACATTGCCACCAGCAGGTTGAGTTGCTGAATGTCACGGATGGCTCCACGCCTGCACGTTAGCCTGTGGCCATCCATCCCTCCTCACATGAAGATTAACTCATCACAGCAGATGCTCAAAGGCTTTGCCAGGAGTGCTGGCACCTTCCACCAGTGCCACCTGGCTGTAACCTCTCCTCATGCGGGGACACAACATTGCTAGGTCACCCTGGCTGAGCAACAGACTTTATGGGCTTTTTGGCTTGTCCCTATCAAACACCAGGGACTTCACTAGTGCTTGAGCATCAGTGCACATGTCTACTTCCTGGAATGCGTCTCCCAGGGAAGGGCTTCTCTGCACCTAAGGCTGTGAGTCTGGAACAGTCAGAACAAGGCGTGACCCCTGCACCAGAGGGCGACAGATCCTCCAACCTGGGCAGCTGCTGCTAATTAGTATTTTCTGCTTGGTCAGTGGGTCATGGCAAACCCTATATCCTTTTGTACAGACAATCTGGATCGTATCAGCAAGACCGGCAGGGAGGGCTGACATACACACAGTTACAACTAACACCATATTCTTCCCCTCTGGGGCCTCTTTCTTGTCCCTTGGTGCCTGCAACAGTTCCAGATGCCTTGACTACAGTGACAAGCTTTTTTTTTTTTTTATTAAATCATAGCTGTGTACATTGATATGATCATGGGGCATCTTCACTAGCTTCACAGACCTTTACCAAGTTTCACATACACCCTCGTAAGACGCACGGCTGGTGTGTGACAAGCTTTGTATTGCTCCTGCTTCCTCCCCTCCACAAAAGGGTTCCTGGGAATGCCAACTTTGCTTTGCTGTTTCCTTATTGAAAATTCAATGCAGTGTGGTAGTTTTCATTAACTTGATTTTTCACGTTGTACAGAATTTTTGTTCCAGGGTGGACAGGGTGCCGTGAGAAGCGAAACTGTAGTCCCGGTGCTATGGAGGGAGGGTGTGCTCCACAGCAGACTGTTATCACAGAGCAGATCGGGACCCCAGAAGGGAGACATGGAGGGCACAAGCTGTGGAGCATACGGCTGTCTGCAGGTGGCCGCGGGCTGCTGGGGACTCACACCGCACTGCCTCGCTCCCTCCATATGGGCGCCCCAGCTTGCATGCAACTTAATCCATTGAAAATGCTGCTGTGGTACTTTCTTCTGAAATTTCTTTCCTTTCTAGTTGATATTTTATTTCCAAATAGTTGCTTTGCACAAAGGAAGGAAGAGAGGTGGGGTGAAGCAGAGAGAGCTGCCTGGGCAGGGCGCTGTTCCCAGGGCTGACTGACAGGTGGCCCTGTGGCTTTCACAGAGAAGCCCCAAGGAAGCCATCACTGTGGCTGCGTCCTTCCCTCCAAGGCTATGTCCCCAGGGCTGAGAGCACACTAATGACGTGTGAACAGAGGTTACGTGTGGCTCCACTGGGTCACCTGGAGCTCTGCCTGCTCTTCTGAGCTTTCAAAGCCCTGTTGATCTGACGAGAGCGGGAGGAAGTTAGCCAGATGACAGGGTTAAATCACCCATCTTCTTTGGTTTTCTTAAGGAGAAAATGAGGAGGCAAATAAAACATTTGAATGAAAATGCTATTGAAGTGTTTTGTTACTGTTGTCTATCATTTTTTTTTTTTTTACAGTGATGGCAGTAAAAATCTCCTAACAGAGGGCTGCAGTTCTCTCTGAAGGGCAGGCAAGGGGAGGCAGGGTGTAAGATGGGGCGGGGTGGGGAGCAGTGAGCGTCCAGGCCAGGGTGGCTGGAAAGGCTGGAAACTGTGTTGACAGGAGAGCGAAGGGGCTGGTAGAGAGTTAGGAAGAAAATAAACCCTCACCTCACGAGATGTCTCCAAATGCCCCAGAAACCCATACTGTGGTCCTTACCCACCCCACAAAAAAGAGCTGGGTCTCCAGGTCTCAGAGAATGGATGACCTTTCACCCTGTTTGCAAGACAAGAACTAAGAAGGTTTGGCGCTTAGGGTATCACCAATACTTTGTTGCTGTATCACTGACCTTTCTGTGTCTAAAGCCAGGTTTTTCAACCCAACCTTGGCACCGCTGATGTCTGCAACGGGGGGAAGCTCTGCTGTGGGAGAGGGGCTGTCCTGTGGATCCTGGGGTGTTCAGCAGCACCCCGGAGCTCTACCTGGTAGGTCCAGCAGTACCCTCTGCCCTCCTCAACTCTCAGCCAGTTGTGACCTTCAAAAGTTTCCAGATGTTTTCAGGTGTGCCTTAGGGGCACACCATGCCTGGTGCAGGCTCACTATCTACACAAAGCATAGCCAGGGCTGCAGTGTGGTGCATGTCCTCAGCCTCTCCTGCCCCTTCGCCCCTCTCCCCACTCTGCGTTCACTCCCAGGCTTAGTGATGTCTCCCCAACATCTGCTCCTGCCACGCTCCCTGCTCCACCCCATTCTCCACACAGCAGCCCAGGTGATGATTCCAGAATCCACTCCGCTCCTGTGCTGTCCCCATTGAATTCCCCCATAGCTTTCCTGTGCTCTGAGCTGCAGGGAGAGACCCCTGCCGCGGCCTGCCTCATCTGCTCCTCTCATACCAGTCCCCCTGCCCCTGAGTCCCTGATGCCCACGAGAGTTTCCCCAGCCCCGTCCTAGCATACCCTCCTCACTCCTTCACCCATTTCACCCTTTTGGGTCAAAGCTCAGAGGTCACTTTTCCAGGTTTGGAGGCTTCCCAGATCCCCTTGGGTCCAGACTCTCAGCTGGGCTTGGAGACAAGCCACACTGTCTTTCTTTCATAGCTCCCAGCATGCTCTTCAACTCCACGTTTATTTGTGCCCTCTTGTGATGAAAGTCTGTCTCCGGCACTGGACTCCAGGATTCGCAGGGACCACGTAGGTTAATGCACCATCATTACCCCCACCCCAAGCACCATGCTTGAAATGCAAACCTTTGCTCATGGAGCTCATGGAGATGGCCTGATGGGGTAAAATTCAAGCCAGCACTGGTCCTTGAACTTGAAGCCAAATGTTTCCCTTCCATTCCCTACTTTTGTGCTTTCATTCATTCATTTCTTCATTTTACAGGTCTTTTCTGAGTACCTACTGTGTGTCAGATACAGATTGGCACTATGGATACTTCAAATGAAGTGGACATAGCTGTGGGGCTGTGGTGTCCTTTGTCTTGTGGCACAGAAAGACAGCAACCTAGTAACGATAGCCTAATAAAGGCCTTGCTGATATGCAGAGAGCAAGTGTGTTCTCTGAGGACAGGAACAGAAGCAAACACAACCTTCCCTCCACAATCCTCTCTCCCCAGAAACCCAACTCCCGCCCAAAAGCAAGAGCTGGGGATTTGAGTGAAGATCAGAGACGTAGCGTAAGACGTTAGGTGAACACAGATCCCATCAGGTTTTAGACGGGGTACCACTCCCGAGATGTGATCTGGCATTTCTATTGCATTTCCAAAATGCATTTCCCAAAATTTGTTTTCAGAATGTTTTGAAACCAGAGAAAGAACAGTCACTATTTCCTTCTTAGATTTAAAACAAATCAGTAGGACGGCTGACAGATGAACAGCAGGTACAATTGGAAATAAAGCTTTAAGTTAAATTAAATCAAGTCCCTTGGGTGATACGCTGTAGCTGTTGCTACTCGCAGATTCTGGATGAGGTGCTGGGGCTGCCAAGGAAAGAAAAACAAGGATGATGACCTCAAGGATGAAGAGCTGCTTAGGAGGGCGGAGCCATCGGTATCTGCCAAGATAGACCTGGCCCCACATCTGTGCTGTGGGTGCCTCATCTCCCTCTCAGCACTCAGGATTTATAGCAGCATCCAGCGATCACCTCATCAAACCTCACCTTTTCTCCTGCCAATTACACTCTTTCTTGTTACTCCATGATATTTTCCATGGAACATTTACCACTCTCTGAACTTCTGTTCTTAAGTACTAGTTTTTATATGATTTTATATTGGTCCTCCAGCTAGAATGTAAGCAGCCAGTGCCTAGAATAGCACCTGGCAGATAGCTAGCACTGGATCAATGAATGAATGGATATGCTCAAAGACAGGGGCCATCAAATCTCCCGGGGATGCTGAGGAAAGCTGCAGAAAGCAGGCAGCATCTGAACTGGGTCTCGATCTAGGAGCTGAAGTTACCCTGCAAGACAGAGGGTGGACAGATAAGGAGGGAATACTTTCTATAAATATTGATAACCACGGAGGTGGCAGGAACAGGGATTATAGGTGGAGTCTAGAGAAGGATAGCAGAGATAGTAGGTGTCCGGGTGGATACATCTACCTCCCATCATTGTAACAAATGGTCAGAGGTACGGGCCTGAGGCTGGGGCAAGTTGGGAACAGGAAGGCCGCCTCCAGGAGTGGGCTCTTTCCTCTATGGACCTTGCACACAAGTAGACTTCCTTAAATGGGAGAAACGTGGGGCTGGCACGCTAATCCACACATCCCCTGGTGGCTCAACAGGATGGAGCTGGTTATGGAAAAAATTAATAAATCTTTCCCTGGAGAGAGAAACATAATTCGTAAATATCTAATTTAGCACATCTACAAAAATGTTTTTTTTTTTCACTCTTCACTGATATCACACATCTTTCAAAATCCTTCGCTCTTACTGCTAAGTCACAGGACATGTAGAACTGTGCTTGGAAAGTTTACATGTCTTCCCACGCAAGGGTCATGGGGGATCTAACACTGAGCAACTTCTAAGGAGCTGAAGGACTAATTAAGTCCCGCCGGGGTAAAGAACATGACCTTCTAACAGTGAGTTTGTGAGTTATTTTTAAGTACTCCCTGAAGGAGAGGAACAGAATAAAATCTTCATCATTAAATGAATTTTAGTAAATTGGATCTCCTAGTTAGTTTAAGAAAAGTCTCATTAACTAAGAGAATTACTTGCCAAATTTATAAATTTCTCTTTCTTAATATCTGTGAGTGTAATGGCGGGGAAGGAGAAGAGAGACCAGTGTCCACTGAGCTCATACTGTGGCCAGATATTGTTATAAGGTATTTTATATCTTTTAATCCTATCTGAAAACATTGAACGGTTATTAATCCTCATTTCTCAGATAAGAAAACAGGGGCAGTGAAGGTTAAACCCAGTGTCAAGACCACACAACTATAGATGGTCCCCAAACAAGGGGGTTTGACTTACATGATTTTTTGATTTTATAGAGGGGAAGCACATTTCAGTAGAAACTGTATTTTGAGTTTTGGCCTTTCCCTAACTGAATGACAGGTGGTGTGATGCTCTTTCCTGACGTGGGCAAAATCACCTAACACAAAGCATGTTTTATAATAAAGTACTGAAGATGTCACATACTTTATGGAACGCTGACAGTGTTCTGAGTGTGTTTAAGGTAAGCTAAGCTAAACTGGCTCTTTGGTAGGTTAGGCATATTAAACACGATTTCACCTTAAGATATTTTACTATGGATTAATGAGGATCTAACCTCATCATAAGTTGAACATCTGTAAGTAAACAGCAGAGAAAAGATATGAATCTGAGTTCGAATCCAGAATTGTAACAGGGACCACAAGGACAGATTCGAGAGTCCTACAGACTGGGTTCTTTGTAGGACTTTAACACACAGCCCCGTATGACACAGGATAAACTACTTGGCCTCAAGGCTGGATGGTCCTCAGTTGCGTCCCAGGGATCAGCATAGCTTCTCGCTCAGAGATATTGTTAGCAGAAGCATCAGGTCACTTTCCACAAGAGGGCGGATTCAGAGCACTTTTCAGGGAGCCCCACACTTAGAAACCACAGTTCGTTTTCCTCACTGTTGTAGTTACTGTCTGGCTTAGTCTGGGAGAAGGTCCCACTTCCCTCTGCTCCACACAGCCAGACACCAAGTGACAAGGCTGTGCTCCCTGGCGCTCCTGCTGCTGACCAGGGTAAATGGCATTGATGGGGTGGGTCAAACACTGTGGTCTTGCCCACTGAGGCAACTCCAAGCCCCTTGCTTAAGTCAGGGTTTCTGTACCTTGGCACTATCGGCTTGTGGCTGGAAGTTCTTCCTGGTGGTGGGAGTCGTCCTGTGCACCGCAGAATGTTCAAGCAGCATCTCTGGCCTCTACCTGCTAGGTGCCAGTAGCATGTCCCCTGCTCCCACTGTGATAGCCAGAGTATGTCCCTAAACATTTCCAAATATCCCCCAGGGGCACAAACACCTTCAGCTGAAAACTACTGATTTAGGTGCAAATTAACAGTGATTTATGAAGCTAAAGAAGCTTCTAGGATTCAAAGAAAGACAGCTCCCTTATTGGGCTAATTCATAGCACTTGCTATAGAGACCTGAGTTCTCACTGGGCCAGGTAAGCAGCACATTATCATAGCCAGTTAGCTCAGCCGACTTCTGCTACCAAATGTGCCTTGTTTTATAGGTTGCTGACTTCCCGTTAAAGGAGCAATGCCATTTAATAAGTATCCTGTCACTCGGCTACATAAGGTAGAATAAAAGCATGAGGGCCCAGTAAGCTTCCTTCTAAAATTTTTAATGAGGACTGACAATTATGTTCAGTCACTCAACGTTTATTGAACATTTGCTATAAGAAATGTCATAGACTAAGACTCTGGCAGTGGCATCTGGATGAGATTGAGGACTTTATGCAGGTCAAATTGCTTCATCAAAGGAATGCCATGAAGGCTATGTTAACCAGTTTGATGAAAATATTTCAAATTGCACCCCATGACTGCATTAATGTACACAGCTATGATTTAACAAAAAAGAAAAGGAATATTAATGAATTCAACCTATAGTCATTTAAAGCCTACTATGTACCAAGCCACAAGCTAGACCCTGGGTAGTGTGTGCTGAAGAAGGAAGGATTGTCCGTGCACTCCTGCTGGTGACAGGACACCTGTCCTCAAGGGAGCTTCTTGGAACAGCAGCATTAGAATCAACAAGTATTACAGCTTGAATTTTGTCCCCACAAAAAGCTTTGTTGAAGTTTTAACCTCCAGGGCCTCAGAATGTGAACGTCTTTGGAAATGGGATCTTTATGGGGCTAAACAAGATAAAACGAGGGCTATTAAAGTGGTCTCTGAGTCGGTACAACTGATGTTCCCACGAGTCAGAAGCCACATGCTTCTTTTTTATTTTTTATTTTTTATTTTTTTGTAGAGACAGAGTTTCACTTTATGGCCCTCGGTAGAGTGCCGTGGCCTCACACAGCTTACAGCAACCTCCAACTCCTGGGCTTAAGCGATTCTCTTGCCTCAGCCTCCCAAGTAGCTGGGACTACAGGCGCCCGCCACAACGCCCGGCTATTTTTTGGTTGCAGTTTAGCCGGGGCCACGTTTGAACCCGCCACCCTCGGTATATGGGGCTGGTGCCTTACCGACTGAGCCACAGGTGCCGCCCCTTTTTTATTTTTTAATTTCATATTAATGTAAGGGTGCACACAACTAGGTTACAATGTTTGCATTTGTTAGGTAAAGCCCCTGTTGCAGTTGTGTCCTGCACCCAGAGGTGTGCCCTATGCCCTTACATTGTGCCCATTAAGGGGGAGCACACAATCCACCCCCTCTTCTCCCCCTTTTCCATCCCCCTTTCTCCCATCTTGAATTGCATTGAGTTTTTCTCTTATGTGAACAATGTATTAGATCATCTATTGCAGTGGTTCTCAACCTTTCTAATGCTGCGGCCCTTATTACAGTTCCTGTGGGTTGCAACCCACAGGTTGAGAACCACTGATTTATTGGCTTTATATTAGTATTGGGTATGTTGGATACTTGCTTTTCCATTCTTGTGATACTTTACTAAGAAGAATGTGTTTCAACGCCATCCAGGTTAATACAAAAGATGTCAAGTCTCCATCTTTCTTTAATGGCCGAATAGTATTCCATGGTACACAAATACCATGGTTTGTTAATCCATTCCTGGGCTGATGGGGATTTAGCTTATTTCCACATCTTGGCGATTATAAATTGAGCTGCAATAAACAATCTAATGCAACTGTCCTTATGATAAAATGATTTCTTTTAGCCTCATCATTGTTATCCATTATTGGAGCTTGTTCCCTAGTAAGTGTCTGGCATTTGGAAGGCAGTCAGTAAATGCTAGCAATTAGTACCATCAATTTTAGTGTTAGTAGTAGTATTATCTGGCCCTTGCTCCTTACAGTGCCAGCTCTGGGCTAGCCTGGCATCACCCAGAGATTGCTAGAAACTCAAGAGTTTCAGGCCTCACACAAGCCCTGTTGAATCAGAATCTGCATTTTAACAAGACCCTGGGTGATGCCACTGCCGTTGAGCCAGGCACACTGCATTTGAGAGGAGAGACTAGAAGACCAATAGTTCTCAGCCTCAGTTGCTCATTAGAGTCACCTTTCACAGGAGAACACTAACTTGACAGCAATTTTCACTTTTCCTTACACACTTCTCCAACTCACCCAGCCACAAAGGACATCTTACTGTCTATGGATTGCATTCTTCTTTAAAATGATTCCAATCAGCAGCCACCCTAGATGATTCCAATCAGCAGCCACCTTGCAGGAGGGAGCATTTCAAAGAAGCGAAAAGTCTCCTGCATTTTCTGCTCTGAGGACCCTCTTGAGAACAGCTGGGGAAGAAATTCTAGATTCAAATGCTCAGGATAGACTGCCTGAGCTCAGGATAGACTGCCTGAAAGAGTCTGGAAAGTCTACCTGAGCAGCAATTTGCCTTTGCACAGTCCTCCTGCAGGGAAGAGGGACACCAGGTTTAATATAAAAGACGTAAAGTCTGGAGGCGGAGACAAGATGGCTGACTAAAGCCGCTTTCCACAGAGGCTCCTGTCCAGAAGGAGAGTTAAAGGACAGAAATTTAGCAAATAACTGGGTGGATTTGAGCTGCACCAAGAGAAAAGGTTGAAGAACGCACATCAACCCCGTTGAGGTGAGCTGCGACCCCAAGGATACAAACAAAAGGTACAAAATCTATCACCAAACGGACGGGAATCCCCTCCCCCATGAGAATAGCTTGGAGTGCCCCACAAACAAACGAGCAGAGTTCAAAGGTCCTCCCACTCCACTCCATGGGAGAGACCCTCTAAAAGCTAGACCTACCTCCCCTACTAGGGTGCCACGGTGTTCTCCTGCCAGGCATAAACTGTATAAAACTGTATATATTCTCTACCTGCAACTCTGAGTTCCCAGCACTCCCCTCCACTCTCACTCTGAGGTCTGGAGGCCTGTCCCCCAGGAGTCCAGATTCTTGGGTGATTTCTCGAGGGGTGTGGACAGGGCCTAAACTTCAGCTGGTCAGTGCTGACTCTGGGGCATGGGAGTGAGAAGACAACAGTTGGCTGAGAGGGAACCACACCGGAGCTGCGGTGCCCCGAGATGCAGAGCAGCAGCCGTCTTTTAGCAACAATAGGGCTCACTCCTGGATATTCTGAAGACACACCCCCTGTCTCCCTGGGCAACCAGAGGAGGCTGGGCATCTACTCAGGTGGCAACCACCCGGAACAGGTTTGGGATGGAAACACAGGCCCCGTGAGTAAAGGGTTTCCCTGAGGTGGTACTGGCCTGGGTGGAGCGCAGGGACTAGAAATGCACGCTCAGAGCCGGGAAGTTCCCAGGGTGGGGCTGACCCAGAGGACCGCTTTACTGAGCCTAAGATGCACCTGGCCCTCAGGGGATCATCAGCCTATAGACAAAGGAAGACAGGAGGCTAGAACTGACAGGTAACCGAATAAAAACCTGCAGGAGCAAAGACAGGGCCTGAGGTGCAGGCTCTGGGAACTCAAAACAGCTTCTCTTCTGCAGGGGAATTTAACAGGGACAGAAACAAATTCCCGCAAAGTTGTTCTGTTCTGTTCTGTCAGTAACAGCAATTAGGAGCGGGGCTGGAACTGAGTGAACACCCTCCAACCTCCATCAAGCGCCCGAGGTTGTCAGGCCTCACCTTTCCCTGCTAGATAGAGGCAGTGTGCAGTGGCCTGACTGAGCAGAAATAGATTTCCTTGTGATTCAGGCAGGTACAAACCCCTGGAGTATCTGTTCACTACGGGCAACTGGGTCAAAGCCCTGTGGGACTATCAGTGACTGGCTGTGACAGAGGTGCAAGGTGGGGAAGGAGACATCAACTTTCCCAGACTGATCTATTTGCTGGGTGGGTCCTCCTGACTCCACAGAGCACTGGAGCAAGCCATATCAGAGTAGTCACCAGACCCCTGTGATCCAGTTGCCAGAGACCTTTTAAACTCTCCCACCTGAGACAGGTGCTGACTGAGACAATTGATTTGGACCTTTTGAACTGAGCCAATCGCCTGAGGACTATTCAGGTGGTGCCCTGGGTGTGTGGTTACAGGAAGGTCTGATTTTCCTTTTCCAATTGTTGCCTGTGGGGTTGGGGTGACTTAATTGCCGGTATTTCTCCACAGCCAAGACTTCAACCTACAAGTTTCACTAGAGTTGAACACAGACCAGCTGAAAACAAGACAGAACCACTTAGCCCCACCACACCAAACAGGTCCCAAGTTTCTCAGGCCGTAGCACTGTACAGGTCCTCGACAAAGCTCCAGGGGAAAAATCAAATGGTGTAAAACAATCACAGGGCAGAATCAGCAGAAAAACTCTGGTAACATGAATAACCAGAATAGATCAAACCCCCCCAAGGAA
Source organism: Nycticebus coucang (assembly GCF_027406575.1). Taxonomy (NCBI): domain Eukaryota; kingdom Metazoa; phylum Chordata; class Mammalia; order Primates; family Lorisidae; genus Nycticebus; species Nycticebus coucang. The sequence continues at coordinate 180,007,973 of NC_069781.1, read as the reverse complement.
AGATATGGCAGATGTAACTAAAGATCCCATTCATAAACAGCTGGCTGAGATGTCAGAAATCAAATTCAGAATTTGGATTGCAAACAAGATTAATAAAATGGAGGAAAATTCGGAATGAGAAATTCGAGCAGCAATTCAAAAGTCAGAATTTTTCGAGCAGCAATTCAAAAGTCAGAATTTACCTCTTTCATGTTTACATGGATGGAGCTGGAACATATTCTTCTTAGCAAAGTATCTCAGGAATGGAAGAAAAAGTATCCAATGTACTCAGCCCTACTATGAAGCTAAATTATAGCTTTCACATGAAGACTATAACCCAACTATAGCACAAGACTATGGGGAAAGGGCCAAGGAAGGGGAAGGGAGGGGGGAGGTTTAGGTGGAGGGAGGGTAAAACAAACAAACAAACAAACAAAAAAGGTTAGAATTAGAAATTCGAGGAGAAATTCAAAAGTTGTCTGAAGAATTTAACGAATTTAAAGACAAAACCACCAAAGATTTTGATGCACTGAAGCAAGAATTTGCAGCCCTCAAATATCTGAAAAATACAGTAGAATCCCTCAGTAACACAGTGGAGCAAGCAGAAGAAAGGATTTCTGACACTGAAGACAAATCCTTTGAACGCTCCCAAACTCTCAAAGAGGAAGAGAAATGGAGGGCAAAAACAGATCACTCTCTCAGAGAGCTCTGGGATAATTCGAAGAAGGCGAATATAGCCTAATTGGAATCCCTGAAAGTGATGAAGTGGCCTCGTTAGGCACAGAGGCCCTTCTCCATGAAATTATGAAAGAGAATTTTCCAGACATGCCAAGAGATTGTGAAATTCAGATAGCAGACAGTTTTAGAACCCCAGAACGACTCAATCCCAATAAGACATCCCCCAGGCATATCATAATTAACTTCACTAAAGTGAGACAATTCTGAAAGCAGCCAGACATGAGAAATCCATTATCTACAAAGGGAAGAATATTAGAATGACTGCAGATCTTTCTGCTGAAACTCTTCAAGCCAGAAGAGGGTGGTCAACGACTTTTAATCTCCTAAAGCAAAATAACTTTCAACCCTGGATCCTGTATCCAGCTATACTGAGTTTCATTTATGATGGAGAAAGTAAATACTTTAATGACATTCATATGTTGAAGAAATTTGCCATAACCAAACCAGCTCTTCAGGATATTCTCAGACCTATTCTTCATAATGACCAGCCCAATCCTCTACCACAAAAGTAAACTCACTCAGATACTTTTGATCAAACTCCAACTTCCATAGTGGTGAAAGGATTAAAAATGCCCACTGGACTTTCGAAAAACCTGATACCCAAAATTTTACCAGACTTATCAATATTCTCCACTAGTGTGAATGGCTTAAACTGTCCTCTAAAGAGGCACAGGTTAGCTGACTGGATACAAAAACTCAGGCAGATATTTGCTGCATACAAGAGTCACATCTTACCTTAAAAGACAGATATAGACTCAAGGTGAAAGGATGGTCAGCCATATTTCAAGCAAATGGTAATCAGAAAAAAGCAGGTGTTGCAATTTTATTTGCAGATACAATAGGCTTTAAACCAACAAAAGTAAGGAAGGACAAGAATGGTCACTTCATATTTGTTAAGGGTAATACTTAATATGATGAGATTTCAATATTAATATCTATGCACCCAACCAGAATGCACCTCAATTAATAAGAGAAACTCTAACAGACATGAGCAACTTGATTTCCTCCAGCTCCATAATAGTCGGAGATTTCAACACTCCTTTGGCAGTGTTGGATTGATCCTCCAATAAGAAGCTGAGCAAAGAAATTTTAGATTTAAACCTAACCATCCAACATTTGGATTTAGCAGACATCTACAGAATGTTTCATCCCAACAAAACTGAATACACATACTTCTCATCAGGCCATGGAACATACTCCAAAATCGATCACATCTTAGGTTACAAGTCTAACCTCAGTAAATTCAAAGGAATAGAAATTATTCCTTGCATCTTCTCGGACCACCATGGAATAAAAGTTGAACCCAGTAGCAACAGGAATCTGCATACTCATACAAAAACATGGACGTTAAATAACCTTATGCTGAATGATAGCTGGATCAGAGATGAGATTAAGAAGGAAATGCCAAAATTTTGGAACAAAATGACAATGAAGACATGAATTATCAGAACCTCTGGGATACCACAAAGGTAATCCGAAGAGGGAAATTTATAGCACTACACGCCTTCCTCAAGAGAACGGAAAGAGAGGAAGTTAACAACTTAATGGGACATCTCAAGCAACTGGAAAAGGAAGAACATTCCAACCCCAAACCCACTAGAAGAAAAGAAATAACCAAAATTAGAGCAGAATTAAATGAAATTGAAAACAAAAGAATTATACAACAGATCAATCAATCAAAAATTTGGTTTTTTGAAAAAGTCAGTAAAATAGATAATCCTTTGGCTAATCTAACCAGGAAAAAAAAAATGAGTAAAATCTCTAATCTCATCAATTAGAAATGACAAAGATGAAATAACAACAGACTCCTCAGAAATTCAAAAAATCCTTAATGAATATTACAAGAAACTTTATTCTCAGAAATATGAAAATCTGAAGGAAATTGACCAATACTTGGAAGCACGTCACCTTCCAAGACTTAGCCAGAATCAAGTGGAAATGTTGAACAGGCCCATACCAAGTTCTGAAATAGCATCAACCACACAAAACCTCCCTAAAAAGAAAAGCCTGGGACCAGATGGCTTCATGTCAGAATTCTACCAAACCTTTAAAAGGAAATAGTACCTATGTTACTCAACCTGTTCCAAAATGTAGAAAAAGAAGGAAGACCACCCAACACATTCTATGAAGCAAACATTACCCTGATCCCCAAACCAGGAAAAGATCCAACAAGAAAAGAAAATTATAGACCAATATCACTAATGAATATAGATGCAAAAGTATTCAACAAGATCCTAACAAACAGAATCCAGCAACACATCAAACAAATTATACATCATGACCAAGTTTGTTTTATCCCAAGGTCTCAAGGCTAGTTCAACATCCGTAAATCTATAAATATAATTCAGCACATAAACAAATTAAAAAACAAAGAAAATGTGATTCTCTCAATTGATGCAGAAAAAAGCTTTTGATAATATCCAGCATCCCTTCGTGATCAGAACACTTAAGAAAATTGGTATAGAAGGGACATTTCTCAAACTGATAGAGGCCATCTACAGCAAATGCACAGCCAATATCGTATTGAATGGAGTTAAATTGAAATCATTTCCACTCAGATCAGGAACCAGACAAGGCTGCCCATTGTCTCCACTGCTCTTTAACATTGTAATGGAAGTTTTAGCCACTGCAATTAGGGAAGAAAAGGTGATCAAGGGTATCCATATAGGGTCAGAAGAGATCAAACTTTTGTCCTTCGCAGATGATATGATTGTGTATCTGGAAAACACCAGGGATTCTACTACAAAGCTCTTAGACATGATCGAGAAATACAGCAGCGTCTCATGTTCCAAAATCAACATTCATAAATTGGTAGCCTTTATATATACCAACAAGAGTCAAGCTGATAAAACAGTTAAGGACTCTATTCCATTCACAGTAGTGCCAAAGAAGATGAAATATTTGGGAGTTTATCTAACCAAGAACGTAAAAGATCTCTATAAAGAAAACAATGAAACTCTAAGAAAAGAAATAGCTGAAAATGTTAACAAATAGAAAAACATACCATGCTCATGGCTGGGAAGAATCAACATTGTTAAAATGTCCATACTATCCAAAGCAGTATACAATTTTAATGGAATCCCTATTAAAGCTCCACTGTCATACTTTAAAGATCTTGAAAAAATAATACTTCGTTTTATATGGAATCAGAAAAAACCTCGAATAGCCAAGACATTACTCAGATATAAAAACAAAGCAGGAGGAATCATGCTACCAGACCTCAGACTATACTATAAATCGATAGTGATCAAAACAGCATGGTACTGGCACAAAAACAGAGAAGTAGATGTCTGGAACAGAATAGAAAACCAAGAGATGAATCCAGCTAGTTACCGTTATTTGATCTTTGACAAGCCAATTAAAAACATTCAGTGGGGAAAAGATTCCCTATTTAACAAATGGTGCTGGGTGAACTGGCTGGCAACCTGTACAAGAATGAAACTGGACCCATGCCTTTCACCATTAACTAAGATAGACTCTCACTGGATAAAAGATTTAAACTTAAGACATGAAACTATAAAAATACTAGAAGAGAGTGCATGGAAAACCCTTGAAGAAATCAGTCTGGATGAGTAGTTTATGAGGAGGACCCCCCCCCAGGCAACTGAAGCAGCTTCAAAAATATACTACTGGGACCTGATCAAACTAAAAAGCTTCTGCACAGCCAAGAACACAGTAAGTAAAGCAAGCAGACAGCCCTCAGAATGGGAGAAGATATTTGCAGGTTATGTTTCCAACAAAGGTTTAATAACCAGAATTCACAGAGAACTCAAACGTATAAGCAAGAAAAGAACAAGTGATCCCATTGCAGGCTGGGCAAGGGACTTGAAGAGAAACTTCTCTGAAGAAGACAGGCACACGGCCTACAGACATATGAAAAAATGCTCATCATCTTTAATCATCAGAGAAATGCAAATCAAAACTACCTTGAGATACTATCTAACTCCAGTAAGATTAGCCCATACCACAAAATCCCAAGACCAGAGATGTTGGCCTGGATGTGGAGAAAAGGGAACACTTCTACACTGCTGGTGGGAATGCAAATTCATACATTCCTTTTGGAAAGATGTTTGGAGAACACTTAGAGATCTAAAAATAGATCTGCCATTCAATCCTATAATTCCTCTATTAGGCATATACCCAGAAGACCAAAAATCACATCATAACAAAGAAATTTGTTCCAGAATGTTTATTGCAGCCCAATTCATAATTGCTAAGTCATGGAAAAAGCCCAAGTGCCCATCGATCCACGAATGGATTAATAAATTGTGGTATGTGTACACCATGGAATATTACGCAGACTTAAAGAAAGATGGAGACTTTACTTCTTTCATGTTTACATGGATGGAGCTGGAACATATTCTTCTTAGTAAAATATCTCAAGAATGGAAGAAAAAGTATCCAATGTACTCAGCCCTACTAATTTATGGCTTTCACAGGAAAGCTATAACCCAGTTATAATCTAAGAATAGGGGGAAGGGGGAAGGGAAGAGGGGCGGAGGGAGGGTGATTGGTGGGATTACACCTGCGGTGCATCTGACAAGGGTACATGTGAAACTTAGTAAATGTAGAATGTAAATGTTAATACAATAACTAAGAAAATGCCAGGAAGGCTATGTTAACCTTTGTGATGAAAATACGTCAAATGGTCTATAAAACCAGTGTATGGTGCCCCATGATCGCATTAATGTACACAGCTATAATTTAATAAAAAAAAAATACCCTCCTAGTTTCATTCTATATTTTGAGTATAAACTTGGCCGCAATCAACTGAATGAAATCCCATAAAAGTCCTTTCAATGGAGACTGCATTTTTTTTTTCTCTCCACTAAATCAATCAATTGTTGTTTTATCTTCTCTGGTCATTTCAGCCTCAAGATTCTGACTGATCATCTATGGTGATGAGTAGAGTGTAACTGGTTCAGGTGACACCGATGACTAATGGCAAAACTGCAAACCAAAACAAATCCGAAAAGAAATAACCCAGACACACCCAGAAACAAATGCTTTTGTGAGCATTCCAAGCAACAACAGTCAGAGCTTCCCAAGTCCCCTCCTAATCTTTATAAATGATTCTTTCCTGAGCCACTTGGAGCATTTCCATTATGGCCTTCTGAATATGTATAGACACAGCAGGTAATTTAGGGTTGCTGCAAGTGCCTGACAAAAACATGGAGCATATTCAACTTGTTTAGGAAACATCTTAATGACAAGCAAAACAATTTATAGAGGACATGTTTTTATAGCACAGAAACATCAACATTTATTATTTGGGCCATAAATGGGAAAGAAAACAGACTTCCCCCATCTAGACAACAAAATTAAATTCCTGGGAAGGCAATAGAGAAGTAGGCACAATCTTCAATATAGTTATGGTATAAAATAATATTATTTTAGAAATACGGTGGAAAACATGGGAAGAATGGTACAAGGGTCTGATCAGATGCTCCAAAGATATAATTCCAGAGTACAATACCTTCCAAGGGGCTAACATTTGATATTATAAAATTCAAGGCAATCTATCTACTATAGACTTATTTTTCCCCATAGAAGGAGCCTATATTAGGTAATAACTATAGGTAGCTATTCTTTATACCTAATTTTCTTTTTCTGTAGAATTAATAAGGTCCAAGAAATTTCTACTTAGAATACTAAGGCTCTGGGAAATCTTGCAGGAATAAGGAAGCCTTATTTAGGCTAGCCAGGGTGTGGGTACTTAGATGCTTTTCCCTTCCTTTCTCTCTCCTTCATGTTCTAATTCTCAGGAATTAAGCACGTATCTACCAAATTCAGTTTCTAACACATTATATACTCAGGTTTCACTGATAAAGAAATATCCAAGGCAAATGAAGTCCATTTCACCTTTCAAGTTGCAGCTTAAACATCTACTCAGGGATTGCCATGGAAAGAAGCATGGCAGGACAAATTGTCTTGAATACATCAGCTTATTTATTGTCTTGGTTGACTTGGGAAAGTCACATGAAATTGCTCTTTAGCTTTATCTACTTGCTCAGCAAACACATGTTCTGTCACATATTCATAGACAGAGCAGGCTGCTGGGCCTCTGGGGATACAGCGGATGAAACGCTGACCTCAAGCCCGTGGTTTCTGTGTATTTCAATTTGATTTCAATTAAGTCATCACTTTTGCGAGTCATTCTTGTTCCTCAAATCCCCACAGCTGCCCTTCAAAAATGTGTGTCCACCCTTCAAATTCTGCCTTTGCTCTCAATACTCTCTTTCTCAGCAAATGAGCCAGGCTCCTGCCTTACAGGGAACATGGAGGACCTGTGACATGTGCCACCACCAGTCCTCACTCAAATTTGGATCTCACACCAGTCAAGAAGTGCTGCTGTCATCCTGGCTGCCTGGCCCTCTGCCACCCTTCCACCCAGTCCGTCACCCTGCTTTCTTTCTCATCTAAACAGCCCTCTCATGGCACCAAACCCTATCTTTGTGTCTCTGCCATCAGGTCAGCACATGTCATCATCATCTCTTATTTGGGACAGTGCAGTAATCCCTGAAGTGCCATTTTTCTTGGTTCCTTCTCCACCTCTCCTGACCATTCAGATCAGAATGACCTTTCCAAAATGCACCTCTGGGTGTGTCTGCCTATCACTTAATACTCTTCTAGGGTTCCCCATTTTCATTAGGATAAAGACAAAGACGAAACCCATCAGCATGGCCCATGTGTTCCTACAAAGCTCAGCCTCTGCTGACCTCTCCAGCTTTATGACCTCCTGGGCTGTTGTGGCCCTTGGGGCTCCATCCCATGGACCTTACTGCAGTCTTCTACACTGGCTGTGCTGACTCTGGCCACAGGACCTCTGCTCACTTCCTTCTCCTTCTTATTTGTTCTTTCTAGTCCTTTTCACTCAGTTACCACCACCTTCCCCTCTTGATTCACACCAAGCATCACTTTTCCAAGGAGGCCTTCCAGGATGTCCTTAGCCATGTCAACTCACCCTAACACAGGCCCACTGGGAACCACCGTCACCTCCCTCTTAGCTGTCACTGCCTGGGTTTGTGTGCTTGTTTGACTAATGCTGGTCTTCCTGACTAGACTGATGGTTCCACAAAGAAAGCAGCTGGTTATAGTGTCTGCTGACTTCTGCACAGCAGCTAGCATAGTTTTGGCCCATAGTATCTACTCAATGGGTATTTACAGAATTAATTTGTTAATGTTCCATAGTGCCAAATGCCATATGGCACCACAGCTATTCCTGAGTGTGTATGCAAATGGTTTCCTGGGTAAATTCCTTTCACCAACCTCTCTAGAGAGAAGGGAGCCAAAGCCACTGGGGTTGCCTCTGTGTATATTTGTACTTTTTAGCCATTCCCAACACTTCCTCGGTGTCAAGCACTGTTCTCAACCCATTCACTCATTTAATCATCTTGGCACTTTAAGAGATGTACTCTACCATATGTCCATTTTATAGCTGGGAGAGCCGAGGCCTAGATGTTAACTTGCCCATAATTACACAGTTGGCTTAGTGTTATATTCCCAGCACCATGCGTAATACCTACCATTTGCTTAGAGCTTAATACATATTTGTGGAATGATCAAAAAAACAAATCAATTAAGTAGCAAAGCTGGCCCATCATAAGTCACAGGTTCCCTAAACACTTTTCTGAGTCTGTCCATTTCTCTTGGTCCTCACTGTCCCACACTAACCTATACCTTGCCACTTCTCACCAGGACTATAACAATAACTTCCTAACTTCTCCCTGGACCCACAATTCTTTCCCTCTTCTCCGCCCATCTACTCTGTGACCACAGCTCCTTCTGAAATGCCAATCAGACCATCACCCTATTTTCCTGAAACTCATTAGTGGCTTCCTTTGGGTACTGACCCAAGTCCTTCAAGATCTCATGTTTCTTTCCAGCCTTGCCTCTCTTTTGTTCCTGGACATACCAGGCTTGTTCCTTCCACAGCACTTTGCTGCATGCTGTACTCACTGCTGGAGCACCAGGTCTACCAGTTACCTCTTCATGGACCCGCAGGCCACAGGGTATGTGGAAGACTGAATAACGACCCCAGCAATACCCAGGTCCTAATACGTATTCCCTGGGACCTGTGAGTGTTACCTTGCACAAAAAAGGGACTCTGAAGATATGACCAAATTAAGGACCTGGACCACATCTGCATTTCATCTGCTGTTTCATTTTTCATATCGTCCCACCACGTTATTGTGTACATTGACATTTGTGCTTCTCTGAATTAGTGTGAGAAAATGCTTCTCATCGTGCCTTTCTTGGGCACGATGCCGGCTGCTGTCATCTGCTGGTCGCCTCGCATACGTGGAAGTGGAGATAGAGTTGGGCACCCTGCTCTCCTCTTCTGAAACCAGAGCTGGCATTGAGGTAGATGCTAACGGGAGCAGGCAGGACAGGACAATAATTGGAATCCTTTTAGCCATGCCTGATGCTCTGCATACTGACAACCACAGTTAGCTTCTCCGACAGACAGCTCTGTCACCATGGGTTTGTGTTTGAAACAGCTGGAGGTTGAAGGACTGGGAACTAACAAGCCACACTGCTCAGATGCAGGGAGGCCACTGGCTTTCTACTGTGGCACTGGTGAAGGCCACCTGCTGCGGTGTTGACACAATGCATAGCTTGTGACACATACTGGTGACATTCACGTGGCTGAATGGGTCAGAACCTCCACTGCTAAGGGAGAGAGTACAGGACCACAGCCACACAGGCAGAGAGTCAGCAAGAACTGGGGAGGCCCCAGTGGTGCCAGGCACTGTGTAAGGTGCTGCTGAGACAGCCGTGGGTCACACGGACATGGCATTGAAGGAGCTGAGAATTTATTCAGACAGACACACAGACATCTCTGTTCATTCAGCAAATATTTACAGAGGGGCTACTGTGAACCAGCACTGAGCTGGACATTCTGGAATCGGCAGCAAGCAGCATGGGTGTGGCCTCTGAAGAGCTCACTGTCTCACTGGGAAGACAAATATTCATTTACACAATGATGTTTTACTATGGGCCTGTCATGGTCCAAGCACTGGCCCTAGAGGCTGGGTATTAAACCAATAATCATAGCATAACGAATGCCTTGAAAGTGTGCCATGTGCACACACAATGGGGAACCTCTTCTCACCACGGGGTTACCTTTGGGGAGCGACTTCTGCATTGTAAGTTTCCTGTGGCTGCTGTGACTAATCACCACCAACCTCCTCTCTTGTAGTTCTAGAGGCCAGAAGTCAAAAACCCATTTCACTAGGTTAAAATTAAGGAGGCAGCAGGACCGTACTCCCTCCAGGAGAGAATCTCTACTTTGTCTTTTCCAGCTTCTGGAGTTGAACTCAGTTCTCAGCTGGTGGCCACATCTACCATCTTCCTCCTGGTCTGCAGTCAACACTGCTCTGCCTTCCTCTTATAAGGGCACCTGTGGTTACATCTAGGGCCGAACAGACAACCCAGGATACTCTCTCCATCTCAAACTCCTTAGCCTTAGTCCTGCCAACTATCTTTTGCTGTGTAAGGTTAACATTCTCACAGGTTCCAAAGGTCAGGAAGGGCACAGGTGACTTTGGGAGCCATTGTTCAGCTGTGCTTTTTGTATTATTCTGTGCTGCCTTCAGGCCATGCCAGGCCTGCCCAGGAGAAACTGAGGCTGAAAGACTGAGTAGACTTCTGGGCCTGGCAGAGACCAGGGGCTGGGTTATGTGTGAATAGACAAACTCCAGATGACGGACATCACTTCGGAGTCAAGCCATGTGCATTTATTTAATATTGGTGCTACCAGAAAGAGCAGGTGCTACCAGGGCGATAGCAACTGTAACACTCGCTTGTTTATTTGACGCCAGATGATATGCCAAGGACTTTACTCGAGGAATATTGTTTATTGCTAACAGCTGCCCCATGAGAATACACTCTTGGTATTCTACTTTATAGGACAGGAAATGGAGGTGGAGAAAGGTCAAAGAACACGGTCAAGGTCACAAAGCTAAAAAAATGAAGCCCTGGTATTTGTACCCAGTGTGTATGAATCCACAGCTCTGCCTCTGAGCCACCTTGCACTACCCTTCCACCCCCGTGGGTCCCTCTCTGCCAAGGGGCCATTTCTGGGCACAGCGCATCTCGACATGGAGCTGGCAGGTGGCAATCTGGGACAGCTGGACACATTCTGTCTTGGGGATCTAAAGACTCAGAGGCCGGCTTAGCTTTGTAAGGAACAATTGAGTGATGTGGGAAAGTCACTGCCCCTCTCTAGACCTCAATTTCTGGCTGTGAAATAAAGAAAGTAACGAGATGAATCCTACTCTCCGCTCTTAAATTCTGCAGCCCTCTGAGAATAGAAAGGGTGATGGGCAGATAAAAAACAAGTGCTGTGATGCGGGTGGGAGAGTGGTTGGGTGCTGGTAAGATTGACAAAGACCATTAATCCTAATGATTGCTGCCACCAACTTCACACAGGCCAAATCGGGGTCTTCAAGGACAGAGCCACAATGCTGCCAGGAATCAAAGCTCGATTTTGGCTCTGTGTGCTAAGGTCCTGACTCGGTGACGATGAAGCGACTTCTGCTGGAAATGCCAGACCACTGTTGAAGAAGGTGTCTACTGTGAGAATCATAAAACTCAGCACAAGGTCAGCTCAATGGTGACTTCATAAAACTCAAGCCATGGAGACCGATGGAGACTGACTTTATAGTCCACTCAATTTCCTGATATTTCTCAACTGAGAGTTTCACTATCTTAAGTTTTAATTGAAAACGTTTAAGCTATTACAAATTATAATGACTAGCACTGAGCTGAATACCCCCCAAATGCTCATTTCAAATATATGAACCTCTTCAAGGGCCAGCGGCAGGAACAAGTGTGCAGAGCCCCAGTGCAGGTGGAAGGTGGGTGATCTGCAGGGAACATTCCACACAGCCAGCTCCGTGTCTGTGTCAACCACCCTCTGCTTGCAATGCTTGGGAAGTCACCACACTCTTTCTCAATCCTATTTAACAAGATCTTTGTCTCTCCTAATTAGCTAGCCTGTATTTTCTAATTTCTCTTTATCAGCAATTTTGATAATGTTATTTTTATTACAAATACAATATTAAAGTAACTGAAACCTAAAAGAAACAATGGCTAGAGTTCCATTATAACCTGACCAAATGTTTCATTTGATAATATTCCTTTCAATCCTTTTTTCAATATCCATATTCCTTTTTCTTGTATGTGTTCACTTAATAGATAAAATTTTCAACCATAACATTCTATTATGGGTAATTTTTCTTTTTGCTTGTTTTTAAATCTCTATTTCCATTAATACTAAGAAAATGGTAGTCCATAGCATCTATGTCCCTTTACTATCCTCATGGGATCCTATACAAACATAACACGGGGAATTTTTATGATTCTTTTCCACAAAAGCATGGTATGTACATTTCTCTATTTAAGCCATGTACATTGCCCTGGGTTAGCACATCACAGATACTTTCAGCGATTTTTACAATCCATATACTATTTCATAGAACATATGTGGTACAGTGTAGTATGGGTGAACCTTTAGCCTTTTCCTTTATTTTTATTTATTTATTTTTTTGCAGTTTTTGGCCAGGGCTTGGTTTGAACCCACCACCTCTGGCATATAGGGCTGGCGCCCTACCCCTTTGAGCTACAGGCACCATCCCCTTTCCTTTATTTTTTGCACCAACAAAAGACAATGCTTCCACAAACCTTACGTGTATACTCAAATGTTAGGTTTTTATTTTTCTAGGCTGGATTTTTCAAAATAATATTTTCGGCTCAAAGGCAATGCCTCTTAATAAGTTTAATGCATATTATAAGATTAGTTTGCCAGTGGCAGAGCTAAGATTCAAATTCATGTACATTGGACTGCAGAGTGTCTTTTCCTTCAGCGAGGTCTAACAAGGGGCTAAACTTCTCAAAGCAACAAGATGCCTTGACCTGCAATGTTCAAAAGAAGATGGGGGTGGGGGGTGAGGGGGCTTTGGGACTATGACCTCCTATCTGCTGTTCATTCATTCCCTAAAATGAATCCATTGTATTTCGGTCAGGTTGGCCAAGTAATTTACATATAGCCAGACCATTAGCAACTGAGCATTACAACTCCTGAGACATTTCTCAAGGTGATTTTTGCTAACTAAACAGGTACACAGCCGTGATCCTTCAACCATAATGAATAATGAAATGAAAAAAAAAAAAGGATGAGGAGAAATTAGCATTGAATAGTCTCCGTCTTGACTGCAACCCATGCTGAACCAGAAATGGATCATTTATAAATAAGAACAAAAACAATCATGTGTCCAGCACAATATCTCTCTTTTTTTAGTACTCAGTGTTTTAATGTTGTTTATTGCAATTATCTCTCAGCCCTGGCTGGAGCATCTCGAGATAGATGATCTTATTATTTACAGCAGTAAATCCCTTCGGAAACAACATTTATGCAGCAGATACGCGAATATATGTGTTATCACAAGTGCTCTGGGAAGAGCCCATTAGGGGCTATTATTTTTCCAGCACCTGGGAGCGACCCTCCCAGGAGCCGTTGTGTCACTACATACCCACAGAAGCGTAGCCGCCCCATTCAGACAGCCCAGCTACAGCAGAGGGAGACATTTCCCCAATGAGAAGGCCTGAATGGAAAAATCATTTCACGTTTGCATTTTTAATTTTGCAGTTTAAAATGCCTCTAAATACACTTCCCCCTTTAAAATGTGATTAACCAAAATTTCCCCATCTTTATTAAGGCAAATAGCCAGTTACAGTATTCCTTTTGGAATAGCGGCAGGCACATTACTTAGATTTAAGAGGGAAGAAGTGCATGAAACTGTTATTAAAACTGAATATGTTTACTGATAAGGCCACGAGCAGGATTACCAAGGAGTCTGTATGAGGTCTGGATATGTAGCTGGGGCTAAGCAGGTGTGCGTGGGTGTGGGGGACACACTCGCCCCTCGCTGTGGGCTCTGTTGGGACCTGAAGCATCTAGCCCCGGCCCTCCCCATAAACTCCCTGTGTGCTGCTGAGATAGCCTCTGAACTCCTTCGAGGAAGATCATAAGATTTCTTCAGGTTCTAATATTGGTACTTAAACAATAAATTAATATTAAAATAGTCATGAGAAAATACAGACTTGCTTTCATTTTATAGTCTGATACAGATCCCAGAGATCCCAGAGGTGTTTAATTTGGTGAATGCTATTATCACCCTCATGGTAACGGAGCTGCTTACTGCTTCCGAGCCCTGGATGGGGTGTGGCCTCAGTATTTGCTTATGGAGGCTCTTGCTTATCTCTGAGTCAGGTGCGTCTATGATCACCATCTCACACACGAGTTGCCCTGGGTCACCTCTACACTGTTAGGGTCGATGCAGTTAAAAAAAAAATCCCTAAACATTCTCAATTTTTCTCCTCTGGTGTTGCACTTAAGGCATTAAAAAACTCTTTTTGCCTCTGGTCTGCATTCTGTCTGCTTTCAGACAGCTAGTGGGGTTGCCAGGAGTCTCACTGCTCCCAAACGAGGATAAAGGGCTAAGGTAAAGAAGACCTGCACAGGCTGAGGACAGCAGTCAGCGTGTGGACATTGTCTCCGCTTTCCCCTGAATTCCTGACTGTGAGTCCTTAGGTCGTGTGCCGGCTCAGTGGCCTGGGTTTCATTTCTTAACCTCTCGGAATTGCACCTCCCAGGGATGCAGCAAAGATGAAATGAGGCAACACTGTTACAATTATTAGATGCCTGATGAGTGCAAGTTGTTACTGTTTGGTTTGTCTTGTGTCTGGGGTTAGAAAGGGGCAGAGGAATTGTGGGAGTGTGTAGAGTGATAACAATAGCCAACTATAACTGAGAGCTTACCGCATGCTGGGCTAAGTTCTAAGCACTTTACATGTGTTAACGCTAATTCTGACCATATCCTGGAGAGGCTGGTGATATTATCACTCCCACTTTGCAGATGAGAACATCAAGGCACAGAGGATAACCCACCTGGCAGGTTAGCTGCAGGGCGGGTGGTGGTGAACCCAGCTGTTTGTCCCCAGAGCTTTATTCTCAGCCCAACATCCCCACCCCTCTCTGCTCTGTGAGAGCTTCACAGACAACCAGGACTGGGGATAACACTCCAATTCCTTCATTTCTGACGTCTGAGTCACAGTTTTTAGTGGCAGCAAATTTCATTATTTGGGCCAGAAGACAAAGCTATTTTTACCCCAGTTTGAAAGCTGGGATGCTGCAGAAAAGCAAGGAAAAAAAATCCAACAAAACCCTCAAAACTTCTGACAATTTCCCGGCCATAGAAGGAAGCCGAGAAGACTGGCTGACCTTCAGAGGTAGTGGCTGCAAAAGTCCAGGTCTTTTGGGTTTGCCTTGAATATTGTAATCCTTTCATGTTGCACTGTAACAAATTATTACAGCATGTGCCTTACACTACACAAATGTATCATTTTAAAGTTCTGTAGGTGAGAAGGCAACACAGGACTCTGGATGAAAATCAATACACTGGCAGGGCTGCTTTCCTTTTTGGAGACTGGGGGAAACGCCATTTACTTGCTTTTTCCAGCTTCTTGAACCTGCACACATTCCTTGGCTTGTGGCCACTGCTCTGTCTTCAAAGCCTGCAGAGGTGGGTAAAGCCCTTTGCAGGCTGCAATCTTTCCTATTCTCCCAACCAGGAAAGGTTCTTTGATTTTAAGGACTCATTTGATTAGTTTGGTCCACCCCAGATAACTAGAATAATCTTTCCATCTCGAGGACCCCCTAGGCACATCTGCAAAGTCTCTGAGGTAGGGTAATTCATTCCCAGCTCCGGAGGGGTTAGGTGAGGACATCTCTGGAAAGCACTTTGTTCTGCCTATGGTAGATGTAAAGTCAGAACTGAGATTTGCAGTGGGAAGGTTTAAGGACTCGTGCTTGGCAATGAGCAGGTGCTGCTTGGGGGCCCTCTGTCCACCGATGCTATAGGTGAGTCAGTGTAGCCCAACATTTATAAGTGCACGTAAGGGTCCAAGAAACCTGTTTATAAATTCCACCTTCACTGCTTTTTAGCTGTGTGACGTCGGGTAAGGTAGTGAACCTTGCTTTCCATCTGTTTCTGTGTAGCTCCATCTTTACAATGGTGTGGTACTGAAGCTTATATCATGTTGTTGTTCAGAAGGTTAAATAAGATAATGTACACAAAGTGTTCACATGCGTAGTATGCACAGCGTCGAGAAAGTGCTCGATAAATGGCGGTTGTCAGAAAACTAATGAGATTTGACTTCATATTCCTGCTCAACTCACATATTCCATCCTACTAGCCACTGTGACTGGTTGCAAGGGTGGGTGTGAGGTCCAAATAGATCCAGCTGGAATCTGTCCCTGGGATTGCCATAAGGACTTTCAGAGAGAGTTTTCGTTCCAAGAAAATTGCCGTCTGGTGCCACTATGCACATATCGGACCAATAATTCTCTTTACAGATGGGAAAACCAAGGTCCCTAAAATTCAAAAAGGCAGGCATCTATGACTTTCCCACCTCATGCTCAAGTAGGAGTCCCAGGGCGCTAAACACCTCCTTCTATGATTTCTTATCTGACTTTCACTGCTTTTTGGTAGTAGATGCCAGTCCCTATTTAAAGATAAAGAAGCAACATTCTGGGTGTCGTGGGCTCTGCCAAGGCCCTCACCTAGTAAGGGTGGAGGCTGTGGTGTGCAGCCTGCCTCTCTGCAGTCCATGTGCGACACTGGCTGGAAGTGTGACTCGTGAACTTCCTGCTTCTATCACAGCAGTGTGGTCAGATGTCTTCAAATCCATTCCTGTATAAACACACTGAATAAGCACCCACTCCTTCCCGGGCCTGGCAGGAATATATTACTCATGTGTATTATATGCTGATTTATTCTCCTAATAATGCATTATTCATCCTCTTAACTGCACATAATGCAAATCCACAAGCTTTTCTGTGAAAACAAATCTATTGGATGGTGAGGTCGTGACAGGTACGATGACTTTTCAACACTTCGGGTCTCTGTTCACTAATTTGCACAACTGAAGTGATACCTGCCTCCTGCAGGGTGGACCGCAGGGTGAGTGCTGAAGAGCTACTATCTGAGGGTCTCGGTTGGGAGGTACAAATTAGGGTGGTGCCTTTGGTGGCACTTTTGTTGGTGCACGGAGCCCTCCTTTGACCTGGGGCAGAGAAGGTAACTCTTCCTTCCGAGGTCCTGACACAGGCTCTGGCTGCTCCGTCTTCCCCAGAACAAGGGGAGCTTCTGGGAGCTGAAAACAAAGGACTGGAGTGCTTGGAACGAGGTTTGCTGTCGGCTTCACGTCCTTCCCCACTGTGGAGTGATGTGAAAGGATGGGAAAGGGGACAGGCCTGGGAAGTGCAGCTGGATGTACCCACTGGGTGTAATCTGAGGGTTGGGGCAGCCCATGGCAGCCTCCAGGGACCTAGCCGAGTGGCTGGCAACAGAGAGCAAGTATTACCATGAGCCCACCACAAGTGAGGGTGTGTTCCTGGACAGGATTACACGCAGGAATTGGGAGTAAAGCCCATGGTGAGGGCACGAATATGATGTGTGGGAGCACCGGCTGGCAGGGTACACACCATCCCCAGGGGATTCTAGGAAGGGCTGTGAGTTTTTCTTAAAGGGAAATGGAAAGAGCAGGGAACAGGATGACACTGGGACTTGGATTTAGAAAATCTAAAGAGGCTTTAGCTTTCACGTTCAAAGAGCAACAGCTCCGTTGTCAGGAGCAGGGAGCCTGTGAGCCAGTGAGCCAGTCTCCCACCCTGGTGTCCATTCACCTGGTCAAAGGCATAAACTGAGGCCCTCCCATGGCTATGCCAAGCACAGTGCCAGAGCCACAGGGGTACACAGCTGACATGCTCTTGTGCTCATGATAGGTAGGCGGGTGGTTGGTGCCATACCTCTATTATTAGATGTGGCAGAGACAGGTATGGGAAAAACACCTCTGATAAGAAACCAGGGAGGGTGTGATGGGGGTGAGGAGTCAGGAAAGGCT
This sequence comes from Nycticebus coucang, assembly GCF_027406575.1. Taxonomy (NCBI): domain Eukaryota; kingdom Metazoa; phylum Chordata; class Mammalia; order Primates; family Lorisidae; genus Nycticebus; species Nycticebus coucang. Next base: position 179,990,285 of record NC_069781.1, on the reverse strand, counting down.
TAGGGACAGTTGAAGGGTAAATATAATGCATCCAGCCAAGGACACAAAGGGAGAAAGTTCTGGGCAGGTGGAGCAGTTCCTACTAAGATAATGAGTCTAAAAGGGACTCGACATGGCTGGCTGATCACATCGAGGACAGTCAAGAGAAGGGATCTCTGGGGCTGAATTCTAAAGTGTTGGGAAGAGATTGTTAAAGTCCTTGTGACTGAAGGTGATTGAACCCCTATGAAGAGGGCTGGGGCCTGGGAGAAGGTGTAGCCTGGAGGCTGGGATCAGGCCAGCCTGATGCCGTTTGTCACCACCTGAATTTGGAGGTCAGACCCTGACAGGGCCAGTGACTGTGAACTCAGTCCTGGATGCCTGCTGATGACACAAGACTCTACAAGTGTTTACAACCCAGTGTGCCCAGTTACTCAGCTGCACTTTTCTATTTTCATTTATAGAACAGTATAAAGCTAGACATTTATTGGCCGTGGACCATTTTTATGTTCTTGTAACTCAAAAATGGTTGCATTTTTTAAAATGAAGTATTACCAGCTTCAAGTCTGTAAAGAGACCAGGTCTTGTTGGCTCCCACTAAATTATTAAGATCAGGAATGCAGCTGGCATAGCGTGGTGCAGAACTTTCCTCCCCAATCTGTTTCACTGCGTGTACACAGCTTCACTTCTGACAGTCCATAACACAGATTGACACGGGACAGACATATATTCCATCCAGTAAATAATACATGACTTTTAGAAAAGCAGCAGGATAAATTTTGACAAGATCCATTATAATGGATCTGAACCAGCCATTATGGCCTTTCCATAAAGATTCAATAAAAACATGGAGGCTGCAGGGGGGCGAGGCATTAAAGATGGTGGAGGCTGCAGGGGGTTGGGGCATTAAAGATGGCATTAAAGCTGGGCTGACTCCCCTGAGGGGCAGCCCGCAGTGGGAGAGAGTTGGACCTGCAATCTCTGCAACAAGGGAGACCTGGCCTGCAGTCCTCAACTGGGAAGGAAGGTGGCCTGGACCTGGGAACAGGCCCTGAATGGCTCATGAGCTCATCACGGTGTCCATCACATGGGGTTCCCTCCTCTGATGAAGTCATCTGAAAATTAACATCACTTCCAAGTGCAGACTCTGCATTCTTTCATTTGAACTTCAAATGCCTTATGTAGTAGGCTTAGTAGCCCTGTTTTACAGGTGAGGATATTGAAGGTCCCAGAGGTGAGGTTTTTATCTCAAGGTCACTCAGCTGGATGTCAGTGGCTGGCCAGCACTAAAGAGGCCCATCTAACTCTGATGCCAGGGCTCGTTCCACTAACCTAGCTGTATGCACTGAAAAAACAGGTAGAAGAATTAGCTGTGTTATTTTCAGCAAATGGCTGGTCTCTACGAATACAAGCTAGATTGATTTCTCTAATACCCAGCTCCATTGGCCAATGATTGCATCAATATTTATAAGACTTTTACATCCCTTTATACCTCACAAGGGACTTGACAACACTGTCATGCAATTCTCCCCAGGTTCAAAGAGCTAAGTGGTCTTTGGTCTGAATTTTATTGTTGTTGTTACTGACGCACAGGAACCTGCAGAGGGTCACTTGGCTACTGTTACTAATGGTAGTACAAGTCCAACAGGGTGGCCAAATGGTTTTTTTATGGTTTATAATTTAAAATCATAAAGCCTTAAATCTGGAAGAAATATAAGAAGATGAGAAATGATTACTGAGAGCTACTCCATGAAGCAGCATGTATCATCATTTTATATGTTATTTATATGTGGTAGCAAAATGCTGGTTTTCCATGGACAGTGGCCCAGTGGTGACAAACTGCTTCCTAAATGCATTTATGGAAATAAAAGAAAAGTGTACTGCTCTAAAGAGCACAAGAAGTAAATATCAGAACAGGTGTTAGATGTAGCAAAAATTATAAAGGTGAAACTTAAAAAAACCGAAGTTTGGGAGACAATGATTGAACTTGAAGAGAGGTACTTCTGGTGAGAGCTGCTTTTAGTGGGGCTGCTCCTCGCTCACTTTTTGAGTTTTTTTTTTTTTTTTTAATTTAGATGAAAACTCAGCTGGGCAGGGTTGAGGCCAGAGTCACACAGCAGGTCTTGCGCCTGTCCTCAGCTGGTGCCCCTCAGCACTCTCCAGGCCCTGCCAGGGCAGCTACAAAGCTGGCCAAGTCCTGTTCTGGCTCTAAAATTGATGATGCCACATTGCTGTAAGCCTTCCATTAAACCCTTCCGGGACAATTTTACAGGCTGAGAAGCTGTAATCAAAACCAGCAATCAAACAACAAACACATACACGCACTTCCACAAAATCCATGTGAGCGAGAACCCGGCTCTCACACCATCCCCAGAGTGTGTACATGTGATGACGTCTAAACACAGATTATTCCTGATCTCCAAGACGGCACACAGCCCAAGCACCTCCCTCCGGCCAAACCCTGCAGCCCACTTATGTACCCACCGCCCAGATGAAGGCACATCACCCCTCCCAGCAGCTCTCCCCTGCCCACTCCTACTTGCCATCCCTCCCCAGGTAGCAGTCACTATTCTAAGCTGTATCCCTACCACTCCTCATCTGCTCTTGAACTTGGGAAGCACAGACTCAGACAGGGTGTGCTCCCTCATGCCTTTGGTCCCACATCAAGCCTGTGCCCCCCATGTTGCATGCAGCAGCTTCCTCTTTTCATTATTTACTTGTTTAACTTTTGTTAGGCTATAAAAGCATAAATTTATTTTATATGACAGTGAGGGAAGACAGTGGTGGGGAGGGGAACAGATGAGAAAGAGTGAGAGCAGAGAGCAGGGAGCGAGAGAAGGGAAGATGGGGGCAGAGGGAGAAAGGGAGCTAGAGAACCCCACAGCCAAAGAAAGGAAGCAGGTCAGCCCTTGCTTCCTCTTTCTAATGGCTGTTTCCCTCAGTTTCGTGATCTGTCCCACCATGATGCTATTGGGAAAAGCACTGCTGAAGTCCCCTGCCTGTGTGTCTCAGGTGGATGTAAGTATCCAGTTCTCTTGGGGACATACCGAGAAGGTGGATGGCTGGGTCACAGGGCACAGGGACACTTGGGTTTTAGAAGGTAGTGCCAAATACTTCCAAAGTGAGTCAACACACACTCCCACCAGCAACAGGCAAGTGCCCTAGTCGCCCCATGTACTTGCCAGCCTCTACGTTGTTAGTCCTTTTCATTTTAGCTGTGGGGAACAGACATGTCTTGAAGACACCCAGGCTAAGCTTGAGCCCAGATCCTCTCCTGTTATCCTTTACTTGCTTTGCTGTCTGTTCTCACCTGAATGCTTTTCACATATTCTTTAAACCCAACACAGCAGCAGAGGCCTTCCTCCCGCCCACCCCCCCACGACGAGCTGCACCTCTTCATCTGTCCCCAGCTCCGAGGACTCGCAGCCGAGTCCCTGTGCACGCTTCTCAGGCCCCCCCGGCCACTCACACTGGAGGACCATCCCTTTGCAGTGCTGTTTACGTTGCAGTCTCCCACTTCTTCCCCCACCACTCTGGCCCTAGAACAGCCCTCTATATTTTTGCCTACAATATTTTAGGTTTGATAAAAAATAGGCTTCTTTGAACAGCTCTTTTTGGACAATTTGGAAATGGCCTTCTCTCATCTTCTAAGCAACCGCTCTGGCTCCTGATCAAAGGCCTGTAAACTTGTAACTGGATTAGTCTAATAGTTGAGGTATTATGGTTAAAGTGGCTATTTTTTTTCTCTCTGTTAGTTTGCTAAAATACCTTCAAATGAGGAATGTGGAAGTGTGATATGAAGTTCATTTTCACGTGTTTGTTCCTTTTGGTGCTTTCCAAGTGTCTGGACTGTCACTGAGACCACTCATCTGTTCTTCTGGAGGCTGTTTAGGGTTCACATGTTGTCATTTGCCTTATAAAGGCTCTTGGTTCTCACTGGGCTCTAATGCTAGGCCTGGGAAACAGCCCGTTCATGTTTTCTGAAGTCATCTTGTTGGGATGAGACAAGATAAGGCTCCTGGCATTTCTCCTTCTCTCCTTGTGTGGTGACTGCCTCTTACTGTAAAGAGCTTAAATTTCTAATGTTTACTAATCCCTTTAAAACACTATCCTCCATCCTTCCAGGTTCTAAGCTTCTATGCTGTGGCTAATGAGCAATGGTCAAGTTTAGTGGCTCTGAGAACTGGCTGCCTGGAATCAATGAATCCTAGTGACAGTGTTACTAGCCACGGGCCTGGGGTTAGCTGCTTCATCACTACAGGGCTCAGACTTCTCATATGTAAAATGGGAAAAGTTACCATGCTTATCTTAGAGGGTAGTTGTGAAAATTAAATGGGACATTCTATGTGAACCCTGATGCTGGCACACAGTGAGTGTGCACTATGTGTCATCTGTTGTCACCATGCTAAAGAAAGCCTCCTCTTCCATTCACAGCTTACTTTGCTTCTGAGCATGTTGTTACAGACTCCAGCAATTCTCTCTCTCCTTTAGAGCTTTTGCCAGATGGATCCATTACTTCTCAACCAGTTTGTGTCACTTCCTCTGACTGAGACAGAGAAGGTGACTTCCTAGTGAAACCATGTGTTCCCTCTCATTTCCCACCCTCCCTTAGGTGAGGTGGGAGCCTATGACTGACCAGTGCCAGCCCATGGGAAGCATCACTTCCAGTTTGAAGCATTTAAAAAGCCAACGTCTAAAACCTCAGCTCTCTCTTCCTCTGCCACAGCTGCAAAGGAGGCCAAGTGCTCCACATGAAGCAAGTGGGCAGAGCCTCCTCCATCCTGGCTCTCTGATGGACTCCTTAGAGAAGAGCTTCCCAGCAGACCCATGCTTGATTTGTAGCTCCATCAAGAAAAACTTCGTTGCATTATGCCTACTAAAACTTGCAGGTTAACTTATTATTGCAGCATAACTGAGTCTAGTCCTGATTAATGCTCTACCTTTCCTTTTAAATTGGCAATCTGTTAATGAACCTCTTTTATACAGTCTGCATTCTTGAACTGCCCTAGAAGGACTCTCCATCTGAACATAACCTGCCCCCTCTCAGAGTCACCCTCTTGACTTTTATGCTAGAACAGGCTAGGTCCAGTGGAAGATCAGGCCATAGTCAATAACCCTAAATCTTAGGTCAGAAAGAGATTCTAGGAAGTCACTTTCATTGTCTCCTTTGCCAAGATTAGTGGACTCATCTAGGAAAACATGATACTCAATGTATTTGGACTTCTTTCAGTTCCTTAAATATGCCTTTGAGATGCAATTTCTTACATTTGCTGGTCCTTCTACCAGACTTATTTAGCTTCCACTCCCACCATGTCACCTCCTTTCCTGGCAAACAATCTTTAGGTTTCAAAGTAAATGCCACTTCCTCCAGGAAGGGCTCCTTGATTCCCCCAGCTAGGTGAGCATCCATCTGTTGTATACTCTGATGCCTATCCAGAGTGCCCTGGTAACACTCAGGCCATTTGCAATATTATCTTTAATGTCTTATCTGCTACACTATGACAGGAGCTACAGCTGGCTATGAGTAAGGGAGCTCTCACCCTCAAATCCGATATCTAGTAAGAGGAGATACCTGTCATTTGAGGCAGTTCATGACTCATACTATAAAGAATTGTTTCCCACAGTTGTTTCCTGCAAAGTTTAGTTCCACTTTGGGAATGTGGAAGAAAACCAGAGTCTTAGCTCCTTGATTCTGCTTTATGCATTGGATTGCTGGCACTATTTTTATGGGCTAGAAACAGGTGGAGTGCTCACAAAGAGAGATGACATGAAAGCCCAGCTCAAGATCTTAAAATGATAGGTGCTGCCAACTTTGATGAGAAGAGAGTCTAAGCCTGGAGCAACACTCTTTATACTGTCTCAGTGTTGAGCTGTTTTGGCTTCTCACTCTTTGGGACTATGGAGAAAAATTTTACACACTATAAAATACTTGGAGAAAATCCTCTACTTCCCTCCCTGAGTCAACAAATGCCATGAGCTAGCTGAGGACATCCCTTTATGTCACACACTCTTATGACAAATGGAAGAACCTACCACCTGCTCTTGGACAAGGACTTGGAAAACCCAATCTTTGAATAAGCCGCCAGGAACAATTCCTCAATTAATTTTTTGGGTTGAAAGAGAAATGGAAATAAATAACTCACCCGACAAAGAGAACATAGTTAACAAGACAATGTATGCCCAAACATCAGCTTATCATTTCTCTCTTTTTCTGGCTTGTTTCATTGTGTGTGTGCAATCTTTTTTTAATATGATGGATTACAAGAATCCAAAATCAAATTAATTTATTTCTTAATAAAATGAATATTTTGCTTGGTGGTTTTTAAAATTCCTTTCTTAACCAAATATTATGGTTTTTACAAAAATAATATATATTTTTCTTGCTTATAAAATATCTGCTTCTCATATTTTGGTAACATCTTTGTTGTGACAGGTAGAAATTCTGAGAATTTCAAAAATTTTACATTGCTTTTTAACATCGGAAACTTTGACAGTTGGAGCAATTTTCTAGTCAATCACCCCAGTGATTCTAAACCAGTGTCTTTTTCTAGCTTGTATTAGGGAAAATTATAGAACAGGACAAAATTTTCTCCTGATTACAGAAGCCCCTTCAATTGTGTCATGGAGAAGATTGAACACATGTAGACATTTGAAATTAGAAGCAGTCCTGCCTGTTTATTATTGCTTGTTAACTCTTCTCGAGTCCATAAAAATTGAAGTAACTATGAAGTTTCCATGGAGAAAAATGTAACGCTTAAAAAGGAAACGCCACACAAATGAACTTTGGAGTGATGGCTTGGAAACTTCCAGAATTCTAATCAAAGAAGCTCAGGGTTGGGGAGGAAAGACCTTATAAAGAATTCAATCCCCCCACCCAGCTGAGGCATGAGTTCTCATGTACAGAATTTTACTTCTGCAAAAGAGAAAACAGATCTCAGGAATGTGGAATGACTTATTCACAGTCCCATGCTGCTGACCCTTATTCACAGTTGGACATAGTGGCCGGTGACAAGAGCAGATCCCAGATTTTTCACGCCACCCAGCTACCTCTAAATCTAAACCTCTACAAGGTGGCAGTGTGTGCTGGGGGCAAGGCAATCTCTCTTAGTTACCATTTCAATATCTCCAAATGGGGAGGTATCTGTGTCTTGGAGCTGTGGGAGCAAAGTGCCATAAATTGGGAAGAACAGAAAAACAGAAATTTATTCACTCAACAGTTTTGAAGGCCCAACGTCCAAAGCCAAGGAGTTAGCGGGACTGGTTCCTTCTGGAAGCTCGGAGGGATCATCTGCTCCATGCTGCTCTCCAACTTCTAGTGGCCACCAGCAATCCTTGGCATTCCCTGGCCTCCCCCTCCACTTTTACCTGGCGCCTCCCCTGTGTTTTCTGTACGTCTTTGTGTCTGTCCTCTTGTGAGGACAAGAGTCATGCTGGACGTAGGGCCTACCCTAATCCAGTGTGGCCTCCTCAGAACTCAACACATCAGGAAGGACACATTCTGAGGTTCTGGGTACACGTGAATTTAGTCAGGGAAACACCACTCAACCCACATAGGAAGGGATAATGGCCTTTGTTGCATAGATGGCTATGAGGATTTTATCTTTGTAAACAAACACAAAGAACAAAGGGCAGGGGCTGTCACACTGCAACAGCACAAGAAGTGCCTCCCACATGAGTACTTGGCGCCACGCCCGGGCTGTCTAGTCACATGACATGCAAAGGATTTTCATTCTAGTGTCAATTCTCTCAGCTGCTGGTGATAAACTTTTAGCCTCCAGATGGTCCCTACTGGGTACGCAAGGCAAATTCCCCCCCCAAACACTATCTTGCCTTTTCTGTCTTTCAATCCCCATTTGTTCTTGGGGAGGTGGGTAACTCAGCAACTTGAAGACTGAAGAGGGGTTGGAAAACACACAGAAAAGGTGATTTGGAACCTGTTCATGGTAGTGTTTGTCTTTGAACCCAACAAAGGTGTTTGTGCCTTTCAGACTTTTCCAGACACAGTCACCATCAATTAGGCGTCTGCTAAAGAAGTCCTGATATTTTGGAGAAAATGCAGTTTCTGGTTCTCTCTTGTTAGCCATCCATCCAGCATCACGGGGTCAGGCTCTGAGGAGTCGGAGGTTGCGTGCTTGGCATCACAGTCAGACCTGGCCATGTACCTCTGCTTGATATTTTGAAACTTGGGAAAAAGTTCAATTCAACTTACTTGGTTTCAAAATTCATTTCCTCATGGTACTAGCAGGTGTTACAGGCTCAGAGATAATTCTTAAATTGTTTTACCAGCATAATCCTGGGCTTAAAGTGAGGTTCAACCGAAAGGGGACTGCACTTTTTTTCTTCCTTCATTTTGCCCAATCTATGAAATATTTTCTGAATTTAGCTGCTTGTTGAGATCTTGCTGGGCTCCATCAGAGGTTTGCAAAACTTTGTGTGATTGGCATCATCCAGAGGGTTTGTTGAAAACAGATAGTTGGATGACACCTGCCAAGGTTCTGACTCAGGTCTGGCTGAGGCCTAAGAGTTTGCTTTTCTAACAGCTTCCCAAGGTGATGAAGCTGCTTCTGGTCCACACTTGGAGAATTGCTGGTCTAGACCAACATCCCTAGGCACATTCACGTGGAACATATGCTTCACCAAGCCCCTCTCTCCTTTTCTCCTTCCATCCTTCCTTCGTTTTTTTCCCTCCCTCCCTCCCTCCCTCACTCCCTCCCTTCCTTCCTTCCTTCCCTCTCTTCTCTTTTATTTCTTTTTTTCTCTCTCATTCTCTCCCTCTCAACCCTCCCCCGCCCAGTATTTCCCAGTGCTACTAGCCAACACCTACTGAGGGCCAACCAATTGCCGGAACAACTCACGAGGCAATAGTTCCATGAGGTAGTTGCTTTTACAAGCACTTTCGAGGTTACAAGAGGTTAAGCAACATACGTAGGCCCCCAAGCTAGGACGTGATGGACTCCAGAGCCTGAGTCCCTTCCTCCTGCTGGTGCTGGCTTATTCCTTATTGAGCATTAGGCTCTGATTGTTTGTACTCTCAGCTTCCTGCCTCCACAGCTTCCATTTTTATTTTGGGATTTTGTTCTTTAGTAGCTCTTCTCTGACAATCACATTTTTTTTTTCTTCTTAGTATCTTATATTAACTGCCGTGTGTTAATATCAGAATTTTTCTTGTTCTGTAGCAAGCATCATGAATTTGTTCTTCGGGTTGATGGGCTCCGTTTTGTTCACTCTGAGATTGCAACTTTCTTGCCGCTAGGCGAGCGTGTATGTATGTCCCTGTGTGGATGAACTGCCCTTTCTGTTATAAGAAGGTAACAACGGTGTTGGAAGTTCTTTTTATAGATGTTCTTATGTGGCACAATTAAAACGTGGTAGTCTTCTCTAAGTTCCCAAAGCTTTTGAGGGGCATTCTATGTGAAATTCTAAACCAGGAAAACTCCTCACTCTCTGAAAGATCTGTCCTCACTTTTCTGTATTTGTCTTCTCCAAGACACACACACACACACAGGCCCACGCACACACACACACTTTTGAACTAACCATTTGCACAGGTGGGTCAGAGAAGACAGTATGCTATTTGGGTTAGACAGTTTGGTTTCACCTATAGTAGGGGACATGCACTCAGACACAAGTTAGAAATGAACACTGGTGTTGAGTAGATCAGCTTCCAGCCCTGTCCCCAGGGTCTCCTGTTTCTGGGTGATTCCAGGCAGGATTTCACAACTACAGCATCCCTTCTCTTCTGACATTTCCTTACTCCAAGGATGACTGTTTGCCGTCAAGCTACCTCTAATTTCCTGATAGCATTTAGAGAAATGAAAATTTTACAAAAGAAAATTATTCTTTCATTGGTGCGTTGTGTATTTTTAATATTCCACTAGACTTAGGCCACTTATCTCTGTAATTTCATGGGCTGCAGAAGAATTTTCAGAGGCAAGGTAAGTCCAATTGTGGAATGGTGTGTTTATCAGTTTTCTCAAAATGTCATCTAAATTCATATTTTACATTCTAAGATCGGTGCTGTGCTCCCTCTCCATCTCAGAGAGCAAAAAGTTACACATATCCAACTATCACTTCTAATATGAATAAAAATGTTCTTCACTTTATCTATTCAAAACCAATATCCCTGAAGAATTTAAATATCTCATTCTTTTTCCTTTCTTTCTTACAAAATAGCCCCAGGAGAAAGCCGTCAGATGCGTCTCAGCCATCTATATACAGGGCCACTGGGCTGAGTCAAGAAATCACATCCCATTTGTAAAACGCAGGAAAAACATTTTTTAAAAGTCCATTTAAGTGGCTTTAAGGATAGACACAGAGATGGGCCAGCTACAGCACATGCCCAGTTCTCAGTCCTGGGTCCTGCCACCTGACCACCTGTCTACCAGCTGTGTCAACTGCAGGAGGTTATCTACGCTTTCCCATCTGAGCGAGTCACCAAAAGTCACTGCTGTGATGCCAATCAGAGGGTCAGAGAGCTGATGCTGTTCCTGTGCTCCATAAAGGGCATGGGGTACACAACGTACCTCTAATTTCCTACCCCATCTCCCCACTGCTCCTATCAGAGCCCCAGTAAATAAGTCATTGAACCAGAACCAGGGATGCCAGAAGGAAATTGATGACCTGATTTGACAGACTCTAAATGTAGTTAGTAAATTTACAATCAGTAAGTTTTTACTAAGCACAAAATTATTTGTAAATTAAGCAATAAGACTGTTGATGTATTTTTTATTTAAAAAACCCAGGATGTCTGAGCATGTGCCATTAAACAGCATTAGGCAAGTCAGGATGGCCCGCCCACAGGCAGGGTGGCATTAGATATTAGCAGTCCAGTGTAGTCAAGCATTCTGACTGCCTTTGGAAAGGTTCTCTAATTACTTTTCAAGGAAGCAACCAATTCTTATTATTCCGCCATTAAGGAATGGGCTTGAGACTAAGTACTAATGATGCTGCTTGCTCCTAAACTCCTTGAAGGAACTTAGTGTTTCTAGTCAAAAATGCTTTGAAAATATCCCTGGCTTCAAATGTATTCAGCTTCAATTTCCCTGGGTTCTAACAGGTACTCTTAATTCATTCAACCTTCTTCGGAGCTCCTATTAGGATAAATTCATTGCAAACTTTCTCAAGAAGCTCGGGTTGACAGAGGAGAGAGACTATCATAAAGTCTTATCTTTCCTTGTGATAACTCCTTTAGTAGGATGATAAACAATTGGTGTGAGAACCTGAAGAGGGAGGGCTTAATTCATCCAAGGAAGACTGCAAGGACCCACAGAGGAGGGGATATTCAAACCAGGTTTGGGAAGGTAGCAGAGAAATGAACAGGAATTTTAGCTAAGGAAATGGCATATGTTAAAAGAAAGGAAGGAAGGAAGAAAGGAAGGGAATGGCTTATGTGTGTTAGTTATCTATTGTTGCATAACAAGTCACCCCAAACTTAGTGTTTGAAAACAACTGTAGACGTTTGGGTTGTACACAGTGCTTGTGGGTTAGAGCTGTGGAAGCCATTCAGCTGTGTGCCTCTGGCTGCACATCTCTGATGAATTAACAATCAAAATGTTGGTGAGGCCACGATTGTCTGAAAACTTGGTAGGGACATATGATGTACTTCCAAGTTGGTTCACTCACATTGCCAGTGAATTATATAACTTCCTGCTGGCAGGTGGTCTCAGTTCCTCACATGTGGATCTGTCCATAAGGCAACTTGAGCTTCCTTCCAACATGGGGGTTGACTTTGCCCGAAGCAAGAAAACAGCAAGAATAAACTAGTCTTGGAATTCACACAAGTCACTTCTGCCATGTCCTACTGGTTATACAGGTCATCCCTATTCTGTGTGGGAGGGGACTACAGAAGAAACCGGAGGCTGTGATGGCATCGTGGAGACTGGCTGCCCCAATATGCAAAAGTAAGACGTGCATCATCTTCAGGGGGAGGGGAAAATGTTGATGTTGTTGGAATAACTCTATTCCAATGTTAGAGAAACAGTTGTAGGATATAAAAGCAGAGAGTGGGAGTCAGACTGTAGTTTATTTATTTATTTATTTTTATTAAATCATAGCTGTGTACATTAGTATGATCATGGGGCACCATATACTTGGTTCATAGATCGTTTGACACATTTTCATCACACTAGTTAACATAGCTTTCGTAGCATTTTCTTAGTTATTTTGCTAAGAACTTTACATTCCACATTTACTAGGATTCACATATACCCTTGTAAGATGCACCGCAGGTGTAATCCCATTAATCTCCCTCCTTCCACCTCCCTCCCACCTTCCTCCCCTCCCTTTCCCCCTTCTCCGTATTCTTAGGTTGTAACTGGGTTATAGCTTTCATGTGAAGGTCCTACATTAGTTTCATAATAAGGGTGAGTACATTGGGTACTTTTTCTTCCATTCTTGAGACACTTTACTAAGAAGAATATGTTCCAGCTCCATCCATGTAAACATGAAAGACGTAAAGTCTCCATCTTTTTTTAAGGCTGCATAATATTCCATGGTGTACATATACCACAATTTATTAATCCATTCGTGGATCGATGGGCACTTGGGCTTTTTCCATGACTTAGCAATTATGAATAGGGCTGCAATAAATATTCTGATACAAATATCTTTGTTATGGTGTGATTTTTGGTCTTCTGGGTATATGCCCAGTAGAGGGATTACAGGATTGAATGGCAGATCTATTTTTAGATCTCTAAGTGTTCTCCATATCTCTTTCCAAAAGGAATGTATTAATTTCAGGAAAAAAAGAGTAAAATCTCTAATCTCATCAATCAGAAATAACAAAGACGAAATAACAACAGACTCCTCAGAAATCCAAAAAATCCTTAATGAATATTACAAGAAACTTTACTCTCAGAAATACAAAAATCTGAAGGAAATTGACCGTTGCTTGGAAGCACGTCACCTTCCAAGACTTAACCAAAATCAAGTGGAAATGTTGAACAGGCCCATATCAAGTTCGGAAATAACATCAACCATACAAAATCTCCCCAAAAAGAAAAGCCCGGGACCAGATGGTTTTACGTCAGAATTCTACCAAACCTTTAAAGAGGAATTAGTACCTATATTACTCAATCTGTTCCAAAAGGTAGAAAAAGAAGGAAGACTACCCAACACGTTCTATGAAGCAGACTGTAGTTTAGATGAAGGATACAGACCAAGGTAGCCACTGCACCTGCTAGTCCCTCCTCCCTCTTATCTATTGGACCTGAATCCAGGAGCTTTCATAGCAGAACTGGATTCCCTGGAAATGAGCTCTTTGCCTGCGAGAGATCACTGACTCCACATATTCAGAAGGTACAGAGGAGATTTTCCATGCCCCTGACTCTGATCAGCCCTGCCCTAGACCCTGACTGGGAGGTTAAGGCCCCAGAAGCAGAGACTCTTCCCTGCCCTGTGTCTTCCTATTCCTGCATGGCCTGATATTCTGTCTGGTCTGGAACAATTTCAAATCCTGTTTGCTGCCAGCAGAACAGCAGATCATTTTGGCAACTTCTTTGGGTTCACACTGACCTGGGTGTGAACTCTACTTCTACCCAATGATCAGGTGAACCTGGAAAAGTCAAGTCACCTCTGACTTTCAGCTTCCTCCTGGGTATGGTGGAAACAACAATAAAATGTGGGAAGAAGGAGAATGGTAGGTAATCACATCCTATCTGCCTCTCCTACTTCCCTGATCCCAGTAGGCTGGGATGAACGTTTACCATGGAGCTCGTCAACCTAATAAGAATTGCTCTCTTTTGGCAGTTTACCAAATTTGTCCCCTTTGGTGCTTAGACATTGGCCGGCTCCTATCAATGAATCACTGGGCTGGCTGTGGGGGTCCTGAGTGTAGAATTTGGACAGAGTTCCACTGGCCTCAAAGTTGGGAGCAAAGCTCTCCTGCGTCACAGAGTATCTGGTGGCAGCAAAGTGGAAGTGAGCAAATTGTCCTCTGTTGTGGGCTAACAACGGCATCACTGTGGTTAGAAGTGAGCAAAGAATTCTTGCTTCTTCTGGATACAGTGAGAGAGAAAGCCTGGGATCTGGAGGCCAGATTTTTAAAACTTCAATGGAGAGAAGGGGCACCTAAGTTCACATCCAAGTCCTGAGTTTGGGGAAGAGTAGAATCATGTACCCCGCTGTTTGTCCTTTGTACACAAGTGAGAGGCAAAGACCCAGGGTGACAGCATTAGGCATTAGTGTTTCAAGTCCCTTCTCTCCACCCACTCCCTCACGATTTTTACAGAGAGGGGAGATGTTATATATATGTATATATACACACATACGTATATATATATATGTATGTATATGTGTATATATATATATTTTTTTGACATAGAGCTTCACTTGGTCACCCTTGGTAGAGTGCTGTGGTGTCATAGCTCACAGCAACCTCAAACTCTTTGGCTCAAGTGATCCTCTTGCCTTAGCCTCCGAAGTAGCTGGGACTACAGGTGCCTGACACAATGCCCGGCTATATTTTGGAGATGGGCTCTTGCTTTGGCTCAGACTGGTCTCAAACCTGTGAGCTTAGGCAATCCACCCGCCTCGACCTCCCAAGTGCTGGGATTACAAGCATGAGCCACCACGTCTGGCCTAAGAGAAGGGAAATTTTAAAGCAGAAAATTTTGACACCATGAGGCAGGATTTTTTTTTTTTTTTTGTTCTGAATTACATTGACTTGCACCATGAGACTTACTTGGCAGGACACTAATTGCTTACTTACATGAATATATTTCCTATTTTAAAAACACTATAAAGAAATGTTATTTAAAAAATATCTTTGAAGCCACTGCTCTTGTTATTCAGCGGAGACCAGGTAATCCCATTGTCTGCTCTAAACCCACTGCTATCAGGGCCTGAGCTGCTCCAGCTGGGTGCCAGACATAGGAAGAGACTGTTATCTCTCTCTGGGCTCCTCGTCAGCACCTGAAAGACGGTGGTGGGGATCCCATCCTTCCAGAGCTCCAAAGTGCTAAATCTAGGCCACAAACTACTTCTGGCTCACTTTCTACTCCACAGCAAAAGAAGCTATCATCAAAGCTGCAACTGCCCCACTGTCCATCAGGCAGCAGGGACATTTGAGAGTTTGGGTGCTTTCTGATGGCATGAACTCTTTTCTCTGTCTTACCAGGAAATTTACTGTATTCTGGGCAAAAGAAATCCCTCCAGAATACTTCCTGCACAACAGAATTTTAGAAGGAAAGAACTAAGGGTTAGGTTGGAGCCCCCACATTTCCAGCCCCAGGGCTCTTTGTGGAGGAGACTGATACTGACTCTTCCTGAGGCCTTCTGTCCAGCCAAGAGGGGAGACAGCTAAGGATTCAGATCCAGCTGGGTCCGTTCCAAGCTACGCCCTTGGCTTGCTAAGGATTCAGATCCAGCTGGGTCCGCTTCGAGCTACGCCCTTGGCTTGCAGCTGTATCCATCCATTCAGAGGAACAGCAATCTGTTCCTACTGTACAAAAGTGGCCTGTGGGCCAGTGGCCACCTGTTCCCTCCTCCCACCCTTGTGGCTCCCTGGGGAAAGGGCTGGAGGTATCTGAGAGGTGAGTGTGGCATCTCTTCCTTTTCCTCCTGGACCTCCTCCTCCTCTCCCTCTCTGCCCCCTTCTGCTAGAAGAAGGGTTCCTGAGTGGGCTCTGACCAGGTAGGTGTGGCCTGCACTATCCCACCCCCCACCCCCATGACTGGACAGGGCCACCAAGTCTCTAGGTGTAAACTGTCAGCAAGTTTATTTGGCCACAGACTCAAGACTTTTCTTATCAATCATGGTCACTGGTAGTAAAGTCTACAGTTTGCTCTCCAGTTGTCCTTTGTTTTTTAGGAGATTATGATTTGGGAGGGGAAGAAAGGTTCTGTTCATCAATCCCTAGCACCCTGGCACTGCATTTACCCAAGTAGATCAAGGCCTCACTTTATACCCTTTGCTTAACTGATGATGCGACGTTCTCACCACCAGGTCACGTGTACATGTCCCCAGGATGCAAGCACCCATGCTCCCTGCATGGACTCTGTAGGCTGGGTTCATGGCATTGAAACAGAACCAGCAGCCTCCACCACACCCTTGGTGGGAGCTAATGAAGGTCACCTCCTGTGAGGAGGGTTCATAAGTCCTTTCACTAACTGGGGCAGATTGGCTGGGTCTGACAGGAGCCACTCAACCTTCCAGAGGGGATCAGGGCTGTCAATAGAAAGGCCTGGGAATGACCTGTATGCGGCTGCCACCTCTGGTCAGCACACACCTGTGTCACCGCAGGCCCTGTCACTGTGTTATCACTGGGACACCAACTACTATTGGTTGAGAGTTTCCTGTGTCCCCAACCTGATGCACTTCACACAGCGTTCCTTTTAAGCCTTCAAATCTTCACAGCAGGTTGTATCCATTTCCCATGGCTGTGTAACAAACCATGACATGCTTGGTGCCTTTGGGACAACACAGATTTGCTGCCTTACAGGCTGGAGGTCGGCAGCTCAAAGTGGGTCTCACGGGGTAAAATCAAGGTATGCTCAGACCAGCATTTCTCTTGAAGGCTCTAGGACTCTGATTTTCAACTGGGGTGCTGTGGCCCACTGGTGTGTGGTGAAAGGATCACAGGGCTGCCTTGAAACTCTTAAAGGTCACTGATGAAAGTTCAAAGCTCAGTAAGCATATTCTATTTTTTACCCTTTTTTGGATCAACATAACTTAAATGGGCTATGGAAGTTTAACTATAGGTTCAAGTGTGCTGTGAGATAAAAAAGATTGAAAATCACTGCTCTAGAGAGAATTTACCTCCTTGCCTTTTCCAGCTTCTAGAAGGTGCCTATGTCCCTTGGATCATGGACCCTTTCTCTGTCTTCAAATCCAGCAGCAGAGCATCTTCAAATCTCTACTCAGCCAGGCCCACCACCTCCTTATTAGGCCTCCTTATTAGCCCTCCTTATTAGGGCTCAACAGGATAATTCAGAATAATCTTCAAATCTCAATATCCTTGACTTAATCATATCACCAAAGTCCTATTTTTCCTGCAAGGCTTTTATAAGTTCTGGGGATTGGGAGGAGGTCTTCTTGGGAGGATCATTATCCTCTCTTCTACACAGGACTTACTATGTGAGTTCCATTTTACAGTCAAAGAAACTGAGGCTTAGATAGGTTGGGTGGCTTGTCCCAGGACCCAGCTAATAGGACGCAGAGCTCAGAGTCCTTCTCACAGCTTGAGGAGTCCTACACCCTCTCTCTGAGCCACTGAAGCATACGAGCTTTCTAAAGGGAGAGCTGTGGGAAACTGAGTCAAGCTTCCCAAACATGAAAACATTTTCTGGGCAAATGACATGGGAATCCCTGAAATAAGTTTCAAACAGCCTAAATGCCCACCAACCCAGGAATGGATTAACAAGCTGTGGTATATGTATACCATGGAATACTATTCAGCTGTTAAAAAAAATGGAGACTTTACATCCTTCGTATTGACCTGGATGGAAGTGGAAGACATTATTCTTAGTAAAGCATCACAAAAATGGAGAAGCATGAATCCTATGTACTCAATCTTGATATGAGGACAATTAATGAAAATTAAGTTTATGGGGGGGGGGAAGCAGAAAGAGGGATGGAGGGAGGAGGGTTGGGCCTTAGTGTGTGTCACACTTTATGGGGGCAAGACATGATTGCAAGAGGGACTTTACCTAACAATTGCAATCAGTGTAACTGGCTTATTGTACCCTCAATGAATCCCCAACAATAAAAAAAAAAAAAAAAAAGAAGTGATGTCATCTTTTAGACATCCGTCAAGACTCTTTTCATCAATACAACCCATGCTTTTCTTTAGCAGCCAGAGGGAATAGACAAAGCAGAGGCTTTGGGGGCACATCTGGCCCTGTGGCTCTCCAGTGTGTGACTCAGCCAGGCACATCAGCCCTTGGGAACTTGATAATCCCTGGAGGAGGAATCGGGCATGGCAACTCCAGTCCAGTGGAGCTCCTGTCAGTGTTATGGGCCTAATTCAAAGCCTGGCTGAAAACATGGATGCCATGATTGTCCACACTGTGGCTGTCCAGTGCTGAACAGGACACATGCTCCCTAACGCTGATCAGATTTCAACACCCAGAAGCATGGAGGAGCCTCCCCACTCCTGCCTGTCTAAGGATGCCAGAGCCCAGGCAGACAGAAGACTGCGTTTTAGAACCCTGCAAGTCTTCCAAGAAGAAAAATCAGTCTGCAAAGCAATTCAGAAGGCACAAGAGAGAAAATATCAAAGGAATTTAATTTTGGTTTCTACGTTTAAGGTCCATAAACAGAGATGCCTTTCATTGAATTTCTCAGCCATTTCTACAGCTGTTTTTCACAAAGGTCAAAGAAATTTTTATTTCCCATGGCTATCTTAAAAGTGCAGAAACACACAAGCACAATATGTCCATTAACCTGCCTGCTGGAATTTGTGAAAGGAAAGGTAAGCAGCTGGCCAGGGTGCGTCCAAGACAATCGTGTTTGGCTGAGGAAAGCCACTGCCATGGCCGTGACACTTAATGAAACAAGAATGTTTATCATTTCAAGTGGGGACGTTTTGACAAGATTTACCCTAACACACCTTTAAAAACATTTTCCCCCTGACATTTGGAATGCCTTGCCTGTGATCCCAGCAACATGGTGGCAGCCATGATGCCTGCTGTACACCCGCCACTGTTTTGTCAGCAGATAAACTGGCTCATGTAGAAACCAGTCTCTGAACTCAAAGGCGACAGCTCTGCCACCCCTCAGCCATCAGGGTGCTGTGTCCCAACCTTGAGTCCTCTCTGTCAGGACCGCAGAAGGAACTGTTTTTAAAAATGATGAACAGAATTGTATTTGTATCACGAAAATAACACATGGTCACTGGACCCAAACTAGAAAACAGGTAACAACAAGAGCTGATCTGTGCCTGCCGCTCTTCTTCCTATTCGGGCTTGTGACAAGTCATTTCATCTTCACAGATGCCATCTGGAGAGAGGCGTCACTGTGATTCCCATGGAACAGACAAAGAAATCCAGGCACAATTCCAACCATAAGGGATCTGGTCTCTATATGATGATAATGGAATTCTCTGGGAGTGTCAGAAGTAAGATGGGGGAAGACTACTTAATGAGATGCAAGTCATAATTAGAGCCAGAGGTTGTTCAAGCTAATACCTTTCTTCCTATCATGGAGCTGCTCTGAGGTGAGGCAGAACTTCCATCTCAAGCAAACAGGATGGGAAGACTGTCATCTTGACACCACACTGCTCTGTAGGAAAGCCGAGATCACCCGTAGCTCTGAAATGATCACTCCCAAAGTAGCACACAACTTCTTTCACACTTTGGACTGTCATTATACGTAGACATGTATAAATAAAAATGTACCACACCTTATGTAATGTTTTGTAAACTACCCTTAATACCTTGTGAATATCTTTCTGTATCATTAAACATTCTTTTACCACATCATCTTATATGACTGAATGGAATTCCAATGTGGGAATACAGGATAACTTAATGAATACGTCCTCAAATGGCTGGACATTTAGTTTGGTTCTTTAAATCAAGATCCAACAAAAATCCAGAGCTTTGCGTGTACATTTGATTAAGTGGGATTTCTGGGCCAAAGAGTATTAGGGAGACCTTTTTGAAGTCATTTGATTCTTGTCACTAATATACTCAACAAATGAGTTGTATTGATTAGGGCAGGAGAGAACCTTTTCTCCAGGGCCTCTTCATTTTTTTTTTTAATTTATTTCAAATTAATTTGAGAGTACACATTTTTAGGTTACATTGTTCTCACTTCCAGGGTAAAGTTCCAGTTGTAAAAGAGCCCCCCACCCAGGGGGTGAGTTATACACCCTCACAAAGTGCACAAGAGGTGAGATCCTGCCCCGTGGCCCCCCTCCTTCTGCTGATTGTCCTCCCCCTACTAGACTACATTAGTGTTTTATTGTTCTTATGAGCATGCAATTGTTTATATATTGGTTTCATATTAGTATGGAGTACATTGGATATTTATTTTTCCATGCTTGTGATACTTTACTAAAAAGAATGTGCTTCAACTCCATCCAGGTAAATGTAAAAGGTGTAAAGTTTTTTTTTTTTATCTTTTTTAACATCCAGAACCTCTTCAAATCAAGCTATAGAAGCTTCCTGGGCTCAGTAACCTAGAAAAGACCACTCGGCCCATATGAAGGAGGTCACAGCTTGCTCAGAACAAAAGTTGCATCAAAACTATTTTGCTGTTCTGTGTTGAAAAGACGGTTCAATTCTACTTCTCTTGTGAGGTTATCACCCAAATAGATATCAATGACACTGATTCATATAGTAGTGGAAAAATGCATAAACTTCGGAGATGGACTGATACGGTTTAAATCTCAGTGACATCTGTATGACTCCATTTGTATGACTAGGGCTATTTTACAGACCTCATTAGATTGCTATCCAGATTAAGTTCAACGTAAAGTACTTCTTCTAGGGACTGATGCAGTGACATGTGATGGCAAAGTCATTTCAGTTTCTTTATTACTGGAGCCCCAATCTCAGGTTCAGGGCTAACAGAAAGGACATCGAGAGGTCTGAGATGCCTTCAAGGGAATGTCCCAGGCAAGCTGGAGCAGAAGACTGTCACCTCAGACACTATGCTGCTCCGTAGGGAAGATCATCTATAGCCCTCATGAGACCACAATTCCATCTGGGTTTAAAACTCAGCTTTAGGAAGAGCCCCTCACCTGTGAAGTCTTCTGTCCCCACCTCTGGCTGTCCCTGCACCCTCTTTATGCTGTCAGAGTCCGGACATAACAAAACCTGGGTGCAAACAATTCTCCTGCCTCAGGTTCCCAAGTAGCTGGGACTACAGCCCTCCCCGCCCCCAGTAATTCCTGTCTATTTTTATTTATTTATTTTTTTTACTGTTATTCCCTGAAGTCTTCTTTCTTTCTTTCCTTATTTTTTTATTGTTAAATCATAGCTGTGTACATTAGTGCAATCAAGGGGTACAATGTGCTGGTCTCATATACAATCTGAAATATTCTCATCAAACTGTTCAATGCAGCCTTCATGGCATTTTCTTAGTTATTGTATGTAGAGTGTATTGTATGTTGGCATGGATGTGGAGAAAAGGGCACACTTCTACGCTGCTGATGGGAATGCACACTGATACATTCCTGTCTATTTTTAGAGACGGGGTCTAGCTCTGGCTTAGGCTGGCTAAGCAGTGTTTTTCAACCTTTTTAATCTCACTTGAACCTACAGTTAAACTTCCGTGGCACACTTACGTTATGTTGATCAAAAAAATAGTGTAAAAAAAGAGAATATACTTACTGTGCTTTGAACGTTTCAAAAATAATTTAATTAATGACCTTTAAAAATTTTCGAGGCACACCTAAGATCCTCTCACGGCACACCAGTGTGCCTCAGGACCCCAGCTGAAAACCAGTTCTCTAAGTGTTGGGGCCTTCTGTCACCTCCCTCTAACCTGCTACAGGCGGGAGCTCCAGTAACCAGGTCCTGGCTGTGCCCTGAGAACAGCAATGCTAAGTATGAAATAGCTGCTTTCTCAAGACTGTAAGTCAACTTTTCTTTTCTTAAATGATGGCTATTCTCAATACGGCAGGAACAAATCTTTTCCCTCTTCTTCTCTGTGAATTCGAAGCAGAAATTCTTTCTAAATTGGAGGATACCTTCTCCAACCACTAACAGGGATGGCGTTTAGAACAATGTTAGTTGAAGTTCAATAACTAGAAATGTGCCGATGAAGTGAAGCCTGCATTAATATCCCAGTCAGGTTATTGCTGGCTTATCCAAGGAAATAAACAGGTCTCTAAAAGAACTCTCCCTGAAAACTTCAGCTTTTTTTAGGGCACTTCTCATAAAATAAGATGGAGAAATTTAACATGACAAATACCCAGAAGTACTCTAAATTCATTATCACCTTACATTTTAAGTTATTTTTACTACATAAAAATAAAAAAAACAAAGAGAGAGAAAACTTTGGGAAGTAAACATTTGTTGAATCCCAAAAGATGAATCTCTCTTCATGACAAGGTTAAGTGTGTCTTCATTCAAGTTGTACCAAGGAAACCCGATTGTCTAAGACTTTAAGAGGCACAAGGACAGAAGGGAGAAAATACCTGCAGGCTGTTGTTTGCTAATCTAGTTATTAAGCTGGAAATTTAGATTCAAGTGGTAGCTCCTCATCTCTCTAGAAATCGCTGAGAATCAACTCCTCAGTCACTCAGCGTCTCACGTCTGTCTCCAAAATGCCTATTTTGCCACTGACCGTCTCCCTGGTAGCTTAATGAGCTTTCTCTCCAAGTCACAGGTCTGCAAATGCCATGATTAACAGAGCTGCATTTAATGTTTATACAATGCTTGGTGGTTTCCCATTTATAGTAGGATTTATCCATAATCCTTAGAATGACATTAGAAGCCTTTGTAATCTTGTTCCAACTCCCCGCCCTTTTCTCTGTATACCATCCTCTCAATTATTGAGTCTTTCAGTAGCACATGAGGGTGCGATGCCATTGCTGTCCTCACGACGCCCTTCCTTCACATTTCCTCCCACATGTCAAGACTCAGTTCAAATAGCACGTCCGTGTGCATTTGCTGTTGACATATCTGCCTTACTTCCATACCGAGAAGCTCAGTCTTTGCATACCTGCCATCCAGCACTGTACCATGGATTCTGCAGACATTCATAAGTTGCTTTATTTATTTGTCAACCTCCATCTCTGAATTTTGGGGCTGGGTAATGCAGTGTTTCAATGGACTTAAAGGACCTGCTGTAGTCTTTGCTGTGTGGGCAGAGTGTAAATCTACGTTCTCCAGAAGAGACAGACACCATCTTCATTCTGCTTGTCAATCTCATCATCAGTCATGAAAATAACTAATATCAACTAATATTTACAGAATGCATATGGGTAAGTTAAGCATCATGCTAGTGCTTGACACATCTTATTTAATCTCCCAATATGAAGAATGGGACTGTGATTATCCTGATTGTGGAAGACGAAGAAACTGAGTCAGACAAACGACTTGTCCAAGGTCTCAAAGCTGATAAAAAACAGAAGTAAGCTATTCCCTTGGCCCATGTCTTTTAGGCCAAATGTCAGCTAAATGGAAATCCTGATTGGCATCTAGACACAGTGCTAGCCTGAATAGATGGATGGGCCAAACTTAGAGAGATGGGGGAAGTGGTTAGGGTCACTGGTGGAGTCCTCAGATGCACCAAGGTCTTCTAGAATTTATCCAGAGTGGAGGAGTGAATGAGGCCATGAGATAAGACCCTGCCTTCCCTGTCTCTATCTTCACTGCCATCAGCAGGAGGCCTGTGGACCCCTTGCCTCTACCTGCTGGCCTACCAGAGCAAGTGCAATTTGCATAGGGTGGTTCACTGTGTTTCATTCGCAAGGATAACACGTTCTGTTAAAAAATATTGAGATGATTTGTTTACACCTTCTTCCCCCACCCTATTTTCTCAATGGCATGTGATACAAAAAATGGGGAAAATTATCCCAACAAACATATTTATGAGTAAATAGCTCATGTAAATGGTGAGGATGCTAGTATCTAAATAATTGTGTTTCCACCCACCAAAACAAAGGAAGAGAATGTTCCTGACAGCATGATTGAATTGTAATTACTGCCAATGATTTAAACATGATGACAGTGAGAAGTCTATTAGCATTAGATCAGAATGGCCCAAAAACTTTAATTGTCTTAAAAGTATGGCAACTACCTGTATTCTTCATTTAAGGCACTCACTGGGGGAAATGCAATCCTTCATTATTATTTTTTTTTCAGGCAGTTTGACTTGATATCATCATTTTCACAGATTTCTGTAGTAGTTTCTGGAAATAAAACCTATATGACAATATCTTACCATGGATCATTTTGACTAAACATACTGCTCCCTTTGGGGGCACAGCTACACTTCACGTTCACTGACAACAGATGTTCACTGGACACACTTCGGTTTTCTTTTCTAACATATTCAAGGATTCCTGAATATCTCGTAGCAAAAAATGCACATAAATCTAAAAATAAGTTCTTATTTGACACTTACTGTGCAAAGAAATTAACTCTCTCCATTTTTGCTGTTGGGCTAAAACTTTGGGCATTATGAAGTTTCAAAAAATACTCAACCAGCTGAAAATAGAAAATAATTGCAGTCACAGTCCTATCATCTTTTATTGTATGTACATTTTCATGGGCAGGATATAATTTTCCTTAGATTATGCGGAAGGTAATGCACAGTAAGGAAAAGGCAAATTCAAACAAGGATAGAAATGTGTTCAGCTGGAACTCCTTAAAAAGACTAACGACACTTTCACGATGCAAATGTGAAGATTGTTTTTTAAGGGTCTATTCTGACCACTGTTTCTATTAGAAAAACAAAAACACAACAACAACAAAAACCTGGCCATTAGCTACTCTGAGTAGTTGCAAATTGTGGCTGTGTTCAGAAAAGTTGTCAGATTTCAGCTGATGAATCTCAGTCTAGCAGCCAAGACAATCAACTAAATAAACCATTTGTCAAATGTGAGGAACCTTTATCTGATTTTATTTTGTAGTTCAGCCAGACATAGTTTAAAAATATATAAAGAAATGCCAGGATGAAGGGGCTAAGCATAGCTATAGAAAAGACAAGAACAGTGCCCCCGGTGAACCCAATTTCGTGTAGCAGGATACAAAGCTCTTATTTTCCCTGAACATTTTCTCAGACACTTAAGCAAGAGGCACAGATCCTGACGGTCACCAATAGACCAAGGCAGTGCTTCTCAGAGCCTAGTTGCTGAGCACGGTAAGTGTAAGTGATTATTGGATGATTGTACAAGGCGAAGACCAAGCTCTCAATTAAAGTAACTTCTCTGTGTATATATTCACGCTTGAATGTGGATCCTGCATTTCTTCTGAGATCACACAGATGGATGGAGCACAGATCATCCACCCATCCACACACTCATCCACTCACCCATCCAGCTAAACTTTACTGAGTCCCTCATGTTTATTTCGCTATGAGGATATGGAGATGAGATAAAGACCCAAGCTTCCTTTCTTGGGGAAGTGCACGTTCTGGGAGGGTTTCAGAAAGACTGAATGGATGAGCTTGCGATGGAAAATGCACCAGGTTTCTAAGGGCCACTCCATGCCCATGAGTGCTGAGCTTACAACACGGAAGGGCACATATGACGTGGATGGTCACTTCACCTGCTCCCACAACTCAGGGGTGGGTCCTCCTTTCCCCCTCACATCCTCCCTGTCTTTCATCTCTCAGCAAGTACTTTTTGGGCCTTTCTCGTGTACTAAGGACTAGGAATATGTCATAGAACATGCCAGACATGACCTCTTCCTCCTGAATCTTGGTGCATGGAAAGGAATGGACCAGATGAGGACAGCGGCCCAGGCCCAGGGGAGGGTGGGAAGAATGGACGATACCCAAAGGGGTAACATCATAAAGTGCATTTCTCCACTGCAGCACTGGACTGTCCTCGTTCACAAGCTTTATTACAAAGCAAAAGCAGGAAAGGTGAACGGACAGATAGGCAGGTTCAAAGAACACACCCAGTGCCCACCAGCCACCTCCTCAGACGTCTTATATCATGTCTGTCTCTCCCTCAGGGAAACACCTCCTGCTGGGATCCTCCGTGGGAGATGTACTTATACAAGGAACTACAGTACAGGGAACATAAAAAGCAGAATGGAAATCTCATCAACTGTGCTCATGTTACCTGGCAGGCTTCTGGAGACTCCCAACAGGGCAGGAGACCCCTATCTGCTTTGCTCCCTACTCAGACATGGGGAGAAGCCACAGCAAAGTGTTCATACCGTCTTTATAGCCACCACTCTTGAAGGAGTCACTGATGTATTTGTTCAGCAACTGCAATGCTCAAACACGCTATTTGAGATATGTGAGTGAAAACAAGGTAAACTTAAAATCGAGTTGAAGTATATCAAAGCTTTTAGGGTCCCAGATGGAATATTTTCTTGAAAATGAATGGGATGCAAATCTGGACTAATGCTCTGCCTAGCTGGCCCAGAAGTAGACCTTTAAAACCACACCTGGACCATGATATCTTTCCAGAAGTTCTCCAGAAACAAACAAACAAACAAGATGAGAAATAATTCCACAATCCTCCTGAAGATACTCATCATATCCAACTGAATCTCGGGAGAGGCCTGGAGTGTCAGTGACAGGGAAACATTGCAAACCCTGGAACAGCCACTGGAAGTCTGATGCATAAGTTCTGCCCCTTTAAAAACAAGGAACTTGGAGTCACATTTTACCTCCTCAGCAAACGCTCTGAAGAGAAGCTTAGCACAGCATGGTAAACAGACCAGGCTTGCCTGAATTTAGGGACATTTCTTTTCTTTGGATTGCAGTAGTGTTGTCCAGATCAGCACTGAACTCTGGAAACCCTCACCAGAAAGTGACCCTCTTCATTCATTTGCATTGATTTTATAATTTCAGTTAAACTGCGTTCATCTTTTCTTTTGTGGGGGAGGGATGTTTATGTATTGTGGCTAGAAATGCTTAATTCGACTTAATTATATGCTTATTGAAACTTAACAAAAGCTCAAGTGAAAAGATCGCGAGCTGGAAACACAGCTTAAGTCCCTATTACTGTTATTCCATTTCTTTTGTCTCCAAATTAAACTTAAGAAAGGGAATAACTCACTAAGCTGAGATGGAGAAATCACTGTTTTTTTTTTTTTTTAACTTGAAATAACTGCATCTTCTAAATGACAATCATAGTTTCAATGGAAATTTCGTTCTCTTGCTCCCAATGATTTCCTATTTATGTTTTCTGTCCCTCAAGGATAAAATCTTAGGGTCATTTTCAACCCAGTCTTGCCTTTCCTCCTCTGTGTCAACAAATATAGCATTAGGATTATGAAGTGTGCTCAGACTAGGCAGTGGGATATGGACAAGCGTATGACCACAGTTCTCAAGAAATTGACAGTCTAGGCCCTGGCTGCCCAGTAGAACCTTCTGTGATGACGGGAATGTTCCATCTCTGCACTGACCAGTAGCCACCAGCCACCTGTGACCACTGAGTACTTGAAATGTGGAGAATGTGACTGAGAACTTAGATTTTAATTTCAGATAATATAAGTAAAAAATTTAAATAACCACATGTGACTTGTGGTTACTATAAGGCACAATCCAGGCCTAGATTGGCATAAAGAGAATATTCTCTAGGGACAAATGACATCTGAAAGTAACACATGGGAAATGCCACATGATGGCTACAGGTGAGCGTGGTCGGAGATCAGAGCCATGGGGAGACTGAGGTGGGTGAGGACCGCCTCTTAGAGAGGGTTGATCCAACCCAGAATCTTGTGAGCAGCTACAACATACAGGAGCAGAGAAAGGAGATGAAAAGACCCAGTGATTTGCCGCAGCAGAAACACTGAGGTGCACAGAGCCCCCAGGGACACCGGCACTCACCATGGAGCAGATGGTGTTTGCAGAAGGCTAAGGGTGACTCCACGTGGCCATGCCTGTGGAGCAATGCCAGAACAGGGAATTCCAGAATGGGAATTCATTTGGTGTGGATGGGAATCCACGGGTTGGTTTAGGAATGTTGCATTCGGAGGTCCAAGAGGGCCTCCGACTTAGGGTAGCTTATAGTGAGCTATGGGGTGGACCTCGAACTCAGGAAGGGGCAGGGCCAGAGGGGCATGTTTAGAAGGGGACATAAACGGGGAGGGGCACATGTCCCATGTAAATGGGACAGCCGACACCCAGATCTATGTGAATGCCATGTCTCATGAGATTGATGGTGCACATGTGGAAACTGGGCCCAAGTTTCTCTAATTTCTGATGTTCAGAAAACCTGGAAACAGAATTTAATTTTTTTTTCAGAAATTTTAACTCCAAATATTTTGATATAGCAACTAATTGTAAAAGCTGTAAAACACTGTGGGTAAAACCAAAGAGCAGGTGCACAGACTGGCTGTGGTCCACGGGTGACCTCTTTGTGACACGTGACCCAGAAAGATCAGGGAGACTTCACAGAGAAAGTCTATGGGACAAGAACAGAGGCTGAGGAAGAGAGAGGTTTGCAGGGACACAGTGACACAAAGACAGCCTTATCTTCCTTTCCTCCTTCTAAAGGCAGGGGCCATAGCAGCGTCAGAACCACAAGGGCCTAACGTGTAAAGGGTTAGAGAAGAAACACAGGCATGGGGCTGGATGAAAGCAAACAGTTTCAAGTGATTGGTCCCTTAAGAGTGTGTGTTTTCTTGGGTCACACGATGTCCCATTTCCCTGTGTAGATTTCCCGGGCCCAACCACATATAAACACAGCATTTCTGCCTTTCTCAATATAAAGAGCCATTGACTGAAGCCCCACGTTTTCCCTTGTGTGAAATCCACACTCCATTCTCATGAAAAAGAAAATGCATTCCTTTCAGCTCACCTCCCGGTCCAGCAGTGCAGGTGACACCACGGTGACAATGTCTCCTTTCTCAGGATCGATGTAGAACATGTTGGGAGATGGCTTGTCAGGTGTCTGTTGACGGATATTATAGCGCAGGAGGGCGTTATCAGTGGCTGGGTCATCTGCGTCGAAGGCTGTCATCCGCATCACTGTGGTCCCTACGGGGGCAGGACAGAGGGCAGGGAGTGGTTACTGTGGGGGTCAGAGACTTGTTCCCACACACCCTGAAGCAATGGAGGGACGTGCCAATCACTTTCCAAATGAAAAAGGAAAGTGTTTCCTGAGCTTTGCTGCATGTGAGCTTTCCCTCCCCTGCCACCACATGAAAAGACGTGAAATAAAGAAAAGTATCTTTGCTGCTCAGCAGAGCGACCTCTTAATTTTTTCTACTGCCGATGCACTGTTTATTTTCCCGGGCTGTCATTCCACGGTGGATATGGCTCTGTGGCTCTGGCCTTCATTTTAAAAGCTGTTATGGAATGCTCCAATGTGTGCCCTGGCTGGGTGTTGGGGAAACAGGTGTAAAAGGTGCATCTCTTGGTCAGTTCAGGGATCACAGGACAGAGGAGGCCAGGAAGAGGTAGAAATAATAAAACATGGAAGGTGTGCTGAGAGCGGACGTGAAGGACGCACGGGAGAACAAGCTCACCTAGCCTGGGGTGCAGAGAAAGTTCTGATGCGGACACTTCAGGGCCAGTACAGTGAACATAGAGAGAAGGGACCTCAAGGGGAAAGGACCTTCTAGTTACAGGAAAACGGGACCAAATGTTATCCAAACACTTACTGTGCAGTGGCCGTGTTATTTTAGGCACTTCAGACATTAAGACAAGGGTGGTTTTCCCCCCCAGACAAGCAGGACCTAGTTCTGTAACCTCTTAATTTTTGAGATGAGAGCATCAGATAATGGGTCTCACATGCAGCTAGTACTAAGGAGAATGGGGACAGCCACTTTAGAGGACAATTGGACAGCAAATAGTCAAAACAAGGCATCCACCTTCTCAGTATCTGCTCTCAAGAAACACTTGCACATGTCAGCTAGAGGGTTGTGCAAGGAAGTTGATAGCAGGATGACCCATCATGGTGAAAAGTTTGGAAGCAACCTAGCTGTCCAACAATAAGGGGATTGCTAAAATGATAGTATCCCACACTGCAAAATATTTAGCAACCATTTACAAAAGGTTGTATATCTAATGTGCTCTAACATGGAAAACTCTCTAAAATATATTATTAATTTTTCATGCTAATTGTATCTTTTTTTTATATTTTTATTTTTAGTTTTTGTTTTTTTGAGACAGTCTCACTTTGTTGCCATTGATAGAGTACTGTGGCATCACAGCTCACTGCAACCTCAAACTCTTGGGCTCAAGTGATACTCTTGCCTCAGCCTCTCAAGTAGCTGGGACTATAGGTGCCCACCACAACACCCAGCTGTTTTTAGAGATGAGGTCTCACTCTTGCTTAGGCTGGTCTTGAACTTCTGAGCTTAAGCAATCCACCTGCCTTTGCCTCCTAGAGTGCTAGGATTATAGGCATGAGCCATTGTATCTTGCCTACCTAAGATATATTATTAAACAAACAAAAAAAAAAAGTTAGATTGCAGAATGTTATCCATAGGATGATACCATTTTTGTAGCCTTGCTTGAAGGCAGAAAATTCCACAATACTTTGTATTTTGCAGTTTATATTCATAAATGCAGAGAACAAGGTCTGTAAAGGTGAACTTCACTATGGAGATGGTGGTTAAATCTCAGGAAGGAGGGAATTGGGATTTGGGAAGATCATCAGGGAACATTTTTAGCCTTCCTGTAATGTTTTGGTTATTTTTACAAGGTGAATGTATTGCTTTTGCACTTAAAATCTAATTTAAAAAGAACATAATTATAAATACCAATAAAAGCATGGTTTAGAGCAAAGGCAGATAAATTTCCCTGCTCATCTTGATAACTGACAATAGCAATCGTATTGCTGTCATATTTGGCTTAGGGCAACCTGCCTAACCATAATTTTTCTTCATAGTTTGCTCTTCTGTGAATAGAGTCTTCAAAGTGTGACTTAATTGACAAAAAACCCAAAGCGCTAGACCTACAGTTTCTAACAGGAGTATTCCTATGCAGAAAACATTGCAGCCTAAAGGAAACAGAATCATCTAGTTCTGCCACCACCCCAGCATTCCTGTCCCTTACACAACAGCGCTTCTGAAGTCATCAAAGCCAGGTCCTGTTTTCTCACAACTGGAATCAGATTATCAACCATTGGGCCTGACTAATCAGGTAGGCAAGGGGAATATGGCCACCATACAGGTTGGATGGATTCGTTAACTGTCTCAGTTAATTTTAAAAATGTTGCCCTTGAACCAGATGCTTTGAAGACCAATTTCTATCCACCTGGTTTCTTTGTCCTGTGAAGTTGTCACAGGGCAAGTGTCAGGGCCAGGACAAGAACAGAAACAACATTCTTGGCCGGTGCAGTCCTTGCCTTTGGAAGAGAGCTGTGAATAATAGGGCTCTGTTTTCCCTCCTGCCGGACTATGGAACCTGGTTCTCAACCTAGAGGTCCAGGAAGCCACTCCCAAATCCATGGGAGTTGTTGTGAAAGAACAGACAAACTTGAGGATCTCAGTGAGACACGAAAAGGTGCATTTCAGACTGGGATCTCACCCAGGGACATGCCCCAGTGAGCTCTGTGTGGACAAAGGAACAGAAGGAGGCCTCAACCCCATCAATTCCACACCAAACAGTCACAGGTTCAGTACACTTGACCCAGTGCCTTACATCTAGCTGGTGTGTAATGAATGCCTGACTAATTGGATCTATGCCCTGTTTAATCTGCCTTTAATTGAAGTCACGGAGAGTATAACAATGAAGTCATCATGGCTTGCAGCTGACATGTGCATTAGAATGATTAGACAGAGAGAAAAGATCACCCAGGTTGATGGACCTTTAGTTCCCACCAAAAAATTGTTGAGAATATCTTTGTGTTTACAAATTTGATAACATGGTATAACAAAAGGTTATCCTAGACTATACCCAAGGTTACACAGATGTTTTCTATTTTAATGAATTGTTATAGGGAACAATTGAACTTGGCCTTGAGCTCTGCTTTTGTCTTAACCCAGACATGCATGCATAACTGAATTTCCTTCTGTGTGAGTCCCACCCCAAGGAGACTGCAGAATGCCTACATTATGCAAATACGATTGCAAAACTGAAGAAAATGACTTGGGGGCAACACATCTAGATTCAAGTCTTTTTTTTTTTTAAGTCTTTACTAACTGTGTGAGCATGGGTACAATATTCAATTCCCCTTGAGCCTCAATTTCCCTATTTTCAGCATGAGAATATTCAGAGAAGGATACCTCCTGTTGTCACACTTTGCCCTGGGCTCTGAACCAATCATGGCAGTGTGTACAATGGCCTCAGACACAGGAGCTTAGAGTTAAGTCATCAAAAGAGTCTGGAACCTGTTGGGGCAATATGAGACCAGGGGCCCTTCATCCTTGAAATGCTCTGTCTGTTTCACCCTCCTCCTGTACCCCTCACCCAGATTCGGTGCAGACTGGGTTCCTACTATGGAGGGCACAACTTTACAGCAACACACACACACACACACACACACACACACACACACACACACACACACGCTCTAATCTACACCACTTCTCCACGTGGTACTCCATCCTTCCTCCAGGACCAAGGCTCTAGCCCAAATCTCAGTTTATCTGCTGAGCCCAATGTCCTGTTTATTTATCTCTTGCCAACTCTTCCGCTGGAGGCTGGATCATGTTTTTTGTTCTTCCACATTCCACAATGGCTGTATAAACTTGCTGACAGGAAGGGTTCAATGGCTGCACACACCTCCTAAGCAAGCATTTCCTAAATCAGATCCAAGGAACTCTGATTCCTTGGGCTCAGTAGAGAAACAGATTAGGGAAATATGCAGCAAGATCAGCCAAGTAGGTCCCCCTCCCTAACCCCTAGGACATCTCAGTGCTTTTATTTTTATTTATTTATTTATTTTATTAAATCATAACTGTGTACATTACTGCATTTATGCCCAATTCATAATCGCCAAGTCATGGAAGCAGCCTAAGTGCCCATTGACCCATGAATGGATTAATAAATTGTGGTATATGTACACCATGGAACAATATGCAGCCATATAAAGATGGAGACTTTACCTCTTTTATGTTTACATGGATGGAGCTGTAACATATTCTTCTTAGTAAAATATCTCAGGAATGCTAGTAAAAGTATTAATCTTTTTGAGAAGGAGTCTCACTC
Source organism: Nycticebus coucang (assembly GCF_027406575.1). NCBI lineage: Eukaryota > Metazoa > Chordata > Mammalia > Primates > Lorisidae > Nycticebus > Nycticebus coucang. The sequence continues at coordinate 179,957,627 of NC_069781.1, read as the reverse complement.
TGTCATCCTGGGTAGAGTGTTATGGCTTCATAACTGACAGCAACTGCAAACTATTGGGCTCCAGTTATCTCCTGCCTCAGTCCCTAGCTGGGACTATAGGTGTCCACCACAATGCCCAGCTATTTTTGGAGACAAAGGTCTTGCTCTTGCTTAGGCTGGTCTCAAACTCCTGAGCTCAAGCAGTCTACCCACCTCAGCCTCCCAGAGTGCTGGGATTACAGGAATGAGGCATGGCGTGAAAGCACTCAGTGCTTTCATTAAGCAAACACATAATATCACTTCCAAGAGAGGACAGAACTTGCAACACTCCCCCAATTTTTTTGTTGATGGGACCCCTTCATTTGAATAGCACCTGTATGTAATGGGCCATGTGGTGCTAAACTTGAGCTCCTGGAGGGCACAGACTGCTCTGTGCATCTTCGTAAGCTCAGTATCTGACATGCAGTGGGTCTCTGATCAGAGTGCTTGGAGTTGGGTTGCATTCTTGCCATTCCCTGTAGCTTTGCCTCATTCCACGGTGACAGGAGTCATTGGTACCTTGTCTGTAGAGAACAGTGAGCCACTAGCCAGCTAGTCTTGAGATCTTTCATAACCAGGCATGCTTTGCTACCCCCTCTGCGTTTTTGTTCAATGCCCCCGGAGGCCCTTGTTGGAACTGACTTCAATGGTCATACACCAACTCCAGGCCCCAGCTTATGTGCAGAGGCTAGAGACACACGTGGCTGTTCCAGCTGCCTACGGGGAGTGCCTTGCCCCTTGTCCAAGCCTACATGCTGGACTCTAAGAACACTGATTCATTTCCATCAGCCTGGGTGGCTTTCCATCCGTCTTTGCCTCATGCTGCCCAATGGCAGAGAAAGTGCATGGGGGTCTTCCACACAGTACCTTTCTGTCTTTTCTCCTGGCACCAATATTCATTCTACTGAGTGTCAAAATAAGCTGTAATCACTGTGTCACTTCCTGAGCCAGATGAACTAACAGCAGCCCTCCAAAGAAAAATACAAGTATTCTAGGTCGAAAGTCCCAAGTTGAGTGTCATTTTCTTTTGTTAAAGGCTGATTAACAAGTGTGATTCTTTCCTCTTGGTCAGATTCCTTCCTCTTGACTTCAGCTCCCTGATTAAAGAAAAAGCCCAGTGTCTTGACCTTGAAAACCAGCCTTTGAAGTTCTCCTTTTCTGCGACTTCAAGCAGTCAAGCCCCCGAGTGCATAGCTGACAGCAAGGGGCTGTGTCCAGCCAGCCTCAAGAATGAGGAGGCTCAGAAAGACAGTGACAAAATTAATCTGTGCTTAAAATTTCTTTGACTTCATCTCTAAATAGTTCCTTTCTCTGATCAAAAAGTGTCAGATGTTTACAGCCCCAAGGGGGAAGATGTGGAGAGACCATAACTAGGGCCTCACCTGAGAAGGTGCCTAGTGCAAGCAGAGACCTGGGTGTTTTGGGTAGGAACAGCCTTTAGGCTGGGTTTCCAGGAGACTGGGGAGAAGGGCCATCAGTCTAAGCCAGATCATTCTTGGACAGACAAGGAAATTTCCTTTTCCAAAGAGGGAGGTAGAAGGAAAATGGCAAGATGTTTATAGTGAATGTGCCTTTTTTTTAAAGTTGTAATCTATCATCAGAGTACTCATTAACAACATTTATTTTATGTATTTGGGGGAAAAAAAAGCAGCTCTACTAATAGTTACAGTCAAATGTTGAAACTGGTGAGCCTCATTCCAAAGGCTGACATAGCCGGTTTTTTTTTTTTTTGGCCTTCCTATTCCTATACAGTGATCTTCTATTATTTAGATTTGAACTAGTGTCTCACAAGCAAACATTTTGATAGTTTATACAAAAATCTAAATTCTCACTTTTTCATAAAAAACCAAAAGATCTGGTTACTTCCGATTTGTGTTTCAGAAACGCAGTAATTCCTTGGCACATAAAGGCAACTTTCCCCTCAGTTCCAGTTTTCCACAGTCTCTACCACTCCCCATTGTATTAAGATCATTTTACTCATATAATTTACCTGCAGGGGCATGGGGTGGATTTTTGAGCTCCTCCTTCTTGACCCAGCTCCTAGGACCCCACTTTAGGGCCAGAGTGACTCAACAGAGGAAAGACCAAAGGTCACTGGCATCTTCATCAAAACTCATTTATCAAGAACATTCTGGGTGGAACGCACAACACAACCATCTCATGAAAAATGTGAAGGATCTTTGTGCTGTGAGTGATAATCCCTGGATAACTAGGCAACAGAGGGAATGGCTTGCCAAAAGAGCAAGCGAGGACAACAAAGGCAAATCTCGCAGGCCTCACCTTGGGCCCTCATCTGTGTTCACTCCTTCCCCTTCCCCAAAGTCAGACCCTTCTCTCTGCCACTCTGCAATTCTCTCCCCCTGCCCTCTGAGGATTGGGGCAGAGATTTATTTCACAGTGTCCACACCCAGAATGGAGAGCCAACCAACCTCCTCCTCCCACTCTACCAGCCAGGAGAGATGAGCAAAAGAGACATTAAACTGCATTACAAGGGGCTCCCACCTGGACCGCAGTAAGAGCTGCACTGCGACCGCAATCGGCTCCTGCCCAGACCTCCGTGAGAGCTGCCCGTGACTGCGATCAGCTCTCGCCCAGACCTCTGTAAGAGCTGTGCTGCCTATACCTCTGTCAGAACTGTGTCACAACCGTGATCAGCACTCTCCCAGACCTCTGTAAGACCTGTGCCGTAACCCCTGACCCACACCCCGCCCCCGCTGGGCCTCCGCACACCTTGACCAGGAACTGCGGGAGCCACGCAACCTTGCGTCCTCCCTCCTGTACCCTCTCTGCCTCCACACCGTCCTGCACGTCTGGCCAGGGTCTCTGGTAGTTTTGTGCCCTCCAGAGCCCTCCCTGCCTCTGCGAAGAGCCCTTCTCCTGGCCAGAGACTGCTGGAGCCTTGGGCTCTCTGTGCCAAAGTCACTGGGCGCCAGGCACTCCCAGAACCGTGTGCACCACCCCCCATCCCCCCCATTGCTGGATCTGGGGGTGTCACACTCTGGAGCTGCTTCCGCAACCAGAACTCCCTGGCTGGGGCAGCCCTAGAGGAACTACACAGGGTCACTCCCTACAAAGATCCAGAAACAATAGAGTGATCCCGCTGGGGTCTCATCTTGGAGAGACACCTCCCCAATTCTGAGGACGGCCAGAGGCAACAGTGAAAAACAATCATGAGGTGAAATCAACTGAAAAACTATAGCAATATGAATAATCAGAGTAGATCAACTCCCCCAAGGATCAATGGGGCAGACATAGCACAGATCCCATGCACAAACAAATAGCTGAGATGTCAGAAATTGAATTCAGAATCTGGATAGCAAATAAGATTGAATTAGAATTCCAAGCAGTAACCCAAAAGATATCTCAAGAATTCAATGAATTCAAAGACCAAATGACCAAAGATTTTGACACATTAAGACAAGAAGTTGCAGCCCTCAAAGATCTGAAAACACAGAGAATCCCTCAGTAACAGAATGGAGCAAGCAGAAGAAAGGATTTCCAACACTGAAGACAAAGCTTTGGAACGCTCCCAAACTCTCAAAGAGGAAGAGAAATGGAGGCAAAAACAGATCACTCTTTCAGAGAGCTCTGGGATAATTCAAGGAAAACCAATATTCATCTTATAGGGATCCCTGAAAGCAACAAAGTGGCTTCACAAGGCACATAGTCTCTTCTCCATGAGATTATGAAGGAGAACTTTACAGACATGCCAAGAGATTCTGAAATTCAGATAGCAGACAGTTTCAGAACTCCAACATGACTTAACACAAATAAGACATCCCCCAGACAAATCATAATCAATTTCACTAAAGTTAAAATGAAGGAGAAAATTCTGAAAGCAGCCAGACGAAAGAAAACCAACACCTACAAGGGGAAGAATATGAGAATAACTGCAGATCTCTCTGCTGAAACCTTTCAAGCTAGAAGAGGATGGTCATCCACTTTTAATATCCTAAAACAAAATAACTTTCAACCCAGGATCCTGTACCCAGCTAAACTGAGTTTCATTTATGATGAAGAAGTTAAATACTTTAATGACATTCACATGTTGAAGAAATGTGCCATAACTAAACCAGCTCTCCAGGATATTCTCAGACCTATCCTTCATAAAGACCAGCATAACCCTCCACCACAAAAGTAAACTCACACAGAAAATTTTATTCAAATTCCAACTTCCACAGTCACAAAAGGATTAAAAATGTCCACCGGATTCTCGAAAGGCTTATCAATATTCTCAGTTAATGTGAATGGTTGAAATTGTCCTCTAAAGAGGAAAAGGTTGGCTGACTAGATACAAAAACTCAAGCGAGATACCTGCTGCATACAAGAATTGCACCTTACATTAAAAGACAAATACAGACTCAAGGTGAAGGGATGGTCATCTATACTCCAGGCAAATGGAAAGCAGAAAAAAGCAGGCGCTGCAATCCTTTTCGCAGATGCAATAGGCTTTAAACCAACCAAAATAAGGAAGGATAAGAATGGACACTTCATATTTGTTAAAGGTAATGCTCAATATGAGATTTCAATTATTAATATTTATGCACCCAACCAGAATGCACCTAAATTTATAAGAGAAACTCTAACAGACATGAGCAACTTGATTTCCTCCAGTTCCATAGTAGTTGGAGATTTTAACACTCCTTTAGCAGTCCTGGACAGATCCTCCAAAAAGAAGCTAAGCAAAGAAATTTTAGATTTAAACTTAACCATTCAACATCTGGACTTAACAGACATCTACAGAACATTTCATCTCAACAAAACTGAATACACATTTTTCTCATCAGCCCACGGAACATACTCCAAAATTGACCACATCCTAGGCCACAAATCTAACCTCAGCAAATTTAAAAAAATAGAAATTATTCCTTGCATCTTCTCAGACCATTATGGAATAAAAGTTGAACTCAGTAAAAACAGGAATCTGCATATCCATACAAAAACATGGAAGCTAAACAACCTTATGCTGAAGGATAGATGGGTTATAGATGAGATTAAGAAAGAAATTACCAAATTTTGGGGACAAAACAACAATGAAGACACAAATTACCAGATTTTCTGGGATACTACAAAGGCAGTCCTAAGAGGTAAATTTATAGCACTGCAATTCTTCCTCAAGGAAATGGAAAGGGAGGAAGTTAATAACTTAATGGGTCATCTCAAGCAACTGGAGAAGGAAAAACATTCCAACCCCAAACCCAGCAGAAGAAAAGAAATAAACAAAATCAGAGCAGAATTAAATGAAATTTAAAACAAAAGAATTATACAACAGATCAATAAATCCAAAAGTTGGTTTTTTGAAAAGATCAATAAAATAGATAAACCTTTGGCCAACCTAATCAGGAAAAGAGAGTAAAATCCCTAATTTCATCAATCAGAAATAGTAACAATGAAATAACAACAGACCCTGCAGAAATTCAAAAAATCCTTAACGAATACTACAAGAAACTCTACTCTCAGAAATACAAAAATCTGAAAGAAATTGACCAATACCTGGAAGTACCAAGACTTAGCCAGAATGAAGTGGAAATGTTGAACAGGCCTATATCAAGTTCTGAAATAGCATCAACTATACAAAATCTCCCTAAAAAGAAAAGCCCAGGACCAGGTGGCTTTACATCAGAATTCTACCAAACCTTTAAAGAAGAACTAGTACCTATATTATTAAACCTCTTCCAAAATATAGAAAAAGAAGGAATATCACCCAACACAGTCTATGAAGCAAACATCACCTTGACCCCCAAACCAGGGAAAGACTCAACAAGAAAAGAAAATTATAGACCAATATCACTAATGAATATCGATGCAAAAATACTCAGTAAGTTCCTAACAAACAGAATCCAACAACACATCAAAAAAATTATACACCATGACCAAGTGGGATTTATTCCAGGGTCTCAAGCTGGTTCAATATATGTAAATCTATAAATGTAATTCAGCACATAAACAAACTAAAAAATAAGGACCATATGATTCTCTCAATTGCCACAGAAAAAGCTTTTGATAATATCCAGCATCCCTTCATGATCAGAACACTTAAGAAAATTGGTATAGAAGGGACATTTCTTAAACTAATAGAGGCCATCTACAGCAAACCCACAGCCAATATCTTATTGAATGGAATTAAATTGAAATCATTTCCATTTAGATCAGGAACCAGGCAAGATTGCCCATTGTCCCCATTGCTCTTTAACATTGTAATGGACGTTTTAGCCATTGCAATTAGGGAAGAAAAGGCGGGTATCCACATAGGGTCAGAAGAGATCAAACTTTCACTCTTCACAGATGATATGATCATATATCTGGAAAACACTAGAGATTCTACTACAAAACTTTTAGAAGTGATCAAGGAATACAGCAATGTCTCAGGCTACAAAATCAACACCCATAAATCTGTAGCCTTTATATATACCAAAAATAACCAAGCCGAAAAAAGTCAAGGACTCTATTCCTTTCACGGTAGTGCCAAAGAAGATGAAATATATGGGAGTATACTAACAAAGGACGTGAAAGATCTCTACAATGAGAACTATGAAACTTTAAAAAAAGAAATAGCTGAAGATGTTAACAGATGGAAAAACATACCATGCTCATGGCTGGGAAGAATCAACATTGTTAAAATGTCTGTACTACCCAAAGCAATATATAATTTTAATGCAATTCCTATTAAAGCTCCATTGTCATATTTTAAAGATGTTGAAAAAATAATACTTCATTTTATATGGAATCAGAAAAAACCTCGAACAGCGAAAACATTACTCAGCAATAAAACACAGCAGGAGGAATCACGCTACCAGATCTGAGACTGTACTATAAATCGATAGTGATCAAAACAGCATGGTACCGGCATAAAAACAGAGAAGTAGATGTCTGGAACAGAATAGAGAACCAAGAGATGAATCCAGCTACTTACCGTCATTTGATCTTTGACAAGCCAATTAAAAACATTCAGAGGGGAAAAGATTCCCTATTTAACAGATGGTGCTGAGTGAACTGGCTGGCGATCTGTAAAAGACTGAAACTGGACCCACACCATTCACCATTAACTAAGATAGACTCTCACTGGATAAAAGATTTAAACTTAAGACATGAAACTATAAAAATACTTGAAGAAAGTGCAGGGAAAACTCTTGAAGGAATCGGCCTGGGTGAAAGTTTTATGAGGAGGACTCCCCAGGCAATTGAAGCAGTATCAAAAATACATTACTGGGACTTGATCAAACTAAAAAGCTTCTGCACAGCCAAGAACATAGTAAGTAAAGCAAGCAGACAGCCCTCAGAATGGGAGAAAATATTTGCAGGTTATACCTCTGATAAAGGTTTAATAACCAGAATCCACAGAGAACTCAAACGTATTATTAGCAAGAAAAGAACACGTGATCCCAACTCAGGGTGGGCAAGGGACTTGACGAGAAATTTTTTTAAAGAAGACAGATGCACAATCTACAAACACATGAAAAAAACTCATCATCCTTAATCATCAGAGAAATGCAAATCAAAACTACTTTGAGATATCACCTAACTCCAGTAAGGGTAGCCCCATAACAAAATCCCAAAACCAGAGATGTTGGCATAGATGTGGAGGAAAGGGCACACTTCTACGCTGCTGGTGGGAAGGCACACTAATATGTTCCTTCTGGAAGGATGTTTGGAGAATACTTAGGGACCTAAAAATAGACCTGCCATTCGATCCTATAATTCCTTTACTAGGTTTATACCCAGAAGACCAAAAATCATAATATAACAAAGACATCTGTACCAGAATGTTTATTGCAGCCCAATTCACAATTGCTAAGTCATGGAAGATGCCCAAGTGCCATCGACCCACGAATGAACTAGCAAATTGTGGTACATGTATACCACGGAATATTATGCAGCCTTAAAGAAAGATGGAGACTTTACCTCTTTTATGTTTACATGGATGGAGCTGGAACATATTCTTCTTAGCAAAGTATCTCAGGAATGGAAGAAAAAGTATCCAATGTACTCAGCCCTACTATGAAGCTAAATTATAGCTTTCACATGAAGGCTATAACCCAACTGTAGCACAAGGATATGGGGAAAGGGCCAAGGAAAGGGAAGGGAGTGGGGAGGTTAGAGTGTAGGGAGGGTAATGAGTATGGCCACACCTATGGTGCATCTTAGAAGGGGTACAGGTGAAACTTACTAAATGCAGAATACAAATGTCTACATACAATAACTAAGAAAATACCATGAAGGCTACATTGAACAGTTTGATGAGAATATTTCAGATTGTATGTGAAACGAGCACATTGTACCCCTTGATTGCATTAATGTATACAGCTATGATTTAACAATAAAAAAACAAACAAACTGCATTACGAGTAGTGGTTTCCAAATGGGCATCTCAAGGGAAGACAGAGCAGCTCTGAAATGTGCATGCAGGCCAATGGGAAGATCAAATGTTATTTATGATGCCTTGCATGAGTGGCTTTGCAGGAACTCATGCACTGCAGAATACAGAACAGGGGCTGCCTCTGGGGGCCTACTGGGTTTCTTGATTATCTTTCATCAACTAACATTTGACCATTTCCTTATTAATTGCTACATATGCAGGAAAGTTGACAAGAACAGAGGAAGGTGATTCATGGAGGTGTGCACTCAACAGGAGTTTTTAGGCTAATCTAAGGGAAGAAAGGAATTGCTTCTGAATGAGATTTCAGTCAATTCCTGTCTCTATAGCCCCTGGGTGTGAATCCTAGAACTAGTGAGAGTGGAGTGGACTAAGTGGTTGGGGCCCACTAGGTGTATCCATCTCATCAGTGTAGTCAACAGTGGGCCCCCCAGATCTGAGTTCTAAATGGTAGTGGTCAATATAAGTAACAATAAAACGTTTTTTTTTTTTTTGGTTTTTTTGGCCGGGGTTAGGTTATGAACCTGCCACCTCCGGCATATGGGACCGGCACCCTACTCCTTGAGCCACAGGCGCCACCAAAACGTTTCTTTTTTTTAATTTTAGATTAATATGAGGGTACAAATTTTTAGGTTACGTTGTTCTCACTTCAAAGGTAAAGTTCAAGTTGTAGTTGAGCACCCAGGCGGTGTGCTGAACACCCTCACATTATGCACATTGGATGAGATCCCCCCAATTGCTCTCCCTGTTTCCTCTAATCTCCCTCCTCCCCCCCTGCCACCAGGCTATTTTTGTGTTTTCATTTTCATTGATTGTCAGAGAAATGCGAATCAAAACTACTCTGAGATATCATCAAGATTAGCAACATCACAAAGTCTAAAACTGCAGATGCTGGCATGGTTGTTGAGAGAAGCGAACTTCTCTGTTGCTAGTGGGATTGCAAACTAATACAGCCTTTTTGGAAAGAAGTATAGAGAATCCTCAAATAACTAAAAGTCAACCTTCCATTTGATCCTGAAATTCCATTACTAGGTATTTACCCAGAAGAACAAAAATCATTTTACCACAAAGACATTTGCACCAGGAAGTTTATTGCAGCTCAATTCATTATTGCCAAGTCATGGAAGCAACCTAAATTTCCATCATCCCTTGAATGGATCAACAAACTGTGGCATATGTATACCACGGAGTATCATACAACCACAAGAAAAGATGAAGACTTTACATCTTTTATGTTTACCTGGATGGAGTTAAAACACATTCTTCTTAGTAAAGTATCTCAAGAATGGAAAAGAAAATCCAATGTACTCAGTACTAATATGAAACCAATATATAAACACTTGGGTACCCACATGGATGATAAAAACTTTCTCCATTACTTACCAGGGCCCAGGAAAGTTGGAGCCCTAGCAACTCAATGATGCAAATATATGGAGCACATTTTATGCATAACTTATTTGATCCTAGGGTAACCACAGAAGATATATCATATTGCTGAGCCCATTCTATAGATGAGGAAATGAAACCAGAGAAGGGTGAGGTTAACCTTCCCAAGGCCATACCTCCCATACCTAGTCAGAACTTGAACTCTACTTTGCTAAAGCACCTACGAACCAGATTGCAAGGCGCTGCCTGGTATTCATTCCTGATTTGTTCCTTTGGAGGACATCCCTGATTCTAGCCAGCCACATTGCTGACTGGCTGAGACACTAGACATTCCAGCTTCTCTGGTAGCTAATGTGGTCAAGGACTAAGGTGTGGACAGTGAGATATAGCTAGAAGCATTGTGGGTAAGACTCTCAATTAGGAGGTGAGTACTTTTATAACATTCTTTTCTCACTTCCTGGTGCCTGCAATGCAGATGTGATGAATGCAGCTTTAGCCACCGTCTCAGATTGCCACAGTAGCTCTTAAAATGGAAGGCGTGTGATGGGAAGGAAAAGGTAATAAGGCATCTGAGTCCCTGAGTTGTTGATGACATGGCCCTCCAAAGGAAGCTTGTTGGGACTGCTTCCCTTAAGCTTGTTCATATGAGTGATAAATAAGTGAGGGGAAAGCAAAAGCCTATCTTGCTTGAGTCATTGTCTTTTGGGGTTTTCTGTTGCATTCAGCCAAAACAAATCTTCTATGATAAAGATGGGAAGTAAAGACTAAGGAAGATAATCAAATAATTTTTACTAAATATTAATACTTAGTATTACTCTGTAAAGTAAATGTGGTTGCTTTGGTATAGGGCTGGATGATGCTAATTTAGACAAAATCAGAAATATCCAGTCATTTCTTCAGGAATATCCAAGTATTTAATTTTTTTTCTGCTCACCTAAAATGTCATATCCAGAGACACTGTTCTTATAAGGGGGTATGGTAAAAGTGTTCCGTTAGTGGCTCTTAGCAAATCATACCTCCTCATGGCCATACCCTTGTGTTAATATTATCCTTCTCACACTGATTGTGGGCTTGGCCAGGTGAATTCCTTTGGCCAGTGGGAAACATGCAATCACATAAACTGAAGCTTGGAAGTGTGTATGCATTGTAGCTTGTCTTCTTGGAACTCAGGCATCATTTAAGATACCTGGGCTGGCCCCTGGAAAGGCCATGTGTATGGGAATCAAGGCTCTCTGGCTGACCCTCTAACCATCAGAAATGTAAGTTGTGGCCATCTTGCACCATCCAGCCTCAGCTTAGCCTTCAGATTACAGCAGCCAGCCATGCAAGCAGGCAAGAACAGCAGAAGAACTGCCTGGAGGAACCCATCCCAGATTGCAAAGTCATATGAAAAAAAAAAGGCTATTGTTTTAAGCTTCTAAGTTTTGTTACAGTTTGTTATACAGGAATAGGTAACTGGGAAAGGTGTGTAAGTAAATGAGTCTTCACATGCAAGGTAGAAAACATCACACAATTAAAACTAATAAAATTTATTTCTAATATGGAAGTTTTCATTTTAAATAGCCAAATAGCACAGGAGATTCAGGGGTGGGGGGAGGATAGACTAAAATAAAAAGAAACAGGTGCAAGAAAAAAAATTGAGAATAAAACGTAATGCACTTCCCACCTGCTGGGCTTTGGGGCCTGCTAATGGTGTCACCACTAAAGCATCACAATATCTTGACTGCTGAGCATTTCAGCTGACTGGTGAATTTGTTGCAGGGAGAACACCACTGATTTGAACTGGCACAAAATATATACTTCTGATGCAGGTTTGAGCTGAGTAAGTACCATCAAATAAGAACACAACTTAAAAATGAGAATGCCTTAAATTTTAAGACAGTTGCGCGCTTTGTTTAATAGCTGCCGTAAGTGTCTCTGTACAGCTGCAATTACCACAGGCTTGATTTGAAATGCAAAAGGCTTCTCCTCCCAGATTTGCTTTACCTCCCTGGAGCTAGCTGGTTTTTTAAGTACAAATTGACAGTCAAATATGTAATAAATTATGACAAGTTGAGCAATGATTGTCTCCCATCTGTTTTCAAAGGTTGTTTATTTTTATGCTGATAAAGAGGTAGTGAGACAGAGACACCTCATCATTATTTCAATCCCTCAGCTGCTCCAGCTCAGTCTTCACAGGGACTCTGCCCTACTTTTCTGGTGAGCTACTATTTAGTTAAATCACAGTGGTCCAGATTTTAGGAAAGATAACCATTTAAGTTATCTGTAGAGTTATCTAAAGATAACCATTTCAGTTATCTAATAATCTTTAGATATTATTTGGTAACACATGACCAAATCTGGGGTCCCTCCTCTCACCACTTTATTGTCCTAATTTCTTTATTTTATCCAGAATCCTACAGCCGAATTTTTCCTCAAACCTTTTCTAAATTTCTTTTGGTCTTTTTATCTATCATTCTTTTTTATGTAGCTCTTTGTGAAGGATACTCTATGCTGAATTCAATGGTCTTGCCTAAAACACTTCAGAAAGGCAAAATTTTATGTGGAAACTCTATCCCCAGTATTTCAAACTCATAAGAAATCTTTGTATTGAATTAGCACGAAGTAGTTAAATATGAAACTATTTCTCCATAAACCACTAGAAAAACAAAAGGATGCTGTGCTTATATTTTTGTTTGGTTAACCAATTTAAGAGATTTTTAAAAGGCAAGTATAATCTTCCCTAGAACAGTGTTTTTCAATTAGAGGTAGTTTTATCTGCCCCCTCCCCAGCCAAGGGACATTTGGAAATACCTGGAGACTTTTTCTGTGTTTGTCACAGCTGGGCAGGGGTGATACTGGCACCTAGTGGGTGGAGGCCAGGGATGCTGGTAAGCATTCTACAAATATGAAAATCTTCAAAGGCACCAAGATAATATTTTGTATATGGTAGGGGTCTAGGAAACACGTGCTGAGTGCAGGAGGCATAAATAAAGGTTTGGGTGAAAGAATGAATGAAGCATGAATGGTTTTATTATCATCTAGCTTCCCTTATGGCTTAAGGTAATGGTGAAGGTGGTGCAGTAAACAGGTAAATAATGCTTGATTTGCAGTAAATATTAATTAACTCTGAGGTTAATCCTAAACAATGGACCGATTGTCTCATTTATGTCTATTTTAGGGCAAAGGTGAAACAGATTTGCTCTTTAAAATCACAGACTATGGGCGTGGTGCCCATAGCTCAGTGGTTACAGGGCCAGCCACATACACTGAGGGTGGTGGGTTCGAATCCAACCCAGGCCGGCTAAACAACAATGACAACTGCAACAACAACAACAACAAAATAGCGTTGAGGTGGGTGCCTATAGTCCCAGCTACGTGGGAGGCTGAGATAAGAGAATCACTTAAGCCCAAAAGTTTGAGGTTGCTGTGATGCTGTGGCACTCTACCAAGGGCAACATAGTGAGACTCTGTCTCAACAACAACAACAACAAAATCACAGACTATGTTAGGCTCCACTGAACTGAAATAACAAACTAACCCTGTAATTTCAGTGGCTTAGCATGTAAGGTTGATTCCTCATTCAAATTCAGTCCACTTTGGGGGCTCCCTTCCAAAGGCATGTCCTGTCCATGGGAGACTGAGGGATCCAGACCTTGTACCCTATAGCCCTGCCATCAGGACCACGCAGCTTCCCGGCTGTCCTGGGAGGGGTAGAGAGCTGCTAAGTCACAAGCACTCATTAAATGCTTCAGTCAGGAATGACACCTGTCACTCTTGCCTGTGGTCTGCTGGCCAGATTTCTAGTGTCTGAGGCACAAGAGCAGGGGGGCTTTGTGGGTGTGTGACCTTTGCAGTTGCACCAAGGCCTGTACTCAGAGGGACTCTGTGCTCTGTTTAACACTCTGCATTCTTAATCATTGTTAAACAAGGGCCCCTGAGTTTTTATTTTATACCAGACCCTGCAAATTATGCAACCAGTTGTGCTTAAGAGTTAGGAGCCAGACCTGCAGGAGGAGGCCTGGAAAACAGAGGCGTGCCCCCAGACACTCAGCGATTGGTGAGTGCCCAGCTGTAGTGTCCATGCTGTGCCAATCAAACAATGTACAGTCTTTGTTTTCATGGAGATGGCTGGAACTGCCCCTGCTTATTGAACCCTCAGCTCCTTCAATGCTGATGTCCCTGTCGGCTGAGGAGCACCATGCGCCAGCACAGAAGGCACAGGGTGGCTGCCTTGGGACTGGCCCTGCTGCCCCGAGGTTGGGATTCTCTTCCCTGGGAGACCTGTGCCAGCTTTACACTTGCTCTTCTGGCTCTCAGCTCTTGAACTTGCTTTAGACACCAAAGAGTTGTTCCTTCCTTGGTTTCTGACTTGATTTGCTGATTCTTAGTTGCTTTTTTCTTCTTCTTTTAAATTATATATTTCTGCCAAATTTTTCCCTTGAGGGTCTGGGACCCATAAATGTAGGTCACACACCAGAATGACATTAATGGAATATGGCCTGGGGCCAGGCTGTGCAACCCTGGTAGCTCATTATAATCACTGAGGGATATTTTAAAATGCTCTGGATGTCAGAGACTCACTCCAGCGATGAGATTTTGATTCTACAGGACTGATTGGTTTGGGGGGGAGGGTCTGGAGAGTGGGATCCTGGGAGTTGATAGGGGCTAGCGAGACACAGAGTGATCCTCTACTTACTGACTGTGTGATCTGGGAAACCCACCCAACTTCACAGAGGCTCCATTTCCTCACCTGCAAAGTGGGCTGACTACACTTAAGGCTGTGTTAAGTTGGTAAAGTTGGTTTAAGGATGTTTGTAATGGGTGGAGGGATGAGGGGACCTTTACAGTAATTCCATAGAGAGGGAGGTGAACGTGCACCTACTGTGTGCCACGATGGTCTTTACAGTAGCCCTACTGGGGTAATTAGATCATGTTCATTTTTAAAGAAGGAGAAACATGAGCACCCCAAGTGGCTCCCAGAAGGGCTGCACAGGTGAAGAAGAGCCCTCAGAGGGATGCCGAGCCCAGGGAGGTGAAACTGCTTGCTCATCTTCCTGGTTACCCAGCTGGCGAGTGCCTGAGTCAGGCTGCAGACCCAGGCAGAGGCCTGTTATCTCCCTCTCCGTCTCCAGCTCGGCATACGTCAGTTAGGGATCTCAGCTCGCGTTTTTCAAGGGGAATGATTAACATTGAAGAACTCCCCGTGCAGACCTGCTATCGAGCACCTTGCCCTGACCCACTACAGCTTATCTCCAGGGTCTTTGAGCTACATCTGGGGCCGGAGGGACATGTAGGGTGTATATACCCAAGTTGCAGAACAGAATCGATGATCAATGACTCCAGAACCACACCTGTTAGGTAAATGACCTTCCTGAAGCCACAGGCGTGATCAGTGAGTGGCTGGAGGGGGTTTGCACGGGGGTGGGGTAAGAGCATGGCGATGACTACAGTAACAAGATACAAATGAGCTGGGATGATAAAATACAGCGCATCTGAGACTCGGTGTTCAATGGGAAGAAAGTGCCTGCAAATTGCTAGTAAAGCCGTAATGCTGCTGATTTTGCAAATGCGTGTTCTTCAACTTGATAAGTAAATACATACTGGGTAACATGGTGATGTCGCAAGCTGTTGTTTTACGGCTGGGAAGTCAGCTGCCTGTGATTGATACTAGCAATGAAAACGTTTATAAAATAACACTGAATTAGAAAGAGTTGCTTTATGCGTCTAGGGAAATGGATATTTTATGAAGAATAAAACTTGATGAAGGAACTTTATCAGGGTCACACTAATCTGAAATTAAACGTGCTGGGATGGAGACCTAAGAGGGAGCCCCCTGGTCTGGGCTCGCAGCCTAGGGGAGGCCGGGTAGCCTCTCCCTCGCATCTGTGCCATGCGGAAACACAGTCATTTCCGTGTTCCTGGATTCATTTCTCTCCACCCTGCATATTACTTTCAAGAGCTGCATTACTTCCTCTGAGCCATCAGGGCACCACGCAGGGGATAACATTTAACAACACACATTTGCTTCACCCTGTATCCCTGTAGAATGGGATGGGCAAGGCACATTGTAGGTGCTCGGCCCCTGGTTAGTTCAGCAGCAGATGGAGAAGAGGTCCAGTGGCTTCCGGCACACTCTGTATCAGTGGATAGTTTCTTTTTTCAGTTTTATGGTTTTAAATGGTCTTCCTTGTGTGTGCATTTCTACCCCCTAATAATGCTACTCTTCTAGATTGGAATGTTTTGCCCTTGGAAACAACGTGGCAGTGGGGAGACCAGAGACATTGCTCCCAAGCCTGGGAGGCAGTGGGCACAAAGCTCAAGCTGGTTGGATTTGAAGTGTGAGCCCCACCCCGGCTCCGAGCAGGGTACTCTGACTCCACCACCTCTGCTACAAGTCACCCTCAGGTTCCTACCTTGGGGCTCCAAAGCCATCATGGGTCCCACGCTCTCCAAGCTTATTTCTCCAGCCTCCTGTTAAGTCTGACAGCCAGAATCTGCCCATCATGCCCCTTTGTTGGGGGAAAGTTAGGACTGGTTTCCATCCATTGGTTTCCAACCACAGAGCACCACCTCATGTAAACACCCCCACCCCCCCAGCCTTCTCTCCAGACTGGAAACATGCAGAGGGCTTGGGAGAGTGCTGAGAGTCCTGAGCTTCAGTCCCAGCTCTTCCACTTAATTCTGTGTGACCTTGGACAACCCTGAGCTTGAGGTTTGTGGTGTTTTAAGTGGGTACCCACCCGTTGGGGTTGCTGCATAGATTA
Organism: Nycticebus coucang; assembly: GCF_027406575.1. NCBI lineage: Eukaryota > Metazoa > Chordata > Mammalia > Primates > Lorisidae > Nycticebus > Nycticebus coucang. The sequence continues at coordinate 179,941,103 of NC_069781.1, read as the reverse complement.
AATAAGTTAATACATGTAATATCCAGCCCAAGACTTTATTCTCTAAGAATATCATTGTTGTTAAAAGATGGATGGGACATGGCTCAGAAGCTCCACTTTTGATTAAGTTGCAGAAAAGAAGTCTTGGATGAAAGAAGATTGCGTTAAATACTTTCTTTTTTTTAAAGGTAACCTTAGGAGTGTGTGTGGTGGCTCACACCTATAATCCTAGCATTCTGGAAAGTTGATGAGGGTGGATTTCTTGAGCTCAGAAGTTTAAGACCAGCCTGAGCAAGAGAGTAACCATGTCTCTACTAAAAATAGAAAAACTGAGGCAAAAAGGATCACTTGACCCCAAGAGTTCGAGGTTGCTGTGAGCTAAGATGCCATAAGCACTCTAATGACTGTGACTGAATAAGACTGTCTCAAAAAAAAGGTAATCTTAGCTTGTCTAAATAGAGATAGACTATCATTTAAGGGAGATGGATATCATTTTGACTCACTATTAAGCCTCAGTGATAACTCAGGACCTATCCATGTACTAAGTGACTCAAGAGATAATTGAAGTATGCCTCTTTATTGCAAGTTTCTGAGAGCTTGGCAAATTAAGGTGGGCATTTAGGCATTGCTCCAGTGAGGTGTAGCAGTATTTTATTTTTATTTTTTTATTAATATTTTCTTTTTTTAATTTATTTATTTGTGGGTTTTGGCCATGGCTGGGTTTGAACCCGCCACCTCCGGCATATGGGACCGGCGCCCTACCTGTTTGAGCCACAGGCGCCACCCTGGGGTAGCAGTATTTTGAGCCCAGTTTTCAAGATCAAATAGTTGGCTTCAAGTCTTGGCCTTTTAATTCACTGGCCAGGGGATGTGGGCACCAGGCTCAGCCTCTCTGAGAGGTAGGTCACTTAACAGTTCTAAAGGAGGTGGTAAGAATGTGGTCAGAGACACACTGGCCCCTCAAATGTGTGCGTAGCCAAGTTACTTTGTCTGGTAAAAGGGACTTTGCTGTTGTGATTAAGGATTTTGAGATGAGGAGGTTCTCCTGGATTACCTAGGAGGGTCCAATGGAATTTTAGGGTCCTTGTAAGAGGGAGGCAGGTGGGTCAGAGATGGAGAAGGAGATGAGAAGATAGAAGGCAGAGGTCAAGGATGGAGATCATTAGCTGCTGCCCTGCTGGAAGACGGAGGATGGAGCTGAGGAGCCAAGAAAGGCATGTGACCTCTGGAAGCTGGAGAAAGCAGAAAACTCATTCTTCTCCTGCACCCACCAAAGGGAACCAGCTTTGCTTATACCTGACTTCAGTCTAATGAGACTGATTTTGGATTTCTTTTTTCTGTTCTTTTCTTTCTTTCTTCTTCTTCTTCTTTTTTTTTTTTTTTTTTGAGACAAAGTCTCACTCTGTTGCCCTGGGTAGAGTGCAGTGCCATCATAGCAACCTCAAACTCTTGGGCTCAAGCAATCCTCTTGCCTCAGCCTCCCAAGTAGGTGGGACTACAGGTGCCCACCACCACGCCCAGCTAGTTTTTCTATTTTTAGTAGAGACAGGGTCTTGCTCTTGCTCAGGCTGGTCTTGAACTCCTAAGTTCAGGAGATCCACCCAACTCGGCCTTTCAGAGTGCTAGGATTACAGGCGTAAGCCACTGTGCCTGGCCCTGATTTTGGATTCCTGAACCTCAGAAGGATAGAAAAATAAATTTGCATTTTAAGCTCTGAGTTTGTAGTAATTCATCACAAAAGCTATAGGAAAGTCATTCAAGTGGTGTCTGTCTTCCTGGGCATTGGAGAAGGTTAAATAAGACACAGAGAATCTAAGCGCAGGCCCGGTGCACTATCTGCCAAACCCACGGCTGCTGGCAGCCATCATTCTTACTTTCAGCTGCAGGAGCAGCAGTACCAGATTTCTCCTTCTGCTGTAAGCAGGTGGGCACAACCCACTCTTTCAGAGGTGGAAAGACTGAGGTAATGCATCACGCTAGGGCACTGTGGGGACATTGTGCTCTGTTAGAAGAGGAATCTAGGCTATAAAGAAGAATTTCTGAAAGGTCAGACAAGGCTACATGAAAGAATCCAGATCAAACGATAAACTTCCACCATAGCCGGGCACAGGAATGGCCAGGAGAGCTGCCTCCTGATAGCCAAAGGCTGATGTCATGACCAAGGAGCAGCAGAGGGTTCTGCAGGTAAGAAGAGTGACAGGTGAATGTCAGAGTGAGGTTGTGCACAGGTGTGTGCGAGGGGGCAGGACAGCCACACACAATAGCTGCCTGTTACACGCAAGGATCACCCAGAGATGTGATGAAAGAGCTTGGACGGGTAAAAGAGCTTCATGAAAATAGCAGGCCCCCTGCCATCAATTGCGGCCCCCTCGGAGGGTCCCTTCGAAGTCTCCCTGCCTGCCTCACCTTAGGGACCTGGAAGAGCCATGGCAGTCAGCCTCATCAGTGTGTGATGTGCCCTCTTTATTTTACACAATCCAAGAATATCAGAATTTCAAACATAAGATGTGCTTTCAGTGGTCAGTCCTACCCCTCAATCCTGGTGAGAAGCGGGTAATTCTACCTGTGTCACCAACACGCCATTTGTTAGCCCTGTATGGGGTCTACTTTGTGATAGGCCCCTGCACTAGGGCTGTGGGTACTAAGGAGAAAAGGTATTCTAGCCATTCAGCTGGTCACACCCCACTGGGGGAGACCAAGATGCTTAAATGCCAAATTGCACTGCAGCCACAGGCACGCAGTAGGCCAGAAAAATGCATCCAAATGAGGCTGGAAGTGTCCTGCGACAGGGCAGTGTAGCTCATTGTGGTGTAAGGGGACTTCTGAATGTTTTTAGTTATTCCCAGATTTGAGGTGGGGCCAGTCTCTCTCTCTTTTTGGGGGGGCATTATTGACTATGAAAGGGCTGCTCACCCTCTGACTATTCCATTATAGTTGTCACTGAAGCCTTTGAAACATTTTCCTCCACAGAGTAACTTGCCCATTCACTGAGCACAGAGAGAAAGGTATTGGCCTGAAAAACAAAAACACTGGATACCTCCAGATCTCCCCCAAGCTAGGTGGGTGGGCACAGGAAAGATTTTTAAGAGCTGGAAACTTTGAGACTCTATTTGCAATTCCAATTGGAAAAGGACGGGCTGGAAGAGCCCTGTGCACCGACCACGTGAACTGCTACCTGCCTTGCTCCTGAACGTTCTGCTGCTGAACTCAACCTCCAGGATCCATCCCCGGCTTAGACATGGCCCAGGAAAACGGCAAAGTTTGGCTGGCTTGGCAGAGAACAGACACAGCAAAGCAAGCTGCAGAGTCCTGAGCACCTGCCCATGTGTCCCACACAACTCATTTTACAGAGTGACGGGCAGGCAGCATCCGTCCCCTGTGGGCAGTGGAAGGAAAGGTTTGGGAGGCCATCAAATGAGAGACTCAATGGTTTGCAGGCAGTTAAACTTCATCAGGAACTAAAGAAGGTAAGGAAGACAGGAAGAAGACAGGCAGAAAGGCCTGGGAACTATTTCATGAAGGAGTTATCTACTGAAGACCAGCCATATGCTGTGTGCAGTGACACCAGGGTCCACTGAGAGCCTTCACTGACTAAATCCATTTTGTGGGGATGCTATAACAAATTGCCTCAAACAGGGTGGCTGTGTGGCACAAAACTACAAAAATTTATTCTCTTACAGTTCTGGAGGCTACAGGTCCAGGGTCAAGGTGCCGGCAAAGTCGTGCTCCGGCAGAGGTAGGAAACTGTTTCTTGCCTCTTTCAGCCCCAGGAGGCTGTCTGCACTCTTTGGCCTTCACATCACTTCTGCTTCTGTGAGTCTGGGTTATCGTCTTTGCCTCTTTCTAATAAGAACAATTGTGATTGGCATTCAGGGTCCACCTGGATGATTCTCTCTCCTCATCTTTAAACCCTTAGTTTAATCACATCTGCAAAGACTCTTTTCCCAAATCAGGTCACATGGACAAGGTCCAGGGATTGAGCCTTCAGCTCTTCATGTGGCCGCTATTCAGCCTGCCAGATTGACCGCTGATGATGCCTGGGGCCCTAGTGTGCACACTTGACCTCGCAGAGACTCTGTTCTCACCCCCGTGTTGTCAATGGGAAAACAGAGGTGTCTGCTGACTGGCTCAAGGTCATGCATCCACCAGGGTTGGATTTGGGGTCTGTGCTGGGGCACCGTGTCCTGCAGCCCAGAATGATGAACACAGTGCTGGGCAGAAGGGACACAAGAAACACTCAGGCATCCAGCACCGAAAGAGTGTTTCAGCTTCCCGAAAATCAACTGAGAGGCAGATAGCTCCTACGCCTCTGCCGGGGCCATAAATTCTCTCTCTGGGGTCAGCTAAAGATGGACGTGTTTTCTAGGCTCGATTCACAAAGACATGTGAGGGGCCAGCTCCTGAATCTCAAGCTTTCTACTCCCAACAAAGCTCTGCTATCTTTTCAAAAGGACAACAAAGAGACTCAGGAAGATGGATGGGTGACATCTACTCACACTTAAGCTCTATCACGGGCCTGCTGGATTTAGAGGGAAAGAAATATCTCTGTCACAGAAGACACGTGCTTTTTATTTCTATAAAAACATGGACAAGACAAGCCTTTTCTTCATTTCTTTCCAATCTTTAAAGAAAGAAAAATGTGTACCGTGTATTATTTTTTCTCTTTGAACCACAAATCATTTGGGCAGAAACAGGCATTAGAGTAAACTGAGAGAAAGGGGCTTGATACAAATATTTTCCTCCAGCATCAAGTGTTACAGATTCTATTTCTTTCCTACATTGAGAAGTAAATTTTATGAAGACGTGTCATAACCTTCCATGTGGGGCTATGGATTCTCTTCTACCTAGATCATGCCTGGAGTCCTAGTATCTGTGGTTTTGGAGACAGATAAACCAGGGACAAGAGGAGACAGGACAGGGACAGTGTAGAAGGGGTGTCTCTTTCTGAGAACTAGTTGCAGTTATTGGGCCTGTCTTGCCTGGAATCTTAAATCTTATCTTTGGACTTAACGGGAAAAAATGCCATAAAGAAGAGCATTAGACTAACATGATGTGAATGTTCATGTTCTAATGGGTATAGGCTTCTTTCCAATTTCAAATGATTTTGTGCTTAAGTGGAAGTAGCAAAATTCCATGTGGTTCCCAGTTAGGACCAGTGGATGGGTCTTGGGGAAGGACATGGAGGCCCCGGAGATGCTGGACCACAGAGAGCTCTGAGTCTGTGTGTGACACTCAGAGAATCCTGCCTCTAGGGAGGGGAACCACCAGATCACCCCTGGGTGACCTCCACTCTTGCAGCATTTATGATCCTAGCAGGACACACAGTGCAATACCGGTGATCACAGATGCACGGTGCCCACAGGGTGTGGCAGCGGTGAGGGGGTGTTTGCTCTTTGCTTCCTCAGCTGGGAAAACTGCGACTTGTGCTGACTGGCAAAGTGAGGAGAGGGACACATGGACTACACCCAGCAGCGTGGCTCCTAGTCTCATCCTGCCCCAGAGAAAGTCACACAGGGTCACAACTAGCCCGTCAATTCACTCTGTGCTGGAGGGGAGGTCAGCTCTGAGTGTTCTCTAGAATCCTCGGCGCTGCGCTGACACAGGAGAGAGTGCAAGCATCTCACGGCTTCTTTACCTGTGAGTTGCTCCTGTCAACTAAAAAGGCAGTTCGCATTGACTTGAATTTTTATTTTAGCCCCTGTGAACATTTCTACCTTAACAGACCAGCTGAGTGGCTTCTCTGTTACCCCTGGTCCTGAAGAGAGTTGGTGCTGCATCTGTGCCCCGGGATGGAGTGCTTCAAAATAGCCACTAAATCTTTGTGCACCTCCTGCCCTGGGCACTGCCAGGTACCTCATGTCCTTGACCCTTCTGTAACTGCACACAACCTCCTGGTTTTGTGGCATCCATCTCCCTAATGCCTTTCCAGCCCGTTCACTCCTCTCACCTTCACGCTTCAGGCTTGTTTTCTCTCTAACAGGCTTTGAACTCCTGTTATCCCATCTTTACCTTTATTCCTATGACTTATAAGCACTCAAACATTATAAATTCATTTGTTTGGATGGTTGGCAGAGGGCTCCCTCCCGTCACTGAATGTGATGTGGGCATTGTCCAACTTCTATCCCCCCATGCTGTGGGGTAGCTGAACGAATGTTATTCTGGCTACATCCAATGGGGCAATTCTAAAACGAGGGGCCAACTGTGGCATCCCCAGCCTTGGTAAGCGACCATGGATCTTGCTAGATATAGTAAAAGATCTAGATCAGGGGACGAAGGACCATCATGATCTGGCTGATGTTTCTTTGTCATTCTTGACCCCTCCACATGGTCTGCTGCTCCCGTCACAAGGCACGTGGGTGGGCCTTACTGCTACCAACAGACATTTCCAGCTGTCCTTCTGGCCACACTGCTCTGGCCTCCCCTATTGGATTGAGGTGTGGCCCTGTGACTGATGTGGGCTCTGAACCTTCCTTGGGGGGTGGTGCATACCCCTCTCAAGTGGGAGCTCAAGAGCTGGTGCAGAATATGCTGGAATGTCTTTCCTTGGCACAGCCGCTGCCATGATTCTGAAAAGTCTGAATGCCAGAGAGAGGGGGACACGGGGAAGAGCTCCCAAATAGCTCCTGTTGGACATAGATAACGGGGAGACATGAACTATTTTTATTGTGAGTCACTGCGTTTGGGGGCTTGTTGCTATGGCGGCATAAGCTAGCCCAACTTCCTTGGGCTGGCCATGGTCTCGCGTATCTGGCCCTGGAACATGCTGTTTATTCAGCAATGGACTCTTTCGTGTATCCTGCCCCCCTCCCACCTCAAACGCCACTTCTGCATCATCTCAGGACACTGTAAGTTCTGCTCATCTTTCAGGACACGGGAGAGTCTGTCCCACTCTCCACCTGCCCTCAGGCACCTGCCCAGGGCTGTGCGCTAGTCTGAAACCTGTAGTCAGCATGCCCTGGACGTTCCTCTTCTCTGCCAGCTGAGTGACACCACGGAAAACTACGAGGCTCGCAACCCCTTTCCATCTCTACTCACTCAACACTTTCTGTGGGACTAATGGAAAATCCACGAGTTTGTAATTTCTAACCCTTCCTTCTGCCTGTCTTTGCAATGTTGTCTGAACATGTTTCTTCTTATGATGGACAGATGCTTAAGACAGGTTTTACCTTTAGCATTTACACGAAACCATCATAATTCCCAGAAGTTCCTTCCATTTTTTCCTTAGCAAAACAGTTGCAAATCTCTGTCTCTGTTAGCCATTTTATATGGGTCTGCGACAGCATGATGAAACCAAATTGGAAAGTTTAATTAGTTAGCTTGCTTCAAGATAAAAATGCAAATAAGAAAAATTTTCAGTTTCACCTGTTTATAAGCCAAAGGCAAAATTAATTAAAGTCCATGGAGAAAAGTAAATAAACATTTTGAAATAAAGGAAATAAACATTCTGAAGTGTGAGGTTAAGGCGCAGGGAACATGAGAGAGTCAATTATTTATAGTCATGTGTTTCTGCCCGATAATTTAATCACATTCATGCCATCCTCCCTCCCACTGGAACCCACACTAAGAGGGAAGGTTTGTTAAGCACAGGAAGTGGTCAAGATGGGTTTCTTATCAATAGCTCTGCTATATCCCAATGCCAACAACATATCTTTGGACAAAGCGCCAGGAGATTTTCTGGGTTCTGTTATTTTCACTAAGATAAAGTATATTTTTCTCTTTTTATAAACCTGTAAATGGGAAGTGTATACACAATTTTTTTGTGTTAAAAAAATGTTGCTATTACGATGTTGGCCATCTAAATATTTATGTTTGTTTGTTCTTTACGAGGTTTTTGTTTCTAGTCCTTATTTTAAACATTGTTATTGCTATTAAAATTTAAGCCTTTTTAATTTTGTGAAGGCAAAAAATGGAAACCTAATAAACACATGTATATGTAAAAATAAAAAAAAACTTGCTATTATGCTGTTGGCCGTCTTAGTGTCTAAATTAGATTAGTCATGGGGCGGGGGGAATAAGCGTTTATGTTGAAATTGATAGTTGAGATATCAAATAATAAGAAAAACTCCATAAAGAACAATGATTTCATCACATGTAAATAGTCACTGCTTTTGCACGACACGCTTCCTTGTCTTGACGGTATCTGGAGACCGGCTGAGGTGGCCATGTTCTCCCTGCTGGAATGGTGCAAACCTGGGTTGGGTCACAGAAAGAGACAGCAGGTGTGGTGGGCCAGGATCAAGGGACAGAATATCAGAAATCGGTGATCCCACCATCAGGAATGTATCAGTGGGAATGAAAATCGCCAGTGTAGAGGAACGGTGTGTGAAGAAGATGGCGTTGGGTGGCTCATGTTGGCAAAAAATAGGAAGAAGGCAGAGAAGGGGAAAATGGCAAATAAATTACCTGGCTACTGTAAATATTATAAAAATAATGAGAATTTGTATGACCGCAATATTTTCATGGGGCAGGGACAAGGGTTATAAGATAAACTGCATTTTATAACTCCACAGTTCTGTAAAATCACATCAAAACAAAGCAAAGCACTGTCTATAGATATGTCTGTTTCTCTGTGTGTGTGTGTATGGAAAAGAAAATATCTGCAGAGGAATACACACAAAGTATTAATGGCAATGTTGTTGGGAAGCATTAGGAAGGGATTAGAAGACGTGAAAGTGCTCATTCTAATTTAATAATTTCTGTCCTTGAGTTGTTACCACGAGCATGACTTAATTTGGTAAAGGACTGAAATAAAAACAAGTCAACAAAAAACAAACAGCCCAAAAAAGAAATGACCCCAAACCAGCTGTGAGGTGCCAGAGTGGAAGCAGCGGGTCTGGGTACGTGCCCTGAAGTGCATTTCTGATATGTCCAGATATGCACTGTTCCCCAAACACATCCTGCCGCAGACTTCTGCATGTAATATCTGCACCTTCTTTCACAGCCTTCCTTCCATCAGCCCATGGGGTAGACTCTTGAGAGTGGCTCAAGCTTCCTTGAAGCTACTTCTGAACCCACAAAGGGCAAAACGCCCTAATCTGTGAAGCTACGATTCCCTGTGCATTCTGCTGTTGTGGGACCTTGTGGGTGATTTTATCACCAGACTTTGGGGTTTTCCAGAGCCAGCAACCATGATTATTTATTTCTGTATCCCCATTACCCAAGATGGGGCTCCAGTTTGCTCAGCCAATCCCTTTCTCACCTGCATGGATACATTCAATGTAAACGTGCAGAGGCACCTGAAACTGCCACATCCTGGCATCCCCATTGTGTCTGCTTTGTTTTGTGACATCGCCAGGGGAGGCCACACAGTTGACTCCCCATTGGTGTTCATTGGATAAAGGAACTCAGACTTCCTGACCTCTGGCAAGCCATTGCTAGCTGTGGGGACATAGGCGAGGAAGGCTTAGAATAGCTTCAACCTCCCTGGAGACAGGGGGAGAAGAGGTAGGGGGAGACCCGTCTCTTAGCCCTGTCTACAGGATGTAACATGCCTTGTATTCAACACTGCCTACGAAATTAATTGGAGGAACTAGCCTGTCATTTTTCCAGAGCTTCTAAAGGTGAAATTTAATTAGCAATTTTGTTTCTAGCTAGCACAGAATAAAAAAGGGAGACTTGTCCACAGGGAAAGCTGTATCACTAACGAAAAGGGCTGCTGCCCTGGGTCTGTACTCTAAGTGACAAAAAGAAACTAATTGAAAGCAGGAGTGGTTGTACAGGTGACCGCCCACTCCCCCAAAGCCACTGACATAAAGGATTCTGAGGAGGGACAAATTGCAATGCTCCAGGCTCTCAGAGATCTAGGGATTTGCTGATACCAGACAGCCTTTGTGGAAAAGGCAGCCAGAAGCAGAGAACAGCACACAGAAGGGCCCTTTGTTGCCATGGCTGACGCGTTCACGTGGGAACACACAAAAGCAAATACAGTATTTAGGGAAGAAGAGAGACTCCAGAAAGTGTGCTAGAGTGCACAACCAGGTCCTTGAAGAGGGTAGGTCTGGGAGCCAGAGACAAGACTGTGAATAGGGAAATGGAGCAGAAATGGGCAGGACCTGGGGGCCCATCCCCCCAGCCACTGGTGGACCAGTGTTCACACCAGGAGAATGTCTAACTACCAACCACCAGGGGCGGGTTTGGAGGGGGTTTCTAGTTCCCCTGTCCCAGTCCTCAGAGTCTGAGTGGTACTGCATGCTAACTAGGACTCTGTCCTCTGAAGTTCAAGATACCTGGGTTCATGTCTGAAGTCCATGATCTACTAGGTCTGAGATCTTGAGAAAACTTTAGAAACTGAGTATCAATTTTCACCTTAGAATGTGGGACAATAATGGTTCTTATTTCATAGGTTACTTTTGAAAGTTTAATAAGGTAAAGTATTTGCAAAGAATCAATCAAATGTGTGGGTTCTGCATATGGTTTCTTTTTTTTTTTTTTTTGTGTGTGTGTGTGTGTGTTTTGGCCAGGGCTGGGTTTGAACCCGCCACCTCTGGCATATGGGACCAGTGCCCTACTCCTTGAGCCACAGGCACCACCGTGCATATGGTTTCTTAAAGCACAGTTTATGCAGGCAAAAAAAGTCTGAAAATCAATGGCCTAGATATTTAATCATAGGAAAATGGCCAAATAAATTAGGCTCAGCTATTTGATGGACCATTATGTAGTCATTAAAGATTATAATTGTAAAGACCATGTAGTAATCTGGGATGTGCTCATAAGTAAAAAGTAAAAAGCTGCTGCAGTAAGATGCAAATTGACACAGATTAGCACAAAGGACGTAAAAGTAGCAATGTCAAAATAGAATAAATAGGAATGATTTCTAGCATCGATATTAGAAAAGTTATTTTTTGAATTATAAAAAGGGCAAATCAGGCCAGGCATTGTAGCTGATGCTTGTGATACTCTGGGAGGCTGAGAAAGGAGATTCCTTGAGCTCAGGAATTGGAGACCAGCCTGAGCAAGAGGGAGACCCCATCTCCACCAAAAACAGAAAAAAATTAGCTGGGCATGGAGGTAGGTGCCTGTAGTCCCAGCTACTCAGGAGGCTGAGGCAGGAGGATCGCTTGAGCCCAGGAATGTGAGCTTGCTGTGAGCTAGGGTGATGCCATGGCACTCTAGCCTAGGCAGCAGAGGGAAGCTGTGTCTCAAAAAAAAAAAAAAAAGTAAGTCAAACTATCACTTGGATTTCTTTTGGGCTTATTTGGAATGTGAATCATGCATACAAAATAGAGTTTACTTTTGAGTTTCTCAAACACAAAAGCCCTGCTCAGGGAAGTCTATAATTTAAAGGTGTCAACTGGTTAATCTTTTCTAAAAGCAGAAGTTTCCTGAAATAAGCCTGTTTTGTATATTTGCAGTTGCCACTTGCCCTTTTTTGGATAATCTCCTGGGGCTTCACAAAGTACCTGAATTGAACCATTTTTTCTGGATAGTTATAATGGCACACCCAAGTCCCTTAGGGGCCACGATAGGTCAAGTGCAAAGATGAAGATGAGTGACGGCCATACCCTCGCTCCTCAGAGGGCCCCTGTAGGCACGCCTTGCCTCAGAAGGCAGGGAGCACAGGGTGGATGTCCTGACCTGGCTCCACAGACTCTTGGTTAGCTTCCCACCACGGACTACAGAGGCAGTACCACTGTCAGGCAAATGTGGCCCCCCAGGCTGAGAAGGCTAATTCAGAGAGGCTGTGAACCTAGTGATATGTGGAACTCCAGGCCTCACAGATGCCCAAGGGATAGAGGGTTTTCTTTTCAGGCAAGTTTGAGAACACAGCAAAAAGCACAGCCCCCCACTGCTCCTTGTATATGGAAGGCTTTGAGGATCTTACCATTAAACAGATATGCAGCCCCCAAATAGGCTTAATAATTTCCCTGATTCAAACAACTTTATATCTATGACACAAATCAACACTGTGGTGCTGCTGCTGATAATAATAATAATAAAATGGACCTAACAGACATTTATAGAATATTCTACCTGGCAACTATTAATACAAAATATATATTCCTTTCAATAGTACATGGAACATTCTCCAGTACAGAACATATGTTAGGCCACAAAATAAGCCTTAACAAATTTAACACAATCAAAATTGTATCAAATATATTCTCAGACCATAGTGGAATAAAACCACAAACCAATATTAAGAGTAACATTGGAAACTATACAAATACACTGAAATTAAACAACATGCTCCTGAATGACCATGGACCAAAGAAAAAATTCAGATGGAAATAAAAAATTTTAAAAACAAATGAAAATAGAAACACAACACACTGAAATATATGGGCTATAGTAAAAGCAGTGCAAAGTTGGGAAGTTTATACATTAAATACATACATCAAAAAGGTATAAGGATTACAAATTTTCAATTTAGTGATCCACCTCAAGAAACCAGAAAAAAACAAACCAAACCCAAATTAGCAGGAGGAAAGATACAACAAAGATCAGAGCAGAGCTAAATGAAAAAGACATACACACACAAAAGCAATGAAATGAAAAGGTGGTTCTTTGAAAAGATAAAATCAATAAACCTCTAGCTAGACTAACCAAGAAGAGAAAAAAAGCCAATAAAATCAGGACTAAAAAGGGGGATATTACTACTGATCTCACAGAAATACAAAAGATCAACAGTGACTAATATGAACAATTATCAGCTCACAAACTACAAAGTGTAGAGGAAATGGATAAATTCCTAGAAACATATGACCTCCCATGATTGAACTAAGACAAAATAGAAAAAAAGCAGACCAGTAACAAGCAGCAAGACTGAGTAAGTAACAGAAAAATTTCCCAATAAAGAAAAGCCCAGGGCCAGATGGATCCACAGTTATACTATACCAAATATACAACAAAGAACTAATACCGATCCTCCTGAAACTGTTCCAAGAAATTGAGGAGGGACTTCCCTCCGACTCATTTCTCAATGCTAGTATCACCCTGACAAAACTAGACAAGAACACAACATAAGAAGAAAACCACAGAACCAATGTTCCTAATGAATTTACATGCAAAAATCCTCAACAAAATACTAGCAAGTCAATTCTAAAAGCACATAAAAAAGATAACACACAGTGGGAAATGGGGTTTGGGAGATGGGGGCCACAGTGTATGGCACATCTCTTGAGGATGGGACACAATTATAAGAGGGACTGTACCTAACAAATGCAATCAGTGTAAATTAATTATCTGAATTCCAAATAATAAGAAAAAGGTAATGTATCATGATCAAGTGGGATTTTTACAGGGATACTAGGATGGTTCAACATATGTAAAGCAATAAATAGGATACATTACATAAATGGAATTAAAGACTAAACCATACAATCATCCTAACAGATACATAAAAGGCGTTTAACAAACCCCCCAACCCCTTCATAATGAATCTCAACAACTAGGCATAGAAGGCATATGCCTCAAAAAAATAAAGGCCATGTATGACAAACTCACATCTAACATTACACTGAATGGGGAAAAGTTGAAAGCATTTCCTCCAAGAACCGGAACATGACAAAGAGGCTCACTTTCACATTCACGTTCACGTTCTCTATTCAGCACGGTACTGGAATCCCAGCCAGAGCAACCAGGCAAGAGAAAGAAATAAAGGCATCCAAGTGGGAAAAGAGGAAGTCAAATTATTGCTGTTCACTGTTGATATAAGTTCACATCTAGAAAAGTCTAAAGACTCCATCAAAAAAGCCCTCTTGGTTTTGATAAATTAATTTAGTAAAGTTGTAGGATATAAAATAAATGTACAAAAATAAGTATCATTTCTATACACCAATAATGATCTAGCTGAGAAAGAAACAAAGAAGCCAATTCCATTTAAAACAGACAAGAATAACACCTAAAAACAAATTCCACCAAGGAGGCAAAAGACATCTACCAGAAAAACTACAACCACTAATAAAAGAAATTATAGGTGACAAAAATGGAAAAACAAAGAACTCATGGCTAAGACCTCAAAAACACAAGCAGCAACAACAAAAACACCAGACAAATGGGACTTAAACTAAACACCTTCTACACAGCAAAAGAAACAATCAATAGAGGGAAGAAACAACCCGTTGAACGTGAGAAAGTAATTGTGCACTATTCATCTCACAGAAGATTAGTAGGCAATATATATAAGAAACTCAAAACCCAAAAATCTCACAAATGATCCCATTTGAAAGTAAGCAAAGGACGCGAATAGACATTTTTCAAAAGAAGATATACAAATGACCAACACGTATCTGTAAGAGTATTCAACATCACTAATTATCAGAGAAATGCAAATCAAAACCACATGAGATTTCACCTTATCCCAGTGAGAACGACCATTATTAAAATGACAGACTATAACAGATGTTGGCGAGGATGTGGAAAAAAGAGAACTCATATGCTCCTGGTGGAGATATAAATTAGTAAAGCCTCTGTGGAAAACATATCGGAAAGTTCTGCCATTCAATCCAATAATCTTCTTGCCGGGCATTTACCAAACAGGAAAGAAATCAATATCTCAAAAAGAGACCTTCACTCACATGTTTATTGCAGCACTATTCACAATAGCAAAGAGGCAGAATCAACCTAAGTGTCTATTAACAGATGAGTGAATATAGAAAACGTGGTATAAATGTGTGTGTTCATGTGTGTATGAGTATATAAAATGGAATACTGTTCAGCCATAAAAATTAAATTGTGCCTTTGGCAGCAACATGGATGGAATTGGAGGCCAGTATTTTCAGTGGAACAAGCCAGGCACAGGGTGACAAATCTTCATATTCTCACTCAGATGTGGGTTCTAACAGATGTCTTCACATGGACAGAGAGAGTGAAATGGTAGATAATGGAGACTCAAAAGGACAAAGCGGAAGGGAGATGAGAAATTGTTACAGTTAGTGTGTGCTTTGTGCCTTACAAGGGTGAAGGAGCTCCGACTGACCTCTCTGTAGTCTACACATGTAACAAAATTGCACACATACCTCATACATTCATACAAATAAAAAATAATGAAAGCAACTATATTTGGACTCAGTGCTTATAATACATCAGATATGATGCTAAGTGGTTTTCAAATATTACTTCATTTTATTCCTTTCAATAATCCTGTGTGGAAAACAATGCATTCCCATTTTTTTGAATGAGGACAGGGAGGCTCAAAAAATTAAGTGCTCTCGGCCAAAGGCACATGGCTGGAAAGCAGTAGAGGTTTCTCCCCACTGGACTTGTACCTAAGCCCTGTGCCACTGTGTGTCCTGATCTGGTGAGACACCAGCCTTCCTGGAGCCTCATGAGAGAAAATGAACTGAAACTGACCCTTAACGTGAGAACAATATATTCCCTTCCGGAATCCATCTTTGGTGTCACCTCATCTAGGAAGGCGTTTCTCTCCATCACGGACAAAGAAATCATCTCTCCCACTGAGCTACTTCTATTGTTCCTTATTACACTGCACTGTACACATATTTTTAAGTCTTAATTCTTTTCTATTTAATTATAAGCTTTTAAAAATATCTTGTTCATCTTCGGAGGAAGCCAACACATATGGTTGTTCCGTATTATTACTTTCTTACCAGGGTTGTTCAGTAGGAAATAAGTTCCATCCAACAGAAAAACAAAAACACCAATCAAACATAAAGCTCTCCAAGCGAGGTGCCCCACAATGCCAAAATTATAAATGCTATTGACCTTAAACAACTAAAAACTCATTACGAGGTTTTTATCGGCCGTGTGGATGGGTGTCTGCATTCGTCTCTATTTTCACAGCCTAGCATAGACGTTGGCACCAAGTAGATAATCAATAAACACTTGCTGAACAAATGAGTGAATTAACAAAGAAATGAATCATCGTATGTGGGAGTCAGGTTTCATGAAGCTGATTATGGGTGACTAAATCATACATGCAGTAAAACAGCAAACACAATGTTATCTGAATTATTGACATACTACCAACTGTCCCAGGGTTGATTATAAACATTAATTTTTATGAAAATATTTCAAAGAACTTTTCTCTCTCTAGATTTATGAGGAATCATATTTTTGGATGCTTGAATGGAAATGTATCTCCTGCCATGTGATTGGACATGGGGAGGGCACCGGGGGCTCACTGGGCATGTGAGCTTCAACTTGGCACAAACAGAGAATCAGAAACACCAGCCATGACACTCCTGGGTCCACAGGGATCGGTGAGATTAAACTGAAGAGCAAATCCCTGAGCTGGATTCAATTCTGTACCAGATGCACAGAAGGCTCCACTCTAAATTAACCTTGAGCATATAAATTTCAACATTGAAGATACAAATTAGGGGAAGAAAAATAGCAGTAAGAAAATAAATGATTCTCTTCTGCTTTAGAAGTCAGTGTTTCTCAAAGTGTGGTCCCCAGGCCAGGACTGGCATCGCCGGGAGCTTGTTAGAATTGCAGAGTCTCAGGTGCTGCCCAGAATCAGTAACTCTGGTGGGCAGGAGCAACCTGAATTCTCACGCAGCCCCCCACTAGTTAATATCCACAGAAAGCTTACAGGGCCAGTCACGCTTTTCATATTAAGCCCTAAATACTCGATGCAGCTCTGTGTGGAGGGCGCTGCCACTGTGGTGCCTTTATGCAGTGGTGAAGGTGAGGCTCAGAGACGTTCAGTGCCTTGTCCCAGGGCCCACAGCAGACAGGTGCCTGGGATGCCACAGGGTGTGCTGTGGCCCTGTGTCATGCTCAGAAAGTGGAACCTTTTCTCCATTCTCAGCTTCTCTGAACCGAAGCACCATCATGCATCTCTGAGTTCGCACATTTAGCTGCCAACAATGGTGTCCACACACCTGCCCTGGTTTTATTTCCTCTTTTCCTGCAAAGGAGCCCCTCCTAATTGATCCCTCTAGATATCAGAGGTACCAGATTTCCTGTCCTCCTCCCCACAGCTGGTCTCAGACCTTGGGATTAAAAAATTTTGAACCTGCTTGCTCCATTTTCTCCGTGCAGAGCCAGGCAGCCTTTGGCCTTCTCTTATCATTTTCCCCTGGAAGCATCTGCTCTAGGCAAACTCATGTGGGAGTGTGGGAGTCCGAAGGACATTGGCAAAATTCCTCATCCCAGATGAGCAAAGTGGGGCCCGGAGAGGTGGAGTGACCTGCCCAGACCACAGAGGGAGTCACAGTGAGGGCTAGAATCTGAATCCACACCACTTCACTCGGGAGCTTCCCTAGAGATGGAACAGCCTTCCCCATTTCACCCTAGCAGAGTGCCTGGCACATGGGTGATGTCATCTCTAACTTTACATTCCTGCCTCTGTGAACCTTTTGCCACCTCCAACCTCTCACATCAGGTTACTGCAGCAGCCTCTGGACCAGTTTCATACTCTTCTTCTTCCTGAACACAGACGTGAAACTCAGCATCCTCAAGTTCTGGGATCATCCAAACTCCCTCAGTTCAGACATCCCTAATGGTGTCACCTGCCTGCCAGGCGAGGGCAAACCCCTTTGTCTAACCAGCAAGCTCTTCCCCAGTCCAGTTCACTTTAACTCATCTGCCTCATCTATTAAACATCTCGTGGAATAAAGTACCATCATATTATTGTTTTAAGTGGTGATGAATTCATTTAATTTAAATCATTCCCTTACTTCTTAACCCCCTTCAATGCAGGTACGCTGCCACCAGGTGGCAGTAAATGCATAGCTATAGGGAACCAAATCAATGGAGTTTAGCTGAACACTTGACATGGGGTAAACATGGTCCTCCCTCTTTTATTTTAAAGCTATAACTTTTAAAAGGACCAAACAGCATTGCTAAAAGCCTTGTGTAGGATCTGTTACATTTTCTCCTTAATGAAGTCATCATGGAATTCACTGAGATTGCCCTCAGTGCTCTCCCCTCAGTCACTTCTCTGTGTGGTAGCTGACTAGATAATTGAAGTCCACTGAATTTTGTTTAAATTAATTACAGCCAAGGCCTTTCTGTCCAGAGCTCCCGATCCTTTGATTCCCACTAGGAAGAGAAGAGATGTAGAAATGAACACAAAATAGCCCCAGGGTTACGGGGTCCTAGACCCCCGTGTGGTTTTACTTCCATTGTTCAGAAGAACAGACTTCTCTTCTCTGCTCGTTCTCATTTCCTGTCCCTTATTTTCCTCTCTGGGGCTGAAAATGATTTAAACTCTTTCGTAAGAGTTGAGGGACACAACTCTCGCAGCCGGAGTGGTGGACCCAATCTCATTAAGCAACTTTCATTTAAAAGGCCTCAGCTGACGATCTCTGCTTCAGGGACTAATTCTGGATTTAGTTAGCATACTTCTTTGTGTACTTCATATTCAGTAAAAATATTCTGGGGGGAGGGATGGAGATCATTCTTTGGGAATCTTTCAGTTGCCTTCTCTGTGTCAACATGCACAGGTGTCTATGGGCCGCCTGGAGTCTGGGTTGATTCGCTGGCGTGTGTCCCTCCCACTTGAAGGTCTCTCAATGTCAGTGAAGTCCTAGCACTCTGAGTCATATTTCTACACTACACATTTCTCCCCCTTCCTGGTGACAATTTTTTAGATGCTTATCATAGCTCCTTAACTGCAAAGTTTCGACATCTCAGCTCTTCAGTTTTACTTAGCCAAGTGTTGAAGACATCCATTCTGAATACGAAAGGCAAAAAGAAAAAAAAGGTGGAGAAAGGAAAGACATGACTGTCTTTATCGCTAACAGAAATGTGTGGGGAGAAATTAAAGCCACGTGTGAAAATTCTTTACCGCCCTCATGTCCGTGCCTTCCTGGAATGCTAATGCGGCCATGGAAGGCTATCAGTCCGGAATCCTGGCCGCTGCCTTTCTGCAGCCAGGTGATAAAGCTCCCCCTTAATAACACAGAAGTGTGAGCAAATTGAGGCCAAGTGTGAGAGACGGAAGGATCTGATTGTCCAGGCTAGAAATTCATTTTAGGGAAACTTAGGAAATCTTTCTGAAATAACTTTTCTTTCTTTTGTATAAGAATGGCCTAGCTAGGTGAAAATGATGCCGTTATTAACTTTGTCTAAGTTATGCAGTTAACTGCTTTCAGCCTCAGTTTCTTCATCTGCACATGGGACACTAGTACCCAGCTGTGTGTGATGATTAAATGAGAGGTGTTGAAGCTGGCATGGGAGCAGCTCACTCCTGTAAGTCTAATCTGACTGCACTGCTGCGGAAAATATTAGTTCAAAAATTCAGTTAAGAATATAAAAAATAACTGCTGAGAGGCAAAGTCTTAATTAGCTGGTACAGCTGCATTTGAAAAGCAATCGCATTCTTTGAATTAGGAAGGTGGACAAACACTACCATCCTTCATTCATAGTTTTAATTTCTTACCAGTAATGTGGGAACAGAGGCATTGGGGCATTTTTGGAGTCTTCCTGGAACTCTGCTCTTCATGGTGGGAAAGCCTGGCTTACTGATTTGGGAAACTTGCAGGGCTCATTACACCAGGCCTGGCTATCTCCATTTCTAGGGACTCGGGCTTCTAACTACTAGACCTGTGATTTTCAACTGGGGTGCCACTGTACACCGGTGTGCCATGAGAGGATCATAGGTACGCTGCAAAAATTTTAAAGATCATTAATTATTTGCAAAAGAAGTTCAAAGCACAGTAAATATACTCTTTTTTTTTTTTTATCAACATTATTGAAGTGTGCTGTGATAGTTTAACTATGGGTTCAAGTGTGCCCTGAGATAAAAAAAACGTTTGAAACACACTATTCTACAGACACTTAAAGAGCAGTTACTATTTAGGGGGCATTTTATACCATCAGGTGAAAATGACCATGAGACTATTCCCACTTAGAATGGAATATTGTGACTGAAATGAAAATTAATTTGGCGGACAGAGATTGGAACTGGTTTCAGCTCTTCTTCTGGAAGCCTCTCCCTATCCTTCTACACACACTGTACATGTGCTGCTAATGATAGTCGCACCTGTGGGTGCAGGGCTCTGAGCTCACACCTTCTATTAGTTCCCCAGGACCTTAACACCTGTTGAGGAAGTGGCTCCCAGCCTCTTCCTCAGAAGCGTGGCCTACACAGCAGGGAAGCAGCATAAATATAGCTAGAACTCCATCAGCCATTCTGAGCATCACTGCAGGAGCAGGTCACCCACTCTATCAAATTCTCAGCTTTGTATGAATTCCTTTTTGCGTTTGGCATGGAAGGTGATAAGTATTTTCTGAGTGATTTTTCAGTTGCAAACTTCAGTCTGCTGAGATGAAATATGCAGATTGGGGCCTGAACAGCTGTCGCACTCCAGAGTGGCTGGTATTTTGGTGGGCTTTATTTTAAAGTCTTTGACAGTTCAATCTCACGAAATAATTCAGCTGTTTAGGAAAAGCCATATGATCTTAAAATAAGTCCCTGAAGGTCAACAATATAGGTTAAAATTTTATTCTTTGGTAAATAGCATTTGACGAAATAACAGAAATGTCCCTTATAATATCTCTTCCTTTACATCTTTGAATGAAATTACCAAGTGCACATCACTGGATGTTCATTTATAAACATTCTACATCTTCTCCAGGCCTTTCTGGCAGAGTATTAAGCTAACATTCTGATTTCACTGTTCGCAATGAAGTTAGAGATTCTAAAGAACAATTTCAAAAAGCAGCCCTAACTCAGGGTGTCACTGATCATTTGGAAAGTCCTTTGTTACATCCAGCCTAGAAAAATACAAGCCTCATGTTGTGGAAAAGCTAAAGTATTGACAATAAATCTGTAAAGAAAAGGAGAAAAAAAAAACCCTTGCAATTTAGAAGTTTTCCAGGTCAGGGTGGATCTCTCTCATCCATCACTGGGGAGGTGACATGTGATTCAGAAGCAAACCATTAGCATCCAGAAAGATACTGGTCAATGATTTATTTGTGCCCCTTAGAGACGGCTGGCTCTTTTGGCTGAGTTACCAGCCTGGTAGCTTTGAAAAGGCTGCTCATGGAGGTGGGAGACAGGATGTGAAGGTCTTAGGAAAATCTTGTCTAAACTCACATAGAGTCCTATACTTTTTGAGGCTGATAGGATGCTAGGATTTTTCTACCTCAGATGTGATATGCTTTGTCCCATTTTACAGATGAGGAAACTGAGGACCATGGAGAATAAAAGGCATGTGCCCATTAACACACTCAATTGGTGACAAAACCAGAGTTAAGATTAAGGCGACCTTGGGGCCTGGTGATAGCAAACATTGGAGTTGGCCATTGTGTGGAAAAGCCGACAAGCACAGGCATGGCCATTTTGTTTGGGTATTAGCAACACTGAACTTTTACATGTAATCTGACTTCCAGCTCTCACTATTTGACCTGGGCCAAATCTCATGAATCCTCTCAATTCCAGCCTCCTTATCCACATAGCTCTATCCTACCTCATAGGATGTTGTATCAATGAAATTCTACATTCAAAGAAATATCCTGAACAAAGCCTTGTATAAACCAGTACCCAGCAAAGGCTCATTCATGAATTCACCCCGCTGATGCGCTAAACTCTCTCCTCCTGGACTAGGCTGTGGGGCCCCTCACTGTGGCGAATCTAGATTCTCCAGAGCTGGATCACCCGAGAGTTGCAGCAGGCACTCCCACACTTCTCCGACGATGTCTCTGTTTTGGTTCAGGAAAACGTAGTCATTTAACTCCCACAATGCAAACCAGCATCTTGGTGGCCGCTGTGACAGTCACCAGCCATATTAGGACAAATGGGACTGTAGTCAGATTAGTGCTACTTCCACTAAAGAATAGCATGTAAAATATTATAAAGGGATTTCCTCATTTACTACAAAAGTTACTCATGTGCTCCTTTTGAAAATTTAGAAAATATAAATGAACAAAAAGTGGGGAATAAAAACCACTGTCATCCTGCCACTCAGTGAAAGCCATTGTTAATATTTGGCAGGAACATACATTTTATACAGATTTAACAAAGTGGGTCCTGATGTTCTGTAGCTTATATTTTGCCCATTATAGAGGTATTGTGAGATTTTTTTTTTTCAGGTAATTTAATAGTTGTCTTTCTAATGGCTATGGGTGTGCCCTCACATGTGGCCTTTAAAGTATCAAACTGGTAGAACCGAGTATCACCCACTGTGAACTGGGAGCAATAACCCAGGATGTGCCATAATTTAACTATTTTCTCATACAAAACATTTCATTTTTATTTTTAAATGTTTCTGGTTTCACACACACCTTTCCCGTGAAACAACAGATAATAAAATCTCGAGATGCACCCTGAGGTTTATCATGCGGTTGACTTCCTACAAGTGCAGGGGCTGTCGAAGGATAAACACAGCTTTGGGGCTGTGGATGGAGGGCAAGTTCTCCAGGCAGGTCACTGTCGTGGGCTTATGTTTCCTCCCCTTGGAAAACACCCCCAAGTGGACAATGAAGACAGTCGTCCTGCCTCCTTCCTTACTGCCCCCCTTCTGACTGTGCCCTGTCCTACTGCGGATTCCCTCACCCCAACATAGGGAGTCCCCGTTTTCTCAGTGTGGAAATGCCTCTTTGGGATGGGGAGTCTCCTGGGACTCTGGCCCCTGCTTAGATCTTTCAGCTCTGCAGCTAACTGAGAAGTTAGATGTGGGCAAGTCACTTTGTCCTGGTCAAGGTCAATTTTCCTACATGTAACAAAGGTGATTGGGCCAGATGAACAGCCAAAGCCCTCTGAGTCTTATCAGTCTGGGGGTCTGTAACTCTGAGCCCCATGTTGTGATGCTATTGCATTTGAATGGTGGAAGCTTTGCTGGATGCCTTGAACCCCCTCTCCGTTCCTCTGTACCCCCAATAATCCATTCTTCACCCTCCCTGGGACTATGACAATTTTTTCTTTTTTTTAGAAAACATAAACTACCCAATGATTTTAGATGACACCTAAATTGAAAGCCAGTCTCTCCAGCACACCCTGCACAGACACACTGGGTCCACCCTGCCTCTCCATCGCCCTCCTTTCTCCTGACACATTTCCAAGCTAATTGTCACCGCAGAGCCTTTGAAATGTCTGTTCCGACTGCGGTGTTCCCGTCCCCAAATCCTCCTGTGGCTCAGGCATTTGGCGGCCTCCTCCCCGGGATTGCTCTTCTCTTTGCCTGGAACACTCTTCCTCTGATTGCAGAGGTGGCTTCAATGTCTCATCTGCGACGTCTCAGCTCCGATTGTTTCCCGAGAGGGGATAATCTGACCACGCTGACTCAAGTTCCCCTCCTCTTTGTTCACTGTTTTATCTATTTTTTTTCTTTTCATTTAGCACCAAAATTACCATGTTTTATTGACCTATAATTTTTTTATATATAGAATTTGAACTCTGTTAGGGAAGGGACACTTGAATTAACACTACTGTACTCAGTAAAGAGTAAATGTAGTAAGAAAAGAAAAGAAAAGTAGCCGCTGACACCCAGAAGCCATCCTGGTGCCGTTAGTCAGAGTCTGGGCTCTCCTGCCAGACTTAAATACCGAGGCCACTTTGTGATCACGATGGATCAGGACAAAAATAGACCAGTGCATAATGTGCCTGAACACAGACAAACCTGATCATCATCTAAGTCAGCGGTTCTCAATCTGTAGGTTGCAACCCACAGGAACCGTATTAAAGGCTTGTGGCATTAGGAAGGTTGAGAACCACTGATCTAAGCCATCCCCACTGCTGCCCAAGGAGAGGGGCGACCGCTTTTTTGCCACTTACAGCTGTAGCCCCACCCTCATCCTACCTATTGATTTAGTATCTACCCAGTCACAGAGCAACTGCTGCCTCCCAATACTGCCCAGTCCAGAGCAAAGCTCCTCTTCCATGAACCTTCTTTCTGAGCTGCTAATGCAAGCCCCAATTCTAGAATTCTTTTCTAATACCCCTTCCTAGGACACTCCTCCCCTTCTGCATGGTATGTTCTCATTGCAATAAGCAATAAACCAAACTTGCTTAATTACAGATGTCTTCCTGGTGGTCTTTGGCTGAAGGCCTATAACAGTGGAAATATAACAAAAGGTAGCTTCTTTTTCTTGAGTAATTGCTTATGCAAACGGCTTGAATAATTGCTATGTGACCGTTACCATTTTTTCCCCAATAAAACGACATTTGTCGCTATTGCTATTATTATTCTGATTCTAAAGTTGAGGAAACTGAAGCTCAGATTGGATAAATAACTTCCCCAGGTCACATAGTGATCGGGGAGGAGCAGCAGCTTGAACCCACACGTTACCGACTTTCGTGCATTTTCTCCCCACTATAGTTTTCTTTTTCTCCTTTTCCTTTAGCCGCCATGTGGGGTGCTCTACGCTAGTAATAAGGCTGCACATGATAAATGTATCTCCTGTAATAATTCCTCCATTTGCAGTGATTAACATTACCAATAGCTTTTCAACCCTCTGTGAATATTTGCAGTTTAGATTTCTGCTCTGTCTTTCAATGTCACTGCTCTATATTGTTTCTGCCACAAGCTCAAGTTTACAGAATATGTTAAGCAGCAGAAGAAACATTGTCAGGCAACTATTCCGCCATTTTGGGAAGTACAGTTGTGAAATGGACAAAATACTTAAGAACATAGATATGTGGAAAAGACGGGGCTACATCCAGGTTTTAGTATAAAAGAGCTCCACAGCTTTCAGCATTTTGTATTATTGCTTATTAAATAATCTCTCCCGTTTCTTGTCTTTGAGGGAACTTGAATGTAACACTCAGTCATCCCAGGAATGAAGGCTCCAGGTAGCTGGTCAATGTACAAATAGACCTCTGGACTTAACGCATCATTGCTGAGGGTCAGCTTGACCAGGATGTCCACTTTTTTTTTAGCTTTGATTGCACATTGTACAAAACCTTTATTTTATTAATCAAACATGTATATTAAACTGAGTATGTTCCCTGTTAAAAATGCCTCATGGATATTAATTGATCTGTGTTTCATTATATCCCTCTGCCGTTAGCCCATCTAACAGAGGAGGAACTGAGGCACAGAGGGGTGTAGTAACCAGCCTGAGGTCACACAGCCAGGACGGGAGAGTCAGCTTCTAGATTCTGTGTGTCTAGCCATTATACATCAGAACCTTTGCTTAGAGCCTGATGTCAGAATTAAATCCGTAGATGCTCCTGTCTCTTTGTGGGGGAAAAAACCAGTAGCCAGCATACCTCAAGGGCAGCCAAGGGAAAGTCAGTTATATTGTTCTGACTTTGATTTAATTGGGTTCCAAGCACCACAATTGAGAAACAGTTTTATCATCCCAGTCTCTTACATTAGAAAAAAAAAATGGTGGTGTTTTTCTGATGGAGGCTCTGATGGGGTTTTAAACATAATTATTTTAGGTCTGTTTATCCATAAAGAGCCCTACCAATGGCGTGTGATGATTTATCTCTATGGATTAAATGTCACAACTGAGGAGCTGTGGTCTAAATCATACATTCACGGCAGACCTTGAAAACCTCTGGAAGGTCTCCCAGCCTCGAGTCAACCCAAGTTTTCTGACTTTTCATTATCAGGTAAATCACACATCAAACACTTGGTGGACCACTATTTGATAGGCATTTAAAGACACTAAGCTCTTTCAAAGAGAGATCAAACTTTATCGGTCTGGGGAGGTCTAATGGATGTGCTGTTAGACTGACAACCTCATGCTGCTCTGAGAGAAATGCTAAGGTGTCCGAGGCAGAGAGACAATGCAAGTATTGGCCATGTTGCTATTCACTAGTTGATACACTTTTTAAAAAGACAGCTCCCTTTCAAATATGGTGATCTGCTTGTTTGTGCCCTCAAATTAACCTGAAATGAAAAAAAAAATAAAATAAAAGATCCTTGAGAGTAAATATGACCTGTAGGTAATTATAAACTCCAACATGGAGGAACCTATGGAGTGAAACTGACCCAGAATGAAACGACCAATGAAATGGAATTCTAGGTCAAGAAGCACCTGTCACATTCTTCTTCAGTTTTTATGTGGCCGTCGCCTTTCTGGTCATCTTGGGAGCAGGCTGTCTCGGCCGTGGCAGGACTGATGCTGGGGCTGGGTCATTCTCTGTACTGGGTGCACCCCGGCCTCCAGGGTGCGAGACGCCAGTAGAACCTCTGAGTCACGGCAACTATAAACCTTCCAGGCATTATCGTCTAATGTCACTTGTAGGAAGTGGAGGCAAGATCATTGCAGGATGAAACCACCATGACAGTCCATCACTGTTCAATGGTGATTGGCTGCAAAAAGCCTTTTCAGTGAAATGTCATCATTAGGGCCTATGAGACCACGTGTTTATTAAGAGCCTACTGTAGGCCAGGTGAGCTGACAGTCTCTGGGGAAGACGTGGACAAAATACAGTGAACACGGAATGGAAGGCTAAGGTTAATCACAGTGTAAATGTGGATTTGGTTCTTTTGCTGTGTCTTATAGATAAGATTTATAGCAATTTAAATGTGGGAAAAATCCCAGAAGACAACAAAATATGATACTTTGCAAATAGACTATTAACAGGTGTAGTTTGTGATCCCTTTTTTGATGGCTTGGAACAGCCAGTCTCTGCAATCCACATAAATATAAATCTATTTCTCATACACACACACACACACCCACCCCTTCTCCTCAACAGACAGCTCAGCTGTGACGGGAAACCCTCAGGGGAGGCAGAGCGGTCTGTCCTTTCTCGGGTACACGACTGGAGGCGGTCATGAGCGGGTGTTGGTCCCTCTCTGGGGCACCCTCGAGCTCTTTCCATCCTCCTGCTCCACTATGTGGGTCTCCACCATGTGGGTCTCCACCCTTAAACGGCTACTTCTGTGCTCACCTGCCTGTCCGCATTTCACCCAGCAGGAAGGAAAACAGGGATGAAAGAAGGACCAGGGATAAGCATGGGCCCCGTGCAAAGGGAGCTCCCGGAATGGAGTCATGTGACTGTAGAGGTGCCTGCTGGGCAGCGTGGTCAGGAGCGCACTGTGGCTCTGAGGCAGCAGGGCCAGACAGGAAGATGATTAGTTATCTAAGCCTGTCACCCAGAAGCATTTTCCCCATTTTTCCGCCCTAATCAATGTACCAACCATATTAAAGTCGTGAACAGTCATCAGATACCATCCCCTCTTTTTAACACCAGCTCCTGCCCACAGATGTGTGTGCTGGTAAATTTTCTGCAGCTCTTTGGTGGGGATGGTGGATTCTGTGGTGTAAACACTTCCCCTATGGCCGAGTGATCTCAAGTTGCCAGTGTCACAGAGGTGGTGCTGGGAAGACACTGGCACAGGCGGCCCTCGTGGGCAGGCGCAGCAGGCTGTACACACCTTGACTCAGGAGCACGCTCAGCACTGTGCCCGGTACAAAGTAATCTCTCAATAGCTTACTCTTATCAAGGAATTAAAAATATATGAGCTGCTTTTCTATCTCACTTACTCCTTGTGTATTTATTGAACGCCTGCTCTGTATAGGGGTAGAATACTGGGCAGAGCAGACGATATTCCTGTCCTCACACAGTACAGTTGACAATGTGGTGGGGAACACAGACAGACAACTGGTGACAGCAATAAAGGCAGGTGATTGTGGTGAATGTGGAGAGAGAGGGAGAGACGGAGGAGCTTGGCCTCACTTTGGGTTACAACAAAGGTTTACAGAAGATGAGACGGCTGAGCCGAATGAAGCTAGAGGCTGAGCAAGAGTTAGGTAGATGTGGATGTGAGGTACAGGGAAAAGCATGCTGAGCAGAGGGTATAGCATGAACACACTTGTGGCTGAGTGGGCAGAGCCTAGACGGTTGTGGGAGGCCAGGGTGGAGTCATGGGCATGGGAGAGTGAAATGAGACTAGGGTGAAGAGACAGGGCAGGGGCTGAACCACTTTAGACTTGGACACTGGTTTATAGTCCAGCAGCAATGGCGGGGGCAGGGAAGGCAGAGGGGCTTTGAAGGGGCTTTTTCCATACTAGTCATTAGGAAAAGGATCACTCTGACTGCACCATGAAGGGTGCAGTAAGTGGGGGCTTGGCAGGTGTAGGTACGTCAGGTCTGAGGCTGTTATAAGAGCCCAAGGGAGAAACTGTGGCACATCATTGGCTAGGGTGGCAGCAGAGGGACCTGAGAGAAATGAACATGTTGCAGACATACTGAGGGGTGACTTCAACAGGGCTGGGACACGGACGGGCTCTAAGTGGGAGACAGGGAAAGGGCTACATGTACAACATAATTATGGACTGGTCCTCATGCTGGTACATGGGATGGACCCAGGATCTTCTACTGAGTTTGAGATGGGAGAGAAGAGATGGTGGGTTAAATTCTGAGCATATGGAGTGGAATCACTTAGTATTTGAATGATCCTTGCGGAAGGCGTTCTTACATACCATCCTCATCATACACATGGAGAAGAGGGTTCAGAGACAAGATCACATTGCCCTTGAGTGGCAGAATGGCTGGGCTAGGATGTGAACCCAGGCCTCACAATTCCAAACCCTATAGTGTTTCTTTGTGATATAAACTGGCCCCAACAGGGTCCTTCTTGAACCTGTGGCAGAACAAGTTTAGTTACTGAACAATTCTTGTTAAACGGAGGTGCAAGGTGGGACCTCAGTTTACGCACACAGAGGACTGAGCTGTGAACGATGCCCCTTCAAATCGCTTCCAACAATTTATTCTGCACTGGACTAATGAGCCCTGTACTGCACTTCTGGGAAACCTCTGACCTTTGAAAATAAAGTCCATCTGATCATGCTCCAAGTATTAACCTTGCTAGAAAGAAAAATGGCAATAGAAAAGATTGATTTCTCCCAGGCAAAGAAAATACTTTCCAACGAGCCATTAAGTATAATTTGTATTTTTAGATTAAGATTGTGTTTTGCATTGAGAAAAAAAATTGTTATGAACTATTACCAATATCATGATGCCAAGCGATAAAGGCATTTCCACTCTCATCTGTCGCCTGGTTTTTGCATAAACAAGCACAATGTGACGTGACAGGAGCTGATGACATACTCAAGGAGTCCACATCAGCCTAAGTTCTCTACACGTGTCATCAGGTCTACACGGCTGGACTTGAGAGGGCTCCCCTTTCTCTTTCGTCGGGCTAATGAATCTAAGTGATTCCACTCCATGTGCAGACACTCCCGAGTTGACATGAGAAACCGCCTGATCCTTGCACTAAAGGAAACAAAAGTGAAGAGCTTCCTCCAGACCCAGGCAACGAAGCCTTTGGTAGAAATTGCAGATGTATGAAGGAAAAAATGATTCTATTTGGCACCCGGTCAGTATGGTCTGTCCGGTGGTCATACATTTCTACAATAACGAATCACAGCCTGTGTCCACATAGACGTGAGTTGGAGGTCACCAGGCCTTTTTCTTCTTTTTAAAAAATATTCTGCTGGCTCTTTGGACCCACTCAATAAGCCTTCAAAGGAAGGCGGGGGAGTCATTTCTCTTATTTTACAGATGAGGAAAGTGAAGCTCTGAGATGCTGGGTCACCACATGGTCATCACATCCTAATTAATAAAATAGTCTAGGCTAGAACTCAGGGCATCTCCTTCCTGGTCCCTAGGCTCTTTCTACAGGAAGGCGGGAATGAGTCTGTTTTTGTTCCTTAGGACTGCATGTAGTATCTGGCATACAGTAGGTGCTCAATCTATACTTGCTGATGGCTTCTCTGAGTCTCCCATTCCCCATGATGCAGTATATAGTTCAAGGGCACTGGAAAGCAGAATGCCCACATTCTGCCCCAGCTCAGCAGAAGACTTCTTGTGAAAGTGTGGGTAAATTACCCAAACTTCAACCTTGGTTTCTTTTCTGTAACATGAATATGGGACTTATCAGCCCTAAGTATGAAGAAGGGGGCATAAGGACCAAGTTAAAAGGACACGATAGTCTTCTTCAAACAGTTTCCATTTACGGAGCATGGGATTTTTAACATGAGAAAGATACTCCCAGCAACCTGTTGCTATGTCTTGTTCAGGGATGGAGCCTAACAAAGGCTACGTGTGCGATGCATCTGCAGAGACCCAGCTGCCTGTGTCATGCAACTAGGACTCTGAGAATTTTCTTGGGGGCCTTTGGGACAGCTCATGCTGTTTTATGAGCCTCAGACTCTGCTACACCTTTCTTCATTCACAGCCAGAGTGACATGTGGCAGTCCCCTCAGGCCAGAGTTCTCCTTGACTTCAGGCTAAAGTTTTCTTTCTTTAAGGTTCATTTTTTTAGCAATTTCTGCCCCTATGGTTGTGGTAAGGATCTGTCCTTATCCATTTTTCTCCACACCCCAGGAGAACATCTCAAGTGTAGAAGTTCCCCTTTGGACACACTTCTTAGCCTTTCTCAGCCTCAGTTTCCTCATCTGTAATGAGATAATATTAGCTACCAGCTGGGTATGTCAGTGGGTTAAATGCACAAGGAAATAGAAATGCTGGGTTTGTGCCCAGCATAACTACCATAGCTGTCAACATTGTACAGATCCACAGTAATCTGGGAGCTCATGCTGACAATTCATTTTCTCTTGTCATCCATGATAACGTTGTGGAGAAAACAGAGCTCCACATTACTGGGAATTAGAAATTTCCAAATGTGCAACTGCCATTATACTCACTATCTGATCACTCTCCATGGCAATGCTGCCTCCCCCAAAGTTCAAGCCACCGCCCTAGGTCTTGGTGACTGTGGAAGCTTCTAGTCTGATTTCCTTCTTTCTAACCTTTGCTTTCCTTTCAGTTTATCCCTCAACACAGTGGCCAGAAGGACCCAGAAAGCAAAAGTAATATCATCTTCCTTATGTGCTCACAGTTCTCCTGTGGCTCTTTAATTGACTTAGTAAATCCAAAGTTCACAATTCAGCTCTGTTTCCTCTCTGCCATCATCTCCTGCCACAGAGCTCAGATGACTGAGCAGAATGACAAGACAGGACCAGGGTGGTGAAAGAGCTCCTGCCTGTCTTCAACTGAATCAGTTAAGGAGCAATTCTACAAGAAGGTGCATAGACCCAAGTAGACAAGAGGAGCACAGTAGACTTTATGGGTAAATATAACCAGTGGGCAGGAATACAGAAATTTCAGATTCATGTCAAGAGAGAATTTTCTCACAGTTTTGACTAACAATGAATGGAGCAAACCCTTTCATGAGAGATATATCTTTACCACTAGAAATACTCCAGCAGAGACTCGGAAATTAAGTAGACAAGAGATAGAAAAGCTAGAGTTCAAAAATCAGAAATCAGATTTGATGGAATCACATTTAATTTCCGTTTTAACCCACAGGAGTCTATTATTTATAAGATTAAAGAATATAGTAGAAATAAATAAGAGTCAACTATTTCAACCCCCAGCAATGATAAAGTAATTAAATGTCAAAAAAATAAGTGCACGTCAAGGGACATTTAGGTTGGTCCGAATATTGGCATTTGTGAGCAGAGTTGGAGTGAACAAAGAGCCTTATTATCTCTTCAAGATCCTCATTTGAATTCTTTTAGAAAAATACCCAGAGGTGGGATCACTGAATCATGTAGTAATTCTATTTTTGATTTAATTTTTTGATGAACCTTCATTGCAGATCGGCAATGAGATGTCTAAAATAGTCAAATTCATAGACTCAGAGAGGGCAATGGTGGTTTCCAGGGGCTGATGTACAGGCAATGGGGAGTTACTAATCAACAGATATAAAGTCCCTGCCAAGCAGGATGAATGTGCTCTGAAGATCTCTTTACAACACTGTGCCCAGAGTCAACAACAATGCATTGTACCCATTGCAAGAAAAGATTAACCAAGACTGGCCACATTCTCCTCTGTATTCTGAGGGTGAGAGGGCTAGAGTGGAAGGTGAACTGTGACTCCACTGTCACAACAGAGATGTGACCGGGGGCCAATCCTGACAAGTCATCAAGGACTTAGGGGAGAGTGAAGATGGTCGTTGATGCTAAGATGCACTGAGCCCAGGAGATAACGGTGTGTGTATGAATGTGTGACCTTGACAACTCTAAAGAGCTGGCTCTGTGGAGAGGAAAGGGGGAGAAACGGGAAGTCATGGTCCAGGAGAAGGCCCAGAGTGGGAACTATTAGAGCTGGGCTAGTTGCATATTAGCAAGGTCTAGTAGAGTGTGGTCTTATGAATTTCCTGCTCAGGGCAGATAAGCATTATTGGCATAAATGCAATTCAAGAAGCTGGAACTTTAAATTAGATACAGAAATCACTCAGATGCTGAGAGGAGAAAGGGTAGATAGGAAAACTGAACTAGGACACAGAGATCTAGAATTGCAGAATTACGATGAATGTGGGGAAGATTCCTGGAGGCTGGGAGCATTGAAGGTCATGTAACTAGATGCCATGAGCCTCGAGGAGGAGTTGATGACAAAGAGTGCTAAAAGAAACGTTTTTCCAAGGACTAAGAATGTCTATTTCATCTCTAAACTTTGAAATATTCGGGTTGAGGAGATGTGAAGATGAGAGAAAAAACCAACTCCACCTAAAAAGAAAAACACTTTTCTCCATTGTAAAGATCATTTGAGTTGCTATATTTTAATTTTAACTGTGCTTATTTTCACTTTTCCCCAGTAGAATGTAAGCTTAATCAGGGTGGCTCAGCGCTCTATCTGCAGTGCCCAGAATGGCGTTGGGAACATTTTAGGTTCTTTATAAATAACTGTTAACTAGATGAATGAGTAAGTAGAAGGAAGAGAGAAAGAAAAGAGGCATGGAAATAAGAGAAGGAGAAAGGAAGGAAAGAAGAAAAAGAAAAAAGAAAAGAAAGGAGAGAAAGGCAGATGTGTTATACCCTGCAGGTAGGCTGAGGAAGAGACAGGTTTTTCAGAAGGTGAGGAGAAAATGTGTGTTCTAGGAGATGATTGAACATATAGGAAATTTAGAATGGAGAGAAAGCTTCAAAGGCCACAGTGAAAGAGAGGGCAGGGGAGAGGAGTTAGTGGATTGAGAAAGATATTTCTGAAGGAGTTAATGAGCTAAATGGAGAACTGTTTGGGGTGTGATTTAGGCTGGGACACTGTAACCTGGTCTCTCTTCTCTGGGAGCTTCTTTCATTCATGACCTTTCCCTGGCCAAGAGAGGGACCTTAGCAGGCCAGTGGCTGGTTGCAGGGAAAGAACTCTGGGGACTATGTGAGTTGCGAGCTAAACTCCCTTTCTGAATAGCTTCCAGCAACATACAAATGACCACCTCTTAGGGATATCCCGAGGCTGAAACATCGTCTGGAACCAAGATCAGATGACATCTTGGATCCCTTTTAATTTCCAAATCATGCAATGGTCAAAGAGACAATCATCCCAATCACCCCCACCCCCCAATTTATACTTTCTCTGTTTCATTCATTTTAATGATGGGAGAACAGAATGACCTTTTGCAAATATCACCCACAGCTTGGAACTCGACAGGTAACCTGGGTCTCTCAGTTGATCCAGGTGATAGGCATGCTAAGGTGTGATAGCACGCTGGAACTATACAGGGAGAGGGGGTAGCTCTGTGGATTTAATTCCCCATTACTATGGCAACCTGGAGACTTTGTTGCAGCAAAAGGTTAAATCCAACCAAATGTTCATTAGGATGTTCCACTAATGAATCAGACTGAATCCTTATTCGTGTGTAAATCAAAGGCTGTGTGAGTGTAGAACAAAGGGACAGTGCCCAAGCTGGGGAGAGCTAACTGTCTAATCAACCTTGGGATTAAAATTGGTCTCTGACTGATACAATGGCTTTATTTGTAACAAGCATGAAATAACTATAATTGAGAAGGGGAAAAAAATCAGACATTATACAATATTGTTCCAAGAGCATTTGTCTAAGACCCAAAATTATTATTTTTTATTTCATTCTGGCAAAAGCACTTTTAAAAATGTTTAATTTCTTCCTTTTTTACTTTTCATAGGTCTTAAAGATTCTTCCAAAATAAATAGCGAATATTATTTATGTTAGTTTAGCCCAGTCTAATAGTCCATCCAGCATTACCATAGTAGCTTCAAAAAGAGAAATAGAAAGAGAAGCTTTTGAAGTGTGTCTGTGTGTGGAGTATGGTAGGACTGGGCCTCAGAAATCCTACTAATCTGAGTGGTAGAATGAACTGATGATGGTGCCCAGGCTGCTTTTGTGACGGCGGCGCTCCGGGCTACTGCGGATA
Organism: Nycticebus coucang; assembly: GCF_027406575.1. Classification (NCBI taxonomy): domain Eukaryota; kingdom Metazoa; phylum Chordata; class Mammalia; order Primates; family Lorisidae; genus Nycticebus; species Nycticebus coucang. The sequence continues at coordinate 179,907,134 of NC_069781.1, read as the reverse complement.
CACAAGCAATGGTGAAGATGTGGTAAGAGGTGGGTTAGTATGGAGCAGGTCCTTAGTCCATGTTATGTTTCTCTCCCCTAAACTGTTTTCCTAGGGGAAGTTCTCATTCACACCTTCTACAGTTGTGGGTGCCTTGAAGTTTGGACAGGGTGCAGCCAAATTCCAGGCTTCCATACAAGGGTGAGAATGGGGTTGCTCAATCAGAATCCCCTTTCTGCCAAATTTTGGTGTTGCCTGGAATTCTAAAGATTGGCAGGGATGCCCAAGGACTTGTGGATCTTTCAATCCCTTGATCAGAGGGACATATATTTTGCCATATATATTTATTAGGGCTTCACATAAAGGCATTGATAATAAAGAATTCCACTGCAGTAAGTTGTGATCACGAGGTCAGTGGATGCTTCTGTGGGAATCTACGATCTCATTCTTCAGGCAGCTATGTGGGTGTGCCTGTGTGGTAAAGGGATTCTGAAAATCAGTTTTCAACTCTTACATTAGGCTTTTAGAAAAAGCACATCAAGCCATCGAGCCCGGGTTTTGTGTTTGCTTGTTTTATTTTACTGTTGGGTTACCCTCTGGGAAATCAGTTCAAAAGATGAGGGGGGTCCAGGATCACTGGAATTTCCTTCTAGATGTGGAAGATAGATCACCGGATGATGCTGCTGCTGAAAGAGTAAAGAGTGAGTTGCTTTAGGATTTTCCTTCTCTTCGTGTTTTCAGAAGAACTGAACGGAATGAGAACTTTTGATAATGATGTGGTTAAAAGATGCTTTCTTGGGTGAGCATTTTTGGCATGTTGTGCCAAAATGCCTGAAATGCTTTAGAGGCTGCAGATGATTCTTAAACTGTCTTATCAGTAAAGAAAACAAAACAAAATGAAACGGCGTTCAGTGGGGCTCTTGTTATTTCTAGATAGAGGGTCAGCACAGCAGAAAACAGAGGGGGAGAAAATGTGGTCACAATAAATTTGCAGTTACAGGTATGTCTATGTTAAAGGAAAAAAGATGTGTACTGAATTAAAGAGTGAAAAATAAAGCTTTATAGAATTTACATCCTGTACGTTTAATCTATCTTTGTATCCTTAGTATCTGGGAGAGTGTCTGACACACAGACACTGGGTATTCAGGAGGTAATTGTCACATTCCTTTCCCCCCTTCATCCTTGTCTGTCACCATCCCCATCCAATGTTTCTGGGTGTTCGTTGTGTACTAGGCACTGTATTCTAAGCATCTTAGGTAATTCTCAAAATGGTCCTACGAGGACAGTACCATTATTATTATTATTATTTTTTTTGCAGGTTTTGGCCAGGGCTGGGTTTGAACCCGCCACCTCCAGCATATGCGGCTGGTGCCCTACCCCCTTGACAGTACCATTATTATCCTCCTTTTAAAGATGGGACAACTAGGGCTTAGGTAAACTCAATGAGATGTCATGTCAGCTAATGGGCACGGGATGTGGGGAGTCAGGGAGAAGTCAAACATTCTGTGATTCACAGCTCCCTTTAGCAACACAGTGACTCAACCTCATCTTTTCCATTTAAAAGGAATTAATAGATCTGAAGAACTGCAATTTTGGATCAGACATCAGAAAGAGCTTTAAAGGCATTTATCATAAGTATTAATTAATTCATGCAAGAAATTAAAGTCTATTCTGTTTCAAATTATAACCATTAATACTACAAGAAATGAGCTGATTCATCATCTCCAAAATCTTTCCAGCCATCACTCTTTCTGAGACTACTGGCCAACTTAGCATCATACATGCTCTGGTTCATCATGACCGAAAGTCACTGAGATCCCCCAAACAGCACATGAAACAGCCCTGATTCTTAAGTTTCCCTATTAAGAGAACGACTTTACAATTTCTTAAATGAGTATTGATATGATTTTTAGCTCAGTATGATATCACATATTCAAAAGAAATTATTTTTACACAGCACAATAGAATTCTGGAAAAGTATGAAGTCCTAGACCATCTCATGGATGGGGAAAATGGGTTTCAAACTATACAAATTCTTAGCTAAGTAGTTCTATTATAAATCCACAAAATCTACTAACTTCTCTGAATGATTGATTGTTATGAACTGAGACCCCCTTGGAAGATGAGTAATAACTTCTACATCATAAAAATGTGAGCTAAATGCTTGTTCATAGGGTGATAATTTTAAGCAGAGAATAAGAAATGCCATTGTTTTAACAACTGAAATGTCATGATTGAGGATTACCAAAGCCTTGTTTTCTGTTTTCATGAGAAAGTTTTCTGGGCAATCTTGACTATTTCATTAGCTTGTTAAAAAGAACTGACCATGGAAAAAGCATTTTAATGCCTGGGAGAATGCTGACATTAATTCCACTGTGGAAGGTCTTGCTGGACACCTCCAAGTCCCATCCAAACCCATTCCAAGCTGCGTGCTCACTGGATGCCAAAATCCCAACTGGGCAGATACTTTCTAGTCTCCTCTACAGGAAGGGTGACCACATGGTCAGTTCCTGAATAACTAAAAGTCAAAATAAGTCTGCAGGCATTTCTGGAAAGGGTTTTCTTTCTTGATAGAAGAGGAGAGGACCTTGAATGGTCTCACTCTCACCTCGCTCCCTTTCAGTGTGATCCGGATGTGTTTGCAGCTGCAGCAGCCACAAACACAAGGGAGGGCAGAGTGCACAAGAAGTCGACTTGCTGAGCTTGATGAAGTGGAAGGATGCGAAGAGCGTAGATCATGACATGACGGGCTGAGCTGCCCGTGACCACCTACCTCCAATCACTTCAAGGGAATTGATTAAATGTATCATGTTTAATCTACTATTGGTTGAGTTTATTTACTTAAAGTAACCTAAACAATCATCCCTCTTCTTGATGTTTATTCTTCCCTTGGCCTCACTGATCCTAGACTTTCCTGTAACTTTTCTTCTCTTCTGGAAGTTTTCTTACCTGGTCCCATTTTTAACTCCCATCCCATGATATGAGTATTCCTGCCAGGTTCTAGATCCTGCACTTCTTCTCACTTCTCTTCCCTTTCTCTCTTATTAATCCCATCTGCTTCCAAAATTTTCACTCTCACGTACATGCAAATAACTACCAGATCATTCCTATTTCTTTAATCACAATCCTATAAATCATAGAGCTATAACAGGTGGACTGGTCCGAGGACAGCCACAAGAACCCCTGCTCACGGGTAATGCCACGCTCTCCAAGACAAGAGGCAGCAGGTGGCAGGCCGCAGCAGGCCCCATTTCCTAGATACCTTAATTTTCTGAATAAACAGTTTGCTTTCCTTCAGCCTTCTAAGAGAAAGTGTGCAAAAACGTTCACTTTCAATAAAAATGTCAAATCCGTTTAAAGGAACTTTTCTATTCCTCCTCTTTCATTAGTCAATGTTACAGCACTTCTTGTTATCCTTACTTGGGGAATTGATAAGATTACATTGCTTGCTTTTTGTTTCACTTTTTTCTTAACTCTTGTGCCATTCTATAATGTTTTCTCCTAACATTTATCCAAGGTCCTCTCTATGTTTTCATTATGAAAACAAGTCATTAGACAAGAAATTGTCGATCGAAACAAGACAAGTCTCTCCTATTAGAAGACCTGGGCCCTGGAGTGGGGAGGCTCCTACCAGGGGTGAAGACACGGCACCCCCTGAAACATTTATGATAATGGTAACCTTGGCCATTTCTTCATTACTTGCTACATGCTAGGTTCTTTGCACATGGGAACCCTTGAATAGTCAACTGTCAGGAGAGAGAAAGCAGAGCCTACCGAAATATTCCTGAGGCTCTACACAGAGATCTCTTAGGACAATAGGGAGCTATTCTGGGTACTGAATCCTTTTTTCTTGTAACTAGCATTAGTTTCCATGCTCAAATGCTGTTTGAGGCTTCAACTGCTTCTAATCTTTCAAATCAGTGTCCAGCCAGGACTCCTGCTTCAAATTACACATTTGTGGAGCTCAGTGGGTGCCCTCCTCCCAGTGACTACCTCAGTGATGTTTTTAATCACCAGCACGTTGCTTGGCAGAGAGTGTAACAGCTTGATTTAGTGCCTTGAAGTTAGGGATTAAGCTCCCTTTCAATTTCCAGCATCCACAGCACCTCACTCCATGTCCAGATCCTGACAGTTTCTCTTCTATTATACATTTTTTATTCTGTCTGTGATAGGAAATTCTTTGCCCTCTATTTAAATACCATTATCTAAAATTGATGCCTACTTAATCTACCTCCCAAGATGAAATGAGAGTCGATCTGTCCTCTCACGCTGGAATCTATGTATATAGTATACAGAACAAAAAGAATCTTTTAAAAAAAGATTAGGCTATTCAGAGAAAATAAATTCCTGTTATTATATAGAGCTGAATGTGCAATACAGTTTGTTTGTTTTGGAAGTAAGGTGTCCAATAATTTTAAGTGACTCCTGAACCTGCCAGGAAGAAATAACCAGAGAAAAATGCCTCTTAGAATATCAATTCTCAGTATATAACCACAATATCAGTATACCGATGGGAATGCCTTGGGGCAACTTGTCAGTGAAATAGCCTTTTATAATACTACAAGTTTTAGGAAGCTTATCAAAAATGGGAGTGAGTGAATTCCTCTCTATACAGGAAAGACGCTACAATCATGGTTCAGAAGGAATTGGCCCAACAGAACTTAGGTATTCTTACTGGTAGAGCTTATCAGTCCCTCTACAATGTCTAGTCCAGTTGCTATCAGTGTCAGACTTGAACTTCTGCTTCCGATCTAAGATGTCGAAATAGAGTTTACCTCCTAGGTTGCCGAGGGTATCAAACAAGATAAGAATATCTGTTTAGAGATTCTCATAGAAAGTTGGAAATTCAAATCTGGAGACTCAGAGGGGGTCAGAGCATGAAGTGGTACTTTGGAGGAGGCATTGGAATGGATGGTATAACTAAACCTTTGGGCACAGGCATTACCACCTACAGAGAGCAGAAAGTACTATTCACTGAATATCGAGAGATGCTCAAACATGAGCAGCAGAAAAAGGTGTAAGACCCAGCAAAAGAAATTGAGGTACAGTCATGGGCAAACCTGGTGAGGAAAGAGTCATGAAAATCAAATGAGATGACAGACTGTTTTCTATTTCTTTTCTTTTTTCCTATTTCTTATAAAATGTGGTGTTGGGATGTTGCTAGGGATTGCACTGAAGCTGTAGATCATGTTGGGGAGTGTGGATATTTTAACAGTATTATCTTCCGACTCATGTACACAAGATGTCTTTTCATTTATTTTTGTCTTTTTAAATTTCTTTCACCAGTGTTTTGTAGTTTTCTGTATTCAAGCCTTTCGCCTCCTTAGTTAGGCTCCTAAATATTTTATTCTTTTTGTAATATTGTAAATGGGAATGTTTTCCTAGTTCTTTTTTTTTTTTCAGATTTTGGCCAGGGCTGGGTTTGAACCCGCCACCTCCAGCGTATGGGGCCAGTGCCCTACTCCTTTGAGCCACAGGCACCGCCCTTCCTAGTTCTTTTTTCAGATAATTTGGTGGCAGTGTACAGAAACACGATTTATTTTTGGATATTAATTTTGCATCCTGCAAATTTAAAGAATTTACTTATTAATTCTAACAGTTTTTCTTTAATGGAGTCTTTGGTGTTGTCTCTATGTAAGATCATTTTGTCTGAAAAAGGGATGTTTTATTTCTTCCTTTCCAATTTAGTTGCCTTTATTTCTTTGTCTTGCCTAATTTCTTCAGCTAGAACTTCTAGTACAAGGTTGAACAGAAGTGATGAGAGTGGGAATCTTTGCCTTGTCTCTGATCTTAGAGGAAGTTTTTAGGTTTTATACTGCGGAGTCTGATGTTAGTGGTGGATTTTTCAGATATGGCCTTTATCGTGTTGAAGGTTTGCCTTATATTCCCAGCTTGCTTAGAGATGTATCATAAAAGAATGTTGAATTTTATCAATTTTTTTCTGTATCCAAAAAAATCATGTAGTTTTTACTTTTCATTCTGTTTACATGGTATATCACACTATTTGCTTTCTGTGTGTTGAACTATCCCCCCATCTGTGCAGACTTAATTGTGGGATATGATTCTTGTAATATACTGGTCGATTCAGTTTGCTAGATTTTGTTGATGATTTTTTTGCCTCTAGGTTCATCAGAGATATTGACCTGTAGTTTTCTTTTCTTGTGGTATTTGTCTGGTTTTGGTCTCGGGTAATTACAACTTTATAAAATGAATTTGGAAGTGTTCCCTCCTCTTCATTGTGTTTGGAAGAATTAGAAAAGGCCTGAAATTAATTCTTGAGCTTTTCTCTGTTGGGAGATTTTGGATTCCTGATTCAGTCTTCATACTAGTCCATTTAGACTTTCTCTTTCTTCATAATTTACTCTTGATAAATTATATTATTTCTAGGAGTTTATTCTATCTTACCTAGTTTGTCAGCATAAAATTGTCCATAGTACACTGTAGTCTCCTTCGAATCTTTTTATTTCTGTGTTATAATTTGTGATGTTTCCACCTTCCTTTCTGACTTTTTTTTTTTTTTGAGACAGAGTCTCATTCTGTTGCCTAGGCTAGAGTTCCATGGCAGCAGCCTAGCTCACAGCAACCTCAAACTCCTTCAAGCAATCCTTCTGCTCAGCCTCCAAAGTAGCTGGGACTACAGGTGTCCGCCAGGCACCTGCCACACATTAGACTAATTTCTCTATTTTTATTATAGATGAGGTGTTGCTCTTTCTCAGGCTGGTCCTGAGAAACTCCTGAGCTCAAGAGATCTTCCTGCCTCGGCCTCATGGAGTGCTAGGATTGATTTTATTTATTTGAATCTTCTTCTTCTTCTTTTTTTTTTTTTTTAGTCTAGCTAAGGATTTGTCATTTATGTTTATCTTTTTTTAAAAAAAAAACAAAAGACTTAATTAAAAAAATAAATAAATAAAAAAAAAGAAAATAAATGGACTGATCACCAGCTCCTTTAAGTAAAAACAAACAAACAAAAAAAACTCTTCTACTATATGATCTAACAATACTACTTCTTGGTATAATCTCAAAGAATTGGGATCAGGATCTCGATGAGACATTATGAAGGTATTACAGGAGTTCTACCCTGCTTGTCACAGTGCTGTTCAGAATAACCTAAGTGTCCGCCAACAGATGAAAGGATAAAGAAGGTGGGATACATACATGCAGTAGAATACAAACCACTCAGCCTTTAAAAAGAAGGAAATTTTGTGGGTGGTGCCTGTGGCTCAGTGGGTAGGGCACCGGCCCCATATACCGAGGGTGACAGGTTCATACCCAGCCCCCGCCGAATTGCAACAGAAAAATAGCTGGGCGTTGAGTCCCAGCTACTTAGGAGGCTGAGGCAAGAGAATTGCCTAAGCCCAGGAGTTGGAGGTTGCTGTGAGCAGCATGACGCTATGGCATTTTACCAAGGGCGATAAAATGAGACTCGTCTCTACCAAGAAAAAAAAAAAAAGGGTGGCACCTGTGGCTCAAAGGAGTAGGGCGCCGGCCCTATATGCCGGAGGTGGTGGGTTCAAACCCAGCCTGGCCAAAAACTGCAAAAAAAAAAAAAAAGAAGAAGGAAATTTTGCAATATGCAACAACATGGTGAACCTGGGGCCATTATATTAAGTGGAATCAGCATGGTTCTACTTTTACAAAGTTCCTAAAATAGTCAAATGCATACGACATCAAAGAGTGAAATGGTGCTGACAGGGCTGGTGGGAGGGAGAGAAATTGGGAGTTACCAATCAATGGGCATAAAGTTTTAGTGGAACAAGGTGAATTAGCTCTAGAGATGGGCATACAAGACTGTCAACAGGACTGCATCACACGCTCAAAATGTGTTAGGAAGGTAGATCTCAGTAAATATGCATTTTAAACAACGCCAAAAATATATTGGAAAAGAAAGAACGGAGCGCGTTAACTCAAGTAGCTAATGGACTTAGTCATGGGAACATCTTTGGTACCTTTCCAGAGAGTAGTTTCATAAAACTAGAGCAGACTGGGGAAGTGGGTATCTGTTAAAGAAGTGAAAGCACCAAGAATTGTCTACTTTTTATAAGTCTTTGAAGGACAAAGAGAACAGCAGGTGGAAGAGGCAGGCAAGGTAAGGACTGCTGTGAGGACAGTGGGTCGGCCTGCGCACAGCTCACGTGATAAGGACACTATTTCTCTTCAAGTTTCATATGTTTTAATGCTCTTGCCTGTGGCTTTTTTCCCCAAGATCATTACACCCCGACCTCTAGTTGGGGAACATTACCTCATTTCATAATGAAATTTATTCCATTCCATTTATGAAGAATGCTCGGCAAAAGGATGATAATTTGCCTGGTGAGAAATGCAAGTCGCTCAGTTTTATGATGGAGTGTGGAGGAGGAGTGACTGATAATAATTGGGGGGAAATTCTGTTTTTATTATGGCCTAAGGCAATGAGTACATTAAAGCTAACTACTCTTATGCGCTGCCTTAAAGTATCATTGATTGAGATTTGAAGCCATTTTGTGGAGGACCTGTGGATGGAAGAGAATGTGCGTTACAAAATCTAATGGGTTCTAAAATAATTCTAGACAAAACAGAGACCAATCTTCACTGCATCACGGTACCTTTGCATTTGAGTATTCCCATAACATTATGCTAAAACGCTTCCAATTAAACACAGCTTGTGAAATGACATTAAAACTGTTTGAAGCTTTGATGTATTAAGTAAAAGCAGCAGAATGTAGAATTGTATATGCAGAGTAAAATAAAATGTCAATATATTGGACAAAGAAAAACAATAGTTATGTTACGATGACAAACGCGCAAGTCATTTTCCCCCAAATACATCTATTGGTTCTATAACACAGTTACACTTCCAAAAAAAAGAAAAAAGAAAAGAAAAAAGAGTAACATGCATTATAGCTTCTCTTATTTAAAAAATTTCACTGATTATAGCTCTGGGGATTTTCCAAAGCTGCAGTTCTTGCCCTGGGTTCATGGATGTTCTGAAATTGTAAATGTGTAACTTAGGTGCACACAGATTATTCTGTTTTGAGTCTCAAGGGAGCTCATGCTTAAAAACTATGAATGAGGGATGTACTAGGTAGCTCGTGTGTTCCAGTCATGATGTCTGCCTGCAACAAACTAATGGGCCTCTTCTCTTCTCTTCTTTATTTGGGGGACCACAGATATAGATGTGTGGCCTGGATCCCATTCCCAGGTGGTTCCATTAATGTCACTCCAGAGGTGGTATATGTTGAACTTATTATACAACCTTTGCTTATACACAGACGCCCTTCGGATGTGATGAGGAGGTATATCATTTCACATGCATAAGTGAATTCAATTCATTCTTGAGTGCTCATTGTTGGGAAGAAGTTTCAACGGTAGAGCCATAAACTTGTGGCTCTCTGTACCTTCTTCCGCCTCCTTCACAAGCATTCACAGAGACCCTATTCTTTGCACATCAAGAGCGGTACGATGATGCTGTGCAGAAGTCTGGTTTGGACCCCAGATTTGTTCCATATAAACTCTGTGTGATCACGCAACTGCAGACTCGTATTTTTCAAATATTAATGGGGATGCGTCTGTCTGCCTTATGGACTTGTTATGGGGATTGAAAGAGAAGGAAAACTCCAGCATATATCCGGGACGCTCCACAGTTGTTAGATTTCCTCATAGTGTTGCTTCATCCACTAACGTGTACATTTGAGCAACCTACTATGTGTGAATCTCTATACTGGTTACCAGGCAGATAGAAGGGCATAAAATGGTCTTTACAGTATCATAGGCTATGTGAACCATCACATTTAAAAGTAGCATGTGCTATGTGCCAAGTGAATTGTAACATGTCTCACGAATTAATTTATTTGTAAATAAAATATGAGGTGTATATTGAGCACACACTATGTGAAAAGCCCCAAACGGGGCATTAGTAGTTTCTCTGAGGTCAAGATGAGGCCTCTGCTCTTACAGAGCTGTTGGTCCAGCAGTGGGGAAGCTCCCTATAAACCACGTGACATTTATACAAACTGGGTGCTCTCAGGTGGGGGAAATAAAAGTGGGAGGTTGGACAGAGCACAGCCCAGTGGGATGCTAATTTCAGTGGGACAACTCTCCTCTCTGCGGAAGTAGCATTTGAGGTAAGATCTGAATAACGAGGAGTTTGGTTTCAGTTATACAGAGAGTAGGGGTGACTTTTTCAGGCTAAAGGAACAGCTAGTGAGAAGCCGTGGAGGCAGGAATGAGTTTGGCACCTTGAGCAGAGGGACAGCCCTAGGTGTCTGGGGCAGAGTGGACATGACGGGTACAGATGGATGAGCATCAACTGCGTGGCTGATGAGAGGTGGGGGAGAAACTCGGGGGGACAGGTTGACTTCTGAATTTTAATATTGTGTATTTGGGCAGACTAGACACACAAGTAGAGGGGTGGAGAACCTGCCGCCTTGGGCCTTGGGGAGCGTTGAGTGTAGCCTTTTGACCAAGTCTAAATTGTATAGAGCAAATCCTTTTAATAAAGGGATTTATTCTGTGAAGTTTGGATTCAGTTGTGGGGGCTACATGTGGCCTTGAAGTGGCTGCTCCCACCGTGATGTTTTATTTTAATCCCTATAGCTTATCATCATGGGAATGCGGGTGACTGAATTGGGCAGTTCCTGCTGGGTACTCAATACCATGACTGAATTCCACAAGAAAACAGTAAAAATTTGGGCAGTGAATTGCCATGACTCAGTTGCTTGAATGTGATTAAACCAAACCCTCTTTGTAATACTTTTCAAAAAAGTTCAATGGAGAATAAAGAATTTCTAGGACTAGTGTATATAAACGGGGTGTATTTAAACTGACCTAAAAAGACATCAAAGAATAAAGAAAGAACATCTTAGGATTGTATGGTACGGCTGCTGCTTACAAAAGATATTCATATAAAATATGGGCTTTTATATTGCCTTCAACATACTATTTTTCCCTTTGTTCTAAAATGCCATTAGCCAATAACCTTTATTCTGCGAAACACAGAAATTAGAGTCCAGCATTATCATGGTCTGTAGATTGTGGTCACTTTGAAATGCAATATGAGTTTTCATATTTGGTTCATTTTCTAACATTTTCAGAAGATGGAAGGAAATTGCTGTGTAAGACATAAAAAGGGTTAGAAAGCAAAAAAGCCTTTTTTTCCCCCCCAGAGTTGAAGTAATAAATAAATACCCACTGCACAGCTGCCTGTAGCTTTGATTCTGTAGGTAATTTGGACAGCATTGAACTTTGTCTATTTAGAAACCCATGAAAGACACAGAAGCTGAATTCCATTAACAACTTGGAAGCATCTTGGTGCTTCACTCCGGCTGATAAGACTGTGTGTTCTACATGAGTTGTGCTCATAATCTCATTACCTTTTAACAGGATTTGTGCTCGGAACTCCCAGGGACCCCTTCAACAAGTCACCCACATGCTCAATGTCAAATGCATTTTAATAGCAGCTGTTTGATGCCGGAAATAAGACCTGCTAACCTGCCCACGGCGGCTTTCACTATCTTCCAGAAACATTTCTCAGCATGTAATTCAGAAATTCCATGTTAACACGACTTCTCCTAAATCTGGTTAAGTAACCAGATGGAAGTTAGGATTTAGAAAAAGCGAGTTAAGTAACCTGGACTTCATGACATGCCAAGAATCAAATCCCTCTGTCTCATTGAGAAAAAAGGCACGAAGGCCCCACTTGTGGAAAAAAGCTGAATGACTCATTGTTCATGTTCTATGTGATCAAAGAAGGGGTTTCACCAAGGGGAAGATGGGCCAGGGGAGTGTGTGCTGGTAACTTAGTCACTGTGACGTGCACGCCACGGGCGGCCTAGTCAATAGATCAAGACTAGCAGCGAGACTCCAGTCTGTGTTGACTGGGCTGCCTCACGGGCAGCTTGGATGCTACACGCTCTGAGCCAAACTCTTAATGCTCCTTGTCTAGGTCTCATCAGTCCCCTGCCTGCCTGATTTTGACTATGGAACCTTCATCGCCTTGCTTGAAGGAACCAAAGGCATAGGAGGCAGCTGTGCTCGGCACCTGACAGGACGGGAACACTGGGCAATTGACATCCCCTAGCAGCAGTCTAACCCAGTCACTGATACACACACCAGCTCCTACATCTTTCTTGGAAGGCTTTTTTTTTTTTCAATGCTACGTTCTAGTGCAGGGGTCCTCAAACTATGGCCCGTGGGCCACATGTAGCGATGTGATTGTATTTGTTCCCGTTTTGTTTTTTATACTTCAAAATAAGGTAAGTGCAGTGTGCATAGGAATTTGTTCATGGTTTTTTTTTTAAACTATAGTCCAGCCCTCCAACGGTCTGAGGGACAGTGAATTGGCCTCCTGTTTAAAAAGTCTGAGGACCCCTGTCTAGTGTTTCCTGGTGGGACTGCACTGGCTGGATAATCTATGGCTGCCTTCCCTCCCCTTCCTTCTTCACTCACTTTCTCACTGGTGTTTTCTGAACCTGTCAAATCAACCAGATTGGATTTTTGCAGTGTCAGCATCTGGTGAAACCAATAAGACACCCAATCACCCCTGATTCAACCTTGTCCCTAAAAATCACACACCAATCGTCCATTTTTCCCCAGCAGAAACACCTGGATTAAGAAAGGAAGCCTTTTGTTCCTAACTTTGCCTTTGCCTTTATTTTCCCCTCTCCGGGCTCCCTGTCCTGTGAGAGACACCGAGTTGGCAGGGAGATACATGGGTTTTATCCACACAAAGCAACAGGACCAGCCACTATCCACTATTAGGCTGGTTTGTCCAAAGGGTATCTTTAGAAACTCTTTTTCCCAGCAACCGCCACTCTATGCTTTGTGCTCTGTGAAAGTGACTCAAGTACAATCTTTGCTCCTCATAATGCTATCTCAGTTAATATAGGACAGCATATATGAAGGTGGTCCTGGAGATTCTACTGAACTGCCTTATACAGGTGTGCAATTTTAAACTTTTTATACTGTATTTTTACTGTAACTTTTCCGTGTTTAGATATAGTTAGATACACAAATACCACTGTGTTACGAGGACCTACAGTATTTGGCATAGCAACGTGCCCTACAGGGCCATCGCCGAGGAGTGCCGTGCCGTGTCATACAGACCAGGGGGTGCGTCGCTGAGGAGATCCATGCCGTGTCATACAGACCCGGGGGTGCGTCGCTGAGGAGTGCCATGCCATGTCATACAGACCCGGGGGTGCGTCGCTGAGGAGTGCCATGCCATGTCATACAGACCAGGAGGTGCGTCACTGAGGAGTGCCGTGCCATGTCATACAGACCAGGGGGTGCGTCGCTGAGGAGTGCCATGCCGTGTCATACAGACCAGGGGGTGCATCGCTGAGGAGAGCCATGCCGTGTCATACAGACCAGGGGGTGCGTCGCTGAGGAGTGCCATGCCATGTCATACAGACCCGGGGGTGCGTCGCTGAGAAGTGCCATGCCATGTCATACAGACCAGTGGGTGCGTCGCTGAGGAGTGCCATGCCATGTCATATAGACCAGGGGGTGCGTCGCTGAGGAGTGCCATGCCGTGTCATACAGACCAGGAGGTGCGTCACTGAGGAGTGCCATGCCATGTCATACAGACCAGGAGGTGCGTCACTGAGGAGTGCCGTGCCATGTCATACAGACCAGGGGGTGCGTCGCTGAGGAGTGCCATGCCGTGTCATATAGACCAGGGGGTGCGTCGCTGAGGAGTGCCATGCCATGTCATACAGACCAGGAGGTGCGTCACTGAGGAGTGCCATGCCATGTCATACAGACCCGGGGGTGCGTCGCTGAGGAGTGCCATGCCGTGTCATACAGACCAGGGGGTGCGTCGCTGAGGAGTGCCGTGCCGTGTCATACAGACCAGGGGGTGCGTCGCTGAGGAGTGCCGTGCCGTGTCATACAGACCAGGGGGTGCGTCGCTGAGGAGTGCCGTGCCGTGTCATACAGACCAGGGGGTGCGTCACTGAGGAGTGCCGTGCCATGTCATACAGACCAGGGGGTGCGTCGCTGAGGAGTGCCGTGCCGTGTCATACAGACCAGGGGGTGCGTCGCTGAGGAGTGCCGTGCCGTGTCATACAGACCAGGGGGTGCGTCGCTGAGGAGTGCCATGCCGTGTCATACAGACCAGGGGGTGCGTCGCTGAGGAGTGCCATGCCGTGTCATACAGACCAGGAGGTGCATCACTGAGGAGTGTCAGGCCGTGTCATACAGACCGGGGGGTGCATCGCTGAGGAGTGCCATGCCGTGTCATACAGACCAGGAGGTGCGTCACTGAGGAGTGCCATGCCATGTCATACAGACCCGGGGGTGCGTCGCTGAGGAGTGCCATGCCATGTCATACAGACCAGGAGGTGCGTCACTGAGGAGTGCCGTGCCGTGTCATACAGACCAGGGGGTGCGTCACTGAGGAGTGCCATGCCGTGTCATACAGACCAGGAGGTGCGTCACTGAGGAGTGCCATGCCATGTCATACAGACCCGGGGGTGCGTCGCTGAGGAGTGCCATACCATGTCATACAGACCAGGGGGTGCGTCGCTGAGGAGTGCCGTGCCGTGTCATACAGACCAGGGGTTGTGTCGCTGAGGAGTGCCGTGCCGTGTCATACAGACCAGGGGGTGCGTCGCTGAGGAGTGCCATGCCGTGTCATACAGACCAGGGGGTGCGTCGCTGAGGAGTGCCGTGCCGTGTCATACAGACCAGGGGGTGCGTCACTGAGGAGTGCCGTGCCGTGTCATACAGACCAGGGGGTGCGTCGCTGAGGAGTGCCGTGCCGTGTCATACACAGACCAGGGGGTGCGTCGCTCAGGAGTGCCATGCTGTGTCATACAGACCAGGGACACAACGGGCTGCACCCTCTAGGTTTGTATAACGACACTCTGCAATGTTTGCACAATGATGAAATTGTGTGAAGGACACATTTCTCGGAATTTATCCTTGCTGTTAAGCAGCGCACGATTGGTATTTTTTGTGTGGCTATGCGTATGTATGACATGGGCAGCCTAGTCAACAGATCAGAAAAGCAGCGAGACTCCAGTCTGTGTTGACTGGGCTGTATGACAGTGTTCACTCTTTGCCCATGCAACATACTGAATTCTTTGCTATTTAAATGACTATTCTAATGATGATCAGAGTGATATAGTCACACGAGTCATGAAATAATTGTCCATGTGTTAGGAGGACCTAGATGCAAATGAAGGGTCTGAACATTATCCCCAACTCAGCTAAATCTTCTGGTGCCATTTCTGCTGGGAAGAGAAGTGGCTCCTCTGTTGAGATGGTAGCAGGGTGGTGACACTTATGGAGGAAGACCCAAGGAAACACTTGGAATGTTGTTGGAAAAGGGGTTAGGAAAATGGAAACCCCCAAAGAAAATCAAGAAATAAATGAAAACTTTGCCCTTTTAAAATGCCATGCACAGTCAATTATGCATTTGTGAGTCAATTATGCATTTGTAAGTCAATTACAAAAAAAAAAGAAAGAAAACCGATGAATTTTAAGACTTCTAATGCATGATGCTGGAAAGGGCTTCAATTTAGGAGAACAATAATTTTTAAAAATGGTTTTAGGTCAAATGAGAAGGGAAAGCTTCCAAAATGCCTCCTGGGAATTAAATTAAAAATGAGTAAACTAATTTTATTTTCAGCTTAAATAAAACTCCCCTGAACTGTTTAATGGGCACCTACTTCCTTTAGGTATATTCAAGAGAAAACTCAATTTGCAATTATAGGTTAAGGAGATCAATGAATCACAACATTTTATTTGTATTAGAACCAGTGATTAGAAGGAAGTTTTTTTCTGAGTTAGCGCTGGAATAATCTAGCTAGGAAAGTGGGCTGAGCTCTTTCACTGGCCTACTTTAGCAGCCTGTATGTATATTTCCTGAAGTTCAGGGTTGGCCCCTGTAGTTTTTATCTACACAAAGAGGGTACCGAGCACTGTGCTTGTCATACAGTGAGAGCCCAACAAACATATATAAAATAAACTTAGGACAGTGTTTTTAACTGTGTATATTTTAAATAAATGGGCAGAAGGAAGATGCTTCTCGAGGATACAGCTGTGTTTTCTTTGCCTTGGTAACTCCAGGATGCAAATCTCATTTGCTGAACAAACCCACTCACCCCGAGCCCCAGGAAGACACGAGTTCCCATCTGTTCTGTTCACTGCGGTATTCTTGCCCCTACAGGGCTTCCTGGTACATAGTAGGGGCTCAAAATTATCTATTGACTAAACATGGTAGAAGAAAGGAGAAAGTTGTTGAAGGCCAAGGCCAATTTTAGAAAATTCAGCTTTCATCAGGCATTTGATACATGAATTTCATTAAGTTACTTTTTATAAAGCAATTGCTGTTAGGTAACAGCCATAAAGTAATTTTAATGATAGTAGGCTATGAACAATGTTAGACACTTCATATACATTATCTCTTTTAAACTTTATACCAATCTGTTGAGGTAGGTTCTATTATCTTCATTTATTGATAAGCAAATCCAGGTTTAGGAGAGTGGCTTACTAAAGCATCCTTAGCTAGAAAGAGGTAGAACTGGGGCTCCATCTGAACTTGCTCCCGCCCCCACCCCCGCCCAGGACAGAGAATGAAACAAGGCCTTGAGTGCAAGTGGTTTCTGTGGGGAGGGGAAGCAGGAGTGCGAGGACAGGAAAGGCAGCTAAGAAAAGAGAAAACTGTAGCACCTAACAAAGGTGTGTGGCTGAGGGCATCACAACTGGGGACTTCTGAGGCACCACGCAGAGAGCATCTTAGAATCACCCCTTCATAGATGGGGCCTGGGCGTTGATCCACTGAAACCTGTCCCCACTGGCTAGAGGCTACCCCTGGGGACCACTTCTCTGATTCTGGGTTGCATTGTGTTGGTCAGTAACTCCCCTGGCTTTGGAAAAGCCCGGGGAAGCTGCAGGCTCTGAATGGGAAATGCTGGTGGAGAAAGGTTGTGCCCAGCACAGCTGCAATGGAGATCCAGGAGGGTCTTGGCATCATGGCAGCAAAAGCACTGGCTACCTGCTCTAACTTTCATCTCTGTCTTCAAAATCTTTTCTTAGTTTTAACTAAGCAGGCGTATTTTCCCCTGCCCAGAGGGGAGCCGAGAGGAATGGAAGGTGATGCTGACCGCAGGCTCTACCTTCAAAGTGCTTGTAAACTGACTTTGGGAGGAAGACACACGTCTGAAAAACAAGACAACGAGGTACTACGAGTAAAAAACAGCTCAGTGCATACACAGAGTATGGTGTTTATAGAAATAAGAATAAATACGAGGCGTGTTCAAAAAGTCTCCATCCATATGTCCCTAGTTTTCATTTGACAAGGGCTACAGGTTTTTCTGGATTTTTCAGCCCTTCATATGGTACCTGTTAGCTTCCTAGGAATGCTGTAACAAATTACTACAAACTCAGTGGCTTAACATTTAATTTACAGTTCTGGGGGTCAGAAGTCTAAAACAGACCCACAGGGCTACGTTCCTTCTGGTGGCATGAAGGGAAAACCTGTCCCCTTTGTTTTTCTTGCTTCTAGAGGGCATCTGTGTCCCTCGAAACATGTTCCCTTCCTCCATCTTCAAAGCCAGCAGGGGACCATCTTCTCTCCCCTCTGACCACCAGTGCAAGGGCCCTCTGATTCCACTGGGTCTACTACTCTTTTTAAATCAAGAGCCTTAACTTAGTCACATCTCCAAAGTCCCTTCTGCAACTTAAAGTGACATATTCTCAGGTCCCAGAGATTGGGACTGGCACATCTTTGCAGGGAGCGGGGGAGGCAAAGTAAGCATCTTCTTCAGCCCGCACAGCTACTTACACCGCTGCATACCCACGCTCTTTCATTCTTTTCTCTGAAAGAAGGCGCACGGAACTGTTGACACTGTTGTTTTGGGAGAGAGGGATTGGGGCTTTAGAAGAGGAAAGGAGGTTTCTACTTTTCATATTGTGCTGTCACTGCCCCGTTTTTATTTTTATCATCTGCATATTTTACTAAGAGAAAAATCCCAACTTGGTTATCTGGACCCCAAGGTTATGGGCTACTTTGTTTTCTGCTTCAGACATTCCTGCATTATCAAAACAACCTAACAAATGTTTTTAGTTTGGCAGAGGCTGGGTTTGAACCCACCACCTTCGGTATATGGGGCCAGCGCCCTGCTCACTGAGCCACAGGCGCCACCCCTAACAAATGTTTTTAAAAATGATGGCGCATCCATAAAATGAACCACTGTGTAGCTGTCAGAGAGAATGAGGACAAGCACGGTGTCTGAGAGACACCATTGGTGAACACAGCAGGAGGCGGAGGCGGCTGCAGAGATAATTGTGTCTCTAGCAAAGCATATCACAACAGGGACGTGGATGTGTGATTCCCAGCAAACATTTCTGGGGAGACACACAATATACAGTGGCTGTGCTAGGGAAGATTTTTGGCACAGAGAAAGGATATCTCACCATGTACCCTGTGAAATGTTAGGGGTGTGTGTGCACATGCCTGTGTCTCACGATGCCACACAAAGAGAAAAGCATTAAACGACACACTTGATACAGCAGTAATGAGAGCGACCTTTATCAGCTCTTCTTGTGGGCCAGGCTCAGTGGGAACTAAGCCTTTTGCATAGGTCGCTGTCCTTCCTGAAATCCTGTGAAGGCCTCTCCCCCTTACTGATGAGGACTCTGAGACAAGGACATAATGACGATGTTATAAGAACGGTGACTGAATCAAAGAATTGATAAAAGCATAAACGTGTTGGGAGAGGTGAAAAGTAAGATTAGCAGTGAGGGAAGACCACAGTGAAGGCCGAGATGAGGCGCTGGCACATTGTGGAGTGAGTTTTGGTTGCTACGATCAGTGGGGGATTTTGCCGGCTGTCAGTGGGCAGAGCCAGGGATGCCAAATGTCCTGAGATTTGAATGACAGTCCCCTAACCAAGGAATTATCCCATTTGGTGCATGACTCAGGGTCCCATCAAGCATTCAGGTCACTGAAAAACTTCATTATAATTCTCTGAGCCAAGAACGCAACTCTACATATAAACATAAGATTTTGTGTGATTTTAATTTGTGTGGAATCTGCTTCATTCTTTTGGCCATCCTTACCCCTCCACGTTTCCCTATTTCAGTATTTCTCCTACAGAGTGGCTTCTAAGTCATCTTACTTCTCCTAAGTCCAAGCCAACTCGTTATAAATAGGTACAGACATTTGACTATATCATTAAATCTTGCCATGTACTCATGTCTGAACATTTATATTTTAAAGAACATATTTGATTATAAATTACTTTCCTTTATATTAATGCCATGGCATAACACTTCTTTAATTATGTGTGCAGGTAGTAATATTATGTGTGGATTTCATTTTGGTGAAAGAACTGGGCATCAAGAGGCTCTTCACCACACTGGATGTCTTTGGGGTCAAGCCGGCTGGAGGGAAAAAACCCAGGCTGCCATTCCCCCAAAGTGTCCTGAATTTACATTCTGTTTAAAGACTGCTGGGAAAACCACACCAACTCACTGCCTCCTTCCAGTCCAGGATCAACAGGGAGGTACTTTCCTCCTTGGGGATGATGACTCCCTGGGAGCCTAGGGGTGACCCACACAATTCCTGCTTTGCTAATCTGTCCCGAGGAGTCCCTTTTTCTCCAAAGTACTGACTTCATACAGCACTCTTTGGCGTTTCATTCTCATAAGACATATTATTTCATTACAACAAAATGGGGCTAACTTGAACCATTAGCTGTTGCATTGATGTGGTTGCTAGGTAACCGGTTTGGCCCTTGGGTTTCAGAAGTAGCTGAGGGTGTGAAATATCACATTGTAAATCAGGGTGGCGAGGGGAGCTCAGACATACTCTAAGGAGCGGCATCCTCCTGAAGGGCAGATTGTAGCTGGTTACAGATGGGATTGAAAAATTCAGGTCCAAATTAAATTAAAAAAATTTGGATATAGAAATGAGAAGGAGACTTATATCTAAGTTTAATGAAAATGGGGTAGGAAATAAAACAGAATCTCGTTACACAAATTAGGTAATACAGTTAAATTCAAAGATGACTAAGGACCAAACCGCATGTTAGTAATGATGATATCAGATGTAAATTTTGACTTCCTGTGTGTCAGGCCCACTGCTGATGCTCAGCTTGCACCCAGCCGTCCAAATGGCACAAACTTAAAGGTCGACGTTACCACCAGCTTATCTATGAGAAAAATGATGTGAAGTGGTCAACCCGGTTCCACCACGCACAAATCGTGCCAGACTGGCTGTCCCTTCAGGAGAGACTCACCAGGTTAAGGGATGAGGAGGCCGCAGACATAATGTATTGTAATTTCAGCAGAAAGAAACGGTCTGCACCATTTCCATGGATTGACAAACGTGGTTTGGCTGATAAAATCTGCTGGCGTTAGGCAGCCTGGAGAATCACCTCCCCGGGGCATAAGAACAAGCCCGTCTGAGGGTGAATCCCTCTCTGTCCTACTCGATAGCCTGTAAATGCTTGGCTAGGTTGGGCTGGCGAAGGGCCTCTGCCCATCATGGTGGTAAAGGATGTGGTCATTGGGCAGCAATTTGGGAGCCAGGGGGTCGAGATGGATGAGCAGCACTTTATAGTATCAAGGTGAAAAGTAACATTCTGGATACTAGGAAACCCCAAATTTGACCCCTAAGACGTATGCTATGAGGAATATAAAACAAGAAAGAAAAAAGATAGCAACTCTGCAGTCAGGAAACTGTTTTCTTCCCTCTTTTTCAGAAGCCATTCCTTTGGTGGCCTTTGGAGTGCCAGAACTCTTTGTCAAGATCCCAGACTCTGGAGTCAGGCTGGGTTCTAGCTCTGAAATTGCAGAACCTCTCTGTACCTCTGTTTTTAACATCTATAAAATGGGAATATCGCTAATATGTGCTTTCATAGGGTTGTTGTGAGGATTAAAAGATAATTTGGGTGAAGAAACAGAATAATTTGTGGTGTAAAGGGTGTGCTCAGGAGACGCCTGTGATTTCTAGTATCATTAGTGTGTCTTCAGGGATCTATAGAGCCTCAAGATAAAGGATCAAAGGACAGAGAACAGAGATCTAGGAGGGTTTATACACCTTGAAAGCACTGGGGAGGATCGAGGGTAGCCAAATTGCATTAGCTCAATTGTGGAACAGTCCTCCAAGGGCAGATTCTATATGATGACCTTGCAGGGAATCTGACCCCTTCCAGACCACAGACTACTGTTTGAGAGACAGCAACCTCCCCACCCCCAAGAGAGCAGATAAACTTTCTGCTTCTCAATACCAAAAAACCAGACGTTTGATCTCCAACATCTGTGTTCACTGTGAGGAAATTTACAATGAGAAGAAAAAGGGCAGCCTCACAGACACTACCAGATCGATTTCTTTAAAAGTCAGTCCTTTTGTGGCCATCAAGGAGTCCCAAGACTCTTAAGTTTTCTCAGATATCTGTGAAATCCTTTCCAAAGAAAACTGTCTGAATTCTCCAGACCTGGGGATTCTCCTTCCCTTCTGATTTCTGGCAACATTAAAAGGCAGGTGTTATCAGGGGCCAGATGAAAAAACATGTAACTAGTAGGCAGTGTACAATTCAGGAAATGAAAAAGGTACCATTTTGCATCATCAAGTTTTTTGTTTTTGCATCTGTCCATATGACGTCCTATTTACATTACTTATTGAAACCTGAGAACACTTTAGAATGAGTTGGGTACAGTCACCACTGTGTGCTCATTCTTACAACAGCTGTGTAAATGTCTACTTGGTGTCAGGCATGACGCCAGGTGCAGGGGACAGAGTCGTGAGGGCAACCTGGCAGAGGCCCCCACTTTCCTGAGCCCAGGGTCTGGTGTGGGTTAAGGCGTGCTTTCTTACAACACGGCGGCTTCAGGGTAGAAGAATTCTAAAAGCAAGATTCCCAGTGAACAAAAATGCTTTTACTGGATCATCATCATAGCCTGGTAATTATTGGGACAAAATATTATTATCACCCATACTGTTTAGGCAAGAAAACTGAGACCCAACTTCTCATAGCCAAAAAGCAAGCACACTCAGTCAGGACCTGAGTCCAGAATTAACTGTTCTTTCTACAGAAAGATGCTGTCAAGTCAAACATGCCATAGCAATGAAAAATGACAATGTATAGTCATAATGGTCTTTGTATCCTTACTAGGATACAAAGCGTTTGAACTGTCTATGGCTTTGAATGTGGGCTGCATCATTTATATGAGAATATGAGAAAGCCATTGTTTTAAATAGCATCCATTACAGACTGAGTATAAAGACTATTTCCAAATTGCTTCCAACATTTTTTGTCCTATCTCTGCAAATAATTAAGGGTTAGCAACTTTAAAATTAATTCCAGTGGTATAGCTATGCATCTGGCTTAATGGATACCATAAATCAATCCCATGAGATAAAATCTATTTTAAGAACTCTACTGAAAAGGTGCTGTTTCAAAGAAGGCATTGCATTATTTCTCTCTCTCCAGAGCAGCAGTCCAAGCCCTCATATTCCAACCTCTGAGCCACTTTTAGTGTCAGTTGTGAATGTGTTAGAAATTAAAAAACGTAAATTCTCAAGCCCCACTCCAGGCCTACCCCAGTGCATTGAATGGTGAGTCCCTGACAGATATTTCCAAGCACTGTTCCTTGGAAACTGTGAACACCCATTTGCAGAAGTAGTTATTGCAGATGTAGGTGTCAAGGGTAAGATCATCCTGGATTAGCTAGGTGAGCCCTAAATCCAATGGCAAATGGCCTGATTTTGTTTGTTTGTTTTGAGACAGTCCACTCTGTTGCCCAGGATTGAGTGCTGTAGTATCATTGCTCACAGCAACCTCCAACTCCTGGGCTCCAGCCATCCTCCTACCTCAGCCTCTCGAGTAGCTGGGACTGTAGGTGTGCACCACTATGCCCCAGCTAGTTTTTTTATTTTTGTAGAGATGAGCTCTTAATCCTGCTCAGGCTGGTCTTGAACTCCTGAGCTCAAATAATTCTCTCATCTCGGCTTCCCAGAGTGCTGGGATTATAGGTATGAGCCAACATACACGGCTGCAAATGCCTTTCTTAGGGAAAGGCAGAGGAAATTTGAGGCAGAAATGAAAAGACCTGACGACAAAGGCAGAAAGTGATGTGCTACAGCCACAGGCTGAGGACACCTGGAGCCACCAGGAGTGGGAAGGGGCAGGAGGGACCCTCCCTGGGGCCTTTGGAGGGAGCAAGGCCTCTGCTGACACCTTGACTTTGCCTCCAGCCTGAATAAATTTCTGTTGTTTGAAGACACCAACTTAGTGGGGATTTGCTACGATGGCCCTTGGAAATTAAAACACCTACTAAGTGAGAAACCTGGGCCCAGCAATTGATGCTCTAATAAGCCTTCCTGGTGACTTGGACATGCATAGCTGAGGTTGAGAACCGCTGGTTAGAGTCACTGAATAAACAGCCCATTTGCGACTGGCTAAAGACATGGCTCTTTTCCATACAGGACAGCAGACACCACCCTTGGAGGTAAAAATAGACCATATGTGGGCATCAAACATCTGGGGTAAGACTCGCGTCTCACAGCAGGTTCAGAAGTTGTTCCAAGTCAGTTTTCTACACCTATTTACCAAAAACAAAACAAAGTTTCTTTTTTTTTTTCTTTTTCTTTCTTTTTTTTTTTTTTTATTGTTGGGGATTCATTGAGGGTACAATAAGCCAGGTTACACTGATTGCAATTGTTAGGTAAAGTCCCTCTTGCAATCATGTCTTGCCCCCATAAAGTGTGACACACACCAAGACCCCACCCCCCTCCCTCCGTCCCTCTTTCTGCTTTCCCCCCCTCATAACCTTGGATCAGCAGCAAAGTAAGAACTTTTTTTTTTTTTTAAGAGACAGAGTCTCACTTTGTCACCCTTGGTAGAGTGCTGGGCTTTCACAGCTCACAGCAACCTCCAGCTCTTGGGCTGAGGAGATTCTCTTGCCTCAGCCTCCCGAGTAGCTGGGACTACAGGCGCCCGCCACAATGGCCGGCTATTTTGTTGTTGTTGTTGTTGTTGCAGTTTGGCCGGGGCTGGATTCAAACCTGCCACCCTTGTATATGGGGCCAGTGCCCTACTCACCGAGCCCCACAAAAGTTTCTTTAGTTCTGAATCTGGACAGGGCGCTATGCCAGGCACTGCAGTTCTAAGGAGGGCCAAGATTTGATTCTTGCCATCAAGCATTCTGCTAACTCCTTGCAGAAACAGGACAAGTAGATGCAAAGATAAACAATTCCATTTCTAGCTTCTGAAGAGTATAACGTCTTCAGAACACACTCTATAACTTATCAAATAAGCACTCTTCAAGCTACAAGTGTATCTCTGAGTTCCTCCTAAGCACTGGGGTGGTATTAAATCAACACCAGCACGCTCTCATTTCTAAAATACAAGATGCTACTTCCCCATGAATAATGCATCCTACCTCTCTCCCAGGCTCACCCTCCTTGCCGATTAGTTTGCATATCAAGAACAACAAGACCTTATAAAAGTCACATCAGAGCAGAAGAATGTTCACTTATGAATGTGTACTTTTTAGTGTCTTCTCAAATTAGAGCATCTGAGGGTACCCTGAGAGGCATCAAAATGAATCAAGAGCAAGTAAGAACCCACCATGGCTCTGGGAACTGATGAGGAATGCCCCCTGCTTTCCACTGAATGGCTGAACTACTCGAATGGTTTAAATTTGGCATAAAGGCAGTGGGACTATCTATCACTAGCTGTATCCCCTTCTTTTTTTTTTTTTTTTGTAGAGACAGAGTCTCACATACCACCCTCAGGTAGAGTGCCGTGGCATCACACAGCTCACAGCAACCTCTAACTCTTGGGCTTACGCGATTCTCTTGCCTCAGCCTCCCGAGCAGCTGGGACTACAGGTGCCTGCCACAACGCCCGGCTATTTTTTTGTTGCAATTTGGCTGGGGCTGGGTTTGAACCTGCCACCCTCGGCATATGGGGCCAGCGCCCTACTCACTGAGCCACAGGCGCCACCCTGTATCCCCTTTTAATCAAAGTGAAACATGTACCATTATGACTTTCAATGGCCTTGGGAAATACCACCTGCCTGGAGAGATATGTCCCGGGAAGGAGAGGCTGAGGAGGGAGGCACTGGGGGTGAGCTCAGGAGAAAGGAGAGAATCAGAGCAGCCTGGCTGCAGGCTCAGGGGCAAGGCTGCTTGGTTTCCAAATTCCCTGCAATACCACTCAGTGGCTGTGGGACCGTGGGTGGGTTAATTAACCTCACACAGCCTCAGCTTCCTTAGCTGTAACGTGGGACAACAGGAGAAGTGACCTTAAAGTTTGTTAAGGATTGAAAAGGAGAAAACGCAGAGTGCTGGTACAGAAGCTGACATCTCGTGTCTGTTTCTCCCTCTCCCCCCTCCTCCCATCTTCTCATCCTCCTCCTCTTCCCCACCTGTGATGTCACCGCATACCCTTGCAGTCCCAGGGCTTACATCTGTTTATCCTGCTTCAGGCTCTATGTGCCCTTAGGAAAGCTACCCAGCCAAGGAGCCTAACTGCTAAATGGCTGTCTACCCCCTTACCTCGCTGCTGGGGGCAGGTGGGAGAGAGTTCAAAGAAAGTTCCACATTAGGCTTAGCCCTTCACAGTGGTTAAAGAAGAGGCACCTCCATGATTCAAAATAAGGTCAGGAGTAATCCCACCAATCACCCTCCCTCTGCCCACCTCCCCCCTCCCTCCCCTCCCTTCCCTCTTTCCCCTTATTCTTAGGTTATAACTGGGTTATAGCTTTCGTGTGAAAGCCATAAATTAGTTTCATAGTAGGGCTGAGTACATTGGGTACTTTTTCTTCCATTCTTGAGATACTTTACTAAGAACAATGTGTTCCAGCTCCATCCATGTAAACATGAAAGAGGTAAAGTCTCCATCTTTTTTTAAGGCTGCATGCGGTGCATCTCACAAGGGTACATGTGAAACTTAGTAAGTGTAGAATGTAAATTATGTCTTAACACAATCACTGAGAAAATGCCAGGAAGGCTATGTTAACCAGTGTGATGAAAATGTGTCAAACGGTCTATGAAACCAGTGTATGGTGCCCCATGATCACATTAATGTACACAGCTATGATTTAATAATAAAAAAATAAAAATAAAACAAAAACAAAATAAGGTCAGGATGGAGCAGAAGGGCTTGAAAGGGAGGAAGTCAGCCAAGCAACAGAGAAGGGACGTCTTCCTGATCTCCTGGGGGAATGGGGTGATGGGTGGCAGTAAAGATCGTTCATGCCCTTCGCTTACTCAGAACCTCCTCCTTACCTATCCTCCCCACAAGCCTTGGAGGTTAGGGGTGGAGCTTCTCCCTGTTACAGCTTAAAAGGTGAAATAAACTCACCCAGTCACGCTGCTCAAACTGATTAGAATTCAGGTTTCAGCTGAGTTCAGTTTTAGTCATTACGTCACACCCACCCTGGGGCGACCAATGGCTGTATGCTGCTGTCACTAATGACTTATATCCATGTTCTGTTATCTTTAAGCAGTGACCAGGCTGAAAGAAATCTCTGTAAGGACCTCTTTCCCACTCTTCTACTCACTGGGCAGAGGGTCTTCCAGAAGGGTGACCGTCACATCCCACACCCAAGGCCTCCCAGAGGTCAAGTCTTACTGCTGGAAGAAGCAACCACTTTGAGTTAGGTAATTCCAGCCATCTAAGCTCCCAGACATCATCCCCAATGCAGGGGACTGTGGCCACTGGCAAACAGAACCTTTTGGTGAACTCAGGTCTCTGGCCAATCCCTGGGAGTCACGAGCATTGCATCCTCTTTGACTTTTTCTCTTTCTCTCGAGCCCACTCACCATCCACCATCCACCTGTGAGCCCTTCCGAACACCTGAGACCTGACGGTTACCCCTCCCACCATGGCTCCCTCCACCACAGGGGGATCATCAGAAGCCTGGAGCTGATGAGTGTTGGTGGAGGGAACGCGTGCACACACGTTGGTTCTCCAACGTCAGTAAGGATGCCACCGCAGTCACATCCATGCTGTGTCCCCTCTGCTCAAAACCTTTGGGATAGGGCACAGTGGCTTGGTTGCGGCCCTGGCTCCTAGTAGATGTGGCATGCCAGCAAAGATGAACTCTGTTTCTGAGTCACTGGACTCTGACAGCAGACTGTGACAATTGTCCTAGACTGGCTTCTCATGCTATTTCAGAAAAAGGATTGCTTTGACTCATTCCTGAGCCAGTCATCTGTCATGGCAAACAAGCACATATACCCAGAGAATTCCCCCAGTGGTACCCGCACATGCATTCCCACAGCTCCTCCCGGAGGGAAGAACATTCCCATGAGGACATTCCTTTCCCAGACCTCAGAGTCTGGAGTGGAGCACATGCCTCGGCTTGTCCAAACGTGGCCTGTCCACAGGCACCTATTGGCATTAACTTGGCACCAGCCCTGGGGGACATGGTTTCAGGAAATAGCCCTCTTCAGATGTATCGCTGGGAACACCCTATCTCAATGTGGGTGACACTTTGTTTTTGCTTTAAATAGCATTTACTTTTATTTATTTTTCTGGCGGGGATCGAACAGGGCTGTTGGCAGGTCTGAGTTCCCAGGCCCAGGCGCCGGCACCCTGCACCTTCCGCCCTCCTCCAGCTCCCACCATCTACTCACCACGTTCCCTCCATCCTCTTTTCTGACCCAGATTTCCAACATCCCTCCAGGAAGCTATCTCAAGCCTACATTGAGCTCTTCCTTTTTCCATTTCCTTCATAATTTAACGACGGCACTGCATAATTCAGCGTGTAATTACAGGAGCTGGTACACGGTCACTCTACCACGTGTGCTGGTTCTGTCTTTGAACCACACTGCAGTCTCAGTGCCTTTTGTTGTTTTTTGTTGAGATTTAGGGCTCAGTCTGAGGAAGGCGTGGTCGCAGATGAGGGCCTGGCTGGGTGGGAACCCTCGAGAACCTCCTATGCACACATTTAAGGGAGATTGAATCTTCCCAGAGGAACAGTTTCAAACTCTGTCAGGGGAGCCATTACAATGATAATGGAGGTTCTAGAATCTAATTTAGTTCTCTAAAATCCAGGAAATAGCATGAAGAATCTTAGCACATTGCTTTTAAGCACTTATTCTTGGTAATTTTAAGAGCAATCATCAATAATATATCATTTAAATTATAAATAATAGCTAGCATTCATTTAGCACTTGGTAGGCACTCTGTTCTGTATCCTTTGAGATCGGGGCCGCTTCCATGCACCCATCTTGCAGATGAGGAAACTGAGGCTTGGGGTTTCTGTGGCTTGTCCAGTGCCACAACGCTATCAGATAGCAGGGCCAGGAAGGGAACTCAGGCTGCAGGACTCTTTCAAGGAAGACTCAGGAGCAATGCCCGTACGGGTGTGTTTTGATGGTATGTGGGTGATTTGGGGCTGACACAATAATTGAGTGTGTTACTGGCTTTAGTGAGGTGACTATGGGTGACAGGCTTCTGTGATGTACCATACAGAATTGCCCCACATAAATTCTGGATGACCCTAATAGATAAGCTTTTCACAGGGGAACAATCCCAGCTCCATTTAGAATTATCTGAGTCTGGAACCCAACTCAATTTTATATTCAAATTCCAAATCCTTCTGCACTGCTAAGTGTGCTCCACCCCTCATCAGAATGCAGCCCTGTGGCTGGCAGCAAAGGACAGCTTATTCTGTTTGCTTAGAAATCCCACTAATTCTGGAAAATTTTAACTGATGGTGTTTCCAAGTGTCACTTGAGGGTCCAACATGAAACAGACCAGTGTCACTTTGTTTGTAGCTGGTGTGATATGTCCGAGGTGATCCCGTTAGAACATACTCAGGTTGGGGAACTTCATGTCTTCCAGAGTGGCCACCCCTGAACGTTTATATTTGAACCCAGACATTCTACTGTAAATTATTTTTTCCTTTGTATTATAATTGGGGCTTATTATTATTATTTTAAAAATGTGTATAGGCAGGTTAAAATCTTAAGTAACAGGAGGATAGTAAAATCTTAATAGTCTTGGTCACCTAATGGCCAAGGGGACTACCTCAAAGGTGACCGTAGTGATATTCAGCAATAAGGGATATAGCACTTTTTCTAGAATGAGTTCTTAAACTTATTTGTCTGACCTCATATGATGAAGGATCTGATGGCCATTCCAGAAAAAGAGTTCCAAAAGTACTTGAAGAGTGGACTAGGCACTGATGTTGGTACCTGGCTTCCCAAGTGGAGGACTCCAAAGGTGACTGTAGTGATATTCAGCAATAAGGTACAAAGCACTTTTTCTAGGATGAGTTCTCTAACTTATTTGTCTGACCTCATATATTCACCTAGGAAAATATTTGCAATGACATACCCTAAGGTGTTAGCAATGATAATATCAGTGATTTTGTGTTATTTTTGTTTAAACTGACATTTCCAAATTTCTATTATATATATATTTTTTTCTAATAATATTTTTCTTTCATTAAAATAACAGAAAGCAATCTAAGTAATGATGGTGCATGCCCAAGTTTGAGAATAAGCGTCTTGCCTGAAGTTTCTTAACTTCCCTGAACAATGTCATCTGACCTTCGCCCGTGGCTGTTGGGAGATGAAGAGTGGGATTGACAGGGCTCCTGCTTGAAGGCATATTCCTGTTGACAATATGTTTATTGTGGATATGATAATCCCTTATCACTTCTCAAAATCACACATTACCTTTAGGCAAGTTGAAAGTCTGTGTGGTTGCTCTCATGGAAAAAACAAAATATATTTATCATGGAAATGGGATACAGAGTCTAATGAAGTTCAGACCCACGGCTCCAGGGCCCCTGGCCCAAACCATGTGTGGTGAGTCCACCTCCCTGGTCTATATGGAGACTTGGGGATGTGCAGTTTCACTTTCTTGTTGATGATGACAGCAGACAGAGCTCTGAGCTCTGTACCTTTGAGCTACAGACCTTGTAATGCATATTTCCAGAGTCCTGTGAAGGGATAGCAACAAAGTGAGTGTTTTTGAGTTCCTCAGCTTCAAATCCAGTGTCTGAAGATTTTTCTGGAGTGTTCCAGGTTTCTTGTATTCCCAATCAGTCACACATCACCCGAAACCCAAAAAGAAAGTGAATTTTGCTGGGAAAATTTATAAGCATGGCCAAGGCCTTAAAAAGAGCCTCAGCTGCACGCCTTGGATATAGGCTCGTTGCAGCCAAGTTGACTTTCTTATCTTAGAATGAATACGAACAAGCAGCAGAGCTCAGATCCTGCTGGCCAGAGCATCAGAGGGACTCCAAGCTTTGATGGCTTCATGCCGTATCTGAATCCAGATGCAAAAGGCAATGCTTTTGGTAGGTTCAGGGGCCGACTCATCTTTCTCTGCTGAATGAGCCAGGACACTGTAGTTTTCAAACTCAGACTCATTCACTTGGGGAAGTACAAACAGAGCTGATTCCCAGTCCCCAACCCCAAAGTCTTCAGACTTTAATTCATTGGAGTATGAGGCTTGGAATCTGCATTAAAGAAAACAAACAAAAACACTCCAGAATAGAACAACAAGCTAAGTGACACCATGACCAGATAAGAAATCTAACGGTGGGCACTGTCTACAGAATAAATGGTCCAGTCCTTCCATAAATCAGTATTATGTGGAGAAAAAAGTACTGGTGAGGAAGGGGAGGAGGAGGAGAAGACTGCTGGATTGTAAATGAACTTCGGGATGGAATAACCAGACCCCTTGTGTGGTCCTAATTGGATCTCAATTTAGACAGAACAATTAATTGTGAAGGACAATTTGGGGTCAAATGGGAAAAATATTCTTATAGAAAGATGGAGATTGTTAACTGGAAAAGCAGGTTTGAGAATAGCATTATGGTACTATCTCATTTGGGGAAAAATAACCTGTGTATGTGTTTGCGAGCAGACACACACACACATACACCCAAAAGACTGATTATACACTAAGGTGTTAAGATTACTGGTCTCTGGATGGGCTGACTGTCGTGATTTTATGTCTTATTTTTGTTCACCTGACTTCTTCTAAACTCCTATGATGCACATGTGACATTTTGGTAATAAAATGTTTTTGTTTTTTTTTAAACAAAAATCTGAGTTTTGCTGATGCATGCCCATCTTTGAGAATCCGTTCTTCTTCGTGAAAGGTTTTCTTTACTTATCTGAGCCCTGGAACCACCAGGAGGCGCCTGCTAAGCCTGTGGATTCTCAGGGCCCCACCCAGCAAGCTCTAACTGGTGCTGGGCTGGGGCCTGGGAGGCTGGTTTTCCACGAGTGCCCTGATCATTCCTGTTACCAGCCAAGCTTGAAAAGCTGTGCTTTAGACTGGCCCTTCTCCCACTTTCTGAGCACGTGAGTCTCCTGGGTATCTTTCTAATGGGAAGACCCTGATGTAACACATCTATAGATGAGACCTGGACTCTGAATTTCTAACAAGCTCCTAGATAATGGCACAGGGAACAGCAACATATTCTATAGTTTCCAATAGCTGAAGGAGGATGCGGAACGAAATCACCAAGAAATGATAAATGCTGGCGATGAGGGATATGCTAATTACCCTGATCTGATTGCCATACATCAGATGGATCAAAACATCACCTTGGGTACCCCATGAAGATGAGTAGTTATTTGTCAATTAGAAACATAATAAAAATATTAATTAAAAAACAAGTTTCCAGGTGATGATGAGGCTACTTCACACACATGACTGCCTGGGACAGCAAGGCTTGAGAAGATGGTGAAAAGACAAAAGAATTTTGGCACACCACACAAACATTGGTTGTGTCCTTAGAAATGACTGTACAGTGGAGACAATCTGGACAGGGGACATAAATGCAAATGCCTACAGCAGAGACTGGCAAATAGGGCAGAGAGTAAGACAGCAGGGTGTGGTGGGGACTGTAGCTGCCAAGACCCAGATGGGCACCCAGCGCTCAGCTGCAGCCCACTGGCACCACATGCAGACACATGTCTAGTTAAACCTCATTTTTCGATAGAAGCCAGAAAAAT
The DNA here is from genome assembly GCF_027406575.1 of Nycticebus coucang. Lineage (NCBI taxonomy): Eukaryota > Metazoa > Chordata > Mammalia > Primates > Lorisidae > Nycticebus > Nycticebus coucang. The sequence continues at coordinate 179,875,228 of NC_069781.1, read as the reverse complement.
GATTCTTAAATGAAATCTTCTATTTTCTAAAATACTACACAATCCAAATGCGGAAGAGGGAGGGAGACCAAAAATCCTCCTGCCATCTAAGTCCAGCCTCAGGCTCTCAGGGCCAGAGTCTCGGTCTTGCTCAGCGTAGATACCAGATCTAGGAGGTCTCTTACCCCAGGCCTGATAAGGAAAAGCCAATGAATCTACAAGACAAAGGTTATCCAAAAGCAATTCTTGCTGACATGGAAAGCAAAAACCCAACACCAACAGAAATTCCTGAATACTCCACTACTTTGTGTGAAAATGAGCATGATACAAATTAACTCCAGCTAGCATTTTGCATGCTATGTAAACACTGTGTACCAAGGCAAAGAAAAGGCCAGCACAGGGGATGTGCAGGAGGCTATTGCAGGGACAGAGGGCATCCCCAGACAGTGTGAAGTGAGACTGTCCCCTTGCTGGCCCCCACTGTCCACACTGGGCCACTCATCAGGCATTCTCAACCATGAACACGACACACCCTGAGCCAAACTTCTTGAGATTTGCAAGAGAAACATACCAAAGCCCCACAAGAAAACTAATTCTGTAGCCCTAAATGATTTCCATTTACATTTCTTCGGCTCTTTGATTCCCGAGTACTATTTAAGGGGGAGGTTTGTTCAGTTCAGTTCATTTAAATTTTTAACTGTCCACGGTGACAATCCTCAGCAGTATCATTTCCCTTCTCTGCCCAAATCAATAAAATGCACCCAAGAGCTAATATCCATTTTGAGCTCCACTGAGGCCCAATACCTTCTAGAATCACAGAAAATAGTAAACAGCCAGAAGTGAGCTGAGACCTGCTGCAGGCAAATTAGTTCTCAGTGGAGAATAAGAACTTTGCAGCCCACATCTCATGCCTTCTTCCCACAGAAGACATAACCCTTAACTCAAGAAATTACAGGGTTAAAGGGGACTGACTACAGCATTCCAGGCGAGCTTGAGAACGGGTCATATGCTTCCTTGCCCTCACATACAACATGCATGAGCAAGGTCCTGGGGTGTCCACTGTAGATTAGTTGACCTAACACTCATTCCTGCCCCTGGACCTTCCTTTCCTTCCTCTGTCATAGCCTCTAAAAATATAAGTATTTAATTTCCCAATCTTCCCTTGTAGCTAAAGGGGGGTGTATAACATACTTCTGGCTAATAAAATGTAGGCAGAAGTCTCTTGAAGTAGCGAGCTGAAGATGTTGTAGGGAAACTTTGGCTTTCAGATGCAATGGGAAAGGTCAGTGGACATTACTTCTTGCCCTCGTCTGTACCAAGAATACAGATTCCTGATTAGCAGCGAGGCAGCCATCTTGCACAAAAGGCTAAGAGAGGCCGGGCGTGGTGGCTCACTCCTATAACCCTAGCACTCTGGGAGGCCGAGGCAGGGGGGTTGCTTGAACAAAAGCAAGACCTCGTCTCTACTAAAAATAGAAAAGCTGAGGCGGGGGATCCCTTGAGACCAGGAGTTTGAGGTTACTGTCAGGTGTTATGATACTATGGCACTCTACTCAGGGTGACAGAGTGAGACTCTGTCTTAAAAAAAAGGCTGAGAGAATCATAGCAAGGACATTTCTGCTGTCACTGTGAGGTTGAACCAATGCAGCAGCTCCCAAACCCCCCCTAAATTGTTCCAATCAACACGGTCAGAGGTTCTACTACTTGTAACCAGGCACAATCATGTGGTGTGTAATTCCTCATAAAATTAGATGAAGACACAAAATCCTGCCTAACGTGAAGCAAACATGTGGAGCCCAGGTTCCATATTTTACCATAGCTTTCCTTGGCTCTGGGATTCCCAGGGTAGGACTTTATTGGTAACACTCTCCTGGTAGGGCAGGTAGAACCAAGAATCCCACTTTTCTGCTAAACAACACCACTTTTGTACATGAGTTTTAGTATCATACCAGAAGAGCTTATGTGAGAAATATAGTTGCTTTGGGGAAATTGTTACTATCAACTCCCAACTTGAGCCATGGAAGGAAGCAGGTCAGTGCCAGGCGTCTCTGCATAGCAGCTCTGCCTCAACATTTAAGTGCCCTAAGATGCTGATGCCCTGGCAGCTGATGCCTTGGTGCTGGCTTCATCTGGATGCTTCTGATGCTGGATTTCACCAAGAGACTAGGACCAAACATCCTTTCTCCATATTGCTGTAGACTGATTAATTCTTGTCCTAGGGAAGGGTCCCCTGGGATTCTGAATCCGGCAGCACCTCTGAGAAAGCAGCAGCTCTTGTTTGCCCCACATGGACGTGCTGCTAACCAGTCGATTCTCACAGCCCTATGATGCAGGTGCTGTTGTTTATTGTTGTCAGAGGGAGGAAACTGAGCCTGAGAAAGCTAAAGTGGTTGTCCAAATAACCATAGCTAGAAACAGAGATGCTGGGCCTAGAATCCAGGGCAGCCTACTTTGTATTATCATGATAAAGCACATCGTATTACCCCCCCCTTCACCCCCAAAGTAGCTTAAGATGAGATGGCTCCTAGGTGGGAGAAAAGTCAATACAAGGGTATGTCAGTTATCCATCCCTGTTTGTAATTATGTTGAGGCCACATGACTAGTCCTGTCCACTGGATGGAGGACAGATGGCACATGTTTCATCCTCCCTGGGCTGAATGCCACCTTGCTTCTTCTTCCTATGTCATAAATGGAGTGAGGAAAGTTCTAGAGGTGTTAGCTACAACATGAAGGAGGGTAGCCCTATTTGTATCAGAAATTTCATTACTAAGAAATTATTTTATTAAGACACTGACATTATTGGATTTGTTATTACTGTAGCACAGCCGAGCTTATCCTGACTCCTAAAACAGGACCATTAAATGTGATCAGGTGGCCTTGCCTTTAGCACCCTTACAAAAGAAGGAATTTTAATCTTGAAAGCTATTATAATAGGAACCCCATCTATCACTGGGGTTATTCTGCATCCAAATCATAGCATACCTTATCTGCCTAATGAGGCAGACCTTTTCTTAGAATGAACATGAAGATGTTACTTGCATTACAAAATTTGGCACTACTTAATGGGAACAATGATCCTCTCTAATTTCAACTAATACTTCCAGCTGCTCCCTCCAAGAACATTGTACTTTGATTCCACTTTTTTCCTGGGGTGAAATGTTTGCACAATATATGTGGAAGCATCTGCATGCTAACAGATACAATTTCATGACCCATTACACTTTCCGTACAAATGCAGAGGCGGTGGGGGCAGCCTTGTGCTGGGAGCTGGCTGGAGTTTGCCAACTGCTTGGATTTGACAGTGGACTGGGAGAGCTTATTTGAGATAAAAATATACACTGATGACTTGCAATATTTATTGAGCATATACTGTGTGCCAGACCCTTTCTTAGAGTTTGGAGGTACCATGATAAACGTGATAACTCATGAGACTCGTACATAAGAGTTGGAAATAACTTTGAATGTGACAGATGAATTCATTCGAGGGTATTTAGAGAATACAAAATCCAAGAGTGTGTCTGAAGAGAGAGATTGGAAGATTTCATCGTTGGTCTCGCGCCATCTGGCCCTGCACACCTGTCCAGCCCTTACCTCTGCCATGCTGCCCCCCCATAGACTCTGCTCCCACACCTCGGGCTCACGTGCAAGTCTCAGAAGTGACCAAGTGCTCTTCCTCCATGACTTTAGCTAAGCTGTTCCCCCTGCCCAGTACACACATTTTTCCTGCCCCGCGTGCTGTGATGTTGCTGATGTTGCTTTGTCCTTGGTGTAGGTCAAGGTGTTGACCACTGTAGGAAGCTTCTCTGCATAGCCCCGAGTTTGTCTTACCCCACCCGCAGGATCCTTCATTGTTCTGTCTGGAAGTTTACCTTATTAGTCTGTTCCCTTATTCCACTGGCCTAGGCGTGTGGCCGTTTACCCACTGTGTGGCTCCCTAGGGCAGAGCTCAGTGCCTGCTGGCAGCTGGGGATCTGGGGCACTGGGAATCGGGCTGGGGATGGCAGGCAGAAGAGGTGGCTGGTGTGGTTGGAAGGTTTGTAACATTGCATGATTTGATCAAGTCAATTAGCAGATACGTTGAAGATAACCACAGTCAGGTTTTTCACTGTTGCAGATGGTATTTACAAGCATGGAAAAGTAGAAGGGCTAGAAAAAATGGAGATAATAGACTAGAATTGGAGGTGTCAATTTAAACTTATGCTTTTAAAGTTAAAATGTAGATAATGCAAACAGATATAAATGTGTACACTAGATGTATGGATGTGTGTGTGCAAGTGTATGAGTACGGATAGGTGTATAAACACATCTGTGTTTATGTATATAATTGTACGTATCCAGGTACACATGTGTCTGCATCTTTGCTCGGTCTGCTGAGAGGGCCTAGAAACAATGGCACTGCAGCAGCCGCAAGTTCATCAAACACCCAGACTGAACTCTGAAAACAACTGAATGAATAAAAATAGAAACCCATGAGTCCATTCTGATATAGAAAATAAATGAATGCATACATGAACAGAGGAGAAAGACACTCTTCCTGCAGAAGGATGCTGAGGGATGCTGAGGGATGCAGAGGGATACTGGGAACTGGGGGCACGTTTCCACCCATCAGAGGGCGCTTGGCCAGGCGCTGTCAGGGGAGCTGAGGCTTGTGAGTCCGGCTTTGATGAGGGTGGCCTGTCATCATGTAGATGGTCTGGAACACCTCACTACAGACCGAATTATAAAGTGAAAAATGGAGATTTGTTGGTGGGGAAACTTGAGGCCACCAGCATGAGCGGGTGAAGGAGATTAACATCCCCAAGGCTGGGGAAGGGTCAGCTGCATGTGCCTCAGGAGGTAACGCACTGCGGTTTTCCTGCCCAGATTGCAATCTAAACCCAGTCCTGAGGAAACTCCAGATGACCTGGGTGGAGGGTCACGCTACAGAATGTGAAGTCTGCATTTTTTAAAACTTTGGGGAGCATGAAAGCCAGGGAGAGAGTGAGGAAGTGTTCCAACCTGGGGGAGCCTTCGGAGACATGATAATTAAACACAGCATGCGTAACTCAGAGTTTCTTCACTTCAGCTCCCTTGAGATTTTGGATATGGTAATTCTCAGAGGCCGTCTTGCACATCGTAGGACGATTGGCAGCATCTCTGGCCTCTAAGCACAGGATTCCAATATCATTCCACAGTTACGACAATCAAAAATATCTCTAGACATTACCACATGTGCCCTGGCAGGGGAGAGAAAGTGGTTGCAAAATCAACCCCAGTTGAGAACCACTGGTGGGACTGGGTAGGACCCTGAGCATTGCACATTGCATCAGCGTGGTCATTAACGCACTGGGGATCACATCCATGCTCCTGACGGTTGTGCAGCAGAAGGTCCTTCCCATGAGGAAGCACAAAGGATGAGGGGACACTACATAGACATACGTGTGGAAGGAGAGGGAGACGGAGCAAATGCAGTGAACTGTGAATAGTTGGGGATTTACATGAGGGGGACACAGGAATTCTTAGTTCTATTCCTGAAAAATTTCTGGAAAGTAGAAATAACCTCAACACAAACTGTTTTTATGAGTTTACCTGACTAAATGATACTTGTGGGCTTATCTGTGCAAGCTTGTTGAAGACGGGCGTGGAAATGGTGGAGATGAAGCTGACTCTAACATTGGTCAACAGTCCTTTTTGTCTCTGCCTGGGCCAGGTGGCAAGCTAAGGCCTTCATGCCTATTACTCCATTTTGTTCTCAAATCATTCCTACCGTGGAGCAAGTATCCTTCTGTAATACCGTGGATGGGGAAATGGAGGTTCTGAGGTTGATGACTGCTTACCCACAAGCATGAGCTGGGGGTGAAGTACACTCACGTTGGGATGTTGGACTATGGGGCTCCTGCTCTAAGGTCAGGGACACCAGGGACAATTTTTAGTCATGAATGTATTTATAGAGATGTGGGAAGAAGGAGCCACTCAGTGTGTCAGGGAATGAAGGCAGGAGGAGAGGTTTTTGCAGATGGATGGCATAATGCTCACAGCGTCCCCAGCGTTTCACATTCCTGAATTCAAGGATAAGAAGCACTTTTTAGTCTGTCTGTAAAAGCCAAATACAGGGTGGTGATGACTGCATTCAGTTGAAAAATGCCCCAAATCTCCTCAAGAAAAGAAGGTGCTTATCTTCTCACTGCATGTTTTTCCTGCTTGTAATTACAGGCTCGTGCAGGTTTTGCTTGGAATGATTCGGCTCAGATAGACAATTGGCGGGTTTAGGTGAGATTTCTGGCGGAGTGGTAGGAATTATACAGGTGATATGAGGCGAGGTGATGTGAAGGGTAATTGTCGCTTAATGATTGGGAGAAAAGAAAAAATTCTATGAAGAGCTTATCCTTTAATGAGTTCAAGACTGGAGATCTAGAAGGGCAGCTTCCCAGGGGGGTCTTACTGATGTGATCTCAGCTCTGAAGAACTGCACGGGGAGGGGAAGCACAACGCTAGCAGGCGGGTCACCGCAGCAGACAGGTCACAGCAGCAGGCGGGTCACCGCAGCAGGCGAGTGGGAGAAGCCCCACATCAGAGATCCAGGAAGGCACAGAGCAGGCAGGCAGGTCGGGGCACCACCACTTTGCAGAAAGTTTTAGGCAGTGAGGAGGTGACCGAGTTTAAGGAGATGTGCTCAAAGGCAAGGAGGGAGTGTGAACTTCAGAAATCAGGGAAGGTACGTTTGGTAAAGTTCTCAGAAAAAAGTAGGCAAGTAATTATTAAATAATTGTTACTATCTGTTGAGGACAAAGTGAGTTAATAAGCATTAAGTCCTTAGCACGTTACCAGGGACAAGAAGGCTGTAATTACAGAATTTATGAAAACTTTAGAGAATCTTTATTTTTATTTTTTGAGACAGAGTCTCACTCTGTCACCCTGTGTAGAGTGCTGCAGTATTATCACAGCTCATAGCAGCCTCAAACTCGTGGGCTCAAGAGATCCTCTTGCCTCAGTCTCCCGAGTAGCTGAGACTCGAGGAACTTACCACAACACCCAGGTAGTTTACTTTTTCTATTTTTAGTAGAGATGGGGTGTTGCTGGTCTGGAACTCCTGAGCTCAAGGGATTCACCCACCTTGGCCTCCCAGAGTGGAAGGATTACAGGTGTAAGCCACTGCACTTGAACAAATACATGAAAACTTTAAAATCAATACAACCATACATTTTTAGTGGATATGAACGTGGTTATTTAATTACAGAAACATGGATGAGAAGGTGATATACTAACTCCAAGAGAGTGTCTGCCTCAAAAAGAGGGAGGTCAGTAAGGGAGGATAAGGACAGTTTTGTGGGAGGGCTGGCCATTGCTTTCTTTCTTATTTTTTTTTAGCAGGCTGGGGCTGGGTTCAAACCCACCGACACTGGTGCATGTGGCTGGCACCCTACCCACTGAGCTATGAGCACCGCCTGGCTATTGCTTTCTAATATACTTATTCTCTCTTCCTTAATTAAAAAAACTTAAGTGATATGCTTGAATAAAACATTCTATTGCCTGTCTCCCTTGCCACTCTGTGGCCATGTGATTAATTCAAACCCATGAGCTGAAGGCAGAGGTGAGTTTGGGAAAGGAGGATCTTGCCTGTCTGAAATTTGGTGTGATGGCTGGTGCACCAGCCACCATTTTGAATCACCCAGTGGCCTTGAGGGCAGAAATCCACCCTCAGAAAATGGTAGAACCTTGTCCCAAAGGACATCGCCAGACTGCCCTATACCAAGCTCTAGTTGTCCTTTATGTAAGAGAAACTTCTGTTATTGGATTTTTTTTGTTACATGCAGCTGAGCCTAATTCTAACTTAAGTAGGTAGATAGAAAGGTTTCAAGTTACCTGTTACGTTTTGTATCTTCAAATGAAAAAAAAAAAAAAAAAAGAAAAACAAATAGCTGGGAGCAAAAATAGAAAGGATGGGCTGATGGTCAGTAACCAATGAGGATTAGCTTCCTTCTCCAGTTTTATATTTTGAGAATTTTAAGAAAACAGAAAAAAGCACAAAGAACAATAGTATAAAAATTGGTACACACACCATCTGGAATTGCCAACTGTTAACATTTTGTCACATTTGCTTTGCCTTCATTTTATTGAAAGGAAGAAAACATTACAGACCAAGTTTGAGTCCTTTTATCTACCACGTTCTGTTGTACCCTTTCAACCTTTCTACGACAGCCACTCTTGTAGAATACATGTTTTCCTCATTTATTGCTGGTTGTCTAAAGCATGTATTTGTTTTTCGGAGAGTAACATGGTATATTATTTTATGAATAGGTTTATTGACTTTAAAATTTGTTCACCTCTTGTGGGATGAACACATTTATAAGAGGGCCTTTGCCTGACAAATGCAATTAGTGTAACCTGGATCTTTGTATCCTCAATGAATCCCCAACAATAAAAAAAAATTGTTTCATTGTTGGGCAGCGCCTGTGGCTCAAAGGGGTAGGGCGCCAGCCCCATATGCCGGAGGTGGTGGGTTCAAACCCAGCCCCAGCCAAAAACTGGAAAAAAAAAAAAATTGTTCATATAGAATATATGCTCTAAATTGGCTTTCTTGTTTTTGAGTTCTATTTTCATTACTCTATATGTGCATATACACACATACTATATCTATCTATCTAAAATGTTTACATAAATAATTTGGTTCAGAATATATATAGTATCTATTTTATTCCATTAATTGCTTTTTAAACAACACGGCAATAAACATCCTTGTATGTATCTCTTCGTAAACATGTGTGAGTTTATTTCATTCGTTTTTTTTTTTTAATAGACAGAATCTCACTTTATTGCCCTTGGTAGAGTGCCATGGTGTTACAGCTCACAGCAACCTCCAGCTCTTGGGCTTAGGTGATTCTCTTGCCTCAGCTTCCCGAGTAGCTGGGACTACAGGTGCCCACCACAATGCCTGGTAATTTTTTTTTTGCAGTTTGGCCGAGGCCGGATTGGAACCCACCACCCCAGGTATACAGGGCCCACGCCCAACTCACTGAGCCACAGGCGCCACCCTCAGTTTATTTCATTCTTAAAGCCTATAGTTATGAGACTGATAAACCAGGAGAATGGCAAATATAATATATAGTATCATTATTTCAGGAAGCCATTTTAAAAATTCTCTCATGCATACAATGGGAATATGTAAGCTAGGGAATCAAACTCTTAGGTGAATTTATAACTGTTTGATCAACCTCACCACAACATTGTATGACTAGCTTCTAGACAAAAACCTATTTTGGTGGACAGAGATCTATAACTCCATTGTTTTCAACATTCTATTCAATAAGCAGATCATCCATCCATCCATCCATACACCAACCTACCCACCCACTCATCCATCCACCCATCCATCATTTCATCCATCCATCCATGCACCCACCCCCCCCATCCATCCACCCGCCTACCCATCCATCCATCCACTCACCCACCCATCCATCCACCCACTCATCCATTTATCCATCCACCCATCCGTTCATCCATCCTTCCAGTGTTTCTGAATGATTTTGTATCATGTTTCATGGTGGGCACTGGACATAGAAGAGTCAACAGCACCCAGTATATGGTTCCTGACACGTGGTTGGTATCTAATATTTTTTAGTTGCTACTTGAGGAAAATGTAGTCAGTGCCCTCCTAAAACATATGGAGTTGCTATGAATTTGGTAAAAATTCAGAATACAAGCTTACCATATTTTAAAATTAACAAAAAAAGCTAAGAATAATTGGGAATAAAACAAGTTAAAGAGATAAGACATCAAATTCATTTTATAGGACAAAGCTCATCATGGATAAATGTGACATCAGGAATAAGCATATGTGTATACACATAAAGAGTATATACATAGGCAGACGTATATACTATATCTAAGTTGGAGAGATCTATGTTGGCAATAATTTTATGAAATATGCACTTAAGTTTCTGGTTGAACACCTGCTTAGCAATGGTATGAGCTTAGAAGGCTCAGAACACTAGTGGAATCCTAGGCTGATTTGGGGTGTTTGTACAAACCTTTCTGATAATGGCCATGATAGTCCTGTTGTCTAATATATGGTTCTTATAAGTCTGGGGTACTATCCATAATATTTTTATAACAAACTATAGCCCTTTCAAATTATAAAGGAAAAAACAGAAGTTCAGAGAGGCCAAATGTCTTGACTAAGCTCATGCAAATAAGAGATGAACTAGAGATTCAAATCCAGCCATATTTGGCTTCAGAGTCTTAGCCACTCCGCTGTGCTGCATTACACCTCGTAAATGAATGTAGACACAGAGTTGCAGCTGTCCTGGAGATGTAAATAGTCCAACTCAATGTGACACATTTTGGGGGGATGTGAAACAAACACCAGTCACATATCTCATCAATAATGACAACTAGAACAAAATAATGTCCCTATCAGAGCTAACACTGCTACAAACTCATGGCCAAAGGGTGTGACTTTCTCAGCATACTTCTCCAAGAAACTACTCACTACCAAAGAGGAGACCACATGTGGACTAGAAAAACTAGGTTTGAGACCTAACTTCCCACTCCTAGTCTACATGGTTCAGGGCAAGGCATTGAGATTCTCAATAGTCATCTATGGTGGCATCTATATCAATTTGTTGTTTTGGCCTTAGAGTTAAAGCACTTCCTCATTGTCCAACATGTGGTAAGGGCTGAATAAAGTGCAGTGATGCTGGTGCTATTGTTACTGAAAGTCATGCTCTTAGGGTGCAAATACCTGGCTCTTTCAGAGTCACCATGCATGGGCCGAAGGACCCAAAGTATCCTGAGAGAAGCCTGTTTCTCTCTTGTTAGGCTTCCTGAAGGAAGTTTTCTTCACACAAATGCATTTTCTACTCATTAAGCCAAGACCTCAGTGGTTTGCTTCTATCCAGAGAGGTATTTTTTGGTTATTTATCTGCTCAGGGGAGATATCTTTCTCTAATTTTTGCACAGCACCTTATGGGTTAGCTGTATGCTAGGGTCTTCCCACCAGACATCTCAACACCAGAACAAAGACTAATCTCACCTCTCTACTTTCGTCCTTCCTCGGACCTATGCTACTGAAGTGCCCCACTTTCTGGTTACAAGTCTCAAGCAATGGCATAAACATGGGAGTCACAATCAAGCAGGTAAAATGAAAGCCCACTAGCTGGAGGCTTGCAAAGCATCAGCTGCTTCTCAACCAATAACTTTTATTTTTACATTTATGACCTGTAGTTGCATGTTAAGAGAATTTTTCCCCTCCAGTGGGCCCATTAAAGAACTTGGATGAAATACAGCTATGGGAAACTGACAGTACCTGTGACTTATAATACAGCTCATTAAAGAGCTTGACAGCCCCATCAAAGAGAAAATCCCAGGAGGAAGAAAAACTGTGGCCTAAATCTATAATTTATATCCGCAAACAAAGACAGACTTTGGAACTTTGCAAGGAGAGGAAGAGATAGACCAGGCTTCTTACAAATACAGGGACTGGGAATGGACTAGATCAATGATTTTCAACCAGTGTGCTATGAAAGTATCTTAGGTGTGCTACAAAAAATTTTAAAGATGATTAATTAGATTAGTCTTGAAAGAAGTTCAAAGCAAAGTATATTCATTTTTTTACTCCTTTTTTTGATAAACATAATTTAAGTGTTCCACAGAAGTTTAACTACATGTTCAAGTGTGCTTTGTGATAAAAAAAGGTTGAAAAATTCTGGGATAGATGCTTGGTTTAGTCATTTATCCTAACATTTATTAAAACTTGTAGTAGTGCTAGCCATTGCCTGATAACACGAACCCTTACATCATTTCCATGTTTAATTTTGTGCCTATTCAGATTACTTAGGGCTGTAGAGCAAAAAACCCACATAATGTAGCCACTATTTTACTTTGTTTAGGATTTGTGAATGAGGCATTTAGGAAGGGCTCAGTTGGGTGATTCATCACAGATCCTCCTTGGGTCAGCCAAGGTTGAAGACTCTACTTTCAAAATGGCTCCTTTATTCACATGGCAGGTGGTTCACTGCTCTTTAACCTTTCTCTCCGTATAGTATTTCATTTTTCAAGGCCTCCCTTTTCATATGGCTTGACTTCTCTCCATCACCTGGATCGTGTTGGCCTTTCGAGACCTTTTATACTCCCTGCCATGCCCACAACCTGTGCCCAAGTCTCACCCTCTCTGTGTCCCCAGGTCATGCCTTACTCTTTCAGGTTTTTGTACGTATGTTTCTTGTATCTAAAACAAGCTTCCCAAGTTATCCAGGTGGGATTTCCTCAAGAATCAGATCAGCCATCACCATCTACCCAGGAGCTTTCTAAATCTCCCCCCACTCCTCCGCCACTTTATTAGCTTACTTTGCTTTCACTGTTTTCCTGGGGTATTTTACTTGTCTCTTTTCTAGCACGTAGTTTATTGAATACATAATACACAAGACTGTTTCCTTCATTATATCCTGAGCTCCATTAAAAATCTGACTTTGTCTTACTTATCTTTGAGTTCCCAGGGTCTTCCAATGTATTTTTTATACAGAAGAGATGGTCAAAAGATGTCAATGAAATGAATACGATTTTTAATCCACCAATATTTGGTTCCACAGCTGCTGATGTCTGTGTCACTGCATATTTCAGGCCCTCCTTGCAAAGAATTACACAGACAACATGCCACATGTTCAGTCCCTTATCTGCTGTGACCCAAGGGGGTCTCAGCACCTCTTTAAAAATTGATTTGTTCCTTAATTAAAGAAACATGCTTATTTCTAATTAACTAACCTTCTATGTAATGTAAACAGATGACAAGTAACTTAACAGCTTTACCTAGCTTGTTGCTTGCCTGAGATTGGTACAGTGGAACCAATTTTAGCATTATCAGCTGAGAGGCCAGGGAATATACTGAATGCTCTGACTTGCACAGACAGAGTTAAAGGAACTTCAAGACAGGGAATTTGTCAGCTCTTAATCCCTATCTAGCAAATTAAACCCCTGCTACATTATATCATTACATCATTTTTAGAATTTCTTGAGATAAGAAATCCCTATAGTTATTAAAGAAAGGGTTGAGTCAAACTCTTTGCACTTCAAACATATGTACAGTTATACACACTGGTATGTATGTGAAGGAGATATTCTGAATAGGGCCTGGCTGGTTTGCAGCAGACTTGCATGGAAGTTGGAGTCTGAGGGGAGACAGGAATCTAGGTATTATACATCTTTAATGAGAGACTTGTCTTTATTTGACACTGTCGGGTATGTGGGGAAGCATCCGGAGACAGACTGATAGTTTTATAATAACAAATGCTAATGGAAGAACACACAGCCCAAGATACATTCATTAAACCTCTTCTATCTTGAAACAATTCACTGACCTGCAACTTCTCATATCCTGAAGGGGGATGAGTTCCAACTCAGATGCTTTACACTTTGACAATGTAAAATGTACAACCCAGGAGACCTAGTGTGGGAACTGTTTTCTACATAGATAGTTGTATTATTTAGTCAAATATTAGTGAACACAGCAACACATATACTGATGATTGACTCTGCCAGAGATGAAAATGTGATCTCTTTAAAGGCATGAATAAAAAATTAATACACTCTTCACTTTGCCAAAAAATAAGCATCTCTAAGAGTTTAGAAACCAGTGGAATTTAGTTCAGAATCTTTTGGAAGGTCATGTGGCTTTCATGCAGTTAAATAGATACAAGACACTTTCTACCTTGATTAGAATTAGATATTTTTAAATATATCTGGGGCGTGCTATTGATTTTTCTGAAATTTCAGAATTTGCAGGCTAAAGGGTTGGCATAAGGTTTTTCTCCATCCAAATTATGTGACTCCAGTCTTTGTTTTAGGGAATAGCCGCAAGGACAAGATTTGAGTCTATCTGGAATATCCCTGCTTTTCCCTTTACCGTACCCACTCTGCTCTTCCCGCTCTGCCCTCTGTCCTTGGAAGCTGGCCTGACCTCCTGTTGGGTTTGGAGAGCAGAAGGGGAGGCTAAGTGAGATCAGGGTTCTTATGCCCCTGCATCCCTCACTTCTAGGTTACCTTGGGCTGGCTGAATTCCACGGTGATGTCTCTGCTTCTCTGCCTGACTAGCTCCTCCCATGCCTGCAACTGTTTCCTCATGCCCAGGTTTAGGGCTAATGTCAGCTCTGCTTTTACTAGCCTACTGTTGTACTTCCATCCTGTTTAATTCCCCTGTGTATGTAGACCCTTGTTAGAACAGGCCCTCCTACAACTGTCCTAATTTGAGTGTGCCATCTGTTTCTTATTAGGATGTTGTGATATACAGCAAATATTTCCAATATCATTTTTAAAACATTTGCTTAATACCATGGAAATCCCTAAATACTCCCACACTTGGGCTTTGGAAAAGTTGTTAAAGCTGTCTGTTAAATTGGCAATATCAATGATCAATTCGATGGAGATGTCGAAGAACCATGTAGGGGGAAATGGTCTTAGAGCTTTATTTCTATTAATATCCCTGTTCATGTTTTATAAAGGTTCAGTTTGATCATGCAAAATGTCCATTACTTGGCCTCCCTACACCCATATTCACAGGGGATGAGGATTTCCTCTCTGTGTTTTGCCAACTTCGCCTGTTTAACACCATCCCTCAACTGTCTTTTCTTCTTATCTTCTGGTTTCTCCATAGAAAACAGAGACGAGTTGTCACTGTCTTTTCTGTGACTTCTGTTGACCTGGCCTCTGGAAGAGTCAACATGTGCATTTCTTGCACTCAATCTGGGGGAACAATGGTACAGAGAGAAAGCAAGTTCTCACGCCAAGTACCATAACATGTGAATATATGTGACTTGAGCTATAACACAGTGGTTCTTAATTTGAGATATAACACAGTGGTTAAAAGAGCCAACTTTGAAACCAGACTTCTTGGATTTGAATCTCTGCTTCACGTTTCACTAGTTGAGCGATCGTAGTTAAAACTCCTTACCTTCCTAACACTTGGTATTCTCACCTATAAAGTGAGGATGTTACAGAATCTTCCATACAAGGCTGTTGCAAAATGCAAACGAGCGAGCTATAGGTGTGAAAACCTTAGCACAGCGTTGGCCCGTGGTGAGACTTAGCAAGTGCTGTTGTTAATGATGACAATGATGCTTCCATTCAGCAAATGTCTCCTGAACACCCAATAAGGTGAAAATGAATTACCAACCTTTCCAGATGTGGGCTTTGTGCATTTGCAGCCATGTCCTAAGCAGGGTTTGGGACATAATTAGTTATTTTTTATTGAACATGTACTCTTTTCTAGACAATGTTCTTATTTCTCTAAATACTTTAGCTCTAATCTTCATAGCCTTCCTGCAATGCAGAAATCTGACTTTACCAGAGTCACCCAGAGACTTGCAAAGTACTCTCTGTGCTGAGGACTATCCATCATCACAATTCTGCTTCTCTTACCAGGCAAAGGTTTCAGTAATTCATGTGTAAATATTTCCAGCACCACTATTTATTTATTTTCAATATATATACTTTAAATTGATTTTTGAAACTTAACCTAGTTCTAAGCAATGATAGGAATACAATTTTGTGAATGACATACTAGGATTGCTTAGTTATACATTGAAATAAATACCTATAAAGATAATGAAAGTTCATCTTTCTGTCGCCTAAAATGATCTTTTATGTCAGCAGATGTTATGTATGGCTTACATTAAGAAACAATTGCATTTTCAGAAAGTATTAATATTATCATGGCACAAAATAGGAGAATAGTTCAAGATGGGCAGCATCAAGGATGAGAGGGCAGAGAGTGGGGTGGGTTCTCTCTTGTCAGGTCCAGACGACCTAGATGTGTTTCTCCAACAGTGGAAAAGAAGTGATGGACAGTGTGCTGAAGATGCAAGAAAGAGAGGGTGTCGACATAAAAGGAAAGGCTGCGAAAAAGTCAATAGTGCATAAAATTAAAGGGACAGGTAAACAGAGCCAAAAGAAGATAGAATTTAAAATATGGAAATTACAAAAAAAAAGGAGAGGAACACTTCCTTCCTGAGATACTTGAGAAGCAAGAGATGTTGGTGATACAGAGAAATGTGAGCAGAGAGATCCAAGCTTGGGGAGAGGATTTCAGGTGGTCTCAACTGTGTTATCACAGTAGCAAGACCCACTGCAGACAGTGGGAGTAGAGGGATAAGGTCACCCACGGAGCCAGGCGGTCAAGTTCATTTCAACTTCACTTTGTTCTCATTTTGGTTGTTACATATGCGTAACACACACAAACAGGAGGTTCACAGTTGGGGACTAGGTACTATTTCTAGAGAAAGGATGTTGTGTGGGTCACAGGAAGTGACCTTAGAGAAGGTATCTATGGATGGACAGGAGAGGCGTGGAGATTAGATGGGACTCCGGTCACGCTGGAAAGAAAGGGGCAGGTCTGGACCTATATATGTAAATTTTAGCATGAAGAATGATGAGAGATGGTGTGCTCAGGAAGAAACAGGTGACATTTTTTTTTCTTGCTGGGAAGATACAAGGACATTGGGAAATGAGTCAATTTTCAAATATAGGAAAAAAAGGACCACTGGGAATGATAAACAATTCAATAGTGGCTCAGATGGAAGAGTTAGCAGTGGAAGAGACATCTAAGTTATGACTTGTACCAAGCAATCGAATCCTTTCTATACCTGGTTAACAAGTAGGAAAAGTGAACTTAGGTACAATTAGTATGTAATGCATCTGTTTAATATTTGTATTTATACATCAACTTATAGAATTAGGATAGTATAAGGAACAGAATGTGAGTGCTGGCCTCACACAGCTCTACTATGAGGCCCGAGCTAGTTGTTTTGCCTCTAAAGTAAACATGTCTATGTTAAAAAAAGTGGGGCTTCCACCAAGTTCACAGGGTACAAGATCAGCAGAGAAGAATGTATTGCATATATACACAATACCAATGGACGATCTCACAATGAAATTAAGAAAATAACTTATAATGCCATTAAAAATAAAATATTTAGGAACATGCTTAACAAATCAATGCAAGACATAGACAAACTACAAAACATTGTTGAAGGGAATTAAGGAATTAAGTAAATGGGGAAGAATCCTACGACCATGAATTGGAAGGCTCAATCTTGCTAAGGCAGTGACACGCCTTAAGTTGGCCTATAATTGATTCAATGCAACGTCTGTTAAAACTGTGAGGAAATACTGCTAAACATAAAATAAAGTGACTAAAATGAGAAAAAAAAAAACCTAGATAATAACAAATGTTGGTGAAGAGTGGGGAAATTAGAACCCTCATATACGGATGAAAATGTAAAACAGTGCAGCTGCTTTGGAAAACAGCAAGTTTCTCAAAAGGTAATTATAGAGTTACCTGATGACCCATAAATCTCAATACCAAGGATAAACTCGAATAAATATAAGCCAAAAAATGAGAACATATGTCCACTGAAAACCTATACATGGCACATTAAGCAGCGTTATTCACGATGGCCAAAAAGTAGTAACGACCCAATGTCTATCAACTTATACACGGATAAATATAATAAAAATCATAATGTGAAAACGTAAACAAAAATAAATGTCCATACCATGGAATATTACCAAGCGATACATAGGAACAACATGCTGATGGGACGGGCCCTGAAAACATGGAGCTGAATGCACAGGACACACATCATGAGATTCCTCCCAGGGAATGTCCAGAACAGGCAAGTCCGCAGAGACGGCAAGTAGGTCAGTGGTTGTCCAGGGCTAGGGAATTGGCAGGAAAATGAGGAATGACTGCTAATACACACAGGATTTCATTTTGGGGGTGAATGTTCTGAAATCTGGGGGTGATGACTGTACATTATAAATAGACCAAAAAACACTGAATTGTACATTTAAGAGGGTGAACCATCTAGGATGTGAATTTTGCCACATCAATGCCGTTACATACGTTAACAAAAAGGAAGGGATAAAAGGTCTGTGGAGATTAAACACCTGCTGGGGTGAATGTGAACACCGTACCTTTCACACGGTCTGTGCTGACTTAAGGCAAATTTATTTATAGTTTTGATTATGCCTGTGTGTTGAGGGCCATATCATGCCCTTCTCTGTTCTATATTCTGGGCACCCCAGGGATTGTGGAATGGAAGGCAGGCCAGGAGAGGTTGTATTCCAAAACAAATACAAGAAGAGGCCTATCAGGAAAGGTTGTGTCTGACTTGTGGGCTCCATACTTATTTCTCGGGGGAATATCTGGAGGATATAAGAGAGCTGTTCCAGTCTCAGCCCAGCGGCTGCTACACTGTGGAGTCAATGCCTCTTTGACTGAGCTGCATTAATGACGGCAGTTTATTCCCATGGCAGGGATGGTACCATTCATCAGGGTCACTCCCCCTTCAAATCCCAGCATCTGAGGAGAGGTGTCTACTTTGGGAAAGCGCCAGGAACTGTGGCAAGTGGGAAGGTGACGTCTGAAAGTTGAACGGGCCTGGGGACTTGCCCACAACGCTCCTTAATTCAGTCAGTGAGACCTCTCCAAAGGGAAGTTCGCCATAATTAGAGGCGCCACAGGAATATCAAACGTATTCATAATTATATGGGAGCTTTGTTACCATGTGATGCTAAACATGTCCCTGAGATTGCTTTTGATGCTGTTTTAATTTAAGAATGATATCAGTGTTGGGAATAGTTAAAAATTATAATTTGGTAATTTATTTGAAATTGAACTTTTGATAATCATTAAATAGTTTATCAGTGTGTGTGTTTTTGATCTCTGGTTTTTGTTGCAAAAAGAAAATTAACTGATAACTGATAGATAAATCTTTGTTAGTTTTCTACTGCTATTGTTAAAAAATTACCCCCACATTTTGTGGCTTAAAACAACAACAGCACCTGTAGGTCAGAAGTGTGGCCTCAGTGGGACTCATAATGAGTTTTGGCTGAGGGGCACACATGGCCACTGTCCCCGTTTCAGTAGGGCAGTATTCCTTTTGGGGGGGCCTAGGGTTGAATTCTCTTCTGAGATCACTCAGAGTGTTGGCAGAACGTTATTTCCTGCTGCTGCGCCACATGCCTGGCGCCACGTCAGGCCAGCAACAGGTTGAATTCTCCTCTGGATCTGAGGACTTGCACCCCCGAGTCCCCTTTTGCCCCACATCTGTCACCTTCCCTCCCACTGTAACTCTCTGTTCACTCTCTTACCTTTGTCTTCTCCTTTTAGGGGCTCACGTGATTACTTGGGTTCACCTGGGTAACCCAGGGTTATCTCCATTTTAAGGTCAGCTGATTAAAAACCTTAATTATATTAGTAAATTCTCTTGCCACATTAGGAAACACAGCTGCAGAGGGAACATCAGGCTGTGGAGAACAGAGGGGCCCAAATCTTGCCTATGGCAGTTGTGTGATTAATTCTGTATGTTAACTTGACTGGCTACAGGGTGCCCAGGCATTCGGGCAGCTAACATTCTGTGTGTCTGGATGAGATTAATAGCTGTCTTGTTAGACAGAATCCATCAGACTGCCCTCCCTAGCATGGGTGGGCCACATCTCATCAGTTGAAGGCCTGACTAGGACAAAAGGCTTAAGTGAGTAAGATTTCTCCTGCTTGACTGCCTCGGCTGAGACTTGAACCAAAACTTTGGCTCTTCTTTGGTCTTGTGCTTTCCGGGTTTCAGACTGGAAATGACACTGTTGGGTCTCTTGTGCTGAGGCCTGCAGACTCAGACTGGAGCTGCACCTCTTGGCTTTCCGGCTCTTTAGCAGCTGACTGCAGATCCTGGGACTTCTGAGTCTCTATAATTACACGAGCCAATTCCTTACAAGAAATCTCTCTATATATACACATGGACACACATTCTATTGTTTCTGCTTGTTTGGAGAACTCTGGCTAATACAAACGTTCACAGAAGCCCCGAATTATCACTTTACCTCCCTCTGTCCCCAGACTAATCAAGTGACTGCAGTTTGGCCATGAGTTAAAGTCACCTCTCCCATCTTGAGTTCTGTTTTATCCTGACAGATGCACATGGTCTAAGAGAAGATATGGAAAGCAGCTAGGTTTCCCGCCCTCAAAGCTCCAGGTTCTCATCTGTAAATGAGAAACCCTTTATCTATTTCTTGGGGCGATCCAAGACTGACATGAAATGATATGTATGGAAATCCTAGCTCCAAAGACCACATATTACAGTTATATCAAAGTCAGACACTCACCAATAAACAGGAAGGCAAGGCAAGACTACCTGCGCACCTAACATATAGCTCAACAGAAATTCTGCTGAGCTGTATGGGAGAAAAGTTGTCTATCATTTTTTATTTGGACTTATATTTGGGATCCCATCTCATCAGATGAAGGCCTGATAAAAACCTTCATTACATTAGTAAAGTCTCTTTTGCCACATTAGAAAACACAGCCACAGATGGTGTGAGGTGGACAAGGTCAATTTCCTACCAAGGACATGGACCAATGGTTGGTCCCCATGAAAACAGGTAGAATAAGGGGCTCTTGGGCGGCGCCTGTGGCTCAGTCGGTAAGGCGCCGGCCCCATATACCGAGGATGGCGGGTTCAAACCCTGCCCCGGCTGAACTGCAACCAAAAAAAAAAAAGAAATAGCCGGGTGTTGTGGCGGACACCTGTAGTCCCAGCTACTTGGGAGGCTGAGGCAAGAGAATCGCTTAAGCCCAGGAGTTGGAGGTTTCTGTGAGCTGTGTGAGGCCACGGCACTCTACCGAGGGCCAGAAAGTGAGACTCTGTCTCTACAAAAAAAAAAAAAAAAAAGAATAAGGGGCCCTCACCGTTCCTGAGTTGATATTTATGTAACATTTTAATTCATTCTACAAACATCTTTGGCTTTTTAGGAGGCTAGTTAAATTGAAGGGGTGAGGATGGAGGGAAAAATACTTAAGAATTGTTAATGCCATGGTCCCCATCCCCAAGTTGCTCAAACCTCCCCAGTCTCCACAGTCCTCTTGTCTTGCTCTAGCGCCCCCTTACACAACCCCTGTGGCTCTAATCACTGGTCTGTGTGGGGCAGCATGCTTACCTGGGTGCCTTGTGATGACCCAGCAGCCAGGACCTAAGCTGCCTTTCCAAAGTAGGCACCGTCTCCAGCGTGCCAGCCTCCCAGAATATCCTGCTGTGACTTATTCTCTGGGGCTTGATTATCTTGGTGGTTGACGTGCCTCCTTGCACCTTGAAGTCTCTGAGTACATTACCGTAGAGAAGTCACTGGACTCTGTTTCCTTCATTTATTTAACCCAGGAACCATTTCAGTGATCCCCTCTCCTGCAACTAATTCTCAAACTCATAATAAAATCCTGGAAAATGCTGGTTTTCATTCATTTAAAGGTCTCCTAACCTTTGGGTACTAGTGAGGACCGTCCCTTGTGGTGAACCCCAAGCCCATTCCAAGTCCTTTCTCCCTAGTCCGCCACACACACACATACATGTACACAGACACATGTAGGCTTACACGTGGCTTTCCTTTCAGCTATGGTAACCACATGCCAAGGTTCTGCTCAAGGTGGTTGCTAATAAAAGACCATCGAGGACTTATAAAGACTGTGCATTCCTAATGAGAAGCACAAAAAAATGCCTTTTCCCCCTTTCTTCTTCCTTGAACATAGATATATCTGTGACAGGTCATGCAGCTACAGCGCAAAGTCCAAAGACCCACAGAGATTCCAGCTTGACAGTCATCAAAGCACAAGCAGCAGCCACCTCTCAGCTTCTGGAAATACCAGAAAAACCAACCTGAGATGTTTTAGCTATGCTACTTGATTACCTGAAAAAGAAGACATCCCTGATGGATACTTTAATAGAAATTTTTAACATTTAGATCCCTGGTTAATGTTTTTCTCACTCTAGAAAATTTTCTTCTGGTGATATCTGCACTTTTTTTTTTTTCTTGAAGGTAGCTTGACCTTACCTTTTAAATTTCAATTAGAACCAGGCATAGATCTACTGTTTCATGCTGGATGAAAATATCTCCAGGGCCAGAGTTTACCTAGAGCAGCTTGTTGGCCCGGGTGCTCTCACCTGAAACCCCACTGCAGTTTTGGGATTTTGCCTGTTGCCTCCCCATAAACAATAAGATAAACATTCCCTATTTAGATGCACAGCCTTGGCTGGGGAGTAGCACAGAATGCTTGTGTTAGAGACAAATGAAAGAGAATAAATATGTCTTATCATGGAGGACAAGCAGGCGTACTGAGGAGTGATTAACACACACAGAGACCGAGAAGTGCAGTCTCCTCACAGGAAGATGGGATTGAGGTCAGACCGATCTAGACTCCCGTGGCGTCTTCTCTGATTGTCAGTGTTAACCTCTCTGAGCTAGTGAGCACTCATCTAAAACATGGAGGCAATAATAGCCAGCATCATGGGGAGGATGGAAGGGAATAATGAATTTGTAAGTACCCATCCAAGTGTCTCTTACCCATGAAGTGAGCCATGATGGCTTGTTGACAGAGCAAAGACATCTGTTTGATGTGGTACCTAAGTGCCAAGGGCAAAAAGAGGAAAAGGCCGTGGGAGGGGGGTGAGCTGACTTTCCTTAGAGCTCACACTTTCGGCTGTGACTCTGCTGTAATAGAAATATATCCAGGTTGATGAAGGTACGGGTCTCAGGCTGCCCTTGGAATATGCGGGTATTGGTGGAAATTCATGAAGGGCTATCTATGTGGAACCCTTGACAGGCATCTGAAAGCTTGACACTTTAGCAGAAAATTGATTCTTTTAGAGACCCTCAATGCTCTTAGAAGACACTTGAGTAATTTTTTATTTAATCAATTGGGATTTTCATAGATTGGGATTCCTTAAAGTGAGAGAAACACAAAAGCAGGTGAGAAACAGATCAGCTATCACACCATCAAACAAACCAAAATGGAAGGTGGCATCATTTCTTCAGGAACCACCGTCTACTGTATACTGGGCCCCATCGCTACAGATTTTATCTCAAAACTGCAAGTAAG
Source organism: Nycticebus coucang (assembly GCF_027406575.1). Classification (NCBI taxonomy): domain Eukaryota; kingdom Metazoa; phylum Chordata; class Mammalia; order Primates; family Lorisidae; genus Nycticebus; species Nycticebus coucang. The sequence goes on along the minus strand of NC_069781.1, from coordinate 179,852,358 downwards.
CAGAGAATCCAATACCCTTTATGTAGGTGGCACATCCTCAAATATCTCAAATAATTCTGAACTTGTATAATGCAAGACTCATCTTGACAAAGAATGGTGCTTATCCATCTTTACAAGTAAAGCAGCATCTGCTGTGGCAAGAATACATTTATTTAAACAAGTGAAGCCTATCTTCAGCCATAGGAAGAAATGAAATACAGATATGTGCCACATACAACGTGGATGAACTTTGAGCGTTATGCTAAGTGCAGGAAGCCCACACAGAAAATCACATATAGTACAGCTCTGCCTGTGTGACGTGTCCAGTTAGGCACATCTCCAGAAAGTAGCTTTGTGTTTGCCGACGACTCTGAGGAATCACTTCCGATTGCTACCAGGTTTCTTTCTAGGATAATAGAAATGTTCTAAAATTGATTGTAGGGATGATTATAGAATTCTGTGACTATACTAAAAACCATTAAATTATACATTTAAATGAGTGATTATATTAAATTATATATATTTAAATTATACACTTAATTAATATACTTAAATTATTAAGTATATTAATTATATATATTTAAATTATACATTTAAATGGTAAATTATATGGTATGGGAACTATATCTTGTTAAAATTGAGATACACACATACATATACAGGGTGGACATAAAGTTTGTGTGTAATATCCTATGTTAAACTATTTTAAATTGCACACAAACTTTATGTGTACCCTGTATATGTAGGTATTTGTTTATATATATGCGTGTGGGTCTGCATATGTATATATAAAACCCTGCCGGCTATTTTCAAATTATTCAAATTTTGTTATTCTTGGCATGTTTAAAATTTAGAGAGGATACTGGTTCTAAATTTATATACATATAAGATTTTATTTGTATTTCAATATTTCATTATTTGCCTAATTCAAAATCACACAAAATGCTGCCATAGTCAATTATTACCAATTCAATAGGAGGAAACAGAGGCTCAGAGAACCCAGTTAATAAGGAAGGGATCCAGGATTGCAATTCTGTGGGTCTTCAGAGTTCTGACTTCTCTGGGGTGCTGGTGACGGCACTAAGATCCCCCTAAATCTAAAAGGTAGTCATTACCTGCTGATAGCTCTGATGCATGTACTATTTTGTCAGGCGTGGTGCTCAAAGCTTGATCTGTACTTTCTTGTGGAACCCTTTGGCCAATCTGGGAGGGCAGTATGGTTTTCCTCACGTTACCAGGAATCATCCAGGGCTCACAGAATTAAGACAACATGTTCAAGGTCTCACAATTCATAGTGAAAACATCACTGAAAACCAGGAGATGGGAGCCATTGTTCTCAAGCCTTGTATAATACCCTTTTCTAAACATACTGATCTCCTGATGAACTGACAGGTACATTCTCATGAAGGATTTCCAGTTGATTCACTTGGAAGAAAACAATTGATATTCTCTAAAAATCTTCTAGAGACCTCTCAACTTTTTCTGTGTCCTTCCCTTCTCTCTCTGGCCCTTGGACATGTTTAAAATTGTGAGGTCAGCACATTGACATAAACGGCAGCCACACAGTGACAAGCAGTATTGGTTATGTTCAGGTCACTATTACTGGGCTTTGTCCTGAAAGTCAAGTGATAGTAGAAAATCAAAACAATAATTCTAAGGAAGTTTTCATTGTAAGGCATTGGGTATTTTTTTTAATCTAATAAAAATGTCTAATGACAAAGAGACCTCAGAATGCTTTCTGGAAAGAACTCTCAGACAATGGAGGAGACAAAGACCATTTCTGTTCTAATAAAGACTCAATTTTCTGATTACCATCCTAAAACTTGTAGCATGAAATGCATGCAGAGGAGTTTGAATGTCTCAAGCAGTGTAGCACAGTGGCCAAAAAGCATGGCTCATAGTCAGATTGGGCTTTAATGCTCATTGGTTGAGTTACACTGAATATGCCAGTTGTCATTAGATTTGGCTATAGATATAGAGACTCCAATGTAACAGTGAGTTAAATAAGACTTAAGGTCATTATTGTCTTACCTAAAATAATTCTGGAGAGACCTGTTCTCTTGGCCCATCAGAACCTCAGCCCACGAGCAGCTTTGCACATACATAGACATATATGTTACTGTTTGAGTCATCGCCCCTCACCCTGGCTTAAGACTTTAGTGTGAACCAGCAAGCATACAATGTCCTCGGCTAGAGAGAGGGCAAAATTTCACAAGTGAGAAGAGAAGCAGAGAAAACAGCAAAGCAGGTTGTGGACTGGGGTTCCGATGGACCAAGGGGACAGGTCTGTAAAGTCCTGCACATTCTGAGCAGAGAGCCCTTTCCTAAGGACAGAGAGCCCAACTGAAGAAACACCCAACCACAACCCAGAGGAAGGCTTCCACCCTGGCAACCTGTGAGAAACCAGAAACACAGCAGATAAAGACAAGGAGAGACTCTAAAGCAAAGTAGAAAACCAGAACAAGAAAGAAAACACGAAAATTCCCTAAGCCAAACTTTTGAGAAATCTTTGAAAAGAACCAGTCTTCTGAATAATAAAATAGCTTTGGGTACTCTACTTGGTTTTTGAAACATGCATCCATAATTAAAGTAAGAAAGTTGTAAGTCTATTAAAATTTTTTCTTTTATACAGGAAAACTCAACTCATGACCTATATTTTATAAAACATATACTTTAAAGGGATTTTACATGCTCTCTTCCCATTGAACTTAGCATATTGAATCGCCTCTGTTTGCTTAAGAAGGGAGACAGTTCCATACATAAATTACTCAGGGCTTTAGAAAAATCCACTATACGTGTATACATATATAAAGGTGAAGTGACTCAAAGGTATTTGTGGAGATAAATGGAAGCAGAGGCTCCAGACTATTCTCAGAAGGGATGGTAGCCTCGGAGCACTGTGCTGCAGCAAAAGCTGGTTTATCAAGCTCTCTGCTGATTATAAATCTTTTCTGACATTTGCAGACTGTCTTGATTTATGGGTGGCACAACATGTTTTCTGTATCTTCGGGAGTTCTCCTTGAGCATCTCCCAGCCTCCACTAGGGGGAGAATCTGGCTCTGTTTGAGAAAGTCACCACTAATAAGGAAGAGAAGCCAGGCGGATGTGAAATGATGAAAGAAGGTTGATGTTTCGTGTTATTCTCTCTGTCTCTCATCTACACACACACACAAACATACACAAACACATACATGCATAGACAAAAACATTTACACAAACACGCTGACCCACACGTGTGCAAGGAAATCTCCAGACTAAGGGTAGCAACGTCTGGAGTGCTGCTAACGTCATAGTGGGTGAAGTGGCTAAAGGACAGTGGATCCCGTGGGTGGGGAGGAAGTGAGCGAGCACAGGAATTAGAGTCATACAGGTCTGAGTTTAAATCCAAGCTTTCATCCTTCACTAGCTGTGTGACCGTGGGAAACAACTTGACCTCCCTGTGTCTCTTTCCTCAACTTTAAGACATGTATAAAGATTATGTGGAAAGATTAGCATAGAACCTAGACCAGTATCCAGTACAGAATCATGCTAGAAAAATACACTGGTGATCATGCCAGGGCAGGTGTCAACTCTGCCCCTCAATCCAAGTGAGATGCTCTCCGCAGCCTGTTGTCCTGGGGGTGGTGGTGAGGCAGCCCCCCACCCTTACCAGGCAGCAGTGTGTCTGGTACAGGGTAGGCACTCTAGAGATATCTGCTGGAGAATGAATGCATTGCCAATAAAGACGACATGTATTTAATAATTGAATAAAATGGGGGATTGATAGTGATCCAGGCTTTCTGCCATTTGGGGCCATTTATTCATTCCATGGAATTTATTAGGTGGCAACCATGTGCCTGGAACTCTGCTCACTGTTGGAAATAGAGGGATGAAAGGAAACAGTATGATCCCCCTGGCCTCAAGCTTATGACTGAGAAGGGACACTGAAGGTAGAATCCAATTCATACTTGAGGGAAATTTATAAACCTATTAAGGTTTACAGTTTTACAGTAATTCCATACACACAGCATCAATGACAGTAAGCTGGTATCATAAAACGAGTCAATATTTAGTATTTCCCCATTTGTCACAGGCTTGCCACAAAAATTATACATGACCTTTTCCCTCAGTCTCCACTGTTGCCCCCTCCCCCCTGCCCCATCCATCCCATGGTCCTCTCGTGCCCAGGATGTTGAAATGTCCTCCTTCCATTCTCCACTGAGTAGCATGTGTCTTTCTTTTTTAACAGTAAAATCAGATATAGCCACTTAAAACCACCCATGGGCTTCCTACTACATTTAAAATGCAATCAAACTTCTGGTGCTCTAAACCAGAAAGATCAGGTAGTAGGTATTTTGGGCTTTGTGAGATACATAGTTTCTGTTTCAGCTTCCCAGTTTGGACAGCATAGTGTGAAAGCTGCCTTGGTCAGTGTGGAAATGAATGGGCCTGTCTGCATTCCAATAAAACTTTATTTAAAAAAAAAACAGGCAGTAGGACAGATTTGGCCCATGGTGCATAGTTGGTTGACACCTGCCCTATATGAACTTGCCCTTGCCTATCTCCCTACTCTTGGGAATGTAAGAGAATTCCAGACAACCTGTCTCTTCTCTGCCTCTCCTTCCAGTCATTCCTGTCTTAGACTTCTACACTTCTGTCCCTCTGCCTGAAATTCCTTGATCGATACCTTTACCTGGTGGGCTCCTCTGCTCTCACTAGACTCAGCTTATTCAAAGGACTTAAATTATCTTGTTTATTCTTTTTGTTGTTAACATGAGATGTAAAAGTCCGGAGTGATCCTTGCTATGCTATATCTTTGGCACTAGACTGTTATCTGGCTAATGGATGCTGTGCCTTAAATATTTGATGAGTGAAATGGCCATAAGGAACTAATTTGAAATAAGGGTTTCCCTGAAATTATAACTGTTTAATGCCATGGTGTATCTGGCACTCTGTTTTACTCAGTTGTCACACCAGAAATTGCTAGACTGGTCAGAGCGACTCCTTAGGAGTCAGGGAATGTTCCAGTGGCACTGGGGATCATGCTCTGTGTTAGAGAAACTCAAAGACTTTTTCACTTTTTCTTTGCCGCTGTCAACTGTCACCCAATTTCCATTTTTGCTAGAAATTCCTGTTAGATTTGTTTTTCAAAAGATTGTGGAGTGGTCCCTAAGTTTCTGAAGCTACTGAGGTTCCTTTACCCTACATCTACTTTAAACTACTATTGTATTTTAATTCATATAATTAATATTTTAATTTCCAAGTTTATTTTTAAAAATATTTCTGCCACAAATCCTTCTGTCTCCCATATGCAGAGTGATGGAAAGATGGTTCCCGGTTTGAACCTATATACATCTATATTTTCTTAAAAAATTAGCCAGCAGGGTTCCCAAACATGTCTTTTTATAAGAAAGTGATCACTATAAGCCTGAGGGCCACATCCCTCCAGTTCACCCTAAAATCAGAGGTCTAATGTGAGTGGTGTGAGCATAGGGAACTGGCTGTGGACACACCCACAGCCTGGCCTGGGCATCAGACTTCACAGGCAGAGAGGAGAGAGATTCAGGAAACAAGGGGTGTCTGATTCTGAATTGATCTCTAGCCCCTAGATGTAAATGGGAATTTAGGGGGAGAAAAGGCTACACATAAAAGTGGTAAGAGTTGTTTCTGAAGTCACTTGTGTTGACATTAAGACACACAGTTGCACTGGCTGGGTACAAAGGGGATAAGGGATTCTCTCCTTACTCACCAGACCCTTTGGTATCCTGAAAACCAAAGTAAACCAGCAGGAGTGGGTCCTACTGCAGTGGTGCCCACAAGAGAGGGGATAGGGCATGGAGGAAGGAGAATCCAGGGGGCTCTGACAAGGAGTTGATGGGCTTGGTGCCAAGGCTACGTGAGATCTCACCTGGAGGAACTTAGGACAAGTTAGGAACAACGTGGTGAAGATTCAATTTCTTGAATGACCAGGTGGAGTGAATAGCTAGTGAAGTGCAGGTAACACTTTTCGTATCACTTATTTCTAAATCTTCCCCTTGGGAAGTGATTGGATTACTTCTGATTGGATTACGTAATTCTTTCATAAGATTTGTTTTATGGTTGTCTGTGCTGATGTGATTTTACTATAAGTCAGTGCCGTCTGCTCTGATCTCAAGGGCTCGTGGCATGTTAATGACATCTATTCCTGGGAATCACTCCTGGGCTGAGCCTCAGGTGGGGACTGGAGGGAAAGGGCTAACACCTGCAGGCCTTTGCCTCAAACACTGCTCCCAGAGAGGGCTCCACAGCAAAGCAGTCCACAATCTACAGATGTGGCAATGGCCACAAAACTTGCAGGTATTAAGTATGATGCAGGGAAACAAACACAAATATACACCGGTACACTCGTGGGAGAAAAGAGAGACTATGGTACTCCTAATGCGCGCATGAGCTTAGCCAGGATACAGAACCAAATCCTCTGGTTACAAGCATCAATATGAATCAGAATGTAATAAGGCATATCCTCTTGCCCATCAATCCCGCTCAGAAGAATTTATCCTAAAGAAATTGTCACACACGTGGGAAGAGATGAGTTCTCCCCTGCAGAATTGATTATAAGTGTACAAAAGTGAAAACAACTTAAATCAATAGGGGATTGGTTAAGTAGATGATGGCAGATCCAGGCACTCGCTGTTTAAAACAATGATGTAGCCTGATGCTTATCGATTTACAAAAATGTCCATAGGACCCTGTGGAGCGGAGAGAATGATTTACAGCAAAGCTTGTAGAGTTACATTTCTGCAAACTATGCCCCTGCCTCTCTCCATGCAGCGCGGCCCCAGGAGCACCTGGAATGATGCTCATGGAAATGTCAGCCCTGCTCATCTCTGGACGGCAGGGTTGGGGTGTGTGCATGTGTGTGTTTGGTGGTGGTGGTGGGGGGTTTGACTGCATTCTGTTTCACTTAAAAAAATGGAATTGCTTTATTTATTTATTTTTTAAGATCTATCTCCTTAAGAAAAGAAGCAAACAAAATGGCACGTGGGATTGGCTAGGACAGTTAAAAGTTCAAACACCAGCAAAAGGAAATCTCACAGTCTGCATCGCAATGACGGCCATGAATAAAGAAATTAAAGAAGTCACCAGAAAAGGAACTTTCCTACTAGGCCATACCAACAAACCGAAGACTTTTACTGAGCTAGGTGTCAAACCTCAGCTATCAAACATCACAGCCATCTTTATTGAGTTCAAGCTGTTTTGGAAAGTAGCAGCTTCTCAGCAAAGCTGAGCTCTTGAGACCTTTTGTCCCACAGGCCACTTGATCGGTTGTTTTTCCTCAGGTCTGGCCTGGTTGGACTTGTTTAAAGTAAGTATGTCTTGAAGAGGCACTCAGGTGGGCACCAGAGTAAAAATAAAAGACAACCCCCTTACTTCTCTCCCATCCCCCATGCAGAGGGGGCTCCTCTCACAGGAGATGAGATCTGGCCCCTCCTGAGATAAGCACCTGCCTGGCTGCATTGCAGCATTCACTGCAATTCTGATCGTGATTTATTTTTGCCTGTCCTTCGTCTTGGCTGTGAATACTAGGAGGGTATGAGCAGTGCCTGTCGGGTCCACGGCTGCCGATTCAGAGATCAGAATAGGGTCAGCACAGAGCAGGTACTCAGGATGAGTACTGGATGAAAAACCACAAGGGAAGCAAGGGAGGAAGAAAGAGAGGGCAAATGATGGGGCTTCTGCAAAATTAGAAGACGAGGATGTAACTGCTAATGTCTGCTTGTCTTCAACAGCTTTAAGAAGCGTCTGCATGTGACCTTAAGTTATGTGCACCTCTTGTGACTCAGAATACATACTCCCAGGTAAATACCACGCTCATCTCTCTCAGTCTGGCAGGTTAGGAACTAATTCCACCCTCCCACGACCTCTATCCACCGACATCTTTCCAAGCTGCCCTACCTGTCCAGGGTGGGGAGTGCCAGGCAGGGTGGCTAAAAGCGTGGAGGAAGAGCCCAGTGGGCCAACCCCATGGCCAGCTCTTGATCTTACCGGAGGCCCAGACCTCCTGAAGTGCTCTGGCTATGGGGTCCCAGATTGCGTTTGCTCACAGCTGGCTGAAGGGTCTGGAAATTAAAGTGCTCTGGGGACAGCTGTCATCCAATGTCTATCATCAGGCTTAAGGGGATACCCAGCCCAGCTACCTGGTCCCTTGGCTGAGATAACTCCAGTGGTGTATTTGAGTCATTTTCTAAAGCTCCCTCAGAAGGATAAGCTTCAGCTGCCCACCCTGGGGCTGAGTTGATACTGTGCCTCGAGTTGGCTATCTTCCCTCTCCTGTCCCATTCTGTACCTGGTGTCCCTGTACCTCTAAGGTAAAGCACAGGCCTGAATGCCCATCTCAGGGTCATCTTGGGGGAGCTGGCATGCCCTTCCTCATGGCCAGCTCTTCTCAAAGGTGCCAAGGGGATGGCTGGTGGCAAACCACTGTGAACTGGTGTCAGTAAGCCACTGTGGGGACGAGTGCCCTGTGGCAACTTCAGGAATCCAAGCTGTGTCCTCACACTCAGGAGGTCTCGGCTTGTCCTAAGACATCCCAAGCATCCAGAAAACACCAGCTGAGTACAGAGATGTGGCCGGCCCATAAATCAATGCCTGTGTCTCTGCAAAGGGAACAGCTCGTGATCTGCAAAGTTCAAAGACTATTATTTTCTGTTGATCTTCCTTCATCCAAGAATGATTCCCTGAAACAATACCCTGGAGTTTAGTGCTGAGCAGCTGGGAATAGTTTCCTGTCTGCACACGCAGATAAATATGGGTGACCTTCTTGTGTGATGGATTGGTCCTGAGGGGATTCAAATACACGGGAACCTGAAAATGATGTTTGGGTTTGTTGGGAGATGAATTCTCTTTCACACATATTATGAGTCTCTTTTGCTTTACCTTTGCTAAAGGGTACTTTGCCGGGACAAAAATAATAGTCATGGTATTCATGATATAAAGGCATTTCCTGAACATTTATTACGTTCTAAGCACTGGGCGAAACACAAAATTCTGTGATATTCAGCCTCCACTACAGAAAAGGCAGTTGAGGCTTCTAGAAGGATCAATAAACTTGCCCAAGGTCTCATCTTAAGAAGGAGCTGAGCTGTAGGCTACACTGCTGTGTGCAGGGCCTGCTGCATAATTCGTAGGGCTCAGTACAATGTGAAAAGGAGCCCCACACTCAACACTTGAGAGTTTCAAGATGGTAACAACAGATGGTTAACCCACGAACCAGGTACGTCTGAACACAGGGTGTGGTGAGCTGTAAAGGTCACACCCCATGAAGCTTTCCCTGGTTATTTGGGCTCAGAAGAAGGAGAGCATTTCCATGTTGGACCCTCCTTAGCCCTACATACTGAGCAACAGATCACATTACACTGCAATCATCTTCCGTCAGGACCTAAACCTGCTCCCCTGACAGCCCTGCACAAACACCTCCCATGGCAAGGCCTGCCAGTCATCCACGGTGCCAACCCCAGGAGCAGGAGAAGAGACCTGGTGGGTTTCTTACAGCTCACACAGACGTGGACTGTGGGGCATGGGTCTGGGCCAGTCTTCTGAGCATGTGCCAGAGCAGGTCTGGTGGGAATTTGACCAGAGAACTGAGGCAGATGTGGCAGGATTCCATCCACAGAGGGAAGAGCCATCCATTGAATGTTCAAACCAGAGGTAGGGACACTGATCCTGTCTCCTCCACCAGCCTTGTGACTTTGGGCCAATTTCCAGACCGCTTTGATGTTCAGTTTTCCCCACTGTGAGATAAAGATGGTGACATCTACCTCTCAGAGGAGGACGTGGTACCGGGATGATATAAAACTGGTATGTGATGTAAAACATGCTGATGTAAAGCTCGTAGCACATGTAAGGGCTCAACTCAGAGATACACTAGTCCAATGGCTGTTTTTACCAGGAAACGTGTGGCACGGTTGAAGGGATACGTGACATGAAGATCATACAGGTTGAATCCCAAACGCGGTCCTGGATCTCGCATTTGTGTGAACCAGGAAAAGTCACTGAACTCTTCCCAGGGTCAGTGTCCCCCTCTACAAAGTGGGTGCTGTACAATGTCTCAACACATAGGATTCTGTGAGCCACACTGACGCAGCAAATTATGGAAACAGGAGAGGTGTTCATTTTTATAGCCAGTGTTGGTTTCTATAACTTGCAAGGGTTTTGGGTAGAAAGGAGGCTCCTTTCCCCAAATCCCACGGTCCTCCCAAATGCTTCAGGAGCCACCGTGCCTCAACTCTCTTACAGGAGCCTACGGAATAAAGTGGCCTTTTGTCTGAAAGTTTTTTGCAACATTTCCATATTCTTGACCTCAATTTGACGGATTTCATTTCAATACCTGCTCTGTAGTGAAACTCAGAGGGTGCTAAAAATGAAAACAATGAATCAGAACAAATTCTGCAGAGCCTGAAGAACCTACGCCACACACACGTCCCAGTCTTCACGTATTTTTAGGGGATAATGCTAATCACAAACAGATATTGGAGGTGGTTTATGTTTTGCTGGAAAAGCATCTATCCCTAACTGAATAGTTGTGTATTTAAGAAATTCAAGGCACATAAAAAGTCTATTTTTCTTCGAAAGTATGATACATATATAAAGCAATAAAATCCAATATTCTTTCCTAAACCTTCAGGAAGGGCAGTGCAGGAGGAAGAGCGGGGACTGTCTGATCGTACACACACATAATAGACAGAGACCTGCCTGCTCACAGCTGCCTTTTACCAGCGTCATTTACATTTAGAAGACTTTTCTGGCCCTTCCAAATTCTAGTCACTCATATACAGGGACGGGGTACCACAGACAAAACCAGGAATCATTCTTCCATTCTGCTTAAACTCTGGCCTCTTTAATGATTTTCCCTATGGGTTCTCCTAACTTGTTTGGTGCATCCGCATGTTACGATGTTTCTGTAAACATCAAACTCAAATTCCAGGCTCTCCCTCACCAGAAGCCATCTCTCCTACTGAGAGGAGCCGCCCTGAAGTGACCTGACCTACCCTCACCTGCGTTCTCTCCTTCCCTCCAGCCTGTTACCACTTCTCTGCCCCCAGACACCCTTCAGTGCAGGGAATTCGCTCTCACTGTTACAGACTACAGAAGCTGGGAAGGGAGAGGGTAGCTCCTGCCCCAGAAGATCTAGAGAAGTGTATAGGGACCCACCTCCTGGAAGCTGAAGGGAGGATTTAGGCATCTCACATACAATTATCCACCTGGTCATCTGAGAAGGTTACCGTGACAACACTTCCAGAGCCTCCTGTATCTACCAGTCATTGATACATCCCATCAATTCAGTGACGGGGGAACAAAACGGTCAAAGCAATCCTCAGGCTTCCGTCTCCCGTCTGGTCTCTGCTGAGAGACTACTTTACTTATTTGTTTGAGTGTAATGCAGCTGCCGCTATAGTGTTACTGTTAATATGGTGGTGGGGGGGGTAATGCGACGATGTTGATGCGCACCAACAAGTTGAAACAGCAATAGAACAGTCTCCCCAATCTCTAAAGAACATGTGCGCCACCTTCCCAGCCTTACACCAGTGGCAAGCCGACTTGACATACCTGTGGGTGACCCTTCCATGACGTGGCCGACGTAGGGCCCTTCCCGAAAGATGGGCCTGTTGTCATTCTGATCAATCACGATGACTTCCAGCGGCACTGGCCCCTCGAGCGTTTTGCCGTTGACATCGGTGGTCTCCACAAAGAGCTATTTGAGCAGAGAGATTGGGGGAGAAAGAAGGCATTAATCCACTGTGAAAAGTGAAATCACGTTCTCTGGGGAACACGTGTCATATCAGCTATTTTATGAGCCCTTGGCAATATTCAGACTTTGGTCTTGGTGAATAGTTACTGGAACCAGAATAGAAACTAAAACATTCCAGAATAAAACGCAAAGATGCGTTCATGTTAGATGCCCTTCCGTAAATGTACAATGAACTCATCAAATCTGCAAAGAACGTTAAAAAAAAGATAAAAGAAAGAAAAACCAAAACAAAATTTGCAATCAGCCATAGCTGAACAAATGTGCTTATGTTGTTTCTGCTTTTCCAGTATCATTATGCTTAAAAATAACATTATGCTAATAAAAATAATTGACTAAGCAGTTATAAAGTGAGTACATTAAGAGATAACCAACAGTGTTCATGGCAATGCTCGGGAGAAATTCCAGCTGGTGAGGATTCGTAGAGGGCCTTCCCACAGCAAGCAACAGCATCTGCAGGGGCCTGAAAGAGGCCTGGGGATTCCTGTCGACCAGGCCTGTTATGCCTATTTTATATCAGGAGGATTTCACAATGCCATGAAACAGTTCTATATAGAACTACCTTCAGATCTCACTGGAAAAGGCAGTATAAAACACAGTTTATTATTTGTCCTGGAAACAAGGGTTTGTGGCATGGCATTTCTAGTGAATCATAGCAACCTGATGTTCTCATTGTCTGTGCCTAATTCAGCCTTGATTTAACTCAGGGCTGACCGTCACACTTCTTCTTGGATATAAGTGGAGATCTCTGCATAGGAGGTGACAGAGTATTTTGGTCAGAAAAGGGCATCTGCATTTAGAATCCCAGCACAACTCTTCACCATCTGTGTGACCTTGGGCACTCAGTATCTCAGTTTGCTCATCTGTAAAATGGGGTTAATAACAACATCCATGACTGGGAAAATAATACCAACAATCATCTTGTGTTTACTTAGACTCTATGCCCTATTAACTCACTTGATCCTTACAATGACTCTAGGAACCAAGTGACAGACAAGGAAACGGACGCAAATAGAGGTTAAGGGGTGGATTTGACCTTGGGAAGTCTGCCTCCAGAACTCACATTTTTAACCACTAAAGCATTGAATGGAAGGCCTACCACATAATGTATCTCAAGAATATTACCAGCAGCTATTGTTGCTACTGTTATGAGTATTACTATAAAAACTAGCCCAAATTAGGAAAATGAAAGAGAAACATTCTTCCTACAAATCAGTCCAGTTATATCCCTACCTGATGGCATGGTAAAACTGTATGACCCTTTTTGAAAGGAGCTTGGCAAAATTCAACACGAGTCATGAAAAACTTGTATACTTTGTTCCATTTAGTAAGTACGTCCAATCCTATTTGAGATGAGTTGCATTATATACATGAAAATATATGTTGCAGTGATACTTCTAATAATAAAATTACACTGGCATCCCTTTAAATGTCCAGTGGAAGGGGACTAGTTGAAAAACTATTTGAGTAACAACATGTTAGAATACAGCCATCAAATGATTATAAAATCTGTTGATCTACTGAAAATATTGACTTAAAATCTATAAAACAGCATGTATATACCTGTGCAACATATGAATGTGAACAGAATTAGAAGGCAGTAAGCAAAATGAAACCAGGTTTGTGTGGGTAGAGGAATTTTTTGTTTCATTTTTTCTTTAATGTTATATCATTGTTTCACTAGTAAATTCACACACATACTCCCTTTGGTTTCCAGGGCCTGATAAAATACGGCAAGGAAAAATTAACTTAATCAAGAAAAAAAAATAGTGGATAGAGCCTTCTAACATTTTCACACAAAGGAAACTTTACAGAAAATGGACTTTTATGCTTTTTTTTTTTTTTTGAGCTATTATGAGAATACTGCTAACAAAGTAAATCAATCAAAATGAAGTGTTGGGGCCAATTTCATGTAATAACAAAGGTCTAGCTTTTTGTATTCCCAAAATAGCTAAGGACTTGACTTTAAATCAACAAAAAAATCTATGTCTAAGGATAACAAATCTTCAGCTTCTACAAGACTCGGCCATTATCATAAGCCACAGGTAGGATAGCGGATCAGAAATCGTATCTGCCAAATATATAAATATGTTGATACTTGGAAGAAGAGACTTCAGATCCATCTCAACATAATAGAAAGACCCTATGGAGATACAGTTGGTCATGAATATGCAAAATACTGAGCTAAATCTCCAAAAACTACACAAATAGACAACCTGATGATATTTTATGTTACAAAACTATCCAGAGTTGACTCTGACTTTTTAGTGGAGAATAATATCAACAGAAACCAAGACTTTGGGAATAGTCTCTACAAAAATAACAAAACGCTGTTAAGTGGAATTTCCTCATTTTAAAGCTAATTTAATGAAAATTCTATGAGGCCTCACTACACATCAGTCATTGTGCTGAACGTTGGGTGGGCAGTGGTTAATGAAAAAGATACTGCAGCCTGCAGAGATAGGCAATGGACAAGAAAAACATATATATATATATAAACAAGACAATTTCAGCTCAAGATGAGGGCCTTGAAGAACATGAGATAGGGTCATGGGTTAACTCTGCACCATCCAGCACTAGCAGCTGCCGGCCATGTGTGGCTTTTGAAATCTGAATCTCAGTTCTCTGGTCAAACTAAATGTGTGTCAAAGTGCTCAGTGGCCACATGTGGCTGGTGGATACCATGTCACACACCCATCACTGCAGAGATCAGGCTGAAGCATGGCCAAGAAGCGCAGGTGTGAGGGAAGCCAACATCTATCTGAGATAAAATGTCTGAGAAAATCTTATTGCTGAGAACATATTCCAGCTGAGACTTAAAAGCCAAGAAAACAGAGAGCCCTGGGAACACGCCTGGGAAGGGTTCTAAACAGCAGGAATATTGCAAGAATAAATGAGCTGAGGTTGGGACAGAGTTGGTGTTCATTCCGGAGCCAGGAATGGCTTACATGAGAATTAGGGCTCAACTCAACTCCAAATGGGGTATGTTAAGGTTCATTCCCATACAGGATTCTCTGCATATAGAAACTTGAGCCCATGTGAGGAGTGAAGACTGAGCTTCCTCTGCATTGCTGGGAAGGCAGAGATGAGGAAGGGAAGGCTGCCATGCTTCAAGGAAGCACAATGGCCTGAATAAATAAGACAAATGACAGCGCTTCACTGAGGTGCAGATAGTTCTAAAACCATCATGGTGATAATGTCAGTGAGAATTAAGCATGTGTGTGAAAAAGCTGTTAGTAAGCACAGCCTCTTCTGACCAATTGTTTTTTTTTTTTTTTTTGTAGAGACGGAGTCTCACTTTATGGCCCTCGGTAGAGTGCCGTGGCCTCACACAGCTCACAGCAATCTCCAACTCCTGGGCTTAAGCGATTCTCTTGCCTCAGCCTCCAGAGTAGCTGGGACTACAGGCGCCCACCACAACGCCCGGCTATTTTGTGGTTGCAGTTTGGCCGGGGCCGGGTTTGAACCCGCCACCCTCGGTATATGGGGCCGGCGCCTTTCGGACTGAGCCACAGGCGCCACCCTTGACCAATTGTTTACTGTAAAGAAATCCAACATTCCCAAGAGTTTTCATAACTGTTCTCCTACAAGGTCAGACCCACAATTACCAAATGCCAAACTTTCTGAAGGTAGGCTTTTAAATTCTGGCAGAAATTTACCTCCAGAAAATAAACATTCAAGGGGCATTGTCACCTTCCTTCTTTCTTCCTAATTAAAATACCCAAAACACACAAATCCTTAGTTGGAAAAGACTGGAGCAAGGTTTATCTCCTTTGAATTACATGATAGAGTCAAATGGCTGTGTGTGGGGCTCCCAAAACAAAAGAAGCTGGACTGCACCCAAAGGGAGGCGTTATCACACGTTCCGTCTTTGTGCTTGAAGTGAGCTGGCACTTAGCAGAACCGCCCCTGAGAAGAACACCCAGGAGCTGCTGGCAGAAGGCAGTGGAATAATTGCTCAAAGGAGATGGGAGCCGCCCAGCCCCTCAATGCCCGTTTCCACACCATCTCCTCAGACTTGAGGAGCTTCTGCTCTTAGTTCCAATGATTAACTTACCTGGGAATAAAGACATGTAAGGCATGTTAATAAAAATCTCTACGATGGAGCCAGAACAAGAGGGGACACTCAATAAATGACAGCTAGACAAGTTGTCCAAGGCTGTATCTAATGCGCTAACTTATTCCAGGGCTTCTGGCCTGAACTCTGACCATCTATACGTTTGATCACCTTCTGAGGTACATGTTCTAGCTCCTTTCTATTCAAAGTTCATTCAGCCCTCCCACCCCCACCTGCAGCACTGGAGTCCCACGGGAGCTGGTTAGATTGCAGACTCCTGGCCTTGCCTAGTTAGTCCCACTGAGCCATTTTAACAACATTTCTAGGGAATTCTGGAACACATTACCCTAGGAGCAGTGCTATACTGGGACATGGTGGAGATGGAAGTCCAAGGGGTTTGCAGAATTTGAGAATGGCACTCCCAGGTTCAGAAACAGGAAAGGAAGCTCTAAAGAGAAGGCCGAGGCCACCTGCCCACTCGCCTCAGCACGGCTCTTGGACTTATTTGTCAACCCCAAGTATACAGGTGAGGCGAAGTGGATGTTGTCTGGGGATCTGTGTAGGGAGACTTTTCATGTGCACACACACACACACGGATGCACACGCACATACTTACATGCATGTCATACACAATAAAACACATAGATGTAGCCACATGCACACATCTCTCATAAATAGCAGTTTTTCCTGTCTTCTTCTAATCTTCAACTGCACCTGACGATTGCTTAAGAAGCACATTTTTCCTCATCACATTCTGAGAAGGTATCAAATGGCAAATAGGTAGGAGAGAGTTGCTTATTAATTGAAAAGTGAAGTGTTGCAGAAAGCAAAGTGAAATGGAGAGGTCGCAGAGAACAGTAAGTGAGGGTTGCGGGCCCTGAACCTCCTCAGTCTGAGTGTGAGTTTTGCACTCCAACACGGCGGCATTATTCCCCCATCCTGGGAGGGGTGACTTCATCAAGCGTTGTTATTATAGGGGCTATGGGTCATCATCCAGGGGAAATTTGTTATAAATTTAGATTCTTTAGAAATTTACATAGAAACCAGCACTTGGAGAGATCCTGGTGCTGGAGGTTTACTCAGCACTCTTGGGAGATAGACGGAGAGCCCAGAAGCCTCTGTGGCAGTAGTGGGCGTGAGAGGCCTGCATGGAGGCTTCTGGGAGCTGTGGAGAGAACACTGCTCCTGGATTCAGTGATATTAAATTCTCCCCCTGCACTGGACCTGCGCTCTGAGCAAGCCACCCATCTCTCTGCACCTTCATTTCTGTATTAATGAGAGACTTCTAGGATAGATTAAGTATACTACTCGGACGTATCTGATGCAAAGCTGGTGCTGAAATTTAACCCAAATATTATCCTCCAGTTTTCCAGGGACCAGCTTTAGCCTTGGCTAATGAGGACAGAATTATTTCACATTTATGATAATTCAATCAAAATATTTTTAAATGTCATTATTTGAGGCAAGGATTTTTGAGCAACTAGGAGGTATGATAAATGCACTGAATGTTGTCTAGAGGGTGGTCTGAGCAAGAAACTCATAAGTCCTCCTGTTCCTGAAGCGAAACCTTCTCTCCTTCCCAGCCATGTGGTCAGTAAGCCCTGTCCAGCCTGCTTGTTCTGTGTTCTGAACGCACCGTCTTCTCTCCACATCCCTCACCCCCACCTTGTGAGATTAACCTCTGTCACCTCTTACCAGGGCCCCTCCACAAGGCTCCGAATGAGTCTCCCACATGGCTGCCTGCCATAATTTACTCTCTCTATGGCTTCCAGGGTATCTTTGTAAAGTTTTTGTGTATTTATGCTCCCCCTTCATGGATACTTTCTGGTAGTTTCTCATCATTCTTAGGATGAACAGCAAATGCCTTTGCTCTGAACAGTCTTTCTATAATTTGGCTCCTGCCCACTTTCCAAAAGTCATTCTGTGTTACGGGAAATCCCCCTTGTTCTTTATTACCCAGCCAAGCCCATCTTTCCTCAGGTCTTCCAACACATCACATTCCCTGACACAGGGGTTTCCATCTATGACCCTCCCACCAAGTGCGGCAACCTAGTTATAGCGCCACGTTCCTCTGCTCATCCTTCAGAGCTCACCCAGATTTTAAAGAGATCCTCCTGGTCCCTCCAGACTAGCTAAGGTGTCCCTGGCTTATACTCACATGGGACCAGCGTCCTTCCTTTATAACACTTTCTGTAACATGAAATTGTTTATTTGTACAGTAATTGGGTTAATGCCTGCCTCTCTGATCACTATCTGGCCCCATGAAGGCAGGGGTGGGGCAGCCAATCCTGGGTCTGGTACGTAACAGGCACCCATGTGACACTGATCACATCAAGTCTTTTTTGAAGAGGAAATACCTCTTTTTTTTTTTTTTTTCTTTTTTGAGACAGAGTCTCACTCTGTTGCACTGGGTAGAGTGCTGTGGCATCATAGCTCACAGGAACCTCAAACTCTTGGGCTCAGGAGATCCTCTTGCCTCAGCCTCCCAAGTATCTGGGACCCCAGGCTGTGATGCCCAGCTAGTTTTTTACCCAGTTAATAGAGACAGGGTCTCACTCTTGCTCAGGCTGGTCTCAAACTCCTGAGCTCAAGCAATCTACCCGCCTCAGCCTCCCAGAGTCCTGGGATTGCAGGTGTGAGCCACGGCACCCAGTGCAATACCTCTTTAAGAGACTGGAATTCAAAGTTCCGGCCTTGGCTCTGACCATCTGTCCTTTCCCTCTATCCCTGGCACATGAGACCTGACAGTTGGTCTGGCTCCATGGACTGCAGGCCAGTTGACTCTTTGCTCAGTTTTAACTGAAGAACAAGAACTCCCCTGGTAAACAGTTTCAAAGTACATTAAATTGATTACTTGCCTTTTTAAAAGAAGGGGAACCAGCATTTATTTGGTGTCTACTGCATGTCTAGAATTTTTATGTATTATCTCATTTGGCTCAAAACAACCTAAAGAAATACTTCTTCACTGCAACAGAGAAATGTCAGTAACTGGTGGGTCCATGGTCACAGAGGTGATTTGTGGTCAGGCTGGATTCAAACTGGGGCCTGACTCTAAAATCCATGCTTCTCCCACTAAGCCCATGTTTGTTAAATATTTTGCAGGGATTCCCTTATACCTTATTTTATTCTCCTTACTAATTGCGTTATTTACTTAATAGTTCAGGTTTACATTGATCACTATTTTTTATTCTTGCCTCATCTGTGGCAAAATTACCCATGGATTTAGGAGCATGAGGAGCTTATTCTATGTTTTTATTAAGACCTATGAAAATATGCATTAAACTGCCCAGTGAGCCTGTATATATTATGCAGAACCCTGCCACAAGCTGCAGGTTGGGCGATGTTACACTATCAGCCTAGCTACAACAGGTTCCTGTGGAGAGGTCACAGACTTACTGAGAAGAAAAAAATGTTACCTTATGAATTTAATTCTTGAATGACGACAGTGAATAGTGGGGGGGGGGAGTAGTGGATGGAAATCACCCATCATCTGTTTAAAGCACAAATGCTTTATCTGACATTAAGGTACTACATTGACGTGTACTCCACTTGAGACAGGCACAATGGCTAGGCACCAGGGTATTAGTCTTAATCCTCCGAGTGCTCCATATGGGAGGAGAAAAGGGGCTTAACTCCCGAAATGGGGAGGGGGTGAGGAAAAGCCACTAGAGCCAGAAGGGAAGCTGAGTTGGCAGAAAAGTTTTAGCTGAAGCACGAGTGTAGGGTCCACTTGGCCGCCCTTCCCGGCACTCAGCGCCCAGGTTCCTCTGTCCTCCTTGGGGAGTGGGAGGCATGTCCACGGGGGACGAGAACCACCCATCACAATACACAAACTGATGATTGTTCAATCCAATTAAGGTACCATAATATTAGAGATTGGCTGTACACAAAAGGCTGGACAAGAATCCATTAAAAAAAACAAAACAAGAACATAATGACAGGCATGACAAAGCACGTGGCTTTGAAGCTGGTCCTTCCGCTTCATGACAGATGATTAACATTGCCCCTGTCCTGCGACTTCTCCTCTGATCTCCAATCAGGAAAGACACAATTTATTCTGACAAAATTTGACACTGTGATCTTTGATCTTGCCCAACGGGATGAACTGATGAAAAACAAAATGTGCTACAAGATCTTTTTGGGTGAAAGCCAAATTGGAGAAGCTGGCTCGTAAAAGCCACTTTTTAAATAACATAAGATGGCCCAGGTGGCAGATGTGAAACCCGGATCAATGGACTGAGAAACAAAGCATGAGGCACATGGTGGGTCGACTCATGAGTCATTTTGCGGCAAGACAATTCAGGAAGCACTTCTATGACCTTTGTGAACTCTGATTCTTCTTGGGGAAAAATAACCAAAGCAAGCCACACACACACACACACACACACACGCACAAATAACTTTTGGGGACGCTACTGTTTAACACCCGCCTGTCGGTGTACTGTGCCTGCACGCATCCATGATTTTCAGCCACGTAAGGTTTTGAATCACATAAAATAAAGAACAGACATTAGCTGTAACTCTTGCACAATATGATGACTCCATTTCTGTTTTGCAGATAGAGAAGATGAATGTTTCTCCTCTACTTCTCTGAGACATTGAAGAATTTTCAGACCTGAATGCTGCCATTGACACCATCTCTGGAATGTGTCCTTAGAAACCTCCACTTGAACCAGGGTCAAGACACAAACAGAAATGGATCTCATTTTTTTTCATTCCAAATATATTTTTTCATAGAGTATAGTTATAATGCTGGAATTAGGGATACCCACAGGTCTGACAATGGACATTTCCAGCTAAACGAGGCTATAAATTCAGACATCCTAACTGTATGTTTGTTTGACTCACACAAAACCTTGAAAGGCAGATGAAAAACAAGAGCCAGTATTTGCTCCCAGATGGAGAAAAGATGCGAGCCGGTGGTTGTGAAGACGCAGTGCTAGAAACCGGGGCTCACTCTAGTAAGAGCTCCACTTGATAACGTCTTCCTGCAAGGCAGTTTGAAAGTACGTTTCAAGAACCTCTAAGATGTTTACAGCTTAAAAGAAAAAAAAAAAACATTTCTGTAAAAATTTCATGGAAATAAAGAAGCCCAAGAAGATTTTTGTATAAGTATGCTACATTGTTTATTTATACACAGATGATTTCTAAAAGCTGAGAACGGTAGGAAGATTTTAAAAACAATATTTCCCACTATGGATATGATGTTTGTTGTGATATGAAAGAAATGATAAAACTAATCCTAAGTCATTTTATTATTGTAATAGTTAAACTGCCCTTTCTTTTTACACCCAAGTCCTTGTTTATTTAATATATTATGAATTCATTTATTATAGGCTCCTTTGGTAGAAACTTACATTTTCTGCATACAGATGAAAATATACTCAAAGTCCAATTAAATTGCAATAATTTGAGGGCAAGAGCACTGTTTATAGCTATTTTTTCTATAACTAATTTAGTGCCTTGTATAAAAAAGAAAAAGATTGATATTTTCGTTGAATTTCTGTATGCACTTTTCACATTTTCTCCTCCCCCTAGAATCTCAAAACTTAAACCTTCTTCAACATCATCACCTTAATGATTAGTGAAATTTACTGAAATTACCCCACATTTGGAATCAGAAGCCTGCCTTTGAATTTCAACTCTTGCCCCTATAGAGAGGCCGTGGTAGAATAACCTCCTCCCCACCCCCCCAGATTTTTATGTCCTAATCCTTGAGTAACCATGGATGTGTTAGTTTACATTGTAAAGGGGAATTATGCTTGCTGATCATCAGAGTTTAAAATAGATTAGCCTAAATTATCTTTGTGAGTGCAGTGTAATCACAGGGGTCCTTAAGATGGAGGAATCAGGGAAGGTCACAGTGACAGGGTGTGAGAAGGACTTGGCTGACCGTTGTTGGCTTTGAGGATGCAGACGACGACCACGAACCAAGGAATGCTGGCTGCCTTTAGAAGCTAGAAAATGCAAAAAAATAGATTCTCCCTTAGGGAGTAGTAAATGTAGCCCTGCAGACACCTTGATTTTAACCCAGTGTGACTGATACCTCAACCTACAGAACTACAAGGTAACAAATTTGTGTTGTTTTAAATTACTATGTTTGTGGTAATTAGTTATAGCAGCAATAGGAAATTAATATAGTGGTCACAAAATTTATTGCCCAAATCAGAATCTTTTTTTTTTTTTTTTTTGAGACAGAGTCTCACTTTGTCACCCTGGGTAGAGTGCTGTGGCCTCACAGATCACAGCAACCTCAAATGATCCTCCTGCCTCAGCCTCCCAAGTAGCTAGGACTTCAGGTACTCGCCAGAATGCCGGCTATTTTTAGAGATGGATTTTGCTCTTGCTCAGGCTGGTCTCAAACTCTTGAGCTCAAGCAATCTACATGGCCTCCCGGAGTGCTGGGATTACTGGCATGAGCCACTGCACCCAACCTCCAAACCAAAATCTTTTCAGAATGAACGTAGGCTCTATCAACAAGGAAGCCAAAACAACAGGTGCAAACCAAACGGTCCAAGGACACTGCCATCATGTGGTGGTCCTATCCTATTAAGTCATTTCAGATTTCCAACTCTCAGTTTGCACATGGAACAAATGGTGTTTGGAAAACTACTCTCCATGGTACTGAAATATAAGACAAATGAGCACGTGTAGCACAGTTCTCAGAATGCAGAACATTCTGAACAAAGACCTGTTGACCACAGGGAGTTTGGTGATCTTGGAATGCTGCCTTCCTGGCACCAGCCAGGGCCATGCATGTGGCCCAGATTTCATGTGGAGCCCAGTGAGCAGGTCCTTGGTAATTTCCAAGCAGAGCAGAGGAAGGGAGGCTGGGCACCCAGGCGTTCCCATAGGACCCCCAACACACACATCCATGCACAGGAACACATTCACTCTCAGTCGATCTTGACTTGGAGATCTCCAAATGTGCCTAGATTCAGTTCATACTTGTCAGCTTCCCCCCTCTCTGAAATTGCTTTGAGTTTCCAGTAAGTCAGGTTTCTCTTTGACACTCATAACTTACATTCTGAGTTATCTTTCTTAGCTTTATTCACTTATCTAGGTTAAATGCCATTTTAGACCAACTCTTGGAGAGTGCGTTTTTGTAACATTCCCCCACCTCCACTTTCCCAGGTCTGTGTGCAGTCCTCCCCTTGATGAGTTGGATATGGTGTTTATAGCTCCCTCTAAAAATGATCAAAGGAGCCATGAGGGTTTCATATTTGTGAGATTACTAATTAAAGATCTTGATACTATTCTCAAATGTTCTTTGAAAAGCTTGCACTGTTTAGAGCTATGGTATTTCCTTTGTCAATTTGAATTTTCACTTTTAAAAGATTTTTTTCACCAGACATAATGAAAATATTTTTTTTTCTTTATGTGCATACATGCTTACAACCACACTGGGCTCTGAGGGCATTTTTCTATTTAGCTTTTGAACTGACTTTAATTATGTGGAAGAAATCTACGCAGATATCCAAAATAATTTTATTTAAGCAGCTCAGGTAAAGTCCTGGAATATCCTCTGCCTCAAGAGGGACACAGGCTGGAAATTTTAATTGGCTCATGTAGGATTTATATAAATCACGGATGATGGAATTGTGCCAGCTCCGTTAAGGATATAGACAAGGGTTAGGGGATTTTGGTGCAAAGACAAGAACTACAATACTTTTTAAAAACAAAGCTATAGGGAAAAAACTACTGGGAATTTTACTTACACTTGCCCTTTCCTCTTTCCAAATTAAAATTTATAAGAATGGAAATAAATACAAAATACTTTTTTCTTAGTTTACAGATCTAAAGACATTTTGTTACATATAAGTATTAAGATGTGTTTTAACAAATATCATGTTCTCCAAAAATTAAGGTTGATATATCAAAATTTAAAGTATAGCCTAATGAATTCCAGACAGATTAAAGTATTAGGAGAAAAAAAGCTATTTAATATTTATGTAATTGAGTGGAGACGGCCTTTCTAAGTCAGCATAAAAGGTATAACTTATTATGTGAATTATTGATAGATTCATCTACTTACATGCAAGTTTTTGTATGACTGAAATATCATACTAAAATAGAACAATGGGAAAATATTTACATCATATAAAACAGAGGATTGTTAACTTGAACATAATAAAGAGTTGGTTAAAAACCAATGGGGAAAGAAAAATAAGTAGCAAAACAAGAAAACAAAAAAGTAAAAAAAATTAAAATGAGAGGGCATTTTCTCATAAAATTGCCAACATAATCAGAAAAGGCTGGCAATGTTTGGCAAACTTGTGGGGAAATAAGTTCTCATACATTCCCAATGATATTAAACGAACTGTCTGAAATACAATTAGTCAATATCCACCACAATCCTTAAAAAACTTACCAACAGAAATATAGCCTGACATGTGTGCAGAAACTGGTGTAGTCATGTAAAATTGCTTAAAGTATCCAATGTACTCAGCCCTACTATGAAACTAATTTAAGCTTATGAAAGCTATAACCCAATTATAGCCCAAGAATATGGGGAAAGGGAAAGGGAGGGGAGGGGAGGGGAGGGAGGAGGATGGGTGAAGGGAGGGTGATTGGTGGGATTACACTTACGGTGCATCTTACAAGGGTACATGTGAAACTTAACTAAATGTAGAATATAAATGTCTTAACACAATAACTAAGAAAATGCCATGAAGGCTATGTTAACCAGTTTGATGAAAATATTTCAAATTGAATATAAAATCAGCACATTGTACGCCATGACTGCATTAATGTATACAGCTATGATTTAATAAAAAAAAAATCAGAAAAGCTACAAAGACAGTGTTCTAATAGGAGATGAAATAAACTATGCTACGCGTACAAAGTGGAACATTACACTGGAGGAACACATTAAAGAATGTAAAAATAGATAAACGGCATCATATTCACAGTATAAAGTAAAAAAAAGAAAAGGATATGCTGAAAATAGTATATACTATATAATGCAAATTTCAAAAATATACACAAAGGTACTAGGTTATTGAGATTATGCTAAAATATTAACAGTGGTTTTACCGACGTGATTTTTCTTTGATTCATTACACTTTTTAGATTTCTATACTAGGCTTGAGTTAATTTCAGAGTAAAAAAAGAATCAAAGTTGATTCTAAAATTGCAACTTAGTAACTATACACTGACCAGAGTTCATTACAAGTGAAGAGCTCTGGGGAGCTGTTACCCTGCAGGGCATCTAACGTCTCCTGGCACTGATGATTAATGAGAGACGAGCAAATGTTAAGCAGAGAAGAGATAGCCAGTATTAAAGTCGGATGCTGAGTGCGGCCGGCTTTTCTAGTCTTTACAGTTCCCTGTATTGGGGATTAAAAAAAGAGTCTCAATACACTTGCCAGAACTTTGAAATAATGTCCTTGACAGAACTTGGTCTCCTCAGCTTTATTTTTCCTAACTATCACTGTTGTCACTATCTGCTTTTTCACTGAAGCTTCTCTTTCAATCTCACTCACCAATTCTGAGAACCAGAAAACAGCTGAAATTCCAAGAATGGGCTTTAGATGGAAGGAGCCTGGACTTTCAGTCCCAACTGTATTGTTTATCAGTCCTGTGACTTCTGAACTGTTACCTTCTTAAGAGCTCAAGTTCCTCATCTTTAAAATGGGAGAGTAGGACCTGCCTCATAGAAAATAAATGATGTTTGTGAAGTATTTATCAAAATACCTGGCACAAGATAGGCATAAAAAAATGACTGCCACCCATATCTTTTTTCTTTTTTTTTTTTTGGTAAAGCACGAAAAAAAAAAACCCTAATGTTATATCATTCATTAAGGTTTACAACCTCAAGTATCTAAGAAAAAGAGTCTTTCACATGTTGCTGAAGGTGCGTGTGTGAATCTGGAGTTCAGTTAGATTAAGAGGAAACACCAGCTTCATGGGACCAAGTCTCCTGTTCCAATCTCCATGGGAGGAGAAGATTGGGCTAAGGCCATGGGTCCCATTCTGATCTCTCCTCCTCTCGGCCTTGTTCCCAGAAACAGTGTGATCTAAGTGGCCTGTGGCCGGTTCCAGGCCCACACTGTGGGGACTCAACATTGAGCTGGCCTTGTTGTTTTTATGGCTGTCATCCATTTCCCCATAAGACCTTCATGGTAATGAAGAGATAGTTGGAATTGCCTTACTTTCATCAATGCCAGTGTGCATTGTGTGATTTTCCATATTTTTCCTGAAGCACTTCAAACTAACAGAGTCTATTCAAGAGAGAAATCAAAATCGGCTTGTAAGTGAGTATTGGCACAGTTACTCCATGGAAGAAGACTCCAGCCCACTAGTTTGACACCCAGTCCCCTGTGTACACACCCAGTCCGTCAGCTGTACCTTCAAACTGCACCCTGGATCTAACAACCTCTGACTATCTCCTGCTCACCTGCTTGGCCAGGCCTCCACCTCTTACCCACGGTAGCAAAATTGTCTAATTGCTCTTTCACTTCTTTCTCTTCTCCCCACACTCTATTCACCACATATCTTTTCAAATTATCTTTAAATATGTAAATTGGACCTTTCACTCTTCTGCCTTCCAACTGTTTTAAACCAACTGTGCTCTAAATTCTCACTGTGACCTGCAAATCCTCGATGTGGACCTTGGCTGGATCTCTGATCATATCACCCTCTCCACAATCATTCTAGTCCAGCCACATACTCATTGGTGTTCCTCAAGAATTCTAAGTTAAGTTTTACTTTAGGGTCTTTGGAGATGCTGTTCCCTCACCTGTGACAGTCTGTTTTCTCCCCCGAAGAGAGAAACCTTTCATCTCTCCTCAAAACAGAAACCTTTCCTGACTGCTTGATTACCCAACGCCAGGTTCCCACTCTCATTGTCCATCCTCCATCCCCACATTGTTCCATAGCTCTTTTTGCCATAGGTGTATTACGCAGCCATTTCTCTACCATCCCCGCTGGAATGTGAGCTCACAAGGGCAAGAAATTTGTCTGTCTACTTCCCACAGCACACTATAGCAGTGTGTTTCAAATAGATTTAAAAAAATGTTAACAAATGAATGATGAATTAGTTAAGAAGTTTCAGTCTATAAGGAAGTCTCTCTTTTTTTCCTAGAGGATCCATCAGTAGATGAAAAAGAAATGACACCTGTATTTCGAGAATTCCCTGAAGGTGAATGAATCAGCCAGAAGGTAATGCATTGAAATGGTTTAGCAAAAGCACATTCTGCCTATTTCAAAGGAAAAAAAAGTTCAATGAAGTTGTTCTGTCAAAAAAAGTGAAAACATATTTTACACGGGATAAGTCATTGTTTGGCAATGCCTGATAGCAAATGATTTTGTTCTGACACACTTATTACTAATAAGCATATTTAAATGAAGGAAAATAAAGCCAGTGGAACTTAAGCACAAATTCTAGCTTAGCAAAGTGATCCTCTCTATCCCTGCCTTTATAAATGAGGCAATTCGAGTTACAGAAATAGACCCCTGTTTCCCACATGAATCCCTCGTTACTATTCCCATAACTCTGGACCAGCATTTCTTCTCTGATTTTCTGCTCGTGCAAAAAAAAATCTTCAGCAGCCAGACTTATGCCATGACTGTGCCACAATCAGATGCATTCTCTTAGATTCTTCTGGGTTTCCAACAAGGTTGTACATTTTCTCTCTTCTAACCAGATGCCCCCACTCCGGGTTGGGGCACAGGTTCTGTGCTTAGGAATCCATGTAGTCCCTGTTTCAACCAACCTGTTTGGCTTCACTGTAGACCAGCCAGGCTCCCCTGGCACAATGCTAGCCAAATTCCTTAAATTCCTGGTCATAAGAATTAAAGTGCCAGTGTAACTTGTTCCTCTGCATGTGACACTGAGGGAAAGAAGGAAAAGAGCCCAAAGCACCCCCATATTGTGCAACAAACAACCCACAAAGCCCGTCACTGCTGAGAGGGGCGAGTTCATCAAACCACGACTTATCCGACATCGCCCTTCCATTCTAAGCTTTATTAGAAAGAGATGTATAATCCTGCCATTTTTATAGGTTACGGATAATCAGATATTGGTAATTTTGTAGATTTCAGCCTAGTATTCTCATTTAAATGCATTAAAAACAAACAACCCCCCCCCCCATTAAGTGGCACTGTCTTGAACCATGACTGCAACGGCAATGCTGTTTCTCCAGTCTTCGGGATACTGGTGACTTACACTATTCCTCTCTCAGGATTTTCCCTGCATGAGGGAGAAGTTAATAATGGGACAGAAGAAGTTGTTGTTGTGGGGAGCATTTCTATTAAGACATTTCTGGGATTATATATTTTTTAATTTTTTCTTTATTAAATAAGTGTGTACATTAATGCCTTTATGGGGTACAATGTGCTGAATTGATATACAATGTGGAATGCTTACATTGAACTGATTTAAAAAATATAATCTCATCCACAACTTTTATTTATTTCTTTTTTCTTTTTTTTTATTAAATCATAGCTGTGTACATTGATATGATTCATCCACAACTTTTATGCACATGGCTATTACTATTATTATTGTTATTTTTAGAGACAGAGTTTTACTTTGTCACCCTCGGTAGAGTGCTGTGGCGTCACAGCTCACAGCAACCTCCAGCTCTTGGGCTTAGGCAATTCTCTTGCCTTAGCATCCTGAGTAGCTGGGACTACAGACACCTGCCACATGCCTGGCTAGTTTTTTTTGTTGTTGTTGTTTCAGTTTGGCCGGGGCTGGGTTCGAACCCACCACCCTCGGTATATGGGGCTGGCGCCGTACTCATGGAGCCACAGGCGCTATTATTAAGTGACCAGAATTTGGAGTTTTATTTGAGACTGACATATATTTTCTTTCTTTCTAGTTTTTCAAATTAAAAAAAATGCTTAAAAAAAGACATTTCTGGGGGAAAAAGACCTTTTGATCATTGGTGAAAAATCAATCCTAGTTAGTAGGATTAACAATAGAATAAACAATCTCATCTTCTGGGGAAGATGGACAGAATACCTAGACCGTGTACCCTGATAGTATAAAGATCCCCGATACCATGTTCTTCTACTGCTTTCCATCCGGAATGAATTCTTTCTCTTTCTCCGTTAAGCTCTTTTATTTCATCATTTGTCTATGAACATTGTATAGGTAATCTCTTTGGTATACATCACCTTCTCTCTTTCCTCTTTCATTTTAACATTTACTAAGTATTTCATTTTTGGTCTTATGGTAAAACAAGGGGGTTGCAGACGTCATTCTTCAAGTGTGTCCATGTTCTAGCGGGAGTGAGCAGATTCATGAAATTATTTTAACATAATTGAAGGCACACAGCAACATAAGAATGGGCATAATTCAGTGGTGGTAAGAGAATGTTTAATTCTTTTTTGTAGGTGAAAGAAAATTTTCTAAATAAAGTGTTGGCCAAGCTAAGTTTTGGAAGAGTCTTCTAGGAGAACAAAAATGGACGGAGGGGTGGGATTCTAGGGAGAGAAAATTATAAGTGTGAAGATATCAAGTGTCGAGATTCTCTAGACCAGAGGTCAGCTAAGTTACAGTCCACAAGCCACATCCAGCCCGCTGCCTGATTTTGTGAATAAAGTACAGCTATACTCACTTTTTGATTTATTACCTTTGGCTGCTTTTGCACTAGAACAGCAGAACTGAGTAATTATAAAAGAGTTTGCATGGCTTACAAAGTATGTATTATCTGGCTCTTTACGGAAAAAGTTTTTGATCCTATTCTATATCATTTAGTGCAAAAGGAGGCAGTGAAACATCCAAGGAGAATTATGAATCCTGATGAAGGTTTTAAACCCAACTTCCCAACTTGGGAAGTCTCCTCTCTCTCTTTCATTAGTTTTTATTTATTCAACAGGTATGTACTGTGTTCTGATTAGACCTTAAGTTTTGTGGTCCTATGCAAGACTCTTTGGTTTATAATAAGGACAAAGTGTCTTAAGCTTTCTTAAACTCTTTGAGAGCCACCATTTGGTGGGATTAAATAAGAATGACTTAATTAATTGTCAAACATGGATTAATATATATAATAAGGAGATCCCATTTAGATGGTGGATGGGGACTGTTCAGAGATAGACTCGCTAATGGAACTTTATAGGAAAGAGGAGAGAAAAGCCTATGCAAATTTGCTGCAATACTGCCAAAAAAAAAAAAAAAAAAGAAAAGAACAGAAAGAAAGAAAGAAAGAAAAATCCGGAGGGACCTAGCAGAATGACAGAAGTGGAGAGGGACGTGGGTGGGGACTAAAGAGGTGGGTCAGAGCAGGCCGGGGGGGTCCTGGAAACAACGCTGAACATTTGGGCCTCTTTCTGTAAGGCAATTTGAGCATTAAAACTCTCTCATAGAGCCACTTTGGGAAACAATCTGGTAATGCTTCAAATATTTAAACATACAGTCCTCATCTATGACCCAAGAATTTCACTCCTAGACATATGTCTAAGAGAAATGAAAACATATATCCATGTACAGCATTTTAGAGCAGCATTGTTCATGATAATCAAACCATGGAAAGAAATCACAGTCCACCAATGGATGGATAAATAAAACTTGATAAATATCTACACAGTGGAATATTATCAGCCACGGACAGGGATGAAGTTCTGACCCACACTACAACACAGAGGAACCTCGACAATATTGTGCTAAGTGAAAAAAGCCAGACACACAAAAGATCACATATTGTCTGATGCCATTTATTTGCCCTTCCAGAATAGGCAAATCCATAGTGACAGAAAGAAAACTGGTGTTTGCTTAGAGTTGAAGGAGATGTGGAAACAGGGAGTGATGGCTGGTTGGGAGCAGAGGTGCTTCTGAGGTGCTCTGAATGGACTACAGACCACTGACTCATATACTTTAAATGGGCGAATTTGGTGGTGTGTGAATTACATCTCAATAAGACTGCTAAAAACAAAACCTGTTACAGGTTAGAAGGTGGAGAAGGCTAGTAAGGGAATAACTGGTTCAGATTTGAATTTTTAAAGATCATTCTCAGACATGTTCTGAGAATGGAATGAAGCGGTACAAGAGGAAACTGGACAGGCGAGTTGAGAATCTACTCCAAGGATACAGGGAGAGATCATGATTGATGGTCTACACAATGGTCGAAATTTCCCTTACGGAATAACAGTGAGCAAAACTCCTATGGAGCACATGTAGAGAATGCTATGTTCTAGCTAATTTTCTTCTTTTGAACTAGAGGTTGAGAGAAGGAGATCTTGATTATAACCCTAAATCTGCCCCAGCTGTAGGAGGTTCTGGGACCCTGCACCACCCACCACCTTCCATTCCCTCCTTTGCAAAATGACGATAACAACATATAGCCTCCTAGATGAGGGCTAAATTAGATTAACAGATATAAAAGTATTTTTTAGTGTAGAGAAGTATATTCCATGTGGATGCCAGGTTTCAGAGAATTAAAACTGAAGGATAAACACTCAATACAACTAAATTAAACAAAGTATAATCCTTCTCTGCAAATTCATGAGGCTGTTCTAACTCTTGAGGCCTTCAGGTTGTTAGGAATATCAGTGATAATAACCTGTAGGTACTAAGAAAGTAGGCGGTGGTCCTGAGGTTATGATGACCGTGGAGTCACAGCTTGGATGAAGATTTAAAAAATGAATACATTAGGAAGAAGCAAGTCCAGATGTTGCCTCCCCTGGCAGGTTTCTTGACACTCTCAGAGTCAATCTCTCCCCTGGATGGCCACTGCTCACTGCAGGGAACTTTAGGACAGCTCCTGGGACACTGTTGGCCAGTATAAACCTCTCCATCTCCCACTGGACCCTCAATTATTTGCAGGAAAAAAATTAGTTTGTCTCTTTTCCCCCAATGTCTCATGTACATGAGGTGCTCAGTGCTTGCTGGCTGAATAAAGAAAATAAAGAAATAAATCCATGAGCAAATGAATCATCATTATATGAGTGCCCTGGAGCTTTTTGTTTGTTTTGGTTTGGTTTGGTTTTGGAGACATAAGATACAAGGAATCCCTACCGCCCTGAAGCTGACGATGCGTTCACAGTCTCTGGCTGCACTGGTACTATGGAGCGATAGCCTCACTGGGGGTGCGCACTGTCCACCTCACACATCGTTTCCTTTTCCAGGGAGGGGAGCAAGTGCTGCTCCGGGGAGGTGGCCAGAGGCTTCAATCTCAATGACATAATGTGTCCATAGCTGGAGGACTCCGTTTTCTTTCTCCTATGCTCCTGAGCCATCTCACTAATCCCAAGTCTCCGAACTTCCTGGAAAACCCCATGTTTCCCTCGGGAAACCAAGTTTCCAGTTTACAACCAGCCACACTGAATTCCCTGCCCTCTCCAGTAGCCCTGAGCGGCTGACTCAGAGGCTCCTCAGTCTGTCCCTCTCTGGCTCCCTAGCAGGGTCCCAGCATGGGCTGGATCTGCCTCTGGGATATGCACATGATAGTTGTCCTTACAATGCTCAAAAACTTGCTTCCCAAAGTTAGGGAACCTTTCTATAGCTTGAGTTCAAGATGACAACTGTCAGCTTTTTCTCTAATGTCTTGGCATTTTGCAAGAAAAATAACCATATAGCTGTTAACATAGAGCCAATGCCAATTTAAATAATTTCAGCAGCAATGAATGGTGTATAGCATGCTTTCAAGTTCATCAATTTCCTGTGGTACCAATTAATTCTGTTAAATTACACATTGCCAAGGCTTTCTGTCTAACTCTGCAAAGGAAGTGGTATAAGACAAAGTCAATGTTAGACAGGTAATTCTGGGTGACTTGATGTGAATTAGCATATTAATAATAGACCAATTATTTCACAGGGGATTGATGCTTTGTGTTGTAGCAAGCTCAGTCTGAGCACAAACTAGTTTTCAAAACATTAAGGTGACATATCAGTTGATTTCCATCTCTACGTGTGTTCTGCCCACTTTGATGATGAACTTTAAGGAATGTTTCTTTAACCTTTAATTCTCATTAAGCTGTTACCTGGCAGCATCACATAGCTTCAATATCCTTTAGATATCTTGTAGAACTTAGTACTTTCTAAATACTTCAAATTCAAACTAAGATAACGGCTGTGGGGTAGTTCGTTCTTCTCGTATTAATTCCACAGCAGTTTCTAAACATTCCTAGAAGGAGTTCAGTAACTTTCATAACCTAAGCCAAAGATCTGATGGGCTCCGATTTGGGGCTGATGGCTTGGCTGACGGTGATAGGTTCTTATTCTCATGCCTCTCACTTGGTCTATGCTCTCTAATCTGAACCGGAACGAATGATAACAGAACCCCCAAAGCTGCTGGATTTCCTCCTATTTTGATTTATGGCACTGATGATCTGAAAAAAATTATCTTCAGAATATTTTATTAGAAAAAGTCTGTCCTTATGGGATATTTCCTCCCCTTTTGTTTTGTTTTCATTGAGATGAGTGAGAAAACTCTCTCATAGGTAACAGACATTTTTAGATTATCATCTCATTTCCATCATTTGTTTTGACCCATTTGTGTTATTTCCAAATTGGGCAACTGTTTTCAACCCCTCGCCCTGTTGGCCACTCTTTAGCAACATTAGTCTAGACTTGCCCCAGGTGAGTCTTGGGCAAAAAGTTCTTTTCCTTAGACTGGTTCTGGAAAGGACTTAGTCCAAGACAGCCACTCTCCAACTATGCAGCAGCATCATTCTGAAGCTCCCCAAAGTCTGGCTCCTAGGTTATCTAGCCTTTCTGCAGGTGGGTATTAATTGCTTCATCTACGTAAGGCTTTTGACAGGCGGGATAAGCAGGTGAAGAACTAGAAACAGTGATCTATTCACTTAGCTCCTGAGGATGGGCCTTGACCTGATCATTAACTTGGAGCCTGTTCAAGCTTTTCTTGACCTTTTATTCTTAATGCTATACACAACCTCTTTCTCTTCAATATTTCCTTACTTCTGGCACTATTTCCTTACTTCTCCTATTTCTGTCACATCTTTGACTATATGGCATGATGCTTTATGAAACTTGCATCAATCTCTATTCACTAGCCTTTGTTTAGTAATTTTAATCTTATTCTCCTTGTTCTAAATGAAAAATACTGAGAGTTTCAATGTTTTATATTTCTCTCTCCAAGAAGTAGGTTGTAAAGCAGTGATTTATTATTCTCCATGCAGCCTGCTTTCCATGTGCCCAGAAACAACACAACAAAGGCTTCTCCTGGTGGGGTAGGAGAGACCGGCTCATGGGAAATAGCTGCACCTGCTTTCCTGCCCTGGCCTTGAAGACTGCTAGGTCTCTATGCCTCAAACAGTAAAATTAGAGCACTGCCTTTGCCAGGCAGTGAAATGCAGGGGAATAAAGGCCAGAGGGGGAATGAAAGCCAAGGTGAACCCTAGACATCACGGCCTTGATAAACAAACATGCCAGGATTTTTACAAAGGAACAGAAGTTGTCACTTTAGTAGATAAACATGAGCATCACAATAGAAAATGTCCCTCTCAGTTATCGTCAAGTGAAAGACAACGAGAGGCAAGAAAAGAGTATTACTTTGAAGAAGTTTGCCCAGAGAAACTCTTATCCAGCCTTCCATCCATACTTATGCATCACTTGTAAGTCTATCTATTATACTCATATATATGTATATAAGCATGTACATATTATATATATTTTTTACATATGTCCTAATGAATAATAATTAAATACTAATTTTGTTTTTATTTTCTTTCCTTTTTGTTTCTCCCCTATCTCTGATTTTCTAGTGCCCAGCACAGGGTTGGACCAAATATGCCCATAAACCCCGGCAGTGACTTCAAGAGGAAGACGGCACAGCCATCTGCCCTCTGGGAAAACTGCTTGCACCTCTGACGTATGGTGCCTGGCCCTTTGTTCCTGGCAGACATTCCAGTGTTCAGAATGACAATACCAGAGCGCGCCAAACCAATCCCCAGTTTGATTTCCATGAGGGCACATGAAGAGGGTGACTTCTGCAGCAGACTCAGGGGGCCACGAACTGCCTCCCATGTATGAATTTAGGATGAGTGATGATTGCAATTGTAGTAAGCATTGTACACAGAAAGGCTACCATTGTGCTGAACATTCTTCTGCATCTTTTAAAAAAATTTGCATACATTTAGGGGGTACAAGTGTAATTTTGCTGCTGGATATAGATCACAGTGATAAATTCTGGGCTTCTAGTGTAACTGTTATCCAAGTAGTATACATGGTATTTAATCATCATTTTTCACCCCTAAGGCCCGCTCCCCTTCCCAGGCTCCAAAGTCTATGATTCTACTCTCAACTGCGCCACCCCTGCCCCAGCGCTGTGTAACGTCAGCAGGAGGGCCCACTGTGGCTGAGTGTAACTACCAAGATCACACAATGTGCTGGGCTCAAACGTGCTCTGCCTGACTCCCAAGTCCTTTCAAGGGTACTCAGTTCAGAGTTAAGGCTGAAGGCTGGAAGGTGGATGCCCAGGAACCCTCAGGAACCAGCAACTAAAGACGAGTGTGTCAGGAAAGAGCTGTAAACGAAACTCACTTCCCAGACAGTCCCAAAGCTCTGAGAACAAGGTCACACCTTACTGGGAGTTTGGAATGTAAAGACCACACGTGAGTGAAGATGATGGCAAGCTGTACCCCTGAGACCAGTCAAATCGCCCGTGAGGTGTAGTGTGGAATTGTCTGTCTGTAAACCAAACGTGACCATTTTCTTCTCCTGCTCAGGAACAGATGGCTGGCCTGCCACTCAGCCCCAGGTGAAGGTGTGGACACCTTATCTTTAGTGCATGTAGATAGAAAAAAACAAAAAATAAAAAGCACCACAGCATATCCTCGACGGCTAGAATCATACACTCGACCTGGAGATGCACGGTCACTGTGAACCCACAGCCGCTGTGCGGGCTGCTTCCCCCTCACTCGGGATACAGGCCTATCAGGTGGTGAGAGGGAAGAATCACTCACCACCCACACTACTGAAGCAGTTCTCTCTGTACATTTTTCCTAGCAAAATATTTGCCTTTGCATAAACTGTATGTGTAATATAGTTGCACCTAGTGCCTCAGCCTAGATTTCCTGTCTATGAAGAAGGGTAGACGGCATTGCCGGGCTCAGATGGTTAGAAAGGGCCATGTAGAAGGTCAAACCGTCTATATCACCCACTCCCATAGGCAGCTGTGAGATTTAAACAAACAGAAATGGTCTCAATGAACTTGGCAGCTGACCAGCCAGCACGCATTCTCAGGGTACCTCCTGCCCACAATGGGACACAACGGATGACACTTAACAAATGAGCTGGGCTCCCCAAACCTGAGGGGACTGTCGGGATGTCATCTGATCTAACTTGACATAGTATTCCAGCTTTCTTAGTTTAGAAAATAACTTTATTATTATTACTATTGTTCTGAATACCAAATCATTTTTATATTTCTCCTGTATGTTCCTCTAATCAGCTGTTACCCATTAAGACACATTTGAAAGAACACAAAAACAAGCCTCATTTTTTGTAAATCATTACTCTATTTGGGAAGATATTGGTTAGAAAAGAGGAAGAATACAAAAAAAATTATAGATTGTCACTTTCCGAAAGTGTGGTGGGGGGTGAACAAAAGTTTATTAAAAATAAATAATACCAGACATAACATGCATAGCTCATTACACTCGGGAATATTTTTGATTAGGGCAATGCCAGACAATGGCTCTTCAAATGAGATTTGACAGCAGGTAAATTACACAGTGTGAGGGTTTAAGTTGATCTACAGAACAACAATGTCTTGATCATAAATAGGATTTGTGTGCTGGAAAATACATTCTATTATTAATGAAACAGACAAATGAACTGAGAAACATCATCTTGCGCCATCATTTTAAGTAGCTTACCTTAGCAATGTAATATGGGTAACAAGTCATGCGTAAAACCCTGTAAAAGCTCATTAAGTCAGGATCAGTTTATTCAAAACAGCACATATTTCAAGTAACTGTTCTTCCTTAGCCAACGCCAGACACTACTGTGTAACAACCTCAACCGAAATAATGGGAAATTAGGCAACTTTAATTCATTAATAGGTTGCGTCCCTCTGGAACTCTCACTCCCTCCAAACATTTTATGTTGGTGAAGATCCACTGACTAATCCCATCTGACTCTCTGCATCAAAGTTCCCTTAAAAAATCTTCCACAGCTTGGAACCCATCCACTCTGGGCTAAGAACTTTTAAAATGGCAGCATCGCTCTGTTTGAGGAGTTTTGTTGCTTTATTAGGATATTAGTGTAGAGTGACCTTACTAAAAGGCAGTGGGTAGATTTCTGCAAAGTTGGAATTTCAGGGGCAATTGCTGATGAAGGGGGCTGCAATCCTCTGAGTGGTTTGCAGAGAAGGGTGAAAGGTGAATGCATCCAGTTGGACCTCAGTATTTACATTTGTGGAATGCACAATTTCAAAGATAATTGCTCTCAAAAATCAAGTCACCATCACAGCTTATAAAACATCAATAGCTGTGAAACCTACCAGATGCTCATAATTCAAAGACTTCCCTTTAAAATGAGGCTGTAATGTGGAGTCAACCCAAGTGCCCATCAACCCATGAATTGAGTAATAAATGGTGGTATATGTATACTGGGGAATATTAGTCAGCCATAAAAAGATGGAGACATTATTTGTACTAACCTGGATAGAGTTAGAGAACATTCTCTTCAGTAAAATATCACAATAATGGAAAAGCAAGTATCCAACGTATTCAACACTAATTTGAAGCCAGCCCACACAAGAGAAAAACTTAATTCAGGGTGGAAGAAAAGAAGGGAAGAGAGGAGGGAGAGAGAGGAGGGGGGAGAGGAGGGAGGAAGAGGAGGGGAGGGGGAGAGAAGGAGGAGGGGGAGAGGAGGGGAGGGGAAGGGGGGAGAGGAGGGGAGGGGAAGGGGGGAGAGGAGGGGAGAGGAAGGGGGGAGAGGAGGGGAGGGGGAGAGGAGGAGGAGGGGGAGAGGAGGGGAGGGGGAGGGGGGAGAGGAGGGGAGGGGGAGAGGGGGAGAGAGAGGAGGGGAGGGGGGAGAGGAGGGGAGGGGGGAGAGGAGGGGAGGGGAGGGGGAGAGGAGGAGAGGGGGAGAGGAGGAGAGGGGGAGAGGAGGGGAGGCGGGAGAGAGGAGGGGAGGGAGAGAGGAGGGGAGGAGGGGGAGAGGAGGAGAGGGGGAGAGGAGGGAGAGAGGAGGGCAGGGGGGAGAGGAGGGGGAGAGGAGGGGAGGGGGGAGAGGAGGGGGAGAGGAGGATTGGGGGAAAGGAGGGAGAGAGAAGATGGGGAGAGAGGGGGAGGGGGGAAAGGGGAAGAGGAGGGGGAGAGGGAGTGGGGAAGGGTTGATGGGCTCTCGCTTAACTGCCACAATGTACAAGTGTATGGCTCACCTCCTGGCGAGGGGCATAACTACAACAGGTACCTCAGCTAAGAAATGCAAACATTGCAACCTAATCGTTTGTACCCTCATATTAACCTGAATTAAAAAAAAATAAATAAAATGGGGCTTTCTTATATTCAACATTCCTACCTATACACATAAGCAAATGGCTCAGAGGAGATATTTACAGGAGCTTTCAATACAGTTTGCAAGCTCATGAACACGTGCCTGGGCTTCTCTTATTAGCAACGCTAATGCCAGTTCTTCCTACGGAAGATCCAGATGTGAGGGGTACAGATTCTCCACGCTCTTATAGAAGCCACATCTCACGTGAGCCTTCTATTGACTCCCTGAGATAAATACAGGGATAACTGGTGCTTCACAGCAGGCTCTGGAGTGTTGCGCCTGAGGCCAAGGTAACTCAGCTACAGAGCCAGGACTGGGAGGTAAGTACAGATTTTCTGAGGCTAAACTCTCCTGGCTTCTCCCGGAAGCCTACAAACTGCTACCTTTATTGCTGCCAATTTTTGCATGAATGTTTGCAGTTTAGGTTTGGAGGAAAGAGAGATGCTATTGAGGTTTTTAAATTTTGTTTTGTTTCATCATACGACATGGGAGGTGTTGACTTGCTGGCATCTGGGTCCTCCTTTTAAGAGTAACAGCACTCTGACTGTCTTTGGGCTATTACCTCTCCCCCACCCTCTGCGGTCTCATCAATCACAGTGTTATTTCTTCCAGTCCTTCCCAGTGACCCAACTTAAGCAACCAGAACTTCTCTTCTGGCAACTGGAATCAACATGCAAAGGGAATCTGAGTGGAAAGTGGGTGGAGAGAACATTTTCCTTGGTTCTGTCTCTCCAAGAGAATCTCCAAGAGTTCTAGGCTGGGGTCCCCAAACTGAACTTGTTTTCCCATTTCTGATACCCAGCTGTTAGATTTAAAATTTGTAAACTACAGCCAGCGTTCATCCAGTGATTCTCTTTTTACTTTACCTGAGCCATTCTTGTCTATCCTTCAGTCCCTGAGCCCCGAGCATCTCGCATGAGAACATAATTTCGAGCTGGTCCACTTGTGTGTGCACAGACTCAGCCAGTTCATCTGCCTGGGCCTGTACGGGCTAGACCAGGGAAGGAAACGGACCATGAAATCAAGAAAATACCAAAAGGAGCTTGGAATGTGAACAGATCAGTCAGCCAACAGAAAAAAAATGAAATAAAATTGGGACATGTTATTTCCCAAGATTCTTCCTTTAATAGGAAGAGGTGTATAATTTGTCCAACTGAGGAAGTTGATTTGTGAATAAAATCCATTGGGTATCCTAGAAAATACAGATCTTGGAGTCAGATGGATTGGTTTCAACCCTTCATGCCACAGCTTACTGACTGCATGACCTCACAGAATTTTCTTCCCTCTCTGAGACTCAGTTTCTAACTCTGTTAAATAGAGATGCTATGAAGAACCACCACAAAACAAAATTGTGTGTATGACGATGTGAGGATGTGTGTATACACATTATCCACCCGGAGACGGGCACATCTGGGGATCCCTGGCAATGGGAAGATGTAAAGAGACAATCCAGAGGAAGGAAAAGGATCAGATACAAAGTACTTGCCCCACATACGTATGTGTAACTGGGATCTGGTACCCACAAAAAAATAAGAACTTGTACCTTTCAATTTTTTAAACCAATCCCCTTGCTGCAAAGCCATCTCATTTCTCACCCAGAGAACGCACCTCCTGATAAGGGAGTTGATTTGCTCCCTGGCCACAGGAGGTCACGGAGGGATGGGAACAGGCAACCAAGACTTCAGATGCATTTTAAGCTCTACTAACTCACATGACAGCTAGGAACATGAGACCCAGTCAAGGATCTAATTATATCACAGACATGACAGAGCTGTGAAGAACAGAACTGAGACGTCAGAGGAGGTGAGAAGGGAGTGATGCTTCGTGCAGGACCCCTGACGACAGGGAGGAAGGGGGGCTGTGGCTGCAGCTGCCTCTGCCCTGGCAGAGGACAACCTTCCCGCCACAGCCCCTGGTGTGTGTTGTGGTTCTGGATTGGGGTAAAAATAGTCACTGGATCTGGCTGCTGTAGCTGCTTCAGGCTCTGAATGGCTCACATGGGGTTAGCAGGCTCCATTCTCTGGTCCTTCCACAGGCTGAAGCAAATGCTTCCAGGACAAGACTTTTAGCTGCGAAGTCAGGCAGACTGCTGCTCCCTCCTGTGGGAAAGTGTGCTCTATGGCAGCAGGGACAGTCCTGCTTGTCTATGAATGGCCAAAACGCTGCCCAGCCTATTATATGGGCACAAGGGTCAATTTCAAATGACTCAGGGCGAGAGGCTGAAATAAGTAGGAGAGTAAAGAGAGTGAAGAGAGAGGTGGGAGCTAGCCAGGTGCAGAGGTAGCTGGGAGGAGCAGCCTTGGGGGAAGAGTAGGGGGACGGGCTGGCTAAGGGCAAGGATGCCTGTCCGGCTGCTCATTTGAATCTTCACAGGGCTGACCTCTCTGCCTCCCTGTGCATATGCATTCAGAAGTACGCACACTTCCACGCCACATAGTACATGTATCTGTGCACACTGTACACACACACACACTTGCCCTTGTGGTGTTTTAGAATCTTTAGTATTCCCACTACGCATTTCCTGTTTCTCAACCAACAATCACAGGAACTAATTTACCTTATCAAAAATGCAATTACTCAGTATCTCAGCCTGCTATTTATTTGACAGCCTTCTAATTTTCCCACTTTTGCCTAATTTGACAGGGAATATTATAGACATAACTAGTCTTTCAAAATGACTTTCACAAGGTTAGTTCACTTGTTAATTGACCCTCTGTGATGGTAATTTATGAGGCATATTAATTTCATCTGTCACTTCCAATGCAAAGTAAATGTGGAAAATAGTCTATCTTTCATAAGGGACCTTGTAAAAGAAGTATGTCGGAATTCTTAATTAATATATGCATATTCTTTCAACCATTGATATTGTGCAGAAGTTTTATACCCACTCATCTGAAGCTTCTGCACTCCTTTTATAAATCTTGTTTTTACTCCGTTAATGATAAAGGAGAGGGGCCTTCATTGAGGATTATTCTGCCCTGGATATAAATCATTACCTCAAAACTAAAGCAGATGTTTGTCTGGAACCATGTCTGGAGTCAATAAAGGCAAAGTTTTGAGAAAAAATTTTCCAGGAGAATTGTAGTAAGAGGAAAGTCCTCCTTTCTGGAATGCTGAAGGCTATGCATTAATGAGTTACTGCATATCTTAAGTACTCCACGGAAAGAAATAAGGTGCCCCATCTGTCAGCTTTAAGAAGGAAGGCCGGGCCTCCAGAGGTTGAGGTGGACCTTAGAAAGACACCTGCTGGAGACAGGGCACTCACACACGGATTTGTCTTTGATAGGGGTCATTCCCCAAACCTCACAGTATCCCCAACTCAATCTCAACCTCAGTCATTCCACAATCACCCCGGAGCCTATTCATAGGCAAGCACTTGATATAAAGCTGCAAATAAGACCAACACAAACTCCGTGTTGGTGGGGCTCACACGTGTATGCAACAGAAACAGGAATGGCCACAACTACAAGATAGAATTACAAATGGAGCGGCCAGCACCGAGGCAGAGTAAGGAGTGTGCTGGGGACCCCAACACAGCCACTCTCTTTTCCCTCCTCCTCTTCTCCTAAGACAAAGACTCCAAGGATCTGGCTAGCCTACTCCCTGAGAAGTTTGTGCCAGAACACCCTAACTTTCCAGGCCAGCTGTGGAATGTTTCCACCCCCTACAGCCCCATTTAAAAGGTGTCCCTCACTGCCGCCAGGTGCAGAAGCCATATTTGCACTGCCCAGGTGGGTCACCTCCCCTTTCCGTAAACCTGGCCTGCTCATCTCCACTGTGGCCTTGCTCTGGGTGTCATTATTTACACCTTGCAGAGTGGTTCTGGGGACTCAGGCACAGCAAGGTGACA
Source organism: Nycticebus coucang (assembly GCF_027406575.1). Lineage (NCBI taxonomy): Eukaryota > Metazoa > Chordata > Mammalia > Primates > Lorisidae > Nycticebus > Nycticebus coucang. The sequence continues at coordinate 179,810,291 of NC_069781.1, read as the reverse complement.
GGTGGGTGTGATCCAGAACAGAGGGAGGGACTACCCTGGGCACCAACCCAGTGGGAACTGACGGGTATCCTCTGGTTCGTGGTCTCATTCTTTAAGATCCACCACCTTAGGAAACATCCATTCTAGCCTCAGCTCTTGCAAGGATGCCCAGGCTCCCTCATGTGCATATTCTGCTTGTGACTTAATTCTCTCTCTGGGGGTTTTTACTCAGCTCTGACCTTTCCACTTGCCAGAGGGGAGCCTCCCTAGAAGCCAGGGCTGCATTTCATCACCCAGACAAACCCTCTCTAAAATGTGGGCTTAGCAGACTTCCTTGATTTGCATCTTAACTCACCCAGGCTCAGCATTCCAAATTTTTGAAAGTCTTTAAAGAGCAATGTTGTCTTTAGTTTTGTAATCTTAAGTGTCTCTTTCCTGCCATTTGCCTTATACTGGAAAAAAACTCCTATTTCCTTTATGGGGAGACTAGATACAATTATCAAGTTTGAGTCTTTATGTAGGATTTCTCCAGAAAGATTCGAATCCCCTGTTAGACCTTGAAATCCTACCAGAAAAATTCAGCATGTATTAAAGCCGAGCTTAGCTTCATCACTTAGGTTTTCTCTGATCAAATGGAGAATTTCTTTCCTTCAAGCTTCTTGCTAATAAACTCCCTAAAAGGTCATTCCTGGCTTTGAGCAAAGCAAAAGATATAATATATATGTTTGGAAAGAGTAAGGCTAATCTTTAATTTGACAGTAATGGTTTTGTAAGGGCTGAAGGTTTTCTTTGTTAAAATAGCAAAAAAAAAAAAAAATATATATATATATATACATACATATATATGGAATAGTAATGAAATACAAAACTATGTTAAGGCATATTTATTTCTGATTTCTCCCCAATATATTTAATAAAGGCATATTTTAGAGCTCTTACAATAAGAACCATTTGACTTCTGATTGAGATAATGCATGCCAATGATTTATACACAGAGCCTCTTTTTTCCAAAAAATGCAAATTACGAAGGTGGCGTGCTACAATGTCCTCGTCAATCATAAAAATATACATATTTTGAATAAGCGTTGAAATATATAATCTATACTTCATAGATCTCAGCAGGCAAGCTCTGCCTTATCTAGCTAAGTGCAGCACGTGTATTATCAGGAAATAATTACTCTGCTACTCTGATGTTATCATAGGAAAATACTGCTAAAATGCGGTTCTGAGCAATAACATTTCTGGGGAGGAGAAAATTTCTTCTTCATTTAGTCTCAGACAAAAAAGGGGCAGCCAGGGGTTTGTGTGTGTGTGTGCACACATGCGCTTGTGATTGTGTGTATGTGTGTGTAATGGGCTATCTTTCTTTTGTCCGCAAGGTTAACAAAAACATCTTTTATAACTCTTCTCCATGTTTATTACTAACATGGCGGAATCATGCCCCCACGCCTCTCCAGACCCTGAAGTAGCACCATTTTATTTTATTTTATTTTTTATCACACATAATGAAACCCCAAGTGAGAAAATTCATGGTTAAACAGAGTTTTCCTGGTCTTGAAGGATTAGGTGCTCCTATTAGTGAAATTATCTTAAAATACGAGGTCAGAGCTACTCCAGAACTGCCCACACATCTGCAGACAAGGGCAATTAGGCAGCCCCACCCAACTGTGCTAAACCTTGAAGAGCTTATTCGTGTTGAAAAAGGTTTAATTTGTTCCACTATCCTCATTTAGGCATTACTATCTCGAGGCTCAGAAAACAAACACAATTTTTTTTTTTTTGCTCTATTTCTTTACACAGCTTTGTAGATGTCAGATAGTTGCAGTCTATTTTGTGTTGCTATAAAAAAATACTTAAGACTGGGTAATTCATAAACAAGTTTATCTCAGTCTTGTTTTCTAGGCTGAGGAGTTCAAGGACATGGTCCTGTCTGCTGGGGGATTTTCACACATGGCAGAGAAGATCAGAGGGGAAGAAGACACCAAGAGAAAGAAATCTGAGGAGTGTCCTGCTTTACAACATCTCTCCAGGGAACTGATCCAATGCCATGAGAACAGATCCATCCCCACCCCTCAAACACTTCTCACTAAAGCACATCTTCTAATCCCCCACACTGGGTGTCAACTTCCAAGATGAGCTTCGGTGGGAACAAATTAGCAATGTGCAAACCATAGCATGAATTATCTGGCCTCAGATGTCCCAGATGTCTATACTGCCGAGGATGAAGTTAAGACACTCTGCTCTAGAATAGAATCATTACTAGGACTGACATCAAAATGGCAAATTAGGTATTTTTGTTATTTTTATGCTGTAGATCAGGACTCAGGATTTAAGAGACCAATAACAGCAATAGCTGTATTTCTTGGGTGTCCATTCTGGCGTGGCTGTCTACTACATGGTTTTGCTATACGCCATCTGCTCACCAATGCTGCCAGGTAAGGGTATTAACCCCATTTTACAGATGAAAGAACATGAAGCCTCAGTCCCCCAGAATCACATAGCTATTCATGAGCTGGATTAAGATACAACCTCCCTTCTGTCTGGCTCCAAATTCCATGCCCTTTCTCCTGTATCCCACTGCATCAAGCTCATAGCTGCTAAAGAACAGAGCTGGGATTCAAACTCAGAAGGGGTAATTCCAACTTTTGGACTTTTCCCGTGATATCCTGTTGCCATTCATGGAATGACAAAAACCTCCCAAAATGTGTGAGGTGTATGTATATATATATGTGATTATACACAAACTTAGGACATGCTGGGTACATGGGTAGATTAGAAGGTCCTGCAGAGAAGAGAAAATGGACAGAAGGACCCAAGCAAGAAGCTTCTGTGGTCAGCAGTCCCCTCCAACACACAGCTGGACACCTAGAAACAGATGTTAGTCAATACATCCAGGGATTCCCTCACTCCCCTGCTTCTGTTTAAACCGTGTCTAAGTACCAAGAAATCGTTAACAGCAGGACAGACCTTTTAACGTCAGGTGTGGATGCCCCAAAACACGTCCCCTTAGGTCTTACACACCAACCTTACATCAGAAGCATTCTATTTTAGGTGGCAAAAGCTTCCTGGCCTTTAAACTTAAAGAAAAGACTCTTTTGCAAAATATGCAAAGTGGGGAAGTTCTGCCATGGATAGAATGCTTAAAGACTCAAAAAACTATGAGAGAGAGAGAGAGAGAGATTGAGAGATTGTGAGTTTGCTACTGAAGCCTAATTCACCCTTATTAGCAGCTTGGCCAAGGTTATTAAATCATATGAATTTACCCGCAGCCTATTAACCCGCAGGACATCTGCTTGATGCCTTGCTTATAAATATCTTATCCACTCTCTCCCTTGTACAACACAAATATTATCATTATTCCTCATTTCAGTCAAGAACATGTGCCAATGGGCATTTATAGATGATATTCATGTATTTATCCAGCTGGCCAGTATCCCATGTGGATTGTGACTATTGCTTTATGCGGCCGTGTCAGATCTGAGTCATCAGCTCTTAGATTCTGGTTCTCCCAGATGTGTTGTCACTTTGATCTAGATTTCTAGGGAATCTTGAAAACTCCAGAAGACACTGGAGTCATCACCTTGAGCTCCTTTTCTACCCCTCAACCCACCTGCTTAACCAGCTACCTCATCCTCATTCAGATTCCTCCTAAAATTACCAATACGATCTTGCTCCCTGAGATGCTGATCTTGCCTCACTCTCCATTTCACTCAGTAGGTTCTTCACGATAGAACTGACACATCCAATCTAATGCTCTTTCTGTTTCAAATCCCACATCTTAAAGCAAGGCTTAGAGGGCCCTTCCTAATCCAGCCCTACCTGCCCCTCCAGCTTGATTTCCAGTCACTAGTCTGTTCACTGTGCTACCCCTACGTCATCAGTCAGATAAGAGTACTTGGGATTGTCTGCGTAATTATGATCGTTCATGTTCAATGGTACCGCATATCCTGGAATGCTCCTCTCTCCACACCTAACACGTAGAGGCTATGAAACGTTTTGCTCATCCTTCAAGACAGGCCAGGTCTGGAGACCTCAGGTAAAACCTTTCCTAGCCTTGGTGGTAGCCTACCCCTAAATGTCCCGCCACCTGAATTGTCCATCTCATTCAATCCTCAGGATCCTGTGCTCCTACCAAGGTCCAGTCTAAGGGTGGGTGGGTTTTGAGGCTCAGAAAACAACACCTGAAGACAGGGCAGGCATGTGGACCCTGTGGCAGCATCACGTCACTCTGACTTCCCCATCCTCTGACTCCCAGTTCCCCTGTTTCTCTCATAGCACAGAATGAGGAAATTTTCTCAAGTTTCCTTATCTACCTAGAAACTGACCCACCAAAAAAGAACACCATTGCCTTCAATCCTCTCCTTGAAATTTCATTAATCAGAGAAGATTAAAACTCACATCATGAGGAAGAACCTGAAATTAAACACGCACCTGGAGCCCTGATGAATTGTACTCCAGTCCCATTCAAACGTCAGAAACAATTATTTACTGCCCAGTGTCTGAGCATGAAGCCCATTCACTCCCCTAAAAATCATTCAATACTGCTCAAATTGACACACGTTCCCAATCTCTTCTTTCTTTAGGAAGGCAGCTCATAAAAGCATCTGGACATCATTGGGTTAATGGGATCACCCTCCTGAGGAGTCCCCTGTGCTTGGCCCATTGGATAAATTTGTCTGTCTTTTTCTGTTAGTTCCTTTTCAGAGGGCAGAGGGCAGACAGGAAACTCTCCTGGACCCTACACTGCCTGTGCCAAAAAGCATGCAGGGGTTCCTGGCTCTTCCTTCTTGACAGACAAGACAGACATCCCTCTTCTCTCTAATGATCATGTTGGCAATGCTGGAATCAGCTTGACCAAACCAGAGCTACCATAGGACAGGAAATGACAGTGGCTGTGACAGATCTAAGAGATGAAAAGAAGTGAGACCTTGATGAGATTTTTAAGCCACAGTAGCAAACGCCCCTGGGACTCTGCCCTTCGTCTGATCTCCCAGTTTGATGAAATTTCTTTTCTCACTGAAGTTTAGATCAGTTTGGGTCAGATGTTTCTGTTGCTGGAAGCTGAGGCGTCCTCAGTCCATCCCCTGCCCTGACATCTCTGCTCTACCAGGACTCAGCGTGGTGTCCCCCTTGCTGTCCCGCCTTCACCTCTCATGGCATTTATTCCATAATCCTGTAGACTTGTCTGACTCCATTTTTGGACTCTGAACTCCAGAACATCGGGGACTGTGACCTTATTCATCTCTTCATTCCTATTTCCTGGCAAATAGCAGATGCTCGTAACATTTTGCAAAATTGACTTTGTTGAATAGCTCTGAATTGAGGAATAAAAATTAGGAGAAAATTGATGCCGTGTCTATTTTCTAGCATATAAGGAATCCCATTTGTACAGTATGAAAAATGCCTTCTTGACATAAATGTTGGGGCTTGGTAATGTTATGAGTCAGATTTGACAAATGTTTGCAGGGCATCGATTCTGTGTCAGAACTTCTGCATATTTTTCCTAATTTGCTTGTCATGGCTTTATCTATAATGCCAGTATTACATTTCCCTTTACATATTTAAAAACAATGAAGGCAGTTCAATTTATAATTGCCAAAATGTGGAAACAACCTAAATGCCCACCAACTCTTGAACAGATTAATAAACGATGGTACATGCACACCACGGAATACTATGCAGCCATTAAAATGATGGAGACTTTACATGTTTCGTATCAACCTGAATGGAGGTGGAACACATTCTTCTTAATCAAGTATCACAAGAACAGAGAAGCAAGAATCTAATGCCCTCGATTCTAATAAAGCCAGTAGATGATCTAATACATACCCACATAAGAGAAGAACTCAAATCAATTCATATGGGGGCGGGGGAATGAGAAAATGGCAAGAGGGGAGGAGGGAGAGGAACTGGTGTGCTCCCACTTACGGAGCACAATGTTAAGGTGTATGGCACACCTGTTGGAGATGGGACACAATTAGAAGAGGGACTTTACCTAACAAATGCAAACATTGTAATCCAATTCTTTGTACCCTCAATTAACTGGAAACAATAAAAAAATAAAATCTTTTCTAATGGAAAGTAAACTTCCAAGCTGGAGATACAGAAAATTCTTCATAAAGCCTTCCAGAGCTATGTAGACAGCGTCCCTGGAACAGCTCCTTCTACCTCTGAGGAGAAGGCCCAGTTCTACCCAACCTTGCTTGGCCCCTCCATCCTATGCTGCTCCCTCATCCCCAACATCTTCCTCTTGGGTAGCAGCAGCCCTGACCCATGTGGCGGCCACACAGAAAGAAAAACTCAGAAATGGCAAGGTGCATAATTAAACAAAGTGCAGGGTAAAGGCAGTCTTGTACAACTGGACGGGAGAATCAGTGAGAGGGAAGCAGAGTGGATAAATTTACTATGGGAGCAAGTGGTTCTGAAATGAAACCCTAAGGTGTGTGTATCAGCTCACAATGTGTGCACATTTTAATTGCATAGTTAAATATCTTCAGGACACACATAGCCCTTGGTGGAGGGAAATGTACATCCCTGTTTCCTTCCTTTCAGTGACCTCAGCACAACACAGCCTACCTTGCTAGTGTGTTCTAAAAGCATCACATACACAGTCCAATGTACAAGTCCTACGGGTATAGGTGGGTGATTTCTACATACGTTAACATGTGTATATAAGCTGGCAAATCACGATATATAACCTTTCAACCCATTATAAAATGTTTAAAGTTTGCACTCGTTTTTCCTGAGATCAATACATCACCTGAGTAGATTCTAGGTTTGAATATTATGTTCCAGAATTCTGCCCCGTGTGGGCCCAGGATGTAAGACTTTCCTCATGTGTGTGTGGGGCCAATGCATGAGCAGGCAGCAAGATGGAGCTCAGTGTGGCTCAACCTGTCAAGGCTCAGTTCATCTGTCTTTAAATCTGATACAACATTTTCTATTTCTATTTGTCAGGTTTGAGAAAATGAAATAAAAAATATTTCCACAGAAGTGTGTGTTGTAAGTTTCAAAGCACTATGTACATAACATGAAGTGTATGTTTAGCAAACGCGAATATGTTGAGCTATTTCTTTATGTCTCTAAAGTTAAAGGATGAAATGTTAAACTTGATGAATTTCCAGTAATTCAAGCTGCAGAGCACCATTTCCATTTTTTTTTTTTTTTATTGTTGGGGATTCATTGAGGGTACAATAAGCCAGTTACACTGATTGCAATTGTTAGGTAAAGTCCCTCTTGCAATCATGTCTTGCCCCCATAAAGTGTGACACACACTAAGGCCCCACCCTCCTCCCTCCATCCCATTTCCATTTTTAAAAATTTAAAACTTATATTTTTAAATTGTCACATAATTGTACATAGTTTGGGGGTAGTGATGTTTCGATACATATAATGTGTAGTGATCAGATTGAGTAATTAGCATATCCATCATTTCAAACATTCATCATTTCTTTGTCTTGGGAACGTTTAATCTCCTCCTCCTGGTATTTGAAACCATGCAATAATGCACTGTTGTTACTATAGTCATCAACCTAGTGCTTTGGAACCTCCCATCCAGCTGTGATTTTGTATCCTTTAAAAAATCAACCGAAAATGAATCAAAGACCAAAGTGTGAGACCCAAACTTTTAAAACTACTAGAAGAAAACACAGAGGAAATGCTTTAGGACATAGGTCTGGGAAAATACATATGTTTTGATTTCTGATTAATATGAGGGTACAACGATTAGGTTACAATGTTTATGGTGGTTAGGTAAAGTCCCTGGCGTAGTTGTGCCCCTCTTTATACACTGTGCCCCTGAGGTGAAAGCACAACGATACCCTCTCTCCCCACCCCTACTTCCTCCTCCCTTCCCCCAACTTGATTTAAATTGAGTTTTTCTCTTAAGTGGGCATGTATTCATTTTTCTACTGGATTCATATTAGAATTGAATACATTGGATACTTGCTTTTGGGAAAAGATTTTATAAATAAAACCTCAAAAGCACAGGCAACAGAAGTAAAAACAAACAAATGGGATTATATCAAATCAAAAAGCTACATAGCAAAGGAAACAATCAACAGTGAAAGGGCAACCTACAAAAGGAGAGAAAATGTTTGCAAATCATTCACATGAGAGGATTAATATCCAAAATGTATAAGGAACTCAACACATCTCAATGGGGGGAAAAAAAAAGAATGGATTGAAAGAATGGGCAAATGATCTGAACAGCTATTTCTCAAAAGGAGACATACACATGGCCAAGAAACATATGATAGAATGCTCGCCATCACTAATCATCAGGGAAATGCAAATCAAAACCACAAGGAAGTACCACCTCTCCCAGTGAGGAGAATTGCTATTATCAAAAGACGCAGAAATAACAGATGCTGTTGGGGATGTGGAGAAGTGGGAAGTCTCCCACATTGTTGGTAGGAATGTGAACCAGTACAGCCACAACGAAGAACAGTATGAAGGCTCCTCAAAAAACTAAAATTAGAACCACCACACGGTTTAGCAGCCCCGCTACTGGGCATGTATACAAAGGAAAGGAAATCGGTACGTCAAAGAGACATCTGCACCCCATGTTTGTTGCTGTGCTATCCAAAAAGGCCAAGATATGGAATCAACCTAGGGGTCTAACAAGAGGAATGGATAAAGGAAATATGGTTTACATGCCCATGAAATCCTGTCATTTGCAGCAACATGGACAGAACTGGACATTACGATAAGGGACATGAGCCAGGAACAGAGAGGTGAACACTGCATATTCTCTAAGGAGGCATTTGTCAAAGTGGTATTTTCTAAGTTAACCTGTTTTAGTCAATTGCTCTGATTTTATTATTACCTACAAGCTCTTTAAAAGTAGTGCAGATTTCCAAGATCATCTTTACCGATACCGGCTTCCTGGTGCATACACTGTCATGTAATCCCCTTCCCTTGAGTACGGGCTAAAACAACAGACTTGTTTTCAATGAACAGAATATGGCTAAAGGGATGGGACGTCACTCCCATGAACAGATCACAAAGACTGTGACTTCCACCTTGCTGGTCTGTTGTCTTATCAGTTTATCACTTCAAGGAAGCAGCCGTGTGGGTTTCCTACATGGCAGGGAGTAAAAAGTAATCTCCAGCCCACACCAAGCAAGGAACTGAGGCCCTCACTCTGACAGCCCCTGCAGAATTCAATTGTGTCAACAACCACTTAGGCTTAGAGGCGGATCCTACCCCAACTGAGCCTTGGGATGACTGCAACTCTGGTCAATGCCTTAATTGCAGCCCGAGACCTCGAAGCTATGCCCAGATTCCTGAAGAAAAGAAGCTATGAGTTGATCATTATGCATTTCAAGCTATTAAGTGTTGGGATGATTTGTTTTGTAGCGATAGCTAACCAACACAAAGCTCCATGAATTCCCAGTACTGCAGATTATGTAATAATGACTGGTATTTTCTAAGATATCCTTGTTGGTCAGTGACTCTGTTCTTATCATTACGCTGCTACCTCAATGAGAGCAGGATAATATAGATGCTTTAATCAACACTAAATAAAGCCAGGGTCTTGCAAAGTGCTGACACACAAGAGGGACACAATACATTTTTGTGGAATGAACGATAGATAATCAAGTAAATCAAGGTGATCTCGTGTGAAGCTTGAAGTAAAGCTGAAACACGTGCCAAGGAAAAGTAGGTGAGTGGTTGGGGATATGGCGGAAGATGGTGGCTCCATTAGGGAATGAAATGCCACAGTGCATGTGCTGAAACCGTGGCATCCTCATCTACTGGTCTGTGACATACGCCGGAAAGTTTAAGGTAGGGCAGTGTCATTATCACCTATCTTCCCTTACAGTCTTTTTGGGAATTCATCTTATTTTTCCATGGCCTGAAGTGGAAACTGAAACGACTCAAACATCCCAAATAAAAGAAGAATAAAATAAAGAGGAACATCCATATTGTGATATGATCTGCAGCCATTAAAAAATGATGATATGCATGACTTAAAAAGATATTATCTCCATTCAGATGAGATAAAACAGGTCACAAAACAGTATATATGGCATGATTTTATTTTTGCAAAATAATACACATATTTACATACTAAAAATGTCTCACAAGACACATTGCTTATACGTTGGTGGTGGGACTATTGGTTTTTTATTTTTTAGTTGTTTTACGGTTCTTAGTATTTTCTAATTTTTTAAACAACAAGCATGCATAACTTTTACACTCAGAAAAAGTAAAGGTTATATAAATGTATCACAGAATACATAAAACAAGGAAGATGCCTCAAAGATAACAGTTTCCTATTAATACTGATATCGGAAAAGACATCATCATGTAGAGTGAAAATCCCAGCAGCTCTTTCTGCTTAATGATTATGGAACTGGAATGTTTTCATGCAATCCTCAGTGAAGCAGGAAACTTCAGGGGTTTCTGGGCCCCTGAACCTTCGGCCTTTCCAGGTCTGAAGGTTAATCGAGAGTGATCAGCCACACTGCTGGTAAAGGTTTTCAAGGGAGATCCAGTTAGCCCACATTCACCACCACAAAAACAGATGCCTACTCCGTAGAGTTTATAAGGGCTCAGGAAATATGGTTTTAACTCTAAACCAACGATTCTTACAATTTTTTTAGGGCAAAAAAATGAACTGAGAAGCTCATTTGCAGTTCTTTGCCCTATGCGAGGGATTCCTTTTGTAGGTTTGGGTAGGGCTCAGGAATCCAGATTTTAATGAAATACACTCAAGAAATGTTGGTGCCTACTGCCTGAGGGCTGCCCGTGGAGAAATACTTTTTTCAGAAGGTATTATTCTTCCTGGCTTGCTTACATTCTAAGACAAATAATATATTTATCTGCATTGATGTCTCCCATCTTTTGTCCTTATTTGCACCAATTGCAGAGAACAGAATAAAGAAATAGGATTCCCCAAGAAGGGTCTGAGTCCCACCTGGAGGCAGTGTCAGGCATCTAAAGTCTAGCGTGAATATCCTTCAGTTAGTCTGCTTACCCCATTCCCTGTGTCTCCTGTTCATTATTCATTCACAGAAATATACTAAGCAGTTATGTACCAGGCACCATTCACACTGAAGCCCTATTTGATGCTGAAATCTCCTTGGCTGAAGTATGTCCTGTGTCAGGTTCTGTATCAAAGACTCTCTCCAATGTATTGGCAGAGACAGTGAACTTCAAACACCACTGGACACAGTTAAAAAAGGTTCAGGGGAAGTCAGAGTGTACTGGCTCAGGGAGGCATTCCTTCTCCTACCCATCTCCCTGCTCTTACATCTTTATCACCTCCGGTTGGTACTATTTTTAAAGTTTTATTTTGCTTTTAATTGATACAAAATTATTATATATATTCATGTGATCCATTGTGCTTTTTCCATACTGGTATATACCATGTAAATTATCAAATCAGGTAAACAGCATATCTGTTGCCTCAAACACTTGTCATTTCTTGAGAACCCTAAAATCTTCTAAGTATTTTGAAATACACAATCCTATAAATCACCCTAATGTGCAAGAGAACACCAGAACTTATTCCCTGTATAATTGCAACTTTGTACCCATTAGCCTATCTTTTTCTCACCTCCTCTCTATGAGCCTTTGTGGGGGATCTATGGAAATAGATCCACAGCCTTCCAGGGGTCCCTCTCTCCTTCATTCCACCTGCTACAGAGCCATTTCCAAAACACACATTAAATTTCATAATTCTCTTAGGCTCCACTGGCTCTGCATTTTCTCAGTCTATGGCATATTCCAACCCATCATGAAACTGGTTCCATCATGATTTAAAATCAGAGCATCATTTTCCCCCAGGAGGTTATACATTTGCTATTATATTTAACAGCTAAAGTAAGCTGCAGAATATTAAATTATGGTAAGATTGGTGATATTATGTCAGTATGAAAACTGTGTGCCTTCCCTAGATGAATGAGATGCACCTGCATGTGGGGGTGGTGGTGCTGGTGGTACAGATTAAGAACTGATGACTTGGGATGTGAGGGTGATCTGGCTGTGACATCTGCCACTCCAGTGATTGTCAGGATTGAGTTGGCAGATGTGGCTGGTTAGGTGGGTGTCCCTTCCTCCCTCATTGCTCCACGCACATCCCTCCTGAATCTGCACAGTGAGTGGAAGAGGATGACTTTCCCTGTAAGGGAAGACCATTCGGTCAAGGGTATAGAGTAGCTGTAACGGGGGTAGAATCTCCAAACAAGGTCTCAAGAACCAACAACTTACAGCCAGAAGGGCAGATGCTGCATCACCCCCACCCCCCACACCCCCACCCCTGCACTTCCAGGCAGACATTACTAATAGATCACCAAGTTCTCAGATTTTCCCACTCTCCTGTCCTATGCCGCATTCTTTTTCAGATACATGGGCCTTGAAGCCATACTCTTACTCATAAGGCTTATTCTTCCACACCTTGCACTCCTATGATCAATAACAATTCTTGGCACTTATCTTCCAGGCACTGACCACAGAGTATCCTTCTGACTGTGCCACTGCCTATCTGATCCAGGGTGGGTTACTAGCTAGCAGTGTGACTCAATTTTTTCATCTGTAAAATGGAAGTGTAACCTCAGTTATGGGGAAATTATGAAGATTAAAAGAGAAAAGGCAACTGAGGGGGGAGAAGCACAAAGAAAAGGAGGAAAAGAACATCTCAAAAATATATTCCTAAGGGCTAAACAGATTGTCACTGAGAAAACAATGCTTAGAATGTACAAAGTTGCTGTCAAAGAAATTCACTGTATAAAATCATCTGTACGTGAAAGGTTATAAAGGAGCTCAGTAACAGAGAGAGTTCATTCAATGACCAGAGTTTAGTTTCTGCAAGACTAATAGACTCAGTCATATACAACTTTAATTCTCTAAATTAAAAATGATTTTTCCTTTTATTAATGGACACTTAGGTTGATTCTATATTGTGGCTATTGTGAAAAATGCTGTAATAAACATGGGAGTGTGGATCTGTCTTTGATACACCAATATCCCAATATCATTTCTTCTGTACATATACCCAATAGTGGAATTGCTGGGTTATGTGGTAGTTCTATTTTTAATATTTTGAAGAACTTCCATATGTTTTCCATAAAGCCCATATGTATGTCATTATAAAAGTTTTAAGATATATAAAAACCAAGAAACATAAAATCCACACAGATGGAAACAAATGAAGCCCTCCCAGTAACACTGATAAGCTGAGCAAGCTGAAACTTGCACAGGTGAATCAGAAAGGATGCTGTTGCCTGTGTTGCTTGGAAGTGAAATAATGGACCGCAACACAGTCTGTTTCAAACTTCTGCAGTGACCTGTGTACTAAGATCATTTCCAAGAACAGTGTGCAAGGGTTTCCTTTCCTCCACATCCTTGACAACACTTGTTAACATTTGTCATTTTGGTATTAGCCATTCTAATAAGTGTGAGGTGAAATCTCATTGTGGTTTTAATTTACATTTCTCTGATGATTAGTGATTTTGTGATTTTTAAAATATCCCTTTGGCCATTTGTATGTCTTCTTTTTGAGAAATATCTATCAATGTTCTTCATCTATTTTTTAATCAGGTTTTTATTTTTTGTTGTTGTTGAGTTCCTTATATATTTTTTGGATATTAACCCTTTATTAGATGCATAGTTTGCAAATATTTTCTTCCATTCTGTAGATTGTCTCTTTGCTCTGTTGATTGTTCCCTTTGCTGTCCAGAAGCTTTATAGCTGATGTAATCCTGTTTGTCTTTTTTTTTTTTTTCTTTTGTTACCTGTGCTTTTGAGGTCACCACACAGACCAATGTCATGGAGCTTCTCCCCTGTGTTTTCTTATTGCAGTTTACCATTGGGTCTTATGTTTAAGTCCATAATCTATTTAGAGTTGATTTCTGCATATGGTGTGAGAAGATTGTCTAATTTCATTATTCTACTTTCCCCAGTATCATTACCAAAGAGACTGTCCTTTCAGCATCTTTGTTGAAAATCAGATGTGTGGATTCATTTCTGGCCTTTCTATTCTGCTCCATTGGTCTATTTATCTTTGTTTAATGCCAGAGCCATGCTTTTTTGGTTATAATAGCTTTGTAGCCTACTTGAAATCAGGTAGTACGATATGTCTCCAGCTTTGTTCCTTTTGTTCAAGATTGCCTTGGCTATTCATGGCCTTTTGTGGTTCCATATGAATTTTATAATTATTTTTTCTAGTTCTTTGAAACATATATTATTGGTATTTTGATAGAGATTATGTTGAATTTTAGATTGTTTTAGGTAGCATGGCCATTTTATCAATACTAATTCTGCCCATCCATAAACACAGAATATATTTATATTTGTTAGTATTTTCTTCAATTTCTTTCATCAGCGTTTTATAGTTTTCAGTGTAGAGATTTTTTGCTTCTTTGGTTAAATTTATTCCTAAGTGTTCATCTATGGATGTACGTATAATCAAATGTAGCATATAGTATACACACACACAGATGAATACTATGCAGCCATAAAAAGAAGGTGTGGGAGGCAGGCAGACTGAATTTCTCACAGGCCTTCCAACTTGAGGTAAAGTGCTCAGTCAGGGGAATGTCTGCGTGACTATCCCTGCAGGAGGAATTCAGCAGTACAGGTGGGTGAAACCACTGATTAGTAGTTTAGGGAAGCAAAGATGTCTGCTTGAAGAGAGGAGACTTGCTCTCTCCCCTCTCTTCTTTGTATTATTTGGCCACTTCAGATGTTCCACTACCCTTTACCCAACCTTCCTGGGGGCTGCAATCTCCCCTCTCTCCTTTTTAACCTTGACAGCTGACTACTGATTGCTGTGCCTTCTTGCATTGATACTCTGTTATGTACCCAATAAAAAGACTCCTGAGAAGCAGGACGGGGTGCTGCATTGTTTTCAGGTTGCGCTTGGCACATGAAACAACGTATGCCCTTCTAGGCTTTATGCTATAAGTTTGGGGCAAAGTCTCATGATTTCCCCAGCACCGTCTCCCTTGTTGACCATTGTCCCAGATTGGGGTCCACCAGAACCTCTATAAGAAGGAAACCTTGTTACATATAACAACTTAAATTTGGGTGATGTTAGATTAAGCTAAACAACCCAGACACAGAAAGACACATACCACTTAGTCTCACCCATATGTAGAATCTGAAAAACCGTTATCTTCTTGCAAGTAGGCAGTAAAATGTTGGTCACCAGTAGGGTGGTTCTGAGTCTTGAGGACAATATCCTAGGCTGTTGATAGACATATTGTCTTGCTTCTGATTTGCTTTGTACAGAAAACAACTGACTTTCCCCACATGACTGTTAATCATGCTGAGGAACAATTAGGAATCTGAGCTCCATTTTCTTCCAATGGCAAATCTGTTGTGCATGTATTTTTCTGCATATGTTGTATCTTCCAACTTACAGCAACAGCCCCAGAAGGAATGTCTGCATATCTCCAGCCCCAATACAGTAAGCATTCAGTAAATGTTTACTGTAAAAATAACTTAACGAAGGTCCTTTACTGATGGCCAAGCAGGTTTCTGATCTCTTGTCAGAGGATTTAGTTCTTTTCAGCTATGGGTAGTGCAAAAAATATGTCATAAAAGCTCAATGCATTTTCCATTGCTGACAACCCGTCTTTTAAAAAGAGTACTTCAAAACACATATAATGTTGCTCAGTAATTATTGTTATGATAACACCTAACGCAGTGTTCATCGCTGATACGTAATTGACTTAAGTATCTGGCTAGTGACTTCAGTGCCAGGAACATGTTCAATTATTTAATACAAATTCAGTCATTTATCCAATACCAGCAACCACAGTATCAAGTACTAGGTTATAATAACCCAATAGGAGTCATAAAACACTGTTTTCTGAAAGCAAATTCATTTGTGTCATGAAAATTACTTAATTCTTATTAATATATTATGCCATGTAAGTATAAATAAAGAAAAATGAATCCAAGTATAATCAAGCTAAACTAATGTAACTGTTCAAGCTCTTACAATACTGATTTTCTAGATATACCCTGAGGAAATTCATAGAAATGCACTGCTAATTGATAGTTGTTATTGTCGTTATTTTTAATGAAAGTCCCAGTCACTCCAATTAAAATATTTGTAATCATTTTTGTCATTCAAAAGAAATTCCCTCCTTGGTGAGAGTATTTGGTAGGTTTTAGCTAAAAAAGGCATGCATAGCTTCTGCTATTTGATTTGGGTAGTGCTGTTCAAAACAGAAGTAGATGTTGCAAAACAGAGATAGACCTGAATACTTTGTTGTCATTGTGGCTAAAAGCTGCTCCCTTATAAATAATGCACTCCAAGTAGTCAAGAGGAGAGAGGCAGAGCGTTCTTGCTCCCTATCAGGACTAAAGGCCATCATCTCCCCAAAAGACCCACATGGAAAAGTGACACCAGGATAGACAGAAAGGCCCAGAACCAGACAGCATGAGAAGAAAATCAGACCAAACCAGAATTGCAATAGTAATGACGCTACTCTATGAGTCTCTGTGAATGGGAAAGAAAATCCCACTGACTCCCATTGTGATTGCAACAGTATATTAATTGGTTTTACCAATGTTTGTGTTCATGCTTCAGTTGAAGTTGTTTAAGTGTATGGGAGAAACTAACTGCATTGATCTTACATCTTGTTACAACCTGCTACTTAGGAAATTTGTACTTTCTGAACTACTGTATTTTGCTGTGTCTAATACACTCTCATGTGTAATGTGCATCTATGTTTTGGGCCCAAACTTTTGGTAAAATAAATCTCTCTTTGAATTTTTTACTTCAAAATTGTATTTGTTTATGGTTAGGTACTTGTTATTTGTATTATAAATGAATTTTAGCATTTGTTTTTTCACATACAGGGTGGCCATGAAGTTCATGTGCATATAGTTGTCTGTTTTAAATTATACATGAACTTTATGGCCACCTGGTGTTATGGAACAAGGAAGAAGTATACTTTTAATGCATAAGCACAAATAAGAGAATTAAAAATATTTATGTAGATACAGAACGAATATTACCCAGGTATAATGCATATCCTTATTTTTCCCACAAAAATTTGGGCAAAAATGTGTGCATTATACACAGCAAAATACGGTAAATGTAAACAAAAGTGGTGGCATAGGCCAGCAGTGAAAAATGATACCCAAAGGATGTTACAAATTAACTCTCATTTATGTAGATGAATTCAATCATTCATAACCATTGGGAACAGGCTTGGTTAAAGTGATTTAATAAATTTGTACATAAAAAATAACTTTGGAGAACTTTGACCTGGTCAAGGTGACTTTAGCTATGGAAAATAATAATAGAAAACATTTTTTGAACATACAAGATAAATTAAGGGGCAACTCAGGGCATTTTTCATAATAATTCAGACAAAAATCCCTTTTGGCACAAATTTAGGTCAAAGTAAATTGGTACTGAATTATCTACCTTTTCCTTGCTGTAACCTTCATTGGTTTTAAGTTAGTAGTCAGGGCTACTTTTATTTTTAGCGACATCCACCAGGAAACTTATTTTTGTCCCTGTGGAGATAAATCGGATAAAATCCTACCTTAGATTGCTTTTGCATTTGGTTAACAGAGCAGGATATGAAAATACAAATGCTATTTTGAGAATTTCTAACATTTTGCTATGAACTATGCATGTTAATGATGAGTTCATGCCATTGCTGGCCTGACCAACAGATGGTGGAAAGGAGAAGGGGCAGTTGTACACTGGGAGTGGAGCTGGGTACGGAATACACTGAGGGTTGGATTAAGGAAATGACCAATTGTCCTCCAAGATGAAGTATTAATATGATCTCCTGAAGATGTTCATTCTGTGACTTCTATCGAGAATGACTCTTCAAGCAACAGAAGGGATGTCTCAAAGATTTCCAATTAACTAAGTTGATTTATCCACTTAGCCATCGCTTCTCCCCTTCTTTAATCAAGCAGAACCAACCACTATAATAACTGTGAAGCAAGCAGAGATGACGGAGATCAGGCTGGTGGCTCACTGCTTTAAGCAATGCATAGTGTTAGAGAGAAAGAGAGCTGTGCCCTTAAATACCACAAGAAGGCAAGTCTTGTTTCTTAATTTGAGTGCTGCTTTTGGAGGTGTGATGACTTACTTAAAATTCATAAAGCATTGTATGCTATGTGGAAGTATAGCTCATGAAGAGAACTTTTTGTAATGCTTACATAAAATAGAATACTATGCAGCCATAAAAAGATGGAGACTTCACTTCTTTTATGTTTACCTGGATGGAAATGGAACATATTCTTCTTAGTAAAGTGTCTCAAGAATGGGGGAAAAAAATATCCAATGTACTCATTATTACTATGAAATCAGTATATAACCACCTACACATTCATAGGAATGGAAAACATAACTATAGTTCAGAAAGAAGGAGGGAAGGGAAGGAAGAGGGGAAGAGAGGGGGGATGCTGGGAAGAAAGAGGGTATTTTGGGGGGACCTCACCTAATGTGCATAATGCAATGATATATTTCAAAACTATTAAGAATAGACTATAAATGTCTTACCACAACAAATAAGTAAGGGAGGAGATGGTTATGTGAATTGGTTAGATGTAAGCACTGTATATCAAATCAGCACATTGTACCCCATAAGTGCATTAATGTACACAAAAATGATTTAATAAAGAATAAAAAAGAATTTATTATTTACATGCCAACTTTATAAAAGACACTATCATAAATCCTTCTCATGCCTTACCAGGAAAGGAGGTATTATCCCCATTTCACGGGTGAGGAAACCGAGGCATCTAGAGGCTAAATAACTTATCTAAGGCCAAATAATGCATGGAGAGTGTCTACTCCCAGCTTCTACAGTTTGGTAAACATGTCCCTAGGTGTCCCTGGTATTATTAAGATTAAAATTTATGCACTACTGAATCTTACAATAACGAATCCTAAGTGTTTACTATAGCAGCCTCAAATAAGAAAAAGGATATAATGCAACAGAGGCCCTGTAGAGCAACAATTCTCCACCCTGGCTGTACATTAGAATCACCTGAACAGTACTGAAAAGATGTCGCTATTTGGGTTTCATGCTAAAGTGGAGCCAGGGCATCTGCATTTCTATAAAGCACCCCAGGTCATTCTGATGCACATGCACAGTTGCAAAGCACTGCTCAGGACAGCAGCCTAGAAAAATGCTATTAGCAGACACCAAAAATAAGGAGATTAATATAATTGGGTCCCACGGTGGGTGCTTCGATTTCTGGGCAGTACAAGCCAAAAGGTCCCAAGGTTGGGTTATGTACTATTCATTTCCTGACAGCCAAGTTTAAAGCACATTCCAATGCAGACAGTGAATTCTTTCCGCTCTTTGCCTTCAGCAAGAATTTGTCATTTTGGTCCTTGCAGGCCAGAAGCAGGCAAGAGCTCATGAAGCAGTTCACTCCTGTTTCACTAAAGACTCACTTGATGAATGTGGAAGTTTCACATTTTTCTCTTTCCAAAGGGCAAGCCATGGTGGTGTACCAAAGCCGTAGGGAGCTGTAGCGAGCAGGCAGTTAATGTGAGCCCAGGTAGGTTGATTTTTCTCCAGCAATACAACTGACATCTCCATTATGCAAATCTAGGCAAATGTTCAAAAGGATGCAAATACCACTGTCTTTTCTGTCCAATAGCCTTTAATGTTTTAGACCGCTGGTTTCATCAACAGCATTAATTTCCATTTAGATCTCACATTTCAAGTGATTGCACCGTAGCTGCTCTTTTTGCAAAGAAACAGAGACACGTCCACTTGAGTTTTATAAAAGGAAAAATAATTTTTGAAAGTGTGTGCAATATTTGTCGAAGGCTCTTTGGGCAAAGGTTAAGCAATTAGCTTCCAAACCTGAGTCTTGGGACACGTGCTTTCTTCTCAGTAACTCTCTACCAAGTGAATGTCACCGCAGAGAGGCCCTGCGTACACAGCTGTCTGTTGTGACTCCTTTCGCTGGGGGGATGGCTTCCAGGAGGCTCACGACTTTGTGCAGCCTCTGACTTCTGCTTCCTTTTTTTTACTCAATATGAACCAAGCAATGGGCTTGATTTGATTCCTTTTTCTACCTAGTGTAGACCTCTGCTGGGTCATTTAACCTCTCTGTTCTTCTGTTATTAACAGATCCCACAGCATTAAGTTGCTGGGACTTAAAACAAGCTGGTGCAGTGCAAAATTCCTCCACCCAATGCCTCGCACAGAGCCCAAGGGCAGGAGCTAATTGCCATGGGCTGGACTTAGGGGAGGGCAAGTGAGACGCTTGCTTTCTGTACCACCTAAAAAGCGATCTCCAAAAACTCTGTCCTCAAATAATATTTCAATGTAATATTAAAAAACAAAAACAAAAACACAATGACTACACAAAAGCCATGATGGTTAAAACCTCAACATTTTAAATAAACACAGGGTTGGTCACAGTGCCAGCACAAGCCATATTGGAGCCTGAAGCAAAAGGAAAAAAAAAACAAACCAGTAATGTCGATGCTGTCTTTATTAAAAATGTTGATATTGTGTTCATGATGGATTTTCGGTATTAATTTTGGTCCTGTCTTTATTTAAAACTTTGTTCCTCATGAACATTCAAGCATTAGTTTGAGGCTTTTAAAATGGTGCATTACAACATCTTTACTCTTCCTGGCCAAGGTTTTTGGCCCTGGAAGTGAGTGCCTCACTGGCCTCATTCAGCTTGTCGTAGCCCAGGCTCTGCTGACAGGCACCAGGTCCTGTGGGACCATATTCCAGCCACCTTGGGGCCCATGTCTGTGCTGGGTTTCCTGAGCATTTCACTGTCATTTGCTAAGAGAATGTGGACTGTAAAGTAATCTGAGGCCTTTCAAGCACATGTGGCTTTTCCACACATGCACCTTCACCCGCCAGCCTGGTCTCATGTAGGTGACCTTAAAATGGATGAACAGCATCTCCTACATGAGAAGAACAGGTGGGTCAGGGGTACAGGTTATAACACACACAGGGGGAGGCTCGCCGAGGGGACACGGAGGAACTGAGAACCCGATCCCTGCTTTACCTTGCAGGTAGCATGGGGCTGAGGCCACCCACAAGAAGAGGATATATTTTTAACTCTGACAATGGTACCTTCTGCAGCTCATATTTGCACACTGGTGAAGCTGCATTTGATCAGAGGAGCACCTTGAAAAGATACAGAGATAGCATAGGGGCTAGCAGAAACCCGGGGGACAGTACTCTGCTGCTTCATGACTTTTTCTCAGTGAGAATCTTTTCTTCCTTCCATGTAGGACTTGTTAATAAGGACATTTTCTCTCTTGCCAAGAGTCTACAGCAGATAGGATCCCATTGATACCGTGGTCACCTAGACAAAATGTACTTCTTCTATGTACTTTCCATAAATATGGAAAAAAATTGTCAGAGTAAATCCAACTCTAATATGGTATGTAACTGACATTGGGTGTTTTGGTACAAGCACGGTCACTGAAATTGCCAAAAAACTTAGAACACATTCTGGAATCTAGTTACTTCCTCTGTATCTGTACGAGATTGGTTTCAGAACCTCCCCCACCCCACACCCAGATCCAGGATGCTCAAGTCCCTTATATAAAATGGCATAGTGTTTGCATATATTCACAGACATCTTCCCACATTCTTGAAGTCATCTCTACATTATGTATAATATCTAACACAATATAAATTCTATGTAAACAGTTATAGGTTATAGGTTGTCTGTGAGGACTAATACTGTATTTGAGAATGCAGAGACTACAGGGGCTTGGTTTCAGATCTTGGGGAGTATGGTGTTTGGTTCTAAGCTTGTATGAAGACAACCATCTGCCCTCATTCACTGACATTGGTTTATTCATTCAGCAGTTTTTGAGGACTCACTACATTATTAAGCACTGGAACAGACAATAGAGAGACTTCGTGATGAATGAAATAACATCCTGAGCCTGCAGGAGCTTACAGTTTTAGACAGGAAGATAATTTGCAAATATGTATTATTATGATAAAACGTGTATCACAGATGTAAATGCCACAGAGGTTTCTGGGAAAGGAAGATTATTTCCTAATGAAACCAAAACTTCAACAGGGAGAGAGGAAGATGATGGCAAAGGGGGATGGAGAAGTGATCTTAAGGACAAAGGTACCATGGCAAGAATTCTAAAGAACATTTTAAATAGACATCTTCCCCTGACTATGGAACTTTTTAAAACATATTGGTCTCCACACCCAGAGGTTCATAGTCAACTGGTCTGGGAGGGGGCTTGGATGTTGGTGTTATTCAACATCTCCATGGATGATTCAAACATTCAGCCAGGATGGGACATCCCTGACTTAGGGATTAAAAAAAAATCCATCAGGATCTAGGGATCAGGCAGATGGGGCAGAGACTCAAGGGAAAAGAATCAAAATTTACTGAACAGCCCCATGAGAACTTTTCTGCTTCTAAATGCACAGAATCTTACATAATTCTTTCATGGATACGGTGGGTAAGTGGTGAATTAATTGGAAGCTTATTGTGGCTTAAAATTGTGCTAAGAGTATTATACAAATTATGTTATTTAATCAAATACCAAATTTATGAGGTTACACGTTAGCTTGTCAACCATAGAGACCGACAGAGGCCATCTGGTCAAGAGAATGACAGGATGAACATACACTCTGATGAAAATTCATCCATCTGGATCCCTGAATGAAGAGGGAACAAAGCATTTAGAAGCCCCTGTATCATCTCGGGGTACTGGAGGAATTTAGTTCTCTGGCAACTGATTTTATTCTTTGTTATTTGACACTTTCTTGTTGATTTACAGAAGCTCTTTTTGTATTAAGGACAGTAGCTATCAGTTACATATGGTGCTAAATTTTCCCATCCTACTGTCATCTGTCTTGTAACCTAGGGATCTCCCAAATACACAGGTGTTTTAGTTACTTATATATTTTTATTTACTGTGTATGAAGTTGGAGCCCTACTTACTTGCCTTTTATAGTACAAAATTGTATTTTTAGCATCTCCTATACACGAATACACTATTTTATTATGCCAAGCTTCATTGCATTTCACAGATAAAGCTTTTTAATTTTTAAAAAAAATTTTTACAAATTGAAGGTTCGTGGCAACCCTACTTTGAGAAAGTCCATCAGCATATGCTCATGTTCTGTCTCCTTCTGTATCACATTTTGGTAATTATCACAACATTTCAAACGTTTTCATTATTATTACATCTGTTGTGGTGATCTGTGATCAGTGATCATTGATGTTACGATTGTAATTGTTTTAGGGCACCATGAACTGTGCACATATAAGATGGCAACTTAATCAATAAATGTTTTGAATACAAAGTTAAAGTTCTGGAAGGAAACTAAAGGTACTACTCCTAGGAACACACAAATGATAATAAAGTGAAATTGTCTTCTTGCTGACACGGGAAAAGTTTGAGTGTTCTAAATAGAGGATCAAATCAGACACATTCCTTTAACCCAAAATCTAATCCAGAACAAGGCCCCAATTCTCTTCAATTCTAGGAAGGCTGAGGGAGGTGAGGAAGCTACAGAAGGAAAAGTTTAAAGCTAGCATAGGTTGGATTATGACGTTAAGGAAAGAAGTCATCTCCTAATACAAAAGCACAAAATGAAGAAGCAAATGCTGATAGAGAAGCTGTAGCAAGTTATCCAGAAGATCTAGTGAAGATAATTGATGAAGGTGGTTACACTAAACAGATTTTCAATGTAAAATATACTGCCTTTTATTGCAAAAAGATGCCATTTATGACTTTCATAGCCAGAGAGTTGGCAATGCCTGTCTTTAAAACTTCAAAGAACATATTGTTAGGGACTGATAAAACTTTGATTTGGAGCAAGAGACTCTCCACCAGCAAATCAAATTTGGAGCCATATTCATTCACCATTCTGAAAATCTGAAGGCCCTTAAGAAATATGCTAAATTTACTCTGCCTGTGTTCCATAAATGGAAAAACAAAGCCAAGCTGACAGTGCATTTCTTTGCAGTATGGCTTACTGAATATTTTGTGACTATTGTTGAGACCTACTGCTCAGAAAAAGAAAAAAATATTCCTTTCAAAATATCACCAATCACTGACAATGCACTTGGTCAGCCAAGAGCTCTGATAAACATGTACAAGATGATAAATGTTGTTTTCATGCTTGATAACACAATATTCTTTCTGTAGTCCAGGGATCAAGTAGTAATTTTGACTTTAAAGTCTTATTATTTAAGAAATACATCTAGGTGAAATCAATCAAGAGCCTAGATGTCATTAAAAGCATGCATGATTCATGGGAGGAGGTCAAGTATTACTAATAGGAGTTCGGAAAAAGTTGATTCCAGCTCTCATGGATGACATTGAGGGGTTCAAGACTTCTGACTTCCTTCCTGAGGAGGAAGGAACTAAGATGTATAAATAGCAAGAGAATTATCATTGGTTCATATTGCAAAGGTACATGTCAAATCTATTAAATATAGAGTATAAACGTCTTAACACAATAATTAAGTAAATGAGGCGAAGGTTATTTAACTAGTTTGATGTAAGCATTCCTAATTGTATAAAAATCAGCACATTGTACCCCATAAAGGCATCAATGTATACATGATCTATATGTTTATGACTTAAAAAAAAAAAGAAATGAAGCTTGTAGATCTGACTGAGTCACTGCAATCTCATAATAAAACTCGAAAGGGCCGGGCGCGGTGGCTCACGCCTGTAATCCCAGCACTGTGGGAGGCTGAGGAGGGAGAATCGCTTGAGCTCAGGAGTTCGTGACTCGCCTGAGCGACAGTGAGACCCCGACTCGTGAAAAAAATGGAAAAACCCAGCCGGGCGCCGCGGCGAGCGCCTGTAATCCCAGCGGCTTCCGGAGGCTGAGGCAGCGGGGTGCCCGCAGCCCGAGTCTGAGGTTGTGGTGAGCTACCACGCCCACTGCACTCTGCTCAGGGGCATAGGGTGGGACCCTGTCTCAACAAAAAAAAAAAAAAAAAAAAAAAAAAAAAAAACTCGAAAGGATGAGGAGTCACTTCTTATGAAAGAGCAAAAAAAATGGTTTCTTGAGCTGGAATCTGTGCCTGGTGATGCAGCTGTGAACATTGTTGAAACAACAACAAATGATTTAGACTATTGCATAAACTTAATTGATAAAGCAGTGGCAAGGTTTGAGAGGATTGACTATAATTTTGCTGTGCTATCACAAAGCATCACATGCTACAGAGAAATCATTTGAGAAAGGAACAGTTGTTCTATGTGGCAAACTTTATGGTTGTCTCATTTTAAGAAATTCTCACAGTTCCCCCTGCCAGCCCTCAGCAACCACCATCCTGATCAGTCTCTCCCAACAGGGAGGCAAGAGACCCTCCACCAGCAAAAACATTGTGACTCCATGAAGGCTGAGACAATCATTAGCTTTTTCTTTCTTCTTTTTTTAGCAATAACACATTTTTAATTAAGGTATACATATTCTTTATAGGGAATATATATGCATATATTCTTTATATATATATACTTTATAAGTTATACATATCCAATAAAGTAAACATAACTTTTATATGCACTGGGAAAGCAAAACATTTATGTGATTTGCCTTACGGTGACATTTGCTTTATTGAGGTGTTCTGGAACCAAATGCGCCGTATTTCTGAGGTACACCCATATTATCTTTTGATATGTTTTATGGCTTCTCATTTTTGGATCTCATATCTATCTAAAAATGTACATCACTATTGTTGTAAAATAGGAAGCTAATGGTGTTTTCTCCAGTTGTATAGCCAATTGTCTCAATCCCATGTATTTAAAGACCATTTCCTTCCAGGGTAATTTAGACTCGTTAACAAGGATGGCTAAATTGCCCCTGACCTTTAAGGTGAGATTTAATGCCTATTTTTAGCAACAGCTTCCAGACTGGGGCAGATCTGTGTCTGAATGATGTTTACAGTTTCCCTAACCTCTGCAATTTGTGTCTCAGCTATGGTGCTGTGGTTTTCATCTAGCAGAATTTTGAAACAATTATTTTGTGTGTGGGTCCAGGAAGTCCTTGGCATTGAGAATATTTTAAATTCAAACTCAAGAGTGGAAAGGAGGCATGTAAATCTCTACTAACAAATCCTCCGGGAGGGAATATTTACTTTCTCTTTTACTTCAGATCTATAAAAATAGTTGACTTACAATGACTTAATTAGAATAAATCTTGCCCTAATATTAGACTGGTTTATATCTGTTACACAGAATTCTTACCTTTAGCCTCCCAGGAACTTAAAGCTATTCCCTGTGACCAAATATTCTGGTCAAAAAAAAAAAAGAAAGAAAAAAAGAAAAAAAATCCCTGTTTTACTTTTTTCTTCAAATCTAGCCAGGTTTTCTCCCCCGTGCTTAAAATTGAATAGTTGAAAGTTTATAATATTCCCCATAACTCTGGGGAATATTATAAAGTGTATTTTTCTAGAAAAGGAAAATAATACTTAGTGGTTAACACCTGGTCATGTGGCAATACTAAGAAAGACCTTCACCTTCTTGAAGAAGGGGGAATATATCAGATCATACAGCAACAGAAATAATAGTTATTTTAAACAACTTAAATAGATATGGGGTTGACTATTTGACATAGCATTTAATTGATTAAAGATTTAAAAATTACTTTTTAAATAAATTTAGTTTGTTGCTCAAAAGCAAACAAAACTGTCAAACTTTTAGGTCTCAGGATTCCTTGGTCCTTAGAAAATCTAAAAATAGTTACTTATTTCAAAACAACTAAGAGTATATTATAAATGTTTTACCGCGAAAATAAGTGAGGTGGTGGTTATGTTAATTAGTTTGATTTAAACATTCCACATTGCATATCATAACATGTACTCTATAGATGTACAGTTATGATTTAATAAAAATTAAGTTAAAAATTAAAAAATAATAAACCCATCACTTTTTAATGTAAACCATACTTAATGAAAAATAACTACATTTTCTTAAAAGAAAATGCATTGGCTGGCCCTAGGCTTTACTATCTGGCTTAATGGAAGAACCTGGCTTCTCTTATCTACCTTACACTCAGTCTGGTTTAAAGGTACATACCAGGGGGACTTGGGAAAGCTCTATGAATTCACGGGGGTGATGGGGGGGGGAAGGCAGGTGGCATGTAAAAAGTATTATGAAATTAGTTTTGACTAATGAACTCCCTGAAAAACTCTCAGGAATTTCCAGGGATCACATTTTAAGAAATATCTGCCTTTTTATTTTTTTATTTTATTATTTTTTTTTATTGTTGGGGATTCATTGAGGGTACAATAAGCCAGGTTACACTGATTGCAATTGTTAGGTAAAGTCCCTCTTGCAATCATGTCTTGCCCCCATAAAGTGTGACACACACCAAGGCCCCACCCCACTCCCTCCTGCCCACCAACCCAGGAATGGATTAACAAGCTGTGGTATATGTATACCATGGAATACTACTCAGCTATTAAAAAAAAAATGGAGACTTTACATCCTTCGTATTAACCTGGATGGAAGTGGAAGACATTATTCTTAGTAAAGCATCACAAGAATGGAGAAGCATGAATCCTATGTATACTCAATTTTGATATGAAGACAATTAATGACAATTAAGTTTATGGGGGGGAGGAAAATATCTGCCTTTTTAAAGCCTTTATAAGTTCTCAAACTTCTATATAGGCATTTGTTAAAATGCAGATTCCCTGGGCCTCACAAATACAGATCCTTACTAAGTAGATTGGGCATGTGGTTTATGCATCCGAATTTTTAACAAACGCCCCATACTCTGGGGGACACTGTTACCTTACAACCTTCAGACAGTGTCTGGCCTCCCACATGAAGGCTGAGATGTATTTGTAGATCAGATGAGCTCCCGCCTGCATCTGAGGTCCTAACCACGAGCAGGAAAACTTGAAGCTACATATCTGGGCTTCCCCTTGGGAAAAGGATGCTACTGCCCACACCCCGCCTGCATTTACTGAGAGCCTGCTACGCAGCAGTTCCTGTTACAGCTCTGGAAACCCAAAAGGGCTTGAGAGACAGTCACTGGCTGGAGGTGCTGGCTAGTTCCATGGGGTATACCATGCACAGCGGGAGAACAAGAGGACGTCCTCAAAGCCCTCACTGTCGATTATCCCACAGAGGGTAGAGTCACTCTGAGTGGCTCCTAAGGAACGAGGCTGGGACTATGGGGAAAGCAGACCTCAGCTTGATACAGCAAGTCTTCCAAGCAGAGCTTCTCAGAGATGGAATGACCGGGGAGTCACTGCTCAAAAGGATTTGAACAACAGACAGAGCGTGGGGAAGAGTTTGAACAGAGTGATCACCATCAGCCCTTTCAACCTGATGTTCCATGACCCTGGCCTGGGTACTGGAGGTCTAATGAACTCCTTTCCTGCCACATGACTATTTTCTTGTGGTTATTTAAATGTGCATAATCAATCTCTGATTTTCATTGTAAGCCACCTCAATTTTTTCTAACGTAGAACTCAAAGTACGCAATTGAAAGCACTTCATTAGTTCGTATGCCCTTGAGGGCAGTGACTGTGTCATGTGGGAGCACGCCCTTACCCCTCTGCCCTCTTTACCACCCTCTCACCCTGTGCTCAGGCAGTATCCAGAGGACCTATTAGCACTGAATAAAAGGCCTAATGGGTATGGAGTGTGCCACAGACTCTGTGGGTTTAGAAATGGATACAACCCAATCTTGAACATTGTCAATATCACTGACAGAGTGGACACCCCTCTCTTCCAACCTGGAGTCATAGGCTCAGCCATGAGTGTTCAGTGATCCTGGGGAGGAGATGGCACCCCACTTTGTGAGCCCCTCCCTCCTACTCCACGCCTGGCTAGGTCCCCTGTGCCATTTTCCTCTCTCCTAGTAAGTTCAACAGATAGAGAAGATGAAACACAGCTCTGTCAGAGCAAAGCAGCCTGGATGAGCATTAATTTCAGTGTGGTCTTGTTTACTCTGAAGGAGCCTCTTTGTGCTCACCATCTGAATTCAATTAATCTGATCAGACAGGAAATTAGCAGCCAAAATTGCCTTTCTATTAGGTGGACATGACCGAACAGCATGTGCAGAGAAAGTATGACGGCTGCCCTAATTTCTCAAGTGTCATCTAATCAAAAGAAAAAAAAAAAGCCAGAAAGAAACAAGAATGTCAATATTATCTCAAGCTACAGAGGCTCAGCCCTGCTGCTTCCCTTCACTCGAACATTGAAGTGCTGTGTGGGGCAGACTGTGCATTAATTCCAACACTTACTAGGTGCCTACTGTGTGCCAGGCTCTGTGCTGGGGAATGGAAGTGTCGGGAGCAACTCAAAGTTCCTCACCCTCAAGAGATTAAGTGATAGTGTGGCCGGGGGCAGGAGCAGACAAGGTCTCTGAATAGAAATAAAGTACACATGTATATAGGGAGCACTAAGTGGGGTGAAACAGGGCGGTAAGTTTGCTATTTATGGAGCTGGGGTCAGGGAGGGCTCAGAGATGATGCCATTGGAGCAGACCTGAATAGAACAAAGACTGGATTTTATCTGCTAACAAGGAAGTCCCCAAGTTCTTATCCAAATCACAATTCACCCTGGGAGCTGGCTTGCAAATTTTGCTTATAAATTATAGTTGACACCTGTAGGGTTTATTATTAGTAGGTCTGGGGTGGGGCCCAAGAATGAGCATATTTAACAAACTCTGATACCAGGGTGTCTGGGAACCCCCAGCTTTAGGAGCTGGGGAACTTTTAATAATTTACATAATTGTTAATTAATTAATTTTTTTTTCAGTGCATTTGGCAAGTTTTACAAATCATTCTGTCCTGGGTGTGGAAATTTTTCTGAAGGAAAAGACAGATTTCCTTTCTTGAAGGAATACACTGCTTAAGGGGATATATAGATATTAGTCAGACAGGTTGCACATGTAGTGAGGGCTTTCAGGAGGCATAGCGTAGAGAAATGGAGCCTGCACTGGAGTATCCTACCAGAGGGAAGAACAGCCTCGCTTGGTGTAGGAGCCAAGTGAGTCGGAAAGAGAACATTCTAGCCAGAGGGAAGAACATTCAACAAGAGCCTCAGATCAAGGGTAGTCTCTGAACCACAAATTCTTCCATCAACAAGGACTGCCTTCATCCTTGGCTAAAACCAGGCTTTCTCCTAAGGCCACCTTGCTGCTTGCAATCCTGCCCAGCAGAACTGCTGCCACGGCGGCTTTTAAGCAGGTTGGGACGTGACTGGAACCTCCTTTTTAGGGATGTTGGTGTTGTGCTGCAGAAGATAGGTTGGCCTGGGGAAAGGCCCCACAAGATGGGCTTGAAGAGGCTGTTGCAATGGAGCAAGTGAGGAAAGGGGCCAACCCCAAGTGAGGGGTGGGGAGGAAAACTAGAAAGTAAGAGAAATTAGAGGCAAAATTCACACTGCCACGCATGGCGGCCCATACAGGCTAATGGTTTAGAGCAGCGATCTCAATCTGTGGGTCATGACCCACAGGAACTGTATTAAAGAGCCATGGTATTAGGAAGGTTGAGAACCACTGGTTTAGAGCTTTAAGGTCTTGCATGTGGGGTTAGACAGCCAGGCTCTGTACAGACTGTTTGATCAAATGCAGCTGCACCCATCTGAGCCTAGTCTTCTGATCTGTTACATAAGGAGATAACTAAACCTTGTACTACAGTTGTGAAAATAAAAACACCCCAGCTCCATGGCTCAGAGGTGCCCCTCCCATGGAAACCACCAGAGATGAACCCACGGTAGCTGGAATCATGTCATTAAAACACATCTCTGCTTTTACATAGCTCTATGTGGCAGCTTTTAAATGGGCCACCCTGTAAGCTTCTTAAGAACTGACATTGTTTCAGGACCATTTTGCTTGATTTAAGAAGTGATGTGCACCAAAACTAGGGTGAAAACCTGTTCAGCGAATATTAACTTTGTGGCATCTCCCTAAGACGCACAAGGAAGTTATGAGTCTAAAGTCTGCAACTCAAGCACCAGCCACAGCACAGAGCGCAGCAACAGCACCAGAGATCTGGGTGTGTGAGCTGCAGTGGTGCTTATTAACAACTGGAAATGGAAAAGTTGCTTTTCAGCAAACTCGCCATTAGCTCTGATAGAGAAACCCACTTCTGAAATCCCCACATGGAGGACTGATCTCCACAGAATGGCCACACTTAAAGCTCCCAGGACCATTCAACAGATCAAATTTCCCCACGGCTTATCCTTTCCCACAATTTTTAAGGAAAGCTATTTAAGTGTGTCCTGTCCAATTCCCACGATTTGGGAGTAGTTTCTCTAGCTTAGGAAATCTTTAGGGACTGCACAGACCTATTAACCCAAACGATCATGGTTTGATGGGTGCCACCCTGGAGGCTGGTGGGCCAGTCAAGAGTGGAAAAATTTGGTGATCTCTGCCCTGCAGCTGTGGAACATCTGTAACTCCACAAGAGCATCCCCAAACAGAATGTTTTTATGTCTTTAAAAATTCAAGTTTTAACACCCCTGGAAAAATGCTCCTGTGGCATTAAGTTGTAAATACAGAATGAGGTGCTCCACGTGAGGCGTGAACTGGGTATTCCCTTTGCCCAGAGTGCTGTCCTCTTGGCCCAGGCGGCCATGCCATTCGGGATTGCCCACCCTTTACGTGGAGGTAGCAAGCATTTTCTGTCAATTTCTTCCCCTTGCCTTCTTAATACTTCACATCCCCTTTTCCTGGGTCATATATTTGTATATGTTTAAAATTCAAATTCTGTCTCCCTCACTAG
Organism: Nycticebus coucang; assembly: GCF_027406575.1. Lineage (NCBI taxonomy): Eukaryota > Metazoa > Chordata > Mammalia > Primates > Lorisidae > Nycticebus > Nycticebus coucang. The sequence goes on along the minus strand of NC_069781.1, from coordinate 179,778,644 downwards.
AATACAGTTTCTTTATAGTTAGGGACTTTGCCTTATTTGCCACTGTATCCCCAATGCTTAGCCTAGACCGAAGTACTCCATAAATTTTTTGTTAAATAAATAAACAAGAAGCACTCAAATATTGGTTGAATGAATTATCTAAAAATCAATATGAAAATTAAGAGAGAAAATGGATGGGAAAGCACCTTGTAAACTCTTAAGCACACCACAAATGTTTATTACCATTATGATATGCGAGACGCATCCGATCAGAAGTAATTTCCAGTGACAAGATCTTCACATGGATCACTTAGGTTTGCAGAGATTAATCCAGCTAAAGAGGCTTGAATGTAAATTATTTCCTCCCAATTGCAGAGGCACAGATGATTGGACAGGAACATTTTTATTGGAATTGATTTGTAGTTAATATTCACGAAAAATTTATTATAGAATTTTCCTCTAATTATCCAAAGTAAACAATTCTGGTCAAATACTTTGCAAAGAAAGATAAAAGGCAGTTTCTATAAATAATGCTGGCTCATAAATGCTACATTCCCCTCAAGCATTATGAATTATTTCTTTGTTTTCACTGAGAAATCAGAAAATCATGGTTTCCAGTATTTATGGTCTTGGGTATGCATTTTGTCCTTTTCTAGAAAATTAGTTCTCAGTACTACCTTTTTAATAGAAGCCCATTGTGTTGGATTGGGATGTAAACAGCAGCCATTATTTTTTTTTTTTTATCAACTCACCACCATGGGAAGAATCCAATCAAGAAGGCTGCCCTTGTGGTCTTCAGGCAAGATAAGCTGTCCTGAGCACTCCTCTGTAAGACTGACTCACTAAAACATCTCTGGAGATACAGTAAGGTGAGAACAGTTTTAGTTAACACATTGCTGACCAGTCATGAGTTACCTAGTAACGTGGATAGTTTCTACGTAAAGTTGCTGATTAGCAATGTGTTAACATGGCAGCTACTCCCTGCTCCATTTCTCCCAGTCTCAATTCCCAGTTGTCCCAAATTCAGCCTATTTTATTCTTCCTCCCCTCCTCATCTCTCAGCTGCTTATAACACAGAATCATTTAGCACCTCTAACATCTTAATAGACTTCCTCCAGGAAGAATGATATGAAATTTAGCTGTACCATTTTTTCTTTGAGAACCTACTGGGAATGGGATATAGAGTTCAGAGGACCATGTGTCAGTGGTAATAATCAATGAACTGCCTTCCACAATAGAATTCTGTTTGCTGAGGGGGAAGGAACTTGGGGCCCCTGATAGTAGAGACATAATGGTGTTCATGGATATATTCTTAGCACTTGGTCACTGTAAGCACAGAGCAGATAATTATAGAAGGAATGCTTGTAAATTCAAGGCTGGAGTTCAAGTCAAAACAAGAAAGGTACGTTGAGAACAACCACAAGAGTTTCCCCTTTCATTCTTATGTGCAGGACTCACCTCCTTTATAATAAACATTCATCATTTTATAAAGAATATCATTTTGATATGACACCAAACTATGAGCCTGTTCAAGGTCTTCATAGCTGTAGCCATTCACATTTGCTTAACCCAAGTTCATCAGTTCCAACCATCAACTCCTATTTGTATCTGATATTCCAAGAGCCTATAATCATTTCTCTTCCAACTAGATAAAACGTGAACCATTTGGTAATGCAAGGGAGCTGCTGCCTCTTCCACATCATCTGGAGATGCTCTGTTCTCTGTTGCCCTGATTTTCAGATGGAACCAAAGAACAGAGAAAGGCTGATCCATAACTTCATGCTAATCCTTGATAAAATCTTAAAACCAACCATTAAAGACTAGGCCTGATGGTTACCAGTCTAGATGTTTGTGAATTACTTTTCTCAGTGGTATATAAGATTATTTTAGATGGTATGATGATGAATATTTGAGTTTTGTAGTTTACATTAAAACAATAGTATTATACAAAATCTATGTTTATATCTCTGTGTACATAGGTATTGTAGAATTAGCATAAGGTGAGCTAGGCACCCAAAGAGAACAGAAATCACAAAGTCAGAAAAGGAATGACTGATGTTGGGGAAATTGCATCAATCCTTGTGCTAATCCCCACCAATCACACCACGGAACAGAGCAAACACGTAGAGCAGATGACCCAGGTTAGGGCCTCCAGCTTCCTGGGTTGGTTCTGTGTGAATGAACCCTCTGTGGTTCTGCTGAGGGCTAGCCCTGAGTTCCCTCCAGTGGGTCAGGAGAAGTAGAGGATGCTTTGGTCAGGGCACTAATTTTAGGTGATTCTCTTTTGCCTATTTAAAAATTTGGTAGAGCTGGTTACAGAGCTTCCCTGAATAAGAGGGCTTTGTTTATAGAAAATTTATAGAAAGGGTCGACTCACAGGCTGATAGAAATGAAACAGGTAAGGGGAAAATGTAAATTCTGCTTGTAAACGAAGGGAAGAAAGAAGAGCAGGAGGGTAGGAGAAAAAAGAAGAAACACAGCTTCTGCAAAAATGCATTTGGCACCAGGAAAAGAAGCAAATCTATAAATGTAAATGATGTGTAAATAATTCTTATCATGAGAAAACACGCCTGGGAGGATAGGAGATGACAGATAGGGACGTGTCTTGAAAAATATGAAGCACCCTCTAAACACGAGGAAGAATTAACAAGAGCTAAATCTGCACCCGGGAGCGCCTTCATGCATACAGACAGGGTCTCCTTCACCCATGGGTTCACTCCTGCACCCGTGCGCCATGCATATGCCAGGGATTTACATACATCTTTTCCAGGCATGCAGCATTGATTATTTATGCTCTTTACTTTGTGATTTAAACATTTTAAATTTCATGGTGGGGGTAGCTTAATAAGGGAAGCTTCCCATGGTTGGGCAATGGTTGTAATTCTCAGATGCCCAAACCAAACCTTCTTTCTTTGTGGGCATATTATTATGGTGGAACGTGGTTTTACATCCCAAACTGTAAAACCTGAGTCTTTTGACTTCTCCACATACAGTTGTTGCCTAAATATACATTTTATTCCACCCAAACACAGCATGACAGGGCCATTTTAGCACTAAGAAAGTCAACAAACACTCAAGTTATACTGTTTTAATTACGAGCTGCCCCCTTTTCAGGGTTATTTCAATAGATTATTGCCCTGCTGTGTCACAGCACATAAAGAAACAGCAGTATCTCTTGCTGGTATATTGTGGAAATTAAAATTATCAATATTACTTCCGTAATTAATTTCCAAAGAGAAACCAGTTTAGTTTAATAAAGAGATTAATGAAAATGTTGCAGAAGATATATTTCTCAGGAGGTGTAGTACATTGCTTTCTTATATTTGAAAATAATAGAACCAATTCAAAAGACTTAGTAAATCTAGTCTCAATCAATTCTGTTTAACTTAGCACAGAAATGCTTTTTAGGGGGTGTAAGAAAACAGGACAGATGAATCAGATCAGGTCATCCCTAAAGCATGGAAGGGATTGAGTGGCTCTTCACTGCATAGCTCCTCTGGTGATCTGGGTCTATATCTAGGACTTCATGGAGAGGAGCAAAGCTAGGCTAAGAAAAAGGAAGTAAGTTAGAGGTCAGACAGGAGGTATGGGACACTGCACTTTGGGTATCAGGTAAAGATGGGCAGTGTGGGATATCATATAACCAAACCCACAACTATCACCACCTTCCCTTATGGTTAACCACCCCCCGATTCTTTTATGCACTATGTTATACACAAATAATTTCATTTATTCTTTGTAACCTCCCTAAGAGACGTGTAAATTCATTTTGGACATAAGGAAATCAAGGTCTAGAGAAATCAGGTTATTTTTCCAAGGTCATAGTAAATTAAAAGAGCTGGCACACGAATTCAAAACTTATTCCAAATCCCATGTTTTTAATACATACCCCATTCTCTTTGTCAAGTGCCTGATCAAGATCCTCTGGGACAGACCCCTGACTCCTACTGTGTAAATCATGAAACAGAACTCTGGACTAGGGATTAACCACCACAGAGGTGGGCTTGGAGGACTCAATCTAAGAACATGATTCTTTGGGACAAGAATACAAAGAGAGACAGTGCTTCTCACCCCCCAAATCACAAAAGATGTGGAGACGTTGAGCAAAGGTGTGTGGTAAAGAGAACAGACACTGAAGCTATTCACAGGGTGGCAGATTCACTGAAGGCAGCCATCTTGGCCAATATGGCCCCAAGAAGCTTCCTGGTTCCAACAGAATTAGCCCTTTCATAGTTAGGACCAGGGTGGTCACGATTGGTGGCCGTCTGTGACTAGCAAGCAGGAAGCCACTAGAAGCCAAGAGCTCACGTCCACATTTCCCCTGTAGACATTTTGAACAGGGGTGACCCAGGGACTCTTACTGGCCTAGGGAAGAGTTGCCACAACACTGTACCCTTCTGTGACACTGCCCACACTGTTCTAGTAACTGCTGAGGGATTCCCTTCTCCCACCAGAATGCATCTTCACATCCGTACACCCCCAGATCCACAGAGAGATGACCTGGCTGGATAATCACCATTTCAGAAAAGAAAAGCCTTGTGTCTTTCATCATGTATACAGTAGTAATACATTCTATTAATATAATACTTCTATGAAATTTTATGATAGAAATTGTGGTGGTAGAATCTGTCCTGCCCTTTAGATCTTCTCAGGAGTCCTGAGAAGGGGACTTGTAAGATGAATGTGCCACCCAGTGAGTTCAGGCTATAATACATCAGATGAATTTCTAAGAAGCTTCATGTTTTCAAAAGTCGGGATAGAAAATTTCTAATAGAAAAGTCATGAAGTTGTTTTTACATTTAAAATGTCAACAATGAAGGCATCTTTACAGATATATTTTATTACTGAATGCTAATGCTAAAGAAATTGGCCACAGAATGTAAGAAAGCAGATCTCCAGATGTCTTTGATGACCTTCTCATCTTTCTAGTCTGGCCTTGCCCTTACAGTTGGCTTGTGGCAGAGTTTACTCCCAACAATGGAGAACCAGAGAATGCCCATCAGAGCCGAAGAACTGGGCAATGAGCAGAGCAACTCTAGGGCCCTCTGGTGCTGTTCTGAGACACTAACCTTTTATGAGGGCATGCCCAGCCTCTATGGTTATTCCTAACAGTAGGTTATGAAATAACAACTGCTCCTTAATTAGTCAACTGTATCACGTTCAACTGAAAAATTTCGACAATTTTCAGTGTAGGAGGAATGTTTACACACGGGAAAACGACTGAGACCAGGACGCTGTGCACGTACTGAAACATGTATTTCATTTGATGTCATTAATGCTCTAAAAGAAGTACAAATGTATAGTTTATATATAACATAATTAACACATAATCTGGATTTTTTTATAATTCATATCACATAAATGAATTCACAGAGGAGAAATAAAATCAGATTATGTATCCTGACTGTTAGTTTGGAAACACGGTGGCAACGGTAGTGACAGCTGTGGTGCCTGCCCTGGCCTGCCCGCACCAACTGGCAGCAGCGTCTCTATGAAAATAACAAGGGTTGCCAGTCCTGTCAGGCTGCACACAGCCCCTGGGCAGTGTGACCGTCCGGTTGCTTGCACGTCCATGGAACTTTCTGTCTCTCCTATTGTGAAGGGTATATGTAACACGGATGGGGACACCCATATCTATGCTTGTACACACTCATATCACTAATGTCAAGCTCCAGTGCAGTTATTTTTAATGTTTTTATTATTATTATTATGCTATTTCCTGCTATCAGGGTTTTTTTCTGGTCCTTCACTGTGTTAATATTGATGCGTGAGTATGCACAGATGCAGGTGTGTGGTGTCTGTGTATACATATACGTGAGGGTCCACTATTTCTCACACTAATTATTTGGCCAAAGAAGCTATCCCTATCCAAACTTAGGGAGAAATCTTGATTAACCTGCCATTCATGGACCTCTCATTTCCCTTGCCAATGACTGGTACACACTTCACTTGTTCTGGCTAATGAAGCACAAGGCCACATCTGCTGGGCACAAAACTTCTGGGAAAGTAGGGGTAAAAGAGATTGTCTTGGTCTGTCTCATGCTGTTGCAACAGAATACTGCATAATTGCACATCACATGCCTCCTGGGTGAAGGGCTCAACTACAACTGGGACTTTACTTAACATATGCAAACAATGTAACCTGAAGATATATATCCTTATGTTAATCCAAAATTAAACATATGTCTATATATATATTTGGCTCACAGTTCTGGAGTCTGGGAAGTCCAAGATCAAGGGGCTGCATCTGGTGAGGCCTTCTTGCTACTGAGTAACATGCTGAGTACGTAAAAGGGAAGGGGCCAAGCTCACCTTTTTGTTAGGAATGCTCCCACTGTAGTGGGCTCATCCCACAATAACAGCATGAAGCCATTCATGGGCAGAGCTCTTACGGACCTGATTGCATTTTAAAGGTCTCACCTTGTAATACCATCACTATGGCAGTTAAAATTCAACATGAGCCTTGAGACATTGAAACCATGGCAGAGATAGAAAGGGAGAGATGCCGTCTTCTTTCCCTGTAACACTCAGCGGTGCAGCCATTCTGCAAACTGGAGAGAGTTAGCCTGAGGATGATCTAGCAGGCTCCCAATGACAAGCAGAAAGATGGAAAGAAGTCTATCCTTGATGCTGGGGAGATGTTGAATTAACCATCCCCGAAGCCTCCCTATACCTTTAGGCTTTGTGTTTGTGAGATGATAAATTTTCCTTATTGTTTACAACAGTTGGGTTCAGGTTTTCTATGCCTTGCCTCTGAAGGCATACTAACTGTGCATGAGGCATGCAGCCTCTGTTACAGTTCTGGGGTTTACCAGTTCCTCCCCAACAGATCCCTAATGCTGAGAAGAAAAGCAAGGCTGGACCTCACTGGCAGATAAAGATGTCTGTATAGGCCACAGGGTCTAGGGTGAGGACCATGTGCGAGCCGCTGTCAGGGCCAATCAGAACAGAACTAGAAACAGGAAATTGGCTGAGGGCTCAGCTGAGAGGTAGAGGTGTCCCTGGGACCCAAAAGGTGAGGCGATGACACTCCCACCTGAGACCAGGACTGGTGAGCAAAGCTTGGGCGACGCGGAGAATTGTTGAGAGGTGGGTTTAAAGAGGACTCCAGAAGAAAGTGCCCTTTGTCAGCCTTCATGAACAAGGTGAAAGCAGCACAGTTTGCGATATGTGCTCTGCTGGGAACTGTAATATTAGGAGATATCAGTTTAATGCTTGCCACGTACTTTTCCTTTATCTAGAGCCCTTGCCTTGAGTTAAGGGGCTGGGTGAAAGACAGAGTCTACCATTGTTTAGTTATTACCAGAACTATTGAGAGGGGAGCCCAGGTCAGCAGAAAGGGACTTTCTGAGGGACATGTGAATGAACATACTGACATGGATGTGAATGTTATAATTAGAATAAGCCAGTGTCATTCAGGATGAATTCAGTTTTAATAATGACCACAATTTCAGTTAACTTTTCTGCCTCACTGGGGTAGAATTTACATAAATTAAAATGGACACTATAGAACCTATATCCATGGAAGGAGCTGCAGCCGGCCAGCTTCAGGTCAGCACTTACATTTAAGGAGTATTGATTTCCCACAGAAAGGAGAAGGAAAGGTAGGCATTGAGGGAGAGTTACCAGCACTGTCTTCTGAGGCAGAGTAACAGGAATTGTTTCTTGCTGTGTGACCTTAGCAGGAGTTGATTTACTTGTTTGAGCCTCCGTGCTCACAACTGTAAAATGGAGATGCCATGTGCAATTATAAGTTTAAGAATGGAGTAAGGTAACGTATATGTGAAATGTCCAGAAAAGGGTCTAGCACTCCCCAGGCACAGCACACACTCCACATTCACTGTTACGTGGGCAGTGAGGATGCTACACAGGCGCTGGCGGGATTCTCACTCAGGCAAGCCACCTACATGATTTATTCAATGGTATTCTCTTTAACAACCTGACGGAATTGATTTGGATCTTCCTCTATAATAAGACTTTTAAAAACTAGAGTATCTATAAACAAAGAAGCTACACATTAAAATGATGGTGGCAAAGATTAAAACAATAACATATCACCAGAGTGGCTGTAAGATGAAGTCAAAGACATTTATACAGAATTTTTATAAAAAAGATGTAAAAAGGAAGTGAAACATAAATTAGATAATAAATTCAGCAATTCCCTCACCTACTGAAATGTGTTCAACTTAGATTTCTACAGTTGGCCAAACTTGTATGCCTAAAGGCCGTAAAACGTTTTTTTCAGGTATGCAAAATATATAAGTAATGGAGAAGTCAACTAAAAGATAAGGGGTCTAGGGAAGAGGAGATTCAATCCGAGAGAGAGGAAAAGAGAATTCCCAGTTTACGGACCAGTCAGGGTGATGACTCTGAAGCAGGCTTAGAAGAGGAGGCTGGAGGGGATACAGAGAATTCCAAAACAAAATAACAAACCCAACACAAAGAAACAGGTTGCATGATATGTTCAAAGACACTGGGAGGAGTTTCATAGTTCTGCCGGAATGTTTGGCGCCGAGTTTCATAACAAATAGAAAACTAAACAAAACAAAAAGATAGTGACTAACACCAGCACAAAGAAAAATATTGACAATAACGAAGATACTAGCACAGCGGTATTCTCTATAAATTCTGTTTACAGCAGATTCTCATAGCCATGGTAACATAAACCCAGAACGCAGGTGGAAGGGGCAATAGATTGTGTGCCTACTTTGAGAGCTAGATCTTCAAACCTTCAGTGTGAAGACATAAATGTTTATAATGGAAAATTAGAATACAGTAGTATTATGGTACTATCTGGCTCTTTCTCTATAACAGAAAAAAGATGAGTTGCCTTTAGCAAATAGAAATTAGGAGTAGACACAGTAGACTGCAAGCCATGACTATGATTTGGAGTTAATCATATAAATATATTTCTTCAATCAAAAATAACTTTAGTAGTAATTTTATTGGTCTGAAATAAAGGGCTTATGTAATACCTACACATTCTACATACGTGCTGTATGTATGCATACTTACATATGTGTGTATTACATGTCTGTATATTCTTTGTAGAGTCAAATACAAAGTTATATTCCAAAAAGCAATTGCCCAAACAAAGGTGGGAGAGTTATAGGCTGCCTAGAATTTACATAAAAATGACTGGAGGGTTCAAGCTGCCCCAAAACTCAATGCGACCCAACAAAAAGTCTGGCAGCTAAAATGACAACCTGTCTTAAGTTCCCCCTGAGCAGCTGACGTTTACCAAGAGGGGTCACACTGGATGGAGAAGACCAAGGTCTGTCTGTGGGCAGCAGTCTGTGCTTTGCCTGCTATCTCACCCAACTTACGATAATGGCTGTGTGTTGAGAAAATGACATTGAGAAAAAGAAGTTGGGGGTTGAGCTACAAAAGCTTGGGCAGTTCTATCTTAGAACCTTGAAAAAGGTCTAGGGAGATTGGGATCTTAACACTAGAAAATAATCATTAAAGAGTTAAATGCAGCCTCTGTATGAGAGACTTTCTGGGGTCTGTTTCATAATGTTTTTTTAAAAAAATCTTTCTGCCATGGAAAGTATCAGCATTTTCATCTCGTTCCCTTGCTCTGGCCACCAGCCTCTAGTAGCCTCAGGTGGCTTGGGACCAAGGCCACAGAAGCAGCCTCTGCCTCCACCTCTCCCTGCCCGCCAACGAGCCAGGGGGCTGAGAATGCCAGAAGGCAGGACAAAGGGAGCCAGTCAAAGCCTCCGTGGCGAGAGCGGCAGAAGTAATGGCCTCCTGAGATTTCTTCCTGGGCCAAACTGCATCCCCCAAATCCTATTTTCAGAGGCTATTTTTTCATATCAAACCATCCAGGGGAGGGTGGCTAGGAAGGAGTCAAGAACATTCACATGAAGAATAGCCAAGGAATCCGTCCTCAGTTACCTGAGGCCTGTCATGTGGAATGGCTGGTGCATCTCCGCATGTTTCAAGAGGATGAAACAGGAGGAAATGGATATTTTCTAAAAGGCAGATTTGAGTTCAATACAATACCACCAGCCTGATTTTCTGCAAACGAAAGGTGACTATTATATATTCACTGATCCCAGAAATGTTCTGAATGTTTGAGGAGAAATTGAACAACTAACTCAAGCAAAAGGATGTTCTGTGCAAGAAGTTATAACAGTTGTTTTCTGCCTTTATTTCCCACCTGATAGCTTATGGAAACACCTGTCTCACGGGATTGATAGAAAAGACTGCTGGGTCTCATTAGAATCCCTGACTCCTGTTTTTCTGGCAAAATCACACTCAGCCCATCCATCTTTTCCCTCCTTGGTTATTTATATCCATTGGTTAAGTTGTATTCATTTATTTAACAAAATGTTCCTGAGGACCAGACAGCTTGCCAAGCTCTAAGACATCAAGCTGAAAAGAATATAATCCTATTTCCTATTAGTCACATAGTCATTCTCAGGACAAAAAAAAATTTCATATCAATTTAGCTGGTTAGTTTGAAATATAATTATGCTAAAGCCTAATGAATTTAGACTAATGAACAAAAATCTTACTCCATTAATGGTACAAATAGACCACATAAAAATGATGGGAAAGAGCTTTTAAAACCATTGAAACCACCCCCAAATATTTGAGACATCTGTAAAAGAAAAATTGTTGATATTTCTGTTACCAGTTATTCTGAGTGTTTATTATAGCCCATCTCATACATTTCTCAGGAATCCCTTGGATGTTAACAATTTTTTTTCATTATTCCTTTATACTTTTTTTTCTGCTTCAGATATTTCCTTTTTAATTCAAATAGTTCCTCCCAAGGTAAAAGAGGGGGACTTCAGTGAAAACATTCCCCTGGGTCTCCACCAAAAATCCAGGTTTTTTAATGTGCAAAACATGTTTACACTTCGCAATGACTCACATGGTATAATTAGAAAAACCCCAAGTGATTCACCTGAACCATTCACTATGTGAAAGGAAGTGAAATTTCTTCTTTTCAAATAATATGCCCCCCCCCAAGTCTACCTTTATTGATAATCATTTCAGGTGAGACAGCATGAAAAGAGGTTCCTCCAGCTCTCAGAGTCTACCTGCGCATCTGATTACAATACACCTATGTAATGTCTGCTTCCCCACGAGTAAATCAGAGACGTGGAGGCCCATTGCTCACCATGCAGTCTGGTGAAATTACACTTAGAGGGGGTCATGCGAAGCTAAACCTCACACCCAGGTCTCCAGGAGTGTCTGCTGTTATCCTGTTATGTTCAAATCATATGACTGAATATTAAAGAGGAATAAGCCGGTTGTGTGTCTTCCACCAGGATATTTTGAGAAACTCGATGGCTATTAATCATTTGGTAACTTCTCACTGTGCCAGCGTGAGGACAGCTATAACAGGTGACCTCAGACATGAAGGCTTCCCTCACACCGTTACTGCTAAATTAAAACCTCGTAGGTTGGAGGTTTCTGATTAGCAATGGAGGAACTCACACATTTGTTATGAAGTTTATAAGGTTCAATTTGAGTGTCTTCCCTAAACCCTCATTTCCTTGGCAGGTGCACACAAGAGGCTAGTTTTCAGAGGTACGGCAAGGAGGCAGGTGTCCTGAAACCTAACTTTCTGTCATCCACGAAATGAAGAAAGTAGAGAAAAACATCACCACCTTGCAGGCTCAGCACATTGGTCAGTGACATTTGGGACTGGATAATTTCTTTGTCCTGGGGGCCTGTCCTGGGCATCATGTGATGTCCAGCAGCATGGTTGGTCTCCACTCACCAGATGCCAGTAGCACAGCCAACCAAACATGTGTCCAGACATTGCCAACTGTCCCCTGCAGGGCAAAACCATTCCTAGTTGAGAACAACTGGATTAAGGGGGGATTAAGTTAAAACATCTATCAGGTGCTTGTCATAAAGCTGGCGCTCAACAAAAGCACTTCCCTCCCCTCAAAGCCATTTAGATTTTCAACAACTCAGCATGCTTTGCTGTGTCTGCCCACTCAGCACACATGCCCATTTGGATCATGATGGAATCATGATGACCCTGTTGTAACAGTTACAGTGGGTCTGTTAGTCAAGATGTTCTGTTCTCCCTGGCAAAAAAGAGGACGTCAGACCTCTGACCTAAGTGGCCATTTGGACTCTCCTGGAATTTGTCTACTGTAAGGCCTTAAGTAAGGTCTCATGGTGCTGGTTCAGTCCAATGGTCTCACCCACTCCCTGTTACCAAGGCCCAGGGCCTGTTCCCTCCATGGCCTCTCTAAGGCCTGGTTCAGCAGTTTCACTGTCATCCCTTGTTGATTTTTTTAGTTTCATCCAGGTGATTTTTAAACATTTTCCTCAAAGGCATATGAAGTGGCATAACCAGGCTCTAAACGTGAGGCAATGACGGGATGACCTTGAAGAAGAGAAGGGGCTGTGGGTGGCTGCTTGTGTTTTCTCTTCCTGCACCATCCAAGGTATGGTCCAGCCCACCCCGGGGCACCAGCAGCACTGGTGTCACTGGGCAGGTTAGAGAGGGAGAATCTCAGCCCCTCCCAGACCCGCTAGGATCCTGGTGACTCAGATGCGCCAAGTTGTTGAAGCACTAACAGACAGACTGAGCTGAAAAGCCGAGTGGGCTGTTTCCCCTTGGCAGGAGGCTGCGCCGTACAGAACTGACTGTGCTGGGGAAGAGACAGGGAAATAGGAGAAGTAGATACTAATAAAAATATTAATTCCTTTCCAGAACACTGGACATCTTGCCCCACTCAGTCCTCTCCCTCCACTTCAGTACTTTTGTAGAAATATGTTCTTATCTAACATTGTACATCAGTGTTTTTTAAACCACATGTCACAATTCATTTTTAGATCATGAAATAAATTCATAGATCATGACTAGCATTTTAAATAATGGGGGACAACAGAATAGAAAGTAGAAAGAACCACCCGGAGCAGTGTCTGTAAGACTTCGTTGTGTGTACATGGAAGTGTTGGGGGCGCAGGATTACAATTTGAAACCTATTTTTTATTGTGAGATCCTGTCGACATTTTTTCCTTTTTTTTTTTTTGCAGTTTTTGGATGGGGCTGGGTTTAAACCTGCCACCTCTGGCATATGGGGCCAGCGCCCTACTCCTTTGAGCCACAGGCACCGCCCCCGTCAACATTTTTGACCTTGACCAAAAGATGTACCAAGAAAGAGCCAAATAAGAATTTTTTTTCTTCCTGTCTTTTAGTTATTAAAGTTATTCAAGAATTGTGTTCATTAGGGTCTACGATGATCAATCCCAAATTCATCTCACATTTTAGAGTCCCAAAGAAACCGGCTCTTTCATTTGGAGAGGTGCTATGGATGACAGTATGAAAACACATGACTGAGTGAGCTGTATTGTAGATCTCTTTGTCCCCAAACTGAGCTCCCTCAGTCAGAAGCAAGACTGAAAACATTTCTACTGACTTCGCCTTGTCATAAGTGGGTGACGGCCATTGCTCCTCTGCCTGGGCTCAGTGTGTAATCAAGCCTTACACATTCTTTTTTTGAGGCATTTGTAAATTACTCACCCAACCCGATGTATAAAAGTGAATGTTCAGAACATTGATGACCACCCAAACAAGGTTCCGATAAAGGGAGGTGGTTGTGAAGCCATGCCCAGGGTTTTTTTCCATGCTCAGAAGAGAGACTCTCCAATCTGCATCAGTCAACCTTTACCAAAGACTTATCACATGCCCAAGGCTGGGTCAAGCGCATTAGAGATTTCCCTGGTTTCATCCAGAGAAGCATGCAATGATGTGAATAGCAGATACTCAGGAGCTCCACCTTACAGATGAAAAACTGAAGCTCAGAGGCACTGTGCAGCTGTCCTGTCCATAAGATCTGGACCAAACTGACTTGCCCGCATCCTCTCGCCACTGTGCCATCCTGTCCTCTTCCCCCTCCCACCACCCAAACTGCCATGTCCAGCAGTAGGTGTTTCCATCTCCCTGTCCAGCCACATCCATGGCTAGGAGCAACGTTCCCCTTCCCAGCAAGACACTCGAGCACAAGCCTGGCCGTGATGGTGATGTCTGTGACAGCCCACAGCCCTCTTTTAAGATCTTTTTCAGTTCCCTTTGTCTACGTATCACATGGAACAGTGCTCACTCTGTTCAAAGGGAGAGGGAGAGGCCGTGATGTGGAAGGAATCTCTTACAAGTGGGATTTGATGGTGAGTGAAAGGTTTATTCAAATGAGGACTGGTCATGTGTCTGTCATTTATAGCATCACAAGGTGCTCTATGCCATTAACTTTTAATTAACTCAATTAGAGCAGAATGTCTGACACCACAATGAGCACATATAAACAACCCTGCTGGTGACACGTTAGATTAATGTCTATGAATGGTGGGTTCTCTTTCTGCGCTAATGGGTTTGCCACTGTGGCTCCCTTAATTGTCCCTGGCCACCTCAGAGACATGCCCATGGTCCCAGTGCACATTCAAGATCAAAAGCCATGTAGCAGACAGAACGCCGTGTACTCGATCCTTCCCAGACTGGCATTCCCCTATCCTGGTCAGCAGAAACAATGGTATTCCCAGCGCCAAGGCCTTACTGGCATTTGTTTTTATTCTAGTCCAGTCACTGACACAGGCTAAGTGTCACCAGATACCTTTAAGTCTAATTTTTATTGGGTACATAAAGAAGGTTCATCTTAATCAGGAACCAGGACTGTTAAAACCAGCCACTTTCAATAGCATGTTGCAGTTCCAGAAAAGTTATACCTTTTTTGGCTCATTCAGCTGAAAATATTTGGGGTAAAAAATGTTTTTTGGGCAGTAGTTGGACTTTGGCTGTAGAGCTATGCTTTTCGGCTAAGTCAGCGTTGTTACCCAGTCACTTATCTTAATGAATGCTATTACTATGGATCATTTTCTAACTAAAAACAGCCCCCAAATAACCACCAGTTTGCACCCGATTACAAAGGCTCAGCTTAATTTATCAGCTTGTACATTAAAACAGAGTATGCAGGGGTATCTCTTTGAAATGACCAGCGTCACCTGTGTGTGGCCTCTCTGCAGTTGGTCTTCCTATCAGATTCACGGAGGTACCTTTCCTGAAACATTTTCTTTGGTAAATTTCTTTTTATTTCTTTTTATTTTTTTATTATTAAATCATAGCTGTGTACATTAATGCGATCATGGGGCACCACACACTCTTTTTATAGACCGTTTGATACATTTTCATCACACTGGTTAACATAGCCTTCCTGGCATTTTCTTAGTTACTGTGTTAAGACATTTACATTCTACATTTACTAAGTTTCACATATACCCTTGTAAGATGCACCACAGGTGTAATCCCACCAATCACCCTCCCTCTGCCCCCCTCCCTTTCTCCCTTCCCCCTATTCTTAGGTTGTAACTGGGTTATAGCTTTAATGTGAAAGCCATAAATTAGTTTCATAGTAGGGCTGAGTACATTGGATACTTTTTCTTTCATTCTTGAGATACTTTACTAAGAAGAATATGTTCCAGCTCCATCCATGTAAACATGAAAGAGGTAAAGTCTCCATCTTTCTTTAAGGCTGCATAATATTCCGTGGTGTACATATACCACAATTTATTAATCCATTCGTGGATCGATGGGCACTTGGGCTTTTTCCATGACTTAGCAATTATGAATTGGGCTGCAATAAGCATTCTGGTACAAATATCTTTGTTATGATGTGATTTTTGGTCTTCTGGGTATGTGCCTAGTAGAGGAATTATAGGATTGAATGGCAGATCTATTTTTAGATCTCTAAGTGTTCTCCAAACATCTTTCCAAAAGGAATGTATTAATTTGCATTCCCACCAGCAGTGTAGAAGGTAAATTTCTTACATCACAGATCTGCCGTAGGGAAATGGGGATGGACAGAGTCAAAGCTTCTCAGAAGCCCCAAAGCTGAATGGGACGGGGAAGAGGAAACCAACACTGTGGACCTTGCCTGTGGGATCTGCTTCCATACACCTTATATTAGTTTCTTATCCTCTTATTTTATCTTTTAGTAAAAAAAGAAAAAAAAAAAAAAGGAAGCTGGGATCTCTAGTTCTACTCCATCAGCAGGTTACTGGGCTTCTGTGCATTTGTCAAGCTCGCCGCTGCGTCCCCTCCTCTTTGCCTTCGGATACTCTGTGCATTGTCCACAAAGCCCCATTTACTTTTCTCCTGCTCCCCCCACTCCCCCGAGTTAGAAGCATCAAATTCGACTTGCTTAGCCTTCCTCCGCCCTCAGTCCTAACAAGGACACCCCAGTCTGTCTTCCTGTGGTGCCTGTGCCTTCCCTTCGGAATCGCCCGTTGGTCATCACACTTTCAGCATTTGCTTCTCTACCAGACAGCAAGTCCTGCCTTGACCCTCCCCCACAGCACACAGGTCGACAATAAATGTTTGTAAGAAGGACGGAAAGTGAGGAAGCATGGTCTATATGGGGGCATCACTGCTCTACAAGGGCAGAGCCGGGCTGCAGGGCTCTGATGGGCTCAGGAGGAACTGGGGAGCTCCCTTGTTGTAGGTGCCTATGAAACTTTTTCTGTTAATAGTGTGAAAGTCTGTCCCTTGTGTCCTCATGACCTGCAAGCGCTGAGTTCACAGCACTTAAAATGAAAAGAAGGTTGATCCTCAGGATCCCAGATAATTAATTTCTCATAAATATGCAGTTAATTTTGAAAACATCACTTATGCACAGCTAATTTATACATACCTAGTTAGTCCTCAACAGCCCTAGGAGGTTGAGTCTATATCAAATTCTCTTAAATGTGACCATAATCAAGGTGCCAACTCCCTCTTTTCTATACCTACTATGCACCTAGCTCCCTGCTGGGTATTTTACCATTGTCTCATGTAATCTTCAGAACAACCTCTCTGTGAAACATGAGATCATATCCTCATTCTGTACATAAGGAGACCAAGAAGCTATGTATCTCACTTAGTCAGTAAGAGGCAGAGCTGGGATTAAACTCAGTCCTGCCCACCTCATGGTGCCACTTTATTAGGAATATTAAAAATAGCACAAGATAAGTCATCCTGCACACTGTACTCATCCAGCTGTCAGCCTGGGGAATGATGAACTAGATACCAACAGGGTGGTTTTCAAGGGCTGAGGTGCTAAGGTTTGGGCCAGTACAGCCTTTGCAGCAGGAACCAATCTGGAGTAGGCAGGTGACCAGCTTTGCAGGGCACGCAATCCCTTTTTTGCTGGGCTTCATGGCAGGGACTTTCTCATGTGGCGTAAATGCCAAATCACTGAATATGCTCATGAAGATATTTTCCAGTATTTAAGAGGCTTAACTGTCTTTTATCTGTGGGAAATCCATTTTCCACATATGTTTCTAATTTTCTAATGCAAATACAGACACACACCTTGCAACCGGCCCTGGTTCAAAACTGGGGAGAGGGGCCGGAGGCCTGGCAGCTTCAGGCATCTCTCCACTTCTCTTTCGATTGTAAAGCCACCATTGTGGCCACATAGCCCATGCTGAGAAAGTCATAATGTGCCCAGATTCTGCACAATTAGTTTCAAGGGCTGGATTCTCAATCTCTTCATTAGTATTTATTAAAAATAATAGCAGAGGTTTTGTGTGTTCCTGCGGCTTCAGGAGCCATCTGTCACGGACACCTCAGGGAAAGAAGTGACAAAAAGCACAAGGAACGCTTTGATCAGATATAAAAGAAAAAAAGCCAAGAAAAAGCTGGCCTCTTGTTTTTGGACAGATGATTTTTAGCATCTCATCCAGCATTTCTCCTACATGGGACATTTTTACAAGGACTTTAATTGATCCTGTTAGACTTGGTATAGGAATCAGTTATCTTTACAGTTACAGTCAGCCGATAGGAGAGGCCGGGGTGTCTCAAATTGGAGGAAGTACAATAAAGCTAAGCAAAATCTCAGAGAATTATTGAACGGATTCAAGGTTTGAGTTTTTTAACATTTATACTCTGCATCGATCCATACTGGATTCCGTGGTGGCTTCACAACTAAAGCATGATGGTGTGGGATTACAAGTAGATGGCAGAAAAGATCAAAGGAGAAGAGAAAAGTGGAGGACAGGGAGACGCAGGCCGGCCCCTAGGGCAGTCACAATTGAACTACAAATTCAGCCCTGTGCGTCCTGTCACCCAAAATGGAAAGGAGAAGTTCAGACTGCTCATGGTGATGGGGGTTAAGACGACATAGTATTTCTCAAAGTGGCTTCTGATTCTTAGGTCTGAAGACATTCTATGCATTAGTCTTCCAAGAAGCCCCTCGGCACTGTGAACTCGGAATTCCATTTCAAATATGGAACTTGAAACTGTCTACCAGATAGTAGGCAGTGAGCCGTGAGCTACACACACTTTGTTTACACCATATACACGTAGTAGTCTGGGGACACAGCTGTGGTTCCCATTTCCCAGGTGGGAAGGCTAAGATTCAAAAAAGCATAAGACTAACTTGCACTGGGTGCCATGATGAGCAACCAGCTGAGCGGCAAGCCCCCAATGCCAAAGGCAGTGGCTCCTTCCATACTTCAGAGCTTATGTCTCTTACTTCTATCTTTGAAGGGAGTGTTGGGTGTCCCCACTTACTCTCAGAAATGCTGACCAAATCATAAACCACTCATTTTTGTGGATTCAGGGTATTATTCTTATTCAAGATTTATTCTGGACACACTGTTATTACTGCAAAGGCTTGGAGGAGCCGATGTTTACCGTGTCTGTGGGCACTGTCTGTCCACGTGAACTTGTGTACTGTGCAGTGCAGACGGCCCTCTAGTTATGCTCACCTGTTGCAGCTGTGAACGGAAAATGGCAAGTCTATGTGAAAATCACGATAATGATAGCTAAGAGAATACCTGTATGCCAGGTTCTATTCTAAATGTGATCTGTTTGGAGGAGGACAGTAGCCTGGCCTGTGAACCCAAGACAACATGGCTTGAAAGCCCAGTGAAGGGTTGAGCACTCCCTGAGGCTGACAGCTCACAATGTCCTGGGCTCAGCTGGGCTTTGTGTTCTCAGACCCACCCATAGCTGAAGGCACAGGTACCCTGTAACTAACATGCTTGGTTCTCTGGATGTGAACACACCCACCTCACCTTGGACATGGACTGCCTCTCACTTTGACCAGAATGACTGACTGGCAAGAAGCCCAGGTTGCTAAGTCAGCTTTCCAGGGTCACATGCATGCAACACTCTGAGCTGTATGTGCTGAGTCCATCGCAGGCCTAACTACTGTCGGGCACCCCACCCGGGCAACAGCAGAGGGCAAGCCCCCTGCCCACAAACCCACACATACCTCTCAAAGGAAGCCTTTTTCAGAACCATAGGAGAAAACAACCCAGTTTGAAGGATTTTGATACTAAAAATACAACTTCTTAAAACTAAATTAAGCCAGATTTGGAGCTTTTCCCTAGTTTATTTGAGGAAGGCAACAATCATCTTTACAAGAGTTATAATTTCTACTTCCTTGGTGTGCTCTGTGCCAGGTGCTGTGTTGGGGGCTCAGCATGTCCCACCTCAATTCTCTCAGAGTTGTCTGAGCTGGGTCTAATCATCAGACCCACTTTAAACATGAGAACACACAGATGTTCAGAGAGTTAAGGTCAACCACTCAAGGACAGAGGTGGGATTTGAAAACAAGTTGCTCTGCCTTCTGATCCCACTATATTAATGGTGGACTTTTTACCCTGGACACTGTTGACTTTTGGGGCGAGGTGATTCTTTCCTGGGGGAAAGGGCTGTGCCGTGCATTGCGGGACACCAAGCAGCAGTCCTGTACGTTAGATCTCCTCAGCACCCCTCCCAAGTCATGACAAACACAGGTGTCTCCAGAGAGGACCACATGTCCTCCAAAGAGATCTACACCCTCCCACCCCAGGTTGGGCCTTGACTTTCCACTGGGGCTGAGATCACATTCATCCCACAACTGCCTGTAAAATCTGACTTGCTCAACCTCGGTCTCCAGCCATTCTTAGCCCAAGAAAAGAAAACAGGACTTGCTTTAAGAACAGGTGTACTCCTAACATGTTTTTCATGAGCACAAGGATATAATGTTTTTAAGATGATCATCCTTGGTTAATAAAATCTTATTTTCCCCATTTGCATTCATTAGGAAGTTATGGCCATGATTATATTAACTATAATATCCTAATAAATTCTTGCCTAAAGATGTAGCAAACACATCAAAAGAAATTAGACTCTCTCTTCAAATTTTAAAAATCCCACTCAAAGCCTAAAATAAAAATGTACTGGGGTGGGGGGGACTCCTAGGCATGCTTAGCACAACAGTTGAAGATGTCTAAGGAAAGATGTAAATGCTGGGATATTGTCAGAGCTTAAAAATCCAATGTTCCCCCAGGACCAGTCAATGCAGGACATTCCTGGCCTATAAGGATCTTCGCAGGGATTAGGAAGAGGCATGCCGGGGGTGGGGTGGGGGGGCGCATACCAATTTAATTTTTAGAAAGCTCAGCTTGGTGAAGGGAAGGTGCCTTTGTGTGAAGAGGAATGTTCTCTGCTTCCAGGTAGATACAGCCCTTCTACCTCCACCAGGTAACTTTGAAGGGTACCCTGATTCTACTAGAATGTTGCAAAGTCCCCACCTGCCAGCAAGCTGTGGTCCCCAAGGTGGAAAGACACGATTTTCCTTCCCCAGTCCAGCTGTCTAGATCTCAGTGACCTCACAGATAAGGCCCTAGTCAATTGCTGCAATTTGGTCCCATGCCCGACCTACTTCCTCCTGATGTTCAGAGTTCAGACAACTCCTGGTTGGACCCACCAAAGTGAGAACAGAAGAGACAGAGGCCCCCCTGGGGGATGTGACTAGGAACTTCAGCTTTGGAGATGGACCATCCAGGACCAATTCTGGCCTCATCACTTAGATGGGTGACTGAGCAAATCCCTTAACCAGTAAGAGCCTCAGTTTCCTCCTCTGTAAAATGGGAATGAGGCCAGAATTCCTCCACACATTTCTTACAAGGATTAAATGCAATAATTTATATCAAGTACTCAGCATGATGCTCAGTACTTGGTAAAACACTCAAATGAATGGAGCTATTTTATTTTTTTCATTAAACTTCCTATTTTGAGGTCATTGTAGATTCACATGCAGTTGTAAGAAATAACAGAGAGGGCCCATGTACCTTTCCCCTAGTTTCTCCCAAAGGCAACATCCAGAAAATCAGCAGGTTATTTTTATTATCCTCCAAAGTCAGCAGTGGCCGAATATATTGGGATGTTTGGCCTGGGGGGCTGAGGGGCAGTAAAATATCATTTACCACATCACAGAGGTGAGAAATCATATTGTAAAAGTCTCTTTCCCCAGTTTTTAAATAGATAATACTTCCTTATAATTCAATATACCCGTTTCAACACTGTCAGTGAAACACACACTGCCACGTTTGCATAACAATGTTACTGATTTTGCAACAAAGAACTGAAGTCAGTTCCACATCCCTTGAAGACAGAAAGAGTACAGCTTAGACTACCATTCTGTAAATAGATTCCTAAACACAGACAGGAGTTAGAAAAGTCTCTAACCTGTTTGGAATTCCCCAGTGGTCCCTGCAAAGGCTTAGAATAAATCCTAAGTCATAAGCTTTGAGACCCTTTCCTCTTGGAATTATTCACAGACCAATATTGTCTTCCTTGCTACGCGTCTACCACCATGGCCACCTCTCAAATTCTCGATTCCTCCAAGGTCACTGGGGTCTCCGGACTGTTCCCTGGATCCGACGCATCTCCTGTGCACCGCCACGGGGCCGCTTGGTTCTCTGCTCAGATGCCTTTCCTGTCTCATCAGCCCTGTGTAGGCAGAGCCCCCGACTGCAGGATTCCCCATCACTTCCTTTCACTTTCTTCCTGCTGCTCACCATTCCCCGAAGTTCTGGTTGTAATTGGCTCCTTGTTGATCCCACGTCGTTGCTAACTAGAACGCAAACCATAAAAGCAGAGACCTTGCCTATTTCCTTCATCCTTTATTCTCAACACTGGGGAGAGTGGCTGGCATGAATTAGGCAGTCTTTGACTGTTTGTTAAATTAATAAACAAAAAATTAACAAGGAAAGAAAATGACTTTTCAAATGTGCATGAAAATAGATCCATGAGTTTTTTGTTTAGTTTTGGTGATGATGGAAATCTTAGTATTTCTTTCTTTAGGTTTATAGAAAACCTAACCTAGACCTGAATCATCTCACATCTTAAATACAGTGATAATTTACAATGACTATCACTCTAACACCCAAGGACATGGTCATGGTCTAAAGGTCTTGCTACTCAAGGTCTGGGTAACTCAAGTTAATTTGGAATTTCTTCTGGCCCTATTGCAATTGATATGCCCCTTGGATAATATCAACAATGCTATTTTAGAGAGACTGTTACCAAAACATTTGTAGAAGGAACTTGAAGCAGTGCAAATGTCATTCGGCTAACAGATGTGGATCTTGTATTGAGACATTGTCATCCAAACAGAAAACTAGGCCTGGTATGTGAACACCATTTGTAGATGATCTTTAATACTAATTTCTAAATTTCCAAATGCTATTTGTTCCAAGAATGAAAAATACATAAAATCTGATCCATCACATTTTCCAGAACTGTTGTCCTGAAATAGACATTATTTAGAGGCAGAGCTATCCCTGTCTGGATAAAATACCACCAGCCAGGTTTCTAACACAGGTTTACCTACATGGCTTGGGCCTTTTCTCAGACATGTGGTGCTGAGTCTTTCCTTGCTGTGGGTTGATTTACCTCATGAGCATCAGCTTGATTAACCTCTAAAGCAGATAGAATGATGGCACCTCTCTCATAAGATTGTTGGGGATTAAATGAGATAAATCAGGGAAGCTTTAATGGAGTGCCACAAGCAGACTATGGTAAAGCTGTTGCTAATGGGACAGAACATTATGTTTGATGAGGACAGTGGTCTGTGGTTAAATGTTTAACCACCAGCTCTACGAAAAAGTGAAAATTAGCTGGGTTCATAGCAGGGGTCCTCAAACTGTAGCTTGCGGGCCACATGAGGTGGTGTGATTATATTTGTTCCCATTTTGTTTTTTACTTCAAAATAAGATATGTGCAGTGTGTGTAGGAATTTGTTCATAGTTCTTTTTTTTTTTTTTTTTTAACTATAGTCCGGCCCTCCAATGGTCTGAGGGACAGTGAACTGGCCCCCTGTTTAAAAAGTTTGAGGATGCTTCATTTATAGGGTTTGCATTTCCCCATGGTATAAACCATCCTGCCATAGCTGATGTCCAGCTACAACAGACAATCATCTCATGAGAACTGGCCTGAGCTGGTGCCAGCACAACCACCACCGCTTTAGAGCACACTATAGTCTGGTCAATAAATGTCAAAAACTTGCAAGAGAGAATCCAATTTTGGCAATAGCTGGTGGAAACTAAGATCAAGGTCCAGCACCGAGTAACTGGTGAGTTGGTGTGTTAATAGCTGGGCTCTACTCAAAATCATTCCTAGAGTCAAACGAGAGACCACAATTTACAGTGTAGTCCTTGAGGACAAAAAACAGGGTGAGGGGTTACAGACCCAAGGAATGAAATATTTTAGAAGTTTCCTTGCTAAAATTAAGGGCACAGGATAAATGTTGAGTTCAGTTTTTGGATGCATCAAAGAGCAGATGGGAGACATTCATTTGGGGATGATTTATGTGGGTCGTTGACAACATTGAACTCTAGGGGACAGCCCTGAGCCAGACTGGGTGATTCCCAGCACAGAGTGACAGTATAAGCTATCTATGGGTGTCATTAAGATTGCCAAGAGACAGGATAAGGAAAAAAAGAAAGGCAAGAAACTTGGGAAAGTCTCAGTTTAAGATTAGCAGGAGAAGAGTACGTGAGTGTTTTGGGGAGAAATGAATTCTGAGAGGCAAAATGGGAAGTGGAATGTTAGTGTCACAGAAACCAAGAGAGAAGAGATTTGCTTCTCTTGTATAGATATGTGTATCTATGTGTATCTATGTGCTTAACCACCAACCTGCAGATGACGCTTCAGCCTTACTTTCATTTTAAGTCATTTATCTCTTGTGTGTGGCACAATTACACCTGCACAGGACAGTTCCCCGTACTGAGGATCTGGGGCTGCGGATGTAGGTGGTGCCTCTCTGTTAAGCTCCCAAGAGCACAGGACAAGTGACAACTAGCAGCAGATACACCCACTCTTGAAGAACCTGGCCATGGAGTTTAGGACTTTTATTTCTTCTCTGATTTGTTTGCTCTCCTCACCCATGTGCAAATACATATCCACGATTCTCCCTCCTTCACTGACCTCCTCTTTCCGTCCCCTCTTGCTGGTGGGAATATTCTGGGGCTGTGAGTGGAACTGAGTCAGGGGTCTCCCAGTGTTCCAGTCCCCCGCTTCTGATATCATTAGCACCCCACTGACCAGGAGCAACCTCAGAAATCAGAAAACATCTATCTCGCCCCACCCCTGAGATCCAGCTTCCCTTCTCGACCTCCCCTTTCTACTCTCTCTAGCCAACAGCCTGGGGTTTCCTGGACTCCAGCAATGGCGCCTGGAGACGAAAGACCCTGGCACGTGGGTGGCATTTAAAGAACAGCAGCTCTCTCTATAGAATAATCTGTCCTTTGGAAGTGTGTTTTATTATTTGCTGTGACTCACTAGCTGGCATCCAGAGGATGCAGGTGTCTTGGTTTCTGGGTCCAACATTAAAGTGTTTTTGGTTTTCCTATTGAAAGGACTTTGAATTACAGGTGGGATGGACCCTGGAATGATGATATGCCAATTTCTATACCTATGACTAAATGTAAAATAAATCAAATTCTTAAAAATGGTATAAATAATAATTCCTCATTTTTCCCTTGTTTCATGAAAAATACAGAAGCATCACAGTAGAAAATAAATAATAAGCCACCTGTTTAGAGATGATTTAGTGTGTGTGGGGTGATATCTGATTCTGAGTCACATGTATTATTAGCAGATGTTTCAGCGCACGGGACACTGCCCATTTTGTTTTAAATAAAAACAACAACAGTGTGGGCTTCATCTTCAGGCTGCTCAGAGTGTAACAGGAAGAGAGTAACTGGATTATGACACTAGCATGTGATTGGTGCTATCCTGAAGCACACACAGCTGTTAAATCTGCTTCTCATGTATCCCGCTTATCACAGCTCAGCCACGGAGGTTCACTTCTGGAAGCTTGTTCTCCCCGAGCCTCTAAGTAAATAATCCACATCTTCCACCCCCACCCCTCCCCATAGCCCCTTCTAGTGGACCTACATTAAATGACCTGGGAAAACTTTGTCTCTCCTTTGCTCAAAACTGTATCTGTGAACTGGTTCTTCCCTCCTTTCTGGGATGGCATAGACGAAAATGATCACCAATGAATCCATGTTCCCCCCAGTCTAGGGCTAAATGCCTGACTCAAACCCTCCTGCATTCTCGCCGCTGCCTTGAAGTGTAATGAGACATCCTTCCTGGTTCATCCACCCAGGCTCTGAAGCCATCCCAGCTTCCCATCAGAGAGGGGTGTGCAAAGTCAGTGAGGAGCGGGGTACATTCGGGAATAATGTGCAGCTCGGCATGGTGGGAGCAGAAGGGAAGGAGAATTGAAGAAGGTAACAGATGGCAGAGTCCCGCGTAGACTCGTCCTCAAGTCAGTGGAGAAACATGGATGGTTTCAGCAAGGGAGCCATCAGTTCCTGTGCTCAGCCTCTGGCAGCAACATTGCAGGAGAGTAAATGCAAAGCCAAAGAGTTGTTGCACCTGTTCAGGTGAATCCAACAATAATCAGAACTAAGATAGTGGTGCTAAAAATGGAACCACGTCTGAAGTATTTCACAGCTCAGAACAATAGAAAGTGGTGATTGCTTCTAAAATATGTATTCTAGGAGGGGGAAAAACAAGGAAGATGAATGAACTATGCAGAAACGTGGAGACGAGGAAGAATGCTGGGCCAAAGGTAGGATTAAGAGGTTACAGAATCCCAGGGAGGGCAGAAGTCAGCAAAGCAGAAAATCAAAATGAGGCTGCTGATGAGGTTAAGATTAGGAATGCAATGTTTGCAAATGCAAATAGAAGGAGCAGTTGGGAAAGAAAATAACCACAAACGCTTCTGACAGGGGAAAAATGATAATTTACTAACCAAAAAAATACTATGCCTTGTTCAAGTTTTCACATAGAATTTCCCACAGATAAATTCTTAAGGCTCCCTACTTGGAAATATTATTGGAAACCGGCTTCCTGTTTTATCAGTATTTTAACCAGGAGAAAGGAGAAATTCTAATCCAAATGCATAACTAAACAACAACCTATTCTGAGGTTTTCATTGTAACAATAAATAAGAACTAATTCTGGTTGGGACCCAAACCTTCCTGGTGGCATGAGAAATATGAATTTGATTGAGTTTTTAATAGCCGAAAATACATTTAAATTATATGTCAAAGCATAAGCTCTAACACTGGCTAATGTTTCCTGTGTGGAGAAATGATTTGAATTTACATTTCAAATAAAAAAGCTAATTATTTACTTACCAGGTAACCCCTTGATTATAGGTATGTAAAGATCACATCTGTTAATGCTAAGTCTGGATAGATTTCCTAGGCTTTACATTCCAAAGGAGGCCAGTTTGGCTTCAGTGTTTTTTTATTTGGTACCTCTGATCAAAGTCTGAGACATTCCTTAAATTTAGCAAATATCTGTCAGTGCTGGTGTGTAAAGAAAAAGATATAAATTTTAAAATTGTCCCTTTTTTGGCTATGGATTATCTCAGCATTTGATTTTAGATTGAATAGGATAGATGTCACCCCCTGCTTCCAAAAAGGGAAAACTTCTTTTTCGAGTTGTTTCCTACGAAGCCATAGTCTCCTAAGAGGTTTCGCTAGTGGTTGCAGGGAGCCCACCTGGGTACATCAGCCTGGGCTCTTAGAGTCCAGAGGTAAATAAATCAGTTTTATTTTAGTTAATGCAGGTTTTTCAAAATTATTTGATTATGGAAATTTGATTTTGGTTTTGCTTCTGGCACAGTGTACAGAAAAGCGCTTATATGGCAGGTACGAGACAGCTGCCCCTCAAAAGGCCAGCCTGCCAGCTTGGCTCTTGGCCGGTATTGGGGAACTTGGATTTGGAAGGGTTTCTACTATTTTCTAACTGGTAAGAATGGCTCACTGGGCCTAAACTGTGCCAATAAATACGGTTTATGCTAAACATCTGCTCTCCTTCTGGGAGTCAGGGATTTTGGTACATGATAGGCCGAGGGTGCCCATGTGACCAGCCCTGAACAAAAGCTCTGAGCACTGAGATTGCAGTGAGCTCCCCAGCAGACATCAGTTTACACTTGCTGTCCCAACTTGCTGCTAGGGGGATTAAGTGAGTCCTGTGTGGTTCCTCTCACAGAACACCTTTGAAGCTTGTGCCTGGTTTCTCCTGGACATCACCCTCATGCCTTCCCTGTGCTGATCATGCCCAGATTCCTTTCACTGTAAAAAGTTTTAGCAATTAATACAACTACCCTGTTTCCCCAAAAATAAGACAGTGTCTTATTTTAAGGTGTGCTCCCAAAGATGTGCTAGGTCTTATTTTCAGGGGACGTCTTATCTTGCCTGTAAGTAGGTCTTATTTTCGGAGGATGTCTTATTTTCGGGGAAACAGGGTATATGCCCAGTCCAAGAATCTTTCTAGCAAATCACTAAGCCTGAAGGTGGTTTGGGGACCACTAATACACATAGCATTTGTCAATAGTCTGTCAGAATGAACGTTTCAAGGACACATGTAGAGAAACACTGCCTGACACCATAGATCTATTGGGAGGAGGAATGTTAAATGCTGAACACAGGCTCTGGCAGATCAGATGGACCTGTGAAGAGCAGGCATTAGTACTGTTATTCCAGCGTTCTTACTACGGATAATATCATTCTGGGAAAACGGGAGCCCTCTTTGCTACAATCTTGAGTATCTGCCATGCGACATATATGCTGCTTTATACACAGTAACCACGGGCTGGATGTTTGTTGAATGAATTCTGAAGCCTTTATTTACACAGTGCTGTGCCAACACTGCCCATTTAAAGCATGCAACTACAGCCCTCTGGGAGCTCACAAATCCACAATAAACACCATCCGTAAAGACAGAGCTGAAGATGAAAGTGCAGACAGAAAGCTTGGCAATAAAAAGTGAATGGATGCAGAACACAAAGAGTGGTCAAAATGCCTTCCCCAAATAGAAAGCTCGACACACATGCATGGGAGGGTGGACTTCAGAATTCCCCATTTCTTTTTATTTATTTATTTATTTATTTATTTATTTATTTATTTATTTATTTATTTATTTATTATTGTTGGGGATTCATTGAGGGTACAATAAGCCAGGTTACACTGATTGCAATTGTTAGGTAAAGTCCCTCTTGCAATCATGTCTTGCCCCCATAAAGTGTGACACACACCAAGGCCCCACCCACCTCCCTCCTTCCCTCTTTCTGTTCCCCCTCCATAACCATAATTGTCATTAATTGTCCTCATATCAAAGTTGAGTACATAGGATTCATGCTTCTCCATTCTTGTGATGCTTTACTAAGAATAATGTCTTCCATGTCCATCCAGGTTAATACGAAGGATGTAAAGTCTCCATTTTTTTTAATGGCTGAATAGTATTCCATGGTATACATATACCACATGTTGTTAATGTATACCATGTTGTTAATGTATACCAATGGATTAATGTTGTTAATGTATACCAATGGATTAATGTTGTTAATCCATTCCTGGGTTGGTGGGCATTTAGGCTGTTTCCACATTTTGGCAATTGTAAATTGAGCTGCAATAAACAGTCTAGTACAAGTGTCCTTATGATAAAAGGATTTTTTTTCCTTCTGGGTAGATGCCCAGTAATGGGATTGCAGGATCAAATGGGAGGTCTAGCTTGAGTGCTTTGAGGTTTCTCCATACTTCCTTCCAGAAAGGTTGTACTAGTTTGCAGTCCCACCAGCAGTGTAAAAGTGTTCCCTTCTACACAATGGGAAAGGATATTTGCATATTTTCAATCAGACAAAAGCTTGATAACTAGGATCTATAGAGAACTCAAATTAATCCACATGAAAAAAGCCAACAATCCCTTATATCAATGGGCAAGAGACATGAATAGAACTTTCTCTAAAGACGACAGACGAATGGCTAACAAACACATGAAAAAATGTTCATCATCTCTATATATTAGAGAAATGCAAATAAAAACAACCCTGAGATATCATCTAACCCCAGTGAGAATGGCCCACATCACAAAATCTCAAAACTGCAGATGCTGGCGTGGATGTGCAGAATTCCCCATTTCTAGAGAGGCGACTTCTGTGGTTCCATGACAGCCCTTCCTGCAAAGCTGGTAAACCCATGGGGGAGAGGACTTCATTGTTAATGAGGAAGAACATGCTTGAAATGGTGATGATACCTTTCAAAATAATCCCAAATCTAAGTCTGGATATGGTGGATAACCTGGATGCTGGATAAAGAGCTTATTCAATAAGCTTCTTATTCCAGGAAAATTTCACTTTCACTGAGGCTAAGGTCTCATATACTCACTGACCGTAAGTATAATAACCTATTATTGCAGCTTGCTCTGGACAAGACTGACTTATACCTATAGTCCTGACCTAAATATTAATAAGGTTTTTTTCACTCCCCAATGTCCCCCAGATTTGGACAATAAATGCATTCTATGATGACCGTAGGTTGAATCCTATGAAGCCAAGAGGGACACAGATTACCAACTGGACTCCCACCCCCAGCCTGGTAGACACAGGTGGAGCCTTAGCCATAAGTGATAGACACTCCTGAAGCACCAGGCAGCTCATGAACCTGACACGAGGCCACTCTTTGAAGGTGCGTTGTGTGGAGGTTATATATTCAGTGGTTAACAATAGCCTGGACACTACAGCTGGACAGCAGGGAGCAAATACTTGCCATGTCTTGGGGAAGGTACTTAACCCCCACTGTCTCTGTTTCCTCAATATTCAAAAAAAGAAAATACAAACTTTTGCCTCTTTGGGTTCTTACAAAAACTAAGAAAAGATATCTGAATAGTGTTTGGCACATGGTTTGTGCCTGGAAATGTTAGCTGTATTTAAAGATACTTCCCTCTGAGCCAGGGAAGATGAGAATCCGGGTTGGTCAGGGCCTGTGTATAAATGGTATCCTGTCTGTCTCCCAAGACAGAGGCTGTCAACTGGCTCTAGTTCTCCCTCAAGTACAGTCTGGAGGCAGCCTCAAAATCTTCCTCAACATGGATCTCCAAGAAGGTAATCCTCTAAAATACTTCTGGAAATTCTCCCAAGTGTCATCACTTTCCCTGAGACAGAAATTCAGTCTATTCTGTGGGGATCTTATCTTCTCCTGACCTAACTCCCTGAGGCTGCTGTGAATCTCATGAGAAATGCTGGTGGGCAAGCTCTGCACGGCCCTCTGCATTAACCTACAAGGCCTGCCCATTCTGACTGAGCCATTCTACCCTCTCCAAATATACCTGATTTAGAAAACCTTGCCTTATGATTATATTGGCTATAACTCAGATGATTTTGGGAAAAGAATCTTTAGTGCTGGAAGATGACCACTCCATGTTTCTAATGGCATTTCCACAGGGCACAGGGTACGTCCCAACATTCTTCTAGGTCCTGTTCCTCCCACTCATCTCCACCTTAGCAAATGGCAATCTGTTCTTTCTTTCTTAGTCCTGGAGTTCTCACACTATCTGACTTAAAAGCATACTATTAAGTGACAATAATCAAAACTGTGTGTGCTGATATAAAGATGGAAATCTAGATCAATGTAACAGGACAGAGAGCCTATAAATACATCCTTATGTACACAGCCAAGGCATTTTCAACATGGAGCTGAGGATACACAAAGGGAAAAGGATGGTGTCTTCAATAAATAGTTCTGGGAAAACTGGATATCTACCTGCAAAATGTGAAGTTGAACCTTTACCTTATATCATATAAAATATTAACTTAAAATGGATTAAAGACTTGAGTGTAAGACCTAAAACATAAAAGTACTAGAATAAAAAATACAGATAAAACTTGAAGACATTGGACTGTACAATGATTTCTTGGATTTGAAACTAAAAGCATAGGCAACAAAGCAAAAATAGACAAATGGGGCTACATTAAACTTACAAACTGTATAAGAAAGGAAAAAAAATCATAAGACTGTGGATGAGAGAAATCAGAGAAAATATTACAAATCATACATATGAAAAGAAGTTAATGTTCAAAATAGATATAGAACCTCTACAAATCAACAAGAAAACCCCCCCCCCCACATAACCTAATTTAAGAATGGGCAAAGAATTTGCACAGACAATTCTTTAAGAAGTTATACAAATGAGTAGTGAGGATAGGAAAATATGCTGAACATCACTCATCATAAAAGAAATGTAAAGCAGAACTACAGTGAAGCATCACCTCCCACACTTACAAGGATGACCACTATCAAAGGAACAGAAAGTAGTAAGTGTTGTCAAGATGAGGATAAACCAGAACCCTAATGTACTGTTGGTGAGAATGTAAGATGGTGAAAGCCATTGTGGAAAACAATATGGAGGTTCCTCAAAATGTTCAAAAGAGAATTACCACATGATCCACCAATCCCACTTCTGGCTACCTATCTGACGATTTAAAGCAGGATTTCAAAGGGATGCTTCCCCACCCATGTTCATTGAGGTGTTAATTCACAATAGCCAACAGGTGGAAGCAAATCAAATGTCTCCCAACAGATGAATGAATGAAGGAAACGTGGTATATGTCCAATGAAATATTATTTGGTCTTTAAAAAGGAAATCCCACCATATGTGAAAACATGGGTGAACCTCAGGGTCGTTATCCTAGGCCCAATAGGCCAGCCATGAAAGGACAAATACTGTATGATTCTACTCATATGAAGTACCTAACGTGGACAAGTTAGTAGAACCAGGAAGTAAGAACATGGTTGCCCATATCTGGGGGTGGGGAGGAGGAGAGAGGAAGAATTAGTGTTTAATGGGTAGAGCTTCAGTTTTGCAAATTGAAGAATTTCTAGGGACTTGTTATACAACAAGGTGAATGTCCTTAACAGCCGTGAACTGCAGACTTCATGATAGTTAAGTCGGGTGTGGTGATGCATGTCCACAGTTCCGGCTACTCGGGCCCTGAGACGGGAGGATCACATGAGTTCAGAGGACACTCAGGCATATTGCTGGACACCTACATTTGTGGCTTTTGTTCCCTGCAAGTGTCTCTACAGCTTACAACCTCCACTTTCATCAGAACTTTTCATGTCTCCTCTTCAGAAAGGCCAGCCCTGTAAGGTAAGCCTCAGCCTCATTTCTTTTTTTTGATTTTGGCCAGGGCTAGGTTTGAACCCACCACCTCTGGCATATGGGACCGGCGCCCTACTCCTTGAGCCACAGGCGCTGCCCATCAGCCTCATTTCTTATCCTCTGGTCCTGATTCATTTTACTCAAGGGACTTTCTCAGCAGCTGCCTGCTCTCCTGCTGGACATTCCCTGAGGGAAAGAACTCTAATTTGCTCCTGCTTCCTAGTATCCTGAATAGTGCTAGATAAATAGCAGGACTTAGGTCGTATCTGTTGGATGAATGAGTTAAGGAAGGAGAGTAGAGCAGGTGGAAAGAGCAAGCTTACTTCTAGAACAAAAGAGCTGAAAGGAAGACATGGGCTGACCTCAAAATCTTGGAGAAAGGTTTTTGGTTAAATGCAATTCAGAGATTAGCCAACATGATACACCACAAGCTTGGTGGGTAGCAAAATAAGACCCTCTTGGAGTTGCAGTGTTGAAGAGAAGCATGTGAATCTCACAAAGACCATGGCCCTTCTGGGAGATTAAAAAATTATTAATTACTTTCAGTACATAATGTGTGTTTAGAAAGGGCTTTCCCCTCACCATTTGTGACATAGAGCCTGGGCGGTAGATCACGGACTTCATTTCCTCCTTCCATTCATCTTTTTTATTTCCAACTTGAGGAACTAACCCTGCTGCTCTCCCTCTGCTGTGATAACTTATAACTGAACTACTGCTGATCTCCCGCGTTAATGAAACCTCACTTTATGTCTGTTAAGAATGACATGGCAGGGCTCTTCACAGCAAGTGTGACAAGACCGGGACTATATTTAGAGCGAGGAGTGAAGCACTAGCCTCCAGGCCCACACAGAGCCTTGGCTTCTTATCTTTCCTCGAGAATGTAATTGCGAAGCCAGCAGGAGACAGCGGGGCACGTGGCTACACTGGACCCATTTCTCAGGTCAAGAGAGATGATGCATTTCAAGCTCTGCGTCTCCTGTTAGGCCGAGATGAGGAGAAGGATGCACATGTCCCTTCCACTCAAGTCAGAACTTAGTCTGTGGCAGACCAAGCTCTCCATGAGTTGGAGGACATCTTCATACAGAATGGAGAAGGAGGCATTTAAGAATGTAAGCTCCATGCCATTCCATGCGGAGACTGGACGAGCATACAGTTTGTCTGAAAGAATTAGGTCCTTTGGTGCCTGAGATGACAGAGACCACAGGCTCTCCAGTCCAGCCCAGAACCTACCTAGAACCAACCTAGGCAAGACAGAGACCAGGAGGTTCACTCATACGACCATGTGTTTTCCCAGGATTTCAAATTCTACAAAACATCCCATCTCAACAAAGACCAAAACAGTTCATATTGAATGGACCAGTTTATAGGAAAACAAGATCTGTTCCTCAGTAACCGGGACTCCAAGGCAAAGAAGTGCAATGCAGCAGTGGCCGACGCACTTGGGCACCGGAAGCCTTCATGTGAAATCCCCACGCCAATGCCTCTGACACTGAGCATAGCTGCTTGACCTCCTGGGGTCTCCTTTCTTCAAAGCACCACTATATATACTTATGGCTGGATAATCACAATCGGGAAATAAAAATGTTGTTTATGGACCTCT
Organism: Nycticebus coucang; assembly: GCF_027406575.1. Taxonomy (NCBI): domain Eukaryota; kingdom Metazoa; phylum Chordata; class Mammalia; order Primates; family Lorisidae; genus Nycticebus; species Nycticebus coucang. Next base: position 179,744,817 of record NC_069781.1, on the reverse strand, counting down.
TAATGGTTTTCCAGTTCTGTGCTCTTAACATGTGATCTCCTTTTATCTTGACAAGAGCTGTGGGGAGCAGAGTCTCTCATTTCACAGCTTGTCTCAAATGACGTAGCTCACAAGAAGCAAAGTTATAATGTCATAATAGTAAAATGTAGACCCGTGTCCTCAGGTGGGGAAGGACCTGAGGGGACCAAAGGGGCAAGAAAAGCTTCATCCTTCTCTGATGTGCCCCTTTCAATAAACAGATTTGATCTGTAAAATTTGGATCCAGTTGAAGGCTGCACTGAAGGACCTAGAAGCCAAATGTGCCTTAAGGCGGCAGGTTCCCCACTGAGTCCCTTACTTTATACCACAGGTAAAGGACATGAAAGGTGAGCTTCATTAGCTCATGGTGACTTGGTGACTCACTTCTGCCTTGGGAGCAAAGACATAAGCTCCCAAAGACATAAGACACAAACATCACCGTAGTGTGGCTGCTGGCTCAGCGCCTGCTGTGATGAGCACGCCCTGCTCTTCTCTCAGCATCCCCTCTTGTTCCGAGCACCTCTGTGGGCTACAATCCCCTCAAACTTGATTCATGTGCAAGTCACCTGTGCTGCCGGGAGGAACGCAGCAGGATGCCCCTCCTGCCCCCTCCTACCCCCTTTTACCCCCCTCCTTCCCCTCTACCTTCTCTCCCTACTGGTCCTGACACTTGGGATTTCCTGCTCTGTCACTCTGGCCTCCCTCACCTTTTTATGTTCCATGATTTTTAAATTGAGGAAAAATTCACATAAAACGAACCATCTAGTGCATTCATGATCGCATACAATCGTCCACTCTACCTGGTTTCTAAACATTTCTACCACCCCCGAGAGAAAGCCCAGGCTTACTCAGCATTCACTCGCCGAACCCCTGTTGCCACTCTCGGGCTTGTGTTTCTGTGGATTCACTCACTCTGCACCTCCACATAAATGGGACCATACAGGATGTATCTGGCTTCGTTCGCTGAGCACGACATCTTTGGGGTTCACACATGCCGTGGTCCAGATCATCACCTCCTTCCTTCCCACAGCTGCATGACGTTCCATCGTATGGCGGTACCAACGCGTGCTTACCCAGTCACCAGTTGTTGGACCCCCTTACCCCTCGACTTACTGAAGCAACAGGAAGTATGAGTGACCTACTGCAGGAACGGGGACAGTTAAGCCAGAACCCGTTTCCAGAAGTGTCTTTCCTGAATAACCATGTCAGGAAAGCTTATGAGCACCTACCAGGCCTTTCTGGGCCAATCATTTCTCTCCAGTTTTACAAATTGCATTTTTTCTCACCTACATTATACAAAGTGTGATGTCTGTAATGGTTAATGCTACTTATAGGGTAATATTTTTAAAAGATTTGCTTTCTTTAAAGTGTACATATTGGCTTACACATGTTTCTTGACTATAGGTCTTCAAAATGCCTTTATGGCATGAATGTGCGTTGTAAATTTTAATGAAGCAATGGTAGTTTTAATGTTTCCCAAATGTGCCTAACAGAGCACAGAACTCCGGGTGTTTCGGCAGCTTGGGGGGCACATCTCTCAGTTGGTGCCAGAAGCAGTTGGGAAAAGCTATTCCATATTAATATCTAAATCCTTTCCAGGTCCATACAATGGGGAGGAGGAGGAGCACATCCATGATCTTAGAGGTTGGAATGCTTCTGCGAGGCTTAAAATAGGCACATTTGGAATCATAAGTTAAATATCTTAAATGCATTGAAATGCAAATTATTTCTGAATTAATCATATAAGCTATATAAAGCATCATGAGTTTGAATTGCAGTCAAATGGTAACAACTCATAACTTAAAACACAATATCCACTTGGAAATATCCTAATCCTTTAGCACTTCGTAGCCCACAAGTTTGAGGATCTCAAAGGGAGGGAGTCACAAAGAGAAGAGTGTCTTTGAGAAATGCACTTTCCCCCACATACCCTCAGTATATGGATTAATTCTTAACATGTAATCTGCTTAAGTGTGCCGTATAGTTGGAAATTGTGTTTCTGAATAATATCTACATAATTTTCAATAAAAATAAACTTGCCATAAATTATCTCGATCTTAAGGTATCAAAGACAAATGGCCTCTGCAGGAATTAGTTCTCCCTCAGGAATTAGAAAATGGAATTTGTCTTTTGCAATGAAAAAAAAATTTTTTTAAATGCCACAAAATAAAAAATGAACATTATTGAGTTCTGCTAGAACCATATCACTGACGCCTCTCAGAATTTGGGCAGTGGGGCACTGGCCTGGTGGAGCCTTGGCAGGCCAAGATTCAAGTTCAAGTCCAGTCAGGGAAGCACAGTTGGCTTAGAGGAAGGCCCACAAGGTATAGCTTTCAACGCTCACAGCAGTGCTGGTCAGTGGGGTTTATTATTCTTATTGTACATAGGGTTTCTCAGCAGTGACACTACTGGCACTTGGGGCTGAATCATTCTTTGGGGTGGGGCTGTCTTGTGCATTGTGGGATGTTTAGAGACATCCCGGCTTCAACCTAGGCATGTCTCCAACCCGGTTGTAATAACCAGGAATGTTTCCAGGCACTGCTGCTGTCTCTCACAAGCCAGTTGGAAAACTACTGGTTTACAGTGAACACATCAAGTATTCAAATGACAAGTGACAGGGCCAGCGTGAGGAGCTTGGGCCATGGTGGGGAGGGAGTGTGTTGGTCACGTGGTTCTTCCACTATCAGCCATGTAACCTTCCTGACACTTCCCTAAGCTTAGTTTTTACCATATAAACAAGAGACAAAACAATGTCTACCTTCAATATTCTAAGGAGGATAAGGCCAGGCCTGGTGGTGTGGGGGCTTCTCACTTTCAAATTTCTCATGCCTAGAACAATGTCTCTGCCATGACTGGGGCACTTAACTTGGTAGTGACACACAGGAAATGCACTTAATCCTCACCTGAAGGCAGCTGGAGCACAGGCAGGCTCCGCTGTGGCTACGCAGCACCAGGAGCAAGAATTTAAACTTGGAGTGTTTGGATCTGAGCTCAAGGTGCTTCCCTCCACTGACATTCCCTGAGGAATCAACACCCCATCAGTTCACCCCTACCTCTTCATGGACAGAAGGGCCTCGGGGCGGGTTGCTATTTGGGGGCCACCTCTCACTGAGCAGCTGAAGCAGCTCTGAGCCTGACACTGCCCTAAACACAAATGAAAATCTAGTGTCCTGCCGTTCCCTGATACCTACAGAATCTGAAGAAAATGGTCCTCAAAAAAGACCTAGGTGACACTGAAGGAAGAGAAACGGGGAGGTTGTCAAAGAGTCTAGGACATTCTCATCGTGGTAGGAAAACATATCAGACAAACCAGTTTGCCTCAAACTGCCTGACCCTTGAGAGAGAGGGTTGCAGGGTTGTCCTGGGGGACCACGGAAATGTCTCTTCCCTCTGGTTGTCCATTATTGGAGCCAGCAGAAGAGGGAACCCCCTTGCACACATTGCTGGTCACATCACATTCCAGAGGCGACTATAGCTAGGGTCAAAGGTTAAGATCATTGTGTGGCCTTGGGCACATCCCTAATCCACTCTGGGTCTCCATGCAGCTCATCTATAAGAAGGGGTATGATGGTAGGTAGACTAAGGGCCCCCAAGGATACCTGGAGTCTGAGAATATGCTACGAAAATGTAAAGAGGAATTAATGTTACAATAGGCACAATTTAAAATAAGGAGATTATCCTGGATTACCCATGTGGGCAGAATGTAATAACGAGGGTGTTATGAAGGAAGGAGACTGGGTGGGAAGTAGGAACAAGAATGATGTCAGGGACTCAGCCCACTGTGGCTGACTGCACGGCGGGGCAGGCGCCCTGAGCCAAGGAGCACAGGCGGCCTCTGGAAGTGGGAAAGTCAAGGGGGAAGCTTCTCTCTTGAGCTTCCGGAGGACCAGCTCGGCTGACAGCCTGGTGTAGCCCGGTGAGACAGTGTTGGAGTTCTGACCTATGGAACCATAGGATAACAAATAGCCTATAGTGGTCAATTTTGTCAGAAATAGGAGACTAATATCAGAGCGAGGATTTGTGCAGTGGTGTCTAAGGACCAAGCAAACCCACAAATAGCTGGGCATTGTGGTGGGCCCCTATACTCCCAGCTACTCAGGAGACTGAGGCAGGAGGAGTTTGAGGTTGCTGGGAGCTATGATAGTATATCACTCTACAGAGAGCAACAAAGTGACAATCTGTCTCAAAAAAAAAAAAAAAAGAAAGAAATTTCAGTTTTCCCTTGTCTTAGGGCCCAGACGTCATTGGGTCAGCCCCAAGTAATCCCCCCAACACACACACTCACTGTGGCATTCCAAGATTGTCTCCTCTGCTTGACACCCTGTAAGGTAAGTTCCCCAGAAATCAGCTCAGATTTGAGACTAGGGAGTCGAGGGTGTATGTGTTTAGGTTGGACACACAGGATGACTCCAACTTACTCCCATGCCAACTTGCAGGTGGTATCAGCTGGGGAAAGCTGCCCAGGCAGTCCTCCTGTGCCCGCTCTTTGAGCTAACACATACACTTTGGAAACATATTTCCTTTAAGTGGGGAACTGAACGAGCCTTGCTTATTACCTGAGCTTCACGTTAACAGGAAGAAACCCTGCCCAGAAACTAATGTATCTTCAAGTTCATGATTAGGCTGAGGGCTGAAAAGTCAAAAGGAATAGAAAACAAATTGGTGACTGGCTCTGAAAAGCCCACCACTCAGTTTTCTGAGACTTTAAGACCAGCTGGCCAAGACTTCTGCTTCGGGCCTACTACCTTTAATTGTGCTATCCCCTGGTATTAGTGACCAGCTGAAGAAGGCACGGTCAACTTCAAAAGAGCACAGGGCTCTTTTCCCCTCCTGGCATCTTACTGTCCAGCAGCGCCAACCCAGTCTCATGAATGTTTTAGGCACTGATCCCTCATTTAATGAGGATGTGACCCCGTAGTCTGCTTTCACCGTCCCAGCTCCAGAGTGTTTAGTCTGACACACTGAACAAGGCTGTTTTGACCCCATTTGCAGGGAACAAACACCCACGAGTTACAAAGTACAAGCAGGCCTGACACAGCAGGCACCTGTCTTCCCAACATGGAACCAGAGAAGGTAGACTTCAAACTTTGCATAATAGGATACTTCAAGCAAACATCCGCACTTTCAGAAGCAAGAAAAACAGTATGGAAATGATGTTTTGGTGCCCAGCACTTCACTGAGAGGAAAGATAAGCTTTCCCCACTATAAAGATCTTAAAGCTGATACCAATCAAAGGAATTAACAGCTCACGGCTCTGACCAACTGTGTTTAATAAATAATTTTGACATAGCCCACTGACAAACCCCTGTAAGAGAAAAAGAACTGAAATTTGAAATTTTAATAAAGAATATTTACTTGGCCCGGAGATTGAGCCAGACTAAACGGGGAGGACGAGGCAGTGCAGAAAATGCGTTTAGAATAAAGAAAGGTTTTCTGGTTTCTTATGTCTAGAAGGAAATGTGAAGCTCCAGGAAGGCAAGGTTTTATCTTTTATCTCTTTTCCCCAGTACCTGGGAGGTAGTGGGTTCTCAACAAATGAACACATTTTTAAATTAATTTCTATTGCATGACTATTTTAATGTTATTGTTGACATGCTCAAATATATCTTATCTCCCTGAAATACAAATTGGATGTCACTCCCTTGCTGAAAATTGTTCCTCTGGGACTGAGGTTTTCTTAGAATAAAATCCAAGTTCACTGCCTTGCCCTGCTCAGCCCAGCCCAGCCCAGCCTGGCTAGGGCTGCCCACCGCATCCTGCTACATTCTTCATCCCAAGGTATACTTAACACCTTCACTATGAGTTTACATTGGCCCATCCACCACCCAGGTCTTCCTAGGAGAAGGTGGCCTTTGTCTGATGTGTGTCACCCTCACTTCAGAGACAGTACTCACTGCCCCCACTCGTCCTCCACATGGCAATTGGATCATGCCTACAACATCCACATTTGATCATGGCACTTTTCAGCCCCAAATCCTCTACCACCTGTCCCTGCCAGCACAGGGACATTACGTCTAAGCTCATTCCTTAGCACATGTGGTCCACCCTCAGCAGTCATGAGCTGCATTTCTCCTGAGGTGCCACAAGCTCTTTCTTCTTCTGTCCCTTGTCCTCAGAGCGACTGCCTGCCCTGTCCACCTCCCCACCACCTGCTTGCTCCTCATTCTTGAGCACCTGCTTTGACCTCCTGTCCTTTGGAGGCCCACTCCTCTCCCCTGACCATCGTCACCTGTCCAGCCCCAGCAAGACTGCAAGCACAACCAGCATGCTGTCTCTTGTTGCAGGGCCCAAGAGACAAACACAGACTGACCATTTGTGCCTGATGAATACTGAGTGGACAGACCAGGAGCTATTTCAGACCTCTAAGTTGCCAACCCCTGGGCTGGGTGCCCACAGAGCTGAGAAACTGATAGGTGGGACTGTCCTGGCAGGGTGCATGGCATGGGTGCTCCATGGCATCCCCCAACCTACTAGATGCCATTGTGACAGCCAATTCCAGATGTCCCCTAGAACAGCTTGACATGAGAGACTGGTTTTATGGAAGACAACTTTTCCGAGGGGGAAAGAGGAGTAGGCAGAGCTCAAGCAGTGATGCAAGGGATGGGGGATGGCTGGTGGCTGTAAATACAGATGAAGCCCCTTTGCCACATTGCCTGCTGTTTACCCCCTGCTGTGAAGCCAGTTTGTAAGTTTCATGGAAGATAATTTTTCCATGAAGATAATTTATTTATAGGGAAGAGCACAGGGTGGGGGCAGGGGCAAGGGGTGGAGGGGTGCAGCTCTGCAGCCTGGCTCCTAACAGCTCCTAATCGGACCATTCTGTCTACTATCAGTCAGCCCTAGAAGACAGGCATATTCAGGTGAGATATGTGGCTATTCAAGGGCAGGTAACTTGCTCCCACTAGGGAGAGGCTGGCCAATTCCAAGCAATGGATGATGATGTGTGTGAACTAAAACAAAATCTTAAGCCCCAGCCTAGTGAATGGCCCACAGGACCCTAGAAATACCCTAAAGCAGGCCATGAGAGGGAGGTCAGACATGTCTTGTCATGCCCCACTCCCTTCTTAGAGATGTCCTTGGTAAGGAAGGTCATGCCAGACACAGCTTAAGGCATACCTGCAGGTCATCAGTTCACTGAACAGATCACTGGAGTCTGGGTACACGTCTGATTTGTCTTTGATTAACAGCTTCCTTAAGTCGAAACATTCCAGACCTTTAGACAAAGCTTTATTTCTTTAATCAGTTACAAATCAAAGAATTTTTAAAGCCCCCTATAACCCACAATTCCCTGCTTTGAGATGTCCCGCCTTGGTGGGCCCAACCAATGTATACCTTCCCTATATTGATTTATGAGTTTGCAGTTTATTCCTGTCTCCATGAAATGCCTGAAACCAACCGTGCCCCAACAGAGCAGGGCCACTTACTCAAGGCTTCATGGGCATGCCCCACCCCACAAGCTCAGTTTAGAATAAACATCTTCAAATTATTTTACAGAGTTTCAGTTCTCTTCCATTGATGCCTGGGTCACATTTGCACATCTGCCCTGATCACAGGGACCTGGGCTTCTGACCTGCTTCAAGGGAGCTCAGCCTCCATCAGGGGTCTTATTCCCCACATATTTCCTGGGAGCCCCAAGGCTGGCTTCACAGGGCCCCCACCAATGTCACTTCCACACCACCTGCCAACGGCTGCTGCTTCCTTCCTGGAGCCCCTGTAGGGAACATCTCCAGGATGATACACCTCTAAGGACCCGCATTTCCCACGGCCACACTGCTATGGGCGTCTGCATGTGTGGTGGGGGGACAGTGAGGGGTTCTTTCCAACTGTGTAGCCCTTTATTCCCTGGTCTCACAGCCATAGTGCTTAAACCCAGATTCTTATCCAGTCTTGTGTGATCAGTTTAATTGGCTTCTGGATCTCACCTTCAATCTTGCAGAGTATCTCAAGAAAACATACTTTCAATCATTTTCTGCCCTCAAACCCAAGGACTGGAATCCCACTTTGAGGTGCCTGAGTAGGGGATGGCTTGCCCCTATCTTCCCTTTCGTTTCTCACTCTTCCTGGTCTGTGCCCCTCACAGACTCCTTCCTCCTCTGCACATTTTTACTAAATTAAAACAAAAAAATTATCTTTATGCATATTGTGGAGAGCAAACACATGGGTAGTGGGTGGTGGGAGCCAGATTGGACCTCCTATCTGCATTTTCAGGATCTGGTCCCAGAGGGGTCAACCACAAGGCTTGTTATCAGGGAATAAACATTGGAACTAGGTTGAGTGCTGGGAGCCTGAGCAGATGTCCAGTTATTTAACTTGTTTTTCTTTGTCAATTCAGTGGGTTTGATGCAATGTGTCTAAAGGGTCTTCCAGTTCTGATGTACTGTAATATTTCAGAACATTGGGGAAAAAAAAAAAAAAAAAGACCACCACCACCAAGCCACGTGAAGCCGCAGCTGTGATGAAGCAGACTTGGTTGCAAATTCGCCCATCATATCACTTATTCATTCCAGGACTGTGTGCTGAGTCCTGAGTGTGGGCCAGGTGCCTCGAGTGCAAGGCCCCGTGTGGGGATGGGGCAGCGAGAATTAAGGAATGCCGGGTTCTCCCACCTGCCGAGATTCAAGCTGAACCTCTTCGGAGGAGTTTGTGCTAATGAAGTTCAGAGAAATATGTTTCCATAGCCCTGAGTGAGGAAGCAGCTTTGCTTAGTGGACCAAATAACTAATCAGTCGGCAGTGACTTGGCAGTCTAATCCGAGGATGTAGCTGCCTGGTAACGTCACTCAAACTCTTCAGGCCTCAGTTTCACCAGCTGCACCTGGCAGATAAGGCCAAGTTGCAGAGTAAAGTGCTTGGGGGATGTGAGGAGCTGAGCTGTAAAGAGCCAGGTGAGCTGCTGCGACCAAACTCCCGATTCCTCATCTCTAAAGCAGTCAGGAGACCACCATTCATTTGTTTATAAAATTCAGTTTCTCTGCAACCCTATTTTTAAGTGCTTGTTGTGTTAAGGGACATCAGCAAGTAGAGAGCTTCAGATATTTGCTCACAGTTAAGCAGTGTTGGAGGGGAACTAAGATCTTTGACTTTCTACTATCATGTGCTAGAAATTGTTATGTTATCTCTTGAAATTCACATAAACCTTCCACGTTGGCATTGTTATCCCAACTCCTAGTTATGAATAAACTGGAGAGAGATGAGTTATATTAACTCAGTGGTTCTCAGACTTGGCTTCATAGTGGAGACACCTGGAGTGCCTTAGAAACTTACAGGTGCTTGGTCACACTTCAGGATACTTGGATTTAATTGGCCTGAGGTACAGCCGGCCTGAGCATCAGGGTTTTCAAAGCCCCCTAGGCAATTCTTGTGCAGCAAAGCTCAAGGTCACAGATGTAATTAGGCAGGAAAGCTGGTTCTGCTGACCCCAAGGCCAATTTCCTCCTATTAGGAATTATCTCAGCTTGTACCAGCTCCAATCTTCTGAAGACATCTTTATCTCTGACCTAAAAGATTAGTTTCAAGCAAACTGTAAGGAGTAACATGGCATTTAAGAGTCATCCAGGGTGTAGGCCGGATGGAGCAGATTTGCTGGCTTCTCAGGATCCATTAATAAAACCAAAACAAGGCAGGTTGGGAGAGTTTGGGCCAGAGGTAGAGGGCTTGCAAATGGCACAGCACACATAAGGCACCAACATGTTACCCGCGCGGAATGGCAGTTAGGCTGGTGCAAAGGTCACCTTGGTCCAGGCAAGTTAACAAATCAGGTCAGCTGCAGTGGTGTGGTACTCAGGAGTGTGGGTGTTCAGACCTGAGGTTCTCAAACTCCAGCGAGCCTCCGATTCACCTGGAGGGCTTGTTGAACATCATCTTGTAAGACCTACCCCCCAAGTTTCTGACCCACCAGGTCTGGGAAGGGGCCTAAGCACTTTTCTAACAAGTCCTCAGGTGACACTGCTGCTCTGGGAGTCACACTCTGACAACTGTCCAGTTAGACAATGCCTTTTCATAGAGCACGCCTGACATCCAGCCATTTAACTCCCAGGCGGATGCCTCTCACCTGCTTTCACCTCCATTTTGCCTGCAGGGAGCTTAACTTACAAGGCTGAGCCGTGACTGGATGGTTTCCAATTCCGGAACATTTACCAAGTGATCGGTCTGAGCACTACCCACTTACCAACATCTCACTTACTAACTTCTAACACCATTAGGAGATGATACTGTAATCTTACTTTCCTTCCAAAAAGGAAATAACTTGCCAAAGTGACACTGTATTAGGACAAACCACGAAACTGCTGATATTCGCCTTTTTTTCCACCTATAAAAATGGCAATTTCATATGGCTCATCTGCTGGCAGAGTCCGGACTCTAATCTCAGCGTCTTTGACCCTGAAGTGTAGGCTTTTCACTCCAGTTCTTTGTTCCCTCCCACTCTGGGCTCCTTCCTAGGCCAGATGTGTGTTCCTGAGGGATGGGATCATAATGATGAGAGAAATTAAGATCATAGGTTTGAAACCACACTCTCCCTAGTGTGAACAGATTACCTGCTCTTGAATAGCCACCTTTCTCACTTGGAATAAAATTGTACTTGTGACATGGCTGATGTCGTAGGTGACAACAGGCACCCTGACCCCCTGGCTAGCTGACTGTCCTGTACTGGAGAGCCTGGGAAACTAAAAACTATATTGGCCCACCTGTCTTGCAGCTAGAACCGGGCACATAATCCAGCCCCTTCCTGCAGACACACCAGCTTGGGACATGATGGATATAAGAGGCACAGGCAGCTGCTGTGCTTCACAGATCAGAGGTTCCAGGAGGCCCGTGGCATAGTCACCTGGCTCTTCTGGGAAGCCACAGCACACTTGCTACATCAAGTTCTGAGCACCAGAGCAAAGTGGTGGGAAGAGGCTGCAGCAGTGATGGCTTCTTGCTTGCTTTGAATGCATGTCCCCTTCATAACTCATGTTGAATTTCATTGTCAATGCATTGGCACTGGGGAGCAGGCCTTTGAGAGGTGATTAGCCCCTGAGTGCCCCACCTCACAGGTGGGTTTATGCCTTAGTGAAAAGGTTTCTGAGAGTGCACTCGCTGTTGGCCCTTCCAGCTTCTATCACATGAGGATTCAGCTTTCCTCTCCTCTAGAGGGTGCATCTTGTTAGGCACCCTCTCAGGTGGCCTCACCAGACACAGAACCCACCGGTGCCTTGACATTGGACTTCCCAGCCTCTAGGAATGTGAGCTGACAAATTTCTATACTTTGTAACTTACCCAGGCTTAGATATTCTGTTATAGCAGCACAAGTGGAAAAAATGTTGGACAACTGGCAATATCTGGAGATTTGTGATCATTAAGATTGGGTGGAAAGTGCTGGATGCTGGCTGATTAGTGGGCAGAAGCTGTGGTTAATGCCAAACATTCTAAGGGCACAGGTCAGCCCCCCCCATACAAAAGAATCACTCAACCCCAAATGACAATAGTGCTGATGTTGGGAAACCTTGTGCCAGAGTAATATTGTATGTGGCTGGGTATTCCCTGTAGCACCTCCTCCTCTGGCCATGCAAATGAGGTTACTTGGCAACTTTACCTGCCCTCTTCAATAAATCCAACCATTTATAAATTCTCTGGAAGGGATTTTGTTAACTAATACCAAAAATTCTGATCGAGAAATGTGGCCATGTGGGTGGCTGGACTAGAGGATGAGGAAGACCCATGCGCCTTGTCCCTGCCATTAAGAGTGGGGGCCTTCCAGGTACAAATCTTATCATGGGTGGTGAATCACACTGAGGTAACATGTGCCTTACCTATGCATAACATGGTCATTATTATAAATAGGTTATTCACCTAAGTAACTCTCTCATCTGGGTAAATCTTTATCTCCAAATTGTCTCATGATCACTAACATTATGACACACCTATTTCCACATGACAACACCATTTTTCACTTTAATGTATCTTCTGTCAAATTGTCTTGCAGCTACAGATGGGTTGGGATTGGGGCAGAGCCACATTAGTGAATGGAAACATGAGCAAGGATATCTTCTGGCTGCCAGTTTTGCTTCAATTTTATGGCAACACTCTTAACCACAAAGTCAAAACTTGACCAAGAAATTGGCTTGAAGGAGAGCAATTTATACAGTAGAAAATATGAAGAAATATTCAGAAGGAGACACAGAGATCTGTCCATGTTCTGTGGCCAAGAACACAGGTGGCTCCAGTAACCTGTCCTATTGTTGATAACAGTATCAAGCTCATCTTTACACAGATTGAATGAGATCCTCATTTAAGTATTTAGCATTGTCAATGTGTAAGACATGTTGACACTGACACAGATGATAGCAATACCCTTTGGGATTCCTTTTGGCTCTCGGCTAGCTCATTGGTGAAGATAAGATAAAAGCCATTTTTCTAGGCTTGTGCATGTCAGGGATGCAGGGAGTTCTTGGGCCCACAACAGGTGCTCAGAAACTGTTAGCCCCCACTCTCCTTCCAAGGGTTTCTCTTCTCCCACCCACCCACCCACCCACCTCACTGGATCACAGATCAGGGTGAAGGTCACCTGTTCATGACACCCACCCTCTACCATGGTCCTGCCTAAGACCCTTCCACACCCCAGCCTACACCCTCCACGTGTCCCCCCATTCCACTGCTGTTATCCGGTATTGACAAACTTGCAGCCAGCAGATCATACTCACAGTGTGAGGGAATCATTACCTCCTGCTAATATTGTTATAGAATTTCATAAACTTGGTCATTCATGAATCATTTACAGTACTTTATTCCAATAAAGAGTTCACAAATCACTCAAATGCTGGCAAAATGCATAATAATGAGTCATATTTCAGGAGGCTTTGCATTAATATGTCAGCTTCCAATATTTCAAGAGATAAATTATTTTCCCAGGTGCCACTTCGGGTCAGAAGCACAGGAAGCCCTTTGGGGGGCTGGGGCGGGGGGCAGTGGTGAGGAGGCCATGAGAGGGTGTCTAAGAAGTCTACTTCATCTGGCCAATCGTACTCCCTTCCCAGGCCCAGTAAGCAGGGTTCCCAGGAAGGGGGTTGAGGACTGTGCAGATTAGATGGGAAAATCAAGCTCAGGGTAAATTAGGAAGAAGTGTTTCTTAGTGAATGGAAAACGCAGGGCTTTGGAGCTATAGAAAAGCAAATATGGATCCCAAATCCAATACGTACTGGCTGTGTGACCTTGAAAAAGTTGCTTAACAGTTATTTGCTTATCTGTAAAATGGTGTTAAACCTACTTCCCAAGTCTCTTGTGTGAAATGGATTAAATAAGAGAAAACATCTGAAGTGTTTAGGACAATATCTAATACGTAGTGTTTAATAAACAGGAGCTCCAATGATGGTTCGTATCAGGGGCCCAAGGACAAATGGGTCCCTGATTATTTCTTATCACACAGATCCCTGAGACTCAGATCAAAATGCTTTCTTGTTGGATTTGGGAAATGTTAACACATTAGCATGTACTTGCACGCAAGTAGCATTTAACTTTAACATAAACAACAACACTGGAGCAATTATGACAGCAATACATCCTGCTTTTTAAACTTACAAGAGTGGAAATGAAAATGTGGGGATTTTGAGGCCTGGATTCATGCTCTTTGAAGAAGCAGTTTTGCTGCCAACAACACCGACTTCCGTGAATACAATGGATGTTGCTGTGTTACCGAGACAGTGAAGAATTTCTAAATAGGTGTTTGGAATGGACTGGAATTGTCACATCCACGTGCCCGAGAATATCAGGAAGGGAGTAAGCTAGTTCTCGCTGAGTCTAAAAATGGGAGAACAGGCTGGTGCCCATAGCTCAGTAGTTAGGGTGCTGGCCACATGCACTGGGGCTGGACGGTTCAAACCTGGCCTGGGCCTGCTAAACAACAATGACAACTTCAACAAAAAATCCCAGCTGGGTGTTGTGGCGGGTGCCTGTTGCCCCAGTTACGTGGGAGGCTGAGGAAAGAGAATCCTTAAGCCCAGTAGTTTGAGGTTGCTGTGAGCTGTGACGCCCCTGCACTCTACTGAGGGTGACATAGTGAGACTCTCAAATAAAATAAAATAGAATAAAATAAAATAAAATAATAGGAAACAAAGGACAGAATGAGAAGGACCTTCAGATCTTAGGGACCTTCGGATTGGAAGAAAGCAGGGCAATTACAGAACTGAAGGGCACGAGGCAGGGAGGGAAGTGGCCTTAGAAGCCAGACCCTCAGGAGGAAAGTGAAGGGTGACTCCAGTTTGGTCACAGCAACTCCATGCTTGAGTAAGAAACTGCTTTCCCACCAAGTAGCAGTAGCCATTCCAGTGGGCATATGTAGCCCTGTACCCAGGGTAAAGCAAGCCATATGGTCAACAAGCACAATTCTTGTCACCTACATATAATAATAAGGAATTTAAATCAGCTTATTTGGAAACAAAGCTTTGGAAGGAAAGCTGAGATTCCCCTACTGCTTTGGAGGATGTCCTCACCCTAGAGAATATATGTAGAATGAATGGATGAATTGATTAAACCATCCATATGCTATTAAGTAGATCATAAAACTATTATAAAAACTCAAGATTATTCACAGAAATTCATGTGCAAGATGAGCAGGTTGAGCCCGTCTCAGAGTCCTTGGAATCTTCATTTGCCTTTTGTTGGCTTGAACATGATTGATCTCTCCCACTCATGTGTAAGATTGTGCCTTGCTTATCATTCTAAATTCTTGACATGTATAATTTACTTAATCTTCATGAAATCCTATGAGGTCATCATCATTGTCATTATTATTATTCCCATTTTCCAGGCTGAGAAGTTGAGTCAGATACCTGCCAAGTTCCCATAGCCAGCATAGGAAAGCCATGGCCTGAATCCAGCCAATGTGGTGCCTACAGAGTCTGTGCTGTTAGTGACTATGATGTTCTATGACCTCACTTTCAGAAAAAGTATGAGATGCTCCAAGCTACAGACCAACCTCGATTTTACTAGCTAATTAGCAAGCACTAGTAATTTCACTGTCTGTGATCCTTAGACATGCTAGTATTAGCTGTACTTTGTGGACAAGAATCAAGAAATCAGGGCGGATAAGAAAGTTGTTCAAGATTTCACAGCTCAGTAAGCAGCCACGTTGAGAGAGATTTGAATGACAATTTTCTGACCCTGGAGCTCTTAATCACCATGCTATGAAATTGTGAAATTTATTGTTCTTTCTGTTTGAAATATAATGGATCATCTTAATAGGCAGGGAAGGAGCAGAGGACACCTACACACAGTCTGTTGCTAGTTTTTCCTACAGTGGCTGGACACTTATAGCTGCTGGTCACCACTGGTTACAGTCAAGGTTGGAACTGGAAATCTCCGAGGGTATCAATGGTCAGTTTCTACAACCACCAAATTCCCCCTTGGGTACGTGCTGAGAGGACTCACGGGTCCCCCCTCACTGACAGGTGACACCCCTGTGGGTGCTCAGAAGAGTCTTTGGCAAGGTTTCCAAGAGGGGAGTCTGGAAGGTACCCACATCCTCCCGGACTCCAGACCTTTGAACACGTTGCTCAGTGTAGGACCCAGCAGAGGTTGGGACCCCACCACCTGCATCCTTCCACCACACTGCCTTGTCTGTCCAACACTGTATGCCTCCAATACCCTTATATTAAATAGTATCTTCTCATTGGAAACTCACAGCAATTCAATGGAGTAGGTAAGAAAAACAAAGAGGACAGTAGCTCCAAACCATGGCCATTAATGCCGTTTCTTCCTTTCTTCTGTCATTTTTCTTAAACATACACACATCACGATGTGTACAAATACTTAATCCATAATGAGGATAACGTATGGTTTGTATGTTCTGCTTCTATTCAATACCACATCCATTGAATCTTTCACATATAACTAAAACTTCTTAAAAAGAATTTTAAATGGCTATAGAGAACTGTCTTGCAAAATGTGCTATAATTCAAACACTCCTCTACTGCTGAAGATTTAACAATTGTCTTCATTTCAAGGACTATGTCTTACTATAACAAAACTGAACTGAATTCCTCCACATTCCCTTAGAATAGATTTCTAAAAATAGAACGTCTAGGTCTGCAGATTACACTTTTTACAGCTCTAGATCATCCAGCTGATCTCTGGAAAGCCAAAGTTGACCCAGAGGGCTTCACAGAGGAGGCTCTGACCTCCTCTGAAATGCCTCCAGGGTCTCCCTTCTTAGTCTCCTCTACCCAAAGTCCAATGCAGGCTCCATTGATGAGATGGAGACCCCCACTGTTACCCTATCAGGGTTCAACTCCAGCTCACACAGTAACACCCTAAAGCCACACAGTCCTGAGTTTGGTGAGGCACAGAAATAATGAGCTCAGTGGGAAGAAAACAATCTTTGAAATCCATGTCTCTGCATGGAGGGTGAGGAAGTAAGGGGTACTTACTTGATAAGTAGCGATCATTTCTCTATCCAAGGACCGTGTCACAGAGACGCTCCCCGTGTTCTCATTGATTCTGAAAATTCCTTTAGGCTCTTGATCCACTCCCTTTCCTGTGAGCCGGAACTTGGACCCTTCCGGTCTGTCACTGTCAACTACCTGGTGAGAGAAACATACTGACATTTAAGACTGTCTGAAAAACACAGAGAAAGCACATTAAAAACATAACTCAGTGACCCGTCTACTAATCACAGGTCCAACACACAGGTGCCTGCAAAGATTTGACTAAAGTAGGATCATTGTTTAATACCTTCCATCCTATCATCCAAACCTTGGTAGCTATCAGCTGGGGAACTTACCAGCACTCAGGTGACATGTAGTGATGGACCCAGTGGGGGCAATAATTGTGAAGTTGGGCATTTATATTGTTTCTAACTCTAGTAAATAAAATTTTGTTTTACTTTCTCTATAAGCAAGATGAAATAGGCAATGAAAACAATTTATTTGACAATCTTATACTGCTGTAGTTCCCAACCTCAGGACTATAGGCTGGTACTGGTCTGTGGCCTGTTAGGAACTGGGCTTCACAGGAGGAGGTGAACAGCAGACCAGCAAGGGAAGCTTCATCTGTATTTGCAGCTGCTCCCCATGACATGCATCACCACCTGAGCTCTGCCTCCTGTCTGGTAAGCAGCAGCAGCATTAGACTGTCATAGGAGCACAAACCCTACTGTAAATTGTGCACCTGAGGGACCTAGGCTGTGTGCTCCTTATGAGAATCTCATGCCTGATCTGAGGTAGAGCACAGATCCATACTGAGGACATACACAACATGCTTCACTGTGTGTCACTGTCTCCCATCACACCCCAGATGAGACCATCTAGTTGCAGAAAACAAGCTCAAGCCTCCCACTGATTCTTCAGTATCATGAGTTGTATAATTATTTCATTATGTATTATACTTTAATAAGAACAGAAATAAAGTGCACAAAAATTGTAATGTGCTTGAATCATCCAGGAGCCATCCCTCACTTAGCAAAATTATCTTCCATGAAACTGGTTCCTGGAGACAGAAGGCTGGCAATCACTGCTATACTGAGTAACCGCTGATGGATGTTCTATCAGGGGTCCTCAAACTACCGTCCGTGGGCCATATGAGGCGGTGTGATTGTATTTGTTTCTGTTTTGTTTTTTTTTTTTACTTAAAAATAAGATATGTTCACTGGACCTCCATAAGAGCTGTGCTGCGACGGCGATCGGCGCCTGCCAGGACCTCGGTAAGAGCTGCACTGTGACACCTGACCTGCAACCCACACCCGCCGGACCTCCCCACGCCCTTACCAGGAACTGCAGGAGCCACGCAACCCCGCATCCTCCCTCCTGTACTCTCCCTTCCTCCACACCATCAGCTCATCTGTCCAGGGACTCTGGTAGCCATGTGCCCTCTGGAGCCCTCCCTGCCTCTGCGCGGAGCCCTTCTCCTGGCCAGACTGCGCAGCCTTAGGCCCTCTGTGCCAAAGTCACTGGGCGCCAGGCACTCCCAGAACTGTGTGCACCCCCCACCCCCCACGCCCCGTTGCTGAATCCGGGTGTGTCACACTCCGGAGCTGCTTCCACAACCAGAACTCCCTGGATGAGGCAGCCCCAGAAGAACTACACAGGGTCACTCCCTACAAAGATCCAGAAACAATAGAGTGATCCCGCTGGGGTCTTGTCTTGGAGAGACACCTCCCCACCTCTGAGGACGGCCAGAGGCAATGGTGAAAAACAATCGTGAGGCGAAATCAACAGAAAAACTCTGGCAATATGAATAATCAGATTAGATCAACTCCCCCAAGGATCAATGGGGGCAGACACAGCACAAGATTGCATGCACAAATAAATAGGTGAGATGTCAGAAATCGAATTCAGAATTTGGATAGCAAATAAGATCGAATTAGAATTCCAAGCAGTAACCCAAAAGATGTCTCAAGAATTCAACGAATTCAAAGAGAAAATGACCAAAGATTTTGACACGTTGAGACAAGAAGTTGCAGCCCTCAAAGATCTGAGAAACACAGTAGAATCCCATAGAATGGAGCAAGCAGAAGAAAGGATTTCTGACATTGAAGACAAAGCTTTCAAATGCTCCCAAAATCTCAAAGAGGAAGAGAAATGGAGGGCAAAAACAGATCACTCTCTCAGAGAGCTCTCAGATAATTCAAAGAAAACCAATATTCATCTTATAGGGATCCTCAAAAGCAACGAAGTGGCTTCACAAGGCAGAGTCTCTTCTCCATGAGATTATAAAGGAGAACTTTCCAGACATGCCAAGAGATTCTGAAATTCAGATAGCAGACAGTTTCAGAATCCAGCACAACTCAACCCAAATAAGACATCCCCCAGACACATCATAATCAATTTCACTAAAGTTAATATGAAGGAGAAAATACTGAAAGCAGCCAGGCGAAAGAAAATCATCACCTACAAGGGGAAGAATATTAGAATAACTGCAGATCTCTCTGCTGAAAACTTTCAAGCAAGAAGAGGATGGTCATCGACTTTTAATCTCCTAAAACAAAATAACTTTCAACCCAGGATCCTGTACCCAGCTAAACTGAGTTTCATTTTTATGATGGAGAAATTAAATAATTTAATGACATTCATATGTTGAAGTAATTTGCCATAAGTAAACCAGCTCTCCAGGATATTCTCAGACCTATCCTCCATAAAGACCAGTGTAACCCTCCACCACAAAAGTAAACGCACCCAGAAAATTTTGATCAAATTCCAACTTTCACAGTTGCAAAAGGATTAAAAATGTCCACCAGACTCTTGAAAGCCTTATCAATATTCTCAATTAAAGTGAATGGTTTAAATTATCCTCTAAAGAGGCACAGGTTGGCTGACTGGATACAAAAACTCAAGTCAGATATCTGCTGCATACAAGAATCTCATCTTACATTAAAAGACAAATATAGATTCAAGGTGAAGGGATGGTCATCTATACTCCAGGCAAATGGAAAGCAGAGAAAAACAGGCATTGCAATCCTATTCGCAGACACAATAGGTTTTAAACCAACCAAAATAAGGAAGGATAAGGACGGACACTTCATATTTGTTAAAGGTAATACTCAATATGACGAGATGTCAATTATTAATATTTATGCACCTGACCAGAATGTACCTCAATTTATAAGAGAAACTCTAACAGACATGAGCAACTTGATTTCCTCCTGTTCCATAGTAGTTGGAGATTTTAACACCCCTTTACCAGTGCTGGATAGAGCCAACAAAAAGAATCTAAGCAAAGAAATTTTAGATTTAAACTTAACCATTCAACATCTGGACTTAACAGACATCTACAGAACATTTCATCCCAACAAAACTGAATACACATTCTTCTCATCAGCCCACGGAACATACTCCAAAATCGACCACATCTGAGGCCACAAATCTAACCTCAGCAAATTTAAAATAATAGAAATTATTCCTTGCATTTTCTCAGACCATCATGGAATAAAAGTTGAACTCAATAACAACAGGAATCTGTGTACCCATACAAAAACATGGAAGCTAAACAAACTTACGCTGAAGGATAGATGGGTTATAGACGAGATTAAGAAGGAAATCACCAAACTTTTGGAACAAAACAACAATGAAGACATGAATTATCAGAACCTCTGGGATACTGCAAAGGCAGTCCTAAGAGGGAAATTTATAGCACTGCAATTCTTCCTCAAGAAAACAGAAAGAGAGGAAGTTAATAACTTAATGGGACATCTCAAGCAACTGGAGAAGGAAAAACATTCCAACCCCAAACCCAGCGGAAGAAAACAAAATAACCAAAATCAGAGCAGAATTAAATGAAATAGAAAACAAAAGAATTATACAACAGATCGATAAATCCAAAAGTTGGTTTTTTGAAAGATCAATAAAATAGATAAACCTTTGGCCAACCTAACCAGGAAAAAAAGAGTAAAATCCCTAATTTCATCAATCAGAAATGGTAACAATGAAATAACAACAGACCCCTCAGAAATTCAAAAAATCCTTAACAAATACTACAAGAAACTCTACTCTCAGAAATATGAAAATCTGAAAGAAATCGACCAATACCTGGAAGTACGCCACTTACCAAGACTTAGCCAGAACAAAGTGCGAATGTTGAACAGGCCTGTATCAATTCTGAAGTAGCATAAACTACAAAATTTCCCTAAAAAGAAAAGCCCAGGACCAGATGGCTTTACGTCAGAATTCTACCAAACCTTTAAAGAAGAACTAGTACCTATATTATTAAACCTCTTCCAAAATATAGAAAAAGAAGGAATATTACTCAACCCATTCTACGAAGCAAACATCACCTTGATCCTCAAACCGGGGAAAGACCCAACAAGAAAAGAAAATTATAGACCAATATCACTAATGAATATTGATGCAAAAGTACTCAATAAGATCCTAACAAATAGAATCCAACAACACATCAAAAAAATATACACCATGGCCAAGTGGGATTTATCCCAGTGTCTCAAGGCTGGTTCAATATATGTAAATCTATAAATGTAATTCAGCACATAAACAAACTAAAAAATAAAGAGCATATGATTCTCTCAATTGATGCAGAAAAAGCTTTTGATAATATCCACCATCCTTCATGATCAGAACACTTAAGAAAATTGGTATAGAAGGGACATTTCTTAAACTAATAGAGGCCATCTACAGCAAACCCACAGCCAATATTGTACTGAATGGAGTTAAATTGAAATCATTTCACTTAGATCAGGAACCAGGCAAGATTGCCCATTGTCTCCATTGCTCTTTAACATTGTAATGGAAGTTTTAGCCATTGCAATTAGGGAAGAAAAGGAGATCAAGGGTATCCACATAGGGTCAGAAGAGATCAAACTTTCGCTCTTTGCAGATGATATGATTGTATCTGGAAAACACTAGGGA
This sequence comes from Nycticebus coucang, assembly GCF_027406575.1. NCBI lineage: Eukaryota > Metazoa > Chordata > Mammalia > Primates > Lorisidae > Nycticebus > Nycticebus coucang. Next base: position 179,723,471 of record NC_069781.1, on the reverse strand, counting down.
TTCTACTACAAAACTTTTAGAATTGATCAAGGAATACAGCAATGTCTCAGGCTACAAAATCAACACCCATAAATCTGTAGCCTTTATATATACCAACAGTAACCAAGCCGAAAAAAGTCAAGGACTCTATTCCTTTCAGAGTAGTGCTAAAGATGAAATATTTGAGAGTATACCTAACAAAGGACATGAAAGATCTCTACAAAGAGAACTATGAAACTTTAAGAAAAGAAATCGCTGAAGATGTTAACAAATGGAAAAATATACCATGCTCATGGCTGGGAAGAATCAACATTGTTAAAATGTCTATATTACCCAAAGCAATATATAATTTTAATGCAATTCCTATGAAAGCTCCATTGTCATATTTTAAAGATCTTGAAAAAATAATACTTTGTTTTATATGGAATCAGAAAAAACCTCGAATAGCCAAGGCATTACTCAGAAATAAAAACAAAGCAGGAGAAATCACGCTACCAGACCTGAGACTGTACTATAAATCGATAGTGATCAAAACAGCATGGTACTAGCACAAAAACAAAGAAGTAGATGTATGGAACAGAATAGAGAGCCAAGAGATGAATCCAGCTAGTTACCGTCATTTGATCTTTGACAAGCCAATTAAAAACATTCAGTGGGGAAAAGATTCCCTATTTAACAAATGGTGCTCGGTGAACTGGCTGGCAACCTGTAGAAGACTGAAACTGGACCCACACCTTTCACCATTAACTAAGATAGACTCTCACTGGATAAAAGATTTAAACTTAAGACATGAAACTATAAAAATACTTGAAGAAAGTTCAGGGAAAACTCTTGAAGGAATCGGTCTGGGTGAATATTTTATGAGGAGGACTCCCCAGGCAATTGAAGCAGTATCAAAAATCCACTACTGGGACCTGATAAAGCTAAAAAGCTTCTGCACAGCCAAGAACATAGTAAGTAAAGCAAGCAGACAGCCCTCAGAATGGGAGAAAATATTTGCAGGTTATACCTCTGATAATGGTTTAATAACCAGAATCCACAGAGAACTCAAACATATTAGCACGAAAAGAAGACGTGATCCCATCTCAGGGTGGGCAAGGGCCTTGAACAAAAACTTCTCTAAAGAAGACAGATGCACAATCTACAAATACATGAAAAAAAGCTCATCATCCTTAATCATCAGAGAAATTCAAATCAAAACTACTTTGAGATATCACCTAACCCCTGTAAGAGTAGCCCACATAACAAAATCCCAAAACCAGAGATGTTGGCGTGGATGTGGAGGAAACGGCACACTTCTACACTGCTGGTGGGAATGCATACTAATATTTTCCTTCTTGAAGGATGTTTGGAGAATACTTAGGGACCTAAAAATAGACCTGCCATTTGATCCTATAATTTCTTTACTAGGTTTATACCCAGAAGACCAAAAATCACAATATAACAAAGACATCTGTACCAGAATGTTTATTGCAGCCCAGTTCATAGTTGCTAAGTCATAGAAGAAGCCCAAGTGCCCATTGACCCATGAATGGACTAGCAAATTGTGGTACATGTATACCATGGAGTATTATGCAGCCTTAAAGAAAGATGGAAACTTTACCTCTTTCATGTTTACATGGATAGAGCTGGAACCTATTATTCTTAGCAAAGTATCTCAGGAATGGAAGAAAAAGTATCCAATGTACTCAGCCCTACTATGAATTTATAGCTTTCACATGAAAGCTATAACCCAACTATAGCACAAGACTATGTTGAAAGGGCCAAGGAAGGGGAAGGGAGGAGGGAGGTTAGGGTGAAGGGAGAGTAATGGGTGGGGCCACACCTATGGTGCATCTTAGAATGGGTACAGGTGAAACTTACTAAATGCAGAATACAAATGTCTATATACAATAACTAAGAAAATGCCATGAAGGCTACGTTGAACATTTTGATGAGAATATTTCAGAGTGTATATGAAACTAGCACATTGTACCCCTTGATCGCACTAATGTACACAGCTATGATTTAACAATTAAAAAAATAAAATAAAATCATATAAAAATAAAAAGAAATTTGTTTCGCATGATAAACATCATATGGTTTCTCTAAACAAGAGAAATTTCAAATAAATATATTGAGAAGAAAAAACAAACAAAAAAACAAAAGAAAATAAGACATGTTCAGTGTGGATAGGAATTTGTTCATAGTTTTTTTTTTTTAAACTATAGTCCATCCTTCCGCGGTCTGAGGGACTGTGAACTGGCACCCTATTTAAAAAGTTTGAGGACCTCTGTTAGATAATTCACATCTATCTAGCAGTGCATCTAGTAATCTACACCTGTCCCATAGATTCTACTCAGAACAAGAAATGGTGCTGAGAAAAAAAATTCACACACACTTAAATCTCAGAGAATGCTGGGGGCAAAGGTTATTATCCCTATTTAATGGACAAAAACCGTGAGATGCAGAGAGATTAAGCAAGATGGCCAAGGGAAGAGCTCTTGAAGATATAAAGATGTGTTCAGAACTATACCTTCCATTTCTCTAGAGATCCTGCAATACAACATTGTCATTTCTGAATTTAATTCAAGGAATTTTTCTACATATTTTCAACCTTGATCAGACATTTGAAAAACAAATTCAGAAGGTAAAGGTACAGGAGGGTAGTTCCAGGCAGAGGGAACAACAAAGGCAGCAGGTGGGAGAGGGAGAGCCTAGAAAATTTCAGAAATGGCGAGTCACTAGCATAGGTTATATAAGGATGGGCTGAGAAGCATTTAGGGTCAAATTATGGGGAGGGGGTATCTTTTGATGGCATTTGAAGGTGTGCAACAAAAGAGATAATTATTATATGCATTAATTGGTTCAAGTATCCACCTACATTAAATGTCACTTCATCATCAGAACCTTCGAAAGTTAATTTGATTATACAAAACAATTTAAAGGTCATAAACAGGACAGCTATTCAGGACATACAGATAAAAGTAATCTGGATAGATATCCAGCTGTAACCAACTTACAAATGAGCAGGAACCCACTGAAACATACTCAACAGTGCCTGGAGAGTGTAGGTGGACGGGTCAGGAAACCTGTCTTCTGTCAGAATGTATTGGCATCCCCCAGAGGTCACTTTGAGGACCACCAAGCCTGCAATTCTGATGTCTGACACTAGGTGGCAGTGGCAGCATGAACATGACGGTTCACCAGGCAGGACCCATGGAGGCCCAGCAAGGCATATAACACAATTCCATATAACACAGTTTTTTTTTTCCTTTTTGATTAAAACTAGTCTTTATTAAATACTTGGAAAGTTTTATTAAACACCAATTACCTATGTTTGCATTTTTAAGATTAACAGAAAATTGGATATAAAGGAAGATTAAAATAAGGTTTGTGATAAGAATTTTCAATCACTGCTTGACTGGATTTAATCCAACTGCTATTCTTCCTCTGACCCTGTCCCTATCAACAGCCACGGCTTTTTGGCTTCAACCCTGGGTCCCAGTGCCTGGCACAGAGTCTGGAACACAGTAGCAACAAATGCCAGGACCTTAGTGAAGAACATCACTGTTCAGACAGCTGTATGTTGCAATCCCAGATTTGCCAGCGATTGGCTGTGTGACTTTGAGAATGGACCTTTGCCTCTTAGGTTCTTGATCACCTTGACTTTAAAATTATTCCCTAGCATTGTTGAGGCTTCTTGAGATGGTGTATGCAAAGTGCAGCTCCTGGCATAGCTAACAACTGCAATGCTAATAGAATGACCACAGCTAACCTGTACTATTTTTGATGCTTCCAGGCATAAAACGCATCTTAGACATCATGTAAAGAAGTCCCTTTCTGAGGGAACATATTTACTTTGTAAAAGCAAACCTGGCAAACCTTTTTGATGCAAAGTGATCTGGGAGCAGACTCCCTGGGTGGGAGGGGCCGCTGGGCATGCCTGGCTCTGTCCCTGCTCTCCATCTCCACTGAGATATGCATTGCCCTTGCTCTCTTAGGCACACCCGAAATAGGTTCTGTCCAAGAGGTCCTATTAACCCGGAATCATTCTGATGGGAAATGAACAGGAGAATCCTCCAAAGCCAAGGGAAAATCTTGGCTCCTAGTAAGGGCATCTGACCCCATCTGTCTCCCAGACACAGGCCTGTTGGTAAGGACCTGCCCAGAGAAGTCTTCTATGTTCTTTGTTCTCCTTTTCTTAAACCTTCCCTGCTTAGAAAAAATTGGGAACACAGCACCCAGAAATTCTGGAAGAAACACAGTGGGCAGTGGGCCTCTTGGGGCAAATATCACCACTCTCTCCTCCTTCTGCCTGGTGTTCAGCACAAAAGCTGAATTCCAAACTCAGAAGCTCCCCCAAGGGTGACATTCCCTTCTGCTGCCCAGGTTGGATCTGGGTCATTTCCTTGTAGTATCTCAGAGAGCTTGAGCCACCTGTTGAATTAGCCCTTACTGCTGGATGAAAAGGATTTACTTCCCAGGGAAGGAGCAAGTCCCCATTGTGAGGCCTCTGCTTAGTTCTGCACAGACTGTCTCTTGGTATTTTTCTGTTGTTAAGAGCATGGCAATGGATGTATCTGTTGACCCTGCCTTCTGCTCCTCAGAGCTGTGTCCCCTTTGAAGACACATCCACAGCCAGGTATGGTGTCCCCAGAAAGATGAGCCTTGCGGCAGCACCAGCATAACAAAGGGAGGGCCTCATTCTTTCTGGAACAATTGGTCTCAAGAGGTGGTTCCTGGGAACAGTTTCTGCACCCTAGTAACTCCTTAGAAACACAAACTCCCAGGCTCCACCAAGCCCCCTGAATCAGACATGGAAGGGTGAGGCCTGGTGACCTGAGCCTTAATAACCTCCCTAGGTGATTCTTATGCAGTGTGAAGACAACTGCCTTGGACAGATCTCATTGCCACCTTCTTTAGGGTAACTGATGCTGGTGTCTACTGCTACTGTTTAGAGACTTCTGCTAAAAATAGGATGGGGCTGTTTGCTACCTTTTTTGTAAACCTATTTTAAACACAGAACAGTAACAGGAACTCATCTTAAAACCTGTTTCTAGGATCTCAGTAAAGCAGAGCTGGTATTTTTCAAAGGTGCTAGACCGACACACGTCAGAGGCACCCCAGGATATGCGGGAGCCTTGGAGAGGAGCATTGAAGCGCGGGAGCATTGCTCTTCCGGGAGAAGGTACATGTCCTGGCTTAATGTAGATTTAGGAGGAAGCTTGAGTACCCTGCATCACCCACCACCTTTCTGGTTTCTTGGCTCCTGTCTGGGTTTTTAGAGAGACCCTAGCTCACTCCAGCCTCACTAAATGAAGAGATGGAAACTGCGGTGGTTAAAAACCCAAGGGTTTCCTTAGCCACACATTGAAACTATTCCATGCACATTAAGTGGGTTTCCAGGAGCCTCTTATACTATGCTAAACTCCTGATAATTGTCCAGATGCTGCTCCACAGCTGGAATGGCCGAGCCTGAATTCCTTTTCTTTTTGTTGTTCTACGTGATGCAACAGAAGAAAACTAGTGCACTCCTCTAGCCAGAAGGATCCCTGCTTCAGCCTCTGCTCCCCAGCAGCTGCTCACTGCAGAGAGGGCCTCAAATCAGCTCATCTTTCCTATTATTCTTTGTAATTCGACACTTCTTTTTCACAGTAGAATTTTTATTCTCTTGTCCTCTGAGTTGGAATGGTAAAAACAGCAAAGGATGAGAGAGAACCTGGGCCCCAGCTGCCAACACCCTGGAAAGGCGAGTACATTGCACAGGGGAGTCTTGCTGCACCCCGGGGTGAAAAGGCTTCCTGGCCGGCTGTGGGGGTGGCACAACATCCAAGGAGGGGCAGGGGATACTGAGGCCTGGAGCAGGTTAAGGAAGGCTTAACATGAATGTCCAAGGGTGGACATTCCTCCAACCTGAAGCTCCTGCCAAATGCTTCAGGCAGGTTATGACACAGTATGGACACAGCCAATGTCCCTTTTGGTTCCCTACTAAGCTCCAGTCTCACCCCTGTTCTCTGCTGCAAGTGGCCAGTGATGCCATGTTCTGAAGGTATTTTTCTATGACTCTATACACATACTTATGGACTTAGGCTATACAGCAGTTTTCAATGTTTTTACATAAATAGGATCTTTATATATGGACTACTGTGGTTGAGGTGGTTATGCATGTGTGTGCGTGCATTTATAAAATTTGCAGGGGGGTAATTTTAGATTTACAGAAATATTACAAAGACCATACATGTAGAGTTCCCATATGCCTGGCATCCAATTTCCCCTAATGTCAACATCTTACCTAACTGTGGAGCATTGGTCACAGCTGAGAAATTATCACTATCCTTGAATAAGCTCTGCATTTAATGTATTCAGATTTTACCATTTTTTCTACAACTATCTTTTTTCTGATCCAAAATAAAGTGCAGCTCTCCAGTGCCTTAGTGAGATGCAGCTGTTAATGGCATATCCTGGAACTTCCCTTTGGGTTTGGACTTTCTTCTTCTTGCACTGACAACAGTTCCTTTTTTTGCCCCTGGGGAAAATGCATCTGATATCTCAAAATGACACAGGCACCAAGTTCCGTATATAACTGTGGTTATAAGAGCTTCTAGTCCTACCCTCTGCCAACCTTCCTCTCTGTCCCTTCTCAACTTGAGATCTTTGCCTGTTTTGTTCTTAGGGATAGAACTGTGTATGGTGTCCATTTTTCCATAAATATCTGAATCATGAATAAGTAAATTAATATCACAGTAATCTCCGAACTGGCCTCCATGTGTCCAATTTCCCTCTACTTCTCTCTCCTGTCCTAAATGAAACCAGGATGGTGCTTCTCAAATGCAAACCCTATCTGAGCGGGCAGTACCCAGATTAAAGCTTTCCCTTCTAGCGCTTGATGGGCTTCCAAGTGCTACTTCAATCCTGACCATTGCCACAATCAACCGTGAGCCACAGGCCTTCTGAGTTTGGTCACTTCCTCCAAATCTGTGTCAGCAGGACTCCCGCCCCCCCATCCAGTCAGCTGGGGACCCCTCCTCATCTTCCTGGCTCAATGCCAGGCATCTCCCACCCACTGCAGCTTCTCCTTGCCCCTTCCTCTGCTACTTCCCCTCCTCAGGGCCCTGCCCTCCTCACCGCCAAGGTCTGTGACAGCAAAGAGGCCAGACTGCCTCTTTGTGGGTGGTGGCAACTGTCCCTCTGGCTATTTATTTTTTATTCTCGTTCACATTTTAGGGGCTTAGAAAATAGAAGATACTTGATTAACACTCTGAGTGAGTGAGTGCAACTTTATTTGGCTATTTTTATTGATTGTAAAATGCTTCATAAACTCACAAATTAAAAATAAAAAGAAGGTCTGTTATACACATCTTTCCTTCTTTTTTTGAAAATGCTGCCCCTTTACCAGTACAATGTCAATGCTTTTTAATTTCTCTTTTTATAACTGCCCATAGTTGACCTCCCAGGCAGTGGTCATACCGAGGAGCTGAAAGAGACTGAATTCCCTCTCTGTCCTTACGGCACGGGCCCCTTTCACTGGAGACCCTCTGGTTGAGGGAATATTGTGTTTGCTATGCCAGGCAGCTTCTCACAAGTACCCACACACTCTTCCCTGTCACATCTAACAAAATTGATGCTTCTAACTCTCCCCTATGTAGAAAATCAGAAGACACATTTTCAGAGGACAGCAACCTATACACATATGGTATGTGCAATGTTATCAAGAGGATACAAAACAAGAAAATAATTAGACCTCTCCCAGTCAGCAAGGGACATAAATCACAGGGAGCAGTATTGGCCTTTGGGGGAGAAAAGTAGAGTAATATTGTTTTCTCCACCTTTACAATATTTTCAGTTTTATCTAGTGACCCTATATTACTTATATGGTTAAAGAAAACGATAACTATTTAGACATTTAGGAGGAATTCTGCTAATTCAGAAAATGTTTTCTGTTCATGTTAAATAATATAAAAAAATAATTACTATGGCCCTTACCTGTAGTTGCTAAAAGGCATTTGTGTTCATCATTAGAGCGGTTCTCCCAGGTGATCTGTAAGCATTAATTAATCCTCAGCTGTGGTTTAGTCCTTGACATGCCTTTGAACTTGGACACTTGGCCATTCAGCAGTTCAGGCAGCTGTAACACCAGGCCCTTCTCTCCCCATCATGGTCTCAACCACTTTAAACCTCTAGAGTCCAGGGGTCCTCAAACTGCGGCCCGTGGGCCACATGAGGCGGTGTGATTGTATTTGTTCCTGTTTTGTTTTTTTACTTCAAAATAAGCTATGTGCAGTGTGCATAGGAATTTGTGCATAGTTTTTTTTTAAACTATAGTCCGGCCCTCTAACAGTCTGAGGGACAGTAAACTGGCCCCCTGTTTAAAAATTTTGAGGACCCTTGCTAAGTTGTAAGTTAACAAGGAGAACTAAGGAAAACCCAGCACCAAGGTCTCCTACCTAGTAGAGAAACTCAGCAAGAGGCCCGCAGCACCTCACACTAGTGAGGGCTGGCCGCGTCCATTGCTGATTTCACATGGTTTCTATAGACTCAGGGGAGACGCTGAGGTGAAGGACAGGATGGAGCATTTGGGAAGGAAAAGTCCCAGCAACACTGGTGACAGGCTATCTGGATCTACCATATGTAACCTTCCCATACTGGCAGCCATTGTGCCAGCTCTGTTCCCCTTCTTTTATGGAAGACACGATTATGCCAAAGCACAGCTTCAGCACAGTGCCCTAAGGTTTAATGTTCATTATGGACATTTGGGGGGCATTATTTTCTGAAAATTTATAATTTTTTGATTATTGTCTCTGGGCTGCATGATTTAATTTTTCAAGAAGAACATTTCTAGGCTGGGTGCAGTGGCTCATATCTATACTCCTAGCTTTCTGGGAAGCCATGGTGGGAGGATTACTTGATCTCAAGAGTGTGAAACCAGCCTGAGCAAGAACAGTGTATTCACTAAAAAAACAGAAAAAATTAGCTGGGTATTGTGGTGTGCATTTGTAGTCCCAGGAGCTACTCTAGAGGCTGAGGCAGCAGGATTGATTGAAGTTGCTGTGAGTTATGATGCCACGGCACTCAAGCCTTGGCAACAGAGACTCTGTCTCAAATAAAAAAAAAAAAAAGGAGGAGGAAGAGGAGAATTATCTTAATTTCCAAATCTTTAAAGTATTTTCACCTTTACAGAAAGAAAACGTGTCTACAAAGGTTGTTCACACCCAACATCTTGTTTGAATGCCTATAGGTATTGTTTACAGTCAAAAGGTTAATGATTCATTTCCAATTTATAATATATTAATGTGATTTAAAAAATTCTACTTTTGAGAGTTTAAAAAAATTTATTATTGGCCAACTATACTATCATCTTTACTAAATAACTCATGAACACAAGGGAAGAATGAGTATTCTGTAGCACTGTCCACAAAAGCCAGAGAGGAAGCAACTCATCAGCAGATGAATGGATAAACAGAATTCGTACATGTGGTCCATACAACGGAATCCTATTCATCCTCATCAAGGAAGAAGACTCTGCTACCTGCTAAAACATGGATGATCTTTGAGGACACTATGCTAAGTAAAGTAAGCCAGTGGCAGAAGGACAAATATTACATGATTCCACTTACATGGTACCTAGTAAAATTAATAGGTACAGAAAGTAGAAGAGAGGTTTCCAGGGACAGGGGCTGGGGAATTATTAATACAGCAGATCAGGGAAAGAGGAAGTCACCTTTGGGTCATTTAATCACCATGCTTTATTTGTCTGGTCCCAAAATCCGTTAACTACCAATCAGTACCATGATTTTGCATCCCTTTACTGTCCAAGTGAATAACTGGAGGTCCTCACATGTCACTTCCTGAGCTTCCTATTTCTTAGAGAGTCCTGTGAGTTTCACTCTCCTGCTCACCGGGTCCCCTCAAAACATCTTCTTTGTGTTGGGCACCTTTGCCTTGGCTTTGTCACTGCTTTATAGTAAATCAAGATGGCTCCTGAAATATCTGGTGGAAAATCTAGATCTCCTATACTCGTTTTCTTCTGATATTGATGATGATAATGACAATGGCAGAGGGTCTGATTTTTTGAACACTAACTCTGGTACACACCATTCTAAGGATTTTACATGCCTTAGTTCACTGAATCTTTACATTTCTGTGGGGTAGGTATTGATTATAATCCCCATTTTACAGAGAAGGAAACTGAGTCCCAAAAACTTTGCCAAAATCACCTAGATTCAAACCAAATCATCCAAAATCCATGGCCTTAATCCATGCTCTATATGGGCAACTGACAGGTATGTGTTGAGTTGAGTAGGAACACCATAGGAGTGGAATCAACAAGGCATTGAGCCTGGGGCTGATGGAGGAGCTCCCAATCTGGATTCCAACGACTCTGACATGGCCCTCCATTCAGACTGGCCAGAAACGTTCATCTCAAGCCTATCTCAGTGGCAGAGCCAGGTTGGAGGACTTCAAAGTCACTATTCCCAGATTTATATGTATTCACTGGGTCACCTGTTCCCTCTGTACATCAAACTCCTGCCAGAAACATCCTTAACTTCTTACACGCCCTGAGCTTTGTCATAGTAATGGCACGATTTGAAGGTTTTTCCTATGCTTTCTGCCATCTGAAAGGGCAATAAATTAATCATGCCCTTGGACACTGTTGAAATATATGTACTTAATCTCTTACTAACTTGCCAAACTTTTCTCCCTCACTGCTGCTCAGCTCCTCTGCCTTCCATCAGTTTAGACTTTTATGGGTCCTAGAGAAAGGTTAAACCAAGTATTTATTCACTTATCTGAACCACAGTTCAGAGAAAGCAATGTAACAGAATCAGCATTACAAACCTGGAGCTATTCCTATTTGCAAGTAATCAACATGAACAATTGAGTAATTCTCCCTGGGAATTTGTGCTGTCTTTTCTCTGAGAGTGTAACCATTTATTCTTATTATTCTTATAATTCAGCACAAATTTTTAATGTAAAGACTGATGCCTAGAAATATAAACAAAATTTCAATCATTTTCATTTTCATTCGGAAGCCTAACATTCTGTCCTTCCTTGAATATATCTTGGCTAGAAGCATCTGTAGTCAGTTTTGAGGTTTCTCATGCTTTGGAGCAGCTCCTGTGTCTTCCAATTGGATCAAGCCCTGATTAAAATCTTTCAAGATTCCCCCTTCCCACCCAACACCATTGATTTCATCCTATTTTGTTGTTATTTTCCCCAAGTGTCATGCTTAGGCCTTCTCTCTCTTTCAGCCCTGGGTTTCCCTTTACTGACCCAGGGGCTCCTACCCAAAAGCTGAGCCTGGCTAATTAGATTTTCTTTAGGAAGCCTGGAATTGATACAGGGATGACAGGGTACTCTTAAAGTCTTATTTGCATGAAAGTCAAATCTGTCATTTTAGGGAGACACTACTGGGCCCTTAGCAGAAACATTGTCAAAGAAAATAGTCTACAGGGAAAACTGAAAGAGTAATAGACACTATGATAAATGAAGTTCAGGCTCAAACATGGTGTGTGTTCCCATCTCACAGCTGGTAAATAATCCAATGTCACTTCAACTTGTACCTCAGCCTTGGTCCTGAATTACACTCTGACACCAAAACACCACAGACCCCTCTCCCAGTGGTGCCTGGTAAATGGCTTTAATTCACTAGGTCTTTACAGAATGGGTATCTGTATGGCTCATTCCACACCTGCCCCTAGGTCTCAATTTATACTCCTCTCTCCAGGAAGGACTTCCTTTGCCACCAGATTAAAAGAAAGTACCATAGTGCCCTCCCTTCTAACATCATCCTTGTTTTAGATTTTTTAGTTTTCTTTCTTTATTTATTTATTTATTTTTTTTTATTTTTTTTTGATTTTTTAGTTTTCTAAATAGAACCTTCAGCACCCACTATATAGTTGATCCACCATAGTTGATCACCTCCCTACAGTGAACACCTGTGTACAGTGACCACCACCCTAAAGTGGCCACCTCCTGACAGTGACCACCTCCCTGCATTGACCACCTCCTTAAGTTGGCGGGACCTGCACCATATGTATGTATCAGAACAGCAGGCCTAGTTCCTGTGGTGACCACCTTGTATGTTTACCAGTTTGTTACAGTCCCTTGGGTGGTCAACTTACAGTCATTCTACTGTATTTCCTGGCATATTTGGGTCTATTGTCTCTATTTACCCTTTAAATATATGCACCATGTTAGCAGGATGTTTATTTTGTCCACTGCTGTGAACAGGGTTCCATAGAAAACGTCCAGATATTTTTTAATGAACAAAGAAGCTGTGTGAAGAGGTGGTGAAATGAGAAACCATCTGGTCAGAAAAAAGAAGGCAGTGCATAAATCAATGAACAGGTTCAGGTGCCACTCAAAATCTTGTCAGTTTCTGGAAAGGACAAGTTCTGCCTCTTGAGGTTGAGTTCCTAGAGATACTCCAGTGTCCTCCACTTTGAGTGACCCTGCTGGTGTAATGATCCCAGTAACACACATTATTAATACTAGAGCGACTTGCTTACTGGGTAGTAACAGGCCCGTAGATACAATGTTGGGTAAACATCTTTTTTCCTTTGAAGCTATGGCTGCTTAAAATATGCCCCCTCCCCCCCCCCCGAGACAAGATGAGCTGTGAGCTGATGAAGACTTTGGCAAAAACATTTTAGAAGATGCACCATGAAGGTGAGTCTCTCTCTTGGTAAGGGGTATGTGTGGGTTTCAAGCTCTTCTAAAGCAGTGGTCCCCAACCTTTTGGGCACTGGGAACTAGTTTCATGGAAGACAATTTTTCCACAGATAGGGGCAGAAGAGACGGTTTGGGGATCAAACGTATTACACATCGCCACCTCAGATCATCTGGCATTAGATTCTCATAAGAAGTTGGCAACCTAGATCCCTGGCATGTGTGGTTTATGGTAGGGCATGTGCTCCTGTGAGATTCTAATGTGCGGCTTACCAGGAGGCGTAGCTCAGGCGGTGATGTGACTAATGGGGAGCAGCTGTTAATATAGATGAAGTTTTGCTCACTCCATGGTTAGCTCCCTCCTGCCTTGTGGCCAGTTCCTAACAGGCCATGGACCAGTACTGATCTGCAGACTGGGAGTTAGGGGTGTCAGATCTAAAGTTATGGTGACTAACACTCCCTTCCCCTTCCAAAAAGCTGTGGATAACACAATTGCCAAATAACTGCCTTGTGGGTGATTACCCCTGAGCAGATGATGTCATGTGGTGAATTCTATCCCCCAGGGATACAGGGATGGGTAGAGTTGGTGTGTAGAAGTGAGAAACATATTTGGAGAGAAAATTAGAGAGGTCTGTTCCATTAAGACGAGCCCAGTAGGTGGTCGGAAACTGAGAAACATGGGGTAAGAGGTAGAGTTTGGGGCATCATCTAAAGAGCAGCAGAAAAGGAGATGGGCTAAGTCATTTCAGAAACACGAATCAATCAAAGTTATGGAACAGATAGATTTCAGCTCAAAAAAGAAGGCTAGGGTTCCTGGGTGGAAGAGCTTTGGCTGATGGTAGTGCCCAGATCCACACTGTCATCTAGTCAAGGCCCTGAAGAGACCATTAGCACCTGCTGGACTCTGAGGTCTCAAGCATGGGCCCACCATGTGAATGTGTGGAGCACCTTTGTGAGCCAGGTGAGGAGGGAGCTGCTGTCCAGGGACCCTGTTTAAATCCAGCTCAGCAGCTTTCTCCCCTTTTGTCAGGCAAGAATTTTTAGCTCCCTGCTCCTCCATTTCTCTGGGTGCCAAGCAATGGCCCTCCTTCCTGCCCTGCAGTGCAGTGGTGAGAAAATGGTTTCTGGGTTAGTTGTGCCCTGCCTCTAATGTGCTCTTGGTGTGACACCTTGAGCACATCTTTTCACCCCCGCGAGCTTCAGTCCCCCCTTCAGTCGACTGTGAATAATAGACCTGACCTCTGGGCTTCTGGGGAGGGCAGATGAAGCTGGGCATAGCACCCAGTAGACACTCAATAAATGTTAACAGTGGTCATCAGAATACAACTAAACACACCATGTACAAGTCAGGAAGAGTAATTTTATAATTAAAAGGATTTAAAAAAAAAATCTTCAGATTGTATCCTAGGTAATAAAATGACGTTCACTGAGGTCTTATGAATCCAGGTGCTGTGCTGAAGCTATTGTGCATTTCACCTGGCAGTTACCGTTGTTTTTATTTAAAAAATGAGGTTAGTGAGACGAAGTGAGGTGAAGTCATTTGTAGAATGGGTTGCACGGCTAGTTCAGGGTCAGGGCCAGGTGTGGAGCACTCTGAGATCATCCCAGTCAATTCAGAACTCTGGATGGTGGTCAAACATCAACTCCTGGGTACTCGATTCCTTAGAGCTCAAACAGACATCTCCCCAGGGAGGAGAGCTGGATGTTCCCAGGTGCTGGCTGGACCCTGGAGCAGAAGGCTGGGCCTTCTCTGCAAGGTTCTTACTAAGCAGGCAAGTATGCCGAGACCTCCACCCCAAACAGTGTATGAGGGCTCTGTTACAGAGCACGGGCCCTGGCCTACGTGTGCAAATGTACCTGCCACACAGAGGAAAATGGATGCTTGCCCAGTCCCAGCACTTTCTGACTTAGATCCACACAAATTCACCAGGCTCATTTGTAAGCTGTTGTCACCCTCCTCCTCCCAGCCTCACTCATCCTGCCTCCCAAGTTCCCTGGTTGTTATAAGCTTATCACAGAAGTAAATCAAAATGTTCTCAAGAGGAGAAGAAAGGATAAAAGCAAAAAATGCACCATCCCCAAGAGAGGAATATTTTTTATAGTTCCACAACTTTCACAATTCTGTCTTAAAAAAAAATCCATTATTTAATTTTAGTACCATGGAGATGCTAGTGATGAATAACGGCTCCTCTTCTACCCTCCAGTATTTCTAAAATATTAATTCTGGTTGGATACCTCTCCTAAGGGGAAACAAGAGCTGAGTCTTTTATGGGCTCTGGAGCCCTTTTTCCATACAACAGACTATATATTTATTCAGTTAGTACCACTCATATGCTCTGGCTTCTCCAAATTATGTCTGCATCAAAGGACAGCAGTCAGAGCGTGGGCTGGGAGGATAAAGTATGTTGCCAAATAGTTCCTTTCTCATTATTTTCTTTGTTAGGGTTTTACTCTTTTAAACTACTCATCAAGATACACCTCTCATCTGTACAGTAGACTTGGAACATGAATCATAAACAGAAACCACACTGAGGAAACCAAGTTTACAACCTCCCCAGGTCAAATGTCCATCAAGGCCAACAACAGGTCATTATGTCTTTAACTGCAAATTGTTGATGTTGAGCTTTGAACACTGAATCCTAACACTATTCATTCTCGAGCAGGTCATTTGTGTGTGTGTGTATACATGTATGTGCTTTATCGTTATAGAGGTTACAAGAAGTAAAAGAATAAAGAGACTATTTCATAATTAACTAAAACCAGCATTGTAAATTGTTGTACTTGGCAGTGAACCTAAAAAAAAAAAAAATCACATTTGCTTTTTCCCTTTTTACAACACTAACAAACTCTCTTTTAAGAAAAATCTGGTAAGAAAACTAAAGTAAAAGACTGAAAAACAAGATGCTCAATGTCCCAACAACTATTTCAACATACTGATGACCCTTCCTATATTTTAAATGCATACAACTGCATATATCACTACTTTTGATTAACTTGTTTTAACTTTGAAATAATTGTAGATTCACCTACAGTTGCAAGAAATAACCTTTACCCAGTTTCTCCTAGTGGTACCATCTTGTTAAATTGCAGTATGATATCGCAGTTGAGATATTGGCAGTCAGGCCATCCTATTTGCACAGTTTTACGTGTATTCAGTTGTGTGTGTGTGTGTGCATTTAGTTTTATGCAGTTTTATCACACATCATCGACCGCCACTAGTAAGCTACAAAGCAGTCCCTTCACCACTGGGATGTTTCTGTTACCACTTCAGAACCACAGTCTCCTCTCTTCCTCAGATCATCCTTCTATCCCTAGATCTTGCCAACCACTCACCTGTTCTCCATTTTCATCATTTTGTCATTGAGACAATATCACATAAATGGAATCACAAAGCATGCAACCTCTGGGATGGGCTTTTTCATTCAGCATGATTCCTTGGAGAGTCTTCCAAGTGGTTGCATGGATCAGTAATTCATCTTCTTGCTTAGCTATCTCCCGTGGTACAAATGTACCAGAGTTTGTTTAACCAATCACACACTGAAGGACATCTGGGTTGTTTTCCATTTTGGCCAAACATGAATACAACCACTATAAGCATTTGTGTATAGGTTTTGTGTGAACATAAGTTTTCATTTTTCTAGGACACATGCTAAAACTGCCATTGCTAGGTCCTATGGTAATTGCATGTTTAGTTTTATAAGAAACTGCTGAACTTGTTTCCCAACTGGGTGCACCTCTTCACTTTCCCATCTGCCATGTCCAACCGACCTGGTTTCTCAGCATCCTCACCAGTATTTGGTTTTATTTATTTTTTTTTAATGGCAACCATTCTGTAGGAGTGTATGGATAGCTTATTGTGGTTCTAATTTGCATTTCCCTCATGACTAATGTGTCTACACATCTGTTTACGTGCTTATGTGTCATATGTATACGCCTTTGGGTGAAATGTCTGCTCATATCTTTTGTTCATTTTCTAATTTGGTCTTTTTTTTTTTTTTGCTGTTGAATAGAGTTCTTTGTGTATTCTAGATACTAATCCTTTGTCAGATACGTGGTTTGAAAATATTGTCTAATTTGTGACTTGTCTTTTCATCTTCTCAACAGGATTTTTCACAGAACGGAAGTTTTTAATTTTGATAAGGCCTAATTTTTCAAATTTATCTAATTTTAGGGTTCACACCCTTTATGTCAAGTCTTAGACCTATTCACCTCACCTTAGATCCCTAATATTTTCTCCTTTTCTTTTTTACCTAAATGTCTCACTGCTTTACATTTTGCACTATTGCTCACGATCCATTTGGGGTTCAATTTTTGTGAGTCCTAAAGTGTAAGGTTGAGGTTGAGGTTGACTTTTTGCCTGTGCATGTCAACCTGCCCCCATGCCCTTTGCAGGAGGACATGACCTTCATCCCCTTTACTGATTATGCACTGAGAATAAGCTGGGCACATCCATGTGGTCCTATGTCTAGGTTCTCGGTTCTACTGATCCGTGTGTCCCTCCCCCCAGTGCACTACAATCTTGTCTACTGTGGCTACAGTGATTCCTCCAGCTTCCCTCTTCTTTTCCAAGATTGTTTAGCTCTCCTGGTGCCTTTTGTATTTCCACATACATTTTGGAATAAATTTGTCTATGCCCACAGAAATCAAGGGAGGGTGAATGGTGGGATCACACCTATGGTGCATAATGCAAGGGTACATGTCAGATCTATTAGTATAGAGTTTAAATGCCTTAATACAATAATTAAGTAAATGAGATGAGGTATATATTAACCAGTGTGATGTAAGCATTCCTAATTCTATATGAAATCAGCATATTGTACCCCATAAATGCATTAAGGTACACATGATCTATGTGTTGATGATTTAATAAAAAAATAAAAAAAAAAAGAAATCCTTAGTGAGATTTTGACAGGAATTGTATTAAAACATAATTACATGTCCTTATATTCTTTCTTTTACATATTAAGTATACTTTCTCTATTATTACCAACTCCTTTTTAAAAGCTACCCAACATTTAAATAAATATACCATCGCTTACCAACAACCATTTCAGTAATAATGGACATGAATGTTTTAATTATGTCTAATGTGAATAATATAAATTAAGCTACCAAGAACATCTTGTGAAAAAAAAAAAAGATTCTCTGCAGTTCATATTCTTTAGAATAGAGTCCCAGAATCACTTTGTTTGAGGTTTCTCAAACAAAGAAAAATAATAATCTTAGGGTTATTTCTATTTGGATATTCTTAGACATGTTTTCTAACTATGTGAAAAATATTACCATTTGTGTTAAATTTCAAGGTGTTATGGATGTCCAGGGATGAGAGATGAACACTAGGGAAGAAAAGGGAGTTTGTGGGAACAGCAAGTAATGTGGTAGCTGTGCCTTCCAAGATGATGATGTCGCTAACAACAGCCTGAGTTTCACCCATCCCAGAGCGTTCATACCCCCTCTCAGGCAATCTTCCCAACTACCCAACTGCTATGTTAGGGAAGTAAATTGATTCCTATTTTATCTACTTTAGTATAGCTACTTGCCACTAGAATGTTTTTTAAAAACCTTTTTTCATCCTAAGAAAAAAAAAGATTTAGTTAAGTCATTTTCTTTTTATCCAAGAAAGGGAAAGGGACAAATTGACCAGCCTAATTTATCCCTTATTGTTTTAGTGATGGAAACGGCTGTTAGAGGAGATAGCCCTGAATGGGAGGTGAGAAATCTCTGCTGGGTGGAATGATCAATGAAAGTGTGGGAGGCCTGACAAGGTTCCGCTTGTGTTTCTATCCTTCCTATTCACATTTTTTCCTATTTCTCTAATGGAAGTAACATTCCATGGAGAGACAGAGAAGCAATGCAGTTTTTCTTTCTCTGTGGTCAATCATTTCCTTTTAAAACTATGCTGGATCTGCACTGCTAACAGCAAGTCGGTCATCCTTGAACCGTGAGTCC
The DNA here is from genome assembly GCF_027406575.1 of Nycticebus coucang. NCBI lineage: Eukaryota > Metazoa > Chordata > Mammalia > Primates > Lorisidae > Nycticebus > Nycticebus coucang. Next base: position 179,704,892 of record NC_069781.1, on the reverse strand, counting down.
TAAAACCTGAGGTCTTCATTCTGAGGACCCAGGACAGAGGGGACCCCTCTGACCACATTGGGGTATACTTTCCTACATGCACCTGGGTGAGGGCTGCGGCCAGAAGAAACAGGAGCTCGAGGACACCTGTGGACCATACCATCGTATCATTTGGAAAATCCAGTCCTCTTATTCTCAAATGTTGGGATCAGTTGTCCTTGAGAACTAAAAGGTGCAGAATCAAACTATAAACATTTGGATGCAGAAAAAGGCTGTCCGTGTGAGTCAGTTTTTCTACACTTGAACTTAGACCAAAGGCTAACAAGTAATGAGAGTCAGTTTTTCTAATGGAAATATGACTCTCCCTCTCCATGTTGGGCAAAGAGGAGGGAGACATTGATGTTAGTTAAGTGTCTACTTTGGGACAGGCACCTTATTTTTTAAAATTATTTATTAATTAATTAATTTTATTTTTTATTAGATCATAAGTGTCTCCATTGCTGCATTTATGTGCTGATTTTATATACAATGGAAGGCTTACATCAAACTGGTTAAATAGCCTTCACCTCACTTTTGTTGTAATAAGACTTATATTTTTATATTAATTTTCATAACCTAAATAGGCCTTATTAGCTATCCTTCACAGAGGAGGAAACAGAACACCAACTAATTGGTGTGAGATTGCCAAAAAGAGCTTTTATTCAAATCTAGGCTTGTCAACACCAGGTTGAATTCTTTTCTTTTTTTTACCACTCCTTGGTGAAGACGCAAATAAAGGCAGAAAAGGAACCAGTGATTTAAATTAGAAGAACAGATATAAAAATAAATCAACAAAGTGATGAAGCCAGGAGCTCCCAAGCTCTCTAGTTTTGAACTTCACTTTTGCAAAAATGAATGGGATTCAGCAATCGTGGGAAATGATCTTAGGGAGACCCTGTATGGTTCTACTGGGGAACATGGTCCTTGTACCTCTCTGTCCATCACATACAGAATTCAGGCCCTACTCTGAAAGAATGGAGCCCCTGCCCACAGTGGAGGGAAGGAAAAGACATGTGATGCTTGCTCTGTGCCCAGGAGGTGGGGTTCAGAGCTTGCAGTTGGGATATAAGGCTTGGGTTTCAAGTTCTTGCTCAGTCACTTATTACCCATGTTTCAGAGAACATGTCATTAAATCTCTGTAGCCCTCAGCTCCTTCTGCTATAAACAGGCATAATAGCCACCTGGAGGCTTGCTCTGAAGATTTATGTGAGACAGTGCAGGTAAAGAGCTGCATCTGGATGGCTTATCATTTGGTAGCCGGGTAGCTATCCTTGCAGATACCCTAACAACCTTTATTCAAGCAAAGCTTTTGCACATTCCTGGATATGGACAGTTCACCCAGCCACAGCACAGCTGGCAATGCAGGTACCCTGTAGGTGTTCTTTAGATGAGCCAGGTGACTAGTACCGTACCCTTCTGATACCCAGATACCATCTCCACACCTTCTGACAGCCTCCAGTTTAGGCAAGTTCTCCAAGTACAAACCCAAGAGCCTAGTTCCAGCCATTCCAATTATTTCTGTGGTTGGTAAAGGTACATGTACCATTTAAGCTCTACAAAGAAAATGAGACCTTCATCTTTTAAATGTCTTTTTCCTCTGAGTCTAATGTGATGCTTGCTCTGCACACACTTGCCAATTATTTGTTGGGCAACTGTGCATTGGTGTGAGCATCACAGGTCACACAAGATGAAGCTATCTTTGTGGACCCTTGACCTTGTGGAATTCACAGCCTCAGGAAGGGCTAGGGTGACCCGTGCCACAGATAGCTATGCAGTCACACCCTTTGAGCTCCCCACAGATCGTTGGCAATGTGGAGTAGCCAGACCCACTTTTGTATAATCAACCAAGGAGACACAGGAACTGATAGTTTATAGGCCCTGGATGGATTTACATTTCTTCTTTGGATACAGCCCTGGGGAAATTACTTTTCTCAGAGTGTGATGTGCTTTTTATGTGGAGAGAGGGTTGGGAATCACACGAAGTGCCATATGCAAGATTTCATCATGTGATAATATCTTGAAATGTGAAAAAGCACTGGGATCATTTTGAGAAATTTTTCCAAAGGCTACAACTCTAAACAGCTCAAGGCAGAAGATTCCTTATTCTTCATGTGCCTCTTATTGTCCACAGAGGTGAATCCACAGCACAGTCCTCGCCACGCCACTGACCCTCCGTAGCCAGCTGTTGACTGTGCACACACCGTGTACACAAGGGAAGTGGCCACTTCTGTATTCACGGGGTATGACTGCCAACGTTTCCACCTTGGAAGGAGCGTCTCTGGGAAGGGTAGAGGCAGGGCAAGGAACTCTGCCAGGTGGTACAAATAACACAGCGTGTCCACGCCGACCACCACTGGCTCCGTCATCTACTCTGGGCCTCCACTACCCCCTTGTACCTTCACATCAATTCTGTCTTCTTTCCTTTTCATCATCAAATGAGCTCTAAGACATGGGTGGCTTTATTATGCTCATTTAACAGATTGGGAAACTGAAGCAAGAGGATAAGAATTTTGACCAAGTTTCTATAAGTGTGTATCTGTAGCAACCTAGACAACACCTATGATTTATTACAAGTTTATAACACCCCAGGGGTCCTAAACACTTACAGTGTACCATCTCGTATGGTCCTTCCCAAAATATTAGGAGGGAGGCTCTTATTATCTCCACATTATAGGGGGGAAAAGAACTTTAATGAACTTTAAGAAATTTCCCTGAGTAACATTTAAGCCTTTCTGTCCACTGAACCTTTGCTCTGAATCACTATATTAAGCAATTGGATGGACCATTTGCATAGAGTTTAACCAAATAAGACCATTCCTACCCCAAATCTGCCCTTTAGGTGACCAAAATGAGCAGCCTGAGGAATGGTCAGGGCAGTTGTTTTGGCCAGCACAGTAATTACATAGGAACAAAAGGGGATTCAATCAATTGCTTAGCAATTAGCCATTATAAGAAGATGGAAAAAAATCAATTGACTGTTTGGTAGAGCAGGAAACATTTTAAATGTCACCATGGTGAGAGAAATATTTGAAGATTTGTCTTCATAATGGTTAACTAATTGCAATCTTCAAATTTTATTGCCTTAGAAAAATAACTCAATTCAAGAGACAGAGTATTACCACTTAGGGCTATTTCTCCTTTGTCTCAGTTAGCATCAAGGGGAGGCATGTAAATCGATCAGTCCCTATGATTTAAGTCATTCCTTTAAAATGAACAGCGTCCTTGAGGGCAGTGGCACTGTGTCAGTCACACTTTACTCCACATGTACCTCATACAGTGTGGGCACATTTGGTAGGTGCTCAAGGCATGGTGTAGTTGGAAATGAAAGACCATTGAAAAATAATGCTGGGGTCCATCTCCAATCTGAGTTCCCTATAATGAAATTTACTGCGGTGTATGTAACTTGACTTTGGTCAAAGGACGGTGAAGGCTAGTAGCTACTGATTTGTCACCATCAAGCTTCCCAACCCCTTCTTATATCAGCCCTTCCATCTGCCCCCGGACGGTCCGCTGGTGCCATCACTGTGGTGTCATTACATCCTCCACTTTCAGCCACAAGACGATGTCCTTTTGGGCAAACCAAACCCATTTCCATGTCCACAGAGATGGCTTCAGCAATGGGCATCTGCCCAGAGTCGAACTAAACAGTGTTCTCCCCAAGAAATTTCTTTTTACTAAAGCTGGTAGAGAAGCTTCCTGTGGTCTTTGATAATGACAGGATTAGGAAGATGCTACTTGTGGCCACTTCCTTGAACAAATGGAGAAAGTCTACGGCAGAGGAGGATCAGGACATCATGCAAAGAAGAAACTCCCTGGAGGGCAAACTCAGGCCCCTATGACAACAAAGTCTACCTGCAGCAGGTGACAATCAGGCCACTATGCAAACGAACACAAAGAGCAAGGCTGTGAGGCCTGGACGCAGCTGTCCTCAGCCACATGCACCCTTGGACCTCCTGTTTATGGGGTTAATGAGCTCAGCCAAGTGAATGTGTTTCTGTCACATACAGCCTCTGCATCCTGACTAACACAGAACCACTTCCCAGCTACTTACTGTGGTTATTTTTGATTCAGTTAGTTCATATTGCGGACAATCAGAAAAATAAAACAATCAGAGTTTGAAAATAGCATGAGGGGGTACTCTGCAGAGGATTTAGCACTTTGAAATAAATCTGTGGGAAATCCCAGGAGACTGGGGACAAAGGAGCAATTGTAGGAAGGGACTGGAGGCATGTGCTTGTCACCAAGGGTCTGGGATGGTGGAAGGAAGAAGGGGTGGGGTGGGGGACAGAAACCATGAAGTTCTAAAGTCAGGAAGGGGTCCCATATTAGGAGGGGGCTGCCCACAGCAGCAAAAGTTTTTATTTACCTACCACGAAGCAAAATATAAATTGACTTGGTTGAAACAGAGGATTGAGTTTCTTTTTAAAGATTATATTAAACTTTTATAATATAGGAAAGGAAAATGGACTATGCACATATTACTAATATAGGGTGAGTAAATGTCCATGAACTTCTATGACTGAAATCCCAGTGTCATAGCCCATGCTAAAAATAGAGGTTCATGAGTGTCCTGACTCCAGCCTCACTTCCTCCTGGCCCAAAAGGTGTTGAAAATCCATCCTGACTACCAGAGAAGGAACAGGAGGGCAGAGTGACGTGAAGCTGAAGGAGGCACAGTAAACCGGAATAACTGCTTATTAAATTTAATGGTTGGTCATTAATCTTAACCACCTCAATTTCTAGAAAGAAAGATTCATGTCTTTTTAAATAGACAAAATTTGAGCTTATGGAAAATATAATAATATTCATGCTGATACAATGTGAAATTGCGAAAGCCTTACCTAACCTGCAGACTTTGGAGAGGAGGCAGCTTGGTATAGCAGGAAAAGGACAGGTTTGGGAGTCAGACCAGAGCCAGAGCCTGGCCTCAGGGCTTTCAGCGAGCCCCTGAGTCTGTCTGAGCTTCAGTTCCTTCCTCTGGGAGGTGGGGAGTAAGCCTGGCATTTTTTTTTTTTTTGTTTGTTTGTTTGTTTTTAAGAGACAGAGTCTCACTTTATTGCCCTTAATAGAGTGCTATGGCGTTACAGCTCACAGCAACCTCCAACTCCTAGGTTTAGGCGATTCTCTTGCCTCAGCCTCCGAGTAGCTGGGAGCACAGGCGCCCACCACAACGCCCGGCTATTTTTTGTTGCAGTTTGGTCGGGGCTGACCTTGAACCCACCACCCTCAGTATATGGGGCCAGTGCCTACTCACTGAGCAACAGGCGCTGCCCCAAGCCTGGCTTTCTTGCAAAACTGCCAGCCACCACTATGGAGACTCAAAAGGGAAGCATGAACATTCGCAAAGGCACAGAGCCTAGCACTCAATAATGCAGCTGAAATCACCATTTCAGAACCTTTCAAATCCTACCTGGACTCTGGTCATGATCACTCCTTTCCTCTTCTACTGCCATTGTTGGGGAAACCCCCTCTCTCCTAGAGCAGACACTCTGTATCCATCAGCCAGAGCCATCCAGGGAAGACATAACCCAGGTGATGGCGACATCACCAAAACCCTCCAATCTCTCTCTCTCATTAGAATAGAGGCCAAAGTCCTCTTGTCATTCTCCAAGGCCCTCCGTGACCTAGTCACAGCTCTTCTCCTGTCTAGAATCCCCTTGCTCCCTCTGCTTCAGCCATACCGGCTTCCCCACTATTTCTAGACTGTTTGAGTCACACTCCTGCCTCAGGCTTCTGTACTCACAGTTCCCTCTATCAGGATACTCAACACTGAAATAGATGAATCCCTAGAACCCTCTTCACCTGTTCTCCCCGAGGGCCTACCCAAGAATGCTATTTACAGTGGCAATCTGTCCCCAGATCCATCCTTGTCCTCTGAATTCTTTACCATGATCTGTCATAGCAAATGACACAGGTGGCCTCTAGGAGGACAGAGCTTGGTCTGTTCTAGTCACTGCTATGTCTCCTTGTGCAGCTGGTGCTCAATGCATCCTTGCTGAATGGAGCAAGTAGTGCCTTCACTCTCCACGTCGCTCTGGAGCTCTGGGGGCAAATAGCTTCTCCTGGGCTGCAGAGAGAGGTCACGTCAGAAAGGCAGCACTGTCCGAGAGTGCCCCCTCCAGTCCATATCCTAAAGGCCAAGCTGAGTCTGGACAGTAAGTAGCACAAGGTGGTAGAATCAGAGAACATGTATTTTTTTGTTTTATTTTTTTAATTTCTGGTTAATAAGAGAGTATAAATGTTTAGGTTACATTGTATTTGTTTCTAAGGTAAAGTTCAAGTTGTAGTTGAGTCCTTCACTGGGGGGCATGCTGAACACCCTGGCATTGTGCACATTAGGTGAGATCCCACCCATCACCCATCACCCTCCCTTCTCCCCTTTCTGCTTTCCTGCCTCTGCCCTCCCCCTCACTAGAATATACTTGTGTTTTTCTTTCCTGTGAGCATGCAGTTGTTTATATATTGGTTTCATTTTAGTATTGAGTACATTGGATACTTGTTTTTCCATTCTTGTGATACTAAGAATGTGTTTGAGCTCCATCCAGGTAAACACAAAAGGGGTGAGGATTCCGTCTTTTCCTATGGCTGAATAGTACTCCATATTGAGATGTGATATGTGCACACATCACAGTTTGTTAATCCAGAGAACCTGGTTTTGAACAGCCACCTTTGCCCAGTGAAACCTGTTTCAGCTAGCATTCGAGGGGATTCAACCAGAAGTATAAAAATGCCATGTTCATGAAGGTGCTCTAATAATATGACTATCTTTCTTCTTTTAAATGATTGATGTAAGGATTAAATTCTGTCCATAAAATCGTAGGTTATAATTTTCATAAAAAAATCTCCGTTGCCCTGTTGGTCCTTCCCTACCCTCACTGCAGACCACCACCTCCTCCTCCTCCAGCCCCTCCTCCCAGTCAAATTGATGTCTCATTCTCACCACTCGAGGTTTTGATTTTCCTGGGTTACAATGGGCTCATTCGGTACAACTTTACCATGGAGAAATTTAATTTTTTGTAACTCTTGACCAGTGGTTCCGAACCACTACAGTCTTTGGCTGAGGTTGGGGTGGATTAAAAACAAAACAAAATAAAAACAAGCTAAAGGAAAACAAACAAACAATCCAAAACAATGACAAGAAACAAAATAAGAGACTCTCCAACACTAGAGGTAGATTTTTAAGGCTGTCTTAAAAAATCAAATAACTAAGATCTTTCAAAATAACACAAAACAATCTTAAAAGTGCTTATTTCATTACTAAATGCTATTCTTGTTAAGAAAAATATCTGTTCTTGAATCTAATTCCTTTTCTTTCACAAGACAGTACAGGAATAAGAAAAAAAGGAGATGAAAATTGCTTTCCAGACATATTCCCTGGATAAGACACAGAGGGTCTCAGGAGGATGTGAACAGGGGAATGGCAGTGGCCCCAGGAGAAAGGCTTTGAATGCATGAGTCAACCCACCAGGGAGTGGGGAAGGAGGGATCGGCTGTGCTGAGGTGTCACCACATGTGAGCTTGTTTTTGGTGATTAAACCAGACACACAATGGTGCCTGGTTACTTTGTGGACTACTCCTGTTCTTATTATGATAATCTGAAAAACATTCCCAGAAATACTCTGGGGCAACATGTAGGCTGCCGAAATAGATTAAACACTTCAAGGGACATTGGTGGGAGTGTATTGTATTCAGGCAGATTGCTCTGATGAAGTAATCCTATTCGGGTATGAAAAACCATAACTTATCATTATGAGAAACTAAACTACCTATATAATTTTAAATTCTCAGAGAAAAACATAGTGTTTAGCATCAAATTTTACAACCTGATTTTGAAGGTTTTCAACTTAATTGGCTTCGGAATTTTTTAAAAGATGTGTTTGAGTACAGGGCTGGTAATTTTTACAGCAACACAGTAACTTACGAAGAAATTATTATGTGCTAGGAATTTCAACGTGCAGCCGGTTAGGCACTTTGCAATTTCTCCCTTTAGCCTCAGAGCAAACTTTTGAGGTACTTTATTTACTTTTCATAAAAAAATGTTGCTAGAGGTTCAGTGATTAGCACTGTGGTCTCCAACCCCCAGGATGCAGACCGGTCCATGGCCTGTTAGGAACTGGGCTGCACAGCAGAAGACGAGTGGCAGGGGAGCAAGCAAAGCTTCATCTATACTTACAGCCATTCCCCATCACATGCACCAGCACCTGAGCTCCCCCTCCTGTGGCATCAGCAGTGGCAGGAGATTCCCAGAAGAACATGAACCCTACTATAAACCGCACATGTGAGGGATCTGCGTTGTGAGCTTCTCACAAGGATCTAATTCCCCACCCTGCCCCTGGATCCACGGGAAACGTTGGCCGAAAAGGCTGTGGACCACTGCCATAATTCATACTAAAAAATAGATAGTTGAATACATAAATAAATAAAGGAAGAGATGGTGTGTCAATGTAGATAAGTGAAGAGTGCAAACTAAACTTGGAAGCCAGGCTGGCTGGATACAAGTCTCAGCTCTGCCTCCAGGAGCTACAGAATCTTCAGGATTTTGTACCTCAGTAACTTTGTCTGTAAAACAGGGATAATAATAGTGTTTACCTATGAGGTTGTCCATGATGATAGCGGGGAGGAGACAGGTACTATACATGTATGTGTGTGTGTGTATCTAAATGTATGTATGTATATATATTCCAAACATATATATGTATATATATAATATATAACAAAAACAATAAAAAGAGAAAAAACAGGTTTCCCCCACCCCTCACACACACCCAGTGCATAGATAGCATGGATAGATGGAGCCTCAATGCATACCATGGGGCAGGGACAGGTCTTATCCCCGACATCAAGCCTCCGTATCTATAAAGATCTGCTTTCTAGTGGTCCTGAGATTCAGCCTTCACTTTTATGGGGTCCTTCTTTTGGTAGAGGAATGATAGGGGGAGCATAATTCTGTTGAAAGAAAAGAGTCTACAGAATTTTGTCTTTTAGAATTAAAGCATAAGGCTTATGATTCACTTCAATACATGAACAATAAAAGGACTGCAGTGAAAGCTTGGTCCTCAGGAGCTGCCGGGCAAGGAAATTTACTATGAAAAATATTCCAGCCAGACTGGGAAACAACTATTTCTGATTCATTTTTCTGACTTTTTTTTTTTTTTTTTTTCCTGACTGTGTTCTCACCTCCAGAGTCTGTGAGATGACTGGTCAGTGAGAGAAAGTTTCTTCTCTTGAGCTCCATCTCCACAGTCTAAGACTTTGGCTTAGACGTTGATGTTCAAGTTGAGAAGTGGGGGTTCCTCAGAGACCTCTTGCCTCTGAATTCTAAGCTTGGGAGGTGGCTGAGCCCTAATGAGATTTGGCTCTTCCTCTCTTACTTCTGCCCCAAATGAATCACCTACATCTGCTTTTCCTACTGGACTTCTAAACTAGATTTTATTTGAAGAACCGATTTTGAAGTTCAAAAAACTTTTGACAACCACCGGCTTAGAACCCTTCCAGCTTCTATGTTCTGATGCTGTAAGATCAGGTTATTTCCTACATGTCAAGGATTCTGTACGAAATGCTCCCCTGGACAGAAGTGGCAGGTGCTACCCTATTGGGGATGGCACTGGGGAAGGTTGAAAGGGAAGCCAGAAAAGACACACACTGATTCTGGAAAGAAACTCAAGAACTCTCCCATTTTAAGATTTTAAAATGATGCTTTTCTAAAAACATCCAAAGAAAAGTTGGGTTTAATTCCACCAGTTGAGGCTGTAGTAATATTACTGGATTTTTCTAAAGGACTTGGTGTGTACCCAATTCCCATGAGTAGCATATAACTCACAGATTTAATTATAGATCTTCCTCACTTACTTGTTCCCTAGGAAACAAGTCCATGGCTCATGTCTTGTGCATGGAAGGTCATAGCAAGAAGATAAATATTTCTGCACTTTGAAACTTTATCTAGAGGTCACAGGTCTGCAACTCAGCAGATGAGAGCTCTTCAGACAATAGCCCCAAGCTGCTATGTTTGACTAATATCAACGATACTTAAAACCTTTTGTGTTTATCTCAAATAAAGTCCTTCCCACTTAAATGAGTCAAAATTTTCACTATATCTCTTTTCCCTTTTTAAGGTTGAAGTACAAATAAAAGTTCTCTTAAGTGTTTCTTTCTATTCAGGTAAGAAAAAGGCCGTGTTTATCATCATAAAAAAAGACTATTATCAAACCAATCTAATTTTATTCAGATGGACATATCAGGTTAAAAGTTCTTTTCACATCATGAATCAGGCAGAAAATGGCTATCGCTGGCCAGTGACACTGAAAATCTAAAACAACAGGGCAAACTAAAAGTGGAGAATTAAGAAAAGAGATGGCTAACAAACATATGAAAAAATGCTCATCATCCCTAATAATTAGAGAAATGCAAAACCACCCTGAGATATCATCTCACCTCAGCGAGAATGGCCCACATCACAAAATCTCAAAACTGCAGATGCAGGCTTGGATGTGGAGAGAAGGGAACACTTTTACACTGCTGGTGGGACTGCAAACTAATACAACCTTTCTGGAAGGAAGTATGGAGAACCCTCAAAGAACTCCAGCTAGACCTCCCATTTGATCTTGTAATCCCAATACTGGGCATCTACCCAGAAGGAAAAAAATCCTTTTAGCATAAGGACACTTGCACTAGACTGTTTATCACAACTCAAATTACAATCGCCAAAATGTGGAAACAGCCTAAATGCCCACCAACCCAGGAATGGATTATAAGCTGTGGTATATGTATACCATAGAATACTATTCAGCCGGATGCGGAGAAAAGGGAACACTTCTGCACTGCTGGTGGGAATGCAAATTAATACATTCCTTTTGGAAAGATATATGGAGAACACTCAGAGATCTAAAAATAGATCTGCCATTCAATCCTGTAATTCCTCTGCTGGGCATATACCCAGAAGACCAAAAATCACAACATAACAAAGATATTTGTACCAGAATGTTTATTGCAGCCCAATTCATAATAGCTAAGTCATGGAAAAAGCCCAAGTGTCCATCGATCCATGAATGGATTAATAAATTGTGGTATATGTATACCATGGAATACTATGCAGCCTTAAAGAAAGATGGAGACTTTACCTCTTTCATGTTTACATGGATGGAGCTGGAACATATTCTTCTTAGTAAAGTATCCCAAGAATGGAAGAAAAAATACCCAATGTACACAGCCCTACTATGAAACTAATTTGGGACTCTCACATGAAAGCTATAACCCAGCTACAACTTAACAATAGGGGGAAGCGGGAAAGGGGGGGGGTGGGTAGAGGGAGGGGAATCGGTGGGATCACACCTGTGGTGCATATTATAGGGGTATTTGCGAAACTTGGTAAATGTAGAATGTAAATGTTTTGGCACAGTAACTGAGATAATGCCGGAAAGGCTATGTTAACCACTGTGATAAAAATGTGTCAAATGGTTTATGAAGTGAGTGTATGATGCCCCATAATCATATCATTGTATACAGTTATGATTTAATAAAAAAAATTAAAAAAAAAAAATAAAGTACAGCCACAGCCTCGTAACTATAGTTAACAACACTATATTGTATACATGAAATTTGCTAAGAGGGTGGACTTTAAGTGTTCTTTCCATCAAAAAATAAATAAAGAATTATATGTGTATATGTATATATGTGCACATACACATATATAAAATCAGTATGTTAAAAAAAAAAAAAAAAAGAATACTATTCAGCCATTAAAAAAATGGAGACTTTACATCCTTTGTATTAACCTGGATGGAAGTGGAAGACATTATTCTTAGTAAAGCATCACAAGAATGGAGAAGCATGAATCCCATGTACTCAATTCTGATATGAAGACAATTAATGACCTAGTATACAATGGGGGGGCGGGGAGTGGAGGAAGGGGAGAGCAGTGAGAGGGAAGGAGAGAGGGAAGTGGGGGGAGAGGAGAGCAGAGAGAGGGAAGGAGAGAGGGAAGTGGAGGAAGGGGAGAGCAGTGAGAGGGAAAGAGGGAGGGGGGAAGGGAAGAGCAGAGAGAAGGAAGGAGGAAAGAGATGGGGGGGTCACGGTGTGTGACACACCATTTGGGGGTGGGGCACAGTTGTAAGAGGGACTTTACCTAACAAATGTAACCTGGTTCTTTGTACCCTCAATGAATCCCCAACAATAAAAAAAAAAAGAAAGAAAAGGGAAAATGCAAATGCTTTTACCTATGTGGCAAAAAGATCACAAAGAGACACATTTTTCCTCATGACTAGAGGAAATCAATCTCATTTCACTTTATAATTTTGTGTATTTAACACTCTCTGAAATTGGTTTTTGCTCATTCCCATTAGTGTCACTAACTTTTTTAATCTTAAGTGAGGATTAAATCAGAAAATATAAGTACTTTGTAAACCCCAAAGAACTATATAAATGTTAGCAATCACAATCAGTGTTTAGAGTATGTATTCTTAAACACAGTCCTTGTAGTCACAGTGTAGAGGGACTGACTGTGGGCTTCCTGTGTCGCAGACTTTAAAGTCAGAGCATGGGGACTGCAGCAGTTATGATCTTCACCTGTCACGTGGAGAGCCCAAGGTAAACACACAGGAGCAGTCAACAACACTCATGGAAACGTGTCTCAGATTCAAAAGAAGACTGACTTTCCCAGCACAGCACAGCAAACCTTTGGCAGAGAGGAGGCCAAGGAGTCGAAACCTGGCATTATAGTATTTCCAGCTTCTTCTGAATCCTTGACAGTACACAGATTAGGGCGTCAGTGGGAGACCAGAGCCATGAGGACAAAGGGAGTTTTATTTTGTCATGCTTTAGCTAAAGATCTGGATCAGGAGGCAGAGACTATAAAGTGACATAGGGGTAACTGGGAGGGACGCAGGAGTTTTAGTCGAGTGTTGCTTCCTTTGTGAATGCATCACACACAATTGCTTTTGCTCAGTTTAAGGGGCTCCATAAACTACTTGTTAGGACACAGCTAATATCTATTGAGCAGTTCCTGGGTACCAGAGCACGAGTGCTCTGCATATATTCTCATACAGTCCGGCAGCAACCCTGTGACATTGACAGGGTGACCTGGAGGGTTCTCAGCTCCAGTTTCCAGGGAATTAACAGAAGACATGGGCTCTGATCAGGGTGTCTGTGCCCAAAGGCTGGACTCCAGATCTCCATCCAGTTAGATTGTAACCATTCTGCAGCCAATATATCCACGGGAATCAATGCAAATCTGTGTCCTTTCTCTCTCCAGAAACCACACACACACTACCTCACATGACAGGTGTCAGAGACTCCTAGCGTCCGCCCAGGGACTGAGGGCAAACACACCAGGTTAAGAACCCCTGATCCACAGACCTCCCTGGCTCCCGATTGTCTGTATCTTTTCTTCCTCTCTTTTCAACACTTGGTTCAACTCAACCTTCTTGAGTTTCCCCTATTTTGAGCTCATGAAACCAGGCAGGCATACATTCTAGCCTATGTGCATTATAATGGTGAAGTAAAAGGGACTTTTTTTTAATTGAAGGAAAGTCAAATTGTCAAGTGACTATAGCACAGGATTTGGTCAGAGAAGCTTCAAGCTTGAGGGGGCTTCTGGCATTAACCACGACAGTGGTCCCTTCATGGGGTCCCGGGCACCCGTGCTAGAACCACCCAGAGCTTCTTCTCGAGGAAGAACCCTGCTGTGGGTGGGGTCTGGGGATAAGGACTCCCTTGATGCCACCAACAGGCTTCCCTAGTCCACGTTGGTCACACTGCAGGTAAACACTCACCTCGGACTGAGAAGAAGCTAAATCCCTTATAGTAAAAGACCTGCCTATGGCCATATTTCTTATTGGCTACAGAGCCAGAGATAAATGTGATGACTTTTCACTCTCTGTCTACACATTTCTATCTCAGAAACCCAATACTGTGATCAAAATTCAGTCGATAAGACAATTCATTTAAACACATCATGGTCCTGAAAAAAAAATGGATTTGAAATATGCAATGCTAGTGGGAAATAAAATGGTTGTGATTTATTTATTTAAACCAATAATGTCACCAAATAGGATGATCATTAAATTGCCAAAATTGTAATGCATGAATTTAAATCTGCTGTAATGCCCTCATTTGAGAGAAGTTCACTTTTAATAGGATTGTGTTTTCTTTGTGAGAAAGAAAAAGAACCACATTTTGTTGTAAATTGCGGATTAAAATAAATAAACCAACAAACGACAGCATTGCAGATTAAGCAGCCTTGGTTTGTTTATTTTAAAGGCTGATTACCCAGAGTGACCATTTTTCTGGAATTAAAATTAGTGTGTTAGCCTTATAGTTATACATGTAAAAGATGAGGCACAGTTTTGGGGATCTGGAAAAATAAAGGATAATATGGGATACTGGGACCCTATGTGTTTTCATATAGGTTATGCAAAGCACACACATCAAACATATGATTCCTTTTAGATTATAACTGAAGAAAATTAAATGATAGGACACTTTTTGACAGACCTGATACAGTTTTAGTTGGTGTCATCTATGCAGCTACCATCAATTTGTGAGTCTTGGATTCAAATTCTGATACTGAAAGCCATTTAAGTTGATTCCATCCATTGGTACTCTTTTGTAAGAAAATAGATTATTCATGAAGTCTTTCCCCAGGCCAATATCTTCCAGTGTTTTTCCTATGCTTTCTTGGAGGATTTTTATTGTTTCATGCCTTAAATTTAAGTCCTTTATCCATCTTGAATCATTTTTTGTGAGTGGGGAAAGGTGTGGGTCCAGTTTCAGTCTTTTACATGTAGACATCCAGTTCTCCCGACACCATTTATTGAATAGGGAGTCTTTTCCCCAAGGTATGTTCTTGTTTGGTTTATCAAAGATGAGGTGGTTGTAAGATGTTAGTTTCATTTCTTGGTTTTCAATTCGATTCCAAGTGTCTATGTCTCTGTTTTTGTTTCAGTACCATGCTGTCTTGACCACTATGGCTTTGTAGTACAGACTAAAATCTGGTATGCTGATGCCCCCAGCTTTATTTTTATTACTAAGAACTGCCTTAGCTATACGGGAGTTTTTCCGGTTCCATACAAAACGCAGAATCATTTTTTCCAAATCTTAAAAGTATGATGTTGGTATTTTGATAGGAATGGCATTGAATAGGTAGATTGCTTTTGGAAGTATAGACATTTTAACAATGTTGATTCTTCCCATCCATGAGCATGGTATGTTCTTCCATTTGTTAATATCCTCTGCTATTTCCTTTCTGAGGATTTCATAGTTTTCTTTATAGAGGTCCTTCACCTCCTTCGTTAGGTATATTCCTAGGTATTTCATTTTCTTTGAAACTATGGTGAAGGGAGTTGTGTCCTTAATTAGCTTCTCATCTTGACTGTTATTGGTGTACACAAAGGCTACTGACTTGTGGACATTGATTTTATATCCTGAAACATTACTGTATTTTTTGATGACTTCTAGGAGTCTTGTGGTTGAGTCTTTGGGGTTCTCTAAGTATAAGATCATGTCGTCAGCAAAGAGGGAGAGTTTGACCTCCTCTGCTCCCATTTGGATTCCCTTTATTTCCTTGTCTTGCCTAATTGTATTGGCTACAACTTCCAGCACTACGTTGAATAGTAAAGGTGACAGAGGACAACCTTGTCTGGTTCCAGTTCTAAGAGGAAAAGCTTTCAGTTTTACTCCATTCAGTAAAATATTGGCTGTGGGTTTGTCATAGATAGCTTCAATCAGTTTTAGAAATGTGCCACCTATGCCTATACTCTTCAGTGTTCTAATTAGAAAAGGATGCTGGATTTTATCAAATGCTTTTTCTGCATCTATTGAGAGGATCATGTGATCTTTATTTTTGCCTCTGTTAATATGGTGGATAATGTTTATGGACTTGCGTATGTTAAACCAGCCTTGCATCCCTGGGATGAAGCCTACTTGATCATGATGAATGACTTCCATGGCAATTGCAACAACAACAAAAATAAACAAATGGGACTTCATTAAACTGAAAAGCTTCTGTACAGCTAAGGACATAATAACCAAAGCAAAGAGACAACCTACACAATGGGAAAGGATATTTGCATATTTTCAATCAGACAAAAGCTTGATAACTAGGATCTATAGAGAACTCAAATTAATCCACATGAAAAAAGCCAACAATCCCATATATCAATGGGCAAGAGACATGAATAGAACCTTCTCTAAAGATGACAGACGAATGGTTAACAAACACATGAAAAAATGTTCATTATCTCTATATATTAGAGAAATGCAAATCAAAACAACCCTGAGATATCATCTAACCCCAGTGAGAATGGCCCACATCACAAAATCTCAAAACTGCAGATGCTAGCGTGGATGTGGAGAGAAGGGAACACTTTTACACTGCTGGTGGGACTGCAAACTAGTACAACCTTTCTGGAAGGAAGTATGGAGAAACCTCAAAGCACTCAAGTTAGACTTCCCATTTGATCCTGCAATCCCATTACTGGGCATCTACCCAGAAGGAAAAAAATCCTTTTATCATAAGGAAACATGTACTAGACTGTTTACTGCAGCTCAATTTACAATCGCCAAAATGTGGAAACAGCCTAAATGCCCACCAACCCAGGAATGGATTAACAAGCTGTGGTATATGTATACCATGGAATACTATTCAGCTATTAAAAAAAATGGAGACTTTACATCCTTCGTATTAACCTGGATGGAAGTGGAAGACATTATTCTTAGTAAAGCATCACAAGAATGGAGAAGCATGAATCCTATGTACTCAATCTTGATATGAGGACAATTAATGACAATTATGGTTATGGGGGGGGAAACAGAAAGAGGGAAGGAGGGAGGGGGTGGGGCCTTAGTGTGTGTCACACTTTCTGGGGGCAAGACATGATTGCAAGAGGGACTTTACCTAACAATTGCAATCAGTGTAACTGGCTTATTGTACCCTCAATGAATCCCCAACAGTAAAAAAAAAGAAAATAGATTATTATATTCTTTATTAGGAAAGTTTCAAAGAAGTTCTATTTGTTTCTAACCTCATATTCATGAAGGAAAAGACAAGGGAAGTGATACACCTATGATCTGATTTTAACTGACTTTTCCATTTGTACTTAATTCTTCCAAAGACTATAACAGCGAAAATAAACTCACCTCAACACCATTTCAATTCTCTTAAAATACGTTGATTTGGTATTTGGTGATAAAGAGAATATTTCCATATTAAAAAAAAATAAAAACTTTCCTCTAAAGTACAATAAACCTAATGAAATGTAAAAACACAATAATCACCACCTACTAAAGTCACTATGTTTTCTCACTAAATAAAACAAAGTTTACTTTTAAGGGAGGGGAATCTTGCTCTGAAAGGTTCAGGAAACTATAGAGAATGTGCCCAAAGTAATCATCAAATGTAAATTGTTTTCCAATTGTTTCCTATTTATAAGCATTTGCAAACTTAAAAAAAAAATGAAAAAAAAACTTAACCTACTTTGTTAAGAATACATGTCAAACCAACTTTAGTTTGATGCTAAAGAATGCTTCTGTTAAGTGGAAAAATTAAGATTTTTATTTTATCCTAAAGCTAGAGGCAATGTAGGTAGAGATGGTTTCAATTCCAGAAATCTAAATTGCTGAATCAAATCCTGGCCCCAAGACTTCAGGGAAATTACTTAACACCTCTCCAGTGAGACTTCCTTTGCTGTTAGTAACATGGTAGTAACCTTAGCACTCACCTGCTAGGGTGAGAGATTTAAGGGCATATTAGCATATGGTGCTTGGGACACTGCCCAGATCACAAAGAGTTCTCCAGTCTTATGGGACACGTTGGTTTCATAACAGTGGGACTCTGTATCCCAAAGAGTGTCCCGTGTGTCTTGGAATCCCTGGGCTCCTTACCGAGGCAGCTTCCCCATGGAGGCTACTGGGGCACTAGGCTATCACCACATTAGCTCTGATGTGAGATTCCCATTCCATAATCACTACTAGAGTGGTACATTTGTTAGGTCTTAATGTATTCATGTCCTTTGAGCAAATATTTCTGCAAAAAAAATATATCTATTTTTGACCATGGTCTATTTTTCTTACACAGTGAGATGCATGAATACCCCAAGGCAGAAAATAAGGGCAAGTGTCTATGCTGCTTCCAGAAGCAACTTTAATAAGTCAGGGGAGGGTGAACCAAACACTCAGAAGATCCAAGGCCAGGCTGTTTGTGTATCTTAATGAGCACGAATTAAAGGTCTTACTCTGGGAAAAAGAGTGGAACACAAAAAACAAAACAAAAACCTCAAAGCTAACCTGTCGATGACTGTGGATTCTAGACACAAGCTGTGGACATGAGGATCATTAGTGGTCATTCTGACATTTGAGTGTAAAGCATTATTCTTGAACACAGTGTGGGCAAAATTTTACAGTGAATTTAAATAAAATCAACCGCATAACAGATATGATTCACAAAGCAATGGTTTTTAAAAATAGAAAACTGAATTTCAAATCAGCATTTTAATGGCCCAGTGATTCAAATATTAAATTGATAATCAGGCCAGTTATTTTCATGAGTAGCTGGAAATACTCTTAAAATTCTAAAATGATCTATGAAATGCCAGAAAATTCAGAAATTATTGTCCCGAGAAGAATCTTGGACTCTCAGGGCTGGAGGGGAACACCTGCCGCAATCTAAACGTTGTATTAATAAGAGGCTTTCAACTGGGGTGATTTTGCTCCACTGGGGACATTTGGCAATTTCTGGGGATATTTTTAGTTGCTGTGCCTGGGGAAGGGGCACTACTCAACATTATCTAATGCACGGCACATCTAGTGGGTAGAAATGTGTGTTGCAGAACATCCCAAAATATACAGGACGGCTCCCATTATTATTTCACCCCAAATGTCAACAGTGCAGAAGTTGAAAAAAACCCTAATCTATATCACCCTTTGTCACTTTGTAGAAGAGAGAAGCCATGAGCGTGGGAATCTGGAAGAGGCTGCCCACCAGAACTCCCTGTGATAATGAAAACATTCCATATCTGCTTTGACTGATACAGCAGCCACTCACCACGTGTGGTTGAGGACTTGAAGTATGGCTGCTGAGGCTCAGAAACTGAAGTTTTAATTCAATTTAACTATGATTAATCTAAGCACAAATTTGCTACCCTACTGGACATGGCAAATCTGGAATCTGGATTGAGTCTCTGAAGACCACAAAAGGTGCTCTTCATGGCCACAAAACATAAATATCATTCTGGCTCAGAAATGTTCTGAAGGACAGGAGTCATTTATTTCTGTCTTGCTTTAATCCACAAAGCTCTAACTAACTCTGAAACATGGTGAAGATAACTTGGATACATTGAAATGACAACTGAATCTTTTAAAAAAGGAAGAAAAAAGAAGATGGGACTTACTAAACGTCTTTGAGTGGTATTATTATATGTAGCATTAACAGGAAAGGGGGATTCTGAAGTGAGAAGAATGATAGGATTCAGGATTCAAGACGTGTTCCAGTGATCAGAACTGAATGGACCTGATTATTTTTTATAACAAATTCATTTCTTCCTAAACTCCATAAGCCTTTAACTCTCCTGGAATGGAAATGTAACAGAGAGATTCCATAGGGAAGAATTCACACTGACCAACGTCAGGGCATCAGATTTGGATTTTTTGTGCATCTGTCCCCATACGTCCATCTCCTTTACCTTAGGGAGAAAGCTGGAGGACTGCTGTTATGTCTAGCCATATCTCACGCTGGGGTGGTACTTGCTTTGGAATAACCAAGCATGTGGCTGTCCGCGGACCTGTGATAGCATGTCTTAAGTATAAAAAGCAAGAGGCCGAGTCCAGTAGAAACTCTGCTAGTGTTTGGTGAATGATAACAAGATGGATAAGAATCTCAGATTGGGGCAGATTTTTATTTGTTTTCTAAAGAAAGATGTTCAGGGGGAGAGAGAGTCAGGGAGCTTTTGGCTATGTACTCCATTTTTCAAAACATCCCTCATGTAGAGGTTGACAGATTTAGCAAAAAATAAATAAAAAAACAGTAACATAAGATGCAAGTTAAACTGAAATTTCATCTAAACAATAACATTTTTCCCCCAAGTTTGTAGTACTTTATTATGGCAACTCTAGGAAACTAATACATCAATATAGAAACATGTACTTGTGTCTGATGGAATAGATGGGACACAATTATACTAAAATATCAGTTATTATTTATCTGAAATTCCAATTTAACTAGGTCTTAATCTTTTACCTGGCAATTCTGGTCAGGAAATACCAGTCCCAAGAGATCTTGCTTTGGTAAAAAGCTCCCATCATTAACTTTGCTGTGGAAATGCTGCTCACTCCATCATCTTCTCAGAGATTCCCTAGACAAAAGGATACTGAAAAGCTTTGAGGAGTCTCATAGCAAACCTTCCCACTATCTTTAACATAATACTTTCCAAACATTTAAGAACTAGAGTCCAGTCACAAAATAGTTTTATGCTAGGCCCAGGGTCAGACTGCCTGAGTCCAAACGTGGGACCAGGAATAAGCTTAAAAACAGAGACTGTGGTTGCGCATCTGTGAATGGAGGTAGTCACAGCACCAGCATCACAGGCTCTCAGTAAGAATGATGTGGACCCACATCGGGCATTTAGCCTGAGCCTGGCACAGGGTAACTGCTGGGGGAACATTAGTGTTAATGGCCACAGTATTAGCAAGAACCTATCCTGGCAATGACTAATAACATCTAGGTAGACAATGGATGTCGTCTGAGACATGTGAAAAGTAGACCAAAGAGGGAAAGGGAGGTGCTGGCTTGGTCCAGCATTAAACAAATCCCTTCTCGGTCACAGCGGGCTGCTCTTCACCCCAGCTCATTGTAGCTGATAACTGACCATCTTGAGTGTAGGAGATGGTTCAGTAGACCCAATCCTCTGATGAAGCTGTGTCCCTGCTCAGCCTTCTCTGGTTTTTATTAGCTACTGTATCCATTTGCTAGAGCTTCATAACAAAGCACTGTGAACTGAGTGGCTTACACAGTGTGGAAATTTATTATCTCATAGTTCTGGAGGCTGGAAGTTTGAGGTGAAGGTGTTGGAAGAGCTGGTTCCTTGTAAGGGAGGTGAGGGGAAATCTGTTGTAGGCCTCTTCCTGGCTTTTGGTGGTTTGGGGTAATTTTTGGCATTTTTTCCCCCTGTAGATGTGTCATCCTGCCCTCTGCCTTCATCTTCACATGATGTTCTCCCAGCGTGTAAGTCTGTCTCCAGATTCCCCTCTGTATAGGCAACAGTCAGATGCCATCAGGGCCCACCCTTTGCAGTCATTTTGATCACCTCTGCAGAGACACTTTCCCTACATAAGGTCACACATTGAGGTTCAGAGGATCAGAACATCAATACATGAGTTTTTGGAGAACATAGCCAACTGCTAACAGCAACCCTCCAGTGTAGGGCTAACACCCCTGTCATTCTCACCTTGCAGGATTGTATGGAAGCTTAAATAACAGTGTGGATAAACAGGCTTTGAGAAAGTTAATGGCGCTATAAAACCACAAGGTAAACACTTAATTGCATATGTGATCGCACTGGAAGTGGTATTCAAATCTTTGCAAGAAAGATGCCAGGAAACCGTTAATCTTCCCACAATACTACCTGCAAACACACAGCTCAGGACTGCACACTTCAGTGAGAGAAACAGATTCTGAGGAAATGGGAGATGCATGAGCACGCTATTTGCAGTGTCACTAAATCCCTTGATGGCACATAGGAAATTGCAGACAGAAACAAGGAAATGAAGATAGAGACACAGATATTTCAAACTTTACTGTCCACTTATCTTGTGTCAGCGCTGGCACTGGGCACAGGGCTTGCAAAATTGTAATGTAGGAAGCTGAAATTATTTATCAGCAGCCTATTTTAATGGGAGAAAAACCTCCCTCAAAAGGAGGGCAGGTGAAAAGCCTGCTGGGGAAGAGAAGCAAGGAAAAGTTGGCCAGTGTTGGCATTGTGGTTGATACTGGCTCTGTTTTCTCTCTGTTTTCAAAAACCTACTTAGAAGGACCTTTGATCTTGGAAAATTTGGTCCAATAAGGGAATGAGCACATGTCTCATCCACCATTGTCACCGGATAATGCTATGAATTCTTGGACTTTCCATTTCACTCCAGCATCAGTAAGCCTTTAACATTCAGATATATTACAGGGATGGCTGCCTAGAAAGACTTTAAGAATAAGAGGAGGGAATGTTTCCAGGATCCTCCAAAGCAGAATCTCTTGTTCCTACCTAAAACATCTTTGAAGAAACACGTTTGAAACCTCAAAACTTAAGTAGTAAAATGGACAGACAGCTTCGAGGTAAATCTCAAAGGCTAATAAAAATGGAATTTGGGAGTTAGTGGGTTTCTCAGGCTTTGCCTTGGGACCCAGAGCAGCATCTTTGACTGGAAAAGCCGAATCTTCCTGCTTGGGAATCCCGTGTCTCTGAGAGCCGGGTGGACATTTCTACACATTCTGATACCTTACCATCCCTCACTTCCTGTCCTTGTCACAGTGTGACATCAGCTTTGAGAAGATAAGGAGCAGTTGTGGAGGCCGGGAACCCCACAAAATGATAACTGGCTTTCCTTCTAGTGGGAAAAGTCAAGGCAAAAATAACTAAGGCGGTTCTGAAAATAGCGCATGGTTTAGCAGAGCTTGGCCTCCCATCCATTAAGACATATCATAAAGCTACAAGTATTGGAACAGTGTGGGATTGTTGCAAAACTTAATATGTGAAATGGTCCCAAAGTAAACTATTGTATACATTGGAACTCAACATCATACAAAGACTATATCATAAAACCAGAAAAAAGAACATATATATTTAAAAAAAAAACATACTTGAAGGGAAAATAAATTTGGAGGGTGCAAATGGGGTTTTATATTATACTGTACACCAAAAATAAATTCTAGATAGAAGAACTGAGTGTGAAAATGAAACCATAAAAGTTTAGAAAAATGTATGTATTGAGGTGACTCTGATCTTAGAATAGGCCAAGGTTGTTAGGTGTAAAAACAAGGGAATAAATCATAAGGAAAAATAATATTGTGTCTGACTAATGATTTCAAAATCAGTATCTCATAGCATCAAATCAAATTAATTTAAATAACAAGCTGGCAAAAAAAAAAAACACAAAAAACTGCAAGGAACATATGACAGGCAAAAAATGTCTACCAAAAGGGGCAGCCCTTTACAAATCAATAGGGAACTATTAACACCCAAATACAGAAAGGGAATATGGCTGCTTCACAAGACAGGGGGAGAAGAAGGAAAGATGGAGACTTTACCTCTTTCACGTTTACATGGATGGAGCTGGAACATATTCTTCTTAGTAAAGTATCTCAAGAATGGAAGAAAAAGTATCCAATGTACTCAACCCTACTATGAAACTAATTTATGGCTTTCAGATGAAAGCTATAACCCAGTTACAACCTAAGAATAGGGGGAAGGGGGAGAGGGAGGGGAGGGAGAGGAGAGGGGGACAGAGGGAGGGAGATTGGTGGGATTACACCTGCGGTGCATCTTACAAGGGTATATGTGAAACTTAGTAAATGTGGAATGTAAATGTCTTAGTACAATAACTAAGAAAATGCCAGGAAGGCTATGTTAACCAGTGTGATGAAAATATGTCAAAAGGTTTATGAAACCAGGGTATGGTGCCCCATGATCACATTAATGTACACAGCTATGATTTAGTAAAAAAAAAATGACTAAAAAAATAAATAAACAACAATAATAAAATTAAAAATAATAATAATAAAAACGACAACCAAGAAGAGGCATAATAATTCCTTATTTTACCTATCCAAGTGACGGATTTTAGAAATCTTAACACTGCTGGTAAGATTAAGGTACACAGGGACATCATATATTCTTGGTGAGAATAAAGTTGAATGTTATTTCTTTGCAAGGCATTCTGATAATTATGTACAGATTGTCAAAGACATTTATTTTTTCAATACAAATTTCAACTTCTAAGCATCAGTGAACTGCGAACACACTTCTATGCACCCTAATGATCCCCCAAATCACTGAAAATAACGAAAACTGAATAACCAAAAATAGGTGAAAGCTTAAATAAATTGATGGCCCATATGGTATTTTCTTATGAGGACACTAAATATCCTGGTTTGGAAGAAATCAATGAAGAAAACATTCTTACAAAATAAAATGAGATTTTTAAAAGCAGAATCCAATCTGAATATAAAATTTAATCCTATACATGTACATAGGCATATGTCAATAGATGTATGCAGATATATATTATACTCATATGGATAGAAAAAAATGGACACAGAAACGCCAAAATATTACCAGAGGTTGTTTCAGAATGGTGAAATTACAAAATTAATTTTATTTCCCTTATTTATTTATTCATTCATTCATTTAACATATTGCTTTTATGATCAGAATAAGTTGATTTAAAAATAAAACACCAGAGTCAGCATCTTGGGGCAGTTACGTGAAGTTGACTCCATCATTACAAAGCCATTTATAAAATGGCTACTATAATTTTGGCCCTGGGCTAAGGGAGGGCAGAGACATTTGAAGCACTCTTGCTGTTGGAAAGGATGTTACAGTCATTCATAATTTTGTTTGTTTTTTTTTTTTCTTTTTGGATGGCACCATCCATTATTATGATGCTTAATGCCCAGCTGAGCTATTTGGAAATGAGAACCAGAGGAGGGAGAAGAATTTTGAAAACAGAGTAATTAGGGAAAAACAATGGAAAATGAGCTTTGGCTAACAGGTTGGCAGGAGGCTTTGGGACTGGAGAGGAAGAGAATTGATAAAGTGGAGCACAAGAAGATGAAGCAAAATATCCACATGCACACGGCCCAGTAATAAAACCAACATGGGAGCCCAGGTCACTCCATTTCATACTTTCATACTACCACATTTTATTTATAGGCAAGAATCTCATTGGAAACCAAAGCTTAAATAAATAGCAGAGAAATACCTTTGTAAATAAATTTATCAATAACTGAGTTAGAATATCCATCAACCTCAGAGAGATTATGGAAACACTAGGAGAAATCCTATTCATTTTCATGTGGATTCCCATTTCTCAAAGTAAAAATGCAAAAAACAGAAGAATTTTCAAATGTAAAATTTCCAATTGCTTCATTCCTAAAATCTTAGGGAGCTAATTATGGGGTGCGAGAGGTAACTGCTTTAACTTATTCAAGTACCTGGGACATTTACAACACTGAATTCGTGAACGGCAGCAAGAAACACATTTGTTTCTGCTTCACAGGTAGGCTTAACACATCCTATTTTGCAAAGTTATTTGATGCCCAATGGACATTTTTTATCTGAATCAGAAAATGATATTTTATCAACATAAAGTTAATATGAACTTCAAGAGACGCAAAGTTGAGTATAAACATGAGATGCTTTATCAAAACCACATCGGAATATATTAAATATGGAAATGAAGGCAGGTAAGAGCACAATCCCCATTCCCTCTGAACCACTTTCCCAACGATGCAAATTAATCAAATGGCATGTCAGTGGAAGCTGGCTCAGAAAATCTGTGTTCCTCACAATTTCTTGAAGTTTAAATGTTTCTGAGATAATAAAAATCTGATCTTGGAAGCAAGGAACAGAGGAATCAAGAGGTTAATTATCTGCTGATGTGGTTGGCTTTGGAGATGTGCTGGGTTTTATCCCTTTCCCATGTTAGCCCAATTACTCTTCCTGTCCAGGCTGACGGTTCCTCAAAACCCACTTCTGTTTAAGCTCTTTCTCTCTTTTGTTCTGTACTGCTTGAACACTGCCTGGGAAATGTACATAAAACAGTCAGGTCTGGTATTTCATTCTTTATTGTACCTGGGCAGCACCTGGTTATTCACTTATGGTATTAAGAACTGATTCCCTTAATGCCAGAGATCAGCTGCTATGAATTTTTTTACTGGACACTCTCTCCTGCTCAAAATACAGTTGGAGATCTGTTCACCACTATAAACTGTCAACATGACTGCCCATTCCTAATGGCAAAATATTTTCTGACTGAGAAAGTTCCCCTCTTTCCACAAACCATGCACAACCCAAATTTCATTTTTCTACTAAAAAAAAATATGGTCTTTTCCTAATAACCAGAATCTATAAAGAACTCAGGCAAATCAGCAAGAAACAACCAAACAACCCCAATAAAAAGTGAACAAAAGACATGAACAGAAACTTTTCAAACAAAGATATACTAATGACTAGCAAACTCATGAAAAAAAAAATGCTCAATGTCTCTAACCATTAGGGAAATACAAATCAAACCCACAATGAGATATCACCTAACTCCAATGAGAATAGCTCATATTAGTAAGTCCCCAAACAACAGATGCTGGTATAGATGCAGCAAGGAACTCTTATGCATTGTTGGTCGGACTGCAAAGTAGTACAACCTCTATGGGAAAACATACGGCAATACCGTAAAGAACTTAAAGTAGACCACCGTTTTACCCAACAATCCCACTGCTGGGTATATAGCCAAAGTAAAAAAGATAATTTTATAAAACGGACAGCTGCACTTGAATGTTTATAGCAGCACAATTCACAATTGCAAAGATGTGGAAACAACCCAACCACCTACCAATACATTGGTGGATTAATAAAATGTGCTATATGCATCCTATGGAGCATTACTCAGTCAGAAGGCAAAATGGTGACCTAGTATCTTCTGTGACAACCTGGATGGAACTGGAGACCATTTTTCTAAGTGAAACATCACAGGAATAGAGAAACAAACACATGTACTCCATACCAGGTGGGATCCCATCAGTCACCACTTAAGTGCACACATAGCTGTAAATCACAATGAAAATCTGGCTGGGAGAGGAAGGAGGAGGAGGTTAGTGAATTCACACCTACTGGGTACAGTGCACACTCTCTGGGTGGGGAGCAAACTTAGAACCTTGGCTTGATTTGTGCCAAAAAATCAAGTAAAATGAAGTATGTAAATAAAAGACACGTGCCCCTTAATATTCTGAGATTTTTTTTTTTTTTTAAAAATAATGGTCCTTTGAGCTAAACATTGTCCTGCTTTGGACCCCCTGAGCACCTTCCGCTTCTCCCGTCAATGTTTATTTCCGGCTGCTTTTCTCTGTTCTGCATCCTACAGACAGATCTTGCTGAAGGTACTTTACATCCCTTCCCTTGTCCTCTTTCACTACCCATCCAGGAAGAGGAGAAGCAAGTGACCTAAACCCCTCATTCTCTAGTTCTACTTTCTTTTTTGAACTCCAGGTATCTAATTTCTATTTGAGGTCACACTTGCCAATCCATATTTCTAAGCCATTGCAAACTGAAAGATTGGTCCTGCCTCCATCTTTCTCTTTTTTTTTTCCACTTATGTACACATTGCTGATATTTGCTGTTTATCCTTCGTTTCTTCCTCTGCTGAAATCACAAATATAAGGTCTCACCATCCCCACCCTGGACCTCCTTTCTCCTCTCCCCATCTGCATCTTCAACAACTAAGTGTCTTCCCTAGAGCAGAACTTAGCATGTGCTCTGCTACCTTCTGACATCCTCCCTCAAATGCCTTCCTTGAGAGCTTCCCCCAGTGCCTTCAGCGCTGACTTGGTGTTAGCAGAGTTTGCTGTGGTCAAAAGAAATTAGAAACATATTTAAGCACATTAACTAGTCTCTGGCTGCAACAAACCATAGGATACCACCATTAACTATGCATTTTGAGTCTTCATAAAAGGCAGGGGTTGGACATTTCTTCATTGTTTTTAACAAAAGAATCCTTTCTGAAGAGTTCTGGATCACTAGGATAAACCGAGACATTCCGTCTCATGTCTGTAGTCACTTGGGAGGGGGAGTACCTTGAGCCTCTAGCCCTTCTTTTTAGGAATTCCTAAATTCTTCCAGGCCAGCTCCTTAGCCTGCTCCTCCAACATTCTCCCTGGTGATTATTGCCCTCCCTCTCCTAATTCCTCGGTGCTAGGCAGAGGGTGGGCTGGCAATTTGTGAGGCTTTGGAATTAGGCTGCCCGGCTACGATTTCCAGCTCTGCCATGCTTGTGCCTGTGTATTTGTAGCAATCACCTCATCCTCTCTGAGCATCAGTTTTCTCATCATTTCTCATAAGATGGAAATAATAATAATAACCCTCTTAGCCAGGTGTGCCATACAGTCTATACCTGAGACCATCCTGCAGTGCTTAGCACAGTGCAGACTAATAAGCAGTGTTGGTTATTGGTAGTCTCCATTACCAGAGGTCGACCTTACTTTATGTGTCCCTTGGTAAGCCAAAGTTGCTCACTCCAGCTAGTCTGGGAGTCTAGATTCTGCTACCACATTCACCTACCAGCAGATGAAGGTGCCTTAGACCTCAGGATCCCAAAAGGCAAAGAAAAATGTACGCTTCCTTCGTTTGAGTAATTGGAGTAAGACTTCTGTCCACAGCCCCAGTAGGTTCTCCCAATAACTCCTAGACTTCATCTCATGATTTTTAAAAACTGTAGGCCTAAACCCCCCGAGGCTCCCAATTTGTTCTCTTACCAGATCCTGGAATCTCACCAGCCAGTTTGTCTGGCCCTTCAGGACTCACATAAACTGCCTGGCTCATGTGACTAAGACACTATCTCAAAGGGGCATCAGGAGCTGGGGGCTGTAGATCCAATCCTACTTCTAACCTAAGAAATTTGGCATCAAAGCCTAGTTGCATGAGTGCCCTCCACCCCCATTTCACAAGAGAAAGGCAGCCAGATGCTTGCCAGAGACTGTTATCCCACCTGAGCTGGGCTCTCTGTGAATTCTGTAATCCAAAAACTTTTTTGTGCGTCTTTTTTTTTTTTTTGAGACAGAGTCTCACTCTGTCGCCCTTGGTAGAGTGCCATGGCTTTACAATTTACAGCAACCACCAGCTCTTAGGCTTAGGCGATTCTCTTGTCTCAGCCTCCTGAGTATCTGGGACTACAGACGCCTGCTACAACACTCAGATATTTTTTGTTTGCAGTTTGGCCGGGGCTGGGCCGGCTTCCTACTCACTGAGCCACAGGCACCGCCCCCTCTTTTGTGTGTCTTTGGTGCTAGGCACTGAGTTCTGCACATTCCCTGGGTTATCCCATTCAATCCATTTTGCAGAGAGGCTAAGTAACTTACCCAAAGTCACCTAGCGGCACCTAGTGGAACTGCAGTTTAAACTAGGAACGTTTAACTCAGATTTCTGGAACCTTGAAACTCTGCGCTAACTAGCTTAGTATAAATGGTTTGGGGCCCCTAGACGTTTCTGAGGCAGGGTTGAGGACATAGAAATCACCTGCTTAGATACTCTAGCTTTGAGATGAGTGATACTTCATTCAAGAGTCGGAGGGACTTGGGTTGTGACCCAACACCACTGTCTGTGGTGTGTGGCCTTGGAGCAGACACTTAATCTCTCCAACCCTCAGCATTCACAGTGGAAAGTGAAGATAGTGGTATCTACTTCTCAGGATTGGCAGATAGTGATAAACATCTGAAGTACAGGACCCTAGTGCTTCAGCAGCTCCGTTCTGTTGTGTCTGGTTCAGTGTGTGGGATTTGGGATCAGGCTGCTGGGTCTTCATTTCTTTCCCATCAGTTACTAGCTGTGTGACTTTATAAAATACAGGCAGTAGCTGTGTCTCCTTTATAGTGTCAGTGTGATTATCAAATTGAATGTTTGCAAAAGGCTCCATATAGTATTCAGCACATGGTAAGCTTTTATTTTGCTAATTAGTGAGATTACTGTGATGATGATGATATTTTTAGTGGTTAAGATAGGTTAGGGTATGCCACAGAAATAAAACACCGAAGAAAACAGAATGACTCTCAGAGGCTTAACACAATGATGACCTGCTTATCTCTTGTTCAATTTGTGGATTCAATGTGGTCAGGGGAGGGCTTCATGCCATCCAAGAGCTCAAGAACCCAGGATGAAGACGCCTCCACCACCTTGCATCTGAAACACGTCTATAGTGAACACAGCAGGGAAGAAAGAAGGTAGAAATGGCTTACTTTGGCTAGAACTAGTCAAATGGCTAAATCTGAATTCAAAGGGCTGGAAAACAGGGTCATAAATTTCTGTGTGCCCAGAAAGAAGAGGGCTGGAGACAGGTGAGCACCAGTGGCTCTGCTACAAAGATAACAAAACAAGGTGATGAACACCCAGCCCGGAGCCTTGTACCAATGGGTAGTTAACAATTAGCGGCCACTGTAATTTGGATTTGATGGTAACTGGGATGAAAATGTTGACCACATGTTGTGTACAAAGATGGACATCCCAGATGAAAAAGCTGGACTTCACATCAAACCTAGAAGCAGACATTAGGGAACGAAGATGTTTCCCCACACAGGTGAGTGTGCTGGAATTTGTAGCCGCTCTAGTTTGCTCCACAGGTTGGGGAATTGGGGCTCTCAATGGTCTGCAAACCATCTATAAAACTGTTTCTCCAAGTGTGATCCATAGATTGGACTTGACTCCATGGGAATCACCCGGGGAGTCTGTTACAAATGTAGACGTCTGACTCAACCCAGACCCACTGAATCAGAATCAGAATTTGTGTGTATGTGCGTGGGTGGTGGGAGGAGTGGTAGGATCTAAATGTGCATTTTAACAAGTTCACTCAGTGACTTTTAGGCAGCCTTCAGTTTGAGAAACACTTAAGTAGATTCTTCCTCCTGTGACTCCCCCATGGATACCCCTCTGACTCTCAGACTCAGGGTGCCCCTTCAACACTTTGCCTTGCCCAAGGGCTAAAGGGCGGGGAGGAAAAATGAGGAAAGAGAGATACAATTTTCAGCTTTCTTATTTACTTGCTTAACTACTACCAATTTTCCTACTTATTTACTTACTAAACTACTATGAATTTCTGTCTACTCCTCTGTAAAATGCATACAACAAAAGTGGCATTTTGTTGGAAGGATTTGACGATGTCATCTAAAGACAGCATGATATGACAATGATGATGGCGATGACGGTGACAGTGATGATGAAAATCTGCTCAGCACCTGGTCGTCACATACGTGACAGAAGGAACACATGACAATTTTTTATTACCTGTAGACTGGAGTCAGGGACTTGATGATATGATGGGTAGGGAGCACCAGGCATATAAATGTCATGTGTGAGATATAATTCACATTTAACTTATTTTCCTTTAATTCCTTGTAAAAGAGATCTAATCCCCAAACAAAATGGGCTAGTCAAGTCAATGACTTGACTGACTTCTGAAGTAGAGCCAAGAAAGGGGAGACAGAAATTGGCATCGATAGAAAAAATGTACGGAAGAGTCACATCGATAATAATAATTTACTTTCTATTTTGATTGCAACATCCCTATATGACCACGGTGGGTTGTTTGACATAGCATGTCAGGCTTTTGAAACTCCTGTCCTGGACAGACTTTTAGAGGTGGTTTTTGTTTAATTAATGTAATTAGTTGGAAAGAGCTATGTTGTGAAAGTGACAGAGATGGATGGGTAAGAAATAAAGAATGTGGATAAGAAAGAGAACCATGGTGGGCCACTCTTTTAACCCTATGAATATGCAAACCCATGCAGAGTGAAGGTGGGGAGGGAATGGTGGTGGTTTGTTAAGACAAAAGGCGTGAGTGAGTCAGGGAGAATGAAAAAACACGTTTAGTTTGCCTGTTTAGTATCAGTGTTGTTTGAAATACATCTGCATCTAGCTCCAAATAGTTAATAAAAATCTTTGATTACAATCTGCCTCCTTAAAATGTCTCCTCTATATACCCAGTTCAAATAGAATTAGAATTGCTTATTTTAAAATAACAACAACAAAAAAATGACTGCTTAAAGAACTGAAATAACTGTATTTATTCATTTGGCAATTTCTTTAATACAGAACCTCAATCTTCAAATTCTGAGACCACATGGTTGCTGTTCTCTGTCTTCTCCAATCTAGCCCTTTATCGGCTTGATATTAGCATTATCACCCTAAAAAACCTGAGGTCCTAATTAATTAATTTGTTAGGGTGATATTTAGGGTGATATTAGCATTATCACCCTAAAAAACCTGATTAATTAATTTGTTCTAGAATATACAGTGGTCCAACATAGCTCAAAAATATTATATGGGACAAACGGCATCAAAAATTCAAAGGCTTTTAGAAATAGCCGCCAATCTTTTTCATGAATAATATATGAGAACTCTAGGCATGCTGGCACTGACTCTGGGTGTGATGAGAACAGGTCTCATTTCCCTCACTAGGGCATTGGGCTCCAGATTTGTTACTCCCCTGGGTTGCCCAATTCCAACCCCCAACAGCTTCCAGCATGGAAACAAGTCCCAGCAAAGGAAAAACAAGTGTACTGGAGAAATTGGACAGGAGATCCCAGCCAAACATTTGTGTAGAAACTGTTTTTCTCACCTTATGTTTAAAAACATCTTCAACATCCTTTAACTCACAGGTTGCCATGGTTACAGTTGTTGTGCAGGCAGGGAGGTTTCCAAGCATCTCTGAGCTCATCAGTTAATGCCAAGTGATCAGAGATTTTTGAAAATTGATATTTACAAAATATCACCCCTCTTTTCTTTCCCTCCAGATCAGAAGTCACTTCAGTAAAGGCAGCTGGAGAGGTTTGTAGCATTACTAGTGGCAGTTTATTGCTCTGAAACTGGCCCTTTGAGAGGCCACTTAAGCACGCCTTGGCTGTTTGCTAAATGTGGCTTTTGAGCTAAGTCCATAGCTTGAGGGGCACATTCATTCGTTGACATTCACAAAAATAAAAAATTGTTGTTCCGATAAAGCAGAACTCTCACCCTTCATCTCCATCGTTACAGATCTGTCTCTATGACAACCACAATTCTAATTGCTACCTGCATGAAAACCAGGCTAATCAAACTTATTTTTTAAAGATGTTTCTTTGAGAGTTTTATGTTCACAACAAAATTAAGTGGAAGGTACAGATATTTCCCACATGCCTCCTGCCTCCACACTCAGCCTCCCGCATTACCAACATCCACCACCAGAGCGGCACACTCAAGACATGGCACATGGTTTTCACCCAGTTTTTAAATATGGATTTCTTTCAGAAGTCACAATTTGCATCATAGCACAGCTAAGATCATGCACTAAGGTGCATTATGTAAGAACTCTGAAAAAAATCCAGCCCCACTTGGGGCATTTGTGTGCCGTGCCAGTGAGTTGGTTAAATTGATGTCACACAAGTTTAAACGAGAAATTAAAGTCACATCCCTTTTAGTGACCTGACATTTGAAGCATCTGTTTCTTATTCCTGCTTCGGTTCTTTTCTCTGTGTCTCTGTTAACATCTGCTCAGAAATTCACAGGGGAGGTTCAGATATCAATGTCCACTTCCTGACCAGCAGAACCTCCAACAACCTCATTATCTTTCTGGTTCATCATGGCGCGTTTGAAATCACAAACCCCACAATGCTGACCCCATGGAACCCATTACCTTTTAGAAAGTATTTTTGAAATATGAAATTGTGATTTGACTAAAGTAAAACCATGGATTCAGCAATTTTGCAAGAACACAGTCTTTGTAATAATCTCTTTGGTCTTTCATTGACTTTATTTTTAAAAGCTGGGAATAAATTTAACTCAACTATAGTCACAGGAATTCACAGTGCTGCTTGGAGATATAGAATCAGCAAACTGATGAATGGTCTATTTTTTTCAGGGTATTTTTAAAAGATTATTTTCAGGCCTCTACTTTGGGCAAATGGGAGATTTTACAAAGACAGAGAAAACAGATCGACTACAAGACGTGGAAGGGAGTATGAAGAATCAAAATTCGGACATGTTAAGTTCAAGGCATTTGACTGTCTAGGGATTACGAGTGAGAATAGATTTGGAACTCAAGTGAGAAGGGATAAAATTCAGATTTGTGAATTATTAACCTATATGTAGTAATGGAGGCCTTGAGAATAAATAGTATTATCCAGGAAAATTGAGCAAAGTGAAGAAAAAAGGTGGCTGAGGAGAAACCCCAAGGAAACCTAATATTAGGTTATTCCAGGGCAACAAAGGAGATCCCCCAGAATGGGAAGAAGCATTCAGAGAGGCCATGGGGTGAGGGGGAAGTGGGAACATAAAAATATCTTGTTATAGAAACACAAAGCAAAGATTATGGAGAAAGAGTTTTTTTTTTTTTTTTTTCCTTCAAAAATAGGATGAGAGGGATGAAGGCTTGCGATTGCTTCTTCCTCTGTTGCCTTCTGGGCTCAAGAAAGGATCTCTTCTTGATCGTACCCCAGAATTTACCCAGCTCAATGCATGAAACCAAGACCCTACTCTCTATCTGACAAACAAAAGAAGGAAACAATTGAAGGTGTGTGTCACCTGGAACCAGCCTAGTGCACGTGCCGGTGGAAGGCTGGTGGTGATCTTTTCTAGAACAATCTGAGGGGGGCTTTGAGGACAGATTTTTCTTTTTCACTACTTAGGCAATGTGGTATTATCCTGCTGGGTCCTTTTGCATTCCCATAAAAAGAAAGCTCTAGTTCCCTTAAATGATGTGAAACAGTTTCCACAATCAACTGCATTTAGACTTTAAAATGCAATTAAACTATAACTATAATGTAAATTGGGTTAGCCTGAAGATGTTTCCAAAATCTTACTGACTCATCCAATTGACCAAGATGGGAACTGATCCCAAATTGTAGCATCTTCAACGTCTTACAGACACCCATTCCCTGCCCAGAGGTTCTTGTCCCTTAAAGGGAAACACTCAGCTTTTGCAGCCTGGGTCTGTTTTCTGTAATGAAGTCTCTCTGTGGTTGATCTGAATTGCAATGCAATACCAGTAATCAGAGGGACTGGGTGGAGATGAGCTACATTGAAAGATAATTTTAAGAAAGAGTCAAATTAATCTAAACAGTCAATTCCATGATAATCTATGGAACTGGGATCAGATGATAAGAAATGTGATTGAGAGCAACATTTTGAAGAAACTGCAGTGTCCTGGGGTCATTTGAGTTCTCCCATCTACTGTCCTTGATTTGGAAAAGATGATAAGAAAAAGAAAAGTGAAACTCCATCTTATTAACTGTAACACTGTTGTTTGAATTTTAGAAAATTGCTCCTTTGAAGAGCACAGTGGGGCAAAAAGCAGGCCTCATTTTTGTTTGCAATGTCTGAGGTAGGGCTTCCGCCGCCTCCTAGATCAGAGAGACGTGCCTATCTATTTGATGGTAAGCCTCCGAATTAATATAAATATATTATGTCCATAAAAACATCTGTGTTGAATGAATAAGGAATAAAATAGCATAGGATTTATAGAGGGAGGCTGGGGGAGGCTCCTTCCACAAAAACGTGAATGCTGTCAAAGCCTGGTTTCATGTCATCAAGACGCAGCGTCAAGCCCTGGGAGCCAGTGAGTAAAACTTGATCTAGTCCCATTAGGAGCTTGTTAGCTGCCCATGGCACCTTTTATCTGGAGCCTTTGAAAACATCAACCTTTGTGCAACAACCACAACAAAATCAATTTTCTTCAACTTAAAAGAGCACCCTTCATCAGCCTGGACACACAGGCAACCACTTCCCTAAAGGAAATGCTTTCTGCCTTAGGAGCGCACGCTGCCTTTGTAGATGGGCGAGCATCATAGAGTGTCACGGATACAGCACGGTGCTGGGATTAGACCCTTGAAAGAAAAATGCTGTCATTATATTGGTTAGAGATGCACATTGGAACTATGGGGTGAATCATCATCAGATAGAATCCATTAATTCTGTGCTTTTAAAGGACCAGTGGCCCTTAACAAAGAGAGATGAAAAAGTGTCACCATGTTGACATGAGCCAATGTATTGATTCACCTCAAGGAGCTTGGTTGTTCTTTAATTTGTACTGTCACTATGTTCAAAGCACAAAAAGGCCACTTTGTACCGAAGAGGCTTGAGTACTGGGGTTCCCTTATCCTGGCAAGCTTGCTGCACCCAGATGTCTCCTGCCCAGCCTGCAGACTCACATCAGATGATCTTCTTCAGAGCGGAGCCCGGGGTCGCAGCCTTGACTGTACCTGGACTCACCTGGGGAGCTTTAAGCCATGCTGTTACCAAGGTTCACCCCAGAGATTCCCATGTCATTGGCAGGTGAGATGTCCAGGGTGTCCAAGGGTGTCTTAGACATTGAAATTATTGAAAGCTCACGTGATTCTAAGGTGTTAGCTTTGAGAACCCGGTTGTGTCATTGTGCCCTGTGTCCAGACTTGCCCTGAGTATTACCCATTTGCACTTCGGTCTTCCTTAAGAGGTCTCTTAGCTTCCACCCACGCCCCACACATCTCTGCTTTATTTTCTCAATATCTAGCCTAGGACAGAGTACATAATAGTCCCCCTGTACATTCCTTTTCACATTTTAAAACTTTTCCCTAGTGAGGACTAGAGTTGCTTAACATGCGTATTTAACTTACTTGGCTGTAGCAAGATGCGCTGTAGAGGGAAAAAGAGGGGGGCTTGAGGGAGGGCTGCCAGAAAACCAGAGACCCTTCATTTTCCCCATTGTCCTTTGCCCCCTTCAAGTTAGACCTTGGCCTTCATTGCCCCGGAGAAATAAAAGACATTAGTTTTTGGCTTTTAAAGGCTCAGGTCCAGACACTGAAAGGCCATTTAAGGGACTTTGGAGGATAATTTTGACACCATGCAATTTTGCTTTACCTTGCTGACTCCAGAATGTGACCCTTCCACCTCTGCCCAGACCTCCACCGGGGGCGTGCCTCTCCTCTGTCCTTTCCTTACATCATCTGTGGCTGTCCCACACTTCTCAGACCTACTTGTCTTTGAGAAATTCAGTTGCATTCAAAACTTACTCCTTGAAATTAATATTCTCCAACAGTCATGAAATAAATTTGACTGTTTCCACAGAAGTGTGTCACGAAGTGCGTTTTTTTTTTTACCTCATAATATAACTTAATAGTGTCTGAACATCTCATTTTCCAAATGAGAATTAAATAACTGAATAATTGACTTAAGTTTATTTTTCAGTAGAGGTTTTTTTTCTCTAAACCATTAAATTTTAATTGGCAAACTTGGTATCTGCACATGTAGTTCAAGATTCCAAGAACCACTCTCAATATGAGAGCTTTTAAAGATTTTTTGCTATAGAAAAACCATTTGAAGTAGCATCATTTAACATTTACTTGCAGGTGTTATAAAAAAAAAATAGAACACACCTGGGGCCAAAAATCTTCATATTTTAAAGGCAAATGATACACAGTCTAATGCTAGTTCTTTGCTGGCAGAATCTATGTCTAATTTATTATTTCAACCCTGGCACAGTACCTGATAGAGTCAATATTTTAGCAGTCAGCTTAGGCAAAAATTTGCTGTGGTAACAAGTGACATCACAATCTTAGTGGATTACACTGGCAAAGATCCAAAACCCCATGTTATGGGTTTGCTGTAGGTCTACATCGACTCTGTTCCAGGTCTTTTCTCTTCAGGATCAAGGCTGAAGCAGCAGCTCATACAGACGTCATGGCACAGGGCCACAGTGGCAGACCCTGGCATGTCCTTTAAAGATCCTGCTTTAAGTGGCCTGATTGACTCACTCAGGTGTCATAGGCTGGAGAAAAGCACACAAATCACATGGTCAAGCTTGTCATCAAGGGGACAGGGCACTCTAGGGAGTGGCCTGGTGAAAAGGAGGAGGCAAATACCTTTAAATGATGATGGTGTCCAGGACTCGCTGTGAACAAGCTGCTTTTGTTGCATGGAACCTTATTCTTCCCTACTCCTACCCACCACCTGACCCCAGAATGGTTTTTATTTTCCAAATGCAGGGGGTTCATAAAGTTCATCAGCTATTTTAAATTGCATCATAATAACTATGATGACCATCCT
This sequence comes from Nycticebus coucang, assembly GCF_027406575.1. Lineage (NCBI taxonomy): Eukaryota > Metazoa > Chordata > Mammalia > Primates > Lorisidae > Nycticebus > Nycticebus coucang. The sequence continues at coordinate 179,667,090 of NC_069781.1, read as the reverse complement.
ATTAGTTTCCTGGGATTACCACGAAACATAAAATATCACCAAGTGGGTGGCTTAAATGATACAAATTTGTTGTCTCATAGTTTTGGAGGCCAGAAGTCTGAGAAGAGGTGTTGCTGGGTTGGTTCCTGCTCACGGCAGCTGGTGTCACTGGTGATCTTTGGCATTTCTTGCCTTCTAGAGGGATCACCCAACCTCTGCATTCACGCTCCCATAGTGCTCCTCCTATGCATGCCTGGGTCCGAATTTCCCTTTTCTATAAAGGATACCAGTCACATTGGATTGGAGGCCCAACATACTTCCGCATAACATCCTTTTAACTAATTACATCTGTAACCACCTCATTTCCAAAGAAGGTCACATTCTGATGAAACTTCACATAGTTAGGCCTTCAACACGTGAATCTGGTGTGCACTATTCGACCCATGACAACCAAATGCCATGTTTGTCTAAAACAGTCTGCTCTCGTGCCCGTTGTCCTGGTGACGCTATTACTAGAGATTCCTCTTTTGCTCTTGAACTTTCTCCAGTTTGAATCACTAATTACATGTGTGTCCTAATTAAAAGAAACCATAGCCATCATAGAGAATTCAAATAATTATATAAACATTTAACGTAGAAAATTTAAAGGAATCACCTTTAAGTACCATTCCATTTGCAATCCTACTGTTAACACTTAGATATAGACATGTGATTTTCAAATAAAACTAAAACAATGCCATAATACTGTTCTATGACCTGTATTTTCCCTTAGTCATATTTTGTGAATTTTTCTATGTGATTAAAATGTCTTTGAGAACTTAATTTTTAATAACTGCTCAATAGTCCATCAAACCCATCTCATTATTCAATGACTTCCTTATTATGGGTCATTTAGATGGTTTCCACAATAACGCTGTTTCATAAAGTCACTTTTTGGCATATAAAACATCAACAGCAATTTTAGAAAGATGCAGCAAGGATTTCCCACAGTCCTGAGTGCATTTTGTACAGCAGTTTGACCACAAATAATATTCTTTGTGCACAGAGACCCAAGTTCTTTGTTTGGGCTGATTTTCCTTAGGAAGGTCAGGATTTCCAAAAATCAGTGGCTGCACACCGAACTCTAAATCATCTTTTTTTTGTTGTTTGCTCGGCAAAAATCTCCTTAAAGATTTACTGACTTTATTTCTAGTAGACTACGTAGTTTGAGTTTTAGTGTTTTAAAACTGTCTTTGAGAAAAAAGTGACTGCTTCTTTGCAACATAGCTGCACCTCTTAGTAAAGTCTCCTCAGAGTTTCTTGTCCAAATACCACATTGTTGTATACACACTGGCTCAGAACCATCACTTTCCAGGGGTAGGCAATGATGGCCATCACTCCACAGGTGCACTTCACAGAAGCACAATTCCTGCTGGAGTGACTTGGATGAGAAATGGGCACGAAGAGGGCAGGAGGAGCATTCCAAGGACTTTCATACATTAGGTGTGGAGTGTAGTCTGGAAATCATTACTGAGGCACTGCAGCTAATTCCAAGGCAGTTAGTCCATGGAGCATACTGTGCCACCACTGTTTAATGATGTGACTGTCTCCCTGCTGTAATAGTGAGATTCCTACAAGAGTATTTTGTGCCCAGATCATCTTTCTAAACATCTGGAATAAAAAGAGTGCTTGATTACCATACAGACAACTGAAGGTAATATGGTTGAGTGATACAGGAATCAAATTGATTTCTCTTTAAGTAAAACATGAACACCTACTATGTGCTTGTGACCATGCTGTGCATAAAGATGAACAGCATATAATCAATGATACTGGGAAACAGACAGTCTAGGTCAGAGGTAAAAGAGTAAGAAAATATCTTCAGTTCAAAAGTGGTATTTCAAGAACAAAAATGCATGAAAAGTATTTTGGAACCTAAGAGATGTTAATATCCTGGTATAGTTGGTAAAAGTTTTCTGATAGGAGGTTTGTGCATTCATTTATTTACTTATTCATTCATCCAATGGGAGGCTCATTTATTTGTAACTGAATCAATTCATTTGAAGGCATTTATTTAGCATCTAATACATATATATTAGGCCAAGTTCTATGCACTAGGAGTACAGTGGGAATATACTCCTGTAAAAAGATTCGATACAAAGTACTATGGGGATTAGAAGCAAGTGATAAGACTGACATCTGTAAGCAAGCAAGTGATAAGACTGACATAACACCCAGGCCTGCTATGGGAGAGTACAGGCTATCATGGGGAGAGTTAGAGGGCAGGGCCAGTTATGCAGGTTGTTCACTGCACAAAACACTTGTGAAGAGAGGAGTTTGAAATCTAGCCCTAGCTTCCCTCATCAAGCATGTGTCCCTCTTACAGGAAAGGAAACTTTCTCCCCCTAATTCCCAGGAGTTGCTATATGGGATAGAAGCAGCTCTGAAAAGACAGATGTCTGAACAGCACTGGAGACAGCTTCCTGGAGGAAGTGTTTTCTAAGCTGAAACCTGGATCAACAAGACATAGGCAGGTGTGAATCACAGTCATAGGTGTGAGCCAGTATGTGAGTGTGTCAATGTATCTGGAGTTGAAATAATGTTGCTGGTGAAATGACGGGTTCTCCAGACATGGGGAGTAGGGCGGGCAAAGACCAGAATGTGAGGCATACAGGGGCATAAACGGGAAACAGCAATGACGAGGGCAGGAGGGAGAAGAAAGTTTGGGAATATGGAGACAGAGAGAGAGCTGAGAGGGCAGAGAGAGGGAGGGAGGGATGGAGAGAGAGGGAGAATGAAAATGGGGACAAAGGGAAGCATGGGAAAGTGAAGACAGAAAGGAAAGGGAGAGAGAAGGAGCAGAGAAAAAATATAAGGAAAAGTAGTAAGTAGAAGAGAGAAGTGGGGAGAGAGCAAGCAAGCTATTTGGGCAGGAGAGATGGAGAATGACGGCTTTTTAAGGTACACTGATTAATAGTTTGATTTTTCTACTGTGAGAAACAGGGAGACACTCAAGTTGGAAGAGGAACATGACAGGACTAGGTCTGTGGTGTAGAGAACTCCATCTAGGTGCTGGGCGGAGAATGGAGTGGATGGAAACAAGACTGGGAGATAAGGAGAAGAGAAATTTGGCACCAAGGCTTATTTCCCATGACCCTACTACATTGGAGTCATCAATAAGGTCAAACAGAGAAGTGGGGTACAGGTAGAGGGAGCTATCTGGACACGTGGCAGCATCCCAGGTGGAGGCATGCATGGAACTGTGGCGTCATATCCAGGCAAGACAGGGGTAAGAATGTCAGGAATTAAGACGGCGGGAAGGCAGAGAGCCCAGGAAATATCTGGATCACTCAAGAGTTTGAACTTCATCCTTTCTTGATGTCAACCCATTGAAGATGTTAAATAAGAGACTGGTATAATCTCACTTGAGTTTTAGTATAATTACTCTGTAAGGGCTTTTGAGAATTGTTGGATTAGAACAAGAAAAGGCAGAAGATGCCTGGTGTGTGTGTGTGTGTGTGTGTGTGTGTGTGTGATGTTGTGGCCTAAGAGGGAGGTAATAACGTCCAGTGAAGGTCAGGAACATGAATGATGAAAGGACAAAGAGGAATTTCAGAGGTAACCAGCAAAACTGGGTTACAGGTTAACAGGGGAAAGGGATAAGAGAGCTTCCAAGGTGACTGCGAAGTATATTATTTAGGTTTTACTTGATTTGACATGTTATGTAGACGTGTATACATCTTGTAAGAGAAGAAGACTTACAAACTAGGGGAAGTAGCTAATGAGCTCATGTGGAGATGTGAGTTAAGAGGTCTGGAGAAAATCCTGGACACATGAGCAAGGAGTGGGAGATTCAGGTCTGAAAGTCAGTAGAGCCCCAAATTTGAGAGTTGTCTGGGTGTTGGGTGAAGCTGAAGGGTGAAGTGTAAGGAAAAGTGTAGCCACAGCTGAAATCCTAAGAAATATGAACATTTAGAACATGGTTGTTAGGCACTGGATTGGCTACCTAATTTCTGAGGCCCAGTGAAAATGAAAAATGTGAGGCCCCTTGCTCAAAAATTACTGAGCATTTCAAGACAACAGCAGGAGTATCAGGCCTGGTTCATACTGATGTCTCCAACACTGTCCCTTTACAACATAGTTCATTCATACTGACTGTCCCTTTACAACGTAGATTGTTCCAGATGCCTTCTTCCCTTGCTTGTCTGTAAACTTCCACTCTAACAGCAAGAACCCTTTCACTGCCCTCCTCCTAATAACATAATTGTGCGACTGCATTATACATAAGTAACAGTTTCAAAATTGCCAACTGTATACTTATGAGAAAGAACTTCAACTAAGCACAGTGCTTATACAGTTTCCTTTGCTTGTGGTCTCAGGGTTCCACTCATGCTTAAAGGCATTTGGGTCAACCCTTTCCCCCCCATTCCCTTCTGTGATATTGTTTCATGTATTTATAACACAGTTAATTTTGTCACATTCTTCACCCCAACCCAGGATCTCCCAACTTCCTGATTGACTCTTTAAAATCGCAAATATGTACATCTTGGTGTTGTAAGTTCCCCGGGTTTTGACAAATGCATAGTATCATATATCCACCATTACAATGTCATATAGAGAAAAAATATCATATAGAATCGTTTCTCCACCCCTAAAAAAAGTCTACTGTGATTCATCTCTTCAACTTTACCACCCCCTCTCCTAAGCTTCTGGCAATCAAGGATCTCCTTACTGTCTATATAGTTTTATATTTTTCAGAATAGCATATAAATAGAATCACACAATGTGTAGCCTTTTCAGTCTGGCTTCTTTTACTAAAAAATCGGCATTTAATATGCATTCATGTCCTTACATGGCTTAATAGCACATTTCTTGTTGTAGTTAATTAGTATTCCATTGTATGGGCGTCACAGTCTGTTTATTCACTCACCTACTGAAGGACATCTTCGTTGCTTCCAGTTTCTGGTGAGTATGAATAAAGCTGCAATAAACACTCATGTGCAAGATTTTCTGTGAATCTAAGTTTTCAAATCAGTTGAGTAAATACCTAGGAGCACAATTTCTGGGTCATATGGTAAGATTATGTTTAGCTTTCTAAAAAAGTGACTGCCACACTGTTTTCCAAAGTGACTATACTATTTTGCATTTCTACCAGCAATGAATGAGAGCTTCTATTGTTCTGCATTCTTACCAGAAATATGTATATTTCTGTGCATATACACACACACACACTTTTTTTTTTGTTGTTCCCTATCCTTCTAATAGGTGTAAGGATATCTCATTATTTTAATTTTCACTTACCTAATGACAAATGATGCTGAGTATCTTTTAATATTCTTTAATATTCTTATTTATTTATCTTTGTAAAGTATCTGTTCATATCTTTTGTTCCTTAATTGTGTTTTTTCCTTGCTTTTGAGTCTGAAGGGTCATCTATCACATATGGGTTTTGCAAATATTTTCTCTTAGTCTGTGATTCCTTTCTACTGAAAAGTGTCTCTCACAAGTAAGAAGGTTTTAACAAAGCCCCACTTATTTTTTTCATTTCTCATGCATGCACATGAATAAAGACAGCTTTAAGTTTTCTAATATGTATTTCCAAAATGTATGTTATTTATTTCCTTTTCTTACCTTATTGCATTAGCTAGGAATTCCAGTATAATGTTGAATAGGAGTAGAACATCTTGACTTATTCCTGACCTTAAGGGGAAGGCTTTCAGCTTGTCAGCACTAAGTATAATATTTTCTGTAGGATTTTTTTTTATAGATGTTCTTTATCAAGTTGAGAAAGTTCTCTATAAATTGGTATTGAATTTTGTCAAATGTTTTTCTGCATCAATTAACATGATCTTATGATTTTTTAAAATTTAATCTGTTTATATAATGGATAACATTAATTGATTTTCAAGTGTTAAATTTAGCCTGTATAGCTGGAATAAATCCCTCTGGGTTATACTATGTAATTATTTTTATATATCGTTAGATTTTATTTGTAAATATTTTGAGCAATTTTGCTTCTATCTTCACATAGATATCCACTTGTGGTTTTCTTTTACTGTAATGCCTTTCTATGGCGTGGGTATCTAGCCTCAGAATGAGTTAAGAAGTATTCTCTCTGCTTCTATTTTCTGGAAGATGATGATAATAACTGTTATTACTTATTCTTTAAATGTTTGCTGAAACTATGTGGGCTTGGTGCTTTCTTTTTTGGAGGTCATAATTATTAATTCATTTAGTCAGCGTAGAGCTATTTATCTATTTTTCTCATGGGAATTTTGATATTTTCTATCTTTCAAGGAATTTTTCCATTTCATCTAAGTTTGCAAATCTGAGGGCCTAGAAGTGTTTATAATATCCTTTTATTTTTCTTACAAAGACCATGAGATCAGTAGTGACGACTTCTTGTTCAACTCTGATATTGATAATTCTTCTTGATTAGCCTAGCAAAAGATTAATTTTATTCATCTTTTATTTCTTTTTTCCTTTTTTTTTTTTGCAGTTTTTGGACAAGAGCTGGGTTTGAACCCACCACCTCTGGCATATGGGGCCGGTGCCCTACTCCTTTGAGCCACAGGTGCCACCCTTTTATTCATTTTTGATTTTGCCAGTTCTGATTTTTCTATTGTTTTCATGTTTTTAATTCTAACCTAATTTTAATTTCTGACATAATTTTTGGTAACTTCTTTCCTTTTGTTTGCTTAAGTGACTTACAATTTTAGATCACACCTGCTGCTATATGAAGATTGGACTAGAAGGGGGGAAGAGTGGACACAGGGGACTGATTAAAGAATTACAGGCCAAGTCCAGACACGAGAAGATGGTGGTTCAGAGTGAGAGAAATGGAGAGAAGCTGAAAAAATGATCTAACCTCAACCTGCAGAGGCAAGAATGAGTCTCATAGGTATATGTGGAAGGGGTCTGGCAAGCAGAAACAGTCATCTGGAGAAGAGGGAGAAGTCTTTGAAATGTGAGGATACAATCTCAAATCACTGCTTGAAAGCAGTGGAGTGCCAGTTCATGTTTAACATCCAGCTTTCCAGAAAGTAAAAAGAAAAGACTTGATTTGTACTGTTTGTCCCTTTTATAATATACATATTCCCATCATGGCTTATTTCAAGCTGCCAACGTGACACCACTGCATACAGAGCTGGAAGGAGATCAGCGCTCCTGGTGCAAGCTGGTGGTGAGCTGACCTCTACATCTAATCCTCAGGTGTCACTAGGACTTTGTGAGGAAGTTGGAGAGACTGCTACTGATGATAGGGATTTGGGAACCCAGTTAGACTTGCTTTCTTCCTTATTACTGCTTTGAATATTTGGTGGCACCTACATAAAATATAATAATTTTAATAGACAAAGAATAGGGCCTGGCGGGGGGCTACCTAATACTATGATGTGCCTAGCATATAATAGGTCTCCATTAACCACGTGTGGAACCGAATTAAATTCTACTATATTTCCTCTCAGTGCTTTCCGATATGAATCTATAGTTTCTTCATGGTTATGATCCTATTATGGACCTCATGAATAAGTAATATTAAATACATACGTTTAAAGTTCACACCTTCTCATGAGATGTCATTGCCATCTCTTTCTCATTAAGAGCTTCCTTATACTTCCTGATCAAATGAGTATAAATGTGTATTCTCTGCTTTGTTTTATGAAATAACCCTACAGCATGGAGATGGTCTCACCACCTTGGTTTTCACCTCTGAGGTCATTAACATGATTTATTATGAAGCTACAGGAAATTAGTTGCTGAATATTTCAATAGAGAGAGGAAATAATGTAATTTTATTGTTACCATAGAACCACCGTGTCTTGCAGTAACCAGTAGCCATAGTAACAAGATAAGGACATCTTCCTTAAACGTTTAACTATAATTCTATACTTCGTGAACATTCAAGTACAGTCAATTCTTGTTATTTATAATTGAATTAATTTTCTGATGCATTTGGGGTCTACTCTTAAACAGTGGTTTTCAATTACCTTAATTTGAGTGTAATAAGATTTACTTTAGGCCATTATTGTTAGAATGGTGATAGAAATTCCTCCTTTTTTGGCATAAAAAGGAGCTGAAAAGGGTCTTTAAAAATGAGTAAATATTTTTGAATGAGCCAAATAGTGTGTTTGAGGATAAATAGTTAAGAGTATAAGGGTAATTCCATCTCGCTGAGTCTTCAAAAGTGATATTAGTACCTGCCCACTAAAATTCCCAAGTATGAAGATATTAACTGTAGTAGATATTAATGACTAATAATAATAATATAGTAAAATAGCTAATATGGTTTGAGAGCTCACAATGTGCCTGAATACTCTCAATCATTATCTTACTTAATCCTCTGGAAAATCTTATGAAGTAGGTATTTCACTGATGCATAGAGACATTACATACCTTGATGAAGGCCACCTGGCTAAGTGGCAGGGCTGGGATTTGAACCTTTGAAGTTGGACTCCACAGCCCATGATTTTACCTAATGCTCCTATTGCTCACTTCTTTCAGTCCATCATGGAGGCATGGGTCCACGTGGTCCTGCCAGGGACCTGGCCCCTGTGTATATCATTGCCTTTCTAGTCTCTAAAATAGTCATGCCTCAAAGTGTCAAAGAGCCTCCTGATTCTAAATCTTCATATTAGCCACACTGAATTTATAGTTATGTCTCATGTGGGCATCTAGGGTGCTGAGCTCAGAGCCAGAGAATCAAGGCAAGGCAGGTCTCAGCTCCCCCAAACCTCAGAGACCAGTGTGAAGAAGACACTTAGAAGGATGAATATGAGTCATCTGAGGTGACACGTCCCACCCCTGTGTAGGCCACAGGTGAGGTGTGAAGGAAAAACATGAGGAGCGCCTTCTCCCTGTAGAGGCTCTGAAAAGCCCAAATAGAAATAGCTCCCTCTCTCTGACTCTGGAATTTGCCAGAAGAAAAGGACTAGCGGGAGGGCAGAGATTCAAACTGGCACCTCCAGAACTATAAATAATGCACGAAGGCTGGGGTAAAAGTGTGGAAGGATAAAGTGTCTACAGGATAAGGGGCCGGGTCTGAAAGGGCTTAAAGGTTGCATGGGGAAGCTTGGAATAGGCAGGACATAGAATGGAGTGGGCTGTAACGAAGGCAAAGGAGCACAGCCAGAAGGCTACTGAGATGATCCAAGCAAGGAAAAACCACATCCTAAAATGGACCTTCAGAGGGAAGGGGGGAAGGGAGAAGGGGGTGGATGTGAGAATCGCTTAGAAGATGGAAGATTTTAACATGTGACTTGGTGCAGGGAGTGATGTCTTTCCAGGGCCCTCAGGTTCTATAGGATTTAACACCTCCCTATGTCTCAAATGTCATCTTACACCATTCTATCGCTCTATCATTGGAGTTCCACTGTACTAGTCTTTTTTTTTCTACAAAATACTTGGAATACATCAATTGTTTGAAATATCCACAACCTATTTTCTTCTCTGATAAACAAACCATGATTGTGTTTGAATTGCCAGTATTTCCAACTGACATTTTATTTCTCAGCTGCCCTTATAGCAAAGCCCTTGAAATACTGTTCCAGTTAATTTGACATATGCAGTTATCTATCTGGAAAAACCTTTGTTTTGCAGTAACACAAAAAGGACAGATAGACTTGTGCGTAACCTTCCCTTACTCTTGCCTCAACTTTGTATGATGGCCTGAGCTGCTGCAGCCATCTTGTAACTGTGAGATAAGACAAAACAGATGGCAGAGATGCCGGTCCTGACACAGCTGCATAGGTAAACCTTTGCCTACTTGCTGGATTCTTGCTCTGTGAGATAAACCCCTACCATGGGGTAAACCATGGTGGTTGAGTTTTCTGTTACATAATGCTATACAATTACAAAGCTCTCTGTCTCTCCCCTGGAATTTTCTTTTACTAGTTACAAATATGGCTTCCTTACATCCTTTGAGTCTCAGTTTAAATGTCATGTCCTCGAGGGACCTTGTCTGATCACTTTATCTAAAGGTAGGACATCTCAATAAGGTGAGAGATTTCAATGAAGGCAGAATGGGTGCTGACCTGTGAGTGCCTATGTTCCTGAGGTTTCCTTAAGCATAATAACTTCTCAATAAAGGTCTGAAATAATTCCTTCAATCTATCCACTTTCTTCAGAAGAAAAATAAATTAAGCACAAATGAGCAACAGCAAACAGGACCCCAAAGGATGGTGAGTTTGTTTCCATTTTCCGAACCACACTGGTGTCTGTTCAACAATTAAACCAGTGCAAAAATAATGACCGCATTGTTATGGCTAATAATGACAGGCCAGCGATGCTTCTGACATCGTAACATTGTAAAGTCTCTGCTCTTCAAAACTGCCTGCCCTCTCTGACAACATTTTTCTCTCTTTCATTAAGGACTTAGGAGTCGTAACGATTGGGTTTCAAACAATAAACATCAAACCCAGTGCTACCGCTGCCCAAGTCTCCATGATTGGCAACTGACAAGGGAGTCGGTGTCACCCCTGTGCTGAGGTTTGTCCACAAACAAGGTGGTAGCTCGTGGCTCCCTGACACACAGCTGGTACTGTAATTAAAGTAGAACTGGACGCCCTCCTGCTTTGGGCTCCATCTCCTTTCATGTGGACAAATAAATCGGAGGAACAGCAAATGGATGGAGACCAAAAATTGAACACAATGTCCCCACACTTGTAGCATCAAAGGGTAAAGGGCAACATGTCCACTGAGTCTCCATTTGTAGCATGGACCATCTGTATTACAAGCCCCATGGCACTGACACAGGTGCGACCACATTCCCACCGTGGTTCTCAGCTCAGAGAGGGCCCCTGGTCTACACTGACCAACCTGGTGCAGTGCAGAGACGCAGGCTCTGTAGCTGCTGTCTGTTAGGACAGAGCCCATTTCCACCCAGGCTTTGCAAAAGAGTATGCTGTTCTTGAAACAGACATCTGGGTGGATGGAGCCTTTGCTCATAGAAGCCAAAATCTCCAGTCCAGGTAATGAAGTCATTCTGACAGCTGGAATCTTAGGTGATTTTTCAGGAAATTTAGCCCTGAGCAGAGAAAAAATAGACAAATGTCTGGTCCGATGCATCTTTTTTTTTTATTGTTGTTCTCTTTGGCAGGACCTAGGCACAGTATAACTGACATAGCATCCCCAGGAAATACCTATTTGTTCAGTCAAACAATTTCAGTGCAACTGTTATGTTCCAGCTCCAAATGGACAGTTGCGAACGTGCCATATCTCACAGTGCTTAAATTTGAATTTATTGATGATCACGTGTTCCCTTGTCCTCAGTGAGAACAAAGAAAATGGTAGATGGGTAGACTGGACTACTGCTTTTTAAAAACTTTTAATATAGTCTGCCTGAGCAATGCTAAACAAAGTTAGTATCCCCTATAAACACAGTAGCATGTGGGTTTGGTGGTGTTCACTTACATGTAGCTTCACCTATTTGGAAGAGTGCTCACTACCAGAGCAAAGGTGCCTGGAGCAAGCCCATAAGTACACACCTATATCACAGGGAGGAGCCTTCAGGACCTCCAGCCCTCTGGGGTTGGGACAATAGAGAAGAAATGAGGGCTACATGGACCCCACCCTTGCTGTGTGTCAGGCACGACTGAGCGGGCCACCCCATTTTATCCTTCCCCAGACATGGAAGATAGATGTTACTAGCCTCATATAAGAAGGAACAGAAATCAGAGGGTTTCAGTGACCCATCCAAGAGTCAAACAGCTGGTCCCCAGCAGAGCAGTAAGCAAATGCAACCCTGTCTCGTCACACAGGATTGGGACATGCAGGGAAGTGACTTTCCTAGCCCACAGCAGCTTCAAAGCAGCAAATTCCAGAGACGAGTTAATTTTATTAGGGGCAGGCAGAGGTGCAGCACAGGTATGTGGCAGTCGAGGAAGCCTAGATGTGGAGAAGGAGACCCGGAAAGTGTCAGTGGCACACGCGGAGACACGCGGGTCCCCGGAGCGCCTGAGGAGTCAGAGATCCCTTCACACATCCTCGTCCCCCAACAGGGTAACACGATTCTTTCTGATGGTCATAGCGATAAATGCCAGCTTTCCATTAGCAAGCAGAGATGTGAACTTCACTGTACTTTCATACAGGGAACCAGTATTCAAAAGTATTGGCATCCCAGTGGTTCTCTTTCTCAAAAGGTTTTTGGTTCACCTTACCTGGAGCATTAATATTTACCTATCGGGAGCCTATCAGGAGCCTATATTTCACAAAACTAAATATAGGACACGCCCCTCCATAACACAAAAATGTCCTTTATATAACATGTTACATAATGTGAGTTATATAATATAGGTATAAATAAATACTCATCTATTACATTTAAGTTTCTGAGACTTTCCCAAATATCTTTTAGCTTTTACCAAATCCATCATTTTATCCATTGAACCATAAAGGATATAAAAAGGGAAAGGATTTTTATTAATCTCCAAATTTACAGCATTTGTTTTGGACATAAGGGAATATGTTGGTACCTATAGGAAGGGGTGAAGGAGTAGCCAAGATATCCTGTCCTTAGCTCTTACCACATTGTAGGGAGACCAGTGGACTTGGCCTCTTTTGACCATTCACTTATTCATTCATTCAACAAACTTTTACTGAAAGCCTGGTAAAGGCTGGGCTGGGCATCTGCTGGATGTGTACTAAATGCAGAGGATAGAATGGTCAAGAGCAAAGCCTGAGTTTCTGGAGTTTGCTGAACAGCAGTGGGAAAAGACTTTGGACACTCAGCTGGACAAGGACTGACTTAATCATCATTGTGCTAGTGCTCTGAGGACCAGGTGTATGTGAGGAAGGACCTGCCCTGGTTTTAGGAGCCAAGGAAAACTTGCCCGAGGAGGCCCTGCTTAAGCTGAGACCTGAAGAGTAAGTCAGAGGGGGCTGGGTAAAGAATGTTCTGGAACAAAGGGACAATATGGTACAGAAATTATGTTCATTATATAGCCCGTGTGGGTATGTAATTTGCTCTCCCCTAACAAAACAGGGGGCTCTATAAATGAGATGCTTGTGCTGATACATCCCCACTTCCTGGGGTTCTCTGGTCAGCTCTTCCCCATTCCAAGGCCAGGTGGGTCCTGCTGAGTGCTCAGAATGTAGGAGTGGGACACATGGGGCTTTTAGCAGAGCTCCAGAGGTGGGACCACCCATTAAGGATGCTGCTAAGAACAAGGAGAACATAAGGAATAAGATTAATCTCAGGCTCCTACAGAGACTGTGAACACCCTGACATCAGGCATGTTGAGCTTAGCCTGAGCTTCCTAAAAACCTGCAAAGTCCCCAGGCTCAGGGAAGCCATTCCCAGGACAATGAAGGCTCAGACGACCAGGTGTAGCAAAGGGCATCAGAATGAGGGATCTCAGAAAAATAACTTTCCATATTATCTACAAAGTCAAGCGTATGGACCGGGCTGCCTCCAGAGCCCCTTCCAGCTTTAACATTGACCTCACTGACTCGGGAGAGGAGAAAGGTAGGAACACGGATAGGGACATGGATAGCCAAAGACCAGTCAAAGCTTCCAGGTGGATTCCTCTTAGGAAGGGCAGTGAGGGATGCTTCAGCCACTCGGTGGTTCACTGAGGACTTCGGACGCGGGTGGACATGTGCATGTTCTGCTCAACACCTGTGTATCAGCAGACCAGATTCTTGGTCATTTTCCATGCAGCAAGTCTTCCTTTATCAGGAAAAAATGCATTGCTAGATACCAGAAGGCTTGAGTCATTCCACTCCCAGGAGGGAGAAACAAGGGAAGGAAACAAAAATTATGAGTTATGAGGCATTCTTTAGGCACTTTTTAGCATGCCCTATGTCTTAGGAACTTTTACCAAATGGATATTTAGTAATATTTTTATGGGAGAACAGAGAATTAGGCTTAGAGTGCTCCAAATGAGAAGAGAGGGTTGTGCTATCATTGTCAATCATCAGGAAGAAGAGGGGCCCATATACCAGCAGCCGTGACCAAGCTGTGTCCATGGATTAATGTCTCATCATTATTAATAATAATCATTATAGCCAGCCCCAGCTGAAGAAGGGCAGCTCAGCCGTGTGAAGCAAGTTGAACAAGCAGAGGGTTGGAAGGTGTGTGGGTGTGGGTGTGTTTAGAGGGGGGCCAGGGGGCCTGTTAGGATGTTAACACTCAGGCCCACACCGTGGAGTGTGGAATCCAGACCTCTGGCGGGTGGGGCCTGAATCTGTGCCTTCACAGGTTTATACACACTTTATACATGAAGATGTATAAAAAGCCCTGAGATGTCTACAGTGGTTATCTCAAGAGGTGGGACTTGAGGAAATTTTTATATTATTATTTTTAAATATACGTTTTGCTCTAAAGTTTCTACAATGAACATGTATTACTCTTTTAATAAAAAAAAGTTATTTTCAAAAAGAAAAGACAGATTTATTCCGTGGCATGTTAGGAATGATTTCCAGATGCAAATAACAAAATAAAAACACCACTTGTGAGGAATTTCAAGTTGTCAAATAAACGAACTAAAAATTGGGCAACACAGCGCATGTGAATTGTGTACACTAACGCCTAGCCAAACATCAGTATTCAAAGAAGAAATTACTAAGAAGAAATGTATTTAGAATAAATTTGAGGCTAGAAGGCCAACAGTGAACACAGCTGTTATATATTTCTGAGCTGGCAGGAAAAAGAAAAGATTTCAGATGCACAGCCAGGAAGGACTAAAGCAGAGTCCCAAGGCCTGGATCCGTCAGCGTTTGTGTTCAGACCTGGGAAGACATGGGGAAGGTTTGCACCTCTGATGTTCCCACAAGCCTGTCAGCGGTGCAAAATGAAATCTGTCCCTGAAAGAACAGCTCTCTGCCTAACTGGCTCGCCCACCTCCAGATAGCACAGAACACACAGGTAGAGCTGTCGCCTCTGGGAAAAGTTCTTTCTTATTGCACAGAGGAGCAGAATAGCAGCCTCAGCACAGAGTGAATTTTAGGTAGGTGGATAAAATAGTTCCTTTTGTTTCGTGGTGTTACCCACCTACACCCAAACTCTCCATCCAGAGGAACACCTCTGAGGGTGACTTTTACAGAGATGTAATTTCCACAGCTAAGAGGAAGCAGCACTATTTCCCATTCCCCACCGTCCACTCTCCTGCTGATGCTGCCCAGTGTTCCCCGTGGACTGTGTCCTCCCAGTTGTCCTCCTGTCTCTTCCCCACCCAGGAGCCCCGCATCTCATCCACCACCTCTCCCTCTGTCACTGTCCCCAGCCTCATCTCCCCGGCTCCTAATTTTCTCAGCCTTCAGGTATCCCCCAAAGCAACCAGAGTAATCTTCCTAAAATGCAAATCTGATTGTAGCCTTCCTCAAGGCACAACCCTCTGTCATCGGCAGAATAAGGTCCAAACTCCCTAAAGTAGTTTTTTCAGTTCTTTGTCTTCTAGCCCTTCATTATTTCTCTAATTTTGGGACTGTGCCCTCCTCTTACTGCAGCCGCATTCAATTATCCTCAGCTCTCCCCACACATTGTCTGTCCTCCCTGGGTGACGGATCACATTCTTCCACAGCCTGGAGAATTCTTTCTTCCCATCCCAGCTTCCTCTTGCCTACACTTAGGCATCATTCAGGAATTCTCTTGAGGATGACTTCCTCTGCCTCCCTGACTTCTCCGGGGTCCCACAGTGTCCCCCATAGTTCTTTCTGCCTGCTCAGACAAGAACCTCAGATCTGCCTGTCCCTCCTCTCCAGGATCAGCACCCCTGAGCAGGAGGCAGTGTGGTGCTCAGCACACAGTAGCTGCTCAATAAATATTTCTGAATATAAAGGCCTATTTTTCAGCCTAGGAGGAGTGTTTGCCTACTCAAGAAGAGTTAACCGAGGCTTTCTTCATCTCTTGATCCAAACCAATGTGACAGGAAGCACCAGCATCTTCGATAAAACACCCGCGGATGGGTTTTGTGTCTCCTTCGTTATTGGTTACAGAGGAGTTTTGCTCCCAGCAACCCAGCCCCACACCACGTCTCTGTCCCATGATCCCTCTTTAGGAGACGCGGCTAGTTTGAAGCAGGAAAAGGAAATGAAGAGACTTCGTCATTCATCCTCTCCCTCCTCAAAGACCTATCTCCCTCCAGTTCTGTCTCAATTATCTTCAAATCTGGGACTTGTTATCGGTCCATGGAAGGGCCCATCTGTCCCCACTGGGTCCAGGCCCACTCCGTCATGCCCCTATTGACGGAGTCAGCTGTGGCCTCACCTTCTGGAGCAGCGGTTCTCAATCTGTGGGGGGCGACCCATAGGAACTATATTAAAGGGCCACAGCATTAGGAAGGTTGAGAACCACTGTTCTGGAAAAATGGGCGTGATATCTTACTTTTTTTTTTTTTTTTTTTTTTTTTTAATTTTTTTATTAAATCATAAGTGTATACAATGATATGATTATGGGGCATCATACACTCACTTCATAAACCATTTGACACATTTTTATCACAGTGGTTAACATAGCCTTTCCGGCGTTGTCTCAGTTACTGTGCCAAAACATTTATATTCTACATTTACCAAGTTTCGCAAATACCCCTGTAATATGCACCACAGGTGTGATCCCACCGATTCCCCTCCCTCTACCCACCCCCCCCTTTCCCACTTCCCCCTATTGTTAAGTTGTAGTTGGGTTATAGCTTTCATGTGAGAGTCCCAAATTAGTTTCATAGTAGGGCTGTGTACATTGGATATTTTTTCTTCCATTCTTGGGATACTTTACTAAGAAGAATATGTTCCAGCTCCATCCATGTAAACATGAAAGAGGTAAAGTCTCCATCTTTCTTTAAGGCTGCATAGTATTCCATGGTATACATATACCACAATTTATTAATCCATTCGTGGATCGATGGGCACTTCGGCTTTTTCCATGACTTAGCAATTATGAATTGGGCTGCAATAAACATTCTGGTACAAATATCTTTGTTATGTTGTGATTTTTGGTCTTCTGGGTATATGCCCAGCAGAGGAATTACAGGATTGAATGGCAGATCTATTTTTAGATCTCTGAGTGTTCTCCATATATCCCTCCAAAAGGAATGTATTAATTTGCATTCCCACCAGCAGTGCAGAAGTGTTCCCTTTTCTCCGCATCCACGCCAACATCTCTGGTCTTGAGATTTTGTGATATAGGCTAGTCTCATTGGAGTTAGATGATATCTCAAAGTAGTTTTGATTTGCATTTCTCTGATGATTAAAGATGATGAGCATTTTTTCATATGTCTGAAGGCCGTGCGCCTGTCTTCTTCAGAGAAGTTTCTCTTCAAATCCCTTGCCCAGCCTGCGATGGGATCCCTTGTTTTTTTCTTGCTGATGCGTTTGAGTTCTCTGTGGATTCTGGTTATTAAACCTTTGTCAGAGTTATACCCTGCAAATATTTTCTCCCATTCTGAGGGCTGTCTGCTTGCTCTGCTTACTGTGTTCTTAGCTGTGCAGAAGCTTTTTAGTTTGATCAAGTCCCAGTAGTGTATTTTTGAAGCTGCTTCAATTGCCCGGGGGGTTCTCCTCATGAAATACTCACCCAGACCAATTTCTTCAAGGGTTTTCCCTGCATTCTCCTCTAGTATTTTTATAGTTTCATGTCTTAAGTTTAAATCTTTAATCCAATGAGAGTCTATCTTAGTTAATGGTGAAAGGTGTGGGTCCAATTTCAGTCTTCTGCAGGTTGCCAGCCAGTTCACCCAGCACCATTTGTTAAATAGGGAATCTTTTCCCCACTGAATGTTTTTAATTGGCTTGTCAAAAATCAAATAGCGGTGAACACCAAGAAATGAAACTAACATCTTACAACCACCTAATCTTCGATAAACCAAACAAGAACTTACCTTGGGGGAAAGACTCCCTATTCAATAAATGGTGTTGGGAGAATTGGATGTCTGCGTGTAAAAGACTGAAACTGGACCCACACCTTTCCCCACTCACAAAAATTGACTCAAGATGGATAAAGGACTTAAATTTAAGGCACGAAACAATAAAAATCCTCAAAGAAAGCATAGGAAAAACACTGGAAGATATTGGCCTGGGGGAAGACTTCATGAAGAAGACTGCCATGGCAATTGCAACAACAACAAAAATAAACAAATGGGACTTCATTAAACTGAAAAGCTTCTGTACAGCTAAGGTGACGATAACCAAAGCAAAGAGACAACCCACACAATGGGAAAGGATATTTGCATATTTTCAATCAGACAAAAGCTTGATAACCAGGATCTATAGAGAACTCAAATTAATCCACACGAAAAAAGCCAACAATCCCTTATATCAATGGGCAAGTGACATGAATAGAACTTTCTCTAAAGACGACAGACGAATGGCTAACAAACACATGAAAAAATGTTCATCATCTCTATATATTAGAGAAATGCAAATCAAAACATCCCTGAGATATCATCTAACCCCAGTGAGAATGGCCCACATCACAAAATCTCAAAACTGCAGATGCTGGCGTGGATGTGGAGAGAAGGGAACACTTTTACACTGCTGGTGGGACTGCAAACTAGTACAACCTTTCTGGAAGGAAGTATGGAGAAACCTCAAAGCACTCAACCTAGACCTCCCATTTGATCCTGCAATCCCATTACTGGGCATATACCCAGAAGGAAAAAAATCCTTTTATCATAAGGACACTTGTACTAGACTGTTTATTGCAGCTCAATTTACAATCGCCAAAATGTGGAAACAGCCTAAATGCCCACCAACCCAGGAATGGATTAACAAGCTGTGGTATATGTATACCATGGAATACTATTCAGCCATTAAAAAAAATGGAGACTTTACATCCTTCGTATTAACCTGGATGGAAGTGGAAGACATTATTCTTAGTAAAGCATCACAAGAATGGAGAAGCATGAATCCTATGTACTCAATCTTGATATGAGGACAATTAATGACAATTAAGGTTATGGGGGGGGAAGCAGAAAGAGAGAGGGAGGGAGGGGGGTGGGGCCTTAGTGTGTGTCACACTTTATGGGGGCAAGACATGATTGCAAGAGGGACTTTACCTAACAATTGCAATCAGTGTAACTGGCTTATTGTACCCTCAATGAATCCCCAACAATAAAAAAAAAAGAAAAAAAAAAAAAAAAAAAAAAATCAAATAGCGGTAAGTAGCTGGATTCATCTCTTGGTTCTCTATTCTATTCCAGATATCTACTTCTCTGTTTTTGTGCCAATACCATGCTGTTTTGATCACTATCGATTTGTAGTAAAGTCTGAGGTCTGGTAGTGTGATTCCTCCTGTTTTGTTTTTATTTCTGAGTAATGTCTTGGCTATTCGAGGTTTTTTCTGATTCCATATAAAACGAAGTAATGTTTTTTCAAGATCTTTAAAATATGACAGTGGAGCTTTAATAGGGAGTGCATTGAAAGTATATATTGCTTTGGGTAGTATGGACATTTTGATAATGTTGATTCTTCCTAGCCATGAGCATGGTATGTTTTTCCATTTGTTAACATTTTCAGCTATTTCTTTTCTTAGAGTTTCATAGTTCTCTTTATAGAGATCTTTCACGTCTTTTGTTAGGTAAATTCCCAAATATTTCATCTTCTTTGGCACTACTGTGAATGGGATAGAGTCCTTAACTGCTTTTTCAATTTGACTGTTGTTGGTGTATATAAAGGCTACCGATTTATGGATGTTGATTTTGTAACCTGAGACGCTGCTGTATTCCTTGATCACTTCTAGGAGTTTTGTAGTAGAGTCCCTAGTGTTTTCCAGATACACAATCATATCATCTGCGAAGAGCGAGAGTTTGATCTCTTCTGACCCTATATGGATACCCTTGATCGCCTTTTCTTCCCTAATTACGGTGGCTAAAACTTCCATTACAATGTTGAAAAGCAATGGAGACAATGGGCAGCCTTGTCTGGTTCCTGATCTGAGTGGAAATGATTCCAATTTAACTCCATTCAATATGATATTGGCTGTGGGTTTGCTGTAGATAGCCTCTATCAGTTTAAGAAAAGTCCCTTCTAGACCAATTTTCTTGAGTGTTCTGATCATGAAGGGATGCTGGATATTATCAAAAGCTTTTTCTGCATCAATTGAGAGAATCATATGGTCTTTGTTTTTTAATTTGTTTATGTGCTGAATTACATTTATAGATTTACGTATATTGAACCAGCCTTGAGACCCTGGGATAAAACCAACTTGGTCATGATGTATAATTTGTTTGATGTGTTGCTGGATTCTGTTTGTTAGGATCTTGTTGAATATTTTTGCATCTATATTCATTAGTGATATTGGTCTATAATTTTCTTTTCTTGTTGGGTCTTTTCCTGGTTTGGGGATCAGGGTGATATTTGCTTCATAGAACGTGTTGGGTAGTCTTCCTTCTTTTTCTACATTTTGGAACAGGTTGAGTAATATAGGTACTAATTCCTCTTTAAAGGTTTGGTAGAATTCTGACGTGAAACCATCTGGTCCCGGGCTTTTCTTTTTAGGGAGGTTTTGTATAGTTGATGCTATTTCTGAACTTGTTATGGGTCTGTTCAACATTTCCACTTGATTCTGGTTAAGTCTTGGAAGGTGGCGTGCTTCCAAGTATCGGTCTATTTCCTTCAGATTTTCATATTTCTGAGAATAAAGTTTCTTGTAATATTCATTAAGGATTTTTTGGATTTCTGATGAGTCTGTGGTTATTTTGTCTTTGTTGTTTCTGATTGATGATATTAGAGATTTTACTCTTTTTTTCCTGATTAGGTTGGCCAGAGGTTTATCTATTTTATTGACCTTTTCAAAAAACCAGCTTTTTGATTTATTGATCTGTTGTATTATTCTTTTGTTTTCAATTTCATTTAATTCTGCTCTAATTTTGGTTATTTCTTTTCTTCTACTGGGTTTGGGGTTGGAATGTTCTTCCTTTTCCAGTTGCGTGAGATGTCCCATTAAGTTGTTAACTTCCTCTCTTTCCGTTCTCTTGAGGAAGGCTTGCAGTGCTATAAATTTCCCTCTTAGAACTGCCTTTGCAGTGTCCCAGAGGTTCTGATAGCTTGTGTCTTCATTGTCATTTTGTTCCAAAAAATTGGTGATTTCTTTCTTAATCTCATCTCTGACCCAGCTATCATTCAGCATAAGGTTATTTAACTTCCATGTTTTTGTATGGGTATGCAGATTCCTGTTGTTACTCAATTCAAGTTTTATTCCATGATGGTCCGAGAAGATGCATGGAATAATTTCTATTCCTTTAAATTGACTGAGGTTAGACTTGTGACCTAAAATGTGATCAATTTTGGAGTAAGTTCCGTGGGCTGATGAGAAGTATGTGTATTCAGTTTTGTTGGGATGAAATGTTCTGTAGATGTCTGCTAAATCTAAATACTGGATGGTTAGGTTTAAATCTAAGATTTCTTTGCTCAGCTTCTTTCTGGAGGATCGATCCAACACTGCCAAGGGAGTGTTGAAATCTCCAACGATTATGGAGCTGGAGGAAATCAAGTTACTCATGTCTGTTAGAGTTTCTCTTATAAATTGAGGTGCATTCTGGTTGGGTGCATAGATATTAATAATTGAGATCTCGTCATATTGAGTATTACCCTTAACAAATATGAAGTGACCATTCTTGTCCTTCCTTACTTTTGATGGTTTAAAGCCTACTGTATCTGCAAATAAAATTGCAACACCTGCTTTTTTCTGATTACCATTTGCCTGAAATATGGATGACCATCCTTTCACCCTGAGTCTGTATTTGTCTTTTAAGTTGAGATGTGACTCTTGTATGCAACAAATATCTGGCTTAAGTTTTTGTATCCAGTCAGCTAACCTATGCCTCTTTAGAGGACAGTTTAAGCCATTCACATTGATGGAGAGTAAGGATAAGTCTGGTGGAATTTTGGGTATCGAGTTTTTCAAAGGTCCAGTGGACATTTTTAATCCTTTCGCCAGTGTGGAAGTTGGAGTTTGATCCGAAGTTTCTGAGTGAGTTTACTTTTGTGGTATAGGATTGGGTTGGTCATTGTGGAGGATAGGTCTGAGAACATCCTGAAGAGCTGGTTTACTTATGGCAAATTTTTTCAACATATGAATGTCATTGAAGTATTTAATTTCTCCATCATAGATGAAACTCAGTTTAGCTGGATACAAGATCCTGGGTTGAAAGTTTTTTTGCTTTAGGAGATTAAAAGTTGATGACCAGCCTCTTCTTGCTTGAAAAGTTTCAGCAGAGAGATCTGCAGTTATTCTAATATTCTTACCTTTGTACGTTATAGTTTTCTTTCGCCGGGCTGCTTTGAGAATCTTCTCTTTCATGTTAACTTTAGTGAAGCTAATTATGATATGTCTGGGAGATGGCTTTTTGGGGTTGAATCGTGCTGGGGTTCTGAAGCTGTCTGCTATCTGAATTTCAGATTCTCTAGGCATGTCTGGAAAATTTTCTTTCATAATTTCATGTAGAAGGGCCTCTGTGCCCTTGGCTGCCACATCATCAGCCTCCGAAATTCCTATAACCCTTATGTTATGTTTTTTCGAATTATCTGAGAGCTCTCTGAGTGAGTGATCCGTTTTTGCTCTCCATTTCTCTTCCTCTTTGAGAGATTGGGAGCGTTCGAAGACTTTATCTTCAATGTCAGAAATCCTTTCTTCTGCTTGCTCCATTCTGTTACTGAGGGATTCTACTGTATTTTTCATATCTTTGAGGGCTGTAAGTTCTTGTTTCAGTGTGTCTAAGTCTTTGGTGGTTTTGTCTTTAAATTCGTTAAATTCTTGAGACAACTTTTGAATTTCTCCTCGAATTCCTAATTCCATTTTATTAATCTTGTCTGCAAACCAAATTCTGAATTCGACTTCTGACATCTCAGCCAGTTGTTTATGAATGGGATCTTCAATCACATCTGCCGTATCTTTTCTTGGGGGGGTTGATCTATTCTGGTTATTCATGTTACCAGAGTTTTTCCGCTGATTCCGCCCCATGGTTTACTCCCTTTGGTTTTTCCCCTGGGGTTTTATCGAGGGCCCGTACAGTGTTGTGGCCTGAGAAACTGGGGCCCTGTCTGGTGTGGTGGAGCAAAGTGGTTCTGTCTTGTTTTCAGCTGGTTTCTGTTCGATCCTATTGCAACTTCTACTCTGGCTTGAAGTCTCAGCTGTGTGAAAAAATCAGCAATTAAGTCACCCCGCCTGCCCACCTCTGGCCCCAGTTGGAAAAGGAGAATCAAACCTTCCTACAATCGCACACCCAGGGCACCACCTGAAAAGTCCTCAGTCTATTAGCCCAGTTCAAAAGGTCCGAATCAACTGTCTCAATCGGCACTTGTCTCGGGTGGAAGGGTTCAAGAGGTCTCTGGGAACTGGATCACAGGGGCCTGGTGACTCCTCTGAGACAGCTCACCCCAGTGCAGCGTGGAGTCAGGAGGAGCCACCCCGCAAACAGAGCAGTCTGGGAAGGTTGACGTCTCCTTCCCCACTTTGCCCCTCCGTCGGACCCAGTCACTGGTATCTCTGCAGATGGCTAACCCAGTTGCCTGCAGTGAACAGACACTCCAGGGGTTTGCACCTGCCTGAATCGCGAGGAAGTCTGCCAGGCCCCCGCAGACTGCCGCTATCTAGCAGGAGGAGATGGGGCCTGACATCTTTGAGTGTTTGATGCAGGTGTTGGGAAGGAGGTGTTCACTCAGGCTTAGCCCCGTCCCTGATGGATGCTGCTAACAGAACAGAACAGAACAGACAACTTTGTGAGGTTCTGTCTCTGTTCCTGTCATCGCCTACAGGAGACGGGCTGTTTTGAGTTCAAACGTCTTTGCTGCTGGAGAATTGCGTCTGAACACCTCTCTGGGTCGGCCCCGCCCTGGAGGCTTCTGGGTTTGTGAGCCGTGACACCGGTGGCCTCCTCTGGTTGCCCAGGGAGACAGGGGGTGTGGCCTCAGAATATCCAGAAGTGAGCGTTCTGCCGTTAAAGAAAAAACGGCTGTTGATCTACCTCCAGGGAACTGCTGCTCTGGTGTGGGCACTCAGGCGACCCTTTTCTCCTCTGTCCCGCGCACCAGAGTCAGCACTGAGCGGCTGCAGTTTGTGCTGGGTCCACACCCCTTAAGAGATCCCCCAAGAATCAGAACTCTTGGGGGATGGGCCCCCAGACCCGGATTGGGAGTGGGGCGGGGGGAAGCTAGAGTTTCATTCAGTTTCACGCAATACTACGGTCCGGGGAGGGCTCCTGCACTGCACCGCAGGGAAGTGCCGCCAAGGCTTGATTTCCCCTCAGCGGAGTGCCCTCTCCTTGCTCACGTGTCCCAGAGTCAGCGCTGACCTGACGCAGCTCAGGCACTGTGCACTCCCCTCGAGAAATCACCCAAGGAGCCGAACTCCGGAGGGATAGGCCCTCAGACCCCGAGTGAGAGTAGGGGCTCTCAGCTCTCAGCGGGGAGGCCAGAGTCTTATTCAGTCTTGTGCCCGGGGAGGGCTCCTGCACTGCACCGCAGGGAAGTGCCGCCAAGGCTTGATTTCCCCTCAGCGGAGTGCCCTCTCCTCGCTCACGTATCCCAGAGTCAGCGCTGACCTGACGCAGCTCAGGCACTGTGCACTCCCCTCGAGAAATCACCCAAGGAGCCGAACTCCTGGGGGATAGGCCCTCAGACCCCGAGTGAGAGTAGGGGTTCTCAGCTCTCAGCGGGGAGGCCAGAGTCTTATTCAGTCTTGGGCCCCGTATGCCCGGGGAGAGTTGGTGCACTGCACCGCAGGGAAGTGCCGCGAGGCGTGACTCCCCCTCAGCCCGGTGCCCTCTCCTTACTCGCGGGCCTCAGAGTCAATGCTACCAGTCGCAACTCGGGGACTGTCCACTCCCCTTGAGAAATCACCCAAGGATCCGAAGTCCTGGGGGACAGGCCTCCAGACCTCAGTGGGGGGGAGGGGGAGCGCCGGGGATTCAGGGTTGCCGGCAAAGGATTCCCAAAGTTTTATTCAGCCCTATGTCCGGCAGGAGAACGCCACGGCACCCCAGTAGGGGAGGTAGGTCCAGTTTTTAGAAGGTCTTTCCCGTGGAGTGTAGTGGGAGGGCCTTTAATTTCTGCCCGCTTGTTAAATTGTGGGGCTCCAGAGCCGGTCTCATGGGGGAGGGGGACTCCCGTCCGCTTGGTGGTGGATTTTGTACCTTTTGTTTGCGTCCTTGTGATCACAACTTGCCTCAGCGGTGTTGATGTGCGTTCTTCAGCCTTCTCTCTTGGTGAGGCTCAAGTCCACCAGGATACTTACTAAATTCCTGTCCCTTAACTCTCCTTCTGGACGGGAGCCTTTGTTGAAAGCTGGCTTCAGTCCGCCATCTTGTCTCCCTCGTGATATCTTACTTATACCAAAGGTGGCTTATTCTTCTTTCACATTCATTCCCTGTGGCTCGCTTTGAACAGGGTTGTCAGAAGAGACACCCACAAAAAATGTGCCATCCGAAGTGAGATGGGGGTTCTCCTTGCCAGAGGAAGAAAGTCGTTTCTGGTTTTCCACACATAGTCTGTTTGTTAAGCTAAGATATAACCTCCCGCCTTGACTCAGTGTGCAAACACACACATCGAATAAATATTTGTGAGGTTAACTTTATTTCTCCTCACTTCCCTTCCTACTTTCCAGATAGAATTGGGGCAATTGCCTCAGACTTGTCAGCCTTGGGAGACTAACTTGGGATTCTTGTGTAAAGAAAAGTGTGGCTGAATTGGGACAGAAAAGGTGCCGGCTGTGTTCTCACTCTGCACTCACCATATAACCCTGGACATGGTGCTTAATGCTCTGAAACAAGCAGAGGTGTCCAAAAATGATCCTTGGGGCTCAGATCAGCAGGAAACTCGCTAAACCTGGAGTGAGCGGTGGGTAGGTCAGCCACTTCTCCAAGCTGGAGGACTCCACTCCTGCAGAGATGCCCTGGGGCCAGTGTGCTCTGGCCCCCTCCACTGTCACATTTCATGGGCCCCTAGGTAGGTGATTTGCCAGAACCAGCTCTTAATGCTTCAGGAAAGCCCACTGCTAAATATTCAGGAATTTTACAAGTTGGTAGCTTGAAACTGGGCACTACGGGAGTTATTATGGCAAAGGAGTGGCAGGCACTCCAATCAGGGCTCCCTGCCCCACAGAGAGAGCCAGTCTCCCAGCAAACCACTGCCCAGAGTATCTGGCCCTGAGCATAGGAATCCAACAACTCCTCCCAATCAGGGTGCCAGACCTTGGAGTTTGGAGTTTGATTACCTGGCCACTGCCAAGTTTGTCCAAAGCTGCTGATAGAGAAGGGAGCTCTGTGGGTGCAGAATCCCATCCCTGGCCAACCTTTCTGGGGGTGACAGGGAGTAGTGTACCCTGCTTCTCATCTGTGGTTCACCCCAGCCCACATGCTTCTCCAATGAATCCCAGTCCCTCATCTATACCATTCTGTGTTCTGAAACACATCCAGAGCCCTGGTGTATAACACAGGTGGTAACACAGGGAGAACTTGACTTGTATAACACAGTTTGTACGACAGATGGGCCCCTGGTGCCCGGTGCTTCTGAGGCCCAGTTGTGCTCAGTTCTGATCTTCTTCTATACAATGTGGACATGGAAGTAATTTCTGAGGGCAAGTGTAAGACTCAAATGTCAATTTGTGTGTGTGTGTGTGTGTGGTGTACAAACAGCAAAGACGCATGGGAACTGCAGGCTTCACATACACTATGGCAGATGAATTACCTGTTTGGCACTGCAAAGTCTTGGGTTTGTATCTCAGCATTGCTGATCTTTAGCTGGGTTTCCTTGGGCAAGCTAGTTAATCTCTCTCGATTCCATCTCCCCCTCTGAGATATGAATATAGTATTGCCTACTTTACAGGGTTGTTGTAGGAACTCAAAAGAACTACAGGGGTAGCCGTGTTCAGCTTAGATCTGGACACTTGTCAGGTGTTGAAGATCCTAGTTGAAACTGAAAGTTCATCAACTGTTCTTGGTCTAGGGTGCTAATTCAATGTGAAATGCCAGATCCTTTAATGTTCACAAATAATTAAATATAAATTCAGTCTGAAGCCAAGTACACGTAACAATAAAGTTCTAGGAAATTTTCAAATTGAGAACTGAAGGGGTGATAAATTCAGGGTTAAAAATATTGCCTCCTTCACTCTTTCATAAGCTCAGATGCCTTCACTTGCTAGATGTATATCATGGAAGGTATTTTTACAGAGATATATATTTGGCAAAGAATCAAAACAGCTCAATTATGTTGTATCACTAGTTAAATTTGCAGAAGGAGGGCAATGCTTGCTAAGGGTGAATATAGCTTTTATTAGACTTAGCAAAACTAAGTTAGAATTGACAGTGTTTGGTTGCAAATAAAGATATAAGTTTTCAGTACCTTTATTTAATTGGAATTAAAAATCATCAAATGTACAAGCAAATCAAGAAATGTAAGCATGCACTTCTCTCATGGTTTCCTTCTCTCTCTCTCTCTCTCTCTCTCTCTACACACACACACACGGTCCATCAACATCCAATTCATTACAATCTGGTGCTAAGGATGCTTATATAATGTGACCTGACATAATGGTTGACTGCCAAGCAATTTATTTGGTGGCCTCTTTGCCATTGTAGAAAATTAAAATTTGTTGGAAATATCCAGATTGATCATATAATGGTCTGTTAATTCTATTCTAACAACAAACCAGGCTATGATCACTTTAATTAATCAATAAGCAGTGAATGCTTATCCAACTAGCCACAGATATGGCTAGAATTCAACTTGAGGAATATTTGAGTTCCTACCATGTGTTAGGTCCTGTACTGGGTCATACACCTGACAAATTATAGTTAATGGGAAGGTGCCAAAGTACAAAAGGAACTTTATTGCAGCTCAAAGTGTGTTAAGTGCTATCAAAGAGATATAAGCAATGCATAAAATTCCATAGGAAGATTGTACCAGAAATAGGCTTTATTTAGAAGAGCACCGTCCAACAGAAATACAATGTGAGCCATGTAAGTAATTTTTTAATGCTTTTCAGGAAGCCCTATTTTAAGGTAAAAAGAAAACACATGACATTAATTTTAATCATGGCTATATATCTAAAACATTTTCATCTGAAGATGAAATCAATATAAAGATCCTTAAAGAGATATTTCTATCCTTGTGTGTGTGCTAATATTTTTTTTTTTTTTTTGGATGATGGCAGGGTCACTGTTTTGTTTTTTTTCCCCCAGTAGGTGCCTCTTTTATTATTATTATTATTAAATCATAGCTGTGTACATTAATGCAATCATGGAGCACCATACACTGGTTTTATAGACTGTCTGACACATTTTCATCACACTGGTTAACATAGCCTTCCTGGCATTTTCTTAGTTATTGTGTTAAGACGTTTATATTCTACATTTACTAAGTTTCACATGTACCCTTGTAAGATGCACCGCAGGAGTAATCCCACCAATCACCCTCCCTCTGCCCATCCTCCCCCCTCCCTCCCCTCACTTTCCCCCTTCCCCCTATTTTTAGGTTATAACTGGGTTATAGCTTTCATGTGAAAGACATAAATTAGTTTCATAGTAGGGCTGAGTACATTGGATACTTTTTCTTCCATTCTTGAGATACTTTACTAAGAAGAATATGTTCCAGCTCCATCCATGTAAACATGAAAGAGGTAAAGTCTCCATCTTTCTTTAAGGCTGCATAATATTCCATGGTGTACATATACCACAGTTTATTAATCCATTCACGGATCGATGGGCACTTGGGCTTTTTCCATGACTTAGCAATTATGAATTGGGGTGCAATAAACATTCTGGTACAAATATCTTTGTTATGATGTGATTTTTGGTCTTCTGAGTATATACCTAGTAGAGGAATTATAGGATTCAATTACAGATCTATTTTTAGATCTCTAAGTGTTTTCCAAACATCTTTCCAAAAGGAATGTATTAATTTGCATTCCCACCAGCAGTGTAGAAGTGTTCCCTTTATTCCACATCCATGCCAACATCTCTGGTCTTAGGATTTTGTGATGTAGGCTAATCTTATTGGAGTTAGCCTTTATATATACCAACAGCAGTCAAGCTGAAAAAACAGTTAGGGACTCTATTCCATTCACAGTAGTGCCAAAGAAGATGAAATATTTGGGAGTTTATCTAACTTAGGACGTGAAAGATCTCTATAAAGAGAACTATGAAACTCTAAGAAAAGAAATAGCTGAAAATGTTAACAAATGGAAAAACATACTGTGCTCATGGCTGGGAAGAATTGATATTGTTAAAATGTCCGTATTACCCAAAGTAATATACAATTTTAATGCAAACCCTATTAAAGCTCCACTGTCATGCTTTAAAGATCTTGAAAAAATAATACTTCGTTTTATATGGAATCAGAAAAAACCTCAAATAGCCAAGACATTACTCAGATATAAAAACAAAGCAGGGGAGCAAGATGGCGGCCGAGTAACAGCTTCCTTGCATCTGGGCACCGTGAGTCTGGGGAGATAGGACTCCAGGCATCTCTGGCTGGTGGGATCTGCCTATCATCACCCCTGTGAGGATACAGGGAGTCAGCGAGAGACTTCTGGACCTCAAGAGGAGGACTAAAACAGAGGAAAAATGGCAAGTGGTTGCGTGTGTTCAATCCGTGTAAACCTGCACGCAACTGTAAGTTCAGTAGCAGGGAGACTGCAAACCAGAAAGGCCTTACCTGTGAACTGTTTTGGTGTCTTTGGACTTGGCACTCAGTTGAACTGCCTTGGGGAGAGCCTGAGTGGGAGTGCGGAGAACTTTGGCCGTTGTCTAGGGCCCCAGTCTGAGCCGTTGAGCCAGATGGAGCTAATAGTGTTTGGCTGTGGGTCACAGGGAGCCATTGTGAGCAATCTGCCCTGGCAAGCTCCGCCCTCAGGGTCGCAGAGCTAGAATCAGGTGGGAGCTGGTAACCCAGCGACCAAGTAGCCTAAGGGTGGGGTTTGAGCCACCTTGCAGCCCTAACCCTCAGGGGCAGAGTGAGACCGGTTTTGGCACACTGGGTAAGTGGATAGCCACTTTAGCAGTGATTCCAGCGACAAGCACTTTCCTGGGAAAGCTTCTGCTCAGCAAGTTTACAAGTTCAAAGTGCCTTTTAAGTGGGCTGAAGAGAGATTTAGGGTGTCTAACTGCTGGGGTTTGAGAAATCAGCAGCCTCCAGTCGTATCAGAACTGTGATTAACATCTCATACCCCAGAAGACCACATGTTGCCCAGACAATATTCAATAACATATACATACTGCTTTGTTTTTGGTTGTGTTTTTTTGTTTTGGTTTGGTTGTTTTTTTGTTTATTTTGATGTTGTTGATGTTGTTTTGTTTTTTAATTTCAACCTTTTCCATAAAGATCCTTTTTCTTTCTCAATTTTTCTAGTTTAATTATAATTTCCCATTGCTGCCTTTTTCAATAACTAGAACTTCATTTTTGCTAGTGTTTCTATCGCTATTATTTGGTTTTTCACCCAATTTTATCCCGTAAAGTTTTCTGTTTGCTTGTTTTGGTTTGATTTATAGCATTTTTGTCTTTCCTCTCTACTTGGTGGAGGTGGGGTACTGTGTCTGATCAGGTTAGCAAAGAGCTGCTGACCTCAAGGAAACCACCCAACTGGGCACCCCCAGAAGGTGGGTTTTTTTAAGTTGTGTCAAAGTACCCTACTGTACACCTATATTGCTCTGTCTCCCTCTTTCTGTGCCTCTCTTCTTTTTGTCAATATTCCTTTTACCCACCCCCTCCCTTTCTCTATGTTTCTTTTTTTTGCTTATCACTCGGTCCTCCTATCTTTCATCCCTTTTTTGCTCTTCATCCTTCTCACCTTCTGGTCCTGTAACCCTTAGTCCACAGGCACGAGAACTTAAAGAGCAAGAGGAAGTGAACGGAAAATTAGGGCAAGGAAACAGATAAAAGAAATCACTCATGAGGAAGAATAAGCAGAAAACTCCAGGCAACATGAAGGACCAGTCCAGAACAACCCCGCCAAGGGACCATGAGGTAGCTACTGCAGATGATTCCACCTATAAAGAAATGTTAGGAATGACAGAAAGGGAATTTAGAAAACACATGTTGAAAACAATGAAGGAAATGATGGAAACAATGAAGGAAACTGCTAATAAAGTGGAAAATAACCAAAAGGAAATCCAAAAACAGAATCAAATAAGAGATGAACGATATGAAGAATATAAAAAGGATATAGCAGAGCTGAAGGAACTGAAACAGTCAATTAGGGAACTTAAAGATGCAATGGAAAGTATCAGCAACAGGTTAGACCATGCAGAAGAAAGAATTTCAGAGGTAGAAGACAAAGTTCTTGAGATAACTCAGATAGTAAAAGAGGCAGAAAAGAAGAGAGAGAAAACAGAACGTTCACTGTCAGAATTATGGGACTTTATGAAGCGTTCCAACATACGAGTTATAGGAATTCCAGAAGGGGAAGAAGAATGCCCCAGAGGAATGGAAGCCATACTAGAGAATATTATAAAAGAAAATTTCCCAAATATCACCAAAGATTCTGACACACTGCTTTCAGAGGGATATCGGACCCCAGGTTGCCTCAACTCTAACCAAGCTTCTCCAAGACACATTGTGATGAACCTGTCCAAAGTCAAAACAAAAGAAAAGATTCTGCAAGCTGCCAGGAGTAAGCGCCAGTTGACCTACAGGGGCAAATCCATCAGAGTGACGGCAGACTTCTCTAATGAAACTTTCCAAGCAAGAAGACAATGGTCATCTACCTTTAATCTACTTAAACAGAACAATTTTCAGCCCAGAATTCTGTACCCTGCTAAGCTAAGCTTCAAAATTGATGGAGAAATCAAATCATTTACAGATATACAAAGATTGAGGAAATTCGCCACAACAAGACCAGCTCTACAGGAAATACTTCAACCTGTTCTGCACACTGACCACCACAATGGATCAGCAGCAAAGTAAGAACTCAGAAATTAAAGGACAGAACCTAACCTCCACACTGATGCAAAAGATAAAATTAAGCAATTGACTCTCACCAAATAAGACGAATAGAATACTACCACACTTATCAATTATCTCAATAAATGTTAATGGCTTGAATTCCCCACTGAAGAGACATAGATTGGCTGACTGGATTAAAAAACACAAGCCATCCATTTGCTGTCGGCAAGAAACACACCTGGCTTCAAAAGACAAATTAAAGCTCCGAGTCAAGGGTTGGAAGACAATTTTTCAGGCAAATGGAATTCAGAAGAAAAGAGGGAGTTGAAATCTTATTTTCAGATACATGTGGATTTAAAGCAACTAAAGTCAAAAAAGACAAAGATGGTCACTTTATATTGGTCAAGGGAAAAATACAACAAGAAGACATTTCAATTCTAAATATTTATGCACCCAATTTAAATGCTCCCAGATTCTTGAAACAGACCTTACTCAGTCTGAGCAATATGATATCTGATAATACCATAATAACAGGGGACTTTAACACTCCTCTTACAGAGCTGGACAGATCCTCTAAACAGAAATTAAACAAAGACATCAGAGATTTAAATGAGACCCTAGAACAACTGTGCTTGATAGACGCATATAGAACACTCCACCCCAAAGATAAAGAATATACATTCTTCTCATCACCCCATGAAACATTCTCCAAAATTGATCATATCCTGGGACACAAAACAAGTATCAACAGAATCAAAAGAATTGAAATTTTACCTTGTATCTTCTCAGACCATAAGGCACTAAAGGTGGAACTCAACTCTAACAAAAACACTCGACCCCACCCAAAGGCATGGAAATTAAACAATCTGCTGTTGAATAACAGATGGGTGCAGGAAGAAATAAAACAGGAAATCATTAACTTCCTTGAGCATAACAACAATGAAGACACAAGCTACCTAAACCTGTGGGATACTGCAAAAGCAGTTTTGAGAGGAAAATTCATCGCTTTAGATGCCTACATTCGAAAAACAGAAAGAGAGCACATCAACAATCTCACAAGAGATCTTATGGAATAGGAAAAAGAACAATCTAAGCCTAAACTCAGTAGAAGAAAAGAAATATCCAAAATCAAATCAGAGATCAATGAAATTGAAAACAAAAGAATCATTCAGAAAATTAATGAAACAAGAAGTTGGTTTTTTTTGAAAAAATAAATAAAATAGATAAACCATTGGCCAGACTAACGAGGAATAGAAAAGTAAAATCTCTAGTAACCTCAATCAGAAATGATAAAGGGGAAATAACAACTGATCCCACAGAGATACAAGAGATCATCTCTGACTACTACCAGAAACTCTATGCCCAGAAATTTGACAATGTGAAGGAAATGGATCAATATTTGGAATCACACCCTCTCCCTAGACTCAGCCAGGAAGAAATAGAGCTCCTGAACAGACCAATTTCAAGCACTGAGATCAAAGAAACAATAAAAAAATCTTCCAACCAAAAAAATGCCCTGGTCCTAGGAATATACCTAATGAAGGAGGTGAAGGACCTCTATAAAGAAAATTATGAAATCCTCAGAAAGGAAATAGCAGAGGATATTAACAAATGGAAGAACATACCATGCTCATGGATGGGAAGAATCAACATTGTTAAAATGTCTATATTTCCCAAAGCAATCTAAGCAATTCATTGCTATTCCTATCAAAATACCAACATCGTACTTTCAAGATTTGGAGAAAATGATTCTGCATTTTATATGGAACCAGAAAAAACCCCGTATAGCTAAGGCAGTTCTTAGTAATAAAAATAAAGCTGGGGGCATCAGCATACCAGATTTTAGTCTGTACTACAAAGCCATAGTGCTCAAGACAGCATGGTACTGGCACAAAAATAGAGACATAGACACTTGGAATAGAATTGAAAACCAAGAAATGAAACTAACATCTTACAACCACCTAATCTTCGATAAACCAAACAAGAACATACCTTGGGGGAAAGACTCTCTATTCAATAAATGGTGTTGGGAGAACTGGATGTCTACATGTAAAAGATTGAAACTGGACCCACACCTTTCTCCACTCACAAAAATTGATTCAAAATGGATAAAGGACTTAAATTTAAGGCATGAAACAATAAAAATCCTCAAAGAAAGCATAGGAAAAACACTGGAAGATATTGGCCTGGGGAAAGACTTCATGAAGAAGACTGCCATGGCAATTGCAACAACAACAAAAATAAACAAATGGGACTTCATTAAAGTGAAAAGCTTCTGTACAGCTAAGGAGACAATAACCAAAGCAAAGAGACAACCTATACAATGGGAAAGGATATTTGCATATTTTCAATTAGACAAAAGCTTGATAACTAGGATCTATAGAGAACTCAAATTAATCCACATGAAAAAAGCCAACAATCCCATATATCAATGGGCAAGAGACATGAATAGAACTTTCTCTAAAGATGACAGACGAATGGCTAACAAACACATGAAAAAATGTTTATCATCTCTATATATTAGAGAAATGCAAATCGAAACAACCCTGAGATATCATCTAACCCCAGTGAGAATGGCCCACATCACAAAATCTCAAAACTGCAGATGCTGGCGTGGATGTGGAGAGAAGGGAACACTTTTACACTGCTGGTGGGACTGCGAACTAGTACAACCTTTCTGAAAGGAAGTATGGAGAAACCTCAAAGCATTCAAGCTAGACCTCCCATTTGATCCTGCAATCCCATTACTGGGCATCTACCCAGAAGGAAAGAAATCCTTTTATCATAAGGACACTTGTACTAGACTGTTTATTGCAGCTCAATTTACAATCGCCAAAATGTGGAAACAGCCTAAATGCCCACCAACCCAGGAATGGATTAACAAGCTGTGGTATATGTATACCATGCAATACTATTCAGCCATTAAAAAAAATGGAGACTTTACATCCTTCATATTAACCTGGATGGAAGTGGAAGACATTATTCTTAGTAAAGCATCACAAGAATGGAGAAGCATGAATCCTATGTACTCAATTTTGATATGAAGACAATTAATGACAATTAAGGTTATGGGGGGGGAAGGAGAAAGAGGGACGGAGGGAGGGGGGTGGGGCCTTGGTGTGTGTCACACTTTATGGGGGCAAGACATGATTGCAAGAGGGACTTTACCTAACAATTGCAATCAGTGTAACCTGGCTTATTGTACCCTCAATGAATCCCCAAGCACTGTGATAAAAATGTGTCAAATGGTTTATGAAGTGAGTGTATGATGCCCCATAATCATATCATTGTATACAGTTATGATTTAATAAAAAAAAAAAAAAAGAATTTAACAATAAAAAAATTGGGCCTTTAAAAACAAACAAACAAACAAACAACAACAACAACAAAAAAAAAAAGCAGGAGGAATCACGCTACCAGACCTCAGACTATACTATAAATCGATAGTGATCAAAGCAACATGGTAGTGGCACAAAAACAGAGAAGTAGATGTCTGGAACAGAATAGAGAACCAAGAGATGAATCCAGGTACTTACTGTTATTTGATCTTTGACAAGCCAATTAAAAACATTCAGTGGGAAAAAGATCCCCTATTTAACAAACGGTGCTGGGTGAACTGGCTGGCAACCTGTAGAAGACTGAAACTGGACCCACGCGTTTGACCATTAACTAAGATAGACTCTCACTGGATTAAAGATTTAAACTTAAGACATGAAACTATAAAAATACTAGCAGAGAGTGCAGGGAAAACCCTTGAAGAAATCGGTCTGGGCGAGTATTTTATGAGGAGGACCCCCCAGACAATTGAAGCAGTTTCAAAAATACACCACTGGGACCTGATCAAACTAAAAAGCTTCTGCACAGACAAGAACACAGTAAGTAAAGCAAGCAAACAGCCCTCAGAATGGGAGAAAATATTTGCAGGTTATGTCTCCGACAAAGGTTTAATAACCAGAATCCATAGAGAACTCAAATGTATAAGCAAGAAAAGAAGAAGGGATCCCATCACAGGCTGGGCAAGAGACTTGAAGAGAAACTTCTCTGAAGAAGACAGGCACACGGCCTACAGACATATGAAAAAATGCTCATCATCTTTAATCATCAGAGAAATGCAAATCAAAGCTACTTTGAGATACCATCTAACTCCAGTAAGATTAGCCCATATGTGTGCTAAGTTTTTGAAATTCAGCATCTCTGTTAAACTCAAGGCATGTGTCAATGTTACGTAGTCTTGTTATATTTTCAGCACAAATATTTGATCCCGTAGATTAAAATTTACAATTGAAGTGGTAGATTCACATGCTCAGTTGTTCCAAAAATTGAATCAAGTATTACTTTTTAAGTTTAAATTAAAACTAGTCAAAATTTAAACGATGCAGTTTCTCAATCACATGAGCCACATGTGGTTGTGGCTGCCACAGAGGACAGTGTAGAACTTTGTACAATGCTGTTACTGTCCTGTTGGGTCGTGTACCTTGGAATATGAACATGGGTCTCCTATAGAGATGAAGCAGGTGTGTCCCGGGAAGGAGGATGAATCCAAAGACAGGGAAACGGCAAAGGCGTAAGTACAGCAGTGGTTGGTGTGTAGAAAGAAATTCCGGTGTTCATCTCAAGAATAATTTTTGAACATTCAGCCTTTGGGCACATTAGATCCTCTACATTCTAATTTCTCTCCTATATTCTAGTCTGTGGTAACATTTAGCTATCAAATAAAACTGCCCATTGACTTAAAAAGGGAAATTAAACATATGTAAGCTTCTGAGAAGAGTGTGCACAGCCTTGTATAAAGGTTGGAAAGTGATGGGGCAGCGGGCTGATAGTGATTACAGAAAATAAAACTGCAGAGGCGGGGGGTGGGAAGTCACAGATTGCCAATGAGTGCACATTTCACAGGAGGCTGAGACTCAGCAGTCCTGGGGAACCCAGCTTCTGAGGCTGCGGCTTGACCCTGCCATGGGTCCTCACAGTCAGGCAAATGACTATTCAATAGAGTGAAAAAAAAAGAAATTCAATTCCAAGACCATCCGACTCCTTGGCACCTGTTTTCATAGATTGGCATAAACCTGAAGTACAGAGTCCCTGGATTTGGGGAGCCCAGAACTCTGAGGAATATTTCAGAAAGGCCGTAAATTATTGTCATGTATGACTTACATTCATGAAACCATCAAATCAGAGTCTTGGTTGAGTGGTTTTCATGATTTGCGTTAATGATCTATGTTGATTCCTTTCACAAAGAGTGCATGGTCCAGTTATATATTTCTTCTATCTTGGGTTAAAGATGTCTTTCTAAATGCCCATTCTACCAATTTATAGGGGCATAAAAAAAGGATTTTCAGTAACATGTACTTTCATTGGTTTTGATGAAAAGGTTTTGTGATGAAAGTAGAATCTCTAATAAGCATTTCATAAATGACTTGTCTTTCAAACTTAATATAAAAGAGAATAAAATACATCTCCCAAAGACCTCCTTGCTGCCTCACAGATGTAAAGTCCCCTGCTCTTAATCAATCGGGCCCAAGAACTCAAAAATCTTTAAAGATGCAATTAAATATTTATCAGCAAAAGTTGGAAAAACTGAGAAATTATTTATGGCCCAAATTTTGAAATAGTCATACATTAAGGGGAGGGGAGAGCAAATGTTGGGAACTGTGCATTTCTCTCCAGGACACAGATTCCCAGCTCCTTCTCCCTGTCTAGAGTTCAAAAAGGGGAGGAAATCACGGGTATGAGGAGGTGCGTTCAACACTGGGTGTTTTTTTTTTTTTTTTTTTTATTTTAGGTGAAGTCTGGAGGCTTATTTTATTTTATTTATTTTTTAATTAAGTCATTTATACATAGATCATAAATACATTTATGCCATTATGGGATTCGATGTGTTGATTCTTTGTACAAATTGGAGTGCTTACATTGTACTAATCAACATAGCTTTCACCTCATTTACCCAATTACAGCATTAAGACATTTGTGTTCTACACCTGATAGATCCAACTTGTACTTGCAATGTGCTCCATAGGTGTGGTCCCTTTTTTAACCCTTTCTTCAGAAATAATGAGAGATATTCTAGGCAAAAGGTGCCATGGGAAAGAGCCAGAAATTAGGAGGCAAACTCATTTTCCTAAGGCTGGGAGTGACCTGTCAGCTGGTCTGTTGTGCTTTTTGGTCATCTGTGGTGCTCTCAACCTGCTGGCAAAGCAACTAGCAGTGACAAAGATCATCAGGTTGTAACAGGATTC
This sequence comes from Nycticebus coucang, assembly GCF_027406575.1. Lineage (NCBI taxonomy): Eukaryota > Metazoa > Chordata > Mammalia > Primates > Lorisidae > Nycticebus > Nycticebus coucang. Next base: position 179,629,090 of record NC_069781.1, on the reverse strand, counting down.
TCTCTTACGACGGAAAACCAACCCCACCTCTCCAATTCTAATAATTCAGCTACTTACTAACTAAGTAATTATTTGGAAGATGGATAAATTATGTATCAGTCAAGACTTGTCTTATCTCTAGAGCTGCCTGCAATGCCTTTCTGCGGCTATTCAGTTCTATAAGTCAGGATACCCAACTAAGAAAACCCCTCCACAGACAGCTAATTTGCCCTAACACCTCGCTTCTGATGCCTTATCCTTTAGTATATGGCTCTCCTCCCCTTAAAGGAATTCAGATAATAATAAGATACGACAAAAAAGGACACCAAGAAACAGGTACTTACTTAGTTTCCATTTACACTCTTGAAATGCAAGTTAAACAAATAAAAAAAGCATTTTTATACCAACGTAACTCCTGTGTCCTTTATAATAATTTTATATTTAGTTAAAGTTGATTTTTCCCCAAAATTTTATTATAAAATTTTCAAATGCGTGGAAATGTTGGAAGAATTATGTAGCAAGCATCCATAAGTTTACCAGCTAGATTCTACCATCAACATTTCATTTTACTTCATTTCACATCACATGGCTATCCTAGGTCCATTGATCTGCCCCTCTATCTTATTTCTCGGTGCATTTAAAGAAGTTGTACTTAATTTTAATGCTGTTGTAAAGAAAGCAATTATCAGTGAAGATACTGCATTCCATAGAAGAGAAACCTCAGACTGGGCTTAGTAGCTCCTAAGGATCTTGGTTAAGAACACAGACTTTGAAATCTCAGAGGCTGAAGCAAAGATTATCTGTAATATCAACCAGCTGTGTGACTTTGGATAGGTCTCATTACCTTCACCATGTGCTGGAAAAAGAGTCTCATGGGGTTGTTATGAGAATTCAGCATCATAGGGGAAAGTGCTTAGCGCAGTACTAGACAAATAATGAGCAAGTGCTTGCTTAGCCACTCTTTTGTCATCCTCTGAGATCAAGGATCCTGTTTCTTTTGCCATAAAATTCCCAGTCCCTAGCACAGTACCTCATAAATAGCAGATGCTGAATATATGCTTATGGAGGTGAATTGGGGTGAATTTCAGAGATTTCCCTCCTGAGGTTCAGGGACTACTTATTAATGGGGATAGGCAAGTGCAGTGGGCTTCAAAGGCACAGGACACAGGAAAGTTAGTTCAGGAAGTTAAGTGGGAGGAGATGATGAGACAGTGACAGTGAAAACCTAGCTTGTAACACCAAAGTACTTCTATTGGTTTTAGAGATGGTGCAGAGTCCCCACCCTGAGACTTCATCCTCCCAGAGCACAGCAGCACAGATAGCATCTCTGACCTAAAAGCTCTCCTCCAACCTCAGGAGGGGGATGGGCCTGTGCCCAGAGCCCAGGACAGGCCTATGTGCCAGAGCGTCTACACCCCTGGAAGCAGCCCTCAACCAGGGACTGCTGGGAGTATAAATAAATACCCGGCGGGCCTGCAAGCACCCCAGCATCCTCCCCTGTGGGTGGGATAATGCTGGGAGTGTGTTTCACGCCATTTTTATAGTTTCCCCGTGAGATTCTAATCCAGCCATCCACAGTGGTAGCTGGCTTGATAAACAAGCTCCTCACTTGGCTGCCTTCCCTTCCCTCTCTTCCTCATGAGTACCCTCTTCACCGCTTAAATGAACTCCCTGCATTTGAAGTCTTGTCGCAAGCTTTGCTTTTGGGGTGAGCCAAAGGAAGACTTTTTTTTTTGCACTTGTTAGGCCTGTTTTTATTTTATCTTATTTTTATTTTTTTATTAAATCATAGCTGTGTACATTAATGCGATCATGGGGCACCATATACTAGTTTCATAGACCGTTTGACACATTTTCATCACACTGGTTAACATAGCCTTCCTGGCATTTTCTTAGTTATTGTGCTAAGACATTTACATTCCACATTTACTAAGTTTCACATGCAGAGGGAGGGGGATTGGTGGGATTACACCTGTGGTGCATCTTACAAAGGAAGACTTTTTGAGCCACAGAATCTCTTCTTCAAATAGCATCTGTGCTTTAATATGTGATAATGTATAAAATTAGAAGTACCCTGATTTAGAGGAATTCTTTTATTGGGGAGGCTGATCTTTGGAGGCCAGAGCCCTGCCTCTGTGGTCCACCTTCTCTTCTGCCCACCTCCCCAGAACTCACTGAAGATGCCTCATACGCTCTCCTATGGCTCTGCAGAGCATAGCTTGCCAGCTATGGGGAAGTTGACAAGGAAATGATGGACGACATAAAGAAGAAAACAAGCTGAATGCATAAAAATAAGCATGCACATAAAGGAAAATATATTCCTTCAAAGGTATGAAAAGTATGGACCAATAGTTTTTGTAAGGCGTTCTATAAAAAAACAAAACCCTGACGGTTTGGGAGATTCCTGCATATTGTATTGTTAGTAGGCTATCACACTTAGAAAAGCAGTTGTTTTGTAGAGTGGAGATTGAGAGCCACTGCGGGCAACACATAATAAGGGGCAAAGAAGAGAAGTCCTCAGATTGGAAACAAAATTGCTTTTTGAAGGTATAACAAGTAAAACCAACACAGAACAAAATCTCTAGTTAGCTGCGGCTTGTTAACCCATTCAATAGCTCAAGGGAAGAGATGTGAAGAGTATACTCAGGGGGAAAATGTGTGAAATTGAAGAAAATTGTATGGTGGACACGTAATTTATTATCCAAATCTGGACATGTTTAAGCAGGAAAAGTGTTGCTAGTAATTATCATGCCAGGACAACAGGTGTAAATTGGGATTTTCCAGGCAACCAGGATATATGCTCGCCCTTATAACCTAATTAACAGAATGGCAACTGCAATGCTAAAAAGAAAATACCTATCTTATGCATTAGTGGTAGGCCAGGGAGGAGAACACCTTTTATCCCAGCTTTCTAGGAACTTGACTGTGCATCAGAATTACCCGGAAGGTGTATAAAAATACAGATTCCTGACCTTGACCCCAAAGTTTCAGTGGCTTGGGGGTGAATCCTGAAAATATACACTGCTAGGTCCCAGGCAGCGCTGATGCTGCTGACTCACAGCCGCTCCAGGAATAGGGCTCCAGGGGGCCTCAATCCCGGCTGTACATCAGAATCACCTGTGATCTTTTAAAGAGTACTGATGAGCGGTCCTCATTCCCTGGCTAATTTAATCAGTGTCTGAGGGCAGAGCCTTAAAACGTGCATTTGTAAGTGTTGCTGGTGATGTGCTGCATAGTAAGGGTTGAGAAGCCTAAAGGGAGCCCAAGAAACAGGAATGCATCTTGGGTCTCAGAAAATCCTTAGGGGCAGAGCTTTGAAGAAGTGAGGGCTCTGGTCCCTTGGTAAGTGACATCCTCGGCTCCAGAAAACCTGTCTAGACAAGGGTCATCACACTGGCTAGGGCTGAACAGTTGGAGCAGCTCTGCTTCCCTTTGTATCATATCCTAGACTTCCAGAAAGATTTTGCTTAAGCAAAGGCATTTTTGACACAGCGGCAATTTAAAAATAATACATACAGAGTGTCCCAAATGTCTCGCCAAAGTGGTCATGCCTAGGGAAAATGGGAAATTGCAGCTAAATGTACATTTACTTACAAAATATTCATTATGAAATTTTACAATGAGGTGGTCAACATGTAGAGAATATTTTTCAAATATTTTGTAAAATTTTGTAATGAGTATTTTGTAAATTAAGGTATATTTTGCTATAATTTCTCATTTTTCTTATGTATGATGACTTTAGGAGCAACTTTTAGGACATCCTGTACGCAAGGTTGTCTGACCTGTTTTCTTTTCTGCTACATATTGGAAGAATAAGAGTTGTCTCAGCCCATACAGTAAATACACAAACATTAACAAAAGCTGATGAGCAAAAGAAAAGTGCGTAACTTTTCATGATACCTGACATCATAGACAAGCAAAACAGTCCTTCAGTAATCTGCACACAGTCTGTGGGCCACAGGTTGGACACCCCTGTGGGCCACAGGTTGGACACTGAATTATTACTTCGTTTAATTATCAGTAAAAATGGATTTCTAATAGTCCAAGGCATCTTTTCCAGACCCCTAACAAAACCTCCTTCCAACTGCTCTGCACCAACAAAGCATTCTCTACAAGGTAGCCAGGAAGATCTTCCAAAGCACACACTTTCCTGGGAAGATCTTTCAGTGGTCTCTTGCTGCCTGTGTGATGAAACCTCTACCCCTCTGCACAGTTGCTAAGACGGACCAGTGTCTCCTATTTCAAACCTTAGCAGACCCTGCTCCACCCAGGCATGGTACTGTCCCAACAGGCTCCATTCTTTCCCACTTCCAGGCCTTTGCACATGAAGCTCCCTCTCCCCAGACTGCTGTCTACCCCAACCTTTCCATGGCTGTGCCTTTGTCATCCTTCCAGCTTCACTTCAAACACTGTAACTCCACCGGGCCAGCCCAGCCATCTGCACAGAGATTCCTTCCTTCCTATGCTCCATGACCCATTTGCTCTCTCTCCACATCATCCTGTTTCTGTTTTTGCACAACAATTTTCAAGCTCTGCTATTTTCTTATTTACTTATTTATTCCTCAAACTGTCCATCTCCCCATTAGAGTACAAGCTCTATCATCTGTTTATTCACAGCTATGTTTGCCCAATCCCAAGCTTCACGTCTGTCATATAACAAGTTTTGCATATTTATTTAATGAATTAATTAATAGAGAAATAGCACCAGTTGTTAAGATTACTCAATTAACCACCCTTTTTTCAAATGCCATGTTTACCACAAAGTACAAATTGGCAAAAGTTTATTCTCCATGTTCTCTGTCTTATGGAGAGAGAATATTGTGATAAGGCAACATTAGTATTTTGGCCCATTTAACAATGGTTATTTCTTCCTGGAAAAGCTATTATTCTATTTATTGGACAGCATTTTCTGGATCTGGTGTGATTTAGTTCCCTTGATCTGGTTTAGTTTTTAGAAGGCTAATCCAATGGTCTTTATGGATCTAGACATTTGAAAAACAGGCCATCAATGAAGACCACATAACAACACAGTGCCCTCCTAGGGGCCCAATCTGGCTGACCTCTTGGACAGAATCTATAAAAGCAATGAATCTATTTCTTAACCAACGACATCTTTCATCACCTACCATGCCAGTCTTCACATCATTATATTTAAAGTTTTTCTTGTTTTCTCACATCCCCTTGTTTTTGTTGTTTTATTGGATGACTTTTCAAAATTCTTTTCATGCCAAAGTCATTTAGCCTCTTAGAGAAATTAAGATCAATTTCAGGTGGTTTCTGAGACAGTCACAGTCAGCTGAACTCATGTGTGCCCAATTTTTTTCTTTTTTGAGACAGAGTCTCACACTGTCATCCTGGGTAGAGTGCAGTGGCATCATAGCTCACAACAACCTCAAACTCTTGGGCTCAAGTGATCCTTCTGCCCCAGCCTCCCAAGTAGCTAGGACTATAACTGCTCAGCACTATGCCCAGCTAATTTTTCTATTTTTAGTAGAGGTGGGTCTTGCTCTTGTTCAGGCTAGTCTCGAACTCCTGAGCTCAAGTGATCCTCTCACCTGAGCCCTCAAGAGTGCCAGGATTACAGGCATGAGCCACTGCACCCAGCCTGCAACTTTCAGTATAAACATGCTTTTGCCATTTGTCCTCTGTCTGACTTACCTTGCCAACATCTCTTGGGAAAGGTTGTCTCTGATTCTCTGGAATTAAAATGGGAGACACCACGATGGACCTCTTTTGTCTTGGAACAGGAGAAGTTCTTGCAAATTTAAATATATCCTAAAAGAGAAAACAAAATCAATTAACTCAAATCTCCCACGGAAAGGCTGTATCAGTCTTCTCTGAGATACAGTTCCTTTGTTGTGAAAGCATACAGCTGTTTGGACATTGTTAATTTTATTCTATCAAACCTCATTAGCGTCACCAAGTACATCATTAGAATTATACAAAAGCTGACATTGTGATTCCCAATTACTATCATTAAGCTATTTAATCCTATCTTCTGAATCACTCTGTTGACAATGTCAGTCCTGATTTATACATCCTTCAGTGGTTGCATATTACTGTTCTTAACCTACAAGCAAGTGGATTACTCACTCGGTCAGGGACCCAGAGAGGGCACTGGACATAAAAAGCAACCCTTCATGGCCGAATGCAAGTCCTTTAACTTTCAAACGGATAGGAATGAAGGGATAGTCATGAAGTTTATTTCAAGGAATGTTTTTTCAAGGGATAATATGATTATCACCAGTGGGGCAATCATTGGAATGCATTTGCCAGGTGGCATGTCCCAGTTTCAATCATTGGGGTAATACTGTCAGGATTTTTGCTCACATTTTTAAACAAATGTGTTCAAAAATGAAAACTTTACATCATTGTTTTAAATAAATCCCTTTACATAAGAGGAAGAAAAACATAAAAATGAACATACTGGCAACCAGATGATGTTATTAAATTCAAGCTAAAAACCATTTCCCATAAAGAGAAAACTCCTCTGTTTAAAGCAGTGATTTTTCAACTGAAGTGCCACAGCACACTGGTGTGCTATGAAAGGATCTTAGGTGTGCCACAGAAATTTGTAAAGATCATTAATTAAATTATTTTTCAAAGAAGTTCAAAGCATAGTAAATACCTTTTTTTTAAATCAACTTAAGTTAAACTATAGGGTCAAGTGTGTGTTGAAATAAAAAAAAAAAAAAAGGTTGAAAACAGTGGCTTAAAGGGAAAGTAAGAAAAGGCTAGAGATGTGTTTAAGGGATGTCAACAGCAGGCTGAGACTTTGTCCTTGATCTGATGGGAGGACTGAAGGAATTGAAAACAGAAGGCCCTGTTCAACATGTCAATTTCTTTGATGACACATACAAATTAAAATTATTTTCTGTATCATCAGAACTAAGCCTTTCAAGGTTGACAACATGTTTCTATCAAAATAATGTAATAAATTGTGATAGATAAGAGTTCCGTATTATCTTCAGCCCCAAGGCCCAATGAAAGTGTGCCAGACAGTGTGACTGTGTATTTGTCTGCATTTGTGTAGATTATCATTTTAAAGGAACATTTACATAAGAAAAGTCAAACAGGAATCAGGCTAAGGCTCTGAAAGCTTCTATAAATAGTTATTCTCTTGATTTCGGTGGGAGTACAAATTGATAACACCCTTGTGGAAAGCAATTAGGCAATATTTATTTATCAAGAGCCTCACAAATGTGCACAGTCCTTTTCTCCATAACTTAGCTCTTGGGAATGCATCCAAATACTACATTCAAAGGAAAACTAAAACTGCATGCAGGAAGATGTTTAGTGAGGCATGATTTATAAAGGGCAGAAAATGAAAAGCAACCCAAATGTTCAACAGGAAAGACAAGTTAAATTTGGGTCCATTAGTGGGAGATATACTCTAATGAGCCATTGCCAATAAGGCCGTTGTGAAGACCATGTTCCCACCCCTGCCATCATCACTCCACTGCCTTCACCGTCACCAGCACCAGCTACTGTAATAATGATGTGTTAAGCATATGTTGGCTGATATGCTGGGTATTGTATATGTGTCAGCTTTAGTATTTGCAACAAACCTTCCACGTAAACCTGAGTCCACCTTCACCAGTAAAGACAGTTCAGAGAGGTTACGTAAGAGCTTTGCACTTCTCCTAGCTGACAGAGAGAGAGTATTTCAGATGAACAGTGCAGGGGAAGGTTGAACTGCATATTAGATGCACCCTGCTTTATAGACACTGTATGGATCATAGAAGAGGCAAAATAAATGATTGTTTGGTTTCTAGGAAGACAAAAGACTCACTATGATGGGGAAGGCAGAAAACCAGAGTCTGTAGGTACATAAATCACTAAGAAGATAAAGCAAGGAGGGCTTAACAAATAAGCAAACATAAAACTCAACCAATAAATCAAAAGAAATCAAACCCAGCCCCCAAAACAGCCCAGAGAAAGAGAGCTAGAACAGACAAGTGAGTGAGAGAGAAGATTATACTTACTCACAACTGATGCCTAACATCTGTGAAGATTCCGTTGGTTTATTGGGGGATGGCAAAAGAATAGAAAATATGTACAATATATGGAGC